>NC_139605.1:54706255-56080422 GCF_964270895.1 Podarcis filfolensis
TTTTTTCTCAGAAACAAATGAAGTATCTGGAGCAACAGCAAGATGATGCGAAGAGTGCAAAAGAGGAGGCCCGAAGGCTGAGAAACAGACTGAAAACATTGGAGGGGTGAGAAAACAAGCTTTGGCTCTGTACATACATCTTCTGGTTCTGTTAGCAGACTGCTCAGCAACCTCACATTTCTAGAAGACATCATTGGACCAGAAGACCTTTGAGGCCTCTTCCAACTCTGAGTCTGTAACTTTACAGTAGAAACACTTATTGAATTTACTCCTGTATTGCACACGTGTTTTGCCAAATATGTTGCAAAAATTAGGGTGTGCATTAGATTCGAGGGCGCATTACATTCGAGAAAATACGGTACTTAGGGTTTCAGGGCACACTAGCATGCAGTGTCTTAGGTCTCCCATGACCAAGCCTTCCTCTTGAATTTAATCTTTCTGGGGAGGGCAAAAGATTTACAGTGATTTGTCAGGGGATACTCTCCCTTCCTTTTTGGTTTAAGGTGGTGGGGGGGGAGAGTGAAGTAAGCAGCAGCAGTAAGAAGGAGCTGTCAGCCTGCTTGTGTGTAGAGCCTTGGCCACCCTGTTTCCTGGTCTTCTGCTCCCTGAACCCAGTGGCAGTCCTTACTGCACTACTCTGCTCTGTTCCTCCTTCTCAACTCCTTCATCTCTCCCTCTTGCTCTTTCTTGCTCTCCAGCCCAGATCACGGCTGCTCTCCTTCTTTGTTCCCTTCCTTCCTCTTTTTCCTTCCTTCCGCCTGTATCCGCCTCTCCTTTCCATTCCGGACACCCTTGAGGGTCAAAGGTTCTGCTCTGCCTTGCACCAGCTAATCAGAGAGAAGGGAAGAGGGATCAGATGGAAGAAGGAATGTAATGTGCACCTTTCTTTGCCAAATTACATTACAAAAATTAGATTCAATGGCCCATTACATTCGAGTAAATATGGTAAGTGTTTCCAACATGAGCCTTGCCCCTTTATCATGTGCTTGTCTGATAATAATTGATGCTCAACTTTCTTACAAATGGCCATGCTTCTGAGTTCGTTTGCTAGAGGAAATTTAATACTGGTAACTCCTGATTTTGTTATTTATAATATTTACATACCATCTAATATGTGAAATCACCAAGTGGTTTACATAAAATACAGTAAGATCATTTGGGGTGGGGGGGAATGCAGCAGTATAATTCCCATTCAACTGAAGCACACTAGTGTGCATATGAATCCAGCTATGTTGGGGGGAAAATCATTGCTAGTGTGAAATACAGGATGTGTCTCTTCCAGGATTAACTGTTTCTGTGTTTTTATAACATGGACAAGCTGCCACTGAACAAAAAGCAACAACCCACCTGTAATCTACCTTCCTTCGTACCAGGATTGAGACACTGCTGCAAAGTCAACGTCCCGAGGTAGAAAAGATGATCCGTGAAATGGGAACAGGTCAGGCTGCAGTGGAACAGCTTGCCGTCTATTGTATCTCACTGAAAAAGTAGGTGTATTAAATGCAGTAGCTTATTGACTTGGATTGGGTTTGTGTGGTACCCCCTAAAGGAATCGGTGGAAAAGTTAATCACAATAGGTGCTCTGGCAGAACGTTAGTTGCAATGCTAAGCCTTGGTGAATATAATTGAGGTGGCATAGATGGAAGATTTCAACACTGCAAGTATGCTATTGTTGCATTAGTGACACATCCATTGCTATGGAAACCACCTTCAGAGCTTTGCCAGAGTGCTCAGGAGGTGATTGTTTGATGAGAACGGAGGGGAGGAATTATTGTCATGATTCTGAGTAAGGCAGCATGGCCCCTGAATATCTCCCTGGTGCTGAGCAGAGTGCTTTACACTGCTGTGACATTAAGTATGCTGTAGTCGCCAGTCCCTACTGTGTGCACTAGAGGCCTTTTTATTTATACCGTTTATAATTCACAGCTTCTGCAGGCAATGTCAGATAGCAAATGGGTAATCACAACTTTTAATAATGAGCTACCAGCGTGAAGTGTACCTGCATTGTAATCAGGAACTTCAGCACTGTTTTATAATCGTATTAAATTGCTTTTAGAACCTTGAACTTAAAAATAAAAATCGAATTGTTGCATCTCGTTTCATTAATGAGAATGTAAAATACCGCACACGACTCAAGATTGTTTAAACATCCTATGCATTTTGACATGGAATATACTCTTCTGCCATTCTGCTGCTTGTCCCGGCCCAAACCAAGTAGTGCTGTCCCCCTGAAAGCATGTTTTCTCGCCTACACTGTAGTGTATCAGTGTTTTAACACTGTTCAAGTCAGTGTTGGCTTGTTCAGTGCTGTCTTCTCCCTGGAAGTTCTTGTATATATAACAGAAACTTCTGCAGGCACTTAAGCTGTGAAACGAAAATCTTCAGTCTAAATTTGGTTACTGGCTTTATCTAAGAGCTGTTTGCTTGAAAGCATGTTCAACAGATGGACTAATTTGGGCCCTCTCCAGGGAATATGAAAATCTGAAGGAGTCTCAGAAAGCATCAAACGATACAAAAGAGAAGCTGAGAAAGGAGTTGTTTTCTGCTAATCACAAGGTAAAAGATGTGTTGATGCTCCTGCAGACACGTTGCAGAGGTATTTATGTGCAGCTCTTTATCAGTACCGCTACCGAAATAAAGCAAAATACGTTTTAATTAGGTATGTATTTGTTTAACACAATTATTGTCCAGGCACTTACATTGACCATGTTGGCAGCTATCTTAAGCTGAGAAGTTCAGCTGTAGGTTCCGTAAGATTCCTCAATATGTCTGCATAACATTTATTAGTCTGCCTCAGTATTCTTTCTGCTTCTGCATAACAAGAATTGAAAAAAACTTCTAATAAAGCATTGTGTTATACATATATAACTGCACGAAGACAGTTTATAGTTTTAAAGTCAAAATGCACAACTGTCTCTTGAAAATCCCTCTGGATTAATATCAGGAAGGGTCTTAATTTGTACTGTAAACACAGGTGTAGGGAGGAAGGGTGGGAGAGGGTTTCTCTCTTGAGAATATACTGGGAATGGCAAGAGTTTATTGTACCTTTATTATAAATGCCTACTTACAAGCACACTGAATTACTTTGAGCAAACTAGTACAGTGGTACCTCGGGTTAAGTATTTAATTCATTCCGGAGGTCCGTTCTTAACCTGAAACTGTTCTTAACCTGAAGCACCACTTTAGCTAATGGGGCCTCCTGCTGCTGCTGCACCACCGGAGCACGATTTCTGTTCTCATCCTGAAGCAAAGTTCTTAACCCGAGGCACTATTTCTGGGTTAGCAGAGTCTGTAACCTGAAGCGTATGTAACCCGAGGTACCACTGTACCGCTGCCCTCAGCAGCTTCTCATTGACACCTGAAGAGATGAGCCACATTGGAGCTCCCTCTGCAGGAGCCTTGAAAGAATAAGAATCTGTTTCCATTTAGGACATCTTTATTTACAATACACTAAATTATTTTATCCTGAAGTCTAAGAACGTGCATTTGTAAAACATAAACCACTGTAGTTCTTTTGAGCGCTTAGAAGCTTGACGTACTGCTGTACTAGACTTCCAACATACGGTTTTAAATCTATAGTTACAGAAGACAGTTCTAGAGTTGGAGAAAACAACAGAAGAGGTGAAGAGCACCCAGACTGATCTGAGAAATGCAGATAATGAGATAATGGTGAGAACATTCTTTTAACCTGCTGATAATTATTGTGGCCCTACAGCCTTCGTAGTGTATAGTCCAAATACTGTTCTAAATTCTACCCTGATTCAAAATGGCTGGGAGGCACCCTCAACTTCAGGATGCCTGTATCTTTGCAAGAGGGGATGTAGAAATCTTGGCTTTTGGTAGGATTTCTGACATGTATTAATTGCTGCTCTTTCTTTCCACAGAGTTTGAAAAAGAAGATAAGAGTGATGCAAGATACCATTAAAGTGTCATCATTAAGCAATGAAGCACTTGGCCGGCTTGTCTCTGAAAGGTTGGTTTAGAGAAATTCTGTGGATATTGATGTAGCAGAGTTACTGTACCAGAGATTTTGTCCAATATAAGCATTGCATACCTTCCTGAGCTGTCCAAAAGCACATCATAAGATGCCTTACATATAGTCAGGCTATTTGTCCAACTAGCCCAGTACTGCCTACTGTGACGGGGAGTGGCTCTCCAGGGTCTTTCCCACCACCTGCTACCTGACCCTTTTCATTAGAGTTCAGTATTTTGTCATTTGCTACAGCACCATCCATACCAGCTCAGAATAACACTAGTGCAAGTGTTTCTTCTGCCACTATTACATCAAACTTTTCACAAGGGCCAACATTGATGCCGAAATCCAGCATCGCCTGAGCTCTGCGAGTGCAGCTTTCTCCCGATTGAAGAGTGCAGAGTGTTGAGGACCGGGACATTTGCAGGGAAATCAAAATGCTTATTTACAAAGCTATTGTACTACCAACCTTGCTGTAAACTTGTGAAACATGGACCACTTATAAATGTCATCTCCAACTCCTTGAAAGATTCCATCAACGGTGTCTCCAAAAAATTTTACGCATCACTTGGGAAGAAAGGCGAACTAATATCAGTGTACTGGAAAAAGCAAAGATCACCAGTGTTGAAGAAATGATTCTTCAAGACACAAGATTTACCCACCCTGGAAGAGTGGCAGATGAAGGTGATGGACTATATGGAATTGGCGGAAATGACTGGCAGAATCCGAGATCTGGGAGAAGAGTTGGTGGAAGAAGATTGGAAGAAATTTAAAGACTATTTGCAGAAACACTGTAAAATTAATGAATGTTAAAATGATGTTGGATTAAAAATAAGTGGTATTAGCAACAAAGTTAATAAGAATATGCAAAAATGGATTGATAATGGATGAAAATATAGAGTTATAATATGCTAAGATATAGAGTTAAGATAAAGGAAAGAGGGAAAGGATTTGCTGATTTGATTATGTAAATGGGAACACAAAAAGGGGAGGTGCGAGGAGGTCAAGGAAACAAGCTAATGAGTTCAAAGATACAAAAAATGGATTGGTTTTTAATTTTTTCTTACTTATTTGTTTTTTGTACTTTGTATGTTTATTTTTCCTTTTTCTTTTTTCTATTTTATGTACTTTTGTATGTTTTCTTTTTATTTATCTCTTTTTATATGTTTTCTTTCTATTTTGTAAACCTTTGTTTTTTGTAAAATCTCAATAAATATTTAAAAAAAGAAAAAAAAGAAATGATTCTTCAACATCAACTTCGTTGGACTGGTCATGTTGTGCGGCTGTCTGATGATCGTCTTCCATAGCAACTACTCTATTACAAACTTAAAAATGGAAAACGTAATGCTGCTGGTCAACAATAGAAGTTTAAAGACTGTCTCAAGGCAAATCTTTAAAAATGTAGTATAAACACTGACAACTGGGAAACACTGGCCTGTGAGCGCTCCAGTTGGAGAACAGCCTTTACCAAAGGTGTCATGGGTTTTGAAGACACTCAAACTCAGGACGCAAGGGAGAAACGTGCTAAGAGGAAGGCATGCTTGGCAAATCCACACCGTGATCAACTCCCGCCCGGAAACCAATGTCCCCACTGTGGAAGGACGTGTGGATCCAAAATTGGCCTCCACAGTCACTTACGGACTCACTGTTAAAACCATGTTTATGGAAGACAATCTTACTCGGCTATGAGTGATCACCAAAGAAGAAAGAAGAAGATTATATCAAACAGTAACCTAACCTTCCTATATAAATGTAGGGCTTCCTGTAACAGGCCAGTTTTACAGTACACTAACATGAATGGGATGTGAAGACCCCAGGCAACCTGGCAGTCATTTTGGTAATTTTGAACACTTTGCACATGTTGCTAGAAAGCAGAAGGAAGTTCTCTCTCTGAATTTAGTTCTACCGTATCCGTATTATATACTGTCATTGCCTTCCACCATCAGGAATGAGTACGAATAGGAAGCTAGTATTTAGATGGTACAACATGTGGTGTGGGCTGGAAACTGAGACAGTTTACCTGTCTGACAGTGTAATGTTGTGTTGTGATATTTGTACAATTTTGCCTTACAGCCCTGCTCCTCTAGAATTGTTAACCCCAAAGCTCCATCGACCAGCTCACAGTGATGAGATTGACCTGAATGATACTTTTGATGTACAGACACCAAAGAATGATACCTTTGATGTACAGACACCAAAGCATCCACCTCACAAGAGCATCTCTGCTCCTGCAAAAAAACTTAAACTGGATAAAAAGTTGTGAGTCACAGTTGCTTCCCTTTTTACTGGGTGTATGTGTGCTCTTGATCTGTCTGGTATTCTCACTTCTGCATGCACTGTAAGCAATTTTCCAGCCATCTTAATTCTTTTAATTTGTATACTGCCTTTCTATATTACTATACAGAAGGCGGTTTACAAGCTGAAGAAATAACAAATTGTACAACAAAGATCACATTTTGTTCTCATGGCTTTTGATGGAAATATCTCATTTTAAAGCTTTTGTTCACTGCTGAAGACTGTCACAACATATCTTACCTGTTGTGAGAGTAAAGTGAGACTTTGCCCCCAAAGTTGCCTATCTTATTGTCCATTATCTTTCTCAAATATCTAATTAAGAAGTCTCAATAACTAGGTGCTACTCTAACAGGGTAATTCCTAACCTGCATCCTTGCAATCTAAGACAGACAGAACTGCTTCAGGAAGAGGAAGGGAGAGCACAAACCCAAGCTACATAATTTGCGTAATAAGGAAACTTTAGTTTGTAGATTTCTTAAATAAGCACCCCTCATTTGTGTTACTTCTAACAAGTGCTTTATCTCTGCTCCCGTTGAATCCTAGAGATAATGAAGAATGACTTTCCTACTTGTATAAAGACTTTGGGGTAGGGTAGGGGTGGGAACCTCAGGTGCAGGGGCCAAATGTGGCTCTCCAAGCCTCTCTCTGGCTCTTGGGACTCTCCTCAGCCACACACCCTCACCAGACCTGCTTCACATCCTCCTTGTGCGATTCTGCCTGGCTGGAATGTGCCCTTGCACTCTGATAATGCCTCTTGCTTTTGTCTGGATGGAAGATAAGAGAAGGATATATACAAACTAGTGTAGTGTACAAAGGTAATAATTACATTTGTTTTTGTTTTTTTAAGAAATATTTATTAAGATTTTACAAAGACAAATATACAAAAACGCATAATAAAAAAGTAAAAAAAAATAAGTAAACATACAGAAAAAATAAGAAAAATTAAAAACAATTATTTTTCATAACTTAAAACTCGTTTGCTTGTTTCTTTGACTTCCTCACACCTCCCCTTCTTGTATTCCCATTTAAATAATCAAATCAGCAAATCCTTACCCTCTTTCAATTATCTTATCTCTATAACTTAACATTTTATAACTCAGTATTTTCATCCATTATCAATTCATTTTTGCATATTCTTATTAACTTTGTTGCTAATACCACTTATTTCCAATCCAACACCATTTTAGTTATTGTTTTACCTATTTCTACCCTTCTTCCATATTCTTAAAGCATTACAGCTGGAAACCACTTAATTTCTATCCAACATCATTCTAACATTCATTAATTTTACAATATTTCTGTAGATAGTCTTTAAATTTCTTCCAATCTTCTTCCACCGTCTTTTCTCCCTGGTCTCGGATTCTGCCAGTCATTTCTGCCAATCCCATATAATCCATCACCTTCATCTGCCATTCTTCCAAAGTGGGTAAATCTTGTGTCTTCCAATACTTTGCAATAAGTATTCTTGCTGCTGTTGTAGCATACATAAAAAAAGTTCTGTCCTTCTTTGGCACCATTTGGCCGACAATGCCCAGAAGGAAGGCCTCTGGTTTCTTCAGGAAGGTATATTTAAATACCTTTTTCATTTCATTATAGATCATTTCCCAGAAAGCCTTAATCTTTGGGCACGTCCACCAAAGGTGAAAGAATGTACCTTCATTTTCTTTACATTTCCAACATTTATTATCGGGCAAATGATAGATTTTTGCAAGCTTGACTGGTGTCATGTACCACCTGTAAATCATTTTCATAATATTCTCTCTTAAGGCATTACATGCCGTAAATTTCATACCGGTGGTCCACAACTGTTCCCAGTCAGCAAACATAATGTTATGTCCAACATCTTGTGCCCATTTAATCATAGCAGATTTCACCATTTCATCCTGTGTATTCCATTTCAACAGCAAGTTATACATCCTTGACAAAATTTTAGTTTTGGGTTCTAGCAGTTCTGTTTCTAATTTTGATTTTTCCACCTGGAAACCAATTTTCTTGTCCAAATTATATGCCTCCATTATCTGATAGTAATGAAGCCAATCTCGCACTTTGTTTTTTAGTTTCTCAAAACTCTGCAGTTTCAGTCTATCTCCCTCTTGTTCCAAAATTTCCCAATATTTTGGCCATTTGGCCTCCATATTGAGCTTTTTCTGGGCTTTTGCTTCCATTGGTGACAGCCACCTTGGGGTTTTATTTTCCAATAAATCCTTATATCTTATCCAAACATTGAACAAAGCTTTCCTGACAATATGGTTCTTAAATGCTTTATGTGCTTTAACCTTGTCGTACCACAAGTATGCATGCCACCCGAAGACATTGTTAAAACCTTCTAAATCCAAAATGTCTGTGTTCTCAAGAAGCAGCCAGTTTTTCAACCAGCAGAATGCTGCTGATTCATAGAATAATTACATTTGTTACTTTGCCCACTTTTTCTGGCCCCACCCACCACTGGCATGGTGGCCCCTAGAAAGAATACGGCCGTCTGGCTGAAAAAGGTTCCCCATCCCTGAGTTAGGGCTTCAGCGAAATGATAACAATGGCAGCGAGGCAAAAGTAATGAAAGATCTACCACGTTTGCCTGTTGATCAGACCAGAGGCTTTTATCTTAGTGGTCAGAACAAAGAGAAGGGAGGAGAAGAGAACATTATAGTTGCATTTTATTATTATTTTAATTGAGACATAAGAAGCCTATACTTTTGTAGTATGACCACTGCTAACAGCTGCTGGAGTCATAGTCCATAGGGTACCAGGTTGGCAAAGCCTGTTTTAGGTGTTGGCTTATGATCTGGGCCACATTGTGAAAATTCATGTATGAATTCAAACTGGTGCCTCCAACTCTAAAGGGATATATTGAGCAATTTACTACTTTGTGGTGCGTAATCTAAATTGTGTGTCGGTTTGTTTGTTTTTTCCAGTGCACCTGTGACAAGTTTATCAAGAGTTCTGAAAGAAACAGTGGAGGTATTGTAACGGATGACCTGAGTAGCAACTATAACCTCTTCAATCCACTATCTTTAGAGCTATTTTGAAAGCCATCTTTTCTCCAGACAGCCAAATTCTGCATGGATTTTAAAATAATACATTTTTATGTGTTATAGAAAATAGTAAATATTACAGGTAACCCTGAGAGGTGTGCGAGTCAGCTTCCCACTGCTATGTATTCTGAATTATCTGGAGCAGGGTGCCCGTACTGTTGTCATCTGTTGATCTATCAGCTGGCACCAGAGCCCAGTGACTTTCGAACTTCCATTCCTCTCTAAGAATGTTTTAAAAATCTGCTTTTGCAGAAATGGCCATTTCCTTTCGCACAATACTGTAATGGATTACATGGATTCTAGCAGTGCTGCTTGTGTTTGGTTGCAAATATGAGTATTTTAGTTTAACTCTCCTACTTCTTCAAATACGGTTCAGAGCTGCTCAGCTGACACAGATGATGAGCATCTGGAAGATCTTCTGCCTGCTTTCATTAGAAACTCTGTTATGTCCAAGAGGCCACCTGCAAGCAACATGCTTGTACCACAGAGGAACACAGGAATAGTGAGTACAAGTGGGATGCGCATCAGAGTTTTGCAGTGTGGAGTGTTCCTGCTTAATCTGCCAACCAGCAGCCAGCAAAACCCTGTTCCTGGACATGCCTTCTCATGTCCTCGTCTACAAATCTTACAAATTCAATATGCTCTGTGCTTTTTATTGCTGGTGGACCTGCTTAAACACCTGATCATGGAGCACATACCTAGCATATTCTGATCACCAAATCCTCTAGTGTGTTATGTGCCCTTTTACCCACTACAATCCTTTTTCTATTTCATAACAACTTCCTCCATGGGAGTCATATGCTTTTGCATTTTTAACTACTGGATTCTCTTCCTTGTAGGTGAGAACTGGGTATGATGGCTTAGGAGGCAGAACCAAATTCATTCAGCCTGTATCCTTTCCTAAGATCTGTCCTGCAGAAGCTATGCTGATATCCAGCAGCACTGAATCTATGGTGATCAATGACACAAAAGACTAAGAAGAAACAGTGGCATTTACTAAGCCATCAAGCAATGTTCCAGTTGGAACAATGACATTCTGGCTTAAATTCAAAGTGAGGAGAAGCTGAAATAATGGAATATATTTGGGGAATATATCCCTCTAAAATCAATCCGAATATACATTGTATGTATTCTTGGCTACAGTGTTCTACATTTACAGTCGTAACTTTGTTTTTCAAATAGCCTAGTTCTCAAACGTTTTGGCTCCTGGACGATTGAAACCCGGAAGTGACTGTTCTGGTTTTCAAATGTTCTTTTGGAAGCCAAACGTCCGACAGGGCTTCTGTGGCTTCCGATTGGCTGCAGGAGCTTCCTGCAGCCAATCAGAAACTGTGCTTTGGAAGTCGAATGCTTTGGCGGTCAAACGGACTTCCTGAACAGATTCCATTCAACTTCCAAGGTACGACGGTACTGGGAAAAGAAGTGGCCCCAGGAAACCTGGATCAGGATCTTGGTCAAATCCCACTTGTGAATCTATGGCTGAGTTTACTTCTGCTGTAGAGATCAAAGAAATGCACTGTTTAAATTATGTAAATATATACACTTTCGTTCCCTGAAAACTGGAAAACCTATATAAGTTGGTTCTTGTTCCAGTTTTTGCCGGTGGTAAAGTATTTCAAGACACATTTTGCAGCAAATGCTACATTTTTCAGAGAATACCATGAACGTTTCTAGATCCATTGGTGTTTCTAGCATATCTGTGTTCACATTCAGCTTAATGTTCCTTTCCCTCCGCTTGTGCAGAGTTAAGAGGTCAGTAATCCAATATTTGTCATCAAAAGCCTGTTTGTAATGAGCTGTTGATGGTTATTGTTTTGAAGCTTATGTAGCAGTAAAACACTGCTAGGAGAGGGATCTGTCTGCTACCATCTCTTGGTCAGCCTTTGACTGGGTGATGGGAATAAAAACGTTTGACTCCATGATCAGCTAAAACATGACCTTTCCTCTCTCACTTGGGAGTTTGGGGAAAAAATGACCCTGAAGGAGGGACTCAGGGGGAGAGAAAATAATTTAGCCCCCAGATATAATGATTTATACATGTCAGATATGTATGGGAATGTAAAACCTTTCTTTTAAATATTTGGCCACTATTTTCCTTGACGTGTCTCATTTCAGAGTATATCAACCGAGATTCGCCCCCTGCCTTTGAGGTGCAAGAAAAGAAGTGTTTCTAAGCAACCAACAGCAGCCGCTTCTGGCATCAGTCAGACTAAACTAGACAACTTCCTTAAGTAACTATGGATCTCTCTAGCTTAGACATAGATAATCAGAGGCCAGGAATTATCTTCTACAGCAGACAGAACAGCATGGACCTCAGTGAGCCAGGACAACTCCACAGTGGCACAGCAGCTGCGCTCTCCCTGGCTTTTGTTCATCTGACTCTCCCATCCCCCACCGATTGAACATGGCTTTGCTGTGCTACCAGACTTAAGGGGAGAAAAGGACTGAGTAGTTTCTGTTCCAGAATGCCTTCTCTTTCTGCTGTCTTGGAGTACTGTATTTTAATCCTGGTAAGCCAAGGAAGCCTTGGCTCCTGTAACTTTGACAGTGGGGAATACTGCATCTGAAGAAAATATGGCTTGAGAAGTGTCTCCTCAGTAAAATGCTGCTATGTTAGCATCTGTGACATGGAAATCTTCATATAAGAAGAGAATTATTATTTGCAACTGTCAAGTTGCATTGATGTCTTGAGTGATTGGATGGCATACACAAGAAAAGAATTTATGTAATTGATCTTCTAACATCAGGGAGCAAGGTCATGTCTTTGCCAGACATGTCTGCTAGATCTGTTAGCTCTTGATCCTCATCTTTGGTGGCAGTACTTAATGCTCAGTTAATGCTGAATTTCTCCATTCTTCTCACTGATTTGGGATATTCCCACCCCCCCCCCTTTTAGGCTGATACTTTTTTGGGAACTGTTTACATGTTTTTTGTCTCAAAGAATGTCCTGCTTCTGAAGTTGAACAGATTCTGTTGTTTTTATGTAATCATGCAAAATTGATAGCCTGTCCCTAAGCCTGCAGATATTAATGTTTCTTACTTGAACACCCATTTCCTCAATCTCTTACATGCCTAAAGTGTTCAAACTAATTTCAAGCATTCTGTAGCTTCACAAAAGCAAATGTTGCCTCACATATCTGGCATTCAGTTGTCACCTTTTTCTCCTTGAGTTAACAGTGTACTGTGTTTGAGAGATGAATATTTTTGGAGGGAACTTGCAATATTTAGATCTGTATCTTACTTTGATTTTTGTCCTAGACATTTCTCCTCTCCCCCCCCCCACAAACTGTTGATGCTATTTGTCTCCGAATTTTTTGTTTCCTGCCTTCAAGGAGGGTTTTATAGAGCATATGGGTATTGTTCTTCCAGAGTTAGACTTCTGATTTCCTGATGGAATAGCAAAATTCAACTATTGTTTGTGGTTACTGCTGAGTCTAGGCTTAAAGTGGGTTTGCCCCCAAAGTTTTAAGGATTCAATCCATAAAATGGGGATTAAAAATATTGCTTATCTGAAGCAAATGTCCACTTGTTTCCTTAAAGAGATTCAGGCAGAAGGGACCTTCTGAGTTGGCGTTACCCTGATGTTTTGAGTTGCAGGGAAATCTGGTAAAAAGCTTTTGCTGAATATCTCCACTTTAACGCCAAAGTTAAGTTGCAAGCTTACCCAAGACATAAATCAATCAATGAATGAACTTGTACTTAAAATTCATAATTGTATTTATTTTGAATAAATGCTGTATGTGCCCCATCTGTTAAAATGTTACACAGTATTAAGAATGATCACTCTGTTGCTGCAGTAAGAGGCTATAATGGCACAAATTGCTAACTGTACATCTGGGAGGGAGGGTCAAAGCCCCTCCAGGCGAGGATTCTAGATATGATAAAACCAGAATGTTTGGGTATAACATAAGGACAGCCTTGCTGAATCAGAACAAAAGTCTACCTAGTTTAGTGTTCTGCTTGCAAGTAGCCAACCAGATAGATGCCCACGTAAATCCTTCAAACAGGACATGAGGGCAAGCAACCTTTCCAGCTGTTGTTCCTCAGTGACTTATACTGATGCTCCTTGTTGATCCTGGAGGTAGAATATAGCCATTATTACTGATACCCATACTGGAATTATCTGCATTCTTTTTCTACTGATGTCACTGCTTAGTTTCCCACCTCCAACTCAGGATAGCCATGTATCTGATGAAGTGGGCTGTAGTCCAACTAAACCTTAAGCTATGATAATGCTTTATTTTTAAAGTGTCACAATACTCCTTTTTTTTCTTTTTTCCTATGTCCCTTGGAAGCAATTCCTACTTATCACAGGCCCACAAGTGAATTACTGTTTGTTATCATTGATACTGTTTATTTTATCCTGCCCTCCCTTAAAGGAGTTCAGGGCAGCATACACAGAAATGGTGCTGTGTCACTCTCAACATCCCATCCTGATGTATGTTGGGTTGAGTTACAGTGATTGGCTCAAGGACATCAAGTGATCTTCATGGCTGAACAGGGATTTTAAGCTGCTACTTCCCAGTTTTAAGTAAGCAGTGGAAATATCTATGCACCATGAAGCAGAAAGACAATTGATAAATAGCCCTCAAGGACAGTGTGAGTATCTTGAAGAATGTCTTAAATTTTAGTTGATCCCATGTATTTTCCCTAAAGGGGAAGGGTGATCAGCAAAGCATAAATCTGTGGCTTCAGAAATTGTTGGTATGACCTTAAGAATTCTGAGTTTCCATACCTGACCCACAAATTCTAAGTTTCCCTCCAGGTTGTCAATATTTTGTTGGAGCGATTCAATTATATAACAGCAAACTTTTTTTAAAAAATCAGGGGTCTTCCAGTAAGGAAAATGCACCAGAAAGTGTGGGATGGTGACTGATGCATGAGAATAATCTGATTACATTGTAGATTATAAAGTAAGAGTCAATATTTATCATTTCCACACCTCCAAAAGCTTCCTGAAACATTCATGTTCTAGTTCTGTTTGCTTTATACAATAACAGTTCAGAACTGTTTAAGGAAATTTGTAGCCACTTCCTCTTACTAATACAGTGGTATCTCAGGTTACATATGCTTCAGGTTATAGACTCCGCTAACCCAGAAATATTACCTCGGATTAAGAACTTTGCTTCAGAATGAGAACAGAAATTGTGCTCCGGCGGCGCGGCAGCAGCAGGAGGCCCCATTAGCTAAAGTGATGCTTCAGGTTAAGAACAGTTTCAGGTTAAGAACGGACCTCCGGAACAAATTAAGTACTTAACCTGAGGTACCACTGTACAGATCATGGGTGCTATAAAAAGACTGCTTTTATGAGAGGCCTTATCTCTGCCTTGTTGATAATGTACATCTACCTCAATGAGGTCTCAGTCAGGCTTAAAACAATAGTTTTTTGACAAAATCCATGTGCACATTGCTTCTATTCTGGACACTTCATCTTTTTCTTCAGCTACTGGGCAGTAAGGAGGTATTGTAGCATAAAGGTGAACTGAAATAAAACGATCATGAGTGAAATGGGATATTCAGAGAGATGATGCTGTTTCTTAAGTCAACTACCAGAGGCATTTTCTACTGCAATTAAATTACTAAGACAAGGGCAGGCCCAGTTTTCACTTCCAGTAAGTTCTTACTATCTTTTTTCCAGACTTGCATGCTTTTCTCAGTATTGACTCATCTCTCCTAAGGGGAAACTGTCAACTCCCATTTGGCCTCGAAGCTTAAATTTGGCAATAACCAATTTTTACAGAGCTGAGAGAAATCATAGTTTGGGAGGAGGGAGGATTAACACTGTTTACTCAAGCATTTGCCTGTGGTATTTATTTACTGAATCTTTAAGGCTTTAGAGGTCAAGGAGGCGAATCTGATCAATTCTTTGACTAAAACTGGATAAATTGCACAGGATGTACATCACCTTACTCTTAAATAGTTAAAAGTTAATATAGAGGGTTGTAAAAGGGCAGGCTGAAGCATTGCTTTACGTCACACTATCCTGAACTTGGTACTGCCAAGTATTCAACATAACAGGCTTCTGCAACAGAATTTCTGTTTGTGCTTCATATATCCTATGAGGGAGCAAGGACACCTGTCTCCTACCTCTTGGAACTACCTTTCTGGCCCAGGTGAAAGAGGTATTATCAGAAAGTCAGAGGGACAAGTTCATAGTTTTCAGGTGACCTAATGCATCAGAGCAGTGGGAGGAACCTGACCGGTGCCCATGCTGATGGGTTGGAGTCTAGCAACAGCTGGAGGCCATATGCTAAGCTAACCCACATCTAAAGAAATCTGTGCACCTTCGCCAGCCCATCTGCCCTGTGAAGAAGGAAAGCGAGGAAGGCAGGCAGAGACAACATCGGGGCCTGCTCCAGTTGCGTTGTCCCCCTCTTCTCCACCCTGGCCAAGAATGGATAAGACCTGTTGGAACAGGCCAAGGGTCCATCAATTTCAGCATCCAGTTTCTAAGATAAGTCAACCCAGATGTTTCCCAAGAAGTTCAAGAACAGGAAGACAAACCCTGATTCTTTACAAGAACCTCGCTCACTTTCCATTTTGGGGCTAACAGAACACGGGCCACTGTTGTTAAATACATAAAACTTTTCTAAAACAACAAATTCTGGACCAGGTTACTTATAACACTACATTATTCTGTATATAACTATATGATCAATTACATCATCTAGGTATTTGTGTGACCGCACTTTACAAAATGTCATAGGGCGGTGATCTGAAAACGGGTACTTCTGCTTGAAATGGGCAAATCTGATAATTTCCATTTTTGGGTAACAACATGGGTTGCTGTTGTTGCATACATAAACAAACTTTTCTGGCACCTGGGGATTTCTGTCCGGGTTATTCCCAACGAAAAGGACTCTGGCTTTTTGGGGAAGGTAAATTTAAGCATTTTTTTTCAACTCATCATAAATCATTTCCCAATATTATTTTACCTTTCGACATGTCCACCACATAAAAAAAGGTTCCTCCCATTTCTTTACATTTCCAGCCCATCTTATTCTGCTTTATGAATCTTAGCCAACCTACTCGGAGTTAAATAACATCTATGAATCATTTTCAAATAGTTCTCTTTCAGAGAATAACACGGTAAATTTAAAATTACTTTTCCAAGGTTTCTCCCAGAGGTTGCAATCTATATTGTGTCCTGTATCTATTGCCCAGTGTGTCATTGGTGCTATAATTAGCTCATCTTTTGTTTCCCATTCTAATAAAAAAATTATACATTTTAGACAGGAGTTTATCCTTCTTTTGTCTACCTTAAACATATATTTGGTGTTATTGTAACCAATCCATAACTTGGCCCCTTAAGTTCTCCATAGGTTTCACTCCGAGTTCGCCCCCTGTAAGGCACCCATTATCTGTCCTCTTAATTGCAATTGCTCCAATGGGGGATAACCATAAAAATGTTTTTCTTTCTAGAAGATTTTTATATTTTTCCCAGACTCTATACAAATTCTTCCCAAGAACGTGGTTCATAGAACTCTTATAAATTTTTGCTTTCCCATACTAAAGACATGCATGCCAGCTGAATTTTAAGTCATCAGTCACTTAAGCTTTTCAACTTGACCATCCTAACCGCTTCCTTTATTTCTGATGGCAGACTTCTATTGTTACCTTGATTTCTTCAAACAGCTTGTTCCCATGCAGGGCAGCAACCATTTCTGGAGAAGACTCCCTTTTTGTTCTCCAGTCAATATACCAAATAGATATGAGTGTGCTTGTTGGGAGTTCGCTCTGGTTGCCACAGGACCCCTCAATGTCCCGGTCGTCCCCAGGACCTCCTTCAGCGTGCTTGTTGCCTCTGAAATACTCCAAAAAAGCAGCAGCTGGGTCATTGCAATAGTGGTGCCAGCTTCCTTCTCCCCTTGCGGCGGCAAACCAGAAGTCCACATCAAAATTTCTTTTGATTCGTTTGCATACAGCCATCTTTCCCATAGGGCTTGGTTGTGTGTCACACCAGGGTGCCAGCCTCTCAGGGGCACCCCCAACAAGTGGGGGAGCTACATGGCTTTGCCAGCGGCCTCCCCTTTCTCTGCATGCCCGCCAGCTGCGCCCCGCCAACCATATGGCTGGTGGGTGCACAGCTTCCCTCCCAAGCCTCTGCGGGGATCTCTCTCCTCCCGCGGAGGCTTGGAAGGGCGCAAATTCTCTCCCAAGCCTCTGCAAGGATCGCTCTCCTGCAGTGGCATGGGGGATAGTTGTGTCCCCCCCCCCCAGATGGCTGGCAGTGCATAGCTACAGCCACCCCACCCCCCACTATCCGTGGTAATTTGGGGGCGCTGGGCAGATATTTGCACCCCGGCGTCGCATCTGCTAAAGACGGCCCTGTTTGCATATAATTTTGGACCTCTGATATAGAAATGCAGTAGCATTCGCTGTTTGATATCCTGCTAAATTATATGTCCATGTTTGACTTGAGCAGAGTCTTCACCATAGGGAGAAGTTTACTGTAAGGCTCTGGAGAACAGTCATGAGAATATGTTGAATTATGAAGCAATTAGCTTTCTTTTAATCATCCACTGGGGAGAACCATGAAACATTAGTAAGCTCAAAAGGTGCATCATTGCAGTGTGGGGTGGGGGAAGTACTGCATGATCCATGGCCTTTTAAATGATGAGGTGCTGGTGCCATCCAGTGGTTTCTCTAGGAAGTAGTTTCTGTATATGGTATACAGCCAAATGAAACAATAAGAAACGTCTCCATGGGGCCAGTTCTGTAATACATTTAAGAAGAGCATCTATGGGAACTAAAGCCCCATTTGCACTATACACTTAAAGCAGTAGCATACCACAAAAAATCTTGAGAACTGTAGTTTGTTAAGGGTGCCGAGTTAGGAAGTGCCTGCTCCCCTCACAGGTCTAGTTTCCAGAGCAGTTTAACAGACCTTTCCCCCACAAGGAACCGAGTTAGATCAATAAATTTAAACTGATCAAACTACTGTGAGAGTGTCTTACAATGAATTTCAAGCTCTTTGTCTGAATTAATCAAACCATCACCCCCACTGTAGTTTTCTATTTAATGTAGCAAGTCTACTCCTCAACCAGTGCTGCCAATTTCACTGGAGGTATACAGTGGTACCTCGGGTTAAGAACTTAATTCGTTCTGGAGGTCTGTTCTTAACCTGAAACTGTTCTTAACCTGAGGTACCACTTTAGCTAATGGGGCTCCCCCTGCCGCCACGCCACCGCCACACAATTTCTGCTCTCATCCTGAGGTACTATTTCTGGGTTAGCGGAGTCTGTAACCTGAAGCATCCGTAACCTGAAGCATCTGTAACCTGAGGTACCACTGTATAGAGTTGGAAGCAGGACATCTTGTAATATACTCCCTCCCCTATCAGTAGTTATTTTCATTATGAACCCCCTAATGAACCATTTTACACTTTCTGTCACTACAGGGGTACCTCTGGATAAGAACGCTTCTGGTTGCGCACACTTCGGGTTACGAGCTCTGCTAACCCGGAAGTACAGTAGTAGCTCCCGGTTGCGAACTTTGCCCTGGGACATGAGCAGGAGGCACGCGCACAGTGGGAGGCGCCACTGGCGAAAGCACGCCTCAGGATAAGAACAGTTTCAACTTAAGAATGGACCCCCGGAATGAATTAAGTTCGTAACCAGAGGTACCACTGTATTTTTATTGCTATGAGAATTGTTGCTCTGTATCCAAGACAGGAATACCCCTGAGCAAGTTGCAGCAATTTCACTTTTACTCTCTTAAGTAAAATATATCCTGGCAATCGTTTTCAGCAGAGTTCAGGAACCATTGTCACTCTTGAGGGCCACATTCCCTCCTGGGCAATGTGCCAGAAGGGACAGAGGCAAAAGTGGGCAGAGTAACCAATAAGATATTTTACCCTTCATACAATAAGGTAGAAAGGGTAAACATACACTCACACATACCCTATCATCCATCCAGACATGCAAGAACCATTATGGGTGTTTAGGGACACATTCCACAGGCAATGTTTGTAAATAGAAGGGCAGGGTAAGTTACAAGATTTGGGGCTTATTTTTCTATATTTTCTGTCAGAAAACAGATTCTGCTTGAAATTAACTGCAAATAATTAGCTTACTAAAATTCACTCATAGTTTTGCTGGTTTCCCCAGCTGAAGCATATATACAATTGACTAATAAAATTAAAAGACATAAGACATAAGAGCCAAACACTAATTCATTTTTTGTTAACACATTCCCTAATTTCCTATCACTTTCATATTATACACAAATTCTAACCAGCTTGATCTTCAATGCTGTGTGTGCAGTAGAGCTGAAGAGCATAAATAAACATGCACAGAGAACATTTTATAATAAATGGAATATACATTATAGCTGCAGGCCAAAGTTGATATTAACATTTATTGTTTGGTGTACAAAACTTGATTCCTGCTGTGTTTCTTTTCAAAGAAGATCATCAAAGGCTGTAAAAAGCCAGTACTGCTTTTATTATAAACTCCCACTTGATAACTATAATCATTATTTCGAGCAAGCATTGCAGAGACACCTTGCTTGTGTAATAGCATATAATATTTTCTCTCAAATTCTAGAAAAGGTATTTCAATGGGGTGGCTGTTGAAAGAAATGTTAAAACTGTCTATATTTCAGTGGTGTACAACCTGCTTTTCATGCAGAAGGTTCTGGATTCAGTCCCCACCATCTCCAGGTAGGTCTGGATAATCCCTGCCCCAAACCCTAAGGCAGACATCCCCAAACTAGGCCCTCCAGCTGTTTTGTGACGACAACTCCCATCATCTCTAGCTAACAGAACCAGTGGTCAGGGGTGATGGGAATTGTAGTCCCAAAACAGCTTCAGGGCCGAGTTTGGGGATGCCTGCCCTAAGGAGCTGCTAGCAGCAGGTGAAGGTAAGGATTGAGGAACTATTTTGAGGACTGCATTCCTCTCATTCAACTTTCTGGGGGTAAACATGCAAAAGTGGACAGAGACACATAAGTGAATTTTACCTTTGTAAAGTAAGACATTTTACACATGCACACACCTCTCTTTCATCAAGGCAAGCTGGAGAAATTATCAAAGTTCAGGGACACATTCGAGTCAAGGAGAGTGCCAAGTGGGGTTCGAGAAAGATGTAGTACAGGAAAGAGCCCATTTGGCCCGGGGCCTAAAGTTGCTCATCCTGATCCCTGGTACAGGCAGTGGTCTGAATTTCTCTATGGCAGTTTCCTATGACTTTCACTGTAAATAACTCTGGTGAACTCGCTTTATATTCCACGGGAGAGGGGGCAGGACAAGTTGCCAGGTGGAGAGAGGGGTCCAGGACTAAGCTTTTTGCAGGGTTTCGAAGATGGGCGAGGACAACAAAGCCAACATCCCTTGTGGCGGGCAACCATTCCGCAGTTATCTTCTAGGGAAGTTTGATGTTTTATCACTTTTTATTTTTTTTTTTTTTTTATAATATATTTATTGAAGTTTTCAAATAAAGCATATATTAGATAAGCACAACTTATCATTGTCCATTTAACATCTCTCAATTGTTACATGGGACTCCCCCACACCTCCCGCATACACTTACATCATTATTAAATTAATTTCAAACAAATTATCATTTAACTCATCTTAATTAATAATCTTAATTTGGTTTGACATATAATTCAGCCTTAAATCTAATTTAATGGTAGACAATTGTCTGCACTGGCATCCAATTCAACACTCAACCAAATTACAATATTTTTGTAAATAAATCTTAAATTTCCTCCAGTCTTCTTCCATCCTTTCTTCTCCCTGGTCTCGAATTCTGCCGGTCATCTCGGCTAATTGCATATAGTCCATCAGTTGCATCTGCCATTCTTCCACAGTGGGTAGCTCCTGAGTTTTCCAATTCTTGGCAATTAATATTCTTGCTGCTGTTGTTGCGTACAAAAAGAATGTTCTGTCCTTTTTTAACACACTCTGGCCGACAATACCCAGGAGAAAGGCCTCTGGTTTCTTAGTAAAGGTGTATTTAAACACCTTTTTTAATTCATTATATATCTTCTCCCAAAAGGCCTTCACTCTAGGGCAGGTCCACCAGAGGTGAAAAAATGTTCCTTCATTTTCCTTACATTTCCGTTTTATCACTTTTTATTATTACTATTAATATTCTGTTGGAAGCCACCCAGCGTGACTGGGGTATAAATAATAAATTATTATTATTGTTATTATCATTATCATCGGCAGAAGGGGTTCCAGGTTTTTGTAGTGATTTAAGACCAAACAAGAACAAAAGGCAAACGAAGAGGAACGCCCGACCTTTGAAGAACTCTCTTCCCTCTCGCCGTGGGGCAACTTGTTTCTTTCCCCCCACCCACCCCCGTTGTGGGGCAACAGCAGACTCAGAAAAGCAAAGCACAGATTCTCGGAGGAAGGGGCTCATCCGGCGATTGCTCTCTTTCCCGATAGGCGCGCCACGGCAGGTGCCCGTCACACGCCCGGCCCTGTTTTTCCTGAACTCCTTCCTGCTCGCCTAGCCCAGCCCAAACACCTCAGCCCGTCCGAACGCAGGTGAAGGTAGGAGGAGGCGCGGCCTTGACTCCTGCATTACCTCCGCTGCACGTAAACATGCGCACACCCAGTCCCGGCTCCCTCACCGCCCACCACCCCGCCCCTCCAGGCTTCCTCCTTCGACGCCGTCGGGAAAGTTAAGAGCCTGTTCACAAATAGATTGCGTCCTTTTATAGCGCCTCCTCCCAGCAGCCCCCGCGCCGCGGCCGCCGATTGGCCGCCGAGACGCGAAGGGGCGGGAACGCGCACGTCGCGTTTTTTTTTATGAGAGCGTGAACGCGCTTTCCTCTCGGCTCGACCCGCCCCGCCGGTTTCCGTTCCTCCTCAGCCGCTGCCGGAGTTTGGGCCCGTAGAAGGAGAAAGGAAGCAGCGCCGGGGAGACGCAGCGGAGGAGGCCTTTCAGGTAGAGGAGTCGGAGAGGCCGCGGGGTCAGCGAAGGGGGCGAGGGCGGCGGGCGGCGAGGAACGCGGGAGCGGGGAGGCTCCTGGCCCTGCGTGGCCGCTCCCTGTGCGGCCTGCCCCACCCGACAGCCAGTGGCCACTGAGGGAGCGGGAATTTCCTCCGCTCTTCCTGGTGAGGCGGTTGGAGTAGGAAGTGCCCACACACACACACACACACACACACACACACACTACGTGGGCGGGCGAGGGGTTCGTGGCCACAAGCTAAGGCGGGGTGGGGGTGGGGGTGGGGGGAGCGGGAGTGGAGCCTCCCGCTGTCTGTGGGTGACGGGGCCGCCCGAGCCTTTTATTTTCCTGGTGCGAGAAGAGGTGGCTGAGCCGCCGCCTTCCCCCTTCGGGTGGAGTTCGGGAACTGCCTGTTCCAAGCGGGTGGCGGGTCTCCAGGTGAGCCCAGCGGGGATGCCAGGCGGGGGCTCCCCACGGCGGCCCTCCTTTAGCTTTAAAACATAAGTTTCTGTCGATTGTTTGGGGTGGAGGAAGGGTGGTGTTTCCTCTCTTGTTTGTCGAGCTGCTCTTTTCCCTCCTGGGAGGCCTTTGGCGTTCTTTTTTTTAAAGCCAAAATAACTCTTGAAAATACCATGAAAAGTGCCCGAATGTGCAGTGCTGGGTTTTAGATTCCGCAGAGCCTCTGGGCTGTGTAGTGGTGTAGCCCCGGCGCTGAATCTTTGTAAGGGTTTCTTCTCCAGAAGTGTGTGAGTGTTCTCAGATCATAATAGGAGGCCCAAATGGAGAAGACACGCTGTGTGACTGAATAACGTTGTGTTTTGCTGAATAATGCACTAGAAGCATGCAGTTAACTTCCAGATTTGCTGCTGATTTAGATTTTCATCCCGGTAGCATTCTGTCACATCACCAACTTCAGTTTTGTGCTTGGTTTTGTTTGTTTGTAGAGGCTTCTTTACATTAACTTAACTGATTACCTCATAAGACAAACAATGCAAGGGGTTGATGTGACCTGATGCGAATTGCAGCTGAAGCCAAACAGGTTTTTTTCTCAAATGTACAGTCACCCTCAAGAGTCACTAATCAGACCCAAATTTCCTTTACAATTTATTTTGAAATAACTTTCGCTAATTATTTGGGATCTATTCTTAACGTGTATTTTCAGCATGTTGGGTCTATCCATAATATATACTTTGATGCTTCAAAGCACATACGTTTCAGTAATCCTTGTGATAGCCCTGTAAGGCAGACCAGTATCAGTTTCTCATACTGCAGATGGAGTTCAAGCCAAGAGGACAGTGACTTGCCCAAGGCCATCTAAGCGTGTTGATGGCTAAATTGGCAGGTCTTCTCAAATTTTTTAGCAGAATGTTTTTATATAATCCAATGCTGAATGGGTTCAAATGTCTACTCTTTCATGAAGCTCATTGCATGACGTTAGTCAGTCATTATCTCTCAACTTAAACCTACCTCACAGGGTGTAGGAGAGGCCCTTCTCTTAGAAAAGGGGTGGTGTAAAAATGTAGTAATAAAATTATAATGTTGACCTCTTTTTGGTTAGAATGATAGGGAGCAATTTATCTTTGCAACAAAAATAATAATAACGGGTGGAATTCAATGTCCCACTACAGTAATATGATCATTCTGTCAGTGCAAGCACTGCTTGGCAGGTAGAACATCTCTCCTCCCCTGTGTGCTGTTCTAGAGGTTCTAGGTATTCAAAGCAGATTGTGGGAGAAGGTGAAGGGCTCCATTGCACTAAGAGGTCTTAGGCTACCAGGTTAATTCAATCCAGCTCAATGTAGTAAACAACAACAACAACAACCCCCCTAAATACTCAATGTTATGCTGTTCTGGCTCTCTGGTGTCATTAACAATATGATTCAACACTTGTAGAATATACAGCGGGTTTTGAAATCTTTTCTGTATCTAACCTGTCTTACATTATAGTCTGGAAGAATAGATCTGTTTGGTAATGCAGCCAAAGACCCAACCCACTAGGTGTGAATAAATAACCAAATTAGTAGCAGTGGCCTGTAATGCTTCCTGTAGCAGTATTTACTCTAGAAGTAGCAGACAATTAGTGATCAGCATTCATATTCTTATATAGCCCATTCCACGTTCTGTAAGTTGATATCTTTTCCTGATAGCCACCTGTCAAATAATATTTAAGGACTCTAAAGTAACTGTTGTGATTGGTGGGGTTGCTATGGTAATGCTGTAGGTTTAACACTGCAGTGGGAGGGCTGTGTAAGCATAGCTAGGAAGAGGAAACGTTTATGCAATATTCTGTGTTTGAAATGTTTCAAAGGGTAGGAAAGATTGAGAAGTTGTACTCAAATTACCTACAAATTGCTAGAGTATGTTGGGCTTGGTTGCCACTATATAATTAGGAATTTCCGTCTGGCTTAAAGTGTTATGATAAACAATGAAAGTACAGTAACTGAAAATGTGGTTTTTTTCCTTCCCTTTCCAATAGCATACTATAGGTGTAGGGAACCTTTGGCTGTCCAGATGCTGCTGGACTCCATCTCTCATCCTTCATGACCATTGGCCATGCTTGCTGGGGTTGTAGTTCAGCAACTTCTGGAGAACCAAAGGTTTCCCACACCTGGAATACTACATGAAAATTACCATTCAATTCTTTACATGCATAGTGTATTATGCTTGTTTTGATTTAATGAATCTGCTTAAACACCTGCAATTGTAACAGTGATCAATAAGGATTTGTGCCCTTTTCCCAGCAGAAGTTCTTCTCAAGCACTGTCTTCTCTACCCAATGAACCAGCCTACTTTATTGCTGTCACAAACTCTACTTTCATCCATACTTCCTTAGATTGAATATTGCAAGCTTGCTATTTGCGCTCTCCTTATTTTCCTGAAAAGTAGCCAGTAAACTAATCTATGGCTTTGAGTAAAACATTTCCACACATACTTCATGTATATTATTGCCTTGTTTAAATGTTTCAAGATCTGTCCATATGATCTACAAGCCTGTCTTTATTATCTTGAGCCTCTTGTGCTCCAGTACTTTTTTGCAGGGAGGGTAGATACATTTTATCCCTCACCCAGTTGCTTTTTAATTGTCAATTAGAAGGATTCAGAGTAGCTAAATTACATATATTTTGGAATGGAAAAAAAACTTTCACATAGGTAAACTGGCCTTGAATATGATTTTTTCTCAGCTGGTCGCTGGTACTGCCCTAGTACCCTTTAGAATTTCACTAAATCAGTACAATTTCACCTTCAGATGTGTTTGATGTTTATAATGCTTCTCATGAAATGAATTCTGTCACTGATTACTGTTGTGGAAAATTTGATTTGTTCATATTTAAAAGTCCATTCTCAATGCCTTCCAACAGAGCAATTATTTCATTTTGCGGAACTTAATGGAGAAAGTTGAATACCCACAATTAGAAATAATGCATCTACTGTTAATTGCACAGTTAAAGGTGTAAGGAGAAAACAGTTCATAGTTGGGACAAGTCTCTAAAGATCACTTGAGGTGAAAGTACTCTTTTTTTTCTTTTTTTTTTCTTTTTTTTTGCAACTTATCGCATATTGGATCCACATATCACACTTCTGCAGGTGATATTTTCTACACAACCAGAAAGAGGCATGTGGACATTGAAGGTTATGCTTGGGGACCATCATCCTCTCAAGACTCATCTTAACTTCTGCAGAGGAGGCAGGCTCTATCAGTTCAGTGAATGAGAGCTCCCTTTTGTTCTCTGAACTATCTCTTAGTTCTTTCTTTGCAATTTTGGACTCGAGATGTTTTGAGATAGAATCAAATGGAACAATCATAAGGGAAGTGTGTTCCCTTGGAATCACCAAATGAATTTTCTCAGAGGGTTAATATCTGACTTAATTTCTGACTTATTCACACATGGTGCAATTAGTTAGGGTTAGGGTTAGGGTTAGGCTGTTTTCAGCTGTTTTTGCCAGCATTGTGTGTACTGCACAAGTATAGAAGAAAATATATATTTCAATGTATAGCAATTAATGCACTTAGCTTTTTACATCTAGCTTCTCAATACACAGTATTCTGCAGATACTAAAAAATAACTATCCACCTAAAAATAATTAGCCAGACATAGATTTTTAAAGTACTCTGAAAAGTTTGTAGTGTTGGGAACAACTGTGTAGTAAGTTTCACAATTTGAGGGCCAGCATTGAAAAGTTCCTACTGACCAATTGACCTTACAAGAGAGCCTCTGAGGCGGATCATAATGCCCAGACAGGCTCAATCAGATGTAGGTGGTCCCAAACTGTTTAGAGCAGGCATGTCCAAAGTCGGTTTCGGGGGCCTAACCCAGTCTGCCAGTCGATTTAATCCGGCCCCTGTGGCAGTATATGTCCTGGGGTAAAATCCTAAAAAAAGCTCAGCAACTTTGGGGTAAAATTGTAAAAAAAGCTTAACAACTTGAGAGTTGCTCCTCTGCCTTGATGACTTTGATTACCCCGTTCTGCACTTTTCCCCACTCTACAGTATCCTTTCTAAGGTGCATTTACCAGGACTGTACAGAGTACAGTGGTACCGCGGGTTAAGAACTTAATTCGTTCTGGAGGTCCGTTCTTAATCTGAAACTGTTTTTAACCTGAGATACCACTTTAGCTAATGGGGCCACTGCGCTTTTGCCTTGTAATTTCTGTTCTCATCCTGAAGCAGTGTTCTTAACCCGAGGTACTATTTCTGGGCTGGCAGAGTCTGTAACCTGAAGCGTCTGTAACCTGAGGTACCACTGTACTCCAAGTGTGGCCGCACCATTGATTTGTATAATGGCATTATAATATTGGCATTTTTATTTTCAGTCCCTTTCCTAATTATCCCTAACATGGAATTCACTTTTTTCACTGTTGATGCACCAAATCCACTATGACCTCAACATCTCTTTCCTGGTCACTCACCATCTGTTGAGACCACATTAGCATATATGTCAATTAAGGGTTTTTACCCTAATCCAGGTCACTTTAGACTTGCTAACATTGCATAGTATTTGCCATTTTAATGCCCCTTCACCCAGTTTGCAGAGATCTTCCATGGATCAAAGATTCTTAGCTTGGTGCAAGGACTGTTTGGCATTCTGCAGGCATAATGTAGTGCCAGTGTGGTCCACTTGAATTGAGTCCACTTGCACTCAGGTAAGTTGGGCATCAAGGCATTTGTTTTCCAGCCCTGCATCGTAAAGCGTTGATACAAACTTGTTCCTCAAGTAGTGTTAATACTCCTGTGAATTTTGGCCACAAATTAATATTACTTTCAAGAAATGCTAAGCTTTTGATCTGTTGGTGTTGAGATGTTTACAGTTCTTTTCTGTATGATTAAACTCTTTATGATTGGTTGCTTTAAAAACTTAGTAGCGAACTTCATCTTTCTAACATTAAAAATTGCCAATTTGGTATCTTGAGATTCTGTCTAATTCTGTAAAGCTTAGTATTTGGATATGACACTGGCAGTACATTTCTAGCACTTGAAGTCTGTAAGATGACTTCCTTTGTTTTTGTTTCAGTCTAATTGGTTTAATAATGAAGTGTGACTCGGTGTTTTCTTTTTAAAAAAATATTTGATTTTTCAGAATTTATCATCACAATGATTCATATATTCAATGATTTTCCAAGAATATAGTATAGATTTCCCCCCCGCCCCTGAACTGAATTCCAACTGAATTTCCTCCCCCATAATTTCTTGCATCTCATTTTATTTCTCCAAACTTTGTTTTCCCTCTTATTTATCTTAATTTCCAATTGTATAATTACATAAATGTTGTATCAAACCTGCTAACATTTTACTATATTTACAGTAGTCTTTTAAATAGTCTATAGCAGGCATGTCCAACTCCCCAAAAACTGGCGGTGATCTACCCATTGTCATTAGAAGGAGGAGGAGTGTGCGTAGGGTGGGTGGAAGTGAAGTGCCCAGAGTTGTTGAGCTTTTTGCAGGGGCAGGATTGCACAGAGTTTTTTAGCTTTCCCCCCATAACTTTTTGTACACAATAAGGATCCCGTGATCTACCAGGATCAGCCAGGGATCTACTGGTAGGTCGTGATCTACTGATTAGACATCCCCGGTCTATAAATATCTTGCATTCTTGCTGAAACTTTTTCTCATCTTGAACTCTGGTCTTCATGGTCATCTTTGCCATTTTGGCATAATCCATCATCTTAATTATCCATTCTTCTTTTGTTGGTACCTTCTCTTTCCATTTCTGGGAAAGTAATATTCTTGCGGCCGTTGTTGTGTACATAAATAGTCTTTTTAAGTCCCTTGGTATTCCATCCCCTGTTAATCCAAGTAAAAAGTCTTCTGGTTTTTTGACAAAAGTTATTTTAAACATCTTTTCAGTTCATTATATATCATTTCCCAGAAGTCTCTTACTTTTCTACAGGTCCACCACATATGATAAAAAGTAACTTCCTTTTCCTTACACTTCCAACATACATTTTATATACCTTTATACATTTTTGCTGATTTTGTTGGACTCAGATACATTCAGTACATCATCTTCATATAATTTTCTTTCAGCGAACAGCAAGCTATAAATTTTAAATCCTCTTTCCATAACTTTTCCCATTGATTTAATGGTATATTATACCCCACATCCTTTGCCCAATGTATCATAACTTCCTCGTCCTTTGTCTCCCATTCCAACATTGATTTATACATTTTTGATAACAGTTTTTCGTTATTGTCTAAAAAATCTTTTTTCAAACCTTGAGGGTTCTTTTCCAAAACACACACCTTTATCTAAACTGAATATATCATTCAGTTGATGGTGTTGTAACCAGTCTGATAACATACACCTTACTTCATTGAACTCTTTTAGTTTTAATTGGTTTTCCACATCTATTAACAATTCTTTATATGTCACCCAGCCATCTTTCATATTTACATTTCTAATAGATATCACTTCTAATGGGGAGAGCCACCATGGTGTTTTAGTTTCCAACAAGTTTTTATACTTTCCCCATACTTCATAAATTGATTTCCTTACAATGTGGTTCAGGAATCCCTTATATACCTTTGTTTTTCCATACCATAAATAAGCATGCCACCCAAATCTGTTGTCATGTCCTTCCAAATCTAGTAGGTCTGTATTCCATTCCCATAACCAGCAAAGGCAGGACACCTCATAGTACAGTTTCAGATCTGGCAGGGAGAATCCGCCCCTTTCTTTAGCATCTGTTAACAATTTATATTTAATTCCAGGTCTCCCCGCCAGACAAATTTGGAAATATATTTTTGCCATTGTTTAAAGTGTCCTGCCCCCCTGACCACAGGTATCGATTCAAATAGGAAAGACATCCTTGGTAATACATTCGTTTTTATCACAGATATCCTTCCCCTTAACTCAGTGTTTTCATTAATATTTCTGCCTTTCATAATTTTGTAGGTGTGATGAAATAAATTTGCACTGAACCCTATAAAAGCTGAAAAGGAACAAAGAAAAATGACTAGAACTGCCTTTTTAAAATACGGTCTTATGCAAGTTTTCACAAATCTGCTTGCCAAGGATCAGGGACTCTTCTCAGTTTGAACTTCTCAGCTTGACCTGCCTTTTTCTGTTCTGAGTTGGGATATGGATGTTTTTTGTACTGAGCTGTGGAAAAAGCCAAAGTGACAAGAGACTTGCATTGCTTCTATCTTTTCCAGAAGCCCAGAATGGTATAATACGCCCGTCTCTTTCCTAAAACAGAAGACTTGGGAGGAATTGACTGTGATTAAAAAATTAAGGTTGGCTAATAAGTTGATTTAAGTACCAGAGCACTGACAGAAGGGTGGCCAATAAGTTCACTTAAATACCAGATAATTGAAAGATTACTATTAGTATTTTTTTCTGCAACTTTATTATCCTTAAAAACAACTATTAAAAGTTCCTATACTTGTATAAATGACTACTTAAATCACTTCAGCATAATATAAATTACCAGAATATGTTGGGTCCAATGAAGATTGAAACCCACCCCCGCTCAGCTGCTGAATGCATTTCAACCATAAGTGGTCTTCAGTGGTTAATAATTGCATATCTCTCAAGCATTGGAAGTTCTTTCAAAACATCTGTCTCCAAAAATGCTAGTTCTTTCATATACGGGGAATCTTGCAAACAAGTTGAAGTGCTTTAATTTTTCATATCTCTGTTTAACTGATTGATACCTTACGTTTATTAAACAATTTCTAAGATATACAATTCCACCAATACTCTTAATGTAGCAGAAAATCCATACTTCGGTACATTTTCTGGAAGCTTGATTGGGATTTGATTTTACATAAGTAAATGAAAACTGGTATCCTTGGAGCAAGAAGCTTGTGTTGCTTACCAGCTGGACCCTGACTCCAGTTGGCATGAAAGTGCTTGGCTGGAGTGCTTGCAGGATTTTATTCACATTGCTGACCCATCCAGTTAGGAAACAGCTGATGATTAAAATTCAATTTGTGTATACAGAGTAATTTTAATAGTAGGATCATTTAGATGCTGCTTTAAGCGGGTGGCGCTGTGGGTTAAACCACAGAGCCTAGGACTTGCTGATCAGAAGGTTGGCGGTTCGAATCCCCGCGACAGGGTGAGCTCCCATTGCTCGGTCCCTGCTCCTGCCAACCTAGCAGTTCAAAAGCACGTCAAAGTGCAAGTAGATAAATAGGTACCGCTCAGGCGGGAAGGCAAACGACATTTCCATGCACTGCTCTGGTTCGCCAGAAGCGGCTTAGTCATGCTGGCCACATGACCTGGAAGCTGTATGCCGGCTCCCTCGGCCAATAAAGCGAGATGAGCACCGCAACCCCAGAGTCGGCCATGGCTGGACCTAATGGTCAGGGGTCCCTTTACCTTAAGCTCAGTCATACCCATCATGCATTGTAAATCAGATTGGAGCTTCAAATTCCTAAACTTGGAATTAGAATAGTTTCAGGCAAAGACATCCCAGAACTTTTCATTTCAAATATATGTACAGCTTCTAAGCTTGAGATGGAGGTGGGGGGAGACACTTGCATAATATTAAAATCCATAGTCACTCAGTAGCTGCATTTGAATGTAACCCTAAACCTTTGGCTTGTGTACTCCCATCTCCTCCAGCATTTCTGCAAGAAGCTTCTGCTTAGATTTTAAGTTAACTTCAGCTTGTTCTATTGTCTGCTTGTTCTGTCATCCAGACCCAGACAAATCTTAACTACGGTTTGTTTAAACAAGCTAACTTCAAACTTCAGTTTATAAAGCGGACTTGTTTCAGCAAACCATAGTTAAAATTAGCCACAGTTCAGGTTTGGATGATGTAACAAGCTGAAGCAAAAGCATCTGAGTTCCTTATGACTGTGCCAGGGAGGAAGGGGAGCCAGAGTTTGAGATTTGTTCCAACTTGTTTTCATAATGATCAGCCATGTTTTAGCGTTATACTTGAAGAAGGCCAATGACTACCATTAGGTTCAGGTTCCATTTGCAGCATTGCTTGAGATCAGCCTGTCTCACTACCCCTGATTATAATCCGGTTGGTTGGTTTGTTGGTTTTATGTTAGTTGCCTAATTTTATTTGAGTTCATCCTTAAGAGAAATATAGGTTACAATCCAGACTTAAGTGTGTGTAATGGGACTAGCAGAAGCTGACGTGTCCAGACTCCTGAAAATGTTCCACTGAGTAGCAGGGCCCTGCTGAATGGGGTGGGCTGTGGCACTGAGGGGGGCCCCCCAAAATCAAGCAGAAGCAACTGCCATAAGCTGGAACTACACTCAAGGAAGGTTCTTTGGTCAATTTGGGGGGGATTTCCCCACAGCCTTGATGCTTATAACTCTCCTACCACTGCAGCATTTTTACTTGCCAAAGCAATTAAATATCTAATATTTGGTTTAGAGTAAAATGTGCAAAATTAGCAAATATACTTAAAATGTATTTGGTTAGCTTGAATCACACTAGTATGGGTTTTCTTGGCAAACAACTTGCATTTTGTGACAACACAAACTGCTCTTTGTCTGCCAGTAACATTCTGGAAGCAGGAGTTCATTACTTCTATATAGCCATTTTTGCCGAGACAGACTCAGTTCTATGTATATTTGGAGGTGAGCCCAAGTCAGTGTGTTTGGAATGGATTTTTCTTTGTTCTAAGATTTCAGAAGTTGTAACCAATTCCTTACTAAGATACATAAGGGTAAACAGTCTAAATTTGCAAACGGGTCAGACTTTTAGTAGTTGCGGCTGAAGTTGTTCATTCTGGTTCTGATTCAATCCAGAAATGTATTTGAGACTCAAAATTACTTTTGAGTGCAGAGTGTACACCACCTAATTAAAACAGCCTAAAGAAAAGAGAAATTCAGCCTTCCATTAAAGCTACAGGTGGCTTGCCTGTGGCCCTCCAGATATTGCTCAACCATCAATCCCACAAGCATAGGCATTTATCAGCCATGATGGGAATTGTAGTCAAGTAGCATCTAGAGGGCGCAGGTGGGCCACAGGGTAGCCCCTGCTATCTTAAAGCCTTTCCCCGCTAAATGTTCTGACTACATACTGTTCATAGAGTGGCTAGGGAAGCCCGGCCAGATGGATGGGGTACAAATAATAAAGTAGTAGTAGTAGTAGTAGTAGCAGCAGCAGCAGCAGCAGCTGGTACTTTCCTTTTCCAAAAGAAGTTTAAATATACCTTCTGGTCATTCTTTTTCCTATTAGTCTTTTATGTTTTACATAGTGTTATGGAACTACACTATGAGGTAGAATATGATTTTATAATCTTGGTACAGGAACTATCCAGAAATATGATGCCCTTCAGTGGGGATTGTATTTGTGTCTGTGTCTTCATTTCCTGGATCTTGATTCTTCCCCCTTCCCTGCCCCCAAATATACAGAATCTATTATCCAGGAACTTTTGATTCAGGCTAAACTGAAGACCTGCAGGAGGCTAGAAGGGAGAGACATGTACTTCCTTCCTTAAATGTCAACACCAAGGAATGACTCATAGTCACAACCACTTTTCTAAGGTTTGTCAACTTTGGGGTTTTTTGTTTTGTTCCTCTACATGAATTAGAAACCTTATGTGTTTATCTTTCACACTTAATTGGGAGTAAACTACAGCTTCTTGGTAGCTGCAACCCACTTCAGGATGTTTCTGCTGCTGTCCTGCAATTTGGCTCATGGTTCAAGAGTAATTCTTTCTGAATTGTCCTTTGCCTTACTGTCAGAAAACATTTGGTTGGCTGTACTGCCGCAGAGGCGTTCCCAAGACTTGCTTCACAGAAGACTCTCTTTTGGGGAGGGGGCATACTAAAGCATTGTCTACAATATTTGCGTGTGTGTGTGTGTTTGTGTTTAGTCAATTTCTATGCTCCCTTCAGTATAAATGTTTAGGTTGGTAATTAATCTACACAGCTATATTATGACTTTCACTTTTATATCTGCACTTTGAGTTTTGTTGAATAAAGATAATTTGAATTATTTTCTGAATAGTTATCAAATAAAGAAGTGAATTAGTCTGCATGGAGGACGGTGAAAAATTATTCCAGTGATGGGCTCTAGAGTGCTCAATTAATACATATTAGCTGCTGAGAATTTGCAGTGTTTCAGGAACCAGCTATAGCTGACTACAAATTGAGGCTGTCAGATACTTGAAGTCACCTGAAAGTTTGTTGTATCCTATAGCAATCCCAGTTCACTTGATTAGATGTCTTCAGTTTGTTGCTACTACTTCAGCATAATTCTGTTTAGTAGACTTAGTAAAGTAGCAATTGAAGGCAATTTGATAATTTTATTTATTTATTTTTATTTTCAATATTTGTCCCGAGTCAAATGTATTAGGAAAATGTTTACTAAAACATTTGTCCTGCAGGTAAAGAAGTCATTCAGTGCAGACTCTTATTGTCCTGCTTATTTTTTCTTCTGTAGGCGATGGTGAATTTGCTTATAGCGTTGTTGCATGCTCTGATCTCTCAAATCCAATTTAGCTTTCTTAGGAAGTATCCTTGGCTCTTGTTTTATCAAAATTGAAGCTGTTTATACTGAGGCTGAAATTGCCTCAATACAGAGGGTATGAAATGCAGTTTACGGCACTGATTGCAGTAAAGTTCCAGTTCCATTAAAGCAGCTTTTAGGCACATACAGATTCAAAGAACCACTCTACTAGTAGGTCTGTGTGTCCAACTGGTTTCAAAGGTGGATGTTTCCAGACAACAGTCTCCTTTACAGAAATGGCACTACTTCTGAAACCTATAGTAGTTTTAAAAGCCATTTGTGATGTGGCAAGCAAGGGTGATGTTTCAGTTGACCTTTCATCTTCTCTGGTCATATACAGACATGGAAAGGTTACACCCTGCTTATTGCACTAGCCTACCAGATTAAGATGCTTAACTCAAGTGGAATCATTAACTTTAATAACTGTGCAGTTGTAAACGTGAATTATTTTTCATTTTCAGTCAAAATAATATATATATTTTCAAGGTTGAAATACTGATATTATGAAGATAGTCCTGGATATAGGGTTGGATCCTGGATATAGGGTTGGATCCAGGCATGTCCTTCTACAACTGAGGGGCTCCTTTGGTTTGTGGAGGGGACTCCAATCCAGCACAAATTCCTGTTGGAGCAAACTGGCAAATTGATCAGAGCAGTAGGCAGGATCCTGTTCTGGCCCACCGACTGCAGGCCACTTTTGAGAAGTGGGCAAGACTTGCCCACCTGTTAACAACCTGACACAATATATCATATAACTTCAAAGAAAGAATCAGGGTTGCACTTAAGCACCCCAATTCTTCCCTTTTTCGTTGCAGCCCAAACTTGAATTCAAGTTGCAGCTGCAAAGATTCCTGCTGTCTGTAAGCCCTGCTTTCAGCAGCATTCAGCTGCACCCAAAAACTCCTGAGTAAAACCACTCCCAGCAGGGCTTATATTTTGTGCCATATTTAAAAAGCACCAAACACTGGCTCCATTTGATGGGGAGCAATTGGAAGCACCACCACTCTATCAGAGAGTTCCCCATCCCTCTAGAGCAGATTTTTATGGGCTGCAGAGAGGAAGAGGAGAAATCTCCTTTAATCCATTAGCGCATGAGTGTAATTTCACTCATGGGAAATAAGGATCTAGCCCATAAAGTTATTAATACATATTTGCTTAACTTCCACAAGTGGGGAAAACAGTGGTTCAGTTAGGACTGCAGAAACCATTTAAAAATTATTCTGATACTTAATGCCAGTATAGGTACAATGTTAACTTGCAGTAGGTAAATGTCATTAATGTCAGATCTCTATATTTTGGTGTGGGACTTGAAAAGAAGGAATGATTTATAAAACCTAAGTCACTGTGTTCATTGTAATTGAAAAGCTGACATAAGTCACCAAAATAACACACTGAAAGCAAGTTTTGTTCTGTCTTAAGTCTTTAATTTAGAAAGCTAACGTAGCATTTGGCAGCTGGCAACAGCTTACCTCATGCACTTAATTTAACAACAGGAAGCAGCTTTTTAACTCTCGCATAACTTTTTTTCCTAGTTCTTCCGATCACCCAATGGATACCAGAAAAAGTATTCTGCAAAGCTAGCAGAGTGTAAATATATTGCTTTTAGATTTTTAAAACTTAATTGTCCCCTTGTTTGCAACAGGCTGCAAAACATCTTAAAGCCTACTCTTTTAGTGGTTAAAAAGCAGATAGATCTGAAGGAAGGAGGGGAAGAGTTCATTGTATGAAATTAATGACTGAGGTAGTTTCCTTGTGTTGCCTGTGTATAGGACAGATTGTATATATCTAGCACAAGTATCACAAATTCTCAGAGAAACATCTTCCATTGCATATTTAATAATCTAGTCTTCTAATTTATTTCTGCATTTTTCTTAAGCCTAACACACACTTCTGTTGTTTAGCTGTCTGCAAGTTATGCCTCTGCTGCTTCAATTTTGCATGTAAATATTTGTGTAAAATAGTTTCTACCTGAAAAATTCAAAAAGCTCAAAGAAGCTTAATTCATGACATTTCATTATTGACGTATGTGGAATTATGGCAGGCAGCAAAAAAAATTATACATCTTGAATACTGTCAACTAAGAACCTGAAAATTACCTTGGTTTGTGATGTTTTAATACAACAGAGCCTTGAAAATCTACAAGTTACTAGGTCACCCTGCCTTCATATACTTGTGTTAGTCACTTGTGGTTTAAAACAAATTTACAAAAACTACATGGCCACCTGGAGACAATGCTTAACTTTCCACAGCAACCAAGCAAGTGGCTGTTTATATGCCTAATGTGACACCTGTTAATGAGATGGATAAGAATCTCAGAATGGAGACAATTAGGCTTTATTCCTGCACATACTTAAGTTATAAACTCCCCCCCAAAAAAGCCATTATGTATTCATTTTTATGCAAACTTAAGACTTTGACCCAAAGAAATCTCTGTGTTAAAAAAGAATGCTTAAAAAAATTCCTCAGTTGCTTAAACACAATAGTGTGAAATTGTACTTCAACTTTCTGATAAAATGTTCTGGCAAGCTGAAAATGGTGGTGTGGGACAAGCTGACTGTTCTTTTGCAGGCTATTAAGGCTTAAAAGCATTGAGCTTTGGGCATTGAGCTTCAGACTTATAACTTCTCTTTCAGTCTTGTACTGCCCATGTCTTTCTTCTCTGCTATCAAATGTTACATGAAAGTATACATATTTTCTCTTTCATTTTTCAAGGAACTATAAATTGCTGTATTCAGCGCTACATTCATAATGCTTGCATTGGTTTGTATCATTGCATAGAAATAGACAATTTGCAGGCCAAGAAGTGGCACTCTAGATGGTTCAGTGATGTCTCTTAGGCCTAGATGGAATATTCTCTAAACAAGAACAAGAATACAGTATATCAGTTGTGTGTTCTCATGCTGAACTCCCTAAGCAACTTAGGGTGCTGATTTTTCATTGTCTGAAAATAGTTTTGGCAAGGGACTATTGATGGGTCACGAAGTTTAATTTGGAGGCAGGCCTTTTTTTCTTCTTAAGTCAACTAGCAAATAGATAAAATCATGCAAACCCCCCAGTTTTTGTGATAGTGACACAGCCCTTTTAGTTTCACTGAAATTTGCTGAGCAATCATCTTCTTAGGGTTAAATAAAACCCATTACCCTTCCACACAGAAATTCAGAAGTCTTTTCTCCAGAATGCTATATTGTGTTATATGTAGCTTAGAAGTAGCAGATCTTGGAGCACTTAAGGAGAAATTGCAGTAAAGAACAGTGGTGACCTCATGGCTATTTTTGTATTCAAGTGTGCTTGTTCCAGAAAAGACAAGCCATGGGAAATGTATGTATCCATGACCTTCGTTTGTTCCTAAATGGAAACAGGCCTCTAATATTGGAATGAAGCAACATACTTAAAATCAACATTTTAAAAACTTGAAAAATTCTTGACTACAAGGTTCAAAGGTACGAATGTAATTGATTATAGCATTGCTTTTGTCTCTGACCAGGTTGCTGAACAAGCAACATTCTTGGGACTTAATATTGCCAAAGTACTTTCAAATGCTGCAGAACATAGAATGTCTTCAGGTATTTGTTTCAGGAATGCAGTCTGAGAGTCTGCCAAGTGTGTTGCTTGCTCCTGCAACATGGTGACATGTACAAATGAAATTATGCGTTTTCAAACATTTATCAATCAAGGAACAACCATGTGAAAGTTCAAGTGTGTTTCAATTCATACAAATTTTCCATTTTCTGAAGTTAATGAAACAAGAATGAAAGTTTTTGGAAACTACAGATCTTCCAGACACTGGAGAAGTTGTTATTTTTCAATATTGGTGTATTTTGCTTGAAGGATATAAATAGAATAAAGGATAAAATACAAAGAGCAAGCGGTGTCGTGGTCAGGCCAGAATATAAAATCAGGACATGGAGGACCAGGGTTCAAATTCTGCCTTAGCAATGAAGCTCCCTATGTGACATTGGGCCAGTCACTCTCTCAGCCTAACCACCTCACAGGATTGTTGGGAGCATAAAATGGAGAAGAGGGAGAAACATGTACACCACCTTGAGGTGCTTGGAGGAAAGGTGGGGTGTAAATAGAATAATAAATTTAAAATAAATGAAAGAAAGAGAAAAATCATAGAATTGTAGAGTTGAAAGGTGTGGACCCTGAGGGCCATCCAGTCAAACCTCTTGCAGTGCAGGAATCTCAATCAAAGCATAATAGAATCAAAGAATTGTAGAGTTGGAATGGACAGTTCAATGTGTTTTTAATCCATAGGTCTTGGACTCCATAGTGTTCTAATCACAAATTCTTGGGGGAAATCCATTGTCTAGATATGGCCCAATTTGATAAAATAATACCATTGCAAAAGTGTTTTAATTTTCCTTTTCCGAAAAGATTCCTGTCTTGAGTTTCTTAGCAATCTCTGTATCAGCAGAATTCAGCAGCTCCTTGGATCAATCATAATTTACCTCCTACTGCTTAAGACTGGCTGCATATTTCTAGAAGGAGCATAAAAACTAAAAACACTTTCAGGCTAAGTAATGGCTTTGGATGCTGCTTTCATAGAGCAGATTAACAAACATTCATAAAAGAGATATAATAGTCACTTCGTTTTTCTAGAAAGTGGGAAAAGCAACAAATGGATTGCCTTTCTTGGACTTCATTCTCACCAACAGAGAAGAACTGGTCAGTAAAGTGGAAGTAGTGGAACCTTGAGAGGAAGTGACCATTTCCTCTTGGGATTCATTATACAGAGGAAAGGGAAAGCTGAGTGTAGTTGGACATGCACTCTGGACTTTTAAAATTTTGATTTCTAAAAGCATAATGAACTACACTGGCTGAGATACTCAAAAAATGGGCCATGATAGATGGAGTTTCTTAAAAAAGATGTTTGAAGGCACAACCACAAACAATTCCAACAAACTAGTAGGAGGTACCTAAAGAAACCAGTGGGGGGGCATAAGGAACTTTCAGATGAGCTGAGATTTAAAGGGGACATGTTTAAGAAGTGGAAGAAGGGGCAGGTTGCAAAGGAAAAGTATAAATAAGTAGCCAGTGCTTACAGGGAGAAGGTCAGGCAGGCTAAAGCTCAGAAACAAGCACAGAATTACAAGAGAGGTTACAAATAATAAGAGGGGTTTTATGGCTATGTTTGAAGCAATAGAAAGAACAAGGAAGTAGTAGGTCCTCTGCATGGAGAATACAGAGAAATGCTTTTGGATGACGGAGAGAAAGCAGAACTGTTCAACATCTTCTTTGTCTTCACCCAAAAAGAAAGCAGTGCCCAACGTGGTGATAACATCTTAGTTTTTCACCCCAAAAAATCTGAAAGACTGGGGCTTCATGGCTTCAAAATGTTCTTACTTTAAATTACTGGCACTGTACAATTTTTACACTTGACCCTGCATTCTGGGTTTGGAGTGTATCTAGTGTGCAACTGACTCCACTTGTCAATGGGCTAAGCACTGCATTTGTATTTACCGTTACAAATCACCATAAAATCATAACCATGAGCTATGAGAACCTGGCACTTGAAATTTATTTTTTCCTTCTCAGTATATTTTACTGGATATTTCTAAATTATCCTGTGTAGTTCAACAATGTCGTGTAGGTCTGATACCAGTATGACTACATCAGATTTTGCCTTTGCTGCAATCCTGTCCCCCTGTATCTGAGTGTAAGCCCTGTTGAATTCAATAGGTAGGACTTAATTCTGAGTAGGCATGATTAGGATTACACTACTTCTGGATAGGGCAGTAGTATATGCGCACAATGGTTCTTTGACTTCAGTGCCTATGAATCCATATGACGGTTCATTGAACTAAGTACACTAGGTGACTCAGAAGGATCTGGCTCAGTATTGCCATGACTGGATGCTTCCCAAGCTGCTCCATCTCTGCATCTAGGTTTTTGCTTGAGTCTTGTTCTTGTAATTCTGCAGTGCAAAGATTTTTCAGAAAGCATACTTCAGTAGTGTGTATTAATCTCTGATCCTGTATTAATCTCTAATTATGTGAGCATAAGTAAGGAAAGTTCAGTTTGCCCCTAAATTGTTTAGGATTTTCAGAGGCAGAAAGATCCAAGACCACAGGAACAGATCACTTTCTTCTTGCTTTAAGCTTGCTGTCTGAATCTCTCATATTAGACAGTTTGGTAGCTATGTGTATATTATTTCCTGTTGGTCGACTGGGCTGCAGAGAGAGCTGCGTCATGGCACTCTTGGGATGACTATTAGAAACTGCTAGGATTTCAGGAAATGTCTTCACTGTAACCCTTCCATGGAAAATAGTTTCTGATTCATGTTCTGCAGGGTTACCTTCCACTCTTCCATTTCACTCCTGAGGCTGCCAGACTAATTGTTTTGTTCTTCTAAAAAGAAGCTTATGAAACTGTGAAGACACAGGCAATGCAATACAATGAGATATACAAATGAGTTTACTTGTTAAGGATTACTGCAGTTTCTAAGAAAATAAGTATTTTTTACTTACTTAATAATGTGTTTAATATAATCAAAAATACAATTAGATTAATTCTTCTTTATTATACAAAAGTCTTGGACACTGAACCATAGAACAGTTGTATTAACATTTAAGAAAAAATAAAGAAATGAGATTCTTAATAAAAATGTTAGATGTTGTGAGGCTGTAACTGAAACCATAGCAACTTAAAGGGGAGACCACTCTTATTCTTGGGTGGGGGGGATGCAGTGTAGTTGGCTCTTGATAGATGTGGAGTAAGGGAATAAGTTACCAGTGTTAGTTGGGTGTGGGGAGGTACACATCCATTTTATATATTTACAATTGGAGTCTCAAGCTTAAGGTCCGGGGGTTTTAAAGTTCTTTTGGGCTCCAAATACAGCCTGCAGCATCCCAAAAACTCTCCACAAATTACTGAACTATCTTCACAGTTAGAAATTACAGTCTAGAAATTGTCACAGTATGACAAAAGGAGTGAATCAGGAGTGGTTGCTACTGCACACCTCAGCATCAGAGTTGTCCATGACTACTTTAAAATTAGCATTGTTGGTGTGAAAAGCATAGGACATGGATAGGCAACCTAAGGCCCGGGGCCCAGATTTGACCCAGTCGCCTTCTAAATCCGGTCCGCAGACAGTCCGGGAATCTGCGTGTTTTTACATGAGTAGAATGTGTCCTTTTATTTAAAATGCATCTCTGGGTTATTTGTGGGGCATAGGAATTCGTTCATTATTTTTTTCAAAGTATATTCCAGCCCCCCACAAGGTCTGAGGGACAGTGGACCAGCCCCCTGCTGAAAATGTTTGCTGCCCCATGGTATAGGAGGGTGGGATTCAGTGCAGGTGAGCAGAATACTATGGAATCGGCAGTCTTGTCAGCTTTTCCAGCCAAGAGGGAATAATAGCCTGCAGCATCCCTACCACACTGCCATAAAAAAACCATAATTTCTGTTAGATTTTTAATCATCAATGTGTTTCTCTTTGCAGCAATGGCAGCCATTCGGAAAAAGCTGGTTATAGTGGGTGATGGTGCCTGCGGCAAGACCTGTCTGCTCATTGTATTTAGTAAAGACCAGTTCCCTGAAGTATATGTTCCCACGGTATTTGAAAACTATGTAGCAGATATTGAAGTTGATGGAAAACAGGTGAGTCTGCACTTCTGCCACTAGCACATCACCTGCATCTGTTCTACAGAGTATATAGTTAGCATAAATGAATCTGTAGTTAGAGATCAATATCATGGATTGAATCCTGAGTCTCACTTCTGCAAATGAAAAGGCTTCTTCCATCTAGGAGAACTGAGTAGGTTTCTGCTGAGGAAAGGGGTTGAGATTTTCAGTTAACTTTTCATGCACCCCACACTACCTTCTACAGAGAGGTCCCAAGCATCCAGAGCAGCTGTTGGAGAAAGGAGGAATCTGCAAACAATCACTCCCTTTTCCACCATAGAGACTATCCCATTAGCAAAATTCTGCTCACATGAAATCTGAATCCATCCCAAGGAAACGTGATGAATCTATGGGCATGTGTTTACATTTGGGGGGTGGCCTCCTGGTTCTCTAAAGAGTTCATATATGGTTGCTACTCTGTGTAAATAACACTCTCACTAAATAGAAGGTTTGACTAGCTTAATGTTAGATTGCTCCCCTTTCAAATCATTTGGATGAAATTGAAGGGTATTTGTTCTGTTCTCAGTTACATGCTGCTAAAGTTAATGAAAGGATATCTTAGAAACAGCTTAAAATGTTGTACATTCAGTGGGTTAGTATTGGAACAAACTGTTTTGCCAATTAAAATTTTGTGTGGATGCCTCTTTTGCGCAGAGTGCAGCACATAGCAGCATTTTTAAAAAAGTGTGTAGAAGTAATGAAAAGCAGAACTGAATCTGTTTTATTCTTGATCGCCAGACTTTATTTGAAACCAAGCTAAATTTTGTAAGTTTCTTTATTTTTAAAATGTAATGTATTTATAAACCACTTAAGACAGTCCCTAAGCTATTTACAGAATAACAAATACAATATATAGCAATGAAACTTGAGAGGCTACAATATATAATGCAGTACAATATTAAACATAAATATAATATTTTGCAATAAACAATAAAATCCTAAAATGCAAAAGTATAGCAGGTCACTTTGAAGCACCTTTAGAGTCCGGGATCCCTTCTTCAGCCTCACACTTGCCAAGGCACATCCTGACTCGCAAAGTGATACAGTCATACCCAAATTCTGCCTTACAGATACACACATCATACAATGCCTCCTACTAATTCAATATCACCCTCCCCATTCTACTCCCACACCTTACATTGCTTCACCAAAACAGCTGCAAGGCTTTCAGAAACAACAGTATGTATGTGTGCCATTTATATGTGGATTTTAAATACAGGATATTCCTTTTAAACTACAGAAGAATTTATTATCCTACTGCACAGCAGTATTAGCAATTTCTACGTAAAGGGAAAAACTGGTTATATGAATACAATCTTGGTCTCTCTTTTCTTTACCCCAGAGAAATCCTGCCAAGTTTTCCTTTTCTTCTACCAAGCCCTGTATTTAAGTCTGTCACTCCAGTGGCAGTTTTGTGAGAATGGCATTTGCACAGAATTGTTTTCAGTCTTGGTGCTCTTTCTCACTTCTTTGTACATGAGTGTAGGTGCCCAGGTACATAAAGTGCATGCCTCGTGTCAGCTTGGAATGACTTCATTGTGAGTTAAATTGCAACTCTGCCCTACAATGTAAACAAATTTTAGGGACCTTTATCCATTTTGGTCCCTGCTCTTTAAAGATTTTCACCCCAAAAATCATTGATTTAAATATGTGTTTATTATGAACTGAAGCAGGGAACATATGTCCTGGGGGTATTAAAATGTAAAATGAAAAGAGGCCTTCAATTTGATCTTGGCTGTAATACTTTGAATAATTTGCAAATTGATCCAAACCCCTGAATGTTCAGTCATATGCATCTGGAAAATGTAAACTGATATTTCTGTTAAGCTATTTCTTATCAATACACTACACTAATGGCTTTCAGTAGAATAGAAGTTCCTAAGGAACTGTTCGAACTGAATTTTTGGACAGAGAATTAAAAGCACTGAAACTGTTTGTGGGTTTTGTTTTGTTTTTTAAACCTTTTATCCTGCTTTTAGGCAAGACTCAAAGTGGTTTACAATTAAACATATTTCCATCAAACATTCATAAAACTCAAAATACTCAATTATATCTAAAAACTATAAAACAGCGTAAGACAAAATGGTCGTTTAAAACTGTGACCCAATGATCAGCATCCTTAATTAACCTCCAGAAGCCAGAATGAATTTAGGCTGACTGAAAATATCAGAGATTGGCTTGCCTGATATCACTGAGCACCGAGTTCCATAATTTAGGATGGGGGGGGTGTCCAGAAAAAAGGCCCAGTTCTGTTTGCCTACTTGCAATTCCTTTTTATGTTCATGTTTATAAAAATACAATTGATACTGATTCTCCCCCATTTCCTTTAATGTAAGGTACTTCAAGCAAACATCTGTTATCACAGTCATATTTGGTAGTAATCGAAACCTGCAATTGGCCATGTAGTTTTATAAAATCTAGCTAACAGTGAAACTCCTGAGCAATACAGCTAAACACTCAAATCCCATTTTTTCTAACCAGCGGAGGCCGAACAAATAGGTGGATGTTCTTTTTTCAAAGAGAAGCTCTGGAAATCTGTTCAGGGCCCATATAAAGAAGGCCTTTGCTCCTTGCACAGCTCTTCTCACCACTGTTGAAAGTAGCATATGGAACAGTGTATTATTTCTTTTTAAATGAGAGAGTGCTTAAATGGAGAGGGACATGCTCTGAAATCTCAGGACAAGAACTTTTAACACCACCCTGACAAGCCTTATCTATTAAGGTACCTTCTTTTATTGACTGAATGCCCTTATTCTTCCTGTAGGTGGAGCTGGCCTTATGGGATACAGCAGGACAAGAAGACTATGATAGACTTAGGCCTCTTTCATACCCTGACACCGACGTTATACTTATGTGTTTTTCAATTGATAGTCCTGATAGTTTAGGTAAGTAGTTAAAACTAAATTCATGCCATGTCCTCTAAATTACTTCATTGCTAGCAGGATGTCTATACTATATATAAGCTAAAACTTCAGAGAACTTGTGTTTCAATGAAATATTAGTTCTTGGGGGAGGGAATCTCATTTCTTAATCATAGCTGTGAACAAAGTGTATAAAAAGATTGCTATTGTGAAGGTAGGCAAGTTTTTTTGTGAAGGTAGGAAAGGAGGCTAATATCAAGGACAAAACAGAGAATTCAAAGTTTCTGTGTCTAAAACTGAGCTGGGAGAAACATTAATTTCCCTGATGTGATGAAGTTTGATCTTGATCACATTTTATTCCACAAGAGGCAAGTTTGTTTCTCTTTAAATGCTGAACATACTTTTGAGAGAATATGCAAAAATATAAAATACATATTTCTAAGGGCAGTATTTCTTCCATAATTCCAGTTATAACTACTATAAACTTGCTCCAAAATGTACTGTTTAGTGATTAATGGAAATTCATCATTGGTTCAGCAGAAAGAGAATTTTAAGACTTCATTCTTCTACCGATCTTGCCAAGTGACTTAAACCAAGGAATGGTAGCAGGCTGAGATTCATAATGTTCCTTTCTGCCTTGTTTACTAGCTGAAACAGAATAGTGGCAGAGAAATGGCGGCAGAAGGTGGGGAAACTGCTATGGATTCTGTCTTAGCCAAATTAGAGAATGTTGGAGAGAAAATATATTCCATTAGGATAAGCTGCTTGAGAGCTGCCAAAATGGAAACTGGAATCCATTGGAACCAGTGCAAGGATCACACCTAGGAAGGGGGGGAGGATCCTGACTGCTCTCACTAACTGCTAACAGCTGGGAAAATCCCAAATGGCCTCTTGTTTGGGATCTTTAAACACTGGTGTCTAGCATTTTGAGAGCCCAGCCAGTAAGGCAGTTGAGGGATTTGGGAAAATGAGCTCCCGTGGAAATTTGTTGTACATGTGTTACCTTAATCTTGACTGAAGATTGATTTTCTGATGTGAGGTTTTTTTTATTTCAGAAAACATTCCAGAGAAGTGGACTCCAGAGGTGAAACACTTCTGCCCCAACGTACCAATCATCCTGGTAGGAAATAAGAAGGATTTGAGGAATGATGAACACACAAGGCGGGAACTGGCCAAGATGAAGCAGGCAAGTCTTTTTTTCCATTTCCATGCAGTGTCTGTTCCTCTTGTATGTGCTACTGGGGGCTTGGGCTGAGGCTGAAAATCTTTATTTTACTAATACAGCAGCTTAGAAAGTACTTGAATTTTAAAGTATGTATATCCTAAAAGATGCTTTGGAATCTGCCTGCTAAGTAGCTTGAATTCTTAAGAGTCACGCTTGCTGTAGGCTACTTCTATACTGGTGCTTCTCAATTTTCTCCTCATAGAGCAGCTGCTCGTTCCTCTCTGTGACTTGCTAGAAATTGATCCCATCATATGAAGGTGTTCTACAACTTTGGGGGACGGGTTTTCTAATGTTGGTCACCAGGAGCAGATATCTACAGTCATACCTTGGGTTACAGACGCTTCAGGTTGCATTTTTTCGGGTTGCGGACCGCCAAATTACAACCCACGTGTGCGCAGACACACCGCCGCAGGTTGCGAACGTGCATCCCGCACAGATCACATTCACAACCTGAGCATCCACAGTACTACCAAGAGAGTATGGATGACAGAGTTGGCAATCTGAGTGTTACATTATATTTTGACCTCTTCATGTAGTGAGTTAATTTAGATTTGATAGTATTTGTGTGCCCGGGCAGCTGGTGCCCACTAGACCTGGTGGGGCTGCTAGGAGGCCATGGGGCGTGGTCACGGGGGTACAGCCAAGTTGTTCCAGTTTTCTCCCTATCCTCCTCCCTTGCAAAGCTGTAGATACTCAACCACTGCAGTTTTACAAACCACAAAATTTTACATATTTTACGAAAACCTGACTTAAAGAGAAAACTCTCCTAATTTGGTTCAAAAGAGGTCCATGTTGCCGCAATTTCTATTGTGGGTTTATGCCAAAGAAACTGTGCATTGCTCAGAAGTAAGTCCCACTGAATTCCATGGTAATTGCTTCCTGATAAGTATGTAAAGGATTGTAGCCTGAATTAGCTAATCTCAAAGTTGCCACACAGTTGTCAACAAGGGACACTATAAATTTCCAGATCTATGGGAAAAGATTATTCCCTTTCCCCGTCTTCTTCATTTTTACACATTTTTTTCCAGAATGTGGAAGAAGGTGGAGGGATATTAAGACTAGAACCTGTAAGACTAGGGTTAAAATCATCCATGAAACTCACTTTGTGACCAACCTAACCTACCTCACAGGGTTGCTGTGAGGATGACATGGGGGGAAATAGACTCATGAATGCCACCATGAGCTCCTTGGAGGAAAGGTGTAATGGCTATACTGATGAATGAATAAACAAAATTAAAAGTCTTTTTCTTGCCTGCCTGCCAACAATTTTGAATTGTTGGGAGGAGACCAGGTTTGGAATTGCAAAAAAAGAAGCCTAACCTAAAAATGAAAGTGAAAAGAACATGTGACACAATCAGGATCTTCATGCCTGCAAACAGTAGACTTTACATGTAGGTCCCCAGCAAATCCAGTGTACGGCTATCTGCTAGGACAAGCTTTCCTTAGGTGGATGTGCAGACAAGGTGCAATCCATGATCCTGTATTTGGTATACCGAGTTCTCATCTGAATCATCCCCCACGCCATCCTCCTTTTTGTAATAGCATTTTAAGTTTGTCAAAGTGTTTGAATATTTTTATCTTCACATCAATCCTTTAAAGTAGATAATAGTGTAATTTTAGCAAACCAACTGAAAGAAAAGTACTAGCAGCACTTTAAAGACTGACAAATTTATAACAGCATAAGCTTTTGGGGGCTAAAGCCCACCTCGTGTCCGCAAGCACACGCAGCCCCCCCCCTTGAGGACACACGATTAGAAATTTAGTTCTTTATTGTCAAAGCACTCCTAAGGTGCAAGAATCACCTTCACTGCTCCTGCTAAATAGGTAGCTAGGCATCCCCTCCTTCACACCTGTGCTCCGATCCAGACAACAGTGCAGCCATGCCTCCATCAGCACATTTAACCCCCCTTAAATGAATTTCATCCCTGCTACCAAACCTTCAAAGATTCGTAATTGCATCTTGCCTTGGAGACAGTACAGAAGAGTCTGCCTGGCTTTCCTGAGTTGGAAATAGCAACATTCTATTATGCCTTTGGACAACTAAACAAAAGTATAATAAAACTGTATAATTGCAAATAGTTTACAGTATTTTTATTTTTCATGGCATGGGCACATCCCCTGGTCTGTCTCTCTACCCAGCTGGCCAAATCTAACTGTTCAGTGGCATATACTGGTCCATCGCGAGAATTCCATAGTGCAGTACTAGATTTCCTGAGCTGGGCAAGCAATGTGCTGTGGTAAGAAAACTGCCACAGGTACAAAGGGACATTTCATATGTTGCTGCAGTAATATGATTACTTCTAAAGCAGGATCATCACATGGAAAGTTCCATGTCGGCATTGTGCCTACCTGGGCTTGCTTTGTGGAGCAGCTTTAGGATCTAAAGTTTAGGTCATTGTCTCAGTGGCTTTTTTTCAGTACTGGAGAATATTCTAGATGTTCGGCAAATGTTATTGACTACTTGATGCTAAAACATGATGCCCTTTTCTTTAGTAAAAATGCTTGCTCACTGTGAGGAAACCTAGTGTTACGGGTGCAAAGGGATTCACTGTTAGAAAGAGATATTTATCTGCCTCTTGGTAACATCCTGCAATATGAATAAATTAGGTTTCTCGACTCCTATGTAATAGTCCTTTTAAACTGCACATCTATACCTGACATTTCTCTAAAAGCCCAACAAATTCTTAAGTTTATTTAAATCACTAAGATGTGTGTTGCAACATGTCACTAACTTATAAAACAACTGTCACCTGAGCAGTGGCTGGGGCAGTAACTAGTCCCCCTTTTCTGCTACGCATACTGAGGAATAATGCAGCAAATAAATGATCTCACAATTTTTCTATTTAAGGAAGAAGAGAACCACAGGGAATAGAATGTAGGTTTTAAGATTCAATTTTTTGATGGCTTACTTTCACTGACTGCTGCATTATGAAACCTACTGGTACTGTACCAAACCGTTTTTAAGTGTTCACTTCAATTTTAGAAGGCCTCACTTTGCTAGAAGAGCATTGCCAGAAGTTTATTCCCTTCATAATAGCTGCAGAGAATCAGGGGCTTGCATCTGAATTGGGAGGATAAAAACCAAAATGCTCCGTCTTCCTTCCTTTTGAACTATGTTAATTGTTTTTGTGTTTGTACAGGAGCCAGTGAAACCTGAAGAGGGCAGGGATATGGCAAACCGCATTGGTGCTTTTGGATACATGGAGTGCAGTGCAAAGACCAAAGACGGTGTGAGGGAAGTTTTTGAAATGGCCACTAGAGCTGCTTTACAAGCCCGACGTGGCAAGAAAAAATCCGGGTGCCTTCTCTTGTAAAGCACGGCCAGGGGAAGATGGCTGAAGCAGCGCCCTGCACTCGATAAATTTTTGAAGTGCTGTTTATTAATCTTAGTGTATGATTACCAGCCTTTTTCATTTATCTATAATTTACTTAAGAGATTTAAAATTGAGTCTTGCTACCAGTATTTAGAAGCCAACCATGATTTTTTTATAACGGTCTGCATCAAATACATCTGTGCACACAAGGGTTAACTTCAACATTCCTTTAACAAAACTTTCTCTGCACTTGCAGGATATGCCAGGCGCTAATTCAAGACAATTCTCTAACTTCTTGCTTTTTTTAGAAATGGGGAGGGGAAAGCTGGTAACACTGAGAATTGGGCTGTAACTACTTCATAACTAACATGTTCTAGCCTATTCAGGCACAACAGACATGGCTGTGGATGAGGTCCTGAGTAACTTCAGTATTTTCACATTTGATTTCTTCCCTCCCTCCCCCCCGCCCCCCGATTCTGTACTCAAAGGTTCTGAAGTGTAAAATTGGTGGTTGGAAAATGTGATTATCCTGAAATGACAAAAGTCCCATCCAGCTATGAAAAGTGACAGTTCTGTGGTTTCATGTTAGTTACCTTATAGTTACTGTGTAATTAGTGCCACTTAAATGTATGTTACCAAAAATAAATCTATATACCCCAGCCTAGATGTAGTATTTTTTGTATAATTGGATTTCCTAATACTGTTGCTTGTAACTTCTGTGTAAGGTGTTCTGGGTTTTTTAATAGTGTATCGCAAAATAAAGTCAAATGGAGATTGATGCCCTTTCCCCATTTGTAATTGTCCAACCCATTTGTATGACTTAAACATGCCCAGAAAGCTCATCTTAATACCTCCTTTGGAGCAAGGGAAAAGCAGCTGTTTTACAGTCAAGGTAACTGAATGTTTCAGAAGCTTTAAGTTAACCCCTGCTGAATCCAGCTCCAAGCTGAAAATGCAATTTCTTGCTAATCTGCTGGCCAAATTCCCATCCTGTGAACATCTTGCTGTTCTGCAGCAAACTAAACTCTCTTCTGTATTTCCTGTTTCCAACAACTAATAAAATAAAGGCAGTTTTCTAAGCTCCCTGTATTCTGGTGTTTGTGTTCTTCGCTGTGTAGAAGCTTGTGTTCAGGGTGGAACAGTGTGAATTTAAAAAGAAAGCCAACTCTCATCTTTTTGTCTATAATTGTCAGCAGCACTGTCTGCAGAATATAACAACCCTACTTTAAAATATGAAGATGTGTAACTTGCTCCTGAATATCCAGCGGCTGGGCTCTTGGCTAGTGCTGGCAACTTGATACCAGTACTCCTAGCAAGCTGCCTAAGCAGGTATGAAGGTGGGGTAGAGCAGAGCAGTGCCTTTTCCTCAAGAAGGATCCATGCTTGCATTGCCAGGTTAAAAAATGTCTGCACAAGAGAAGATATCTGCACAGCAAAGTTTCTGGCAAATGGTTATCTTAATGCGCACCATGCAGCAAATACTGTTACTCAACATCAGAGAAAAAAAGTTGAGCACCCTAAATAATAATAATAATAAATTTTATTTATACCCCACCCTCCCCAGCCAAGGGCAGCCAACAAGCAATAATAAAAACAAGTTGAATGAATACAACTTAAAAACAAGATTAAAATACAACATTAAAGGGGAAAATGTCAAAGTTCTTTAGCATTATTGCACAGGTTTGTATATTTAGCTATACAAGTGCATGAGGTAACTATAAAGAGCTGTAATGCATATCTACTGTCAGATTATTTTCCGTGTATGCTAGAAGCTTTAGCTTATGTAAATGCCAGTGCACTTTTGCAACTGCTGCTAATTTGTGTTGGTGCATCTGTCTTCAGCTATGTCCTTTGGTACATGGTCACAAATGATCACCCCAAACTTTCCTTCTCCCCTTCCTAGAGAATGTTGGGGGTTGCCAAAAAGGAAGCATCCTATTTGTGCCTTTCTCCCTGCTGCACCATCTCATCAGTCCAGTGGCAAAAGCATGCCATGCTCTAATTTTGCTTGCCATAAAGCAGGGGTCCTTGAACTTTTTCAGCAGGGAGCCAGTCCACTGCCAGACCTTGTTGTGGGCCGGACTATATTTTTGAAAAAAATGAACAAATTCCTATGCACACTGCACATAATATATTTGTAGTGCACAAAAAACAAGAAAAACAATACAATCTTTAAAATGATTTTAATCAACATAAACATAACAATACAATATTTAAAATACTTAAAATAACCCAGAGATGCATTTTAAAAGGACACATTCCATGCAAGAGCACCAGGCAGGCCCCACAAATAAACCAGAGATGCATTTTAAATAACAGGACACATTTTGCTCAGGTAAGCCACACACCCCCGACTCTCCCCTCCCTTCTCCACAGCACCGGACGAGCCCAGTGGCTGCTTACCTGTGTCTTGCAAGCAGCACAGGCTGGCAGCGGTGGGATGATGGGTGGCGCGTGAAAGGGCTCAGGAAAGGGGCTGGCAGCAACAAAGCCCGAATTGAGCCTGCTTACAGTGGCAGCCACTCGAGTGCTAACACTGCTGCTGCTGCTGCTGCTGCTGCTGCTGCTGCTGCTGCTGCTGCTGCTGCTGGCACCAACAAAGCCCAGCCCCCTTCCTCTAGGCAGGGCAGGGAGAAGCCAGAAGGAGGGACGGAGGAGGCGCCGGCGCCATGTGAGGGAGAGGGAAATAACGCGTGCGCAGCCTGAACGATCAGATCCATGCAGCGATTCCCAGACCGTCCGTGGACCAGATTTAGAAGTCAATTCGGCCGGATCTGGCCTGCGGGCCTTAGTTTGCCGACCCTTGCCATAAAGTCTGCACATTGCTTTTATTGGGTTGTCTGCTAAGTACAGGATTAAAATACGTTCTCAGTTATGTATGATCCATAGTGTTTTAGGTTTGCTTCTTGAACAGCAGCTCTGCCACACTTTGTCCCATGTGGCAGGACTTTTGAAACTGAGGGAAGCTTCAGAAGCAGTTTGATACTGCAAGGGAATCTGCTGTTGACAGAGGAAAGTGTTTTAAAAGACACACAAACCCAAATAGTCATGTGGGCAAGCCTAAAGAACCTGGCAGGTGCTTGCAGAATCTTGCCTTTGCAACATGTAAAGTTAGTATGTTCAATGTGTGTACGAAATACACTTTATAATTTGTCAATCTCTTCCAGACATTACCTCAGAATATCGCTGTGCCTCAGCAATGATACCAAGGTGATGTAAGAATAATTTGATACTTTTCAGTTTCAGTGAATGACGCATTAACATTATCTCTAACCAAGATGGGGTGCCTACAAAAGAAAAAAGGGCATAGCACAGTAATTATTTTTTCCATCTTCCATTTTGTGCATGGAAAATATTGTCAACTCTTAGTCATCCACTTTCATGTGAAACCATTTTTAAAAGCTGTATTTCAACCTCCGCTAGTCCTCAGTTGTGGGATATTGGCACTCCCTTTCAGTGATAAATATTGTGTACAGCATTCAGTTTATGAAATACTGAATAGGCACTGTGTTGTTTATGTTCTCAGATTTCTAATACTTTCCAACATACTTGTTTTTATTTCAATAATTTATATCTTGTTTTTCTCCATTGAAAAAGAACCCAATGCAGCTTTCAAAAACAAGATCAGTTTGTTTTTAAAGTCAGATTACAAAACAAATAAAAACTGCCACCATTCATCTTTATCACAGTGTGAGCTGGAAAAACGTTGCAGGCTGTTTTTTACATTTCACACAATGCATAACCTGCAGCTTTCTGCCACAGGTGCGGCAAGGGCCACCAATCTGGCTGGTTTTCAAGTGGTGTTAAGGCAAACTTATGGTGGGCAGGTCAGTTATTAGGTGTTTGCCATGCTAACTAAACAGGCTGGGGGAGAGGGTACTTCATGCTCTGCTATGGGCTTCCTTGACGCATGTGCTTGGGAACATGATGCTGTACCTTTAGTGTGATCCAGTGGAACTCCTGTAACCAGTCTGAGGAAGAATGGTGTGATGATTGAAAGTTCTGCTCAATTAAAGATGTTGGAAAACATATAGTGAATAGATAAGACGCAAGATGGAAACATTTGAATTCTCATTAAAAGCACAGGCAAATGCATGGTCAATGGCTATCATGTGTAACTCAATAAATTCTCTTTATTATTAACAGCTCAGTTGTTTTGTTCAGATAGCAAATCTACAAGACACTGGTCATACTGAACTGTTTGTTAGGTACTGCAAGTATAGGCATCTTTCATAGAATTGTAGAACTGGGTGGGACCACAAGAAACATCTAGTCCACTCCTCTGCAATGCAGGAATTTTTGCACAATGTGGGACTCAAACCCACGTCCCTATGATTAAGAGTTAGTTGGTTGGTTGGTTGGTTGGTTGGTCAGCCAACACAGTCCCCAAGCACCTATTTAAACAACAAAAGAAAACAGGACTAGTGGGAGGAAATGCTGTTGAGAATCTGTGTGACAGAGACTACAGACTAAATTGTAACCATGCTCAGAGCACACCTGGGGGTGGGGCAGTGAAAGGTCCTCAGCTCCTGCTGTGTCATTGAAAGTCATGAGAACTGAAAAGCATGTCAGGTAACGCTAGAGTGGCTGATGAGGACTCCAAGCTTAGGCATACTTATTTACATACATATAATTGTTGGCTATTTGCAGATTAGTTGCGCAGCAGAAAACATGCTGGGGAGACCACACATTACAAGGAACGCAAAAATAACTTTTGCTAGGTTTTAATAACAAAAACAAAAACTCCTTTTTACATTAATTATAATATATCAATAAGCGTGACCCATCCACCAACCCAACCACCAGGGTCCTGAGAGAGCTAGGTGCTGCTCTTTATATACTATACCCAATTGCTGACACAGCTTAATTAACACAACTTAACAGCACCTGCTACACTGCTTCACAGCCGTAAAAGTAGGTCACGTTATTTGCTCTGACCCTTAAAGAAAGACACATCTTGTGGAACAATAAGGAACCTTCAAATTTAAAGAGACCATTCAACAATAATAGACATGTATAAAATTATGTGTGGCATGGGGAGAGGGGATAGAGAAAAGTTATTCCCCCTCTCTCATAACTAGAACCCATGGACATCCAATGAATGAAGCTGAATGTTGGAAGATTAAGGACAGATAAAGTATTTATTCACGTAACGAGTAGTTGAAATGATGGGTCTTGCTCCCACAGGAGGCAGTGATGACCACCAACCAAGATGGCTTTAAAAGAGGATTAGATAAAGTCATGGAGGAGAGGGCTGTTGATGGCTACTAGCCCTGATGGCTATGTTCTGCCTCCACAGCTGGAGGCAGCAATGATTCCCAGTACCAGTTGCTGGAAACCACAGGAGGGGAGCGGGCTCTTGTGCTCAAATCCTGTTCGCAGGTTTCCAATGGACATCTAGTTGACCATTGTGAGAAATGATGCTATACTAGGTGGGCCACTGGCTTGATCCAGCAGGCTCTTCTTATGTTCTTACTTGGAAGTGAGCACCACTAAACTCAGTTACAGATAGGTAGCCGTGTTGGTCTGCCATAGTCAAAACAAAAAAAAAATTTTCCTTCCAGTAGCACCTTAAAGACCAACTAAGTTAGTTCTTGGTATGAGCTTTCGTGTGCATGCACACTTCTTCAGATACACTGAAACAGAAGTTGCCAGATCCTTCTATATAGTGAGAAGGTGGGGAGGGGTATTACTCAGAATAAAAAAACAAAAAGCCATTTTTCACCTTCTCACCCCTTGCTTTTTCCTGTAAGACCTATTGCAGTCGTTAAGAGTCGTCAACAGGCTCATCACAGCTATCTGCCAATCACCCATTCCCACCACCCTTCTGAGTAATGCTTCTGTTTCAGTGTATCTGAAGAAGTGTGCATGCACACGAAAGCTCATACCAAGAACTAACTTAGTTGGTCTTTAAGGTGCTACTGGAAGGAAAAAATTTTTTTGTTTTGACCACTAAACTCAGTTGGACTCCCCTCCCTCCCCCTCATAGTCCTGGGGTGCACAAAACATCCTTGTAGCAGCTGCCACTGTCTTTGTTGCATAGCAACTATACAAGCCGTGTCTTAGTGCTTCAGCAAATCACTGAGCCCCCACAATGTGGGGGCCCAGAAAAGAAAAGAAAGTATTTAATCAGTCCAGCTGTCCTTTTACTTCCCGGTTTCATTATGGCAGCTTGGCTTGTAAGGGGAGAAACAAATATTTGCAATGCGTATTTGCCCCCTTCTCTCCAAGCCTGCACAGAAATGGCTTTGAATTGTTACACCAGGTGCGCTTTATTTGTTTTGCACTGACACTTGTGCAATTATTTCAACAATGGCTAAGCTGAAACAAGCGCAAGGGACACACATATGAGGAAATGACTTTCACAAACAACTTCCTCAAACATATTGTCGCAGGCACCTTTGCAGCAATAAGTGCCAAGAAATATTATTTGCAGGACAAACAGGATGTTTTGGGGTCGCACAAACCTATCTGCAAGATGTGCCATGCAGATTATTTGGTAGGGCTTTGATTTGAAAAATGATAAGGTTCCATGCAGATGCATGCTTTACTCTTTTAGTACAAGCAATCAAACATTCATTTCTTTTATATATCCTGTTCTACTAAAAGTACCCAGAGTGGCATTCAGTCAAATCGTAAAACCACATATGATATAATAAAAGTACAAGTTCAATTTGCAAGTAATTTCTAAAAGCAATAGCAACTTAGAATGCAGTTATTGCTTCAAAACAAAACAGAAACCGAGCAGCACTGAAAGTGGAAATTGTGGCACATTCAAACAGACAGCCATAAAACTGGGAGTTACATATTTAAATCCTATTGAAACAACTGAGTTCACAAATTATTCAGTGTGGTGCAATGGTTAGAGTGTCAGATTAGGATCTGGGAGACCAGGGTTCAAACCGCCACTCGGCCATGAATGAAGCTCCCTGGGCCAGGCACTGCCTCTCAGTCTAGCCTACCTCACAGGATTGTTTTGGGGATTAAATGAGGAGGGGGGAAACTATGAATGCCACCATGAGTTCCTTGAATAAAATTATGGGGTATAAATGCAAAGCATTCATTCATTCATAATGGGAGGAACTAAAGATGCACCTTTATAACTGAGTCTGGGGATCACAGACAAAGAATTCAAAGGGTGCTTTTACTTCTAAAAAGACATGCCAGATCGTAAAGGACATAGGATCACCTGACTTCCAAGAAGCAATTTGCTGCCACTTTTAATATTGGGAACAGGGCAAATGATGCAATTTTTTCCTTTTTAACTGCGGCATGACTTGTCTTGCATTCTTTGACACTTGATATTCACAGAACAATTCTGGAACATGCAACAACCATGCAATGAATCAGGAGGAAAGTCTAACCTGTCGAGCGTTTGCCTCGTAGAGCAGTTCCAAACCACAGGAACGTTGCTGGAGAAAAGGGTGGCAACCTTGGCTTAAAAGCAGAAGCTTGGCTTAAAAGCAGGCAGCTCCCCAAGCTCACAAAGGAAGTGATGCAGGAGGAACTCTGTGTGTGTGTGCCTTGTCTTTCCCGCAAATCTCTCGCAAGAGCAGTTACAGCAACAGCACACAGGCAGAGCGACATGTTGAAACCTCTCCCCTTTTCCATTTGGCTGCCTTCCCTGTCCTGCATCTGGGGGCAGACGCACAAGATTACACCCATACTGTACACTTCACTTGTGCACAAAGATGAGTCAAGTGGAATGACTTAAGTCTGAAGTCCCTACTTGGCTGTAAAGCTCAATGTGTGAGCTTGGGCAGCAGGGGTGCCAACTTGAATAAAATATTGGAGAGGCAGGTAAGCCCCACCCAGCATACTCAATTACATTATGCAACACACACACACACCATATAAATGTCAGTGCTCATCAACGTTTGGGAGATGGCCACCTAAAATATTTTATTGGGGGAGGTTTAGGGGCCTTGGCCTCTAGGAGTTGGCTCTTATGTACCACATGTATATATGTATTATCCCTTTGTTCCCAGGGTAGATCTTTATTTGCCCTTGTTCCCAATGCAGATCTTCTACCCTAGTGGGGACACCATTTTGTGGTTTGTTTCAGGTGCCCTGTCAGCATCCGTAACAAACTACATTTCTCATAATTATTTGGGGGAAGCCATAGATGTTTAAATTGTTATTATATTGTGCTGATGGGAAGTTTTAATTGTCTAATGCAATGCATGCCTGCAGTAGAGGAAAAGGAGGAGCTGGGTGTTCTGACTCCTTTTGCTCACTTCTTCAGAATGGGCTAACTGGGCCCAGTCCTTACAGTGGCACCACCCAGAGTGAGGAAGTGTTCAAGCTGGTGTAGAAGCTTCTAGAAGAGCAGTGTGGGAGGGCAGGTGAGCTATTAAAGGCAAAGGAAACCAGCTCTTGCTCAACCTGAGGCTGAGCGGTTGCTATTTATTGTTGAATGTTTGACTGCCACTCCTATTGTAAGCCTCAGTGCTTTTTATTTGCAGTTATTGCTCACCTGGACTTTATAGCATACTGCAATATTGAGGGAGCTTTGAAGTATTTCCATTGAAGTCCAACACTGAGGAACTATTGTGATTGCTAAGTGGAAAATATGAACTTATTTTCTGGGGCAATAAGGAAGATCTAGATTTATGCAACAATCCTACATCCACTTGTCTGGGAGTAAGCCAAATTGAGTTTAATGAGACTTACTCCTGAGTTGGTACATTTAGATTTCAGCATTTCAAAACTTGCCAGGATGGTGTAATTATCAGTCACAACTTTAAGACCAGTTTTCTGAAACAAAGACTTTCCCTTCCAGTTCTAACACCTGATTGTTCTGGCTATTCAGAACCTGATCTACATCTTTCCAATCCCTAATTTGTTTCCTTTTTTAACAGTTTCTCTTGTACAATATAAAATATCTAATAACTGAGGCTGGAGCAAGTAATCCTTTCAGTGGAAATAGTACTTTATAATTCATTAAAAAAAAATAATGAAGTGGTGTATAGAGAAAATGCACTGGGAGATTTTTGTTCTCCTTCTCCCACAGTACTAGAACCCAGGCCATCCAGGTTGGGCATTTTGTTACAGTTGCTTTCCTTTCCTTTCCTTTTTTAAAATGAAAGAAGTGATGAAACATTTTTCATTTTTATCCCAGCCCTCCTATATGATGCTCAGGCTAGCAAAGAAGTTCCCCACAGTAATCTGGTAAACTATGACCAAATCTGCACAGAGACGGTTAGCAAGCAAGAGACTGCTCCCGCCTTCCCCAAGAGCAGTAAGGGCAGCTACACATTTTGCATTCCCCCAGCTGCCTTCAAAAGGACTTGGGACTTGGAGAAGGCGGCTTGGGTTATGAGAGTCAAATCAGAGGATGCTGAACCTGGTTGCCTAATTTTAATTTCCTTATTTGCATGGAAATTCGAAAGAGATGAATCTGAAAAGGTTAAAAGGAACTAGCGAAATAAGCAGCTATCCTATCTTTATAAGACATCTGAAGGCAGCCCTGTTTAGGAAAGTTTTGAATATTTAATGCTGTATTGTTTTTAACATTCGATTGGGAGCCGCCCAGAGTGGCTGGAGAAACTCAGCTAGATGGGCGGGGTATAAATTATTATTATTATTATTATTATTATTATTATTATTATTATTATTATTATTATTATTATTATTATTACTACGTTCTGAGCTCGAAAATAAGCTTTGCTGTACCCCACTCCATGTATTCCCATGACTGTGAGCGTCCCCTTCGAGACCTTCAGAACCTTTGTTTGCACAACACACATAAAAGCGTGATGACTCAACGGCAATGACAGATAAGCAACTTGGGGCATGAAGCCCACCTTAAGCTTGCCAAATTAGACACCTTAGGAATCAGCTTCTGCTTCCTAAGAAACGGGGCAGGTAGTTATTTGCTGCTTGGTCTCCTCTCCCCAGCAGCAACAGGGCTGCGTTTCCTTCATCAGAAGAGCGGCTGTGCTTTACGTGAGGTGGGATCTTTAAGAAGAGAATGATTAAATTAATCCACACGGAAGAGAAACGCCAGCAAACCACGCTGGCTTCGAGCCAAGCAAATCACTCATTCGCAATCGGCGTTTGAAAATGACCTTCGAATCGCAGGGTTCCCGCGCATGCCCAGAATGCTCGCGGCAGGAAGCGGTCGGAATCGGGGTGGAGTAAAAGAAAGCGGGTTTATCAGCGGCAGACGAGGACAAAGACGATGGGCGGAGCTTTCTCCCGCTAGCCCCACCCACCCCAGGACCAGACAGAGCCATGGCGAGGTGGGCGGGGTTGCTGGGCGCGCTGAAAAGGGCCGGAGGTGCCCCGGGGCCGCGCACTTGCTCTGCATCCTCGATGGCTCGCAGCATGGCCGGAGCATCGCTGTCTAGCCTGGCGGGAGTGCTGGTGCGGCCCCTGGGCGGCGGGGAGCCCGTCGACCTGGGCTCGCTGCTCGGCCGGGTGGTGCTGGTCTCCAACGTGGCTTCCCTCTGAGGCACCACGAGCCGGGACTTCACGCAGTTCCGAGAGCTCCAGCAGCGCTTTGGGCCTCAGGGGCTCACGGTGCTCGCCTTCCCGTGCAACCAATTCGGCCACCAGGTACCGTAGCTGCCGTCGAGGGGGCGCGGTGGGCGAGGAGGAGGAGGACGAGACCTTCCCCTTGGGAGCTTTTCCTGCTGCGTAGGGAACGAGGCGCCCTTGGGCGACACAAGCTCCCAAGTCGGCTTGTAGGTCTTTTTATGGGGGGCGGGGGCTGCTTTGTGTGGGGGCTTCTCAGTCCTAGGTTTAAAGGAAGGGGCGGGAGGGGAAAGGAAAGAGCGCACTCTGCACATGGCCAGAAGCTTTATTTTCTCTCTTGCTCTCGATGGAGCGGGGGTGAACCTAGTTCCTGGAAGCTCTATCACGGCTCCCAGCCGCCCCTGCCTTTTCTGTGATAAGAACCGCGCCTTCCCAGATGCTGAAACTGATGCCTTCCGTATCGCCACAACATCCCCCCCCCCGGCTTGCTTTACAGGCTCTTATCTGGGCATAAGAGTGCTTCGATGAGGAATCTTCCCCCAAGCTGGCTTTATGCCTGCCGACCACAGGAAAGGTTAGCAAGAGCCCCTTGGGGCATTGATAGGGGAGGGGGGAATCGTGCCCTGAGGAGACACTTAACCCAGTTGCTCTGCATCTCAAGTCAGCACCTTGTTGGGTGATTGTGGAGGGGAGAGAGGAAGCAAGGCTTTGTTACATTTTCCAGCAGAGAGATCACCCTACAAGTTGTGCTGTAGACGTGTGGCTGCTGCTTTTGCAACCTTACCAGTTTCCCCTGTCTGCTCACAAGCTAAACTGCGTAATGGCTTCCTTCCCACTCACTCACTGTTTCCGTGCATCTCCACTTGTGTGAAGTGGAAAAGAGGATGGTGGTTGTGACTGAACCAGCTACAGCTACCTCTTTTGAGAACGGCAGCATTTGGAACTTCATTTAAAGTGCTACTGTACCGCTTCAGCAGTCAAGGAGAATACTGGGAACTGTAGTTTAAGGGTGCTGCTCTTGCAAAGCTACATTTCCCAATTGACAGTTCTCGGGATTCTCCATGACTTTTAAGTGGTATATTCATACTATAAATGTATTCTCCAGATTTGAGTGGAAACTTTGTACACCAAGGAACAAAGTGGGGAAGGCTGCATAGACCAGTTGCTCCTCTTGTTGTGGGAGCAGATAGTCAAATTCAGGAATTGAAACATGCATTTTACCATCGTAATTTGGAGCATGTGGATTGGGAGGTGATAGTTTGGTAAGGCTTGGAAGTCTGCAGTTTTCAACCAAGTAGCTGGCTCAAAGGATGGCTACTCTACCTCCGTGAAACTAATAAAGCAGCTGTGCTCTTACAATACTTACTGGCTCAGTCATTTTGACAGATCTTGCTCAGTAGGGGGTGTAAATAAGCTTCTTGTTTTTCAAACCCTACCTGGCATACAATAGGAAATCCTATTCCCTTGTCTCCAGTCTGTTCTGGAGGCTCCCCAACAGTCCAGAGCAGATGGGGGGGGGGCACACAAGGAGTGGAAGAGGAAAGCTTGTTGCACAAGTGGAAGGAAGTCCTTGTGCTATCAGGATGATTTTGTTGCATGCAATCCAAAAGGTCTAGGACTAGGTCAAATCATGGCAGAAGACAGACTGAGGGTTGCTGATACTGGCATGTACAAATACCTGCTTCACCAGAATTGATAAGGGTGTTGTAAAATTTCAGTTCCCAGCCACACCTTGGAGGCAGTGTGCAGCAGGGACATATTAGTGTTACATGAATTGAGGCTTGAAGTAGTATTTCTCTGAATGGGACAAAAAGCAGTGGGGTACTCAAGATGGGGCAGGGGATGAAGCAGTTTGTATAGTAAAGTGTACAAAGCTGAACTGTGCATTTTGATTGCACATCTAAACCCTTATGCGCAAACTTCCAGTTAGGGTACTTGCCTAAACTGTGTGGCAACATCACAATCTGCTTGTAAGGGCTTAAATTGGAAATAATTTTAAAGTGCTTTTTATTGCTTCATTCCCCACCCCTCCTGCCCAGTTATTTAAGACCTTCTGTTATTTGTCAAGAGACATCCACAGCACTACCCCAAAATGTCTGTCACTGATTGGGCAATATGCTAGGGAATATCAGTTGACTTATGTTTGAGGAAGAAATTATTTGTTCTGTAAATGTTACTTTCAATGAGGAACTTGAAGTTTCAGATCCTACTAACTCCTTGCAACTGCAGCAGAGCAGTTTATAGAACTGGTAGGTAAAACTTGCTTTTCTCCATAACTTTAATCTCCATATGTTTGCTGAACTAAACTAAGATACTGTAACAAGTAGCAAGTTGCGACAGAAGGGAATGTTTTTGCCCAGTGTTTTTGCAAGAAGACAAATCTTTCTCTCTGCAAAGCTGCTATCGTCATGGTGAAGGGGTTGGTGAAGCAAAAGAAAATGTCACATAAAGCAGAAGTCAGTAGCCTGGTTGGTGCTGCTGTGGTTGTTTGCTACACCTTGTACTGACATTTGGAACTAAGCATATATCTTCTCTCTCCTTTTTACAGGAAAATTCCACCAACGAGGAGATCCTGAATTCACTAAAGTATGTCCGCCCAGGCAATGGGTATGAGCCCAACTTCAGTGTCTTTGAGAAGTGTGAGGTGAATGGGGAAAACGCTCACCCACTCTTCAAATTCCTGAAGAAAGAGTTGCCCTTTCCACATGATGACCCCGTGTCTCTGATGACCAACCCACAGTTCATCATCTGGTCCCCTGTGTGTCGCAGTGACATCGCATGGAATTTTGAGAAGTTCCTCATAAGCCGTGATGGAGTGCCTTTCAAGCGTTACAGCAGGCGTTTTGAAACCATCAAGATCCAGGATGATATTCAAAAGCTGCTTTAGCGAGTCACCAAGAACCAGAAAATGTGCCTTGCAGAAATGTCTACTTCTTTTTTTCAGCTAGGCTATTGCTTAGATGATGTCCTAGGTTGAGTATACTTTCCATACTAGAGTGAATTGCAGATCTGTCCTAGATTAGACTGGGCTGATCTAACCAAATAAGCAGAAGAAAGTTGCTTATGCATCATAGCAATGAAACTTAATTGAAATGCAGGAATCTATTTGCCGTGATGTAAGCTAAATTATAACCCTTCCTCTAATGTGAGAGGCAACCATGTATTACCTGACTCAAGGCTGAATAATATGAGTGGCTGCTTTAATGTGTGGGTTAAATCCTACTATGTGAAGCAGCCCTCCATGTGCCAAACTCCATGCTGTTTGTCTGTGTGGCCTGATCTTGTTTTTCAGCAATTCATCTGTTTACTCTGGCAGTAAGTTTCTATTCTCCATCAAAATTTTATTTATGATGGTGCTTCTTCTAAACACTTGAAGGACACTTGATGTATTTGTAAAATTTTGTATGTGAAGATGTAGTTAATTACACTAGGGGAAACAGCAGTTTATGAAATTCTATGCCAATAAAATGCTTCAAAGACGATTATGTCTGTGTCTTTATAATAAGGCTGCGTAAAATTAGGTTGCAACTAGTTATTTGAAATCTCAACCTAAGCTCATTTAACACATTACCAAAAGAGCTGAAGTATTATTACTTAAACCATGACTGAGCAGGTCCCTCGAGAGAAGTTCATGGCTGCTGCTACTGCAGTTTCTGGCTTAAGCCATGGTTTTGCTTAGCATGTTGTCCAAACCAGAGCTTGTACTTTGTCTTGCTCTAGGCAAACCATGAGCTGTAATTAAGCTATGTTCTTGGTTTACAGCTTAGTTTGTTTGGAGAAGACAAACAATGAGCCTGCATTTAGACAGCATGCTAAATCAAAATATGGCTTAGCCCCGGGTAGCATGCCAGCAGCAGAACCAAAGGAGTGCAGCAGTTATGATGGCTCGAAGAATCTGTGTTCATGCTAAACCACGATTTGGTTTAGCCTTATGTACTAACTGAACTGAGACAAAAAAAAAAAATTCCCTACAGCTATGGATTGACATAATAAATTATTTGATATAGATTGGGTACCTGGCTTCTACTGGCAAAAATTCTACATAGAATTCTACCAAATCATAGTCCTTATTAACAAACTGGATTCAATAAGCAACATTACAAATAAATGTGGAAGGTAATTTGCTAGAAATAAAAAGGCTTGTTATTAGTCGTGTGGGACAGGAGTGGAAACTGGAACTAGATGAAAAATATACTACAAATGAAACTCAGCTTTGTAGATATTTGTGTGCATGTATCTTACCTGTGTCCTATTCCTGTGTCATTCTCTCTCAAATATGCGCACACAATTGACAAATATTGCAACAATGTTGTTTCCTCATTCCACACACGCCCCCGCATTGATTTATTAGATGGGTGTTTGAAGAATGTAACATACAAGAACAAAAAGGGATTAACAATACAATTACCATATAGTTATAACTGGCAGTTGTTAAAATGTGTAATTACACAAATTATCCTCTTATCCTGTTGTCCTAATAACACTAATATCTTTAGCATGGTCAAAGCACATCAAGATCTATGTTTTCAGAGGGCAATCATGCATGCTTTCTTTCCATTGAATATCTTCCAGCCCAATCTTTCCTAGACTTTGTGTATGAAGGCCTTTGGAGGAACGTTCATAAATTGTTCATTTCAACAGCTGAGCCAATGGCTATGGAGGACTTACTTCAACTAACAAACCAGAGATCTTGCAACTAATAGTACTTCAAAGACTACATGCTGCTTTTTTACCCCCTATTTTTCTCTTGAAGGTTATCTGATGGGAGAGAGTAATGCTATTGCTCTTCTGTAAGCATATTTGTTCTGTGCTTTAATGTGATAGCTCAGTCATATCTTTAGGACCATAGTTTGTGGTGGTGATTACAGTTTACTTACATACTAGTTTTCTGCCTACTACAATCTGTTCTGGAGAGGGTGCTAACCTCCAAAGCAGATTTGCTATGCAATGGGGAGTTGCAGGGGAGAAATGGGAAAGGGGAAGTCCAATTTGCAGGAGCGGGAAGCCTGTTGCACAAGTAAGCAACTGCAATTCAGTATCACCCAATATTAATGGTTGCCGCAAAAAGAGCCCAACATCGAACCGTATATTTCCTAGACGAGCAGTCTCCAAAAAAAAGCTTAGGATAAAAAGGACAATTGCCATTGCCCTTATGCCAACCCAGCAGGACGACCCACAAGACCTTCAATATCAATTCACTGGGTTGGCTGCTGGTTTCAAGGAGTGGGATGTCCAGAAACAAGAAAGTGTCATGGCAGCATAACACCTAAAGAAGCCAAAATGCAGCTGCACCAGCAGAGATCCACGGGTCGCCAACGTGGTGCCCTCTAGATGTTGGTAGTTCTAGTCCACCGAATGCAGAAGGATCCCTTTATAGCCAGGGACGCTGTCTAGTTTGAGGCACGACCTGCAATTCTCAGCCCTTCAGAGGTAACTGACACCGCAGACGGAGCCTGTGTGAGCGACTGGAGAACGAGGGTTTCCCTGCCGCCCCGCCCGGAAAGCGGCCCCTTCTTCCTCAGCGTCAAAACACCCCGCTCAGGCGGAGGCGCTCGGCCCGGCTTTCCCTGCCCTCCGAACGCCCGGAGGCGTCGCCGCCGCGCCTGCGCAGTGCTGTTCTGTGCGCGCGGCGGCGGCCGGGCGAGGAAGGATATCCGCAGTTGGGGACGGCCGGCCGGGCGAAAGCGCTTGCAGTACTGTCATGGCGGCTGCCGAAGTAGGGTTAGACGGCGGGGGAGGCGGCGGCGCCGGCCTGAGGCCGGACGCCGGGACGCAACGGGCGGAACTTATGCCGCTGCTGGGGACGGCGCTGCGGCCGGGAGAGTCGTGGTGAGAAGGGAGCGGGGCCGTTGTGGCGGGTGGGGCGGCGGGAGCGAGAGAGCGCGGCGGCTCCTTTCGTCTCTCGGTGTCAGGTTGAGAGCCAGGCCGCGCGCGCGCCACCTCCTCCGCGCAGGCCCTCCGCGCGCCCGGGCTGTTGGCTTTCGAATGCGGGTGTTCGGGGGGGGGGGCAGCAGGAGGCGCGAGCTGCTCCCCCCGGGAGTTTGGTGTTGGTGGTAGGAAGAGGGCATGTCGGTGCCGGCCGGGCCCTCCCGGTGCTGAGTCACTCTTCTTCGCCCCGTCCGTTCCAGCAACTTCGTTCACCTTTCCTGCCTCCCGCTCCAATCCTGCCCCATTTGTTTGTTTTATTACTCTTTCTTCCCCCTTCCTCCTCTTCTCAAGGCGTCTTTCACCCCCTTTTATTGCAGGTTCCTAATTGACAGCCGGTGGTTCAAGCAGTGGAAGAAATACGTGGGCTTTGACAGTTGGGACTTGTACAACGTTGGGGAACCTAATCTCTTCCCGGGACCCATTGATAACTCGGGGCTTTTTGCAGGTAAAGTTGTGCGGCGAGGGGATTAGGATTTGGAGTTTGGAAAGGACTGGGAAGTGGAGGAGGGAAAATGTCACTGCACGGTACTACTTTTTGGACTATGTTCTGACAGTAAGGGAGCCAGTGCCCTTCCCCTCCAATCTTCCCCAGTACACTTTCCCAATTCTTAAGTAGGGATATTAGTTTTTCTATATGATAAGGCAGCTTGCTCTGGAAAAACTATGATGGAATCTAGCATGATTGTCACATCAGCAGTTACTGCAATCATAACTAGTATTGTAACAAGTCTTAGAGGTTCCACCCTTAAATAAGTGTCTCATTCTTGACTTCCACACCCTTCCTGTGGGTTTTTTTTTTGTATTTCTCCACTCAGCCTAGGCCTGAAAGCAGAAGACTTTTCTTTTTTTGTAAATGGAAACTGAAAGAGTTAACCGTTACATCTGCTTCTGCGTTGTAAATCAGTTGGTTGCAAATCATTATTAGCTTCGTATATTGTGTCATAGAACTTCAAATCATTAGGCACATCCACTGAATTCAAACTTGTGTTTGAATAAGTTTTTGATTCGCCCCCTGAGCTCCAGGTGCACATTGTTTCCTTGGCTTAGTACTGGTTCAGGTTTGTTGTGGCACAAAGTTGACCTTGGTAAGGTGATAACTTAAAATCTGAAGCCTGCTTCATACATGATCTTTCATTATTTGGGAGACTAGATACCTTGAAATCACATTTTCCTGTATTGCAAGAGGTTCCCAGTGGCAGCAGAAGCAGTGGAAAGAATACACCATTCTGACATGCCACCTCTCTCCAGATACAGTCCTGAGAAATAACACTTGAGCAACTCTTTAAAAGGTTTAAAGTAATACATATTGTGGATAGGTAGAGCTATTTAAATTTAGCAGCAAAAGGCAATATAGATGCTGTGTTCCTCAGACCAGGGTTGGATCTAGACATATCAAAAAAGTGTTTCAGTTTAAAGCATTGTAAATTTAAACAGGGAAGACAGGTAGAGAAAAACAGGACTCTACACTGCCATCTGGTAGCGCAGTGTTATATCTCACATACAATGCATATAAATTGCTTTTTCTTTATCAGTCTAGCTGAGTCCCAGGAAATCACTAGAAAGTCTGTGTACAAACATAAAAAGTTTAAGTTTGCTTCTCAAAGTCTCTGGATCATATTGGTATAGGAAAGTCTTCCAGTTCTGCATTGTACTTTTTAAAGAAAACTTCAAATACTATACAGCTGGTTTTAATTGATTAATAGTTTGAAATTATGTGTGGAAGGGAAGTCAGAAATTATCAATTGTGAAATAATACCACTTGAGTCTCTTCAAGACTTACTTTGATGTGGCTATTTAAATTACCTTAAGTTAGATTTTCAGAAGTGTCTGTCACTTTGAAAGTGTGTTTGTTTTATTCAGGATTTCCAGGAGAACTGTTTGTCTTCCTGTTTATTATAATGTTTCCTTTCCTTTTTAGACTCAGAAGCTCAGACTTTGAAAGAACATCTCATTGATGAGTTGGATTATGTGTTGGTTCCTACTGAAGCCTGGAACAAATTAGTAAATTGGTATGGTTGTATAGAGGGACAGAAACCAATAGTGAGAAAGGTAAGTGATAATGATCTTTATGTAACTTACACTGTTTTGCCGCTTTGTGGAATCATGTGAATTATCTCTTGAGCTACCCAGAGAAATGAACACTATAAAGAAAATTTTGGTGTCATTTAACGGGTGCATAGGATAATGATATATTGTGTGACATATAAGGTTGAATAACTGGAAATACAGGGTAGGAAATGAACTGCTCTTCTCAGTATTAGGATGGCTCCTACAGTTTCAGAATGGCTTTATAGAATGTTTCTTGCTTAGCTAATGTAGAGTAGAGGAGAAAGTTTCGCTTCAGTTGCCCTGTACTCTGTTGATTAATCATTTAGCCAGAACACAGGAAGAAGTTAAAGGGTGGTATCCAATTGTGTCCATCAGCTAGTGGGACTTGCTGTTCTCCTCTCCCTGCTACCTCTGTGGATCTCAAAAAACATTTTTGGAGGGTTGTGTGGAGTGAGGAGACTGGAGTAGGTTAGAGAGTGGGTTGCCATGGGGAGGAGAGGAAAGAGAAGAACTGTTTATTCTTTGGATAGGGGAATACAGTAAAGGACACTCCACATGAGCCTTCTACCAGGAATGCTTCTTTTCAGTGGAAGAGATTATGTATACTGACTTCAGAAACACAGCAGGACTCTACACAATGCAGAAAGTAACTACACAATGCAGAAAATTGCTTTGTAGGCTGGATCTTAAATCAAATAGTTAACTGTGCAATAAATAATATATAGTACATGCTAATGCAATCTGGTATAATTTTAATGAACGACGTAGAAAAGAGCATGTGATATGCCATAGGAATAATTCCATTTTCAGAATAAGATAAGCTAAACATGCCCATATTGCTGCTAAAATACAGTATATGCTTTTTAAATGTAGGCCTTAAAAGGAATGTGCAAATGTAAAATAGGAAGGGTAATTCCCCTTTTTATCCCTCCTCCCCCACAACCCCCCCTTTCCCCTTTTTAGTTTTGTTTAGATTGCGTATACTTTAACTGTTTGATAAAAAGGTAAAGGTAAAGGACCCTGACAATTAAGTCCAGTCGCAGACGACTCTCGGGTTGCGACGCTCATCTCGCTTTATTTATCTACTTGCACTTTTTGGCGTGGTTTTGAACTGCTGGGTTGACAGGAGCTGGGACTGAGCAACAGGAGCTCACCCCGTCGTGGGGATTCGAACCACCGACCTTCTGATCGGCAAGCCCAAGAGGCTCAGTGATTTAGCAAATTGCTATGATCCATTACTGATCTTTCTTTTTTCTTTTATTGCTTTTATTATTGATTGAAATTGAAATGAACAAAACCATCTCCCAAGTGTCTACCAAATGATCACATAACATTCATTCCTTTCCCTGAGCCAGAAGATTGTACCTAGTGTTATGTGTTGGACACATTACAGCCAGGCAAAAACATTCAAAGTATAAAGCAGGGCCAGGGAAGCGTGTGACCTATGGAAAGTTTACAGCAGGAGTCGGCAAACCACAGTCCGAGGGCCAGATCCAGCCCATCATGGATGGTCTGTGAATCGTGTGGATTCTGTTCATTAATTTTGTCTTTGTTAATTTTTTTTTCTGCGCTGCCATTTTTGGGGGGCGCCATTTTCACCCCTCTCCTCACACACCACAGCACCTCCCCCCTCCTGGCATAGAGGAGGAAGGGGAACGGGCTGAGCACCATTTTGGGCAGCGCCTCTCAAGAGCCAGCCAGCCCTTTCAGGCCGCTCATCCCGCCGCCGCTGCCGCTGCTGCCAACCTCTGCCGCTCACAAGGGCAGGCACAGGAGCCGCAGTTGGCAGAGCACAGCACAGCGCCTCTCCAGAGCCAGCCTGCCCTTGCACTGGCAGCACCATAGGTAGGCAGGGGGAGGGGAGGGGCTGGGGGAGAGAGAGAATCCTCTGCTGCGTGCATGCGTGCAGTCTGGCCCGCCACAAGGTCTGGGGGACAGTGAACTGGCCTCCTCTAAAAAATGTTTGCTGACTCCTGGTTTACAGGGCCAGATAAAGAGACCTGGATGGTCATATTCAGCTCTCCTGTTTTGTTGTAGAATTTTACAATCATGTTAATGGACTCCCCAATAAAAATGGAGCTTCAACTTGTCAAGGCATTGGATGTTCCAGTTTTGTGCCAGTGTTTCCCAACTCTTCCAGGGCAACTTTGGGGAGGCAGTTTGAGGAAAAGAGATCTTGGTAAACTTGATCTTGCCCTTTGCTGTTTGGGTCTTACTAGGGTGGATTTGATTTAAATCATTTTTTAACAGAAAGACTCATTCTTGCTGGTATAATCTTAATATTTACAACCAAATGAAGGTTTCATTTTTGGAATATTAAATTTTCAGAGTAGTTTTTACAGTTATAGCAAAAATTACTGATTTGGTTATACTATTAGAAATACATAGACAGATGATTATGAAATTATTGTGATGTTTAATAAGTTAACAGTTTATATTTGGACAACTTTTCTGCTGTACTTTATTGGAAGGAGAAAAATGATCATTTCCTTAATAACAAGTTAAACAATTTATTTAACTAAAACAATAACATTATAGCATATGTATCCATGTTTGATAACTGATGATGTTAAACATGTTTTTAAAAAACTTAAACTGAGTTTTAGCACACATGAAAAACTTAAAACAAATCCTTATTTCCTGATGAATAGCCTTTGGACTATAATGTAACTTAAATAGAAAACTATCTTTAGAAAGAATTTTTCCTCCAAAAGCATTTTATTTTAAAAATTCAATTTAAATTTAGTTTATTTTATTTATTATTATTATTTTTTTAAAAAGCATTGATTTTTATCCATCATGGGTCTTACCTCTTGGTTTGAATAGCTAAGAAGAATAGTTAACTATAACCGTTGGTTGGTGTTGACTTCAGTGGAGCTAATTTTGAAATAAACACACTTGGGATTGGGCTGTAGAAACCTCTGCAGGATTATCTGAAGCCACTTTGCCAGTTGTAGAACTAGAGTTAAAACCAAGGATTTCTGTTTTATGTGAAACTCTAGATGATGGCACTGTTATCTATCAGGCCAAGATATGGATACTTTGAGGGTGGAGCCTTTCCGTTTAGACTACATATTTGCTTTCAGAATAGTTTGTTGTACCTACTTTACAGGAAGCCTTTTCTTCCTAGGTTGTGGAGTATGGACTGTTTGTGAAGCACTGTAAAGTAGAAGTTTATCTTTTGGAGCTGAAGCTGTGTCAGAACAGTGATCCTGCTAATCTTATGAGCTCTTATTTCAGCAAAGCAGACACCGTTGGTAAGTAGCTGTTTGCTAACGCCACAACACACCTTGAAACACATCTACACTTAGTGGTGTCTAGTAATTTATTTAGATCATTAAATGGGGCAAGTATATTTTACCATTTTCTTCTTGCAAATTTTGTTTTCACAATCATCTGAAATTACTTCTTTTCCCCCTGTGAAGTGGTGAATGCTTCTACTTATCTGATCCTCCTATAGCATTGCTAAACCACGATTTCACTCCAGCTTTTATTATTTGTCCTTAGAACTGACAGTTACTCTTCAGCTTTAGATGCTTCTGCCATTGTTCAAACAATTCTACCAGCAGACTGGTTATTTCAGTAGTAGTAGAATGTCAGCTTCAGATAACCCTAGCTGCATTTTAAATAAATGATTCCTTATCTTTTAAAGTGATAATATTTAGCTATTTCAGGCAATACAACTATGGTCAGAAATTAAATTTTATAGAAAATTGGTATGTATAGATACAGTTAATAATTCACCAATGTAAAATAATCCAGAATTAGTATACACCTTCTTGTTTATTTAGCACTAGTAAATAAGCACCTTTTTACACTTTGAACAAGCCACACTCCTCCAACCTAGTCAAAATACAGCTTGTAATAACTTTGTCTCTTTCTTACCAGCTACTATTGAAAATGAAATGCGAAAGCAGTTTAGTATTCCTGACGGAAAAGAAATTAGGCTGTGGAGCAGATACATGAGTAATACTTATGAGCAGTTAAGCAAACTCGACAGTACTATACAAGATGCGGGGCTCTATCAGGGACAGGTAAGAAGTCCAAATGTCGCATGTTGTATTGCTCACCCTGTGGGCTGTCGATAAAGCTGTAATTTGTAAAAAAGTTACAATGGGAGGAATTCAGGGTAATACTATGGCTGTCATTCTGTCAGGGCCAGCTTTTCAGCTTGCCAGACAGAATTATTCCTCCTCATCACCACCCTGGCATGCTGTTCTGGGGGTTCTTCTGACAGCTCTACAAGCCAATTTTGGGGCACACGGGGCGGGGGAGCCCAACTGTGCTAGCAAGAGCTCTTGCTAGTAGGACTTGGAAGTTGGATCCCATCCCATGTGATTATGAAGTCATACAAAGTATTCTGAAATTTGAGCTGGTTTCTCAACTATTTGGCCAGGTTCATTCAAACGCCAGCCATTGTGGAAGAGCTACTGCATTCACAGCCTAGCAGCAATCATATACAGGCAGCTGCATGTGGTGGCTGTTTCTGCCATTGTGTGATTTGTGGGCCTGGAAAAGACAAGTTGTGATCAAATTGCCACAGTAGTGTGAACAACTCTTCTGAGTAGATGCTGATTCCTTAAATGGTAACTTGTAAATGCTGCTGAGTGAAAACCCTTCCAGAGCCTCCTTTACATCCTAAGGTGTTAGCATGGGGGTTATTTAATTGGGAATCTCCTGTTTTGTAAGCACTGATTTGCTTGTATTTTTCTGCACGGAACCAAAGAAAGCCCAGATCTATAAGATAGCACTCCTTTTACCTAGTTTTACTATTATTTTTCTTTAACTTTAAAGGTAGTGTTAATAGAAGTGAAGAATGAAGATGGTACGTGGCCCAGGCAATCTCAGACAAAGTAAGTTTTTCTCTATTTATACTTTCCGTTTCTCTATCTCAGTTTAGACATTGCAAAACCTGAACACCAAACCATGGTTTTGTGATGTCTGAATTGTGCCTCTGTCTAACTTGGGTCTGCTCTGTCTAACTTGGGTCTGAGAGGTGTCTCTACCACTGTTTAACTTGGCATGATATTGACTATTTTGCTTCTTTCTCTATTCTGTTATTATTACATTGTGTTTATTGTCCTGTTGTATTTTAACTTGTTAGCCACTTTTGAGAGCTTTCAGGCTAAACAATGAGATAGGAAATGCCCCATTTTTCTAAATTGAAGTAGCATTGACTTAAAAAATAAGTACCAAAAACATACTTTAAAGTTACATTTCTAATTCTTGACGGAATTAATCTTATTTTACAATATTGAAATAATACTTTCCTTAAGAGGTAGTGAAATGCGCAGCTCAACTTTTTAAAAAACAGTGAAGAACTATCCTATGCACTGCTTCATTCTGACTTGAGCTTGTTGCAAAGCCATCTACAATTTAAGCCACATGTAAAGATTCACCTAACCTGCCCCTACAAAAGATTCCCGCGGGGATTTCGTCCCTTCTGCCCCCCACATGATCCCCAAATTGGCTTGGGAAAGATCAGAAGAACTTCTAGCACAGTACATGGTTCGCATACGTGGAATTATTGGAAGATGAAACATTGAATTCCACCCAATGTATCAGGCATTACAATTCTTATTGGTCCCTGACCACAGCTGGAGGTAGTTAAAATGTTAAGAGTATTTACAAATCACTGGTAGATTATGCCAATGAATATCTATTCTACCTAAGCCTTCTTTTTCAAAAGATAATCATTTCATTTAGTAGATTAATTTTAGTCCTAAAAATCCTGTTGGTTGCCTTCTGTTCTGCTGGGAGGTCTTGCTAGCCTAGTACTCATTACAATGATTGATTGTGGATCAAACACTGATTCAGAAGTATGGCTCTTTCCTTGCAATTATTTGGAGATCTGTTAATCAGCTGGAATGCAAACGTTGGCGCATTGTATCATGCGCTCTGCCATGTAAGAAATTGCCTTGTGTAGCTTAGTGCACTTGCATAAGTTCTCCTTGGTATTTTACAATAGGGAAATTTCATACAAAATGAGGGTGAGTACTAGATTTCTAATTCCATTGACTCAAAAACAATCCACCTCTTCAACCTGATGTCATTCCTTCTGGTTTGGAAATCCAGAAATAAACAGTTTAAAATAGTAAACTATACTAAAAAGTCAGTTAAAGAATCTCAGGAATTATTTTTTTTTTAAAAAAAAACAAAAACCCTGATGGGATTTTTATTACTTTTTTTCCCTCCCAGATCAAGCACTGCAACAAGCAGAAATCTAGCTACCTCTTCAAAATCATCAGCAAGCTCTTGCTCCTCTTCAACCATTACAAATGGTGATAGCAATAACTCCTATAGTTTGAACTGCTCCAGCCTTGGCAAAGGGTAATAGCAAGAATGTGTCTGCTATTCTTTATGTAACTTCCTTTCTCTGAATACTTTTATGCATTCTCTTCTTTATTAAATAAGGTTCTGCCCTGAAGCATTCATGGCTCCACTGTTCGGAAGCTAGCTATGTATAACTTTAAACTTAACTTCAGTTTCATGGCCCTCTGGCATTTTTTTGCCAGTTACTATTCCATTAAGATGTATGAGTTCTGCCATTTTTTCCTACAATAGCACTTTATCATACAATAGCTGATAGGGAAAAAATGCCACTCTAAAATAGTTCATTAAACCAGATTGCGTTCTCCCATATAAACCTACTAGGACATTTGAGATCTCCCTTGGGGGCTGTGCTCTCAAGGTGCTTGGTGGTTACTTGAGGCAAGGCTTCCCAGTCATGGCACCAAAATTATGGCAATTCCTGTCAAGCAGATTCACATTGCCTTTTCCTTGATATGGTAGTTTTGAGATGCCTGGCAAACACAGTATTACATTGGAGGATTGTAGGACCCTCTGACTTCAGTTGTTCTTTTTATCCTGCTTGGTTGGGGGTTTTTGTGGTGGTGGTGGTTTTTCCTACCTTTAGTTCTAGTCTTGGTTTCATTTTTCATTAGCATAATGTTCCGGAAACCAAAAAGCAGGATATGAGTATTTTAAGCAAAATGTAATATCAGTAAACTGAGTGTCCACCTACAGTATGAAATGGTACAGTCAGGCAGCAGACTGGCTACCTCATAATACTTGATTGTGAGAACTAGGTCTGAGGGAGGAATTTTATAGTGTAGGCATGTGTATGCTATAGATCATTTGGAAAGTTTGCTTTGTCTTCAGTTTGAGTTACGTGTTTAATTGTATTGTGTTTTTACATTCTGTAAACTCCCCATAAAATTTTGATGCAGGGCGGGTAAGAAATACAATATACATTATTTTTGTATAGCTGTAAATAGTTTCTTAGCCGAAATATTCTGCAACCTGTTATCATATTCCAGTATGTTTCCCCCCTCCAGAGGTTCTAGCTTTTCCTGCAACTCCTACAACAACAGGGAGAGCCCTCCTCAGTCACAGCCCGGTCTCTGTGGGCTCAGTAACCTAGGAAATACATGCTTCATGAATTCAGCTTTACAGGTAAAGAACTGGTACAATCTGCTGAAGAACCTAGAGTGGTAGGCACTGTACTGCTTGGGTTTTATACTACCCCATCTTAAATTGTATAACTGTTAGGTTCCCATACAGCTTGGAAAACCTACATAATGCTGTGGGTTACAATGGAAGATAGAAAGCTGCATTTTTCTAGAGTCAGAACACTGGTCTCAATATTGCTGATATGTTATAAGCCAAACCCTGGCTCCTCTATGAGTAGCACAGGAGCAGCAGGGCCAAGGGAGGAGCAAAGTGGCTACACTTTTTGCTGCGAGAATCCACTCACTCAATCATACTTAGCCATTGTTTGGATTAGCATTGTGTGCAACTCAGGCTGCTGACTGGCAGCAGCTCTCTAGGGTTCAAGGCATGAAACTTTCTCAGCCCTATATGATGATGCCAGCATTTGAACATGGAGCCTTTTGTATACACAACAAGTGGTCTACCCTGAGCTATGACCCCGCCCTCCCAAAATAGAAATAACCCAGCTAGTACATATTACTCAGTTTTCTTCTTTCAGCAGTTTCCATATGTAATATTTAATGTAGCTTGCAATACAGTTCTGTATAGGGTGATTTTGCTGACTCTAGTACAATTTTAGTTTTCATTGGGCTGAAAATGGGTTGTTGGCATGGCTTTCTTTTTTATGCATTTCTTGTGTCTGAATGTTCTTCTAGTGTTTGAGTAACACCCCTCCACTGACTGACTATTTCTTGGAAGATGAGTATGAAGCTGAAATAAATCAGGAGAATCCTCTGGGAATGAGAGGAGAAATTGCAGAAGCATATGCAGAACTCATCAAACAGATGTGGTCTGGGAGAAATTCTCACGTGGCCCCCCGCATGTTCAAAGTAAGTAGACTTTCTGTCATTGCAACACAGCTAGAGGAAGTGACATTTTTGGTTTCATGCTTTCTGCATGGAGCTTTAATGTTAGCCCTTGGGGAAATACTTTCCCCATCATGAAATGTCTAGCCTGGTAGCTTAGGTTGAACTTAAAAGAATGCTAAGTATGATATGGACTCCTGAGTGCTACAGTGCCTTAATAATTCACTGAATGTTGCATATTGCAGGGAAATGCCATGCATTCTGTTTAGAATAGTTGTAGCTTCTAAAGCTTTTACTGATACAATTTGATTTTTAACAAGATTTTAGGAGTTATCTGACTTCTTTTTTGAGAACTGTTTTATCTGTTTACTTTTTATTGTTTTGTACCACTGTGGTATGTTGTAAAGTGCAATATTCCAAATAAAATTGAGCCGAAAGTTAGCAACTTTATATCTCTCTGAAATTAGTTGTACACTGAGTTGCTTTTGAAACAGTTGTTAAAATTGTACACATGGTCTTCAAATCACTTGTTGATATTCTGTAGTCAAATAAGTAACAAATGTACTTTATTAGCACGTTTGTCAGTTTCACAGAATTTTACATGGATTAACCATACGGCAACTGTATCTGATAACTGTTATCCAAAGAAACTGATATGAGAGGAGACTTCATACATCTTGGTATCTTTTTGACATTAGTTTATTGCTAGGAATTAGCTAATCTTCATTGAATTCTGCAAATGAGGCTAGAGTTACTGCTTTTCCCTTCACTGCTCACATGCATCTTCCTAATGTTATTTTTCCCTTTCTTTTTTTAATTTTAGACCCAGGTTGGCCGCTTTGCTCCTCAGTTTTCAGGGTACCAGCAACAAGATTCCCAAGAGCTCCTGGCCTTTCTTTTAGATGGTTTACATGAGGATCTAAACAGAGTAAAAAAGAAACCTTACTTGGAGTTGAAGGATGCTAATGGCAGGCCTGATTCGGTATGCTGCATAGACATTCCACTGCTTGGAGTTAAATTGTGCTATAAAAGACTCAACATATGTTACAAATTATTTTTGCCCATCCAGTTCCTTTGTTTGTCTTACTGAGGATGTCTTTTTCTTAGCAAATGAATCCATGAATCAGTCCACTTGGGACCATTGACTCTTAGCCAGGCTTCAACAAATATGCTTTCCATTGTGAGTGTGGCCCTGTGCTCTGATAAGCAGGTAGCCTTCCTCCTAATTTTGAAGATGCATACATGGACGAGATTGTCCAAGCAGTTGCATGGCAAACTCCACTAGCTCCAAAGTTGGATCAAATTAGTGGCACTTACTAGAAAGGCAGAGTCCAGATAGGCGATGCAGGATCACAACAGGCATGGCAAAGTACAGTTTGTCAGGACACTGGACAGATCACTGTGACTGATGCTGGCTGGAACTTAACTACAGTATTGAGAACACATTAGCTGTTTTCAGTTGTGGCCAGCCAGATATAACTATCCTTCCTCTCATTAAGAACATAAGACCTGCATAGCTAAATCACCATTATTGGGAAGTTTTTTAAATGTTTGATGCTTTATGATGTTTTATATATTTTGTAAGCCACCCAGTTTGGCTGGGGAAACCTGAGAGCCAGGTGACCCTTTCCAATTGCAGTCAGTTGCTGTAATCCTCCTTTCTTGGCCCTGTTTAAACCGAAGTAGAACAAGGGCTTAAAAGGGAATGACATAAATAATTACTTGGGGACAGTGCCCAATTTAAAGTTTCACTTAATTGGGCTGCTTTTCCATTGCAGGCCTAGTTTTTATTACGGTAATTTTGAGAATTGATGCCACACATACACACGCACACCCCCCCCAGTGTAGTGTTTATTAAATAACTGCCTTTGCATGAATGTCACAACGATCATAGTTGGAGCAAACATTGCCGAAAGCTACATATTTCTTAGGTTTGACTGTACATTACTAATTGCGCTGCAGTACTGCTTAAGCAGTTCCTTGTTCACTTGCTAGAAGCTACCTCTAATCTGCCTTTCCCTAGGTTGGGATTCACTGTCAGCAGCAGCCCTGCACAGAACGCTTCTCCTCCCCTGTGTGCCCCAAATTCCCTCTGAAATTGGTTTGGGTGGTGGGGAGAACCCCCAGAACAGCAGGGGAAGAGGAGGGGCATTGTTCCATCTTGCAAACTGAAATGCTTAGGCAGACAGAATGTTTGTAATAGTGTGACATTGGAATTCCCTCCCTAGAATTGGATTCTCTCATACTATGCAAATTTCACCTACACACTAGGGTGCAATCATCTTGTATAGTCTGTTCTGTTCTGTTCTGTTCTGTTGCAGGTCACTTGCATGTTGAATTACAGGTATACCAATAAGTGAATGATTTCATTGCATACAAACATAGTTGTTCAGCATCAGTTTGTCACATCACGTCCTTCTATTGTATTTCAGTAACCTTCCCTACAGATAAAAGATGTTTCGTCAGAACTTGCATCTTAATCTTTATACTGTGTTTCTGCTTCTCTGCAATGTGTTTTTATTTTTTGCAGGTGGTAGCAAAAGAAGCTTGGGAGAATCATCGATTGCGTAATAACTCTATAATTGTAGATATTTTCCACGGTCTCTTCAAATCCACATTGGTCTGCCCCAAATGTTCTAAAGTTTCTGTGACTTTTGACCCTTTTTGCTACTTAACCCTTCCATTGCCCTTGAAGAAAGATCGAACCATGGAGGTTTTCTTGGTTTTTGCAGATCCACAGCGCAAACCTACTCAGGTAAGTAGAGGTGTTCATGTTGGTCTTTGTTATGAAAGACAGAAAAATCAAAGTGTAGTGTTTTGTGCCCTCTGCAACTTACAAGAGGTTGCCTGCCTTTAGCATTACAATTCCGATACTAAGGGTCATTGTGTGAGCTGCGTTGTACGCCTCCCGCCTGCTCAATGTACATAGAAACACACTCAGATATCAGGTTCAAATCCCATAAAGCTCACATGATCACCTTGAGTCAATTACAACCTCTCTTACCTACCTTTTCTAGTTACCTACCTACCTTCCAGGATTGTTGTGAGGAAAAAATGTGCAGAGGAAGAGATCATATACAACACCTTTACCTCCAACAGATAAATGGAATGAAATCAAATTTAAAATAGATATAGCTGGAACAAACATTGCTGTCTTAAAATACACAGTTCACAACAAGCCTTCCTACCCCAGCATGTAAAATGACCAGCTTTGCATTATATGTGCATTATATATATATATATCAGCATACGTACACACAGAGATAAGATGCATCCAGTACCCAATCTTGAGATCAGTTTTACAGAGACTCTGGGAAGACAGCTAAGTCTGTACTCCAAGCATGCTCACCTGTGAGTACGCCCAACTGAGCATAGTAAGATTGACCTCAGCTGTATGTTTTGTGATCTACATGTTTGGAGAGGGAATCTGTCCAATCCATTTTTCAGCAGGTGAGATCCCAATTGCCAGTCATATTACACGCAGGGAGGAGGGAACCCCAAGGATGTTCACACAGAAGTGAAGCCCTGGCCACAATTACAGCCCAAGAATCAGAGATGACCTCTCTGATTTCAGTCACTGCCTAGCAACAACATTCCCACAAAGAAACCTAATTGGCCTGTAATTATGGGCTGATAATTTTGGATGTAGTTTCCACTAAACAATCTTTCACAACCTAGTATTCTGCATATTTCTGAGTCTTAAATAAACTGAATTTTGTTGCTAAGTGTCATAACTTATACCTCACAAACTACATAGGGTAGTATCTGACTGAATTGTACTCAGAGTAGATCCACTGAAATCAATCAAGTTAAGTCATCGGGTGTATATTGCATATGACTAATATTAGATATCAGCAATAGTGACCCCCTTAGCAATAGTATTAATTGCTTCTTGGTAGATTGCAAGCTGAACCCCCAATACAGTGTATCTTTCTAGCTTTAGTTAAGAGTAAAAAATGCCAGTTTTTTCCTGTCATACCATTAGCTTTTTACAATCCCAGCAGTGCTTATAACAGGACAACATTTTTACATTTAAATCTATCCTAATAAAATGTAGTTTCTTCACAATTTTGCTTGATTGCACAAACAATGGTGGCTGGTTTGGACATAACAGTAAGCCAAGGGTAGTGGTTTGTTGCTCCTACTTACTAGCAGGTAGGAGAAAAGCAGAAGCTACGTTCACAGTAAACTGTTAACCATGTCTGACTATAACACGCAAACACACCCTGTATCAAACCTGGTTACTGATGCTGATCCTTAAGTCTAGAATTGTATTCCTTACCAAGGTTTATTTTGCCTAGTATAAGTGTAATGTTCTGCTTTTTTCCCCAGTACAAGGTAATTGTGCCAATGATGGGGGCTGTATCTGACCTGTGTGATGCACTCTCAAAATTCTCCGGGGTTCCTGCAGAAAATGTAAGGCTAAATAATATTGTGTGATAAATAAAAGGGCTCAGTTTTCTACAAAATGTTATTAGGTAGACTGATTCCTGAATTAGTTAAAAATAACTTTAACAAACATTAAAAGAAGGTGACTTGATATTGTGGAGTGGGCACATCTTTTAAAAGGTTGTAAATTTTTCTTTTTAGGGCAAGAAGTGAGGAGTCACGTTCCACTTTCCACATGTTAAAATGTTTGTCTATACAGAAACTTAGATGAAAACAAACTGTCCTCTTTCAGATAAAAACTCTGTACAGGAACAGCTTGTCAGCATGAGCCCATTCTCTGACCTTGTCCTTGTTCTGCTTGCCCTAATACCAACTATGTATAGCACTCATTTTGAAAGATGTCCCCAAGTGCTTGAAGTGAGCATTGGGTCGAAGTGAGACCTTGGATCCTTAGCACTGATAACTCCTTGATAATTATGCACATTCTACAAATATTTAATAGGAAGGGCATTCTTAGCAGAATTTGGTATTGTGTTACAAATGATCTGTATGTAGTTGAGAATTGATCTTGTGTAATAATGAAGAGTTCTTTAAACTGGAAAGATTATCTATTTCTATATCTTATATAGCTCAGTCTGTAGATCATGAGGCTGTTAATCTCAGAGTCGTGGGTTCAAGTCCCACGTTGGGCAAAAGATTCCTGCATTGTAGGTGTTGTATTAAATGAACCTCGTGGTCTCTTCCAACTCTACAATTCTATGAAATCGTCTGGTGAAAGACATCATCTTAATGTTTTATAATCAGATAATATTTAAGAGGAAAGAAAGAAAAATAACAATTGCTATTCTTGGGCTCTTTGAGAGTGTATTTGATGATGGTGATCTCATGCAAAACTTAAGGGATATTCTAGAAACCAGACCAAATAAATGGGGATTTGAGGGAATAGGAGGGAATCCTATTCTGGTTAGTGTATTCAGGTCAGTTCCCACCTACTTCTTTTGTCAGCTCCCTAATGTATACGATAGCCAACCTTAATTATCTTGAATTCAACTCTGTAAGCTGAAAATGGTGGAGAAGGTGATTGAGCTGGGAAAAGAACACATTTGGGATCAAGGAAGTAAGAAGAAGCAGTGGCTAGGCCAGTACTCTTGGGAGAAGAAGAACCCTGTTTCATTCCACTACCTAACTGCTTATTATCAGATCAAAGTTTTTGTTGCCAGTGGTTGTTAGGCATTCTCTTCGCCATCCTTGCTTTCAAGCAGCTGCTTTTCAAATTATATTGCCCATTTTGAAATTTTAAAGAGATTTTTCTCTGGGCAAGCTATTAAAGCAACCAGTTCTATTCCTTCAGTTTTGGCATCTGTTTTCTTGGCAAACACAAGGAGTCTTAACTATTCCTCATCGCTGAGATCCAGTATATTGTACTAGTTCTTTCATTTGACTACTGGTTTGTTTGTTTTTTGTTGTTGTTTTTTGCTTAGTCGGCTTATTTAGGGATGGGGTGGTGCTGTGGGTTAAACCACAGAGCCTAGGACTTGCCAGTCAGAAGGTTGGCGGTTCGAATCCCCGTGACGGGGTGAGCTCCCGTTGCTCGGTCCCTGCTCCTGCCAACCTAGCAGTTCGAAAGCATGTCAAAGTGCAAATAGATAAATAGGTACCGCTCCGGCGGGAAGGTAAACGGTGTTTCCGTGCGCTGCTCAGGTTCGCCAGAAGCGGCTTAGTCATGCTGGCCACATGACCCGGAAGCTGTACGCTGGCTCCCTTGGCCAATAAAGCGAGATGAGCACCGCAACCCCAGAGTCGGTCACGACTGGACCTAATGGTCAGGGGTCCCTTTAACTTTACCTTTACCCTCGGCTTATTTAAGCATGAGTCACTTGACACCAAACTTCCTCTTGGGGTTGGACTAGATGATCCTTGGGGTTCCTTCCAGCTCTACAATTCTATTATTCTGTGATTGGAGAATATTGAAAATGCCTAGGAGAAATCTTCAATATTTTTCTTGAACTTGGCTTATATTTTGATTATCATTATGCTATTCTGACTTCCATTCTCAACTACTTCCTGTTTTTAGATGGTGGTGACAGATGTTTATAATCACCGATTCCACAAAATTTTCCAGATGGATGAAAGCTTAAGTCAGATTATGCCAAAGGACAACATCTTTGTGTGAGTAACCGGTTCTTTGGGAAGAGTAGAGATAAGAAACTTCTGCTATGTAACATTTGAGTGTTTAGCCTGAAAAGATTATTTGGTACCCACAATTTATGTAGGTGATCAGTAGTTCTTACATTGTGTTGTATGCTGTTCTGATGAGATATCATGTGGTGTGGGACACATATTGTTTAATTAGTGACCTTTGAGGTGTTTGTGTGCTGCTATTTTCCTCTTGGATTTTTTATTGTTTAGCTGTGCAGATGCCAATAGATTCTAGAAAACATTGGGGCTATGTTACATGGAATGCTAAATCTCCACTGAAATTTACTAACATTTTTGAAACTTAAAAGAGCATGAAAATGTTTACATTTACATTGGGAAATCAGGCATGGAGAACTTGTGACAATTCGAAACTAAACCTTAAACTTTGGGTTCTAGTTTTAAAGTTAGCTGTAAGCCTGCCTCACATACACCTACCCCGAACTTCCAGTGTGTCTGCAGGTATTGTTTTCTAAGTATCTGTCATGTGCACATTCCTATAAAGTTGTGTATATATGAAATGTTGGTGGATAAACATCATGAGCACTACCTTGTGCTTCTCTTGTCAATCTTTTGGGAATGCACCAGTAAAACTGATCCTGGAGTTGGTCAGTTTGGGCAAGTTTGGTGCAACATTTATTTATAGTAAGTGGATGGGGCTTGTTCATCACTGTCAAGTAAGAAATGGCTAGAACAGAGACATTTTAAAAGCAGTATATTTTGACATCTTACAATGCACCTCCTTTTAAGAAGGTTTTTTTTTTGTGTGTATACGGTATACATGCATGCGAGCACACATACACATACTGTATTAGAATTGCATTTTGGATTGTATTCCCATTGTGTTGGAGCTATGAGCACAAAAATGAACTATAAAAGATGAGCCTTTAAACTAAGTTCTTAGCAATTGGATATGATGGCAGAACATCACAAATCCTACTAAATTTATCTATTTTTAAATTCCTAAAAACTCTCTGTATTTAGTTAGGACTTCGTTAGATATTTGTTAATGGCAGATTGTTTTGCAGTTCTTTAATAGGAATCTTCAAAATAGTTAAAGTCAAGCAGATTGTGAAATTAGATTAGGAGAAGTGGTGGTAGTGGCAGTACAGTGATTGACTATTGATATCAAGTGACAGTGAAAATTTGTTGGTGGCAATAGGAGGGTCTGGCTTTGTTTTGTGTAGTATTTATAGAGCTGCATCATTAAGCCTCTCTAAAATGATAACATGGTTTTGTTAAATACTAGGCAGGTTCAGAATAAGAATTTACTCATCCACAATGGATAAAGAGGCCAACCTAGCATAACTAAGACTTGGGTGGGCCTGATCTCACCCATCTCTCTGACCAGTTACTCGGTGCAACAGCAGGGCAAACTTCAGTGCTGGGGATAGAGGTACAGTGGTACCTTGGTTCTCAAACTTAATCCATTCCGGAAGTCAGTTCCAAAACCAAAGCATTCCAAAACCAAGGCATGCTTTCCCATAGAAAGTAATGCAAAATGGATTAATCCGTTCCAAGCTTTTAAAAACAACCCTAACCCTAAAACAGCAATTTAGCATGAATTTTACTATTTCACGAAACCATTGATGCATAAAATGAAAGCAATAATCAACGTACTGTAATATAAAATAAATAAGACAGTATTGTAGATGATAAAAATTAAAATAATTTCCCCCCCTTACCTGCACTGATGATAGTCATTGTTTGGATGGGGGACTTTTATCCATTTCCACAGTCACAAAATCAATCAGTAGCTGAACTGGGTTCCACACAGTCACAAAAACAAATCAATCAAAAAACTCTAAAAACAAAAACGCAAAATAAATAGCAAAAAAAAGAGAGCACCAAACTTAGTCCATTCCAGAAATCCGTTTTACTTCCGAAATGTTTGAAAACCAGGGTGTAGCTTCTGATTGGTGCAGGTTCCCCAGAAACACTTCCAAAAAGCATTAGAAAACTGGAACACCTACTTCTGGGGTTTTGGCGTTTGAGAACCAATGTACCACATTATTGACATAGTTCTTAGAATTTCAGTGCAACTCACTAGTACACCTCTTGCTCTCAGGGCAGAATGAGAATGTCTTTACCTGATGTTGGGCCATAGAGACTGATTAGGGGTGCTGCTGGTATACCGTCCACACCCTGTTTCCCAACAGCCTTGATGGCTGTGGTGGTTGTGAAAATAGTATTGAAGGAACCCAGGATGATTGTCCTGGGTAACCTTCAGTGTGTGTGCCGAGGCTCCCAGGACCAGTTTTTGAGTTCATGATATCTGTGGTAACCATGCATCTGTCTCATCATCTATCTAAGATGTGGTAGGACATAGCTTGGATCTTGTCTTTGCTTCAAGTTGTGAAAGTGGTAGTGTCTGTCTCTTTCTGTGGAGTAGGGGGTGGGTGGGTTCTACAACACAGTCATCATGATCAGACCACTTCCTGGTGAAGTTTGGAATTGTGGTGCCTACATCCCACTGCAGGGGTGGAGGTCCATGGAGATTAATAGAATGCAGTGGATTCCTGAATGTTATGCAGGAGTTTCTGGTGGATAGAGTAAGTGAACCTGTCAAGGCCTTGGTCTCACTATAGAATGTCAAGATGAGATGGGCCGCTAACAGAAATCCTCCCAAGTGCTCTCTTAAGTGCTGTGGAGTCCATTCAGTAGCCTGGTGCTTTGGGAGCTGCAAATGATGAAACAGGCTGCATTACCCTAGAGTACAGGTGGTGGAAGGCTTGTTGAAAAGCAAACAAAACACTTTTGTAGAGGTAAAACCTCTCTTAAAAAGAATTTAGCATCTCAGTTCTAGACTACCTAAAATGTTTGCTTGATTCCCCCCCCCCTTTTAAAAAATATTTTTAATTTAATTTTTCCATATATACTTCTTCTAACAATATATCTTTAACAATTTTTCGTATTTCCACCTTCCTCCCCTGGACTTCCCTCCTACTCCCGTTTTGTTTTATTTCCACATTGTTCACCCTGCGTATTGTTTCCCCAAAATTTTCCCAATACATATAGTCTTATTTTTTGTTGTATACAGTTGTGATTGTTTACTCAAACCCTGCCAATGAGTCCATTTCTTTATGTTGCCTCTTCATATATGTTGTAAATGGTTCCCATTCTCTTTTAAAGTCTTTGCTGTCCTTTTCATGTAATGTTTCTGTTAATTTTGCCAGTTCTGCATATTCCATAAGTTTTCCTTGCCATTGTTCTTTCGTTGGTATTTCTTCTGTCTTCCAAGTTTGTACTAATATGATTCTTGCCACTGTTGTTGCGTACATAAATAAATCCCCCCTCCCCCCCTTTTTTTTACATCTTGGTCTAAAATTCCTAGGAGGAATGCTTCTGGTTTCTTAACAAAAGTCTTTTTAAACATTTTTTAAAATTCATTATATATTATTTCCCAATCATTTCTAATCTTTTTGTATTCCCACCACATATGATAGAATGTTCCATCTTTTTCTTTACATTTCCAACAAGTTTTTGATCCCTTTTTATACATTTTGACCACTTTCTCTGGTGTTATATACCATCTATACATCATTTTCATATAATTCTCTTTCAATAAGATACAATCTATAAATTTTAGGTTTACCTTCCACATCTTTTCCCAGTCTTCAAATTGTATATTATGACCTAAATCCTGAGCCCACTTTATTTGTGCTGACTTTACAATTTCATCTAACATTTCCCTATAAAGCTTGAAACTGTATAACTAAAACCTTTCTTATTGTCTTCCTTAAACTATTCATTTAATTGTCTATGATGTAACCAGCTTTGTAAAAAGATCTTCAATTCCTCATATCCTTTCAGCCTTAACCCTTTTTCCGCCTCTATTAATAATTCCCTATATGTTGGCCAATTTCCTCCCTTACTAAGTGGCTTTCATGCTAATGCTTCCACCGGCAAGAGCCACCATGGGGTTTTTGGTTCTAGAAAGTCTTTATATTTATTCCAAACTTTTATAAGTGTTTTTCTTATTATATGATTATGAAAACCTTTATGTTTTTTATCTTTCCCATACCATAAATATGAATGCCAACCAAATCTATTATCATGTCCTTCCAAGTCCAGTATTTCATCTCTTTCTAATTTAATCCAATCCTGAATCCACGTGATGCAAGCTGCTTTGTAGTATAATTTCAAGTCTGGAAGGGAGAAGCCACCTCAATCTTTAGTATCTATAAGTATTTTATATTTTATTCTAGGCTTTTCCCCATTCCAGACAAACTTAGAAATACCTTTTTGCCAGTTTCTGAAGCAGACAAGATTGCTTATTCCCACCCCCCTCTTCTTTACATGCTTCATTAATTGTGTCAGCTCAAAGGCAGTGCAGTTTGTGTAAAATGAATTCTAGATACAGTCCCTGATAGCAGTGAAGCTGGCAAAGACTCCTGACTGAGCCCCTGGCAAGATTCCGACCGTTAGCATACTGAGTTAGATGGATCAGTAGAGGCTTCCTGACTAATGATGCTTAGACTTGAAAGAATGGATTTGAGCAACGTTCTGAACTGAAGCATTTGAGTTCTTCAAATGTAAAGTGAACTTTTAAGGTTTATTAACAAATGTGATTAATATATTACACTCTCCCTTGTTTTGTATCTGCATTGCTCTTATACATTTGGAAGTTGATAATGGCTTGTCGAGGCATCTCAGTTCCAGCATTATGCAAATTATATTTTGTACTAATCCCATTTTAGAACCCAAATCATGATTTTGAGCTTTCAAGCATATATGCAGATGATGTTAGAGCTTTCATACTTGGTCTACGCAGCATTCCTATCTCTTGATACTGTGATCTTCTGGGTTGGAGTCATGGCCATAACCATGGTTTGTCAACTCGAGTCATCATACCCAACTCTGGTTAGGACAAAGCACAATTTGAAAACACGTTTCAAAACAGGATTGTCTTAATTCTCATTTGCTAGCCTACCACAAACCATGGTTTGTCATTTCAGCTATTAGTGGCCTCATTCGCATGTATCTACCCATAGGTTACAAACATCTGAGGTCCTATTGGGTGTCCCACTACTTAAGGATGGTGTGCAGTAATGCACGGGTGGACCTTTTTCATGGCAACACCCAGATTACTAAAGCTTAGTTTAGTGTTACATGTCCAAATTTTAGGGTCATGTGGTCCCCTCCATTTTCCTCCAGTGTAGTCACAAGAGAATCAGCTTTCAGCTTAATTATTATTATTATTATTATTTATACCCTGCCCATCTGGCTGAGTTTCCCCAGCCACTCTGGGCAGCTTCCAATCAAGTGTTAAAAACAATACAGCATTAAACATTAAAAACTTCCCTAAACAGGGTTGTCTTCAGATGTCTTTTAAAGTTAAGATAGCTGCTTATTTCCTTCACATCTGAAGGGCGCCACTACCGAGAAGGCCCTCTGTCTGGTTCCCTGTAACCTCACTTCTCACAATGAGGGAACCGTCAGAAGGCCCTCGGCGCTGGATCTCAGTGTCCGGGCTGAATGCTGGGGGTGGAGACGCTCCTTCAGCTAATAATAGTTACTCGTTATGTCCAAACCCAGACAAGCTGTTTACCATTTATCAGGGTTTAGAGACTCAAATTTCAAATTGTGGTTCATGAGCCTGTCTATTTCCTGAAAACATCGTTAATAGTAAGCACAGCTTGGATACAAAAAGTAATCTTGGTTAGCTGAAAAACGAAGCAAAAGTTTCCTCACAGCCATGCCTGAGCATGAGAAGGGATTGGGATGCAGTACACAAAGACACTAAATTAGTGTAACACTAACTTAGGGTGATATTGCCGCTGTTTGGTGGAATAGCATTCCTGTTGAGATATGGCAGGCAGCCACTATCTGCACTTTCCTGCAAAAATTGAATATGTTTTTGTTCCTGTGATAAACTCGCACCAATGCATTCTAAACCCATGTATACTGTATTTTTCGCTCCATAAGACGCACCTTTTCCCTCTTAAAATCTAAGGGGAAATGTCTGTGAGTCTTATGGAGCGAATGTGTGGTCCCTGGGGCTGGGGGCGGGACCCGGGCTTCCTTTGCCAGCCCCGACAAGCTCTGGGAGCAGCTTTTCCCAAAGAGCAGGCCTTCCCGCTGCTCCCCGGGTCTGGTGGTGAGGGAAGCTCGGCTTTCCCCACCGCCAGCCCCACAAGCAAAAGGAACCCGAGGCTATCTGGAAAGTGAGAGCGGTCAGTGCGCACCGACCCCTCTCGCTCTCCAGGCTTCAAAGATAGCCGCCTGAAGCCTCTGGAGCGCAGCGGGAGCTCCTGCTGCGCTCCAGAGGCTTTGGGTTCCTTTCGCTGAAGGGTAGGCGCCCCTTCAGCGAAGGGGCTCCGTTTCTCCTGCCGCTTTGCTGAAGGGGCGCTGGGCAGAGAGGGGGAGAATTTTTTTTTCTTGTTCTCCCTCTCTAAAACAAGGTGCGTCCTATGGTCGGGTGCTTCCTATAGAGCGAAAAATACGGTATGTAGCAATTAAAATGTAAGTGCCTGTAATATTTCTACTTGGAGGGCTTGAAGCTTCAGAATGTGCATGATGTAGACCTGGAAAATGGCACAGAGCAAAGATTACCTCTGTTCCTTAAGGCAACTGTGGTGATCAAAAATGAATCCCTCCATCCCACAGTTTTTAAGTGAGAGGGAAAAGTTAGGTGAGCTGATCACCAATCTCCAGCATCTCATCTGTTTTGGAACCTGAATTGTTCTGTCATGTTTGTCTTTTTTTCTTTTTCAGTTGTGCTACTATTGACACCCTATTGCAAATATCGGAAATCACTTTTTTTCAGTAGCTGGGAGCTAACAAAGAATTTCCAGTATTAATCTATTAGCTGAATTGCTCTCTAGGTGTATTGCATACATACTTTAACCAGTTGTTAGAGGATTGGTTAATGTGGTACTGGTAGATGCGTTGGAGGCATTCACGAGTGACAGGAGATGTAAAGTTTGAGTCCAAGCATTTATAAGAACATGGTGGTCTAGCAGTGTTGCCGCCTGGAATCAGCAATTCTCGGGAAAGTTGCTTCTCCTACTGAATGTTCAGTTGACAGATTGTAATAAAGGTGATCTGCAAATCAATCTGGCAAAACTACATCAACATGCGTCACTTGTGCTGAATTCCCCCAGGCTAAACTAAAAGGGGCATTCAGCACTCAGTGCAGACACTTACTATTTTTTCCCCTTAGGTCCCATGATGCTCCGCCCCAACTAGGCTCCTGCTCCGATGTAAAGCCCCAGCATGTGCCATGATGGTGATATCACATCACCCAGGATCCTGCTGGAGCATGGAGCCAGCCTACAAGGGGTCAGGTAAGTGTCTATCATTGCACAAATATGCAAAGTTTTTGTCGGGTTTTTCCTTCCCAGGGGAAGCATCTTGGGATATGAGGCTGGAGAGATTTTATATGTTTGAGTGCCTTTGTTATCTTAGCCTGGATAATGGAGGCATTCAGCATATATGTTTAAAATTGATGAAACTTTGCCAAAATGATTTGCAGGTCACACTTAACTTACTGACATCAACTGTCATAATATTCTCATGCCAGTCACTTTACCCTGGTTTCCTGTCCACTTTACCTTGCATAGTTTCTCTACCCTTGTTTGCTTGGAACTGGTAAAAGACTGAATGGTTATGGAGATTTTGAATGTAGTATCTGAAATACAAGATTTATCCTATTACTCTTTGGTTTTCTCTCTGATAATGGGTTTTGGATGGGTGGTGGAATACAACTATAAACTAAGATAAAATCTGACCCTAGAAATGCTCCTTCCTTAGAGATTATATAGCCTGAAGCAAAATAGTTTTGAGTGATTCTGCTCTTTGCTTTAGAGCAGGGTTGGGTAACATTTTGGGACCTAAGGGACACATTCGCTCCTAGCCTACCCTCTGAGAGTCACATAGCAGCAGTAGGTGTGGCCACTCCCACACACTCACATATATACACTCACCCAGGGTTTACATAGGCAGGCAGCTCCCCTCTTTAGTTGATCCATGCAGATTAGATGAGGAGGAAGGGTTATCGCCCATTCTCCACTCTTCAAATGACTGATCTGATGACTGAGGAAGGGATCATTTGTAGCCACATTTGGATGCTGGGCTCTGCTGTCTACTTTGGCTATTTTTTCCCCTTTTGCAACTGTGGCCAAAATTGGTTGGTCTTGGGGGTCTAGAAAAAAAATTAAGGCCAGTGTCTGAATCTAACTTAATTGAAACATAATTCAGATTAATCTAAATTAACATTGTTAAAGAAGTCAGAAAAATAAGTCAGGGCTAAATCTAGAATGAACTTTTTGTAATTTGGGTCTTGAGTAAAAAAAGAAAGAAAAACAATATGTAAAGAACAAAGTACAGTAGCAACTTTGCACATTAAGCTAACCAATAATACCCATTGAAGCTATATTTTCATATCAATAATATTCTATTTAGGGTTATTGTGGAGGTTGTTAATAATAGTGGGCAGTTGCAATGTTTATGTACTTAGGTGTACAGTTGGTTGGTTTGTTTGTTTTACTTACGCAGTATCAATAGGATTTGAAAAATCTGGATGAATTCACAGACACCAAATGTTGAGGTACAGCAAGAGGAATACCTCCCTATATTCATGCATACAGATTGTTTGTTTACTTTCAGTGTGAGAGGCAAAAGGCTTTTTGTTTTGTAACTTTGGTAGGTACAGTTCCTCAGTTTTGCCACTCAGAGAAGTGGTGAGGAATCACTACAAGGCACCATTCTGAGTCGGGCTACTACTGCATGCATGGTGGAAGTGCTAGTAGATGGGAGGACTTTCATATTCATGGGAGGTGTTCAGAGAAGATACAAGTTGCAAGTGTTGCAATAATGAGGATGCTTGGTCTGCTGCTGTTTATTGGAGCTGTGCCTGAGGGAACAGTACTCCACTTCTTCACTTTCTTTGTCCCAGATGAGTTTCACAGGTCTTTTCCTTTTTCCCTATGGGTCCTGTACTCTCTTTCTCATTCTTTTGACCCCCTCCTCCCGATCTTTATGCACCCTTCAATCACCTGGTTCTCCTTGACTCCTAAAAAAAAAATCCTGGTTCCTAGCAAACTGATTTATTATTCCAGTACTATGTCATACAGCATTAAATTTTTCATGGCTCTAGTTGTTTGTTTAACGGGTGTTTGTGAATGCCTGTGGGTACAAGTTACTGTCTTGGGTTAACATCATAGGACTGATCACTAGATCTTTTTACATTGCATGTCTGCAGGCAGGGCCCTCATTTACCTGGTAACTTTTGACACTTTCTAAATAAAACCGTATCTAATTGTTCAAGTAAAGGGAGAAGGAAATGGTTTATTCAGTCATGAGCTTAGAATCAGCTCCTATTTTAAGAACTGTGATGTAGAATATGACTCTTCCAAGTGTGAATGCTTAAGACTGGCATGACACTCTTACCAGTTCTGAAAGGACTGAACTTTGCTCACTATTCTTCTCTCTTTTGTACAGATACGAAGTTTGTAAGTCAACGGAAGATGGTGCTGAATGCATCACTCTTTCAGTTTACTTCAGAGAAAAGAAAGCAAGACAATCCAGTGCTGCTCCGGGGACTGTTCTCTATGGGCAACCACTACTCATAGCTATACCCAAACACAAGCTTACCCTAGATCACTTGTACAATGTTATATTGGAGCGGATTAGGTGAGTACAGGACCTCTGTGGCATATAAGTTTACTCATTTCTAAGTCCAATCATCTCCGTTTCTCCAATTACTCTACAATAGGATTGTTATTAGATGTTACTAGTTTGTGTGCCCCTAATTGTTATTGTTCTGCATCCACTGGTAGCTTATCAGTATGAGTTTGAAACTGCAAATACTTCCATAGTTGTAGAATTTTCTGGCAAATGTCTTGTATTAACTTGGTTGGTTGAAACTCTTCCTTTATATGAACCCAAAAAGAATCTAAGATCAAAGACCAACTTTTTGTTACTAGCAGCTATCAACCAGATACCTCTGAAAACTCAGAAGCGGCACAAGAAACTCCTGGCCCTTATCTGTGTATTGCTTCTGTGTATACAGGTTGCATTAAGCTTCCATGAATTTCTCTTTGCTAAAAAAACTCCACCCCAAATCTAAACTAATAGTCATCACACAATGCATGCTTAACTTAACGAACTGAACTAAATTAGTTTGTTTATCTTGATGTTACCATATTTGTGAAAATGTTGATTATATTACAGCATTCTATATCCTAAGAGAAAACTCCTATGGTAATAACATAAACAGTGAATCAATGAAAAATTGTAAGGATGTGTGGTTCTCGTTTATGCTTTCATATCTCAGTTTGTTTATTTCATATTTTCTTTTACATATCTTACCAATTTTCAAGGAAATTCAAGGGATTTAAGGATCCTTTTATTTTATATGTGTATGATAATCGTAGTGGGTGAGGAAATATTTCTGTACTTTCAATTTGGCTGCTTTCCTGATGAGATAGATACCCAACTCCCATCAACCCCAGTCAACATAGGAATGGTAGGAATTGTAATCATCAACATCTAGAGGAGATTTTGCACTAATTGTTCTTTTCTCCTAATGTACCTGCCTTTCCAATAATGGGTCACTCGTGTCAGCGTTTAATGAAAAAAATAATTTATGTGTTTCAGTCGCTATGTAAAAGTTTCCTTAAAAGAAGAATGTTCTGAAGGATGTCCAGATAGTGAGAATTGCAATGGCTCCAGTAGTGTGTCTGAAGGTAAATTATCCTAAGATGGGTATTATTTAACTAAATCTGTGTTGTCTAAAGTAGTAGACATGACTCCTCAATAGTATTATACATCCTGTAGTAGTATACAACCTTCTGTGCTTTAGAAATATTCTTCAAATAACACTATTAAGTATATTGCATGTTGTGATAACTTGCAAAGTTGGGTACAGACTCCTCCCTGGTTCTCTCTGATTTAGCCGCATTCCTTTCAAAGCTGCTGTTGCAATCATTTGCTCATTAGTTTTTCAGACAAAGGATATTATAAATGCTATGGAGGAACAACAAAAGTGAAAAACAATTTTTAAAATGTGTTTCAGGTGATGTTGAAGAAATGGAACATCAGAATGGAGAGGAAGACAGTAAGGAGAAAATATCAGAAACAGATGCCTGCAAATCAGAGGACTGCATCCAGGATGACCTGGAAAAGGAAGGCCTGCATCACAGAAGGCATCTCTTTAGCTTCAGTCTTGTGAACTCTTATGGAACATCAGAAATAAACTCCCTTAATACAGATGGGAAAATCCTCAAGTTGAGTTGTAGGTATCTCCTCTAATTGTCATCCTAGACACACCTCATCTTTGGCAGATTTACATGATGTTATTGCTTTTCTTCTTTTCTTCTTTTCCAGCTCATGCAACTCTTGCTATTGATTGGGATTCTGACACCCGAAAGTTGCTTTTTGATGAACATGAGGCACAGGTGATTAGCGTTCTCCCACCTTTTAAAGGGCACAGCTGTAGTCTGGCCCCTTATAACTGTTGGCAGGGGGTTAGGCAAGATTATGTGGTTTATTCTGCCTTTGTACTTTGATAAAAGTACTGAGGAAATAGAGCAATGTCATAGAATATTGACAACAGGTCATTATCAGCACCAGCACAAGGCTTCTCAAGAGTTGGTGATCAGCTGGTGGTTCAGCTTTGTGCACACCGCTTACCACTGAGCTTTGCAAACCCCATTTTGGCTGACCCAGGTCTTTACCTGTCTCACACTTGACATCATATGTGTGATTACAGATATGGTATTGTACCATCTTTGTATGAGTAAAGTGTACAGAGGCATTACTAGAGAAGAGGAGGGCAAAGAATCAAGCTGAAATAAAAGTTGCAGACAATTAGTATAGAAGGGTTTAAAGTATTCTCCTGTGTGGTGTGTTAATTTTTAGAAGGTTTAACATGCATCTTACACTTGAGGAAAAAACATAATGTATATTTCTTTTTTGGTAGGCATTTGAAAAACACAACAGTATGTTTCAGCCACAGAAGAAGAAAACTACCGTAGCTCTGAAAGATTGCATAGAACTGTTCACTACTATGGAAACACTTGGTGAACATGATCCATGGTAGGTTTGCTGTGTTTTCTCATAGCAATAACATCTCTGGACTGTGTTTAGCAACTGACTAAAGCATGGATATTATCTATGCATTTTGCCCTGTAGGTCATGTAGAAAAGGTAGCTCAGACTGATTTCATTTAGTCACTTTTGAGGTGGCTTGATTTCACATGGTTAAAGAACAGCGCTTTTTTCACATGTGGTAAGAACAGCGCTTGACCCATCCTGGAAAATATTAACTTCTTTGTACTACATGCATATAAGAATTATAACATGCTGTCAAAAGGAAGGCTTACATGATTATGTACAGTTGCATTAATAGCAATAATAGGGTCCAAACCTATGGACTAAGGAAAGCCTGGGCAAAAAGACCTGTTTCAGGTAATCACCCTGTGATTATCTGTAGGCTACAGTGTCATAAGTAAAATTTCCCCAGATGATGTAAGTGATGTTACAGGTTTATACAGGCAGCTGCTATTTCTACAGAACTAATATACTGCTGGGAAACTTGTGTAGGCCAGCCACAAAGGCTACCCCTTCTATCTTTGGACATTGATAACTTTGCCTCAGCACACATACATCTGTAGACTTCAGCACAAATCTCTTCTGTTCCTCCCCATCTCTGGATGTGGGCTTTGCAAAACATTCCAACTTGCTATCCTGGCCTGTGACTGAACTGAAATGCTGGACTTAACATGAAGCTACACTCTGGTATACTGGCGGATCAGACTACCCACTGGAAGACAAATTGGAGGCAAAAAGTGGCACAGCATTTTCACAGTGCAGTCTAGTTGGGGGCTCCTTGAGAAGCCATCTGTCAGTATTTCCTCTTCTCTGATTATTGTTCCTTAGCTCTCTTTGCCACCTCATCAGAATGGACATCCAATTTGCTGGCCTTGACAGGAAGGTAGCTCAAGCTTTTCCTAACTGCTGTCTTGCTGTTATGCCAGAACAAAACGTGATGTTACATCCAGTTTTCCAGCCTGGTCCTTATTCAGGGCATGGTTTCTGTGTCTCCTCAGTATTATTCATTTTTTGTCCCTAAGGTTTTTTATTAAATATATACAAATGTAAATGTTTCCAAAGATTAGAAAGGAGGAAGAATAATAATAATTATTTTTGTTTACCTTTCTCTTTGGTGTTCTTTCAGGTACTGTCCCAATTGCAAGAAACATCAACAAGCCACTAAGAAATTTGATCTCTGGTCACTTCCACGTATTTTAGTAGTACATTTAAAACGCTTCTCATATAACAGATACTGGAGGGATAAGCTTGACACTGTGGTTGAATTCCCTATCAGGTAGGATTTTTGGTTGCATTGGTGGTCAGAGCAAAAAAGAAATACAAATAATTGGGGTTCACTGACTGGAGAACCCAGCTGGGAACTAGAACCTTGGTACAGTGGTGCCCCGCAAGACGAATGCCTCGCAAGATGAAAAACCCGCTAGACGAAAGGGTTTTCCGTTTTTCGATGCGCTTCGCAAGACGAATTTCCCTATGGGCTTGCTTCGCAAGACGAAAACGTCTTGCGAGTCTTGCGATTTTTTTCGCTTCCCCCCTCTTTTTCTAAGCCGCTAAGCCGCTAATAGCCTTTTAGCCGCTAAGCCGCTAAGCCTTTAATAGCCGCTAAACCGCTAATAGCGCTAATCCGCTAAGCCGCTAATAGGGTTGCTTCGCAAGACGAAAAAACCGCTAGACGAAGAGACTCGCGGAATGGATTATTTTCGTCTTGCGAGGCACCACTGTACACAGGCTGGATTTTAGCCTTCAAAATGTGAGGAGCCAGAAGCATGTCTCACAGTTTTCTACCATCCACTTCAGTGGTCGATTAATATTTTACAACAACATAATGCACTAGAGGTTAAGAGCTGGATTCAGCTAAATAGTTGCACTAGCAGGAGCCAACAGAATGGGGCTTTCCCACTCCTCCCCCCCCCCCGCCCGCATGCCTTCCACCAGCTCTGAGTGGTTCTCTAGGACAGTGTGGTAGGAGAGGAGGAGAGGGAAGATGGTTCCATCTGGCATGCAGAAATGCTTGCATTAATGGAACTATCATAGTGTGATGTTGAATTTCTCCCTAAGTCTGCTGCACAGTCAGAGCCTTGACATATACGTTGGTACCTCGGTTTTTGAACGTAGTTGAACGTTTCGGAACTTGAACACCAAAAACCTGGAAGTAAATGCCACAGTTTTCAAACGCGCCTTGGAAGTCGAACAGGAAACGTGGCTTCCATTTTGAGTTTTCTGTATTGAGGCTTCCGCTTTCAGTTTTTGAACATTTCGGAACTCAAACGGACTTCTGGAACAGATTACGTTCGAGAACCAAGGTACCACTGTATATGCATCCAGGACTTGATTTGGATGTGGGGTATAGTAGAGGCAGAATAGAAAGTCGTAAGTGCCTGGCCCTGATCTTACACCTGCTGTTTCTGTTCACTGGAGGGTATTGAGGTCTAATATTTTCTCTGTAATTCTGTAGCACTGGAATATATGATAAGTCCAACTCTGAACAACAACTGCTAAGCTACCATATTCGAGCACCTCTCCCAAAAGTTACTTGAGGTTAGGTCACACAGTCAGTTTTGTCTCAATGCACTTTGAGAATGCATTTGTACAGTGCCTCATGCAAACCAGGCTTTCCAATGTCCACAGATGTTGCAATCATGGAAATCGCCCAGCATTGGCTGCAACTGAAAAAATTGCCACTACATTTGTGGTGTATTGCGGAAATGCCTGTTCCTGCATCGGCAGGGACATTGGGGGAGCACTGTGTGGTTATTGAGGTTGATATTGTGAACTGGCTTTCCTGCTAGGAGTTAGCAGCGGCAGTGAAGTCAGTTACTGACGCTAAATATTGGGATATTTAAAAAAGAAGTGTTGGGTGCTTACAGCACTGTCTGGGGGCTCATGGAAGTCTTTTTATTTGTCTTGAGATTTCAGTATCACCTTGCACTTGTTGCTGGCTGACCTTTCCCTTGTGACTCTTTCTTGTAGGGATTTGAACATGTCTGAGTTCGTTTGTGACCCGGCAGCAAGCCCATACGTGTATGACCTCATTGCTGTTTCCAATCACTATGGAGGCATGGGTGTTGGCCACTGTGAGTAATTATGTTCTTTCTGGATGTGTAACTGCAGAATTTCAAAATGTTCCCATTAGATAATATGCAAGATAAAAGGAACTTAGTGGAAGACCTGACAGATTTCAGCGCAGGCTCCCCCCCACCCCAGGTGTTAGTCAGGCTTACTGGGTATGGACTATAGTAGTATTTTAAAACTGAATTGAGTACTCTGTGGGCAGCAAAATGCAGTTGCTCCTTCAGATAAGATGCTCTGGTGGATGGAACTGCAACTTGTTGAAATACTGTACAAATTTAAACTCTGGTTTCACAAAACAGGAGCAGGGGTGATCCAGATTTCAGCCCACTAATGTAATGCCAAAGTAGATAGGGCCTAATATAAATGTGTTTCCTAGTACAAGCTATTTGTTGCTTATTCCTACTGGTTGACATCCACTGGTCCAGAACAATGGGTTGATCTCTGCTCCATCAGGTGAGAAGTTGGCTCTTTGAAGAAGGGTTTGACTTGGGGCTGGTTTATCAAGCTCCTTCCATTCCCCACTCTGCCTCGTAAAAGGACTAAGAGAAACTCTTCAAATGTGGTCTTGACTTTTGAACAATGCCTGTGCATCCCTGATTATGTAAAGGCAGTCACCATTCCCTATGGGTGTGCATTTGGAGGTGGGGCTTAAAAAAACAACTTGTGAGTTGCGTGTGTACCACACAAATGCTCATTGGACCTTTGCTATTAAAAATGTGAAGCTATGCCTTGCCCCAATGCAGTGCTGCGCCTTCTCAGTAACTTTCTCTTTTATTATAACTAGAGTAAATGCCTTCTTAAACCAATAGCCTTTGCTCTGCTTCAAATCAAGGCTTTCTTCCTCTGTCCCACTGAACCTCCATCACATTTGTACCACTGGAGGATTGGGACTAGCATCTTTGTAGTTGCTCCTGTTGCACCAAAAATACCTGTGCAAAACATAAAACCATTCAATTAAGTTGTAAAAGAGAATCTACAAGTTACATCTGATTAAACTGTTCAAGGTTTGCCACATATTTGACACAGATAGCAAATCAGAATGTTTTTCTAATCTCAAACTATTAATGGCTCTTCATGATTTATTCATGCTCCTTTTGGCCATTGTCAGCTAGGCACAAAGTGGCCTTTGATTACTGAGTTTAACCAAAAAAAAGCTACTGTTAAATGGAACTGTGGGCTATCAGCACTTGTAAATCTCACTCTGTACCTCTAAACAAGTCCATTATGTCACGTCTGCTTCCCTGGTAGATACTGCATATGCTAAGAATAAAGTGAATGGCAAATGGTACTACTTTGATGACAGCAGTGTGTCTCCAGCATCCGAAGATCAAATAGTGGTATGTATTTGAAGTCAACTGAATATACCTTGATGTACTCTGTGACTTTTAGAATTACAGGGGCATTGCTCAGTACTTAAATTGAGGCTCAGACCAACAATACACATTTTCATCGCTGCATAGTTCTATACATTAAGATGCTGGTTGACAGGGATTTCATTGGCACTTCACTTTTCACTGTGCCTGGCTGCTGTGTAAGCAGTGTGTTTAAAAACCCTTTTTTAAAAAAAGGGCATGAGATCTGAGATTCAGCTCCCCCCCCCCCCGAATACTCCCTAACAATGTTTATGCAGCTGCTAAATTGGCACAGTTGCGAGGTAGGAATGGACATGCAGAATGTTTCCTAAAAAGAATTGAGGCATACACCTGGAAACTCATAAGGAAGATGGAGCTGAGTGCAGCTCTGTTTGACTTGGTCAGACTTTCTTGACGCTGTTTGCCTAAATCACTTTCAGGAATGAGTGCTGGATTATCTATTTCTATCAAACACAGGTAGCGAACATAGGTCCCTCCAGATGTGGCACTACAGTTTCCATTGGCTCCAGCCAGTATGGTGAACGGTCAGGGATGATAGAGAGTTGTAGTCCAAAACATGCAGAGTGCACCAAGTTGTGGGAGGCTGCTCTAGATCTACAGAGCTACTAGAGAACAGGGTATTGGTACTGGGACTTCTCTTGCATGCAGGCTTGAAGACCAATTTAATCCCATTATTTCTCACCTTGCCTTGCAGACAAAAGCGGCATATGTCCTCTTCTACCAACGTAGAGATGGCATGCTCAAGGGAAACCCCGCTCCTTGCATAAGCACTGAGCTGAAATCTGAGGAATGTGATGGCATGGATACCAACTGAACCTATGTGGTGGGGTTTAAACAAGTCATATTGCTAATTTTAAAAGGCATCCAAGAACTGATTTTTGTAAGAATCAAACAGGAGTTTCAGTACAGAAGGACTCAATGAGCAGTAACTATGGATAGCATAGGGAAGCAATAAGATGTCAAGGACTTGGGTATATCATAGCCAAAGAGCTTTTAAACAAATAGTTATTCAATAAAGTGTTATCTAAATCTGACTGTCTAGTCTGGCAGAAACTGTGTGGAAGCAGGAGCTATGCTGTATGACTGGAGCAATGTATGAAAGTGGGGCTGTGTTGCAAGAGGAAACAACATTTGACTGTAAGTAGAACTCTGGTTTGAGCTCTATGCATTGCAGAAGATGCCTGAGTGCTTGTGTTTCCAGAGTAAAAGAGAAGTGAACATTTGGCACAAGTTCCAATCTTGCACAGCACATTTTGGCACTATGTTCCTGTCAGTCCCTTGCTGACATGGCATGGTGAGCTTGTGTGTGCTTTTAATAAAAAGAGAAAATTGCATATTTGTTCTGGCTCATTGTGTCCCATACAGGAGTCACAATCCCCACATTTTCTTGTTGCGTGCTAATAAAACAATTATTTAGGATCCGTCCCAAAGATTAACTCTCCCCCACCCCCAGCCTTTCCAGCAGCAGTATTCATGGGGCCTATTCTTCACACCAACTCACATGAAGACTTATATGCTCTGAGTTTCTTCCTGATCTAGTTGGTAACTTACATATTGTGCAATCACAAGGCTTCTTTATTCAAGTGTCTCATTGGGGAGCTAAAATAACTTTCCCTGGTAGTTTTTGAAATTCCGCTGTCTTCTATTTCTCTGCACTTTCAGCCACACCATGAAAAGTTCAGAGTCCATCTCTTGAAGGCTGCGTAGGAATCAGTGTCCAGTGGCATATGTCCTTTTGGGTGGTCTCAGACACACTATTTTTCTTTCTAGCCATTTCATTTCTCTTTTTGTAATCTTCTGCTATCCTCATACCTCCTTAGTATTTTTTTCTCATTGGCTGAGAGATGGCAAGAGTAAATGTTGTTTGACTTCTTCCTACCCACAGCCTCCTCCACGGAGGATGATAGACAAGAACCTAGGAAAGGAGCTTTCAGGTAACGCCGTGGAATTCCCATGCACACTGCTATGACACCTTAAGGCATTTTCCATTTAGTGTCATGGCTTTGAAACTACCTTGGCACCTGTGTAAAGGTGTTTCACTTTTGTGCTCTGAACACATTCCCACGGATTCCCTTCAGCAAACTAAGAAATATTCCTCTCCCAGACTGCTTCTGTGCTGATCTTTATCAGCATGACGTCAGGCAAGTGGTAGCCAGTGGCATCGTCAGGCCACATCATTTTAACAGAACTGATTAAAAGTGATTGTGTTCTTTTTAACCTACAGAGCAGAAGAGTCCTCATTGCTGTCAGCTGCATTTTGCTCACTATCTTCCAGTGATTACTATTGCGTTCTCCAGGATAGTCCTTTTAAACACTGAAATTTGAGTTGTTTTGTTCAGTTGCTAATGCTTCCAGGTTCTTTAATTGATTTGAGGTCTTGTCTCAACTGGATATTATTTTCCTGCACACTTGGGTTGGTGGGTGGGGTTAGGGCTGGAATTATTTAAAGGCTAAGTTCAAACTGTAGCATTGCACTGTTTTGTTTTTTCCTGTTTTTCTGGGTTATATTTACTTTGGAATGTAACATTTGGACAGATAAGGAAACAGATATTTAAAAGCAAAGAGCAATTTAATGTAACCATATGTATTTCTGTTCCATACTGTTGCAGCAATCTTTTCACTGCTCTGTATGGTCAGATAGTGTGCACATTTGTGTTTGGGTGATTTTTGGGCTCCTGAACTAAATTTCTTCTAAATGCTGTAAAGATGGTATTAGGAACCTGGATTTGCCTCTGACCAGGCTGGATCCTAGCTGGTGTGTACATTCTGTATAGTGTCAAAATCTGTTTTTAGACTAGCACTTTGTAAGTGACTGGCTTTACTGTATAAAAGGAAAAAAAATTAAAAAGGAGTGGATTGCACTTGAGTGTGGACTTCGTTTTTTCTGTATGGTGGATGGGGATTTGAAATAGATACTCAAACCTGTATCTCTAGTTTTTAATTGGTAGTCTGTATGAAACACTGCAAATGTTATAGGAACTTTATTTTCTGCAGAAGTGTGGGTTTTGGAATACAGTGGTGCTCTGCAATTTTATTATTGTTTATTTATTATTTAGACTTGTTACTCATTTGTTACCCAAAGGATTCCAAGTGACTTGTGTTTTAAAAATCATGGTACATGTAGATAAATGTGCCCAGGATATGCATGTAGATAAATGCATAATTCCAAAAAATATCATCTCTGTCTGTAAATATATATCCAGTTACAGATAGGTAGCCGTGTTGGTCTGCCATAGTCAAAACAAAACAAAAAAAAATTTTTTCCTTCCAGTAGCACCTTAAAGACCAACTAAGTTAGTTCTTGGTATGAGCTTTCGTGTGCATGCACACGAAAGCTCATACCAAGAACTAACTTAGTTGGTCTTTAAGGTGCTACTGGAAGGAAAAAATTTTGTTTTGTTTTGTTTTGTAAATATATATATATATATCTCCTCTCTCCCACCCCCTCCCAAGGAAATAGTCATTGCAAACCAGCACTTTATACAAGGCTGCGAGAGCACAGTAGTATCTAGTACAAATAAATTTGATCAAAATTAGCTTTATTTGGAAATTGCTTCTGAAAACTCTGGGCCAGCTTTTATCTGTAAGGTATTCAACTAGCACATCCCATCAGAGCAAGGATTTCCATTTGCTGAGACATTAATTTCCTATTTGGCTTGGGAGGAAATAGCTTTATCTCTGATTCCCATTGTAAAAAGTAGATCTGAATGACTATAGTGTAAGCAATGTATTTGATGACACTAACTTAAGAAGCTTTATTATAATAAAGCATAAAAGGTGGGGTAAGTACAGTGGTACCTCAGGTTGCAGACGCTTCAGGTTACAGACTCCGCTAACCCAGAAATGGCACCTTGGGTTAAGAACTTTGCTTCAGGATGAGAACAGAAATTGTGCGACGGCAGCGGGAGGCCCCATTAGCTAAAGTGGTGCTTCAGGTTAAGAACAGTTTCAGGTTAAGAACGAACCTCTGGAATGAATTAAGTTTTTAACCAGAGGTACCAATGTAATGGAAAAAGACAAGACCAGAATATATTTACAGTAATGCAAACTATAATTTACACCTGATACCATTGTGCTGGCTACCCCTAAAATATTTTTGACTAGGCAAGATTATAAAATGGATTAGAGGTGCATCTCATGTAAAAACATTATTTTTGTCATTTTGATTTCTAAAATGGAACTAGTTTTCTTTGTTAACTTCTCTAGCTATGTGATCAGAGTATGGAAAGAATTAAAATTACTGTTAAAGCACAAAAGGAGAGTTGGAAGAAAGTTGAATAGCTGATTTCCTTCTTTGCCAATCCATGTTAAAATGTGGGGGTTCTTGAGTAAATCCTAGTATAGTATTAAGTCCTACATTGGATCAGCTATGGAGCAGTGCCAAGGAAAAGGCAGAGGTGACAGAAAGATGCCAAAGAGATAAAGAACTACATAACTTTTAGACATAGGGAAGTTTTTAATGTTTGATATTTTACTATGTTGTATATATGCTGTCAGATGGCCAGAGTGGCTGGGGAAACCCAGTAAGATGGGTATAAATAATAAAATTCATTATTCTTATCATTGATTGCCTGCTTTGGGGTGAGGAGCCTGTGGTCATCCAGAGGTTGCTGGATTACAGTTCCCATAATTGCTGATCATTGGCTAGCTGGGGCTAATGTGAGATGGAGCCCAGTACCCTCTAGAGGACCACAGCCCTGGGTTATGTGACAAGCACTAGGTAAAAAATGCTAGGTGGGAAACATCAGCTGGCACCAAGAAGGTTATGTGGCAGAGAGATGATTTTACTCAAAGTTGATTTTGAAATGGTCTGTCTTATGCTGTTGGGCAAAAGGCACCAAGTACAATCTTGAGAGAAAGTTCTAGCAGAGGGGAAAGGTTCCGTGACAGTTGAAAACCTTCAGTAGAGGGGGGAGGCAACAGACTGTTTACTAGAAGTATCCAGATCCAGTTGTTGATCATCCCCATGTTACTCAAAAGTGCTTAAGCAATCGATCTTCTATCCTGCACTTGTCTTGATATTGGGACATCTTGGTAAACCATCACAACAGGTGAACAATTCAGAGTTGATTTGTGTGTAGGATGGATTGCTCCACGTTCAATTTACAAGGGGCATTTATTCAAACTATGAAAGCGTGTTAAATTACTCATTAGCACTTATTAACCACTCAGTAGTCACAAGAGTAGAAAAAATGGTCCATTCTTATACCTTGTTAATAGATGAAGTGAAAGGTTGTTGACTGCAAGTAAAGAACCAGGTAAGCTGTAGTGGCTTTCTGGATATATTGGGAGAATATAACGGGATTTCTATGGCTGAGTTTTACTAGAGCAAGTGTCTAGTAAAACTGACACACACACCTTAATTGACACAAGCCTGATGAGTTTTGAATAAGTTTTCGAGCAAGAGTTTGAAGGTTAATATTGCAGGTGCCTGCTAAATCTCTATTGGACGTTCATTCCACAGGAGGTCAGTAACACTGAAGGATCAGTTTTGTGCTGATGTCAAATGTGCCTCACCAACTTGGGGGACAGCCATTGATTCTCCCACAGGTATTGGTGATCGAGCTGGGGTATAAGGGTCCTCCTTATCCTTATAGCCTTGTAACGTAGATTAGGCTGGTCTCAAATTCACCTGACAAGTTTGACAGCTGAATAAGGTTTTGAAGACATGTCTTCCTGAAGAAAGTCTAGCAGGAAGTATTGTATGCTATGCAAATGTCAAACTACAATGGATTATAAGCAGCCCTGAATAAAACAATCTAAAGTGTTCTTCAGCACTCACGTAAAAATCATGGCCTATGTGTGAAGTATTTGAAAAATCACATCTGATTTTTTAATCCTTTTTGTTTTTAATGTTGCATTAACATTCAGTAATCCATCTGTGTCAAGGACATAGTATATTGAGAAAAGGAAATGCTAGGATTAGCTGACTGCACTATAACTGAATGGATTGGCAACTTAGTATTGATTTCAATCTGTGCGCACCCTCCCAACTTTATATTTTCTTATATAACTAAACTCCTGGACAACGTGATACTTCTTCCTTTCAGGTGAGATGTCAGAAAAGCTGAACAGATGCCGTAAGGAGCTAACTGCAGCTATTGACAGAGCAGTGGAAGACCTCTTGGTTCCTTTCCCCCCCTCCCCAGATTCCACCACTGATCAGAACTTTGACTTGCAAACAGCACAGCCCTCTTCACCCCTAAATGCAGATCTCTTTAGTCAGAAGGGAGAACTTACTCTTTCAACTGTGTATTGCCCCCAGTCATCTTTACCAGTCTCTTCCACTCCTGAAAAGGAGAATCCCCTCTTCAGGCCAAACTTAATTCCAGTGACTACCGCTTCCAACATTCCATGTACAAAACGGGAACCCTTGACAAGCAAGGAAAACACATGGCTACATCCTCCCATCTTCATGGCTGACCGGCAGTTTTTCATCAGCCCAGAAGACAGTGAGAGATGGAGGAAAGGACATCTAAGGTATGCTCTGCTTGTCACAGGCTTAATTTTTATCTTAGGATGAATAGCACTGAGCTTCTATTCGGATGGCTGTTGATGTGGCTTCAGACTGGTCCAAAGAGCTGGCTCAAAATATGTTGTCACATGAGAAATACATTTATTTATTAATTAACAATTTGCTACCTTTCAGAGATGCTCAAATCCCACTGCCTTACTCTGTGGAATGGTAAAGCACAGTGTTAGGGTGCTCCTCATGGTTCAGTTTTAGACCACCTCTACTAATTGTTTTGTAATTGCTGGTGCAAGCACATTTATTTCTCCTCCTCCCAGTATCTTCCGGCCGTCGACCGTGACACTAAGATATACTAGTGTAAAATTTTGGTACAGATCATACACTTTAGAGAATGTTTAACTGAACAATGTCTCCATAACATGTTTCTGTGGTGTTTAGCAAACCTGATGAAAGGCCTGTGAAGTCAGAAGGAAGTATAAGTGCCACTGATGTTCCTCCACAGAGCCCGAAAGATCTTGCCAATATGAGTGGTAAGTGTTGTCTGCCCTGCTTACCAGACATGGCTTTTTAAAACTGGCACTGTAAAGAGCAATTGAATTGCATACCTGCAGAGTCTGTAATAGACTGTGTAACCTGGTGAGGTATCTTTAGTTATTTTTCCGTTACATGAACAAGCAGTCAGTATTATTTTAATCAAGTTTTTAACCAATAGCTGCTAGAGTGAATGCATTATTACAGGGTGTACCATGGCAAATAATTTCAGCAGAAAGCCAAGGGCTTGAACAGCAGAAAAGGTTAAGCATGCATATCCTTGAAATAAGACTTTCCGACTTGGAAACAGTTACATATGGCTAGGGAGGAATACTTTAGACCAGGATGGCTAACCTTTTGGACCCAATGATTGATCTGGTGAATAGGGAGATGGAGGCTCTATACTCTGATCCTTCCATCACAATGGGAATGCAGCTTCTTTCCCACTCACCAGGTAATTTATCAGGGGAGTGAGAGACCATTTGCATTCTGAACTTGCACAAGCCTTCTGAGAAGTGTTCTACATGCAGGAAGAATTGAATTGGTAAAAGAATGAACCACCATCCCTGCCAAATTCCTGGGGGTGAGGAGAGAGAAGAGAAGGGCATAGAAAAGTCTTGGCAGGCAGAATGCAGCTCATAGGTGAATCATCCCTCCTTTAGACCACTGTGGCCCAATTAGCGTTCATAATTTAGAATCCTTCACATCCATTGCTACACACTTGCTTTCAAGCCATCACCTATTGACAAACAGGAAGATACTTTATCCCAAAGCTGGAAGGGAGATATTTGAGTAATTGTTATTAGAATGCTAAAGGCAGTGGGTTCCTCTTTAGGGGGGAAAAAGCCTAGTACTTGCACTTACTTTACATGTTGGCCAATGGAAGCTTAGCAGGAGTGTTTATGCTGAAAATCCCTCTATGTATCAGCTATTCATCAACTCGTGCAGATATTTAAGTTGCATTCTTGTTTTTACACTGAAGATAACCCAGCTATTTGGCCATCAGAGAGGATGCACAGGAAAACTGACTTTGAGAATGAACTTCAGCAGATGTCTAGGCTCTCAAGTGAACTGTTTCCTCTAGATGAGGCCTCAGCCTTGGATCCGAGTGCACAGATCGGTTTCAGAAAGGTCCTGGAGCATACCTTAGAGGATGAAGCAATTATTGAAACACTGCTGGATATGGAAGAGGATTACAAACCAAACAGCTCCACCTTGCAGCAGCTGCAGTAGAAAGGCTGGTGTGAGGTGTGAGCTATTTAAGATTTGATAATTAATGCTTCTGAACCATGGAAACTTAGGCAAATAATCCTTTCTGTTGCAAGATGCACTATTAAAATGATTTACAATAGTGTGGCGTTATAGTGTTTTCCCCATAGGCTAATGAACACTGAACATTATCTAGGCCTGGATCAGAACATACTACCCTTAAGATATTGTCTTCTTGTCTTTTGAGGAACAACTTATCCACAATGTGCATGACAAGTTGTAACTGATTATATAGTCATGGTTTCCCACTACATTTATCAAGCAATGGGATGGTACAAATCCAACTATCTACATTATGGCAAAACTGCCTTAAAGTTCTTCAAGCTTTTAGCTGCCTTATTTTGTAAAGCTATTCAAGAGAAAATACTTGCAAGGACAGGATGAGATATTGTGAAAGTGATTTTAGAAGTAAGTAACTACAAAGTGAACATTTAAAGTTACTCCATGCACCTTAAAACATTCAGCATCTGCTATAGTACAGAAACCTCTTTACATTCCCCTCAAGAGCAGATTTACAATCTGCCACAAACTGGGGCAGGGAATATGTACACCGTCAAGGTTGAAGAGCAGTCTAAGAGTTTATTTGCTATAAACATGGAGATAACAAGCAGCTGTACCCATCTCCCAGTACCCCAAACATACACTTGTGATAAATCTTCTTTTGCTTTTCAAGTTATTGTGTATAGGTAGCTTTAACCATTTCAGTTGCAGGGGGGCAATGCTTATTAGTAAAGCAGTCTTGATGCTGGAGTCAAATTAGGTCACTGCTTAGGATGGATTTTATCATATTAAAAGCAGTTTTCACATAAGCCTACAACTGGATGGAGAGATGTGTCTTTAGAAGCAGAGAACAAAATGAAAGCTTCTGAATTTCACTAACGAACACTTTATAACTTACTCTAAACATAAATATACTGCTGCAGCAAGGGAGAGCTGTACATAGGCAGAAATGGGCAACAGGATATATTTCAGAGCCTCACTGACATGGGCAGATACAGCTGCTCCAGGAGGGATGCAGTACTTTCCCTTACAGTACTAGCTACTGTGCGACCAATGAACCAGAATTCAGTTTCATTGACACATTATCTTGTTTCTTAAAGACACAAATACAGTGAACAGCTCCCTTCATTTTTCTCAGGCATAAAAACATAAGCCAAGGCCACGTGTTATTCCAAAAGGATAATCAAATGCTTACATTCTGACCAACTTCAGACTATGGCATCAGTAGCCTTTTCTCTACTGTCACACTATGCCAACTGACCCACAGTCATTAAAGAACATTTTATCCAATCAACCTAGTTCTGTTATTATGAATCTGAGGAATGTGCATTGTCTTCTGATTATACAAATGAGCCCCCAAGAAGCACTGAACTATAATTCACCAAGTACCTTAGGTCATACATATTGGGAGACTTCAGGTGCTTGTTCCCTAATGGACGATAAGAGCAAAAGCTCAAAGCTTGTCTTCCAAAGACAAACCAGTATCTTAATAAAAAAGGGATTTTCCTTGGTTCTAGGATCATGTCTTAAAAACATTTAAATCAAATTCTTAAAATGAAAGAAGTCTACTCACAAATAGATTCAGTGTTGGTGCCAGCTAAAGTCAAAGTGTACCAATGGTCCTTTTTCAATACCAAAATCAGTGTTTAGTTACTGCTCAAGCAGACCCTAAACCTCTGACCATGCACTTAGGGGGCAGGAGAAAGAGTGGCTCTAGAGACAACAGGTCGCTTCTAGTCCAGTCCCTAATCAAGCCTTTCTCCTCAAAAGAACCAGCCTCCCAGTAGACAGAGGAGTACCTCAGTCTGTGGACCACTGAATGGCAACAGTAAGGAGAATCATCTTTGGATGCTTCTCTCATCTAAATTCAAGTCTCTGAGTATTGGCAGTTATGCTGCATATGCAGCAAGGCTGAGCCCTGGCAATGAGAGATGCTTCAAGGGTTAAATCTTATACCAATATTTTAATCATTAATGGATTCTGACTTAGGCTTAGTATGTCTCTAGAGTAGCAGGTAGATTTAAAATTTGCAGGGACCCACACTCAATTTCAAGTTTTCCTGAATTATAAATGTTTCTTCCAGTAAGTTTGGTCAATCACTACAAGTTTGGTGGTTTGCCTTCTGACATGACTATTAGCAGCTGCCAAATCAGAGCTCCATGTGACTCAAAAGGCATCAGAGGAGACCTCAGAAGCAAGACTCTGTCCTGCAGGTATATAACTCACATAAGTTCTGACCATCTTTATTCTGGCCACCGGTAAGAGTACATTATAGATAAATAAACACAAACTGACTTAATGCCAACCATATGAAGCAACTCAGAACATGGACGTCTGCAGCTCTTCCTTAAACATGCCTTCAAAGCGGAGGTCTTTAGCCATGAGTTCCTCTTCAACATCCTCTAGGGCCCACTGATGGTCAGTCAGTTCTAGAGCCTCCCATTCTGTCTGCAGTGATAAAGAAAAAACACTGATGCAGCCAACAGAAGTGTACCAACCACCTACTTTCCATCTTGGAAAAAAAGCCTTTGCTCAACAATTCTGCCTTAATTTATTCATGCTGCTTTAGACTCTGAATCTTGAACAAAGACACTGAAGTTTGTGGCTGAACTGTATATGTGCAGAGTGATTAAATAGTAGGAACTTGCAAAGGAGAATCATAATGTGTACAAGGAAGCAGCAAGGCTACTGAACATACATTGAGCAGGTATGTTTGGGGGAGGGGGCAGGTCCTCACAGCTAATAACTGCCTGCAATACTAAACGGAGATCACTGGGCATTTCTGGTTTGTGTGTACATGGCTGCTAGTGCCTAGCATTTGACAAGTGGGCTGTTTCCTGGAGATTAAGCTTTTACTTTACTGACAAATTGCAGACAGAAGAACAGCTCAGAATGCATGAAGCTACTTATGGGGTTTGAAACCACCTCTGTTTCTTATTTCTTGCAACTAGTACTGTAAAACAAGTTTCTGTTCAGCATATTTCCACTTTGCATACAATGTTAAGTTATCTTTTCCATACAGGTCATCAACTAGAATACAGTATATTTTAATGCATAGGTTTTCAAACTTTCTACCCCTTGGACACTCTTACTTTACCATTTTGTCTTCCAAGGACCCCACCCATACCCCCTGTCTATGCACTGGTAATAATGGGCACTTCTTTTGACTAAGCTTCTCCACCATTACTGATCTTCTCATCTAGTGTTTCCTAATGAATGGAAGTTTTATCTACCCTAAAGCAGCATGAAAAGATTACAATAGAATAGGGGTTTCCAATCACACTCCTATAAGCTACAAAATTTATTTAGCATACATTCAATAAACAGATATTTAAGACCATCATGTTTTGCAGGTTTTAATCCTTTGAAGTATTTTTTCTGTACATTCAAGGAATAGAAGCAAGGCTACATGAAACTTGAGCAGCTCGTTTCAGCAATTGGAACAGAAGCCTCATACCTTGAATGCTTTATTAGTATCTGCAGGCATGGCCATTGCCGCCCCTGTCATCTGCTCCTGCATTACTCTGGACTGATCGGCAGCTGTAAATATGAAAGAGTGACTCGTGTGACTCTATATAACAGTAGCAATACTATCAAAGCTGGGAAAAATTAAGAATGTGAGCATTATAGTGCTGTGCTGAGGTAGACAGCAAAATATCTCCCTTGTATTGTACAAGTTAGGCCGAAAAAGGTATGAGGTCTCAGCCAGGTATGCTTAACTTTCTTCAGCCTTAATAAGCTGAAGACAAGATTTTTGTCTATTATTGCTGGAAATTCTTACAATTTACTAATATTAGTAACTAGGTCAAAATTCCTAAGAAACATTTAAGCATAGTTTGACACATTTAATAAATCAAGAATCACTCTTACTTTTACATAAATAGCAGTTTCTTACCATTATCTTGACCAAGAATGAGGGTATAAATGCTTCGAAGTCCAAACACATTCAGAAAATACCAAGAAGCAGAGCTAACCCTAACAAACCAAAGAAACTGAGTGTCATTTAAACAAATGCACAAATGCCCAATTCCCAACTCTGCTGTAACTTTCACAGTTTTAGATACACAAAGGTTGTTTGAAGCACAGTGAAGGATTCTTACCAGGATGCATCCAAAGTAAGCAACTCAATACCCTGCTGTAGCATTGGTTTAAAACGAAGCGTCAAAGGAAAGGGGACTTTTGCTGTAAAAAATAAAAATATGGTCAGAAACAATTATGATTATTACAAAGCACCATAAAACACAGTGCTTTGCAGGGGAATATAACTGAAGGGAAATTTCTCTCACAAGGAGCTTAAAACCTGTGACAGGGAACACGAACACTCAGCTAATGAAAACGCTGATTAAATTTGGAATTTTAGAAGCATCAGGGGATTTTAGAAGGCCTCCAGACCACACAAGTTTAGATTCCTAAACTTTCACTTACTTGTGACAAAACCAGAAAAGGTCATGTTGATCCAGCCTCCAATAAGAATCATAGGAAGTACATTTGTTACATTCCCTTTCATCATATCTGTCAGCATAGTAGGATCTGCAAAGCAAATGCAGTTAAAGTGACCACACAATTGACAGCCTACACACCCATGGATTTCTGAAGTTTGGGTATACTACTTTAAAAACAAAGGAAACCTCCTTAGCATGATTGAAGAGATCACCCTGGTTTAGTCTTTAATTTGCTATTTAATTTGACTTTAAGTATATCTGGGCTATTTTATGAGAAAACCAGGTAGACTTTAGAATTAGTGGCTGCTGCTAAGCACAAAAGCAAATCAGATGTTCCTATTACTACCAGAGTTAGAAACTGTGATATGAAAGCTAGGAGCTAAATGGCACCTTAAACCTAGGTTATGTCTAGGCATGCTTTTTTATAACAATAATACAAATAATACAAAGCTGAAAATGAATGAACTGCAGTTAAAATATTACGTTCATTTTTCACATGGTCTAATCCTTCCCCTGCCCAACCCCCTAATACTCTTAAGAGGGTCTCTTCAGAGAGTAGCTGGAAGTGGGGAGGCAGAAAAAGGTCCTCCTTTTCTTCCATTCTGCAGTTTTAATCTGAAATCTTAGGCGCAGTACTGCACCCAGAGCTCAGAAGCTGTTCATGCTAATGAAATTCCCTGTCGCAAAATACGCCTAGAACAATGGGTGTTTCGAACACTGATTACTACTCTGTTGCTCATGTTTTAGAATATAACAAACTCTTAGGAAGCCTTCTTACTTACCTGTCATTGGGGAAGGTGGCACTACCTTCCTTTTAGTTTTCTTAAAGAACCCATCATCTGGATTATTGAAGTAATACTTCCGTGTCAGAAAGGACTGAAAAAAGAAAAACAAGTTCTAATGGTGAAAGAAGTGGACGCAAGGCTTCAAAATTAAGCACAGGTTATTTCTCTGTAGAAGAGCTTGCAATAAGGATGACAGACATTTACCCTGCAAACGACCTACCCTGCTTTTCCAAATATTTCCAGGTTTCAATGGAAACTGTGGCAATGCATAGCCTCCTTTAATTTTTTCAAGTATCTTTGCCTGTGACATAGTTTAGGCACTTGTGATATAAACAGAGATGTAGCCAAACATTTTTACAGATAATCATGTTACACATTTCCCAAAAGATCAGTGGCAATACAAATAATTTCCTCCGTCTAGTATACCCATAATGTTGATAAGATGCAAAGACAAAATTATACTGAAAGCCATATGATGCTCACGTTATTTTTCTAGTGCTATGCACTAAATTTTTTTAGTGCTATGCATTAAAAAAAACTTTAATTATGTGTCATAGAAACAAACTAGGTCTCCAAAAGACATTTAGACAAAGGCTGAGGTTGGATTATCAGGGAACTATGCAAGCTCTGAAGTCTGCTAGCTTGTGTCTGTTATGAGCCACTTTAATTTGATACAGATTTCCCCCCTTGGATTGACAGGATGTCACAGATCCATTCTAACCATTAAGATTTTAACTGCTGCAATTAACATTAGTTTAATCTGGTCTAAGTATGCTGATCTTAGTAACTATATTTTAAAACAGTAATAGATCCAATTTTACAACATGACAGCAAATTAGAATGATGGAAACCCCACTGTCTTGGATGTATATTGCTGCATATTAATAGTAATAGAAATAACTGGGTCTACTCCACAAATGTGCTTACAATGTCATTTTAGATCCTTATGAAGACTACATTCCAAATCTTGGAACAATTAAGGTTTCCCCTTCCTCCAGTTTTTAAATTCTGACACAAATGGAAACGTACCTGCTTTGGAATGTACTTTCCATTTTCTCTGAGAACTCTGCTTCGAATCAGAACTTGACTGAAAGAAAGAAAGCCATTATCATACATATGAAATAGAAGAAGAGAATAAGGAGGAAGACAGAAAAATATTCCTGCACGAACACTGCATGTGACATTGATGCAAAATACAACCAAGAGCCTCCCAACAAGTTATCGATATTCACACAGTTCTTTCATATAAAAATTTATCATCTTTCATAGTTTAAAAACATGTGCTGAGCAAGATTTCAAGAACAGCAAGAACTGATTTGGGAACCAATACTAGATATTAATCCAATAAGGGCAACAGTTTCATTCCTTGCCATAGAGGGCTCCTTCATATATTTCTTTTTTGAAAGACAAAAATGCTCCATGAAGAAAACACAGGGCTGCTCATAAATATCTGAAGTGTACAAGCAGTTATTGACCAGACAGCCATTGTGGGGAACCCTCCCCCCTTTTAACGAGAAATCAGGGTAGAAAAATACAAATATTCAATCCATACATTTGCTGTGGGGAAACATTATAGTGTACATACATTTCCCTATATTATCTCTATATTGTAAAACCATAAAGAAGTGAACAGTCATAGAACATGACAAAATCTACTTGAAAAGCACATATATTTTCAATCAGATTAGCCTTGCGATTTTTAATAACTGTTTTCTTATCCCCTTCCATCATCACCACTAGTCCCTTGCTATCGTCTGTGTGACTAGAAACAATCTGAAGAAAGATATACATATTTATAGAAGAAAAGCTGGGAAAAGTCCATATAAAGACTAAAGAGAGAAATCAAAATCTAAAAAGCAAAAACATTCAAAATGAAATTTAGGAATCTGAGTATTACAAATATAACAAATAACAGTTTGTTTTGAATTTTCACCATTTTTAAGATTAAGTATGATAATCCTGGGGATTTTATTCAGCCCAGCTGACAGGATCCAGGAGCTAGGCTCCACTTTTTCTAGTCTATCTTGTGCATTCTTCTTTGCAAATATACAAAGACCAGGCCTCATTTTCCGAAAACACCCCAAACCTACCTGCTATCTGGATTTCCAGCCACAAAGCCGGGTTTAGAAGTATTCCCAAAAACGTACACAGCAAGATATAACCCACCTACTGCAGTTCAGTAAGCCTATGTGCTACCATCAAGTATTGTCATCAAGCTCTATAGTTGTCAATTATTAGTATAAGTGACGATGCCCAGTTTTCAGTTGCAAGCATCTTTTACCTGTCAGATACTTGCTCCTGGGTGAGTTTTTTGTCACTTTGGAGAAGGATGGATACATAGTGACGAATCATCCCCACAAAGAAGGTTATGAAGACAATTGGGAGCACCACCCATAATCGAATATTAGAGTCCAACAACAGCTCCGGCTCACTCATTGTTTAAATTCAGTTCTGGTCATGCACTTCAACCTTCAGTATCTAGGGGAACAAAGCACAAGTCATCAATTAGAAATTTCCACTTACCTTCAACTTTCCCAAAACATTGAGCCAGTTAGCGTGTTGCTAGCCAAGTTTTATTTATTTTGAAGGCTGCCTACGTTCCCCAGAGCACAGTCGCTTTTCTAATTCTACCCCAGCAGTCATTCCTTACACCCAGGAGTTTCTTATGCAGGTGGGGAATTCTTCTTAAGTTACAAGGCAGCCACAGCAAGACACTGGGCAACAATGGAAGCTCTGGGCATTAATCCCCATTTGTCCTCAGGGAAGCACAGTGAGGCCGAATAATTTGCCACTCGAGTATCTGGTACAGGCAGAGGCCTAAGAGACAAGGCAGGAAGCAAACCGAAATGCCATTAAAAGCAGGCAGCACTCCGCGTGAAGGAGAGCTCCGCGGCCAGTTCCTAATGACAGAGCGCAATCCCGGGACCGACGAAATAGAGACGAGCCCCCTAGAAAACGGCAAAGTCCTTAAAAAAAATTCTTCACCTATTAGGACTAGGTCAACGGAAACTGGCGAATGTAAATACATGCGCACATACTCGGCCTTCCCTTTTCTGAGAAGGGATAACAGCCGGATTCCACGCACCTGGAATTAAGTCGCAGGGATGAGGCTCAAGCCCCGGCACCTCTTAAAAAAAAACCCCAACAAATTCACCACAGGTGGGGAGATTTCACACGACCCTCTCAGCGGCCACAGCCGCGGCCGGCCCACCCGGGGAAGAGGAAAGCAGACGCCGCGTAGCCCCGCCCCCCAGGCGCACCTGCACCGCGACCCCCGCCGCGCGCCCACCGGCTCCTTACCTCTCCGGCGGCAGCAGCAGCTCGGTCTCCCTCCCCCGGTTCACCCTTCCGGGAGCGACGCCTGACTCGCTTTCGCGGCGCCTGGTAGGGAGAGGCGTCGCGCGTTCGTTGACGTCACTGCGACGCGTCCCGAGCCGGCGCTTGGCGGGAACCTTTGAAATGGGAGCGAAGGGTGGCTGAGGGAGCGCGCGCGCCGTTTCAACTGCGCCTCGGCGGGGAAGGGAGGCGGAGTTCCATTTGCCTCTCAGCGCCGCGTGAGGGGCGCCTTCTGCTTAAGCGCTGCCGTTCCAGCGCCGCTTCACTGGGACTAAGACCCCGCCGTCCCGGGAATTCAGGAGGAGCGGGACTCGGGCAGGGCTCCGGCTGAACAGCCACGAAGCGGGCGAGGGGTTGTACTTCTGAATGAGCCAGTGCGCAGGAGATCTTCCCCCACCAGCTTCTGAAAGGCAGGTTGGGTGGTTATCCCTTGGCCTCCAACAGCGCTTCCGCGGTTGCTCAGGTGGGTTAACAGACAGCGCAGGTACGAGTCCTGTCCCGGCTGGCCTTATTGGGTTGGGCTCTCAACAAGTTGTCAAAGTGGGTAGGGATGCAGAATTATATAGGGCTCAAGGACCCAGTGAAGCATCATAGGAGGTGGCGCTGCCAAAAATCACTTCTCCCCTGCCTGTTAATGATAGCCTCCATTGCATTGGAGGCATTTCTGTGGCCTGAAGGAGGGGAGGGGAAATCAGGATCTGAGCTGACAGTTGAAAACACAGCAGTAGGATTACAGATAGTGGAGCTTTCCCATCCTTCTTGTTGTGGGAAAGAGCAGGATTTAATGCATTTGGCCTCATCTTTCTTTCCCAAATCACCTGTTGGGTATAGAAGCAAACTGGGGAGGGAGGAGGATTTGTGACCAGGACTGCTTTTTGTCTCACAGAGATAGGAGAGTTTAAAAATCCAGAATTAAAAATAAAGTGTAATAAATGCAACATGTACACTAATTGTGATCTTGCGTCCAATATGTTCATGAAAATGTATCCAGTTGCACATATGTCTAAAATAAGTAAAATACTGATCTAATATTTGTTACCTCTTGTCAATATGGATTGGTGTACTGCGGTAAATGGCTTACTTCAGCAGATTATTGTAGTAGGCCCTTTTGCCATTCACAGATACTTGTTATTGTAAATAAGGTATATTTCAAACAGGTCCTACTGCCATTTCATTTTTTTATATATATAAATTTTTATTAATTTTCCAACATATATTAAGACACAATACAACTGACAATACATAAACAAACAAACATATAAACACGTATAATTTCATAACCTCATTTTCTTAAACCTTATTTCAACGACTTCCCCATACCTCCCTTTTCTGCATCCCTGTTTTAAACTTTTCCAGCGACCCCTAATTTCAATTACTTATAATTCACTTTCTTTAATCCTTTTTCTCTTACCCAATTATTTGTCACTGCAATTCTGTTTTACATTACCCATGACATTTTAGCACTCCTACTGCCATTTCAAGAACAGAGTTGTAGCTTCATAAATTCTCTTTTGTGCACCATTTTATAACAAAACATATCTCGTTCAGTCAGCTTCTAATTGTTTCCCTTCCCTCTCCCCACAGTTGAAATAGACTACCTTAGTGCCTGCTGTCATGGCTCCAAAAAGGAAATTGTCCAAATCTGATGTGGAAGGAGAAAATCTGATGGAAAAGTTACCAAGTATGTAAAGCAAGAATCTTTCCTGTCATCTGGCCCAGTATACCTGAAGCGTCTCTACCCCCATCCTTAAGCCTTCTGGCAGTTCCCTCACTACAAGAAGTGATGTTACAGGGAGCTAGGCAGAGAGCCTTCTCGGTAGTGGCACCCGCCCTGTGGAACACCCTCACACCAGAGGTCAAGGAAATAAACAACTATCTGACTTTCTGAAGGCAGCCCTGTTTAGGGAAGTTTTTAATGTTTTATGTTTTATCATGTTTTTAATATTCTGTTGGGAGCTGCCCAGAGTGGCTGGGGAAACCCAGGCAGATGGGCAGGGTATAAATAATAAATTATTATTATTATTATTATTATTATTATTATTATTATTATTAGGCATAGAACATGCCTTCCTTTTTAGTAATGCCCAATGCAACAATAAAAGTATTCACAGAGCTGATCTCAGTGCTGTTTTCTCCCCAGCCCTGGAATACTTTTTTCTACATGGTTATGAGCACTGAATACAGTGGTACCTCGGAAGTTGAATGGAATCCGTTCTGGAAGTCAGTTCAACTTCCAAAATGTCCGCAAACCAAGGTGCAGCTCCTGCAGCCAATCAGAAGCTGCGGAAGTCACGTCAGACGTTTGGGTTCCAAAGAACGTTCGCAAACCAGAACACACACTCCCAGGTTTGCGGCATTCGGGAGCTAAAACATTTGACTTGCAAGGCATTTGGGATCCAAGGTACGATTGTATATAAATTCACTGTAAGCTCATTGAGAAAAATTACAAAGGAGAGAATTCTTTATATATCATAAAATGAAAATAATATTCCACAAGTGTGATAATCTTGCTTTGTTTAAGTACTTAAACAGTACTTACTACTGTTTAAGTAATGACATACAGGATTGCTGATGGGGACTTAAATTATGCTCCTACATTTTATGCAGAGTCTATACATATTTTTGCCACGGTGAATGTTCCATCTTCAGCAGAATGCTAGCTTCACTCCTGATTTAGAGGCTGTGGAATTGCATTGTGCTCTTGGAAGCACTATGTGATAGTCTGGAACTAGAAAAAGCATCAGGGATATTTTCAGAAGTCACACCTAATGGGTCTCATAACAGTAGGGACAGTCCTGCTGTTCCCAGCTATCCTGCTCTTCCCAGCTTGAGGGAAGACCTGAGTAGTACTGTTCCTCTAAAGAATTCATGAGTGTTTTGGAATTGTGGTGTAACTGAGAACAATTTCTCAACCTCTTCTTATACTCCACACTCGAAAGTGGGGCTGGGGCTTGTCTGTGTCTCACTAAACTTCCAAGTATTTGGAGCTCCTGTGTTTTTGGATATGATCCATGTTTCCCTCTCCAGCTTGAGAAAAGGGCTGTACTGTTGTACTGTTTTTTGGAGGTAGTCTTGGTACATCAGAAGCACAGTAGGATAGAGATATGCTTCATCCTGAGCTTGGAGATGCGAATTGTTCCTGATTTGTACACCAGACACTGGTGAAGTACAACATAAGGTCAGGGACAAGACAACATGCAGCCTTTATTGGCAACAAGTCTTGGCTGGCTCTTGTGGTGTATATAATATTCCATAATTATAATCTGAGGGTTTCAGATGACAGTCCTACTTAGGAGCCCCAGTGATTTCAGCTTAACTCTCTTCAATGTCCAGTAATTTTAGGACTGGGATTGCAATCCACAAACCACTTACTCAAGTTCTTTGTTAGTTGCACCCTTTATACTAGTGATGGGAAATTTGTGGTCCTCTAAATATTGTTAGACTCCAACTCCCATTAGTCTCAGCCAACATGGCCAATGGTAAGGGATGCTGGGAATTAGTCCAAATAACACCAGGAGGGCCACAGGTTCCCTAACTTTGCTTTATATCCTCCTTCCTCTAGTGTAAGATTTCCCAAACTTGGGTCTCCAGCTGTTTTTGGACTACAACTCCCTTCATCCCTAGCTAGCTGGACCAGTGGTCATGGATGGTGGGAATGTAGTCCAAAAACAGCTGGAGACCCTGGTTTTGCTCTATTGTATGTATCTCCTACACTCTCTTAGAAGTTGTTCTAGGTTAGAATATATAACCCTTGGATTCATCTTCCAAGGGACCTCAAACTTTATACAAACTTCATGATACAGTAGTACCTCGGGTTACATACGCTTCAGGTTACATTAACCTAGAAATAGTGCTTCAGGTTAAGAACTTTGCTTCAGGAAAAGAACAGCAGCAGGAGGCCCCATTAGCTAAAGTGGTGCTTCAGGTTAAAAACAGTTTCAGGCTAAGAATGGACCTCTGGAACGAATTAAGTACTTAACCCAAGGTACCACTGTATAAAGGTTGATTTTTTCATTTATTTGTATTGACGTATGTGACTCTCAAATATGACATTCATTTATCTTATGCTCGTAACTTTTCCATCTTAGAAACAAAGAAATCTTGCACACTTGGTAAGAACAGATCCATTCCCAAAGATGGAGTTGTAGAGAACGACAATGTTTTTGGGCAGCTCCTCAAGATAGGAGGAATTATACTGAAAGCTGGAGAACGACAGAATGAAATAGGTATATATTTTCATGACATTCTTAGCAGTAATTCTAAGGGAAATTAAAGTGCAAAACATTTACCTGCTGATTTTCTGCTACTTTGCACAACTGTTAAAAATAGAGGAGCTCTGCTAGAAATGTATTTATTTAATTTTACCTTTTTAGCATTCTAGCCTCTATGCCAGGGAAAGTTTTGCCAGGTGGATTTCTGTCTGTCACATGGCAGTTAGTGGGAAGGGCAGAAGGTGGCAGATTCAGACTATTATGACATGAACATGACAGCGTTTGTCCTTCTTGGCACTTTTTCCATAGCTGTGGATGGAGCAATTTTCCAGAAGAAGTTGTATCAAGCATTGAAGAAGCACCCTTCTCAACCACTGGTATGAACTGGCATTATTTCATGTTTTTGAAATTGAAGTGGCCTGTATTGATTCTAACACCCAAAGCTCTCTGTCTCTGTCCATCTCTCTGTGTGTGTCTCTCTTCTGACAAACACACTCTCCCAAATTAAAATCTCTTTTTCAATCCACTTCTCTTATTCTTTACCTTGCATTTTAAAAATAGGAGACCTCCATAATCAATACAGAGTTCTCGCTTATGATTCGCTGCTGACAGATCTGGAAGAAGTATGAAACTGGTCCCTGGATTTTTTCATTAAAAAGTAACAAATTACAGTTTTATGCATCCCCCACAAAGATCAAGAACAGGCATTGTGTAAACAGTAGGCTTTCACTGCTTGATTTGCTCTTCATGCATTTGAAACAGTAGGGATAATTGTTCAGCCTTCATTTTCTCTCTCTCCTTCCCTCCATCCTGTCTAGATTGGTGAGGAGTTCATCAGTGGCTTGGAATCCCATATAGAAAACAGAGATCACTTCAGGAATTGTCTTCTACCATGCATACCCACACAAAGTCAGGAAACAAGGTCAATGAAAAATCTAATTTGTTTTCTCCCTGCAAGTTGCCATGTGAATGGTTTAATACTTGCAGTATGTTACCATGACAGTGTAGTAAAAGACTACCTGTATATATTCCCATCTGCCTCTGGACTGCAACTGGAGGTTGTTTTTTTTAAAGAAACAAACTTAATTCTGTTGTAATATACACCTTTTAAAGGTCAAACTCTAAACAACAACTAAAGAGAAGGTACTTGGAGTTAAACTAATCTGATTTTATTTATTACATGTGTGTCCCTTTGTCTAAGGAGCTCAAAGTGGGGCAGGGAGTGCCTATCACAAATACAGTATATTGTTTTAAACCCAGGTACTCACATGATGCCTTTTTCTAATAATAATAGCAAAGTGTCTCTCTCCGTTACAGTAATGCCATCCATTCATATTGTGAAAGCCTCATTAAACTGCTCCTTGGCATTGAGATATTACAGGTAAGATCACTTTTCCATGCAGTTCTCCCAACCATCTTTTGCCAGCTTCCTTTTATTTATTTATTTATTTATTTATTTATTTATTTATTTATTTATTTATTGCATTTTATATCCCAACCTTTTCATATTGGCATAGGGGGAAAAACACACCAAGACTATTCTTGCTCTACAAGCTCACAAACTAAAAAGGCATAAGGGAAAAGGAATGGGAGGGAGGAGGGAAAAGCAACCTTAAGCACAAGTTCCCAAAGTTAAAACCAATATGAGTCACAGTTCTGGCTTTCCCTGAGAAAAAGCAATCCCACTGTTAAATTACTCTCCACACACACACACACACACACACACATACACACACACACACACACACCTGTGGTTCCCCTGGCCCTCTGGAGTAGATTTGGAGAAGCACAGAATGGGGAAGGTCCCATTGCGCAAGCGCTGAATACTGCTCAATAGCTTTATTTACCAAGAATTAGTGCTCTGGGGAAGTTTTACTGCAGTGCTTCATAGCAGAAAACTGTTCTTCAACAGTGGATGATGGGGTTTGGGTCTGCAGTGTTGTGTGCACAGTGTGCTACCTCATTGTAAATGTAATTTCTCAAAATGCCTTTTTTCTTTTTGGAAGCCTGCTGTTATAAGACTGCTATTTGAAAAACTCCCCGAATTTTTTCACGAAAGGCAAGTACTCCACTATTTTAACTTGAAATGTTGACTGCTCCGCATTTTCCATCTGCTTCTCCTCAACCGCTTGTTGAAATCCTCAGAACTTGATCTCGTTACCATGCATGAAAGATTTAAAAAAATCTTTGCCACTCATGCCCTATACTCATTTAAGGTTCAGGAACTTGGACAAACTTGTGGTCCTCAAGATGTTGTTGAACCTTAACTCCCATCAGCCCTGACCAGCATGGCCAATAGTCAGGAATGATGGGGGTTGGAATCCAACAACATCTGGAGAGCCAAAGGTTAGTAGTCACCCCGCTATAGAGGACTGAAGTTTAAGCTTTTACTGTGTGTTCTTTTCTGCTGTACAAAGCAAGTTTTAGATGGTAGAATAAATTAATGGATTACAGTGAGCTGTCACCCTGGTGCAACTAGACTTCTCTGCGACCCTTCCTCTCCACAGGGAAGTGGGACCAGTTCGGATGCTCCTGCCCCACCACTTAATGGATCCAAATGGTTTCCAGAGAGTGGTAAGGGATGTTTTATCCCATGTTGATGGCCTCTTGGCTGATTCCTTGGTGGCCCGCTCTGGTCATCTCCTGCTTTGACTACTGCAATGCGCTCTAGGTGGGGCTACCTTTGAAGGTGATCCAGAAACTACAACGAATGCAGAATGCGACAGCTGGTTCCCTCACTGCAACAAGCGAAGTTACAGGGAACCAGGCAGAAGGCCTTCTCGGTAGTGGCACCCTCCCTGTCGAACACTCTCCCTTCAGGTGTCAGGGAGATAAAGAATTGCACAACTTTTAGAAGACATCTGAAGGCAGCCCTGTATTGGGAGGTTTTAACGCTTGATGTTTTTATTTTGTTTTTAGATATGCTATAAGCCGCCCAGAGTGACTGGGGAAACCCAACCAATTGGGCGGGGTATAAATAAAATTATTTTTATTTTATTTTATTTTTTAAATTAAATTAAATTTATTATTAAAACCTACCTTGCTGTTGATCCTGAGGCTGGGTTTCTTGCTTGTCTGAAAACTAGTATGTATTGCACCTCCTCAAATGGCTCATATACAGGATGGCATGGCATATTTATTTTCAACAGAATCTGTTAAAAGAAACTATAGTTCTAAATAAATTGCATTTCGAAAAGCATCTAGAGAGGATTGAGAGCAGTCCGCCATAGCTGCATCTGGAAGTGACTTCAGAAAGAAGGGTTTCTCAGTAATAAAAAGGAACTAGGGCTTATGTTTTATCTCTTCTGATCTTTCAGTGTGGGCAGTGATGGACTCAATTTGCCTCGGCTCATTGTCAATCAGTTAAAATGGCTTGACAGGATAGCTGACAGCAAGGCAAGTACCACCAATGCAATCAATTATGTTTCTCATGGGGTATTGTTTAACATTCAGTGAGCACTAGCAACATGGTAGTTAGATGTTGGTTTCTTTAACCCAGAGATGGGAAACTTTTTTGAATTCATCGACCAGATCTTTATCTGATCCTAACCTTGTAGGCCAAATTTGATAGGTGGGTAGGATTGTTCACCTGTCAATTATCTAACATCACAATGGCGTCGGGAGCTTGGGTGCTTTGAAGTCCCAAAGTTGGGATTTCAAAGAACTGTGCAGGACCTAAGAAGAGCCCTGCAAAATGCTTTAAAACTCTTACTGCACCCTGCATCCCAAAGACTCTGCATCTGTTAGTTGGGAGAGGTGGAGGACATTCAACACAATTTGTTGCAATGCCCTTTATGTACATCCCCTAGACAAAAATTCCTCAATTACATTTTTTGCTCTCTCTCCAACCAACCTCCCCTTGAGCAAATCTCTATTTTGCTGGCTGGCAAGAATGTATTTATTACTGCACAGGTTACAAAATTTGCCTTGGCTGCAAGTAAGTTGAGAGCTAGGCACCAAGACAAGTAGAAGGGGAGTGTGCTTAACTTATGCAGGTGTGATTTTTGCATTTTTGTATGTTTGCTTTGCTGTTGTTGCTGTTCAGTTTTAAATTAATTATTTGTATTTTACGCATTGTGGCCAATTGTGGCGGCTTATAGCTTTTAGCAATAAAGATTTCATTCCTTTAAAACTCTTAAGGCTTCAGCTTTATCACATATCAGTTTCTGTGTTCATGACTAGTTTCTACAGCAGATTTGGGTACTCTCATATCTTGCTATGTACATAAGACAGGGCATTCTAATTGTACCCACTGATGAATCCATAAGCAGTGCATCAGGCTAAGCATTAGGTTTGGGCAGGTACGTATGAGTGCAGGTGATCTTTCGAGTAGCTCCATCCCAAGGCTTTAGCAATCATAACCAGCATTTTCAATTGGGTCTGGAAATGAACTGAGATATTGTGGGGACAAAAGAGATAAGCATTTAAAAATATTTGCATACTAAGAAACTACAAATAATATATGTCTGATAAATAAACCAATCACTTAGATTCCATTCTGGATGCATATGTGCAGCATACATTTGTTGGCTTCTCTGTGTTTAAGCTGTCATCATTAAGGAAATGTCCTTTTTCTGAGTTCCTGGTGTTGTAAAGCTTTTGTTCATCTACAGGATCTTGTTCAGAAACTCATGGAGATGATTTGTGTTTCTCCTCCACCAATCCAACACGACATAATCACAAGCCTGCCAGAAATACTGGAGGATTCTCAGCATAGTGAAATTGCCAGAGAGCTTAGGTAAGTTTGATGCTGCCATCTTCTCTTTTTACTCTCTCTATAGTTTTCTCTTAGCTGTTTCTGGTGCCTTAGCTGAAGATACCTTCTGACTAGGCATAATGTGAAAAGAAGGGAATTTAGAGTGCATCCAGACAAGAGTGACCAGGACTCACATTAAGTTTGTGGTCCATTAAGACCCCTAATCATTTTCACATGTACTACTGGCAAGCTAGGTATCCCCCCATTTTATATTTGTACAGCTGGTTATTCCTGCCTAAATGCAGAACCTTACGTTTGTCCCCATAGAAATTCATTTGGTTAATTTTGGTCCAGTTGTCCAATCTGTTAAGGTCAAATTGAATCCCAATTCTGTCTTCTGTGGCATAGCTACCGCTCCCAGTTTGATGTCATCTGCATGTTTGATTATCATCCCCTCAATTCCTGCATCCAAACCCTGGCATTCAAGAGACTGCAACCACAACTGTAAGACACTTCTGTGTCTCAGTTCATGCTTTAAAGGGTGTGTGTGTGTGTGTGTGTGTGTGTGTGTGTGTGTGTATGTGTGTGTGTGTAATTCCAGTTTCAAAAGAGTTCTTAGAGGGAAGGGCATTGAGTTGCCTAGAATTGATATAAGGAGCCTTTAAAGCATGAACTCTGCACGTAGTATTTTCTCCATGCCAATCTGATTATTCACAAGAACTCATAGAATCATAGAGTTGGAAGAGACCACAAGGGCCATCGAGTCCAACCCCCTGCCAAGCAAACTGGTGGTGGCATCATAATTCTTAAGGCTGTATCTCTCAATTCATTGCTGCTGCTGCTGCTGCTGCTGCTGCATGCAGTGTGGTCTTCATCTGACGCACTGACAGTCTGAGCTTTTCAAGTGCTCCATAAAAAAGCAAGATTTCAACAGAACCCCACCCCCTCCTCTTCCTCTTCCTCATAATACATGGATAAAACCAGAAGGCCACAAAATTCAAACAAAGGTTTTATTGAACAAGGTCAGTTGATCCTGATGCATTTCTACTAATTAGTCTTCAGGGCAGAAAACTGCATCACACTTCAACATTCTCATATATGGTCATATATATTTTTATTTTTGTCACAGGCTGCTTCCTTCCATATTTGGGCATTTACTGTGGAAGAGCCATGCTTTGTTCACTTTTAATAGAGCATCTTCATAGTATCATTATCAAAACAGCCTCCTCTCACGTTTTCCCTTTTCAGCTTCTGTTCCTCTCTCCCTGAAAATCCACTGTGCTTTGTTTATTTAACACAATGGAACAGCTGCATAATTTCTCTTAAGTGTAGATGAACCATTGTCTAATATCTGTTTCTCCCCACACTCCTTAATTGCAGAGTGGGAAAGATCATGATTGGGAGTGCAGCTGGGGGGGGGGGCGTTACTATTTAGCCTAATCCCTAATACCATAATCTCAATTAAAATACCCCCTCCTCCTCGCCAACTACAGAACATTATTTAGATTCCTGAAATCTCAAAGCAGAGTTGCTGTTCCATTTACAGCTTAAAGGAAACAAGAATGATTAAATCATCCACATATGGAAGCACCCACAGTTTAAAATGGATATTTTGTGTTTTATATTTTATTTTCTTGTTTTGATTGTATATTTGAAAATCTTTTGTAAACCCTTTTGTGTATCCTTGATTGAAAAAGAAAGACAGCAAACATGGGCAAGTTACACATTGTAGAGATAAGCGATAAATCATTCATAAACTTTTATTGTAGCAGCCTACAAAACCGTCTTTGCACAAATTGATACTGGATGAACTGTAATTCACTATTGCAGTTTGGGAATGTTGCTAGATCTTAAAAGGTCATTTTGTTGTCCTGCGTTTCAGTTCGTTATTAAAGGAGAAGACTGAGTTATCTGTTCCAATCCTTGATGCCCTTTCCAGTTTGAATCTAGATGTGGGACTTCTGTCTGAGGTAGGAAGCCCTATGTTAAACAGATGGGCACACAAGCAAGATATAAGTGTTGCTTAAAGTCACGATATAGGTGAGACTAGGTACTCTTTGTACATAAATACGTACAAGCATTCAGGGAGAGCATAGGAGAGTTAGAAATTATAGGAATTAGGTTTGCCAAGGCTGGAAGTAATAAATTTTCAGATCTGAAAAATCCTCATTAACTATAGCACGTGGACCCCAGATTTGGATAGCAGACACATTAACATGCAGTCTTGGTGGCTGCTCTGTAATTATGGAATCCTTTCGCTCTGGAGGCTTCCCTAAGCTGGTTCCTGATCACTTTCTGGAAGTTCTGAGTGACTTTTAAAATATGGGGTAGTGCTTGGTGTTCATTTTTTGTTTGAGCCTTCAGGATTCTAGTATATTCTCAGCCTGTGTGAATTTTCCACTAACAACTGCTGAGAGCCCTAATAATGAGGTAAGCAAGAACTGTAAATAAATGCTGCACTTTCCCCTGCTCCTACAGCTGAAAAATGTCCTGCTCTCAACCTAGGTGCGCCAATCTGTTATGATCACAGTCGGTGCCGTAAAAGTGGAAGATTTGCCTGTAGTAGTAAAATTTATTCTCCGTTCCGTCAACGCCACAGATGCAACAGAGGTAAAGTGTCTACTATTAAAGCTGAAAAGTATACTCTTTAGGAATACAGAGATGACTTTGTTGGGATAAGCACTCAAACATTTGTTTTCTTTCTACATGTGAACAAGATGAGGCAGCACACACCTCTGAAACTAATGTTATAAGTTCATGATTTCCAGTTGCTTTAAATCCTTTTTATCTTTTTACCTAGGCAGATAAGAGTATCATTTGGCCAAAGATTTTCCATCTTTTAAGCAGGTGCATGACTCTTAAAGAAGTATGACCCCTTTCTCCGTGCTAAATGCTTGCTTGGCATATAGCAGTCAAAAACTGAATTATGGCTCGCAGGGCAGCAAAAGACAATTCTTTACTTGCTGCAGACAACGGGTTAAAACCAAACTTTTTTTTTAATGGGAATAAGTTCTTCCTTTTTTTATTGCTCATTCAGCATTCCTTTCCATAAAAGGAAGTAGAACTAGGTTTGCCTTTTAAAAACTATTTTAAGTATGATAGTTAAAAAAATATCCTCTTTTCAGTCCAAAAACAATGTTAAGCTTGTGTTTAGTTGATGATTCTGTATAAATTGTAAAATATTTTTACAGGCTCCTTCCTTGACATTTACCCCATTTACACTTTTTTTCTCCTACTCCACAATCACTGTCTTAAAATATATGACAATGAATGTTCGTGCGTATTTCTGAGTAATAGCTGCAGAAACCTATGCACTGTGTTATTGCAGGTAATTTCTGACCTTCGTAGGAAGTTGGACCTGGACTCGTGTGTTTCACTTCCACTGATTCATGTTTCTCAGACCAAGTTCAGGAGCCAGACTCGGACAAGGTTTGTGTGTTGACATTCAGCTTCACCCAAAGACTTGCAGTCTCTGTGCATGAGCAGTTAGGATGAGGCAAAATCATAGCCTCAGCGAAACATAGCAAAGAAAATATTACATCAGGTTTCTGGTGCCTTTGTTTGCATGGATGGGATTGCAACATTTCATCTCCTTTTGAACGTGTTCACTTTGAAATCTCACTATTTAGTTGTTCTCTCCCTTTCAGCCAAAACAGCATCACCATCACAGCTCTATATTTATCTATGCTCATATCCCCTGGTGGGTTCCCCCCCTTTTTTGGGGAGTACATGTACACATACACACAAAACTAAGAATCCCCACCTGATCCTTGAAGAAGAACATACAGATTCCACAGCTTATCTGCCACAAGGAGGTTTTCTTCTTAAAGATCATATGAATCTTTGGGCAGATCTAGGAGTCCCCTACGGGAGTAGGAAATATTCCATATGACAAGGGTAATGGGTAGAAAGGGGTCGTGTGGCGTGTCCCCAACACATGGAGAGCCTTTCCACCAACAGCAGCTGCCAACTATCTGATAGAGGCTTGACAGTTCTTCACACCATGAGGGTGATTGATACAATGAGGGGACCCAAGACCTCAGTGTGCACTTGGACAATCCTAAGCATTCCCTGGCATGGCTGGTGTGTTAACTGTTGCATCTCCTTCAGCTGTTACCCTCCTTCTTTGCCATTTATTTGCCTTAGATAGTACTGCTGCTTTGTGCAGTTATCACTGCTGCCTTCATTTTAGTGGGTTCCCATTTTCTCGCTCCCTTTCAATGCTGCTGTGCCTTATACCTGCCAATGCATTCTTTTGTGGGTGGCAATTTAGCCACCAAAGTTAGACTTGAAACAACCTCTTTACCTGCTTGGCTGCTTTTGTGGTTAAAATGATGGGCTGCCTGCCCATCTTGTGCTTCTTTTCAGTCTGTCTGCAAGCCAACTGTGTGTCAACCAGGACTGCGTCAAGCTCCTTTTTGAAGTTATAAAGTCTGCTGTTAAATTCCAGAAGACCATTTCAGAAGGCTGGATTAAGGTCAGGGTGTGTTTTCTCTGTGGGTATGCACTTTTGCCAAGTTGTTCTTTCTTTCAGATGCAGTTCTATAAAAAATATGTACTTCAGATTTTTATTTAAAGATCCTGTTGAAATCTATTTCCTTTTCAGTAAGGAAATTATATGTGAATGATAGAATCATCACAGAACAGCTCTGCTGTTGAATTCAGACTTTGAGTCCTATTTGAGAAAATCAAAACAGAATAGAATAGAATCACAGAGTTGGGAGGAATCTTTTGAGGACATCCAGTCCAGATTCTGCAATGTAGGGTGTAACATACAATCATAGTCATTGAGGAAGAAACGGGAAAGGAAAACACTTGATAGAGCATAACGATATGTAGTAATGAACATGGGCAGTGGAGATGGACAGGCATGTGCGTGGGTAGTCTAACGACCGGCATACACCCCTGGGAAGGGACAGCCTTGCTAACCATGAGCTATCGTCCCTATTCAACACCATCCCTTGATGATGTAATCCTCTCATTGTGCTCTGAAGCCTTTCTATCTCCCTGCGGCCAATGCAGGCCGTCTTAAGCGGCAATCCAATACCCACTCATTGGGAGCAAGCCCCACTGAAAGTGGGACCTGCCTCTGAGTGGACATGTATAAGATTGTGCTGTTAAGGAGGCTTCCTTAACTCTTCCTCATCTGATGCCTGAGTTCCAACCTGAGTTTGTAACTTTGGCAGTATAACATCTGGCTGCCTGGAATTACTGCTAGGAATGCAGAACGATTGGGAGTAAATTCCTTTCCAAACTTATTAACTAATAGTCAAAAGAAGATAAAATAACACAATATGCCGGGAAGATGCAGATAATAGAATCATAAAATTGAGCTGAGTTGGGATTTGAACCCTGGTCTCCCAGGTCCTAGTCCAATACTCCAACCATTACACCACCAGAACAGAGGCTTATATTCCTGAAATGGATGGATGTCTCTTTCCAATATTTGATGGTGAGTCCTAATAAGTTCCAGGAGCATTTTGACTCATGTGGCAGAAGTGCCCAGGTGTGTTTCTCCTCCCCATTCCCATAGCACAACCTTTGTCCTAAGACTGTGGTAGAAGATATGTATTAGGAAGGTTCCAGTAGGTTTACACTAATAATAATAATATTAATTTGTTATTTGTACCCCACCCATCTGACTCGGTTGCCAACCCAGCCACTCTGGGTGGATTCCAGCATATATAAAAACACAGCAAATTATTAAATCTTTAAAAGGCTTCCCTAAACAGGGCTGCCTTCAGATGTTTTCTAAATGTTATATAATTACTCATCTCCTTAACATTTGATGGAAGGGCATTCCATAGGATGGGTGCCACTACCGAGAAGGCCCTCTACCTATGTCTGACTTGTGCATGATTTCATGTGATCCCGGCAATCAGCAGGTGTACTGTTGGAAATATGTGTTTTGTCTCTTGTGTAGGGTGGTTATTTGTTCAGCATTGGCAACTGTCTTTTCTGCTCCTGTTCTAGGCCATTGAAAGTGTTGCTTCTGCCTCTGACCATAAGGTAATATCTTAGATTCTGCAGTAGCTGTTCTCTACCTATAATTATCTTTTTAGGGATGTTAATTGAAGGGGGGAACTTGTTTCCTTCATGGCACCCTTTAAAAAAAAATTCCCAGCAGCAATTACATTAATTTGGAATAGTGTGAAGTTGTCACTTGTGTAGTAAGAGGACATATTGAAAGTGACCTTTATCTTCTCTCTCTGCATTTCTAACACACCTGAGTTAGCTTTCTAGCTCAATATTTGTAGCAAATCTATTTCTTCACTCAAAGCCATTAGAAGTCAGGGTGAGGGCCAAACTTTTCATCCATCCTCTAAACTGAGAGATCTCAGTCTCTGGACTGCTTGTCGATATGACAGAAAATTATTCCACTCTTTGGCCAAGATACTAGAATTCTGTTTTAGAGGCTTGTCAGATTCTGCTTTTAGACACTGCCTTCAGTGTATGCACATTTATATTTGATTTACATAAGTACAAAAAGGAGTTGTTTTCAGAATTTGGATTCACCTTCTTCCCTCCATGTAATTGTGCAATGGAAGAAATTCTTATCAGAAAGTAGATGAGAACTAGGAATGAATTTTCACTCTAACCACTGAAACCTTAGTTTATTGTAAACACTGGCTGGGCCTTCCAATCTTTCTTCTGAATCATGAACACTAGGAACGTGTCATTTTAAAAGCAAAACTAAAGAGACGTTTTTCAGAATGCTATATAAAATTACCACAGGTTCTGCCAAGTGAGTTGTCTAGATCCTTTGTCTGGTCTGATTCTTATTCTTCTACCTTGCTTGGTTGTTAACCTTTGCATAATCAGGTTAATTGTTTTACTTGCCAAAAGGTTCTGGATCTGATAATGCTGTTAGTAATCTATGCTACAAATGGCAAGAACAAGAAGCAGATTGAGAGAGTGCTGAAGAACAAGATTCAATCAGGCTGCGTAAGCGAGCAGTTGCTGCGCAATGCCTTCCGTTACTACTTAATGGTGAGTACTCCTGCTGCTGTGTGATCCAGCATGCTGACAGTCTTTCCCCCATTCCATCCTCTGTCCTAAAATCTGCATGATTATTTGCTGGTTTGCATACAGACCTTGCTTATTTTATCCACATGGCTGTGTACACAGGTACAGATCTGCATGGAGAGACATTAAAGTAAAACAGGCAGAGATGGTTACAGCTTTTCCTGCAATCACAGTGGTTTCAACTGCAGAAATGGCTGCTGGCTGTCTCCACATGCTGCCTGATTTATTCTGAAGATAACAAGACTTGTATGTGTGAACTGGCTCTAGGATTCAGGGTGTTACTGGCTCCTACAAAGAACATGTGCTTCTTTACGTCTGGAAACTGTCAACAGGAGACATCCTCATACGTACGCTTCCTAAAGCCGGCTGGAGTAAAACTTCCTTCTGGCAGAACTAGACAGCGTTGGTGGCTTCTATCCCTCAGAAACCTCCTTATTGCTTGCCTCATTGTCTTATCGATTTACAATGTAATTTTAGAAATGTCAGTCTGTCTGGCAAATCTGTATGAATTGCTCCAGTATTTTGTTAGCTCATCTTTGTGAGATGTTGAAGTGTTTCCTGTAATCATTGCCAATCTTTTCAGGAGAGTAAAATATAAAAAGCCCCTTAACTTGGAGTAATATAGACAATTGGAAATATAGTAGAGGTATGTATCAGAATCTCCCTTTTTTCTGTCTTTATCCAGGTTATGAGAGACCTCTTTCCAGCTGTCCTGTCACTGGCTGAGATCTTTGTACACTCGGCAGATCCCTGCATTGTCTCTTTTGGCTGCTGTATGTACAAGCAAGCATTCACAGTCTTTGACTCTTATTGCCAGCAGGTATAGTGACACATTTGTTCCATTCTCTGTTTGGTGAAGTGTGTGTGTGTTGTTGCCTTGTAGCAATTGACAGCTTCTGCTTCTAATGTAATGGGGGGCAGAATGCCATGGATCATAGAAGACAACCAGTTTGCATCAAGTTTCCTGTTTTGTAGCCAGGCCTGTGCCAGTGATAGGTGAGATAGGGCACTGGCCAAAGGCCCTTTCTGGCCACGGCACTATTAGCCACCCTGCAGCTACCAGGGCTGGGCCATGTTCTGGTGGGTGGGAAATATGCTAATTACTTTTTTAATTCGTGAAACATTTATAAATCACCCATTACAATCCACGCCAAGGCAGTGTACAAGTTTAAACAGTAAGTTCACAATGATCTAATTCTGAATGAAATGCTGCTGATAACCCAGGGTCACCTTTATTTAATTCCTCACATTAAACACCACTGAGAGGGAGGGAATAGTTCAGCATATTATTATTTATTAAAATTATTGCCTTCTCTTCACTAGAGAGGTCCCAGGGAAGGTTAGAACAATTTAAAATTCAGAATAAAAATAGATAAAAATCACAATAACATGATGAGTTCTGAAAATGCATACCTCCGGCTTCAAAAGTCAAAAACATTTATCTGCACTTCTCCTTTTTATTTTCCTTTTGTTACATCAAGATGCCTGCTGTGATTAGTTTGATAAGCACATCTCTGTTCTGTGTTTTGCTCTGGTTTATGTAGAGTTTCTTGTCATTCTCTACAGTCCAGCTTATGTGGGTGCAAACTATGTTAACCAAAAGGGGAAAGCTGAACAAGAATATACAGGCAAAGAAGTCAGGGCCGGCCCACCTATGAGATGCGCTGAGGCAGCCACCTCAGGCGGCAGAATCCCAGGAGGCAGTGTCCCCATGACTGGTGGAAAAGTGGCAACTTCCAGCAAGATCTCACCAATATCTTGAGACATCTTGTGCCCTTCACTTTGTGGGCACTGCTGTGTGACCCAGCTAAGGGAGGCCTTGGACTCAGGTGGCAAAACAGGATGGGATGCCTCTGGAAGTAGGCAGCATCTCTAGCCTCTCTTCTACCAGGTCAGGGCCATTCTGCCCAAAGCTGGACTGCATGCTTTTCATTTTTCCTTGTGTTTGTTCCTGCAGGAGATTGTGGGTGCCTTGGTAACTCATGCATGTGGTGGCAATAATACTGCAGTTGATGTCTCTCTGGATATGCTCATTGACCTGGTATCTCTTCACACTTCATCCATAGTTCCTTATGCAGTCTTTCTGAAGGCAAGTATGATACAAAGCTAGGAGCTCTCACTTTGGTACTAACAGCTTAACAACTCACCATTCTTCTTTGGAAGAGTCTGAGCAATCGGCTGGTGCTTGATGGTCCACCATAGTTTGGTTAATGGTCCACTTTTTGTGGCCCTTTACACAGAGGAAGTCAGTCCAGGTGTTAACAGTATACTTTTTGCTGTACTGCACATTCTATTATCAGAATTTATCATGAAGATATGGAGTACTTGGCCTGACTCTGATCTCTCCTTTTCAGAGCATTTTAGATTATATGGATAATCTAAGTCCACAACAAATCCGGAAGCTATTCCAGATTCTTAGCATGCTGGCATTCAGCCAGGGGCACAAAAGCAATCACATTCAGGTGAGTAGAAACATACTGAGTCCTGTAGATCCTGATGGCTATGCACCGTATTGGCCTGACTATAAGCTGCACCTGCAAATAAGCCGCACCTTTAAAATTCAAGGTTTATTTGCAGGTGCGGCCCACCTCCCAGCATTAACACCCTGAACAGGGGGTGGCCGGTGCTCAGCGCCCCACTCCCCAAGCCGGTGCCGGCACTCGGCTCCAAATATAAGCTGCACTTTAACTTCTCACAGTCAGAATTTGGGAAAAAAGTGCAGCTTATATTTGGGCCAATACAGTACTACCTCCAAGATGGAATTCCTTTGAGTACCAGTTGCTGAGGAACACAAGTGGGGAGCGTTGCTATTGCACTCGTGTCCTGATTCTGGGCTCCCATACGCATCTAGTTGGCCACTGTGAGAACAGGATGATGGACTAAATGGGCTTTTGGTCTGATCCAGCAGGGATGTTCTTATGACCTAATCGCAAATATCTAGATGCCATTGTGTGTGTGTGTGTTAACAGTGAATGTTCAAAACTTGCTGAACGCTGCTGATACCTCCTACCTTAGAGAGAAAACATTTATCCACTTCTCAGACTTACTCCACTGAATTCCAGCACATATACTACTTCTACCCTTTCAGGTGTTAGAGATTTCACGCATAATTCAGTGGCATGAGATTTACTGTGAGTGCATCTGGATGAGGCGTCGTTATTTCTGACATTCTGGTTCCTCTCTTTCCATGCAGGATGACATGCATATGGTGATCAGGAAGCAACTCTCCAGCACTATTCCAAAGTATAAGCGCATTGGTATTATTGGTGCAGTTACCATGGTGGGAAGCATGGCAGCAAAGAGGTGAGGAAATGGAGAAGAATTTGCACACTGTCGTTTAACTCTTTTCTAGATACAGATGGCAACCGAGGGTGTCTCTTGAAAACTGCACCATGAAAAATCCAAGAGAATATAGCAATTTTTAAAAATCAATTTCCAAATATATAGGTTGTCCGAAAGAGCTCCATTAAGGCTGATACCAACAGTATGCCTTAGAACAGGGGCTTCCAAACTGTCGTCCATGGGCAAACTTCATTCAGGTGGATTTGTGGCTGAAGACAGGAGGCAGCTTATCCGTTGTGTTAAATATGGTGATCTTTAATTTTATTTTTATTGATTCTTTTATTTCTTGTATTTTACTATATTACAGTTTGAAGTCTCTGGAATTCAGATTGTTATACAATAAAATACAATTATATAAGAACTGAAGGACGCAATAAAAATACAGTTTAAAATTGTACAGCGTCTAGCACAGTGCATTACAGTTGCTACAACAAGCAGGAAAAAAATCTTAATTGGTCCATCAGATCCCTTAGCAATTTTTAAGTGGTCTATGGGGAAAAAGAAAGCGGAGCCTTAGAAAAAGTGAGCAGCAGGATTTCTAACTGTGTTCCCTGTGTACACACAACGTATACAAATAGTGCAGTAGAGATGAGGGGCACACCGCTTTTCAAATGTCTGGCAAAATGTTGTAGAGCCTAATGATCTGCAATACATTTGCATATGATTGATTGATGCCTTGTTAAAGGTGAGGTAGAATTCTGTGTTCCTGGGCTTTTGAAATGAATGCTGTCAAAATGCATTCTGCAAATTATGAGGGGATCCCTCCATGGTATTGTTTTAATTCTGTGATATGAAGTGCTGCATGATCAAGAACACAACAGAAGCTATAAAATAAAATAATAGTGTTCTCGTGAAGAGACACAATTCTCACTGGATTTCAGTTCATTAGGCAATGGTATTTGAGGTTCATTTGTTTTGGAGAATAATGCAAAGCAGGAAGAAAGCCTTCAGAGGATATGTGAGCATTTATGGCATTTGAAGCCACCTCTCTACCCATATGGGTCTGTGACAGTTATATCATTGTGATGATTAATTGGACAGTGAATGATGATCAATGAGATGTAAAGAATGTAATGAATTTACGGTCTTTGAAGCAGCCTTAGTTCCATTTCTGTGGCTCAGAAATGTATATGCGAGCGCCCAGCTACATCAGTTAAAAATAATTACTCTAAAATATAATTTCAGGAGTAAAGAAAATGGACAGCTATCGGAACGGGCACAGCTGAGCAAGGAGCAATGTAGACAGGCAAGTATTTGGATATTGCAGGACCCCTCTGGGAATAGGTAGTATGTGGGGAAGAGATGTGTTCTTTGAAAAATTGCAGCAGAGCTGAATGGGAAGATCAGTCAGTGTAAAGCTTGGGGAGATATTCAGATTAACATGATGCTTGCTTAGTTATTAACTTAGAATTTAAACTGACTGGAATCCCCCCCAATTTTAACATGAGGGGGGAGTCGTTTGAAAGTTTCTCCTTTTCATTTTAAACTATCTTCTTCTCTTATGCACTAAAGAGGAGATGGGAGGAGAGAATATGCAAGCCCAAGACTTGTCAGAGCCTTTGCTCATAATGCTAGAAACCATGGTTTAGCATTAGGTGAGGTGAGGCCAGGTAAAGAGGTTAGAAAAATAAACTTGGAAGAATTAATCTGAGAATGCATGAGTGGGAGTTATGGGAGGAGCAGGATGTCAATGTCAGTAAGACAATGTGTCAGTGTAGATTTGTGCACACAGAATGCGTTTCAGAGATAGGTGTCAGATATTACTTAACATTTGGCTGCTGGTGTTCCTTATAATGTTCACAGGGGAATGTGTACAGGCTGCCTGCTCTTGTGGAACCATCACAAGTTGCCTGTACAATTATCCTATCACAATTATGAGAAGAGCCGTTGACCAAATGCCAGAGTGACATTCATTTGGCTAATGACATTTCTGGTAACCTCTAAAGCCACTTGGGGGTTTGTGGACTATGTGCGAACATTGAAAAGCTGAAACCATATCATCCTCCAGTAACTACTCTGCTTCTTCTTTTTCTACAGATTATATCTTTACTAGAGCTGGTTTGCTCCTGCTGTGGACAGGTCCCCCAGGCCTTGGCTCTCTATTACGATGAACTTGCCAACTTGATTCAAAAAGGGAATTTGGATTCTCAGATCCTAGTAGGTCATAGAGCTATTGGTCTGCATCCATTCAGTTACAGACATTGTATAACCGTAGCTGGGATAATATTAGCTGAAACAGTAGTCTGGTAAATCATGGTAAACCTTAATCTGAAGCAATTGAGCACATGCACATTGCTCCAGTTGCTCCTCCTGCTCCCTTTACCAAGCTGAGAGGAAACCAACCACAGCGCTTCCTTAGCATCACAGGCAAACCATTGTTCATGGTTTGTTTCTCTCTCTATAAGCCGTGAGTTGAAGGTTTGTTTTTTACTTCATGCTCTTGGTTTATATGGAAGAAACAAACCATGAGCGTTGGTTCACATGTAACACTCCGCCAGCACTGTGGTTGGTTTTAACCTGGCTTTTGGCAATGGAAGAAGCAGGGTGGATGCAATTTGAATAACATGCACCAGCATGCTGCATGTTTGTGGTAAGCCATAGTTTGTTTCTGACTTCTACACCCTAAAATCTTTTTTCCTCGAAGAAAGTTTAACTTATTGCTTTACTAAATCCTTAAATAAAATAATATCTTGTTTTTGGAGGGAAAATAAGGTTTTGGCACCACACCTAAGTGCCATACAACTTGAACCAGTATTGGGAGTAGATTAGGCTAATTAAAGTCTATGAGGGTAAAGGGGTTCTCAGTGGAAGCAGTCAAAGGAAAAGTAGTGGGGGATAAAGGAGGAGTTGCTTTAGCTAGTTTGCATGCTTCACTTCCTCCTTTAGCCTGCACCGTCACCCTTCTTCAACATAATTCTTTAAAATTAATTTTCCCTGTGGAACTGTCATTCTTTCAGGAGTGGATTGAGAACAGTGTGGAGAAGGACTTTGAGAGAGATTTTGTGACAGATCTTCTCCCTATAGAGGACAGGTATTTCAGGAAAGAAAGCACCATTTACCGCCTTCAGTACAAAAAATTCAATTAGTTATTGTAGCATTTGCCATCAATTGATATCTGATTCCTCTGCAGTGCTTTCCTGCTCCCGGTGAAGTCCCTGTATAGCTTGGAAGATGACAAAAGTGAGGGAATAATTGCTATTAACTTGTTGCCTCTGCTGTCCCAGAGCTATTTGAGCAAGAATGTAGATGAAGTAGCAGCTAAGAGCCATGACAAAAGGTCAGTGGTGCTTCTCTGTTCTTATTGAGATGAATAGATAACAGCCTTGGCCAAGGCAGAATGTGACTGCTAATGCATACTTTTTAAAATTTAAATGGAATCATGGAAATAGTTGTTTTGTTCTTTCAGAAAGAATTAGTCAGGACGGTTATGAAGAAAACATGCAGGCATTTCTGATAAATGTAAAAACAAGGGGAAAGAGCAGCAGACTCACAGTGTTCCTTTTCAAAACACATCTCATTGCCTTGCCACAGCTCATGGTTCCTATCTCTCCAGTTTGCTTAGTAGTGCATCTGCGTTTCCCAACTATCCCAACTTTTCCCCCTAGGCATTGCATATGGGAACAAAGATTCCATTTTCATGAGAGGAGGCAATTTAAAGGTTAAGAGCAGTAGACTCGTAATCTGGGGAACCGGGTTCGCGTCTCCGCTCCTCTGCTCCTCCACCTGCAGCCGCTGGGTGACCTTGGGCCAGTCACACTTCTCTGAAGTCTCTCAGCCCCACTCACCTCACAGAGTGTTTGTTGTGGGGGATGAAGGGAAAGGAGAATGTTAGCCGCTTTGAGACTCCTTTGGGTAGTGATAAAGCGGGATATTAAATCCAAACTCCTCTTCTTCTTATACAACAAGAAAGATGCAGGCAAATTTAAATATAGTTTTAAAAATTTGCTAAGTTTTACACTGTCTGAATAATATATTAAGAACACATAAAGCTGCCTTAAGCAAAGTCCAAATTATTTATCCACCTAGCATAGTATTGTCTAGGGTTGGGGTGGGTAACCTGTGGCCCTCCATACATAAACACAATGAATATGCCTATTAAAGAAATCCCCCAAGGAAACTACTGTTGGTTTTTTAAAGTATTAAGTGGTGTGAGATAACTTGGTGGTCATTTATCGGACCTATATAGATTTAGTCCAGGGCAGCCAACATAGTTGTTGGACTCCAGTTCCTATCATCCCAGATCGTTGGCCATGCTGGGTGGAGCTGATGAAATTTGGAGTCCATCAATATCTGGAAAGGCTGAAGTTAGCTACTCCTGATCTAGGGCTTCAGACTGGTCTTTCCAAGCCATGTCTGGAAATACTGAAAACTGGACTAGGACATTTTTCATTTCTTCTCTCCTTTCTCTCCCCAGGGTAGTGTCTCCTCTGTGTTTGTCACCATTCTTCCGGCTGCTAAGACTCTGCATGGCAGAACTGAATAAAGGGAGCTTGGATGATGTTGATGCCCTATTAGGTACAGGTTATGGACAGTTATCTCTGTGAATGAATGGCATTTATTGCTTTAGTCCATGGACTACAGCAGAAGATAGTTGGCTCTGCCTGACCTAATCTGTCCTGTAATCTCTTTGAGGGTTTGGGGTGTTCAGAGCTGGGTTGTGAGCAAAACATCTTATCTTCTAATTTGTTGTCTCTTAAGTTATACTGTTCATTCCCCCATAATAGACTGAACTGCAGTGGTACCTCGGGTTAAGTACTTAATTCATTCTGGAGGTCCGTTCTTAACCTGAAGCACCACTTTAGCTAATGGGGCCTCCTGCTGCCACCGTGCCGCCGGAGCACGATTTCTATTCTCATCCTGAAGCAAAGTTCTTAACCCGAGGTATTATTTCTGGGTTAGCGGAGTCTGTAACCTGAAGCGTATGTAACCCGAGGTACCACTGTACTAGGAATCACTGGTCGTGTGCCATTACCTCTCAGGCCAGCTGAACTTAGTTCTGTGGTACTCTGGGAAGGATAAGGTGCTAGCTGCTATATACAAATGCAACAGCTAAGAGGGATGGATTGCGAAGGTGGCAGTGGGTGGGTGCTTTGATTATGTTGAACTTAAGTTAACTTAAGCCCTGGGGTTTTGCCATGTTTGTTACAGGGTGTCCTTTGTATCTGACCAACTTGGAGGTGGTAGGAAAGTTAGATTCCTTATCGAAGCAAGAGCGTGAATTCCTCTGTTCTCTTCTATTTCATGCCCTCAACTGGTTCCGTGAGGTGAGCAGTACTATGCAAGAAATAGTTAATTTCCTACTCCTTCAAATTCTGGCTAATACGCCAGATGTCTATCTGATATGACAAGTACCATCTCCCCAAAAACATAAAGGGAAGCTTTCCTAAACTGGGTTCTGTGTATGTCTAAATGGATTCATATTTTCATGACATAAATATTATTTTTGTGTTTGGGAGTGAAGAAGTGCATGCTTCCTGATTGGTACATGTAAAAAAATACATGCCTTCAGAAGTACACACTTTTTATAATACAGATATTAATATTTGTAACTGGAAAAATAAGTGTACAAAGGAGCCTCCAGGATTCTTTTTTTTTTAATTGCTTTCTTTGTTTGTCACATTACTTTTGAAAAGAGTGTCTGCCCCAAGATGTCAGAGCACTGTGTCATGCAGTATAGTACAGCAATTTCAAGAAACATATCTGCATCTTTAAAGCTGTGGGTTCCTGGTCAAGGGGATGAAATTTGCAGATGCACTTCGCCATGTTGTTTGGCTGACATTTTATGGTCCAAGTCAGCAACTTATTTATAATAGGTGATGTATGTGGAATTGGACAAAGGCTGAAGGACACAATCCTTATTGTGGAGTGCATTAAGATGTCTCTCCAGTGTGCTCTGGAAGTATCAGATTCGATAAAAGGTTTAGCAGCCACCTTAGATTAGCAGAGGTAGCTAGGAAAGGAGATGTCCCTTTCTTAGTTTCACAATTTTGCTTTGCCTTTCAAGGTGGTGAATGCCTTCTGTCAACAAGATGACCCCGAGATAAAGGGGAAAGTTTTGACTCGGTTACAGAACATTACGGAGCTACAGTGTCTACTGGAAAAATGCTTGGCAGGTGAGCAAGAACAAAATGCAGGGTTAAAGGGCATGGGGGAAAGAAAATATCCAGTATCTGCATATGTCTACAAGTAGATGGGCCGGCAAACAGGTTGACTGTGGTTTTTCTGCATGTGTAGGATTGCTGCACAGTTAGAGCTACCTGTATATTTCTCATTGCCACATGGAAATACAATTAATGTAGAAACTTTGTAATGTATGAAGTCTGCCTTAATGTAATGTAATGCTTCTCCTTTTGTTTCTCAGCAAGCCCTGGATATGTTCCCCCTCTTGCAAATTTTGATTCTGAAACCTCAGAAGGAGTACCTGTCATCAGTACCATTGGTGCCACCAAAAAGAAGAGCAAAGGTAACATATGCTAAACTTTATTTTTAAAATAAAATTCATGGAAGGATATAATCGAGACTATAAACTTTTTTTGCAAATAAGTCCAGAAATGAAGAAGAGGTAACGCAATAATAAGACTGTATAGCGCAGCACCTCAAGCTTAAAGTATAATTGTGTCTTTGTTCAGTATACCATGGTGCTGCAGGAGTATCAGAAGGGCTGGGTCGACCGGGAGGAAGGGATTTTGTGGCTGCTGCAAGGCCTCCACACTGAGAAGGGCTCCCCTCTTCCAGGCTTACCCAGTTCTCTGTCTCTGGCTGCTCCTTCTTGTGAGTAGCAGTACGGCAGCAGTCACTGCTGCGCTAGTGGCATTCCTTTGGAGAGTGAAGATAGGAAGAAAGGTGTTAGCATGAAGGTATTGATTGTTCTCCATGTCTGAGGGGCAGCCTTTGTTTCGAAGGTGCCCAGTGTTTGTGGTGTGTGTTCCTCAAGTGCATAGTGTCTTTCTCCAAGTGCCCCCCGCCCCACTCCTGAATGCAAAGTCCCTATGCAGGGAGCCTGTGAGACAGCATAGCACACCACAGATGTCAAGAAGTGCACAATTTGAATCCTGCAGGTGCTGTAGATCCACTGGGTCCAGAAGTCCCATTTGGAGTGGCCTCAGTTGGGACCAGGTGCTGCTGGGCCCAATTACTTGAGGATCAGGTCCTCTTCGTTGACTTCTGTGTTGTTGTTTTCATTAGGCCATCCTTTTTGCTAGCTTAACTGACGCAGGGCTCCTAGGGTCACATGACTGATCTGATGGGGCTTGAGATGCACATTATGTCCCCCTCCCTCCTGTCCTTTAACACCCCTTATTCTGGGCTTGCACCAGCTTTGGCTGCTGCAGGAATTTGCATAGCTCCATCTGAGCCCAAGGGTGGGGACTTAGCTGTGTCAGGAACTTCGCAGCTTAGCTGGGGATCTGCTGCATCCGAAGATGCTCATCTCAACAGATCTTGCCCCCTTTCTCTCTGTGAAATGCTACCTTGTTTTTCAGGGCAAAAAAACCCCAAATCTGATAATGGCAAAAACGGTTCTGCAGACAACTCACAACTGGATGAGAACACAGAAGCAAATCAGCCTGAAGCTGAGATCAGCCAACCAGAGAAGGTTCCATATAGCACAAGTTCTTTTGAGGAGTATACAAAAGGAAACTAAAAAGAGCAGACTGGGGTGCTGTGGGTTTTTTTCCTAGAAATTTGAGCTTTATTCTCTCCCTGATTATGAACATCCTCTCATGATAAATCTGATAAACCACATGATAAAAAAGCAGCATTGGTGCAAGCCTGCCAGGGTAATTGGTATCCACTCAGTGGCTTAAGGGGTTGGGCAGGGCCAGCAAAAATGCATTTCAGATTCTTAGGGTGCCTTGGATTTTTCAAGTCTTAAATCTGTGTACCCATGATTTTTTATTTTTCTTATATTCTTTCCTTCTGGATGTGCAGTACACTGGCAGCATATACAAATACATGCCCCCTTAGTGAAAATCTAAGACCAGACATTAATGAAGAAGCACCATAATCTGAATGTGCAGTCATTTCCATATTGTTTGGCAGTGCTTCTATCTTCCCATTCTGTGATGCTCTTCCAATTCTATTATCCTATAGCTTTTTTTAAGCACAGACTTGGATAGCTATCTACCTGTCAGGGATCCTATAGCAGCAGCATTTCTTGCATCAGCAGAGGGTTGGGCAAAGATACCTTTGAGATGCCTTACATTTCTATGATTCTATACTGTTGAAAGGGGAATTTGCACAGTCTGTATCTGTATATGCCACCTGTGTATTTCATCTTATCAAATGCCATTGAGAACCGATGCTGGCCAAATGCAGAGTTACTTTTGCAGTTGACTGGCACTCAGTCAGTTCCCAGAGATGTGTCCTGTGCAAAGAGATATGTTCTTGTTCTTCTTTTCAGGACTCCACAGAAAACGAACCAGAGACTCCTTTGGTACCACTGCAGAGTTATAGTGCGTATTTCCGTGAACTAGACTTAGAGGTTTTTAGCATTATTCACAGTGGCCTGCTGACCAAATCTGCTCTGGATACGGAGATGCACATAAAGGCACGTAAATTTAAAGAACCATGGCATAAACTTCAGTGTACTTACTCTCACCTGTTGTGGTGATAATACACAGCAGCAACACACACACTTGTCCCATCCTACTCTGATATCTCCTGAACTAGCATTTTTATGTAGTGCTATATTTAAATGCCTGAAGATCCCAGAATACTTCATTTATAGGCACCATATGAGCATTTGACTTAATTGTGTCATATTCTTCCCTTAAATTTTTAGACCCATGAAGTGGTGCAGATTGGGCCAACACAGCTTCTGTTCCTTTTGGATGATCTGAGTCGTAAGTTGGAACACATGCTGATTCCAGTTGCTGCAAAGAGAGCCCCCTTTTTTAAGGTATGTACAAAAGAAATAGTAAGAAGGTATTGTGTTTCTTATGTTGGGGACAAAATGCAGCTCCCCAGGCCTCTCTAGCCTACAGGACTCTCCCCAGGGCATGCATCCTCCCAAACCACAGTTGTCATCAGCTCTGCTTTTCAACCTTCTTGAGGTTTTTTTTGCCCAGTTGAAATGTGTCCTTGAATTCTGATAGTGCTTCTTGCTTGCCTGGGTGGAGGGCAGAGAAGGATGTGATGAGTGTGTAGAAACTAGCCTAAGTAATGCACTCTCTTTGTCCCTTGTGCATTCTGATTCACTCTTGTATACTTCCTGGTTTGATCAAATCTTAGTTTGCTGTTAAACCTGATTTAGTAAACCATGATTTGATCAAAGTAGGAAGCTGGGGAGGGAGAAAGTCCAAGCCACATTTTTCCAAGTTTGTGCTCTTCAAAAGGTGACTGAGTTATGTGCCCAGCTTTACTCTGGTACCAGCTATGCACTTTATTCTATACTGGAGACAATTTCATGTTTGCTGATTGGTAAAATCCCTTTCACCTATACTAAGGTCTGATCGCTGCATAAAACTTTAAAAACCTTGGATTTTTTACAGGGAAAAGGAAATAGAAATGTTGGATTCTCACATCTTTGTCAAAGATCATCTCAAGAAGTGATTAAATATGCTGTTGAACTCTTGAAGCCACTGTGTAACCACATGGAAAATATGCACAACTACTTCCAGGTTAGAAAGTAAATTGTTTAGGCTACATCAACATACAATGTGTGTTTTATCAGGTATGGGTTTGTTTCCATCATGAGTGTTTTGTAAAGTAGGTGGATCACAATGTAAGCAAGCAAATGGCAGCTTTTACTTAATGGTTTGTTCTTCAATTAAGGCACTGATTGCAGAGAACCATGGTGTGATCGATGGGCCAAGGGTCAACATTCAAGAACACCACCTCATGTCTTCCTGTTATCAGCGATTATTGCAAGTCTTTCACCTTCTGTTTGCTTGGTGAGTGTGTGGAGGTGCAAATATGACAGTGAGGATGAACCATCACTCTTATTTTAGGGCTCTTATTTTTCTTCTTGGCTAGGACTCCCATCAAACAAGCCATCCTTAGCTAAGGTCAGTAATAGGCTCCTGTGAAGCTCATTGTCATATAGCCCTGACACAGTTACTTGGTCAGATTAAGACAAGAACGTAAGCAAAACTTTAGGGTGCCCAACTGTGCAATCAGAGTTGATAGTCCTCTGCTGTAGAAATGAGACCGAAGATTTCTGATGACATGTGGCTGGCAGTCTGTGCATGAAAAACATACAGAGCTTGAAGAATGCTTACATTTCTCTTCCCCACACTAGGCATTATTGCAAAAGGTGATTGATGTCTTCTCTTTCCTCAGGAGTGGATTTTCTCAACACGAAAACCATAGCTTGCTGAAATCTGGTCTCCGTGTCCTAGCACATAGACTCAAGCCAGGGGAGAGAGATCTCCCTCTCGAGGAGTTACTCAGGTAAAATAAAGAACATGTCCCTCATGGTGCACCCCTTGATGTTTTTTTAGCCCTATTTTGAATAGACCACCTTTCCTCTTGTCAAAGTACCTGATCCTTCCAGGTAGTTTTTCAAATGGATCTAAAAGGTAAAGATTCAGAAACAGGATATAGGATCCATCACTGGGCATGGGAAACGGAATATTAGAAAGTGTTTATTATACCTATATACCAGCAATGCTGTTAATAATAATAATAATAATAATAATTTCTTTTTTGTATCCTACAGTCAGAGTTTTCAATACTTACTGAACTTCCAGCACAGTATTCCCAACATTTACTGTGCACTGAGCCTCACTCAGCTTCTGCTTGTCATTACTGAAAAATCTGGGACTAGCCAGAAAAGCAATGAAATAGGTAATGTGTACAGAGTTTCCTTGTATTGCATAGCTTTAATTTGTATAAATTATGTGTAGTTTTGAGAGTTTCAGCAAGCACATTGAAGAAGGCATGCTATGCTTTCAAGAAATAAAATGTTGAAAGGATTTAGTTTATGGTTAGTGTTTCTTACCTAACCTAGATGGAAAGTAGGATTCCAAAGTGGATGATGCACACAATGTTTGTACGTCTTATTGGAAATTCCCTGAAAACAGGGAGAGCTTTGTAGGTGACAACCCAACAGAGATAATTGAAAAATAGTTACAGGATTATGAGACTATGACTCCAACGGTTGCAGAACCACAGGTGCTTGGGCCCACAGATATCACAAATGGCAAGAAATAAAAGTTGATGCAAAATCACATGGTGTTCAACACATGTTATCTGCCTAGCTCATGGATAGCCAGTATGGTGCCCCTAAAATGTTGCTGGACTACAACTCCCATCATGCCAGACCATTGGCTTTCTTGGCTGGCCTAATGGGAGTTGGAGTTCAGCAACCTCAAGATAGCCCCATGCTGGCTACCCGACTTAGACACTGAAAGTGGATCAATAGACTGTTGCCTGCCCTGCACAATAAAATAAATCCATGCATTCTTCTTTTGTTCTTCTTCGACAGCTTCCATCACTAAACATTTTCTCTGCCAATCATGGCTGCAGCCCAGTGGAATTCGTCAGAAGGGCACCCAGTTTAATGATGCTCTCCACACTTTGTTCTGGTAAGGATGGCTTTCTGTATGAGATATAAGCATAATGCTCTCTACTTTCATTCCCACAAAAAGATCATGATGTAGCAGCCAGTTTATTTCATTTGACACTGAAAAGGCCTCATTGGCAACTACTGAGATTGTTTAAAAATCACAATTTCTAATCAAATTGCATTTGTAACTACGCTACATGTTTATAATTATGAATATTGATGAAATAGGGAAGAAAACATCTTTTATGCTTTTCTAGTACATCAAGCCAAATGTAATGTAATGTAGTGTAAGCCTTATAAGGCTTTCTGATACCATATGGAATTCTGGTAATTTTTGTAAAAAAATTGTTCCGCACAGTATCTATATGGAGCACACAGATAATATACTGAAGGCAATAGAAGACATTTGCAGTGTTGGGATTCCGCAGCTGATTCAGTCTTCTAAAGATGAATACTCTTCCACTTACCCTACGTTGACCAGGTAATGGGGACCTTGAGATTTATTTTTTCCATTGAACAGTTCTCCAAAAAGAAGAAATATTGGAGAAACTTATATTATGTATACAGCATAAATAATATGTAAATGCTTCAGAAAATAAGAATGCTCAGAAAGCTGTGTGTTATTTCAAAATGGTGTGACTTCAGCACAACTTTCTATTTTTACCAGGCAAACTTTTCCAGTTTTCTTCCGAGTGATGATGGCTCAGCTAGAGAGCTCAGCAAAAAGCATTTCTGCTGGAAAACCATCAGATTCCAGTGAGGTAGGGTGACATAGGGTATCTGAGATTTCTAGCAGGAAGTCTGCCTACCATAGCTCTGGCAGAATGTGTTAGAGCATGTTCAGCCTCACCATGTACTTCATTCCTGAAGCTCAGAGCTAATTTTGCACAAGTACAGTAGTGCCTCGCAAGATGAAAAGAATCCGTTCCGCGAGTCTCTTCGTCTTGCGGTTTTTTCGTCTTGCGAAGCAAGCCGATTAGCGCTATTAGCGGGCTTAGCGGATCAGCTGTTAAGCGGCTTAGCGGATCAGCTGATAAGCGGCTTAGCGGATCAGCTGTTAAGCGGCTTAGCGGATCAGCTGTTAAGCGGCTTAGCGGATCAGCTGATAAGCGGCTTAGCGATCAGCGGCTTAGCGGATCAGCTGTTAAGCGGCTTAGCGGCTTGGGGAAAAGGGGGGGAAAGGAAAAAAAACCCGCAGGAACTCGCAAGACATTTTCGTCTTGCGAAACAAGCCCATAGGAAATTCGTTTTGCGAAGCACCTCCAAAACGGAAAACCCTTTCGTCTAGCGGGGCATTCGTCATGCGGGGCACCACTGTACAATAACTAAGTGGTAAAATAGCACATGTTTAATCAGTTGTAAAGGTATACACACACACACACACACACAGAGAGAGAGAGAGAGAGAGAGAGAGAGAGAGAGAGAGAGAGAGAAGATACACACTCTCCATGGCATTTAAGCACAATTTGCTTGAAAGTACCTGCTGGAGGTCACTTGTATTGTTTATTGTAGGGAACCTGAGTCATATAAATGTGTTGTCTTTCATAACTGACAGTGGCCTAACTGAGATGTAACACTAACCTGTGATTTATCATTGTGTGAACAAGCCTCGGTGAACCTCAGACTTGCTCATCACCACTGCCTCTTCCTCACCTCGAAGAATATGTCATGGCAGCAGCCAGATGATACCCAAATAAACATATTTATACTCTTGTTATTCCACAGGTCCAGCTAGAGAAGTTGCTACGCTGGAACCTGGCTGTCCGGGATTTCCACATCCTTGTTAATTTAGTCAAGGTGAGCAGCCTTCACATTAACAAGGAACGTGCATTGCTGGAATATGACCATGCAGGATTCCTGTATTCTTATCCATTTAGTCAAAATGAGTGCCTTTATGTTTAACCTGGAGAAGAGTAAAAAAAAAAGATGTGATAACCATCATCAAACATCTGAAGGGACTGCCATGCAGAAACAGGGGGCTGTTCCAGAGTGCAGACTAGAATCAATGGGTGGAAATTGCAGGGAAGCTGATTTTGGCTAAACATTCGGAGAAACTTCCTAACAGCAATTTCTTACAAGAGCTGTTCAGCTGGAATAAGCTGCCTCAGGACCTTGTACAGACTTTTACGTTCCTTGGGAAGGTGGGAGGAATTGCTTTAACTAGCATTCTGGCTTCTCATCATTCTTTCTGCTGGATCCCTTTACTCTTTCCAAACAGGTATTTGACAGTAGGCCTGTGCTCAATGCTTGCCTGAAGGTAAGTTGAGAATCTGATGACAATGGTGGCTCCCACAGGGGCTTACAAATGTGTGAGAAGACAATCTCTGCCTTCAAGCTCACACAAAAGAAAAGGGGGCTGGGAGGGAGCAGGGCGGGGGGAAGCAAGCTCAGGTGCTAATTCTTAGTTACAGAGATCTTGCAATGAACAGCAGGAATTGAGGAAAAAATGGAGAGCATCCAAAGGTTGCTGGTCTCCTAGTGCCAAAAACAACCCAGGCAATCTAGGACTTCTAAGAGCCTTCCACTCTGATACTTCAATTTGACTCTGCACCTGGTTATAATTGCAAGGCAGGGAGCACAGCACTTCATTCAGTGAAAGGTGCTTATTATGTGAACTTGGATGTAGGTATGAGGGAGCACCATGCTGATACTTGAAATTCCTGGCACATGTACCTTCTGCCCAAGTATTCCTGCTACAGTAGAGAAACTTTGGAGCACAAATACCTTTTGATTACATAGCTACATTGCACTACAGACATCCTATGAAACAGTTCCTGAGATTGTTTGGGTGAAACTTTAAAAATTAAAATGATGTAAATTGATGGCAGGGATATGCTTTAATACTTCTTCCCTGATTAGGCTGGAAAGGGAAATAAACAAATATGCAAGGTTCCATGCTCTGTGATGTAAACTTGTGGCTTGTTCAAATAGCATCTCCTAATTTTTGTAAGCAATTACCACATTTTCTGCCTTTTTGTCTTTGCTCCACACAGTATGGGCGTCTTTTTGTGGAAACATTCTTGAAGCTTGGCATGCCCCTATTGGACTGCAGCTTTAAAAAACACAGGGTAAGGTGTTGGAAACAGGGCTGTCTTTTGATTGACACAGGAATGGACTGAACAATTTGTGGCTGCTCTTTCTAAGCATGGAGTATAGTGACTGTGCAAATGATACAATGAAAACGGGGGAGGAAATGTTTGGTATAACTGAGTTGATCTGAGAACTGAACAGTGGGTGAAACAAATTATGTGCCTTAGTGACACTTCCTTGCAAAACTGCCATGACCCAGAGCATGGGATAATAGTAAGACAGTAACTCAGATAAGGGCTGTTTCGTGTGTTACTTTTAAATATACATCTCGAAGAGGTTTAGGGGACATGTGGCAAATATGGGCATCATACAAGTACACTTGTCCAGGAACCAAGACTGACTGCAACTCCTTTTTTAATGTACAGTACACTTGGTAGCAAACCTGAGTTTGGTGTGATGCAATATGCAAAGCCGTCCTAACTGGTTCGGTATAACCCACTGAGTGAAAATAGAGCCTTGAGTTATAGTGATAATGCAGTATTCCAAGTAGCCCAATAGGTGGCAGTTTTGAACAGGTTTGTAAATGGTTTTCTTCCGCCTTCCAGGAGGATGTGCAGAGTTTGCTGAAAACCTTGCAGCTGAGCACTAGACAACTTCACCACATATGTGGCCATTCCAAGGTAAAGAAGGCTACAAACAAGGTGTTGGCTTCTAATTTAGCACAATCTGGTCAATCTGCTTTAAGTTCTCTATCGAAGTATGCTCAGTCTTCCCATTTCAGTGATTATTTGTAATGAATTGCAAATCCAGTAAGAGGCTGGGAATCTCCAGGTTGTCCTCCAGCTATTCTTGCTTTATCCATTGCTGTCCATGCATAATAAGAAGGGTCCGGCTAACATTTTTATAAGCTAATTGCTATTAGCCTGTAAGTCTGACCTTTATTATTATGGACATATCACAACCACAGGGACGCGGGTGGCGCTGTGGGTAAAACCTCAGCGCCTAGGACTTGCCGATCGTCAGGTCGGCGGTTCGAATCCCCGCGGCGGGGTGCGCTCCCGTTGCTCGGTCCCAGCGCCTGCCAACTTAGCAGTTCGAAAGCACCCCCGGGTGCAAGTAGATAAATAGGGACCGCTTACCAGCGGGAAGGTAAACGGCGTTTCCGTGTGCTGCGCTGGCTCGCCAGATGCAGCTTGTCACGCTGGCCACGTGACCCGGAAGTGTCTTCGGACAGCGCTGGCCCCCGGCCTCTTAAGCGAGATGGGCGCGCAACCCCAGAGTCGGACACGACTGGCCCGTACGGGCAGGGCTACCTTTACCTTTACCTTTATCACAACCACAGGTATATTCTTCTGGAAGGCTAAATTGTCATCATCTGTTTTGCTACTCCTGATATTGTTTGTTGTTGTTGTTGTTGTTGTAAAATAATAGTAGTAGTAGTAGTAGTAATAATAATTTTTATTTATACCCCGCCCTCCCCAGCCAAGGCCGGGCTCAGGGCGGCTTACAAGCAATAATAAAAACAAGTAATAGTAGTAGTAATATAATATTCAACCCTGATCAACTTAAGAAGGTTATATTTATGGCAGCAGACCCTTTCCTGCTCCCCTATGCCCCACTGCCAGTCCTGTTACCTAAAACTTGTTCCTTGACCTTACACTTGTCTTTTTAGGGTTAGCACTGGGAGAGAAGGGGAGGTAGAAGACAGACTTCAGAAGAAAGAGCAAGTTTGTCCAAAGGCAACAAGCTACAATATCAATAGCACTCTTAAGTTTATAATATACATTTTACAACCTTTATACTATTTAGTTATAACAACCATACTGAAGGTCGCTATTTCCATCATAGCAGAGGCAGGGAGATAAAACCTTGCTGAATGCCATTTAGTGCATTCATAAAACAGGGTTTGAAGCCAGATTTCCTATATCCCAAACCAACTGAACAATCCTGATTAAATACAGAAAAAGATGCAGATAAGGATTGTTAATTTCCTTCTGTGCATTTCTTCCATGTGTAGATTCATCAAGACACAGGACTCACCAGCCATGTACCACTACTGAAGAAATCCCTTGAGCTGTTTGTTTACCGAGTGAAAGCAATGTTGGCTCTCAATCATTGTCAGGAAGCTTTCTGGGTGGGCGTCCTCAAAAACAGGGATCTGCAGGTGAGAATATATATGTGTACAGCACCACATATGGTTTCTTGTGAATGGCTCACTCACAGAGCTTGGTGGAATTTGAATGGACATCATTATTCAAGTATTAGCAGAGTAAATAACATTTAAATACATGGAAGATCATAACTTTTATGTTATCGGATGTCTTTTTAGAAAGCTGAGTGAACACTAAGCAAGCTCTGTACAGTGAAGAAATGGTAAAGTTAAAATTGTTGGAACTAGATGAGCCACGTGCAACTGCAATGTTATATTGATCTGGGTTCCTCTTCTCTCATCCATGGTGCAGATAGCGTCATGGTGTCCAATTGTTGCTAGCTTGTTGAATGATTTATTTCGATGGAGATCATCAGAAAGGGCCTCTGAACTCAAAGAAATTAATTTTCACATACTGGCTTTTGGAGGCCAGTTTGCTGACAGTGTGTTCATCCTCTTCAATGGAATGATATACGGGTAACAGTAACACACACAGTATTTGTGTGAAATAGAATAAGAAATAAGCCCTATATTAAATTAAAAGTATTTGTGCCCTGTTCTTCCAGTAGAATGTTTGAGGCAGCTCATAACACACCTTCAAAAGGTAGGTAGCTGTGTTGGTCTGACGCAGTCGAATTAAATAAAAAAATTGTCCAGAACAAACTTAGATGGTCTCCAAGGTGCTACTGGACAATTTTTTTATTTTATTTATTTAGTTCTTCAAAATACAGTAAGTGACAAATGCAAGAACAGCTAAAAAGGGGCAGGGACAGCAACCAAAAGAGCTTTAAAACCAAATAGTCATATGCCAGGAGTCAAATGCATGTCTAAAACGAAAGGTCTTCACAGAGTAGCAGAAAGCCAGTCAAGAGAGAGGAGAGTTCCATTTTTGAGTGGCATCATAAGTTTATTGTGTCCATTTTAGGGAGAAGAGATTCTTTCACAGGCATCCCAAGCTAGCAAGATGGAGGAGGAGATTTCCAAGCTTCCCACAGAGGTAATTCTCTAAAGCAACTATTGTGGTTGTGGTTGTTGTTTTTATAATCATTATATTCTGCAGTAGGGGAAGGGTCAAGATTATCATTCTGTTTCTGGTACAGGAAATGCACAATGATAAGATGTCTTCACTGTTGTTGTAATCTGAGCTGTGCCACTGTTGCGTCTTTCTCACTAACATCTTTTGCACGAAATGAGCTGCAGTCTGTAGGCTCAAGGGGGGGGTAGGCTGACCAATGGGCATAATCTGGTTAGCCTAATGAGATAAGATTAAGATGGAAATGGCACTCTGAACCATTCCTTTCTTGGACATGGAAAGGCAGCAATTTGCACATTGGGGAAACCCACCCCTAACTTTACATATATGCTAATAAGGTTCAAACTGGTGGTTAGAGGCCAAGAAATATTTGGGGTTGTGATGGCTAGCTCAATGAAAATGCTTATAGATAATGTGCATACATCTGTATCCCTTAATCTTCACCACTTGTGCATCAGTGCCATGATTTTTTTTCCCCAGGAGGAGGAGGAGGAAGGGGAAGATTCAGAGAATGAAGATGGGATGGATATCAAAGACAGTGATGAAGACGGCTCTGATTAGCATGGGCTATACTGGCTTAATTCTTCATGGCATAATTACTGGAACTAGTAAATTAAAGGAAGCAAATATTGAATGGATTGTGTGTCCAGAACACCTGTGCTTCAGTGAGCTTATGTGGATCTCTAGAAAGATTTGCACCTTGAAATTCAAAGCACTTTTCTCCTTGCATCCAAATCTGTCTCCCTTTTCCTCTCTCATATGCCTTGCTCTGTCCATCCCTAAATATTCTCCACTCGTGATATGTAAAAACAAAACATACAACTTTTCATTTGAGTCAAGAATCAACATTTGAAATGTTTGATTAAACATTTGAAAAAATACTAAAATGTTCATTTTGGTTGCTTTCTTCTCATGAAAATATTTCATTGCTCATTTGTATAGTGTTCTAGACTGTTGTGTTTGTAGTGCTACATGCAGAAATATGTATTAAGATCTTTGGAGTTTCATTCACAAATTTACTAAATAAATTAGAAATCCTAACTGTTGCATGCTGTGGCAAGTGTTATAGTTCTTAAGGGGCACTAATGACATTTCTGTAGGTTTAATTAACCTTCAGCATTTGTGTCCCTTACCCACAAGTCATTTCAAGGCTTCTGTGACATTGTCTATAAGCATTTAAATAGGGCAATTGAATGTTATGGAATCATGTCCATGTCTACACATTGAAAAAATATAAATTTTGCTGTCCTGAATTGTCCAGCTAGCTTTAGTCTTTCAAGTATTGCTGTTATCTCTATTTAATATGAAATACATGTAGCTTTCCAGAGTGTAAGAAAATGGCAAGTAAGCAGAGAATCAGTCATGCCCCAAATTTCATGAATTAGATGGGAAGGAAAGCAAATATATGTCTCTTGTTTTTGTAACTTTATATCTTACATGGGTGTTAACTGGGGTTTGAATATGTCTTAAGGTGTGGGATTTGCATTTTAAATTTGGGCAGTCCTGCTTTTTAAAGTCCCTTAGGCCTTTAACTATAATGCTTGATTTTGTAGATTTTTAAATGCTTTATTGTAGGGACACAGCAGTTTCTTCCCTCATAATGGCTATGAAGGAAGGAGTTTTTGCGTCATAAGCTTTTCAAGTCCAGAGAAACATTAATTCCATAGTGTAAAAGTAGTACGCAATGCTGCAATATTGGCTTCTGCAGCTACACATCAAAGCTATGAAAAAGAAGAAAATCTGGTAAACCACAACATCAGGAAAGATAAGTATTGTAGCCAAAACAGTGTGTTCTTAGCCCTTTTATTAAAAGCATAAGAAGCACAAATATGTTTGAAATTGACTTCACATGATTTATAAGCGTAAGACTCCCACTCTTGCTATCTCCCCCTTGCAGGCTTTAGGTATGGTAGACCTGACTTTCCTTAATCTAAAAAAGCCCCTCACTACTGGGCCTCAAAAGAGAAATACAAGCAAAAGATTGAACCCACAACAAACCCAAATGCCAACTCTGTCTCTGCATCTGCTCAGCAATCCCAGACTTGCCGCAGTGCGCAGACTCGCGGGTTTGGGGAGGGCGGGGCCCAGGGAAGGACGGCGCACGCGTACTGCTTACCTTGGGCCTGCTCCTGCGAGACAGGGAAAAGCGAGCCTGGGGAGACAGGGCTGCGTCTTGTGCGCAAGCGCAGCAGCTTCCGGGGAGGGGGGTGGTCTGCTCCCAGCTGTCGGCCATGTCGGTGCAGGAGGACCCGGTTCAGCGCGAGATCCACCAGGACTGGGCCAACCGCGAGTACATCGAGGTGATCACCAGCTCCATCAAGAAGATCGCGGACTTCCTCAACTCCTTCGGTACAGAAGCCGCCGCCCCGGCCTTCTCCTTCCTTCCTTCCCTGTGGGGGTCGCGATCCCTGCCAAGCGGGGCCGGGGGGGGGGTCTGCCTGGGGGCGCTGCTCGCGCACTTCTCACTTTCCCTTTTCTCCGCCTGCAGACATGTCCTGCCGCTCGCGCCTGGCCACGCTCAACGAGAAGCTGACGGCGCTGGAGAGGCGGATCGAATACATCGAGGCCCGGGTAAGGCGGCGGAGGCTGCTCCTTAGGATGGGGGACCCCGGAAGGCGATGACCCCCTTTGCCTGGCTGGCTGCACCCGCGGCCGACTTGGCTTCGGGGATTCTGCTGCCGCGACCCCCTGCTCCCTTTTGCAGGCTTCCTCCAGGCACGGAAGCCAGGCTTGCTTTTGCCCTCCCTGGAGGCTGAGAGGAACCAGGTGGTCAGTTTCAGGCAGCAGGTTGGGCGCAGGGATGTAAGAAGCCGCCAAATGCTGAGTCAGATACGGACCATCCAGCTTAGTATGACCTGAACTGATGGGCAGGGTTTCAGTCAAGGGATCTTGGCAGTGCTAACTGGATATGCCTGCAATGGAACCTCTGCCACTTAGCTATGGCCCTTGTGTGCTTGAATGATTCATAGATAAGGCACCTCATCTAGTTCAACCCCCTGCAATGCAAAAGCCCTCCAGTCAGCTTCTGCCTTTCCTCCCAAACCTTCCTGTACATAGAAAACTAGCATATAAGGGAGAAGGCAGACACATTGTGATACAAGCCTTTTTTGTTGTTGCCTGGAGCCTTCTTCATCACACATATTTGGCCCACACATTCCACCCAGAAAAAGTCCACTACACTTAACGCTGTATTCGATTTTAAGTTATCATATTGGGGGAATGTACATGTATTATTTATATATTTCATAACATGTATACATTGCGTGATTATTTTTTTTAAAAAAACAATTTACAAAAGTGCTACCAGAGTGGCATGAAGTAGATTATTGATGCTATTTTCTGAAATTTTGGTTGGCATACATAGTGAAGGTATTGACTTAACATGGATTTGGGATTGTTTCATATGGGTCAGCCCAGCTACTTTTGCTTTATTTTTAGATTTTAAGGTGTTATGTGATCAAGTGTGCACACAAAAAATAATAATATCTATACTCCTGCACCAATACTACATATAAGTTTCCTAAAGAAACTTAGGAATATCCTCTTCCCCCTTCCCTTCCCAGGAAACCACATTGCAAGGCAAGCAAGCTCTCTTCTTTCTTTTGACAGGTAACAAAAGGTGAAACGCTGACATAGGGTGGCAGAGGCTGGCAGGGAGCCAACCTGGAAAAAAATGTGCAGCTGTTTACGAAGCTGACGATCAGACATCAAGTTTCTTCATTTCTTAATATGGATGGGAGTTACGCTCGTCTCTGCCCCTTGGGAAGCTGCATCCCCCTTTGGAGCCTGTGACTTTGTGCGGGTGATTTCCACCTGAAATGGCTAAATTGTACAAGAGCATGTTTAATTATGTGGTTTTTATACAAGCCGATTTATGCGCTTGCAAAGCTCTCTTTAACAGAATCTTTATGAAACCAAATCTTCATTTCTGGGAACACAATGATGGTGGTGATGTTGTTTTTTAACAGTTGAAACAGAGCAGGATGTTGGGACTGTGCATAGTGGGCAGTTTCAATATACACAGTAAGAGCATCCTGCGGCTGACTTTTGCTGCTGGAAGGTATCGATTCATTTCGCTGCGGTTGTCCAACAGAATAAATGTGCAGTGTGTTTTGGGGGGCAGGGGGAGACTTATCATGTGCCAAGGGAGGGGGGCTTAGTTTTCTAAGTATTTTGTATTATCTGATGTAACTTGGGGTATCTTTTTTTCCATTTGTGTTTCAACAATAAAACCTCCTGTGCTTAACAAATGTGGCCAGTCTGCAGCTAGAGTTTGGGATGGGTGTACATAAGGGATACTGCCGCCGTGTATCCCTTCCAATGCCCATCCAATGCCAGAATAGTGTGAGTGTCCCAGAAAATATTGGTGGACACTTGCAGCTCCCCAGCGTATCCATAGTTAAACATTTTAAATGTTTGTGTAAATTTATTTTTATTTTAATATTGTGGAATTCAGTGTTGTGCTAGGAGATTGACCTGTCACTGCAAGCACTTCTGCTCGCCCAGTGGAACAATATCCCCCATGTGCTGTTCTGGGGGTTCTTCCGACCCGAGTGGATGTGGAGGAGGTGTTGCGGGGATGCAGAGAGAGAAGAGGGTAGCCCCACTGTGCTAGTGGGAGAATCTGCCCTGGCTACTACCAGTAGGACCAGGTAGTTCAATTCGGCTCAGTTGCTGTGAACTTGATGGTGAGCACTGGGTAATAAATCAAATGAACAACTAATAATAAAAAATAGATATAAATAGTATACTGCTTAGATGCCTATTTTGGCCTAAGTTATATATTAGTTAATTTTAAAATAACAATAGGCACTGAAAGCTGGGGCAAACCACCATTTATTCACCATGCCACAAACTGAGCAATGTCAAAGCTATCCATGCCTCTAGAGCAGAGATGAGGAACTGGTGGCCCTCCAGATATTCTTGGGCTTCCAGTTCCTGTCAGCCCCAGTCAGCATGGCCAGTGGGCAAGGAGGAAGGGCGTTTTAAGTACAACATGAGGCAGCTCTTGAGTGTAACCAGGGAAAAGGCCCTGCTCTCCAGGTCTCCCGAGTTGAGGCTGAGTAAAGGTTTCAGCTTATCCTAGCTACACATGTTCAAAAAAAATAAAAAATTGTCCAGTAGCACCCTAGAGACCAACTAAGTTTGCTCTCTCTAAGGTGCTACTGGACAATTTTTTAATTTTTAATTTATTTTTATTGTGCCAGACCAACACGGCCACCTACCTGAACCAAAACATTTTGTTGGCCATGGTGCAGCCACTGTTTCTCCTGGCAGCCTGAATGGAAACAGGAAGAGGAGCTTCAGGCAGCCTTTCAGCTGCCCCGCATACAACCAGCTACATTTTATTTCAGCCTGCAAATTTGTGGTGTTTCTAATTTCTACAAATGTGCATCACATAACACCCCGCCTTGGCCACCCTGTTTTCCAAAAAGAAAGTGGGAAACACGTAAAGAGATAAAGGGGGAAAGTCTGCATGGAAGGAAAAGGCACTGGTCAATCCTGGATGAATGAAGATTAAGAAAACTGCATTTTATTTCAGAATAGGAATCAGAACAATGGCTCTCGGAAACAAAGACACTGATTCAGCGATACTAAATTCCTCATGATGACAAGAAGTCATAGAATGTTTTCTGAAATGCAAGCAATTCATTGATAATGACACAACCCATCATTAGAGTACAGTATTCTGTGCAAGTTGTGCCTTTCCCTTAGTGAAAGTGCAAGGCAGGGGTAACCAACACTGTCCTCTGGCTGTTGGACTACAATTCCAACCAGCCCCAGCCAGCAAGGTCAGGGGCAATGGGAGTTGTAGTCCAACAATATCTGGCAGAGGGGTACCCTGGGTTAAGCAGAAGTAAAGTCCAAGGTGAATATGTTATTTATAGACAAATAGGTGCGTGGTTGTTTTAAATGTTGCCTTTAATGCTGTAACCCGCCTGGGACTTTAGGGTGGAGGGTGGTAAATAACTAATTAAATAATTATTAAGTTGCATTTATTTTTTACCAGTTTTATTATTTTATTAAGTTGCCCTTTCAACAATAGACGTTAAGTCCCCCTGAAAGAGTGCAGTTTCTATTTACGCTGAGCCCCAAATGGTCTGTGCCACCAACCGAAAACGCTCGCTGGCCTTGAAGAGAAATGGGGGGGCGCAACAACATACACACCACCCTTTGCCAACCTGTTGCCCTCTAGAAGTTTGGGTCTACGACTCCCATTACCCCAAACCAGCACACCAAGGATAGCTGGGGGCTGATGGGAGTCGTAATACATGCCATCTGGAGGGCACCAGGTTGGCGAAGGCTTCTATCCGCACTGCATATCCAGGCATGGCCAAACTTGGCCCTCCAGATGTTTTTTGGGACTACAATTCCCATCATCCCCGACCACTGGTCCTGTTAGCTAGGGGTGATGGGAGTTGTAGTCCCAAAATATCTGGAGGGCCAAGTTTGGCCATGCCTGATATGCAATCGAAAGCCTGACTTAGGGCACCTCTCTCCCCCTCCCCCGCCGCCTGAGCCACGTCACTTTCACTTTCTCGTTCGGCTTCTTTATCCTGGACTGACTCCGAAGAGGTGAGTCTGCTGCCCATCGTCCTGTCCCCTCCGCCCCAAATGCCTCTGCAACGCCAGCCAGCCTTGCCTAGAGACGGCAACGAGTAGGTCGTGGGCGGCCAAACGAGGCGCCATTAGGAGCTGGGAAGAAAGTTCCCCCTGGGTGGTGGCGGGAATGTGCTCGCCTTCCAGCCCGCCGGAGTGTTTCCGCCGGTGGGGCCAAGCCTGGCCGCGCTGTGGGCGGGGGAAATGGGGCAACAGGGGCCACTTGAAACTGAATAAACGACGAGGCAGCTGTTTAATGCGACCCCCGCCCCGCTCGTGTCGCAATGGACGGGGTGGCGGGAGGGTCGCGCCTGAAAAGCCCACAAGGCCGCCTGGCGGCTGGGCGGAATGGGAGGTGTTTTCCTGTAGGGGCGGAGAAGGGGAAGCTGAGAGGGACGGGCATTTGGTGAGAAAGACTTATTAGAAACCTTTTGTGAAGGAACAGTTCAGGCAGGACCTGGTGGATGATAATGGCCGAAGTCGAGCTGTAGAGCGCGTCTGAAAAGCTGGGGGTGTTTTGCTCAGAAGGGCGAGCGGGGGAGAAAGGGTTGTGGGAAGAAACCAAACTTGTTTTTGAGTAGTAGGTGATTTCTTTCTAGTTCATTATGATCATAATCATAATAATAATAATAATAATTTTATTATTTATACTCTGCCCATCCCGCTGGGTTTCCCCAGCCACTCTAGGCGGCTCCCAACAGAATATTAAAAACATGAGAAAACGTCAAACATTAAAAGCTTCCCTTAACAGGGCTGCCTTCAGATATCTTCTAAAAGTCAGATAGTTGTTTATTTCTTTGACATTCTTTAAGGATTTAAAGCAGTACCACGTCACTTTAAACCAGGGGTTAGCAAACTTTTTCAGCAGGGGGCCGGTCCACTGTCCCTCAGACCTTGTGGGGGTCCAGACTATATTTTGAAAATAAAAATAAAAATGAACGAATTCCTATGCCCCACAAATAACCCAGAGATGCGTTTTAAATAAAAGCACACATTCTACTCATGTAAAAACACCAGGCAGGCCCCACAAATAACCCAGCGATGCATTTTAAATAAAAGGATACATTCTACTTATGTAAAAACACGCTGATTCCTGGATCATTTGCGGGCCAGATTCAGAAGGCGATTGGGCCAGATTCAGTTTGCTCACCCCCATGCTTTAAACCAGGCATGTCCAACAAGGTCGATTTAATGTGGCCCCCATGGCAGTATATGTCCTGGGGTAAAATCCTAAAAAAAGCTCAACAGCTCTGGTCGGCCCTCATGCATGCTCACTTCATCAAATCTGGCCCTCTTTGAAAAAAGTTTGGGCACCCCTGATTTAAACAGTTGTGGCTTCCCCTAAAGAAGCCTGGGAACTGTAGTTTGTTATGGGTGCTTTTAGGGGATGCCTGTTCCCCAAACAGAACTACAATTCCCAGGGTTTGTTGGGAAAAGGAAGTAATTGTTAGAACTGCTCTGTGAACTGTAGCTCCATGAGGGGAACAGGCGTCTCCTAACAACTCTCATCGCCCTTAACAAGCTATGCTTCCTTCCCAGGTTGCTTTGAGGGAAGTAAGGACTGACCTAAGTGGGATAATGCTTATTTAAAGGTGTGGTGCTGATGAGACCTCACTAGTGCTTGTTCCTAGAGGGCTGGGTCAAAAGCAAAAGCTTCCCAACCTGCCACACATCTTGTGGACCCTTTAAACCCAATTTCGGGCAAAAACATCCTTGCTGCACGCTTCCACAGAACATGATTAATATACAGTGGTATCTCGGGTTAAGTACTTAATTCGTTCTGGAGGTCCGTTCTTAACCTGAAACTGTTCTTAACCTGAAGCACCACTTTAGCTAATGGGGCCTCCTGCTGCCGCCGCGCGATTTCTGTTCTCATCCTGAAGCAAAGTTCTTAACCCAAGGTATTATTTCTCAGTTAGCAGAGTCTGTAACCTGAAGCATATGTAACCCGAGGTACCACTGTAGTACAATCCTAACCACATCTTTCAGAAGTAAGTCCTACTTAATTAACTGAGACTTTGTCCCACATAAATGGGTTTGGATTGCAGATTTACATCCCTTGTTCAGGCAGTACAGTTCCAAAGTGGTTCTTGTTTTGGAAATATGCAGTGACAGATGTAAATACGGAGTGGATGGCTAGGTGGGCTGCTTCTGTATAATATGGGTACGGTAAAGACCCACACATGGATCCTAAAGTCGGTATGCGATGTCAGTGTTATTCCCTTCCCTTCTGTCCACCCGGAAACCTACAAAATGTATTCCAGAGGCCTTTCTCGTGTGAATTACTGCATGATGGGCAGGCGACATCTTTTCTTCTGGCACTTAAAATGGTTCTTTGCTTGCAGCCTGGCTGTGAGCTGGCGATGGAGTCAGGAGGAGGAGCCACAATGCAGGACTTCCTACTAGACGCCTTAGAGGATCTTGGCCAAGAAGATTTTGAGAAGTTTAAGTTTAAGTTGCGTACTGCAGCAGCTCCTGGGGGTAAGAATATTCCACTTGGACGGATGGAGAAGGCAACTCGGGAGAAGATGGTGGAGCTTCTGGTTGAGTTTTATGAGGAAGAGGCTGCTGCCCTGATGATAACTATTTTTGAAGACATTGGTCTCAAGTACAATGCTTCTAAACTCAGCAAGGGTATGGATTTGTACTCACCTAGATATAATGTGCTATATAATTGACTGCAGTTCAGTATAGCTAATAATCGCTTAGAGCAGGGCTCAGCAAACTTTTTCAGCAGGGGGCCGGTCCACTGTCCCTCAGACCTTGTGGGGGGCCAGACTATATTTTGATTTTTTAAATACGTGAACGAATTCCTATGCCCCACAAATAACCCAGAGATGCATTTTAAATAAAAGCACAAATTCTACTCATGTAAAAACACCAGGCAGGCCCCACAAATAACCCAGAGATGCATTTTAAATAAAAGGACATATTCTACTCATGTAAAAACACGCTCATTCCAGGACCGTCCGCAGGCTGGATTTAGAAGGTGATTGGGCCGGATCCAGCCCCCGGGCCTTAGTTTGCCTACCCATGGCTTAGAGGCTGTTCACCCACCCCTAGCTCTGCTCACCTCACAATTTTACAAGTTCATTGTATTTTTATTTTTATTTTTCAAAAGCGACTCCTTTCTGTGGAAGTTCTCTGCCACAAAACAAAAATTGCCATTGCACGTAACAAGAGGCTGGAAGGGAAAAGGGGAGGAAAGGAAACAGCAGCCCTTCACACAAATCCTTTCCAGACTTGGGGTGACACATTTTTTCTTTTCTTTTTTTTACTGCTCTTCTGTGAAAATCTGGTATATATGAAAACTTGTTATTTCTAAAATAAAATAAAATAATTTGGAACGTGTGCACACAGGTGAACACATATCTGTGAGCAAGACTACAGGTGGCCTAGATTACCTGGCTTGGAGCCACACACACATATTTTAAAAATTATTTCTGACTGTTCTGTGTAATTCTGGTATATTTTGAAACTTGTATTTCAGTTTTTATTTTTTTACAAAAAATTAAAAGGTGCATGTAGGGGTAAACAAATACCTGCTTGCATTCCCACAAGGGACCTCAGGTATCCAGAACTTACCATGCGCAGGAACGTACTAACTGAGGGGACAGGGACAGCAACATACAGTGCAGTACATCCCATCAAGCCCCACTGCTATTGAGGACTGGAAACATTGAGATAGATTTTAGAGGCATAAAATTGAAATTGCTCCTCTGTGGATGACGGCATACGTATACACACAGAGAAAATAATTACTCGTTGTCAGAGCTACCCTAGGTCCCAGCTCACAAAGGACCAACGCTGCTTCGTTGTTAAGTATAAAAGTCTTTATTGAAGTTCAGTTTCACTTCCAGAGCCGCAGCGCGCAGCCCCACGTCTAAAGTCTCAGACCACTGATGCTCCGTCTGAGTCTCCTCCCCCTTGACACCAATTTAAGATTCTAGCCTTGCTCCACCTTCTCCGCTGCTCCTTCCTCCTCTGGGTCCGCCTGCCCACCGGGGTTCCGCCCTTTCTAGCCTCTTCTCCCGCTGATTCCCCTGAGCCTTCTCCCTCCCTCCGGCGGGCTTTAGGAGCTGGTTCCCCATCCGGGTCTCCTGCTGTTCCGCGCGCCTGCACATTTGAACTTGGCGCGCGCGCCCAGCCAGCAGCTTTCCTCCTGACCGTTCCACTGCTGCTGTCACTGCTTCCCCCATCGGGGGGGGGGGCTAGCTGCAACTGACCTCCCCTCCGTTGGAGGCGTGGTCAGCCCTGACTCCCTCTCTGGAGGAGACACTGCTCCTGACACATGTGACTCCTCCCCCCCACTACGCTCTGGTGGGGAAACTGGTCCCGATCCTCCACTGCTGCTTTGGGGTTCCCCTCTGGCTCCTTGTTTCTGGTGCGTCCCCCCTGGGACCCCCCTTGCCCTGACCATCGGCGCCCCCTTCTGGGAATCTTCTGATTCGCTGGAGAAGCTCATGGAATCTCTCGGGCCACTGTCATACTCCCCTACGCTGCCTTCGGATTCTTCCCCTTCGCTCTCCCAATCCTCTCTCCCTAGTGCTCCTGCTCCTGATTCCCTGACACTCGTGTTCACATTAGTGCCCTGGTGTAGACACAGCCCAAGTGAAAATAATTCCTTTCTGACAGAAACCTTCCAAAATGTTCTCAGATAGCTGGGGGGGGGGGGCTTACTTTCCTCAAGCCATTCAACCAAGCAAAATGTTTTTAAACACCGTTTACTTTCATTTGCTAAAATACAGTTCCTTCCATTTGTTCTGAAACTACATAGTAAAGGGAGGGAGAGACTTTTAAGCGCCAGTAAGAAGGAGGAAATGAAAAGGAAGGAAAGAACTCTGATCAGATGGAGGGATGAGGCATGGTGGGCGCTGCATAAAATAGGGTTGGGATGGGCACATGGGGCTGCCATGCTGCAGGTTGCCCACCTGTGATGCAGATGATATAGAACTGAATTTGATTCCAAATGCTAGTTGACCTAAAGCCCCAAAGCCTGTCTCAAAGCTGGCCTGAACTCAGCTTTTCAGGAAGGGGCTTGGTATGTACAGTGATCCTTTCAACTTTCCTATACATTATGAGCACCAGAGTTAAAAACCTACTGATCGCAATACAAAAATGTCTGACCAGTTATTTTATTTCTTTTCAGAGGTTGGGAAGCAATTTCAAGGTATGTAAGCACCTCATCGTAAGCCATTGTAAGTTTTAGTCTAGAACTCAAGATAAGTGGATCCCTTGTGCTAACTTTTCGAAAACAGCCTAGAGAGAGCCAAAAAGACTCTTGAGGCTCAGTAATTTGTAGAATATGTTTGAAGGAGAAAAGCAAACAAAATTGGATAACCACAGGATTGTGAGGCATAACTGCAGATATCAGGTAAGCATGGCCTCTGGAAGATGTAAGTATTTGCATCGCTCTCTAATTTGGGAATATTGCACTGTACCAGTATTAAGAGGGGAGGGAGTGGTAATAGAGAGCTGGTGCTAGACAGAACAGGACTAGAGTTATTCTTCTAACATTGCCGATGAGCTCTAAAATGGTCAGTGGTGATCAGCGTCTGGCCTCCCAAGAGATTGTTTGTGGCTCCCAAAGATTCCCCCACATTTGAATTTTTTATTTTAAGTAAGCTTTCTTTAATTGCTCGCTCCTATGCCCATCCTTTTCTTTTTTAATCTGTTTAGTTTCTGCTCCCACAGATATACTTGTGATGCCAAAAGGTTTTCTGTGTCCCCAAGCCCCTCTCTTCAAAGTTGACTTTTTATTTATTTTTTAAAATACTGATCACTCCCAGACACCCCCTGCTGTAACCTTTTGATGCCAAAAGGTTTTTCTGAAAACTTGTTCTTTCCAAAGCAAATAAACAAAAGATACAAATTGACCACACCCACTTTCCCCTCTGTGACTACAGACACTTTTTTTTACCAGCCATGTGCACTTTGACATGCCCATGAGTCAGTACATTTTCATATATATTTATGATGGGGAGGGCGGGGATACAGATCCCATAAAGTAGAGCCAAAGTGAAAGAGATGTATGCTAGTTTAGGTTTTCCCCAATGATAGGGACAATTCAGAAACAGTGCAGGCAAACGGTATGCCTGATTCGGGGTATTTGAATGTTTTAATGTATTTTTAATAGTTTGTTGGAAGCCGTCCAGAGTGGCTGGGTTTCCCAGATGGGCGGGGTATAAAATATTACTATGGTGATGATGATGATGATGATGATGATGATGAACTCTGCAAACTTGCAAACACAGACCTTGGTAGTCTTGAGCAAAAGAAAAGTTCTTTAACTTAGAGGGTCTGCATAGACAAGGGACCACTGTTGCAATGCCATGGCAGGTGGTTAATCCTTCTCTCTGTCTATACTAGATTACAAAAAAAAGTATGCTGAGAATGTGAAGGAAGAATACTTGCTAACAGAGGACAGAAACAGTCTCTTTGGTGAGAGCACCCCATTAAATGCCCGCTATATAGAGTTACTTATCATCAAAAAACACCGGCCTCAGAAGCAGAGGGAACATGAATTGGTTGCTACTGGCAGGCTGCACATGGACATCTTGGAAACCAACAGTTCAAATTATTCATCAACTGATATACAAAGCCTTTTTGAACCTGATGAATCGGGAATAGCCCCAAGAACTGTGGTGTTGCAAGGACCTGCTGGTATTGGTAAAACGATGACCGTGCAGAAGATTATGCTGGGCTGGGCTGCTGGGGAGCTGTACCAGGATGTCTTTGACTACGTGTTCTGCATTCGCTGCAGAGAACTAAGCCTTGCTGAAGATGCCAGCAGCCTGGCTGACCTTATTGTAGATCAGTGTCAAGACATGTATGCCCCAGTGAAAGGGATTTTAGCCCACCCTGAAAAACTGCTCTTCATCATTGATGGCTTTGATGAGCTTTGTTGCTCCTTAGAGCTCGTAGGAGACAGTTTCTGTGATGATCCTTATTCAAAGGTGTCTATACAGGGTGTTCTGAGCAGCTTGTTGAGAAAGAAGCTTTTGCCCAAATCCTACCTGTTAATCACCACAAGACCTGGTGCTGCAGAGAGGCTGCATGGGTGCTTGAAGTTTCCGAGATTTGCTGAGATCCTTGGATTCACTGAGAAAGGTCGCCGTGAGTATTTTTTCAAGTTCTTTAAAGATGATCAGAAAGCCAACCTAGCACTGAGATTCATTGAAAATACTAGTGCAGTCTCCACCATCTGCTTCATCCCCATGGTGTGCTGGATCATCTGCTCTGTCATCAGAGTTGAACTGGAAACTGAAGACGAGATTGCAGACACCTTGGACACCACAACAAAAGTCTTTGTACAGTTTTCTCACAATCTTCTTAAGCATGATTCTGCGAAATGGAAGAACTCCTCTCTGAATGAGCTCGGAAGGCTCTGTTCCTTGGCACGGGCTGGCATCCTGGGACAGAAAATCCTCTTTGAGGAGCAGGATCTCAAGGAGCATCATTTGGAGGTTTCTGCTCTTAAAGACCTCTTTCTAGACAGAAGAACATTCCAAAGGGGGATTGGCCGGCACAACCTGTACAGTTTTCTCCATCTCTGCTTCCAGGAGTTTTTTGCTGCCATGTGGTATATTCTGCAGAAGGACTCAACGGAAGTTTCAGATAACAGTATGGGGGACTTGAAGACACTTTTAGCTGAGTGCGAGAAGCCAGGCAATGAGCATTTAACATTAACAGTATGCTTCGTATTTGGCCTGAGCAGTGAAAAGGTGCGCATCTTTCTTGAGCAGACTCTGCAGTGCAAGACATCTGACCTTGTGAAGCCTTTCTTGCTTCAGAGAGCAGAAGAAGTGGCGACTGAGGAGCCTCCTCGAAAAGGTCATTGCCTGCTGAAGTTTTTCCACTGCCTGTTTGAGACCCAGGAAGCAGAATTTGCAAACCGTGTGATGCATCATTTCCAGAATATTAACCTTTCTTACCAGATGCTCTCGGTGCTGGACTGCAGGGTTTTGGCGTTCTGCTTGCAGCACAGTAAAATCGAGGATCACTCCATTGATCTAACGTTTTGCAGGCTGAAGTCTTACCACATGAGAGCTTTGGCTCCAGGAATAAAAAACTGTACAACTTTAAAGTAAGTGATGCCATCATATTGTTTTTTTAGGAACAGCAAATGCCAGGCATTTCAGGATTTGAGTGGAGAGCCTTTGGGTTGGGCACTGATTTGTTTTCCCCTTTGTTACTAGGATTACTTGTCAAAGGAAGACACTCCCAGACTCAAGCACACTGTGTTGTAGTGGTGGAATAGCCATGTATTCACTTCTTCACCATTTCTGAAACCATATGAAATCAATGTGGCAATATATGCCTTGTATAAATGCCTTGCTGTCAGTAACCATGGCTCAAAATCCCTTCCAGTCTCCATCTTTGGCTCAAAAGCTCATGCAGTCTCCTTGTCCCCCTGCCTAGAATAGTATGCACAAGAAGGTAAAAAGCCCCTGGTTTCCCTGGCTTGAAAATCCTAGACCAGCAAAGTCATGCATGTAGTTGGGAGATGCATACTGGGCTTGGAAAAATAAATGTTGATGGTGGTGTAACTAACGTATTCCTGGTCACCATTCTATTTCTCAATAGAAATTTTGAAATAAGGAAATAAAGGCTATATTCCCGTACACACCTACGTGGGTGTAAATCTCCTTGAACTCAATAGGACCCTTCAGTAGCTATGCGTAGGAGTGCATGGAAGGTGTGTTATTTTTCTGCTAAGTACACAGGTGCCAGCCTTCCCCATAAAAACTTTGTTCTGTTCTCTAACACCTAGAATTGGTTGACACTGTGGTAAGAGTGCCCATCTGCTTGGCCGCTCTAGATTTTCACAGAACTCAAAAACCTGCAATTAGAAATCTCTGTGTGTTCAGTCAAAACAAATTTCACCATAGATTCCATTGTGTATTACAGCTACATTTTAGTTTTGACAGAATTCTGGCTTGTGGTTGTTTTTGGACCAGAAACAGTACCATGGTTGGAGAACAGAAGGGACGCATTGGGGAGCAATAAGTGTGTAGGGGCAAGGAAGGGAATAGAGCGTGGGATCCTTCTTGCCCATAGCACCCTCAGAAAGCCACTTCCTCATACACAAACTTTTAGTAATCCCTAATTTTCAAGTATTTCTCTGTAAATGGCTAGAAGCCTGTTCTTTTCATAAGGAAGTGGAGATTTCACACTTCTGTGTGAGCTATTAAGTTTCTACATTGGATGGTCCAGTTCCAACTATGCAGACCCACCTTCTTATATTCCTCCTAGATTTTGAAGAATCAGCCCTGAATCTTTTTTCATCTTTCTCATTCTCTGTCTTTCTCATTGTAGCTTTGGAAGTAACAAACTTGGAAACTCAGGAGTGCATGTTCTCTGTGCCACTCTGAAGGAACTAGACTGTAATGTAACCACTCTAAAGTAAGTAACAAGGGAGCAGAGACACATACAAAAAGTTGGGTGTATGTATGACGTCTTTGTGGGCTTGGAGTTCAGATTATTTGCTATCTGCGCACTATTCCAATGGGGTGCAGGGTCTGTGGGAGTCTGGATGCAACTAGCTGGCAGTGAGAGAGAAATTTCACAGTGGGAAGGGTTTTTAGACACAAGTAGCCAGACACTGGTGCTGAGAGCAGGATGCAAAGACAGAGTAAGGTCTGGGAACAAGACCAACAGGACCAGGGACAGCTCCACATCAGCAGACAAGTTGTCTCCAGGAGATACAGAGCTCATCTCCTTATAATTTCCTCTTAATGACTGCTCAAGTCCCACTTCCAAGTAAAGTGGGGGGAGGAAAGCACTCTGGCTCAGTAGCTTCCTAGTATGCCTTCTGGCACATAAGGCAATGAGGAAAGAGGAATGTTAGGTATTCCTCATACTGACTATTCAAGCTGGCAACTTGGCTTCGAGTTGCACGTTAAATTCTGGAAGTAGACTGAATAATAGTTTGCTTGTAACTATATATTCCTTTGAGTCTGCTCTCACCAAAGTTTTGAGGAAAGGATAATAGTGCTTAGATGTAGTGTGTGATCTGCCTATGACCTTGCATCCATTTTGTCCCTGCCAGTCTTGATGAGAATTACCTCACAGATGCTTGCGCCCAAGAACTTTGCACTATTCTGAGCACCAGCCACACGCTCTGCACCCTAAACCTTCAAGACAACTCCTTCTCAGAGGTTTCTGTGCCTTTCATCCGCCACCTCATGGAGACCTGCCCCAGCCTGACTGTTCTGTCGTAAGTGCTGATAAAGGGTGGGAGAGAGAACTAACCTTGCCTTCCAGGAAACCGATAGGATTGCTTTGCTGTTGTCGCTCCTGAGGCCAAAGAAGTGAAGTGGCAGGATGGGAGGAGTATTTTGACTGAATGGCAAAGGATTAAGAGCAGGTTTCTCAGAGCATATCTGTAATGGTTCTAGGGGTTGCTCGTGCGTAAATCGACGCCACACCTGGCTAGATTACCTGGGTGAACCCTTTCTGTCTGGACAGCCTCTCACCCGTGGCTGTCTCAATCGCTGGCAGAATCCGTGGGCGTTTCTTGAACTTCTTCCAGCAAAGAAGCTCTTTGATGCCTAGTCGCCGCCTACTCTCCCTGCGCGGAAGTCTTCTGCGCAGGGAGGGTGTGGGCAGCGGAGGACCCGTGCTCTCCCCGCTGGTCTCCGGCAAGGAGTCCTGGAGCTACCTCGCCGATTCCCCCATCTGCCCCCCTTCTCCACTGGTGCTACGCTGAATTCCTTCCCCAGAAGATGGGCTGCTTCTCTCCCTCCCGGGACGCTCTCCGGAACCCCTCTGGAGCCCTCCCTCTCCCTCGGGCTCCGATGGCAGTTCCCTGACAATATCTGACCTTACAACTTGTCACCAGAAGAGTTTGCTCTTTATAAGCAGATTTCAACATAACAAATACACACATTTATGCTGACATCACACACATTTCCATCCAGAAACAGAGGGTGGTTAAAAGAAAAGGGAAATTGCTGTTTCCAGTTCCTTTACATGGGAATAAAATGGTTTGAGCACATGATGTAAGGCCAAAAGCTGAAGCCAGTAAAACTTTCCATTCTGCTAGCACGCTCTCCTCCTGCTCTCATTTAGGTCCAACATAGAGATTGATAGTTGTGTAACCACCCAGTTCATCCCACCAGATTTGCTCCTGGCCAACTGAAGACATGGTACAGACTTGCCAGATTCAATGGTGTCTTGGACATAGGAAGAGAAGGAAGGAAGGAAGGAAGGAAAGAAGTTGTGATGCTTCTTGCTTGCCTCAAGGATACATTGCAGCCAAGCAAACACACTTGAGGGTGTGGAACAGTGTCAGTGAGGAAGAGGGAGAGAGGAAATACAACCTAAGTAAGGAGAGTCCTGAGGTTTGGAGGGCTGCATTCGGCTTTTGGGCTTGAGATTCCCTTCCCCTGCCTCAGTCACATATGTCGAGCTCCTGCATACCCTTAAAAAATATCACTCACTTCATTACCTTAAGTTAAATCACTGGATCCTTCCTCTCTCTGCTGCTCACTTCATATCATAGGATATGAAGACAGAAGGTAGCATTGCAGCCCACTCATAAAAACTGCAGCTTCAGATCCTGGTACAGTGGTACCTCAGGTTAAGTACATAATTCGTTCCGGAGGTCCGTTCTTAACCTGAAACTGTTCTTAACCTGAAGCACCACTGAAGGAATGGGTTTCTGTGTAGCAAGTTTAAAACTGACTCAAACCCCCCCTTTTGTTCTTTCAAAAGAGAGCATTTTAAAATGCGTAAAACTTGAGCTGTTGAGCAAAAGCATAATAAGGACACAATTGCATAAACAAGCTCTCTCCTTTATCAGTCACGGGGAGGGATGACCCTGACTCTTTAGGGGAACAAAGAAAACACGTCAATACTTTATCTTATGTGCTCACCACAAAATACGTGGGGACCGATGTCCGGGAAAAACGCCAAAAGCCTGTTCCCAGAGATCATGACCTCTTCCAAGATAAGAGTAGGAACAGGAATATCCTTTTATGGTCAGGAGTGCAGGAAGGAAATCCCTTTTATGGTTAAGAGTGCCGGAGCAGGAACATCTGTGATGTCAACCTGCGTGTACAAGCTGACGTGGCTGGGGAAGGGGGAGAGGTGCCTGGAGGATATATATACTGCATGAGACTTGTCATTTCTTTGGACTTGCTGTGGACTTGATCACGCAAGTGCCTTCTGCTATCCGGAGAGCAGAATAAACTCTTTCTTTGAACCAACTCAGTGTCATTTGACTTCCTTCCTCCTGTCCCGGAGCAATGCAGACCCAATCGGTGAACTCCAATAAGGCTGCACCACTTTAGCTAATGGGGCCTCCTGCTGCCGCTGCGCCACTGGAGCACAATTTCTGTTCTCATCCTGAAGCAAAGTTCTTAACCCGAGGTACTTTTCTGGGTTAGCGGAGTCTGTAACCTGAAGCGTACGTAACCTGAAGTGTATGTAACCCGAGGTACCACTGTATTCATTTGTACTCATTTCTGGTTATCTTTCCTTTTCTTCCAGGTTGGGTAGTAATGGATTTGGTGAAAAAGGAAGGAAACGCTTGAAACAGCAAGAGAAGAAGTTAACTAAGTCAGGACGTCCTTTTTTGTTGTGGCTGTGACACATTCTAATTTGTATGCTCTGGATCAACAGCAGTCATGTTACCAAAGGGCAGCATTGTACTGAATCAGGTAAACGTGCTTGTAGCTGCAGGATGGGAGTTCTAGAGCTGAACATTTTTTTAAAAGAAAGAAAGGCAGCTTTAAGGCTCAGATGCAGAGCTGCCAACTTTAGTTGTTGAAATTGCTTCCCAAACAGGAAGGTTGAAATGAGCAGTCATTGAATTAAAAAAGTAAGCACTTTGATCAGCTATCTGATTATTATTTTTTTAGTATTTTCTTACTCAACCTAGCAGCCTTGTTTTAATTTCACTTTAATTTGTATACCACCTTTCTATATAGAAGGCTGTTTACAAGCTGAAGAAACAACAAAATTAAACAACACCAATCACACATCTTATTAACGATCCAATCCAACACAAATAAGGCAAATAAAAAAATATGGCTTAAAATCAACAACTTATATCCAATAAAGTAATATTCAACAGTCCCATTAGAATATAATAGTACCCTATAAAAATAAATTTCAAAATACCAACAAATAACAATTAAATAGAAATCCACAATCAACAATTACAATAAATCATTACTTAAATTATAAAGATAATAGCAAAATTACAATACATAAGATACCGCAATACATAAAAATTCTTGTAAAAAGATCAAATTGAGCAGCAGGGGCACATAGTTTATGAAATTATTAAAAGATTCCCCCCTCCCCAGGTCACACAAAACTCCTCTCTTCCAGCTGCTTTTGCTGTTCTTAAAGCAAAGGCTGTTGAGAAAGGGTGTTGCTCAGCTGGGCGCGATTAAGGGCAGGCAAAATGAGGCTCTTTTGCTGTTCTTCACACTTCCCAGCCAAGGGAGCTGACAAGATGCTGAGGCAGTTGTAGTTGTTAAAATGAGATGAAGAAGCAAGGTGTTATGGCTACTCACATCTCCATGAGTGGATAGAAACTAAATATTCTCATAGCTTTATTACAAGTCCTGCAATCTTTGTCCACGAATGTGAAAGTTGGCAACCATGTTATGGTATCTTCTAGAGTTGCCATATTTTGAAGATAAAAAAAAAGGACACCTTTGCCAACTTCTACTTTATAACTTTGGATCGCTATGACAACACTTATTTTACATACCCACGACAAAGAGGACGTGTCCTGGATAAAGAGGACATATGGCAACCCTACAACAAATCCAGGTCCTGCTCAGACCCTCGTCAGAATAATTTGCAGAGCTGTATATTGATATATAGTAACAGTGAGTGTATTATATAGAGGGGGTGAATCAGGAAGGGGTTTGCATGGAATCCTCCTGCACTGTGTGGCCACTGTGGGAACAGGATTCAGGATTAGATGGGCTGTTGGCTTTATCCAGGAGGACTTTTCTATGGTCCTCCAAGAACATGGTCTGTTAACTGGTAGAAACCATAGATCAGGTATCCCCAAACTTGGCCTTCCAGATGTTTTAGGACTACAATTCCCATCATCCCTGACCGCTGGTCCTGTTAGCTAGGGATGATGGGAGTTGTAGTCCCAAAACAGCTGGAGGGTCAAGTTTGGGGATGCCTGCCATAGATCATTTTCACATGTACCATTATCAACTCAGGTATCACACATCCTCATTCCTTAATATAAATAAATAACATATTTGTGCAAATACAGAACCTTACATTTATCTCTGCTGAAATTCATTGTTAGTTTTTTAGTAGTTCTCCGCCCTGTCATGAAAATCTCAGTTCCTTTTTCAGTTTTCTAAGGTCTTAGCTACCCTTTACAGCTTGGCATTATCTGCTGATTTTTATGAACATCCCTTCCTTCATGCATGTCATTTGCCTCCTTCATATTTTTTTCTGTGTGTTTTATTTAATGTTTATTTGTGGATTTTAATAGTACCTAATATAATGACTCAAAATATAAAATAAGTAGAGCATATCCATGAAAATAAATGGCAAAATGTCACATTAAAACTAGGAAAAAGCGCACTGTTATTTATTTATTTCATTTATGAGTTGCTTCCCATGAAACATCCTGAAGTGATTAACAATAAAAGCACCCAAGAATAAAACCATATTTCTACATTTTAAAATCACAGCTCAGGTACAGATTGGGATAAGAATTAACCTTCCATCCCGCCCTTAAGTGACACATTTCAGTCAAAGTAAAGCATTTTTAATGGGAGAGTTAAGAAAATGTTTAAATCGCTTTTGCTGAAATCAGTGGGATGTGTGTTGTTGTGTGCCTAGTCTTCTTTCCCCTTATTACTAACTCATAAAGAGAAGCATGGGAAGTGAGGTGGAAGGCGGGGCGGGAAGTGTTTTGCATTGCCATCAGAACATAGGACGATTTCAGCCTAAAGTGGCTTCAAGGAGATGAAGGTCCATAGCCTGGGTGCTACGCCTGATAATGCCTAGTCATCTGTACTTGAAGTTCTTCCACTCAGATGGTGCCTTTAGAAAAGCATCCCCAGCAAACATTTGCATTTCTTCTGAACGTGGCAGCTACAGTGTGGCTTTTAATTAAAAGCAGATGTAACATTTTATTGTGCTTCCCTAGGGATTTTTGTTCTCAGAAACTGTTGGGTCATGATTGTTGGGTCATATTAAAAATCCACCATAAAAGAGACAGCCCCAATGTGCTTATGGAATGTTGCAATTGTGCTCAGCGGACGGCAGCAAGACACTAAAACAGCTTTCAATTAGAATTACACAATTTCCCCTTAGTTATGGCCTTAGGAAGTGGTTCATGGCGTCCAGAGATAGCAGGAGTACCTGCTTGAAGGGGCGTAGGAAGGGGGCTGCGGGGGGTGTGGCTCACCCCAGGTGTCATCCTTGAGGGGGGTGACAAAATGGCACACCACGGGGGTCGGCACTTACCACGGGGCCTGGCCTGGCCAGCACGCCCAAGCCACCCATCACTCCTGGGCATAGCTGTCAACTTTCAGATTTGAAAATAAGGGATCAGCAGCCTCACCTGTCCCGGGGACAGTCTACGGGATATCTAACAATCTGGGATAGCAGCAGGAAGCAGCGGGAAACGGCGCTGGAATAAGGGAATTTCCTGCAAAAAAAGGAAAGATTGACAGCTATGCTCCTGGGAGTGACGTGGCTCAGGGCCCTGTGCTGCCTGAAATGGCAGCATGGGGCTTGTGTCCACCAGGCAAACTCCATAGGCAGTTCGCCGCTTCGCCCCCCTGGGCGGATACTGAAACCTCCCCAATGTGCGGATTGCCCTGGCCCCGTCGCTTTGGGTGCCGGAGCAGCTATCTACACCCCTGCCTGCTTGATGGTGCTAGTATCTCTGGAAAATGAATGGGACATATTGAGTATCCCATTTTGCACGGAAGGTACCCATTTGCTCAGAAGCAGAGGGAGCCCCCTTGGTAGTTTGACTTTTTCAGAATTTTCAGGGGGTGGCTTGAGAGAAGGCATTCTCTGTGGCAGCCCCTAAGTTGCAGGCTTCCCTTCCCGCTGAGATGTGTCTGGCACCTTCATTATACAGTTTCCATTGTAGGCTGATGATGTAACTCTTTATCCTGGCCTTCAGTTAAGTATTTTTAGGAAGCACCTTACTCTTGTGACCCCAATTTGTTTTAAACTTTTTAATATCATGGGAGCAGTTGTGCTATTCTGATTGTTCCATCAGTCCAAGCATTTTTGTTTCCATCCTTTGTTAAAGAAGAATACAGGGCACAGATTGCTTAATAGAGTACTGTCCGTACTCTTCTGTGGTTCCCCAAAGAAAGGAGAGACCTATGGAGGGGGACAGAGGCAGCAGCGTGCGGGGGGATGACTCGGGGTTTCAGTTTTGTTTACACAAATGCACAGAGTATTGGAAACAAGCAAGAAGAACTTGAGCTCATAATACAGGGTTGCAAATGTGAGTTACCAGTAACAGGCATTATTGAAACCTGGTGGGATAAGACTCATTACTGGAATGTAGAAATTGAGAGGACAACCTGTTCAAAAGGAAAAGATCGATTTCATTTCCCAGAAGGTGGAAGAAGCAACAGGGGGAAGGGTCATCTCTCTTGGACCTGGTCCCCACCAAAAGGGAGGAACTGATCCATAAAGTGAAAGTACAGGGAAACCTGGGAGGAAGTGATTATGTCCTCCTCTGTTTCATGATACAGAGGCAAAGGAAAGCTGAGTGTAGTCGGACACGCACTCTGGACTTGAAGAAGACTGATTTCAAAAACCCGAAGGGACTACTGTGTGACATCCAATGGTAAAATATACTCAAGGAGAAGGAAGTTCAAGATGGATAGGAGTTTCTTAAAGGTAAACTATTGTAGGCACCATCCCAACAAAAAATATCAAGTGTGAGGCACCTAAAGAAACTGGTGTGGCTGCATAAGGAGCTTTCAGATGAGCTTCAGGTATAAGAAATGGAAGAAAGGAGAAATTACAAAGGATACATGAGTAGTCAACAGTTGCAGGGGAAAAGTCAGGTGGGCCAAAGCTCAGAATTAACTCAGGCTTGCAAGAGAAGTTAAAAAGGATTTTTAGAATGTTTCTTCGGCTGGATGGCCCTCAGAGTCCCTTTCAAGTCTACAATTCTATGACTCTTATGTTTTTACCAGTGTATCGGTTTGGTATAAGTTGAAGAATAAATTTACCTTGCTTTTGTCTCCTCATACTTCCTTATTTTACAATGAAATCATCTCACATGCAGGCGACATGCTCAGTGATCTTACATCTTTGTATAAAGCAGAACTAGACTGAATTAAAAACAACAACAACTAGGCAGCGGGTTTAAATACTATGTAAAAATTACTAATACGTTGACTGATTTTCTCTGTAGTTGTATCAGTACTTTCAAATAAGAGAAGTACCATATTGTTTATTAAGGAAATGTGGACCTTTGAGAGCAGAAACAGAATTTGAAATATTATTAGCATCAGAACACGATAAGGGTTTAATTGGTAAGGCCTGTATTATAATTATTAAATTGGATAAGAAGACTGGTACATTTATTAAAAAGGGCTAAAATATTTGACAAGAATTAACAGAGAAGGAATGGAAATGGGTGTTGGTTAGAATACCAAGACAGTATTATAACTACAAATTTCAAGAAAAATGCCCATGAAGTCCAATATCAGTGCCGGTATATTCTCAAATAAATGCTGGAGCTGTGATGTGAACTAAGCAGATAGCTTACATGTTTTTTTGGAGTTGCCCAGTAATTCAAATTTATTGGCATGCTGTTAGAAATATTAGAAATGGCTGGTTATTTATTGTTAAAGGTAAAGGTAAAGGAACCCCTGACCATTAGATCCAGTCGTGGCCGACTCTGGGGTTGCGGGGCTCATCTCGCTTTATTGGCCAAGGGAGCCGGCGTACAGCTTCCGGGTCATGTGGCCAGCATGACTAAGCCGCTTCTGGCGAACCAGAGCAGTGCACGGAAACACCGTTTACCTTCCCGCCAGAGTGGTACCTATTTATCTACTTGCACTTTGACGTGCTTTCGAACTGCTAGGTTGGCAGGAGCAGGGACCGAGCAACGGGAGCTCACCCCTTCGCGGCGATTCAAACCGCCGACCTTCCAATCGGCAAGTCCTAGGCTCTGTGGTTTAACCAACAGCACCACCCGCGTCCCTATTTATTGTTAAATTACTCTAAAATATTATTATTTGAAAGGTACAGTGCATGATGTTGATTTGCAAAATGTTTTAAATTGACTAGCTGTGGCATTGCAAAAGGTGGCCTGGAAAAAGTACAATGCCATCAGTAACAGACTGGGTTGAAACTTTCTGGAATATAGTAAAAATTGTTTTCTTATGTGAACAGCCTTAGGAAGTCTAATAGAAAAGGTTGAAAAATTTGCAACCCCACTAGGTGGCACTCGTGATGTTTCTCCAAAATGGGTTTGATGCTGTGGGAAAATTCAGGTGACCCAATGTCTAGACCCTAAATGAATTCCACAAACAGAATTTCAGGAATGGGAGTAACCAGAGGTTTAGCTCAATGAAACCCCTCCCCCCCGAATATTGTGGTCTTCTCTTCAAGTAATCAAGCAGAAAGTTTGTGGGGAGGGGAGCCAGTGGTGTGTTTAGAGCAGGGGTAGGCAACCTGAGGCCTGGGGGCCGAATCCGGCTCAATTGCCTTCTCAGTCCAGCCTGCTGATGGTCCGGGAATCAGCATGTTTTTACATGAGTAAAATGTGTGCTTTTATTTAAAATGCATCTCTGGGTTATTTGTGGGGCATAGGAATTCGTTCATTTCCCCCCCAAAAAATATAGTCCAGCCCACCACATGGTCTGAGGGACGGTAGACCAGCCCACAGCTGAAAAAGGTTGCTGACCCCTGGTTTAGAGTGCTGGACTAGAGCTGGGAAGAACCAGATTCAAATCCCCTCTCAGTCATGAACTAGACTAGGTGCCCTTGAGGTAGTCACTATCTCTCAGCCTAATCTATCTCACACAGTTGGTGTGAGGATAAAATTGGGGTGGTCAAGAACCATGTATGTTCATTGGAAGAATAATGGGACATGAATGCAGAAAAATAAATAAATAAATAAACAGCCTGTAGCTATGTGTGAGAGAGAAATGCCCACAATTTATAGAATCCACATGGGTTGGAAGTAGAAGCACGATCGGTCCAGGAAAGGATTGTCCTCACGTGTTGACAAAACGTTTTTAGCTGGCAGAATTGTGCAGCTAGCTTCATTGCTTCTGGCACGTTGTATACCAAGTATGTAACCAGCTACTGTCATTTCCCTCATTTTCTTTTTCCTGCCTTTATTGTGGACGGCAAATTGTTGCCCTCCAGATGTTTTTCGACTCCAGCAAGTCCATGCTTGCTGGGGCTGCTGGGAGTTGCAGTCAAAAACATCTAGTGGACACCAGTTTGGCAAAGGCTGAGCTGCAGTGTGTACCTAGAAATTCCCACTTTGTCAGAGGGCAGTGGGAAGGAAGCAGCAGCAGAGTGATGATTTAACCCAGGGATCAGCAACCTTTTCCAGCCGTGGGCCCGTCCACCGTCCCTCAGACCATGTGGTGGGCTGGACTATATTGCGGCGGGCGGGGGGGAATGAATGAATTCCTATGTCTCACAAATAACCCAGAGATGCATGTTAAATAAAAGCACACATTCTACTCGTGTAAAAACACGCTGATTCCCGCACCGTCCATGGGCTGGATTTAGAAGGCGATTGGGCCGCATCTGGCCCCCCGGGCTTAGGTTGCCTCCTGACTTAACCCTCAGCTAACTCTGTCCATCAAAAGAGCCGAGTATGGTAAGCTCAATACTGTTCTTTTTCTTCCCCAGTTATCCTCAACTGTAAGTGAAATTAGAAGGATGGAATCTTTCTTTCTTTCTTTCTTTCTTTCTTTCTTTCTTTCTTTCTTTCTTTCTTTTTCTTTCTTTCTTTCTCTCACTGATGAGGAACAGAGCAAAAAATCTGCCTGTGAGCAGCACTTAAAAATGTATCAGCCTCTGTCTGAAAGCAAATGGAGCTGCACACATGTTGGTTTTCATACAGATTGGCGAGAAAACCGAATTCATAAATCGGTCGAATTCTGGCTCCAGGATTTGTCTCTTGACAGCTTGTGGGTTGGGCTGTGCTGAAATTCTTCCTTTACTTGCATTCTTCAGACTGGCTGCAATGTTTATAGGCAGAGGCAATCCTTACAACATCCTAATTGCTTCCATGTTTATTACATGCCCGCCTTATATAAACCTAGCAGGACTCCTGAGAGCTCCAGGCTGCTGAGCAAGGCTGGCTGCTCGTGCAGATCGCCTAACAAGGTGGGTGCAAGTATCTCTCGCACAGGCTTGTAGCTTGCCGCCAAGAAAGTGTGGGATGGGGAGTTTATCTCTATGTGCACATAAATGTTTTACTTTTATAAATTAAGGCTATACCAGTGATGTTAATGATGATGATGATAATTTTACTGTTACCTGCACAAGTCCTGGGGCAGCTATAGGCCAAGTTGCAGTTGGAGCTGCCAGAGCACAGCATCCTCCTGCTGCCTTTCCCTCTATTTTTCACCTCTTTGTTTGCATCTTTCTGTCTACCTATCCTCTGGTTACTTTCTCTGTCCGCTTCCTTTTCTCTTCCTCAGCTTCCCTCAGCTCCATTCTCTTGTTCCCTTAATTTTCATTTTATCTTTTCAATACTCTTTCCTCCCTCTCTAGCCTCTTTCCCTCTTCCCACCCTTCTCCACATCTCTCACTTTCCCCACTTCTTCTCAGGATATATGCTCTTACATGAATGCATATCTAGGTTGTTTGAAATGCAGAAACATGAGACTTGACTCATGTGTTTCTCTTGGTTTGCAGAAATGTCAGAAGGTTCGGCTGCCTATAACACAGAACAGAACAGAGATAGATTGTAAAGGGCAAAAACATGACCCAGTGGCTAAAAACTGAGAGAGATGCAATGTTGCAATTTCCCACCCATTGGGATAAATAGCTTTCCTATTTCGTAAACCACTTTGTGGGTTTTTTGTTTTTTTACAACCAAGCTGTTTTCATACATTTTATGAAACGAATTATGAAATAAATGCATCTGTCTCAGCAACTCTTTAGGAAACCCCTTCATATAGGTAGGAGCATAACAGGCTGATCATAAATGAGGACCTTCAAAATAATATTCAAACTAAGTGTATGTTGATTCCTATGGGAAAGAGAGAACTGGGCCCTACTGCAGCATACGCAGAAGCTGCTTTTCTCCACTGATTCTTTAAGCAGTCCTTTAACCTGGCAACAGGACATCTTTGTGGGGTGGGACGCTGTCTCTTTCCCTTCCGAGAATGCAAAAGAAAGTTTTTTCTTCTCTCTTCCCCATAATGGGGCAGAAGAGCAGGAAACTGTCTGCGTACGAGAGAGAATATGCTGTGTTCCTGCATGTGTGTTTGAATGAGTGCATGTTTTTGACTTCCAGTTTGTGTTTGTAAGGATGTCTGCATGCTCTGTGCCTGCATACATAAACATTGTTCCCCACTTTTTAGTATAAACTAATCCCAAAGCTGGGTACAATACTAATAAAACATGATTCAATTGTAATTTAAAAACTATAAAGCAGGCATGAGCAAATGCACAGGCCAAATAATACCTGTTAGTGGCTTAAATGTCATTCTCCCCACCCCAGCGTTTCATGACATATTTTTATGGTGGTGTACACACCAGAGAGGGGGCAGCGATTTCGTCATCCAGTGCATATTATCTGATTTGTCCCCATGTCTGCAAAGCCCCTCCAAAGTATTCAGTTAAGCTGTCATCTGCGCATGTGCTGTCATCTGCGCTTGTGTATCAGATGTCTCCATTGTCTACCTCAGATTAACTGCAGCTTACATTTTAAAACCAAATAGGAGCTACTTTGAGGGAAAACACACCAAACAGCAGTATTTCTCAAGTAGTTACAGGATGTATATGGATTGTGGCTAATGTCATGTGTACTTTGCTTCAAACACCAATGGTGGCTGCGCAGTAGAGCTGGAGTAAATGGTAATGCGTACACAGCCACAGATTCAATCTGGGGAAGTGAATAGGCCTTCAGTTGGCACCGAAAGCTTATAAGAGCGTAGTAACCACAGGAACATAGGAAGTTGCCTTACATTGAGTCAAGACTCATTGGTCAATCTAGCTCAGTATTGTCTGCAGCAGGGGTAGAGAACCTTTTCTGGCCAGAGGGGGTTGGACCTTAATCTCCCCACACCTGGCAGGTCCAATTTGACAAGTAGTTGATGCTTGAAGTCTTGTACTTTGAAAGCCCTTTGCAAGGAGCCCCATGCTGTTCCTTAAACTTCTGAACATTGGAGGTTTAAAAAGCAGCTGTTGTTTACAAAGGGCTTTCAAATAGCCCCCTGCTCTTTGAACATCTGGTTTTTGGAAACCTTTGCAAGCAGCCCCATGTTCCTGCATCTCTCTGTACTTACCTGCCCATCTGAATGTCTGTGAGGGAGGTGTGTGCAGGTGAGCCACACTCATTTTGAGCACACCTACCACCGGCATGGGGCGGATAGCTGACAATGTGTGACTCAGGTTAGAAAAGGTTAGCCGCCCCTTTTTTAGAGCCTTGTAGGCCATGTTGTGAGGGTGCCCTGAAAAGTGTGTAAAAAATATTGTCAATAAATAAATAATAACATCCCCCTATTCAGCTGTCAAATGTGTACATGCTGCTACATGTGCTTCTAAGGGTGTGTTTCTCTGTTTTTCCTCTCATGCAGACTGAATTCCTGTTGAGGAAAACTTCTCCATCTTCGACCCGATAAAGATCCAGAAAAGTTGCCCGTTTCCCCCCTCTCCAAACAGCTAAAGATGAATAAAATTATTGTTTATGAAGAGGAAGACTTTGAGGGGTTCAGGAAAGAATTCACTTGCAGTGTTCCTGACCTACGTAGTGTAGACTTTGGGGACTGCATTTCCTCCCTTAAGGTGATTGGACAACCTTGGCTGGTCTTCCGTGATCCCAACTATAAAGGTGTGGGTTTTGCATATGAAGAAGGTGAACATAAGCACATCCAGTTAAGTAATAACATTTCTTCTATCCAACTAGTCACTGAGGACTTGGAAGATCCTCAGATCACACTTTATGAGCACCCTAACTATGAAGGGATAAGCAAAGTGATAAAAGAGGAAACCAACCTAAGTTACGGGTATTTCAATGACAAGGCGTCTTCCCATATTGTCCAGAAAGGTGCCTGGCTCCTCTATGAACATCCAAGGAGAGGTGGTTGGTACTATATAGCTCGAGAAGGAACGAAGCTTGATAACTATGGCCCTTTGTATCATTTCCATGATAAGTGTTCCCACGTGTATCCCCTTAAAAGTGGCCGGCCTGTTATCACTAGCAGGATCTTATGGGACCGCATGAACTTGGAGAGTGAGAGGGATGTGATGATTGATGAGATAAATTGTATCAACACCACAGAAACAGAGCAGACATTCACCACCACCAGCAGTCGAACCTATGAAATATTCACAAGCCACAGCTTCAAATTAGCAGTCCCTAACCTTCAAATAAATGAGAGTTTCAATTTAAGCATAGATCCGAGCACCAACCTGACAGTAGAAAAAGGAAAGATTGACTCTGTTACTACTGTAAACAAAGTCGAGGTGACCATGCCAGCCAAGGTCCCCAAAAAATCAGAATTGAACATCCAGGTGATCATGAAGGTAGTCACGGCCTCTGTTCCTGTGGAGCTGATCATCACCAATAATGGTAAATCAAGGACGGAAAATGGGCAGTATCATAGTGTGTCAGGACGCAACATCACCACCAAATACAGCATGAAATCAGTGAAAAATTAAGCAGAGGACCAGTAATCACCAAAAGAAAAATGACCGTGCCAGCCAACAACCCACCTTCATTTTGAACCGAACAGCTGTAGATTCAAGAAGAGCATTTCTCCCTTCCTGTGAGGAAGACCGTTACCTACAAATGGGGAGATGGGGCTGGACAATGGGGAGTATTGCAATGTGTCGAGACTTTAACAGCAGCACTGAATATATCGGAATATATGGGGACATTATTTTCACTGTCTCATTTCTCTGTTCATTCCCTCTGCCCTGCCACACCTGCCTTACCCACTTGCATGTAGAGAAAATAATTAGGATTTTATTGTCTACAGTATGCTTCCCACCTTCCCAGCACCTTTATGGAAGTTTTAACTTCCAACCCACTCTTCTAATTTTGCAGATATTTGTATCTGAGTGGGAAAATTGGGTGTGTGTGTGTTTTAGTTCATTGTGATTGGTTGAACGTAACCTGTCCTAGGAAAGAAAACATTACCTTTTTTTAAAAAAAGAAAAGACAACTGCATTTCTTCTTCCATGGAAAGATAAGTACTTGGCATCTGGAACAAGGAAAAATTATTAAATAATATTTTTTTGCATGTTCCTTGATCTGCTATTACTGCAGACATTAAAGACACTATACTATGCCAGATGAAATTCCTGAAAGCAGCAAGACTCCGATGCTGGTTTCGAGGGACTGATGAAGAGGAACTGAAGGGCAAATTGATAACAGGAGGACTGTGTAATTCATATAAAAATATATAACAAAGAAATCTGGAATCCACAGTTAGTACAATGAACTAGAAAATAGTCTCACTTCACTGACAAAAGACATCCGACAGAGAGAATCTAACAGAAAGTAGCTGTTAGGACACAGGTTGGTAATAAATGGCTTGCATGCTCAATTAAGCCTCCACAGCAACTTTGTATGGTGCAGTTCTATTTATGTTTCTTAAGTCATATCTGATTTTTAAAATGATTTCTAGGGTGAATGGTTGCAGATATGCACCTCCTTAACTGCTATGTTTAAGCACTCTGGCGAACATGCTTCTGTCAATTTTGTTTCACTGTGTTTTTGCATCATGTATTAGACTTCAGCTGCTGTTTGGATGCTTTTCTGCTTATTAAACCAGACTGGTGAATATCTCAGTACAACTATACGTATATGATTATACTCTTCGGAAATGGCTCACAGAATGCCAGCAAGAAGGGGGTGACAGGGCTGCATGATGAAGAATGGGGGGGGGGTTTGACATGTGGTCTTCCAGGTGTTATTGAATACCAACACCCATCAGCCCCAGCCAGGTTTGGCAGTGATCAGGAATGGTGAGAGTTGTAGTCCAGCAATGTTTAGATGGCTACATCTTTCACATCCCTCATCAAGAGGTTATGAGATAATTAGATGACTCACAGTGCAGTCCTATACTCAGAAGTAACTCTCACTGAGTTTAATGAGGCTTCCTGCCATTTAATTATGTATAGCATTACAGCCTCACACTTTTACATCTAATTCAAACTAGTCCACTTTGCTCATTCCAGTATTCAGACGGACAATAACTTTTATATTCTACCCAAGTTTCTTAAAGCTAGATTCTGCCTGCCGATATATACCATGTATTATTATGATCTTTTAAAACCTCCCTTCAAAATATAATTTGTTTCCGTAACATCATTTAAATCAAATGAATCTTATTAGTAAATGAGATAGTATGCCTGATATTTGCATGAATGCAATGTTAGATGCAAGAGCAGAGTATAGTATCTAAGATATTACAGCTTTGTTTTTTATGTAGTACAGAGCATAACAGAAAAATGAGAAAGCAGAGTTCAATTCATTTCACCCTGTCCTTGGATGAGATAAATTTAATTGCAATCTTCTTACTGTTATAACAGTGTATTATTTCAGCAAAATAAGGATTGGCGATGGATCTCCTGTGGCCCCTGAGGTTGTAAATTAGACATGGACAATTTTTAGTGTGTTTTTAAATATGTAGTTACTGGTAGGTAGCCGTGTTGGTCTGCCATAGTCGAAACAAAATAAAAAAATCCTCCCAGTAGCACCTTAGAGACCAAATAAGTTTGTTATTGGTATGAGCTTTCATGTGCATGCATGGTATCTGAAGAAGTGTGCATGCACACGAAAGCTCATACCAATAACAAAATTAGTTGGTCTCTAAGGTGCTACTGGAAGAATTTTTTTTATTTAAATATGCAGGTTAGTCTATACAAACATTACATTCTCTAATAATTGTACTATATGATTAGGACCTCATACGTCATTATTACACACACACACTGCTAATTTGTCAAAACATTCAGTTTCCATAGAGCATAAAATATACATAGTTTTAATGTATCAATAAAAGTTGCCCTAAAAAAAACCATGTAGCAAACAATGTATGATGTTCTACACAAACATAATCCACTCATACACATGTGTATAGGCCAGGGGCCATCAAAAATTGAGTGAATGAATAAGGGTGGATGTGACAACAATTATAGAAGGCCAAAGTGTTGTTAAGAGAGTGCTGCAGGCTTTATAAGGGCTCAAAATGGTGGAGAAAGACCAAGATGGAGATCACAAACTTACTCCTCAGTGGCAGAGAGCTCTGGACAGGATTGCAGGACAGGTGGCATCTGCAAGCAAGAAACATTAAAGTGAATTGCAGTTCAGAAATAAAGTCATTTATTTACTAATTATATATGTATGTGGCCAGTGAAATAGAACAACTTGGTGTGGGTCTGTGGGTGTTTCTACACACAAATCAACTTCCAACTTCTTAGGAAAAATTAGACAAACTAATAGGGAGAGATTTGGAAAGGTGCCAAAAGGCAGCTCACAGGCCATGATCCTTTTTTATATTATTCCTGTTGAGATTATATCTCATTCCGCAATTAGATGTTTCCATACAGTAGAGTACAGAGTACAACAGCAACCTGGTGGGGGAGTCTAATAAAATCAGAAGGAAAGCCAAAGGGGCATACATTTTTAAAGCTCCAGAGCCAAAAGCTGGAGTCACTCTGTTAAGAACTCGGAAGGCATCTTCTGCTGAAGCCCATTAGTCTATTTGATACCATTCTGCACAGTAATGCATGGATTTATCCATCTGCAATTCCCTCCAGACATTGCTGGACAGCTCCCATCCTCCTTGATCATTGCTAACACAAGCTGAGACAAGGCTGTAGTCCAACAACATCTGGAGGGCATTGGGTATCGTAGAACTTAGGTGACTATCCTCTAAATTGAATGAGCCATTATTGGCTTTGCAGATGTATTTCTCAAGCAGCTGAATTCTAACCACATTTAACCAGAACTAATGCCACAGGTTTCAAGACTTACTTTACATACATGGTAGCTAGCTGGTGGCATCCTCAAGTTGTAATTCTGCACGGGGGGGGGGGGGACTGTGGGAATGTCACTAGAGCTCTGGACCCTCCCTAAAGGGATCACCAATACCAGGGACTGACAGGCTAGTGAACATAGGAAGCTGCCTCATACAGAGTCAGACCACTGATCTATCTAACTTGGTATATAAATACAGTGGTACCTCAGGTTAAGAACTTAATTTGTCTGGAGGTCTGTTCATAACCTGAAACTGTTCTTAACCTGAAGCACCACTTTAGCTAATGCTGCCACTGCACGATTTCTGTTCTTATCCTGAAGCAAAGTTCTTAACCTGAGGTAATATTTCTGGGTTAGCGGAGTCTGTAACCTGAAGCATATGTAACCCGAGGTACCACTGTAAACAGAAATCCATTACCAGCTGAAATTAGACAGTTGCCTAGCATCTTGATATTTAGATGCTACTGATGTCTTTTCCTGAAGTGTAACACAATCATTCTATGGGATATTAAATGTGCAATTGTAGAAATTGTTTATTTTTGTTAGAGTTTTATTTTATATTCTTGTATGCTGCTTTGATAGCTTCTGTAATAAGGTTAATAAATCTGTTAAATTAAAATTTAAATTTAAAAAATCCACACTGATGGACAGCAGCTCTCCAGGATTTGGTCTCTTCTAGTTTACATAGAGATCCTGGGGATTGAATTTCAGACTTTCTGTATGCAAAACATATGCTATACCACTGAGTTGAGGTCCTCCTCCTAACGAATTAATTGAAAACTGCCTTTTTAGTGAAGCAGATTTGAGGGCACATGATGCAACCACGAACACGTTTGGGTCTGACTAATGCCTGGATGCTGGGAATCCCTAGTACTTTCTTCCACAATGACTGAAGAAAGCTGGGATATAAAATGTACTTAAGGGTGCTTTCAGATCAACCTTTATTGTAGGATTGGTGCTTGCCTATCCCCATGCCCCCATCATTCATCTGATTTCTGGAGGGAAACTGGTAAAAATTAATCTCAGGGTCATGTCCGGAAAATTATTCCCGCATTGGACTAGATCAGGCATTGGCAAACTCGGACCTCCAGGTGTTTTCAGACTACAACTCCCATCATCCCTGACCACTGCTCCTGTTAGCTAGGAATGATGGGAGTTGTAGTCCCAAAGCATCTGGAGGGCTGAGTTTGCCTATGCCTGATCTAGATGATCCTAGTGCCCCCCCCCACTCCAACTCTACAATTCTAAGCGAGAACTGTCGTCCACATCCTGTTTGCGATTTGTGAACGAGCTGTTTACAGTATGGTGACCCTATGTGGAAGCACCCTACGGAAGAAAGGCGGAATATAAAACGTACTTGTCATGTAAAACCCAAGGGCGGGAGGGGACCGGTCATTAACAGGAAACCCCAGTTGGAGTCTGGTGGAGCTGAAGCGGCGGGTATGTGCTCGGAATATCAGAAACTCTGCGAGACTCTGGGCAGCGGGGCAGCGAGGGAGAGCGCGGGAGGCAGAGACAAGCAGGGCGACACAAGGAGAGGATGCATGTCTGAATTTGAACAAGAGTCAGTCGCACAGTCCCAGGGAGCGGGGAGAGCAGTCTGCTGCCGCCGCCTGTGCCGCCGCCGCCGGCTCTCGGGGGCGGCGCCGGCACAGGCGGCGCGAGATCCGCCCCAATTCTCCTGCTGCGGTTGAACCCTCCGCTTTGTGTGTCCCTGCCGACGCTCCGTAGCAGGGCGGATGTTGTGAGGAGCCGCTGCCGGGGCTGGGCGAGCCAGGCGTGGGGTGGCGGCGGTGAGTCAAAGCGGCGGAAAGAGAGGCAGGCAGGAGCGGAGGGGTCTCGCTGGGGCTCCGGGGTCGGGGAGCCCCTGGCCGGGGTGGGCGCGAGGGCCCAAGAGGGGCGCCTGCGAGAGGCCTGGCTCGGCGGCCGCGGCTAGGCCCGGGTCAGCCGCTTGGGCAGAGTGCCGCGGCGCCGAACTGCCCCGCTCCTCTGCGACCCGAGAAGAGCTCCAGGCTGCCTCGTCGGCTCCGCCCGGGGCTGAGGGAAGGCGCTCCTCGCAGCCTCCAGCCACGCGGGGAAGCTCTCGGCGGTCAGCCCCGCAGAGTGAGCGCCGCCGCCGTCGCGCCGGTCCTTGGCCGGGTCTCGCTGCCCTTGGCGTGGGTTCGTCGGGAGGCCTTTTCCAGGCAGGGAGCGGCTGCCGCCAGGTGCCTCCAGCCGCCGCGCGCGCATCTTCCATGCCCCTTTTCTCCCGCCTTTGCGCACCTCCCTGCCGTCCCCGGCACCGTCCCTCTGCGCAGCGCTGACACCACCTCGGAGGAGCCCTGGTGGCTGTGGGGAAGCATTTGATTTCAAGTTTCCGCCAAAGGAATGCGGAGGGAGGGAGGGAGCCAGTCTCCCCTCGGATGTGTCGTGGGGAACCTCAGTTACGCGGAGGAGGTTGTCAGTGGGAGCTTCAGCGAACCGCCTCAAACGTAAACCCCACTGAGTTCTAGCCCGTAATCCTATACACACATTGCTTAACCTGGGAGTCTTTCTGAGCAGACAGCGCAGTCTGTGGTCACCATAGCGCCAGCCTATATACACTTACACAGAAATAAATCACATTGATTTAAATGAGGTATACTCACAGGTGAGTGTTATGGGACTGCAGCCTGATTGTGCTAGGCTCAAGGTCTGCATCTTTGCTGCCTTATCCTATGCTTGGTTTACTCTGAAGTAAGCACTCTTTAGTTCACTGGACTTTCCTCACAAGTAAGTGAGTATGGGATCAGATCATTAAATACTTTTTTTAACAAACCTTTGAATATGCAACAGTAGAAGCTGCTACAGTGGTGCCAGACAGTGATCCAGATGTTGCAGTGCATGGTGGTTTAAAAATTACCTCCACCAGTGGAAAACTAGAAGTAATAATTACCATGCAGTGTAGAAATACCTCCAAGGCTTTCACAACTCTTGAAGACCAGAGTTATTGCAGCATGGTATTCTGCAGAGAAACTAGCACTGTTTTCAGCTACATTTGTTGCTTAGAACCAAAGCTGACATCTGCATAGTTTCCTTTGCTCCATTTACCGTGTATTCCTTTTGCAAATAAATGGTTGTCATATTGTCACATGGTTAATCTGATAGTCAAAATATTCCAGCAATCAAGATAATTGTAGGATTAAAATTAATATAAAGTAATAATGTCTGTTTATTCAGATTGTACCCTTCAAATGACAGTTTTATATAACTCATGAAGGGCTCAGGCTGCAGTCCTATGCATGCTTCTTTGGGAGTAAGACCACCTGAACTTAGTGAACATAAGAAAAGATCAAAACAAAAAAATTTTTTTTCTTTCCAGTAGCACCTTAAAGACCAACTAAGTTAGTTCTTGGTATGAGCTTTCGTGTGCATGCACACTTCGTCAGATACTGAAGTATCTGACGAAGTGTGCATGCACACGAAAGCTCATACCAAGAACTAACTTAGTTGGTCTTTAAGGTGCTACTGGAAAGAAAAAAAATTTTTTTGTTTTGACTATGGCAGACCAACACGGCTACCTATCTGTAATAAGAAAAGATGCACTTGATCAGACTAAAGGCCTATCTGGTCCTGCATCTTGTTTTCCACAGGAGCCAACCAGATGCTCAAAAAAGTCCACAAACAGAACATGAGAGTAACAGCCCCTTTTTGCTGTTGTTCACCAAACAACTGGTATTCAGAAGCATGCTGCTTCTTGATCTTGGAGGTAACGTGGATACTGATGGCCTTATCCTCCATGGATTTGTGTGCTTCCCTTTCAAAGCCATTTAAATTGGTGGTAGTCACCACATCTTGTGGCAGTAAATTCCATGTGCTGAGTGAATAAGTGCTTCCTTTTGTCTGTCCTAAATCACCCACTATTCACCTTCATTAGATGACCCCAGGTTATGGTGTTGTGAAAGATGGGGGAAACCTAACTCTACCGCCTTTCTCTACAGCTTGCATAATTTTATATACCTCTGTCATGCTTCCTCTTGATTGCAATATTTCCTTGTAGGGGAGTTGCTCTAACTCACTGATTTCTTTGGTTGCCTTTTTCTGTACTTTTTCCAGCTCCACCATATGCTTTTAAAGATATGGTGAGCAGAACTGAGATTTGCTTCTGAATAAGCCTGGGTAGGATTGTTCTGGGAAGGTCCTTGGCAACTAGGACCATCTCTGCTTTCATAGATGTATTCCTCATAAAGAGGTCTACCATTTTCTGTTATTTCTAGTGGAAGAAATATCTGTGTATACTTTTCAGTGTCAGGTCTCTAAGATCAAAGATTATTGCAAAACCCTGTAATGTAGCCTTGAAAATAACCACTTATTTGGTTGCCTAAGGTTATCTTCAGGTGACCAGGCAGATGAGATACATGGAAGTTGGTTTGTTTTGACTTTGAGGCAACAAACAAAAACAGATGCATGGGAAGGTCGCTTAGTATTGTTTGCCATTTTATTTGTGAAATTCTTGTATTGTTTAAAAAACTCATTCATAATGCAGGTACGCTTACAGCTTTTGGATTTTTAGAGACAATCCCTCACTAAATTAAACAAATTCTAATAAAATTGGTCCACTGTAAAACTAAACTGCTTCATAGTGTAAATGAAAACAATTCTGCCAGTCTTACTATACTCTCCTTGCTTGCCATCTAGCCTGTCAGCTGCATTTGCTGCTGTTGCCAAGGTTACTTTTTTGTGTTGAAGTGTGAAAGGTAATCCTGAATTGTAAGTTGATGTTTTCATATTATTCGGAAGGAAGAACATGTTCCTGCTAATGTGGATGTAGAACAGATAGACATGATGGCCCAGTGTTTGGGGATTCAGGATATAGACTTGCTGCATATTATGGGACTGACAGTGACTGGATGTTGCATATAGTCTTTGTTTATGGATAAAACAGTGTCTAGTGATATATAAAATAAGTGAAGTTCCTTAATATTTGCTTCAGTTTATAGTAGATGAAATGAACCTGAAAAAAAGATTGAAAATTGCAGGCTGAAAAAAAGCTGACCACATATTATATACTAAGGAAGTTCTTCATGGGAATAGAAAATATACATGGAAAGGGAAAGGATAGGTTATAAGCCAATTAGAAGGCATTTTGGCATATAAGCAACATATCAATTAATACAGCAGCAACATGGATGGAGGGCCTGTGGCCTTCCAAATGTTGTTAAGTGCCAACTCCTGGTCAGGGATAATGAGAATTGTAGTTTAAAGCATCTGCAGGGCAACAGGTTATCTTTTGGATGCATGTTTGATTAACAGAAAACCTTTAGGAATTCTACTGTACTGCATGTTCTTACACAGTCTTTGTATAACATCATTATACATTGTGTTTCTGTTTTAAGGCAAACAAATATGAGTCTTGTTCTGACTATCATGCTCTGTTTATATAGATAGAAAGCCTACAGCTGCTGTTGCAACCATTACTTTGAACTCTAGAGAGTAATGAAACAATTATTGACAAACACAAGTCTCCCGTAAAACAGAACACTAGTCATATAACTCTCCTGAGAGTTGTTTGGCTATATAGGCATTAACTTTTTTTGTATTGCTATACATGTGGATTGTTACATAAAAAACGGGAATGTGTTTGCCAATAGATATTTATTGCTGTTCAGATGGCTTCCCCTCTCCCTTTCTTTGTTTTTTAACTATATCAGGGGTGGGGAAACTTTTCTGTCCTGTAGACCAAGAACCACCAGCAGACAGACATCCATGCAAAGACTTCAACTTTGGGGACAACCGTTAACATCCTTGAAGTGTGCTTCAAAGCGCTTTCCCTAGAAACTGCATGGATATGCACTTCAAAGTACTGATGAGTGCTAAGAGACATTGTTTTTGAAGTGCATTTCCAGGTGGTTTATGTTGAAACCTCTATGAAACCTGCTTCAGTGTAAAAGCCACACCTTTACCTGCCTCCCAACTTATGTGTGGTATGGGGGAAATGGTCCAGGAGGCTGTATTAGGACACCTGCTAGGCCTAATTAGACCCACCCGGAGGGTCCCTATCCCGGGATTATGCTTTGTGCATTCCCTCATTTTAAAACCATAACTTTAGATACATTAAACTATTCATGCTCTTTATGTATGTCAGTCTTCAGTGAACATTTTTGGCTCTTGTTTTGCTAGTTTTCTGTTATGACTAGGAAAAATGCAGATCTTCTTTTCTAGCTTTTCTTAAATGAAATCATTTTAAGTTTATGAGCCAAAATTTTCTGCATATTAACCTAGATGCGCTCCAGTATTCATGCTGCAGGCAGTGAAACGCCTTGGAGTTTTTGTACTTGTTTTCTTAACAAATTTATAGTATATTATTAGAGGCGGTGAGTTTTATGCCAGAGTATATACACATTTAGAAGCAGGGCAAATACAAAAAAATGTATTGCTACTTTCTTCCAATTTTTGTGAAGAGTTGCATCCTTCTTTGTTGCAAGTGTTTTCATTTCTAATTGGTCAATTTCCCCCCTATTTCAGCTTTGAGATTAGTGGCCATTCAAGCTGACCTGAATTATGACATCAAGAGCTTCTGGAACAACATTTTCTCGGAAGAACTATAGATTAAGCACAGAGCCTGAGAAGTCCAAGGTTGCAGGTAGGAATACTGTTGTGGATGACTGGGGGAAGAGGAGGCTGTTTTTACAAATCTTGTCATCAAGTAATTAGGAGAGAGATTCACTGTTTTCAGCACCATAGCTGTGCAAACAAAGTTGCCACCTATTCAAGTTTGCCACTTCATTGGCAGATACTTTTTTGGGGTCTTAGCTCAGTTGTGCAAGCTAATGGCAAAGCTAAATCTGCTTAAAGGAATTAACATGTATTTGGTGTTTCACCTTTCATAGCACTCCAGACTTGTCCCTGGCACAATGCTATTAAATATCTGATGCATTGTTTAAGGCCAAGTGTTGGCCTAGTTGAAATGGGTTTGCTTGTCATCTGATGTAAAACAGTGTTGCCCTATGAGAGGCAGGGGAAAGCATGGATGGAATTTCAAACTGGGATAAAGGGTGTTTTATCTGTCTTATTTTATCTGTTAGTTTTTAATTCACACAGATGGAGAAGATGGTTTTGGTTAAGTCAGGAATGGGGAACCTGAAACCATGCTCTCCTACCCCCCAACTGTCATCATATGCAATGTCAGGTTTGGAATAGGTAAAGATGTGGCTGCAAAGGAACCATCCGGAGCCTGTCAGTTGTGCCTTGGCAAATGGGGGTTGCTGATTGATGCTGACAGCCTGTTGCCCATTTGCAGGCGCAATTTGGATTCAAAGCTCACCTGTAAATGGACATTTCCTTTGCAGACAGAAATTAGGTCTGAAGTGCTGGGATGCAATAAAGAAATCACAACACTTGGATGAATGTGGCCTTCTGACTCAAAGTAATTGCAGAATTCACCTGGTGGGAAAAGGTTTAGCTTAATGCAAATCTACCCTCACTTGCAGTTAACAGGTGTTCCGGTTTGAAAAGATTGTTATCATAGAGAAATGATCAGCATAATCATTTGTGAATGCATTTTACCATAGACCAAGGTTCCTACTGATATAGGCTCTCGAATAGAACAGCTACTTGGTACTGGTAATTTTAAAAGGTTCTGTTATGAATCCCATGCTCACATGTGTAATGCTAAGTTGTAGCTGTTAAAGAAAGTGCTAAGGAAACTTAGAGCATAACAAAATCCTTCTGTGCAGCTCTTTTGGTTTATTGTTTATTTGGCTTGTCCTTCATTGTCTGTAGGCTGGTCTCTGCACATTTGCATTATGACTGTGCAAAGAGAAGCAGAGGGACAAGGAGAGATAACAAGGACAGGCCAAATTGATCTGTCATTTCAAGCAACATGCTGTAGCTCCTCCTGCCAAGTAACTCAGGAGAATGTGCAAACATTCAAATAGCAGCATGGCAACAATGAGGGGCAAGAGACACATTAACACACTATTTGAATCCTTCAGGAGTAAATTTAGTAACTTTGCTATGAAAAAACCTGGAAGTAGAGTCTCAGCTAGAAACAACACTTTTTATAAGAGGCATGCTGTATCCTCTATTTGCTGTATATACTAAGACATATGGAAAAACATTTAGGTAGGTAGCCGTGTTGGTCTGACGCAGTCAAAATATATATAAAAATAAAAAAATGTCCAGTAGCATCTTAGAGACCAACTAAGTTTGTTCTTGGTATAAGCTTTCATGTGCAAGAAGTGTGCATGTACACAAAAGCTTATACCAAGAACAAACTTAGTTGGTCTCTAAGGAAAAACATTTGGTAGAGATATAGCCTTAGCGGCATTGGCTGAAATTCTGTGTACACTTGGGAGTAAGTCTCACTGAATTCACTGGGGTCATCTTTCAAGTAAACATTTTAAGTGATTTATGAGATGATCTTATCAAAACTGATTTATTAATCTCCATATTTTTGCTGATTAAGTACTATGATATAGTATTAGCTATATAGGCAACAGCATAGGCTGAAGTCATATGATTTAGCTGCCTTACGGAAGCTAGCTCTGAGTGTGTCTGGATGGGCGGCCTCCTGGGAACCTCATGCAAACTGCTTTGAGTTCTATGGAAGAAAGACAGGCTGTAAATGAAATAAATAAATGAAACAGGGCTGCCTAAGTTCATCTTGCCTCACTTGTAGAAGTAAAATTGGTATATTGGAGGTAATAGCTGGTTGTTCCTTGCTGACTTGGCTTTTTACTCATTCTCATAGGGATAGTGAACAGCAAACTCCTGAATGATTATCTGCATCGCATCTTTCCCATTGCTGATGGAACTCAGCCTACTGCTGCATATAGGTACTGGACTTCTGATTCACTGAAGAGCAAGCAAAGTTGTATTGTGGTGTTACTTTAATGGTACTGCTTAGGAACACAGCTGAATGCTGACTCTAGATGAGACAAAAGTTTCATTTTACTGCTGAAGTGTTTATGTGGTATAAAGCTGATGGGCCTTTCAGACAGTAGAACTTGCATGCCTTAGTTTTGAAGGTATGTATGAGAGGCCAGGGGTGTGGTAATTACTGATCTAAATGATAATTTCTGTAAATCTGGCTAAATGGCACTTACAAATGGCAAATAATGATGAAAGCTGAATGTCTTTAAACATCTGTACACTATTTAAGAAATATTTAATGCTGTAGTTGTAACTTCACTTACCTGGGAGAAAGTCTTATTGAATTCAATTTGACTTGCTTCTGAGTAGACATGGTTAGGATTACACTGTTAGATTATTAAACACTTAAAAATGACTGACACATGTCCACTATTAATTTAAATGAATGTGTCTCAATATGTTATGTTTGTATTATCAAAACTAGTTTCAAGTACTTCTCATGTGAAATGATGATGTTAGCTTTCTTTGATTATTTTTTCATTTCTTTTGTGTGATTGTGATTTTAAAAATTGCTTTACACTTGTTCCTTGCCAGTTATGTATAATCCTCCTGAATCAAATAAGAAATCACAAAACAAGGCCTTTAGCAAAGTCCTCTAATTTCATTTTCTTGTACACATTGGAATCCTCGTATTGAGACCTCTCATGTGAATGTTGCTCTGGAAGAACGCCTGTTGTATGTTTGTATTTAAAGATCTGCTGGGGTCAAATTCCGCCCACTATATACTTAGCTTCTGAACTCACAACTGAGTTGTCAGTGCTACTAAAAATAACCTTCATCCCTTTTTCCTTCTGATGAGTAGCAGTTACCAGGAGGAGGAGGAGGAGGAATAGAGTTGTTTCTTGTTGTTTGCCACAGCTTTCCCAGTGTATAGTTGGAATGCTCCAATTCATCATTCTACCATGTTTTTGGGGTTGGTGTCAAAACTTTCAGCATTAAGTTCCTTTGGTTTATTCTTTAAAAGCTGAAAAAAGGAGCTTAGATTAATTCATAGCTCCTGTTGGATTTAGGGGTTCTGCTGCATAAGCCTCAACGCATGGTGATCCACCAACCTAATGCAAACCACCAGCCACGTGTGGCAGCCAACAGCAGCTCTCTTTTTTCTGTCTGCCTGGAACTGTAAAAACATAGCAGTGTTAAGAAGCTGAAAGGACACAGGCCCTGGCTGGTGGGTTTTATTCATCTTAGTCACAAATTGTACATGTCTGCTTCACTACAGCAGTCCAATAGGAAGCCATAAAGAATCTTGGCAGTTGGGATTTGAATACTCTATAGCGTTGTGTTCAAAATTCACACTAGAAGGAAAGAGTTGCAAAATAATTAATTTGTTCATGTTGGTGAACACCAGAGTGTGTCTCTGAGAATCCATGACGTCATTTTCTCTATAGAAGCTATTTTTATTTGTCTAATATTTTAGTTTCTGGTCCTTTCAAGTAGTTGTGTCCCTGGGCTATTTTATCTATTAAACATACCACGTGGCTTTATTAAATAAATAGTTTATGGAGGATCGTGCTGAAGTAGTGAAGAAACTGTGGTTAACAATTCATGTGAGTCTCTCCATGGGGAATTATATAAAAACTGTTGAAGGATACTTCACTTTATTCCTAGAAAGCACCTCTCCTTTCAAAACCTACAAGAACACGTAGAACGATTGCTGGCAGAAGATGCTGTCTCAGAAGATGGTCAAGGTAAATAGATACAATGTCTGCCATAAGTGTCAGCTCCAAGGGGCCGAGCGACTTTGTGCCCCCATTGTTTGTTTTTTGAGGGGGCCGGGCCCCCAATGTTCAGGAGGAGGAGGAGGGTGAACATAGAGCCAGGTGCAGTGCAGCTTCAGTGGCCTGTGGTGGCTCCTTCTCCTCCTGCCATATGGGGAAGGGACGGGAGAAGCAGCCTATACTGGAGCCAAGCATGGCATAGCTCAGTGGTCATTGGTTGCTGCTGCTGCTACCGCCACTAGCTGGGAGCGGCTTCCCCCATCTTTACCTTGCATGGCAGAGGGAAGGGGAGGACAGAGGCTGTGCTGCCACCATGTTTGGCTCCATTCCCTGGCTCCTTGTGACCTTGCATGTGTGACGTCATGACATTGCACCGGGGCTGATGCCTCTGGTGTCTGCTCATTTTGCAATTGCCTAAAGAGAAAGTAGAATAGCATATTATGGGGACTTTCCACCTAAACCTAGTTCCCTTCTTGGTGGTCTTTTTTTCTTAAAAAATGTATTTTTATTAAGTTTTATCAGATAAACATAATATCTATTTTGGGAAAAGAAATGGCCAACTACACAGAAGGTTTGCAGTATATCAGCCTGTTTGATGTTCAGAGCAGTATTCATTGAAACAGTTTGATTCATCCAAGCACAGTTCTCCATAGAGTCCCATGTGTGGAGGGTAGGTGACATGGGTCTTTCAACGATAACACATATTCAGTATTTTTTCTATTTAATGTGTGTCATTGTTAAAAGACACATGTCACCTACCCTCCACACATGGGATTCTATGGAGAACTGTGCTTGGATGTATGAAATGTCTCTACCTTTGGGGAACTTCCTCTGTGTTCAGGAGAAGAAAAATAACCATATAATATCCTAACTGATGCTTGTGCCTCTTTCTTTTGCCATAAAACTGAACACAGAGTTGCCTCATCTCAATTACTCTACCTCTTATGTTGTTGCTTCACAAATATTTCTCATTGTCATTCCTTCAACTTTCATTTCAGATCAGGGGGTAGAGGGCAGGCTTGGCCCTTCAACTGTGGTGTTGGATCACACCAGTGGTTTTGAAGGGCTCCTGTTGGTGGATGATGACCTACTTGGGGTGAGTGTGAGGTAAACGCTGTGAATGGGCTAACTTGTCACTGGGGACTCTAGGTCGCTCTTTAAAGTCTGTGCTGGTGTTTTCTCACTTCATTTTTTGGTTTCGGTATGTCCTCACTCTCCTTTTGCTTTTGGGCTTAGGTAACACTGGTTCCCTGCTAATATTGGCTAATAAGCTGAGTGTGAATTTCCTATCTCCTGCCACTCCTCTTTCTGGAGCGAATCCCCTTCCTCACCATTAAGCAGCTTGTCAGCAGTTATGTCAACTGTGATGAAGGTTAACTAAGGTTACCATTTAACTATAATCTGAGACAGCAGTTTGAGATTCTAATTTAAGGCAAACATTAATTGCTAATGTTGGTGACAAACCATTTAACTGAGGTTAATGGGAAAATTTTGTCTCAGGAGTGAAGGTGATATGTGGAGAGATTGCATGTTTAAGAAAATATTTCCTATTTATTAATTGTGGTCAACATAGAGCCACTATCACGCCGTCATTGGTTTGAGGTTAATAGAAAATGTGTTTTATGCTAGAGTTGCTGTTAGGGTCTCTCCCTTTTGATAACACTTGTCAGGTCTTCATTATAACCTTTCCCTTTGGTTGCTGTTATAGCATGGTTCTTCTTAAGTTTTGAGTTCAGATGGTTCCTTGGTTCTTGGGAGAGCTGCTGGTGGTTCCCAGATTCAGGAATTAGGTACACAACTTTTTTGGATGGAGTTGCATTCTCCCTTAAGGATCAAATATGTAGTCTAGGGGTACTCCTTGATATCCAGGTGGCCACAGTGGTGTGGAGTGCCTTATTTCTGCTCCATCTAGTTCTCTAGCTGCTCTGTGTAGGACACAGTTCTATGAGCACAGTTGTAATGCAGAATGGGGCTGTGGACGTTTTGAAGAGCTATACTGCCTGTGATCATATAGCACCAAATTTGAAGCATTTGCACTGGCTAGCTATGTGTCACTGAGCCCAATTCTAGATGTTGATTGATATATAAAGCCCTGAACAGCTAGGAACTCAGCTATCTGAAACAGCATCTGTCCCTGTACTGTTCTGCCTGTGAGTTGAGATGTGCTGGAGACACATTGTTAGTTGTGTGCTATCACCAACTGAACTCTAGTTGCCCAGGACTCAGAATAGGATCTTCTCCCTGGTGGCATCCTGGTGGAGGAACTGTCTCCCCTCTGGAATCAGGTAGGCATCAAATCAGGTTTTTGATGTTGGGTAAATATGTTTCTCTTTTGTCAGTCCTATAAGGAACAGCACAAATCTATATGTTTCACACTGCTGTCAGATAAAGTGACTTGTATACTGAATTTAAAATGAGGCATGATACAGCAATGTACATGTTTTGGGATAGTTTTATATAACTTGATCTGTTAGAAGCAGCCCTTATAGCATGCGGTGAAGGTTGGGATGTACATGTTCTAAACAAATAAATAAAATGTTCTGATAAGCCCACCTAAGTCTGAAATTTCTTACTTCTCTGTAGTTTGCTTTGCACAACTCACTCTTTTATTATGCCTCTATGTATCTTGCTGCCCACCTGTTAACACTCTCAGCTTAAGTGTTCTGTTTTAAACACTGCCTACATATTCTTTGTTGTCCTCTATTGGTCTTTAAGGGTTTGTTTCTGATAATTGCTGTCTTCCTTCTCCCCCCTCTGCTTCAACCCCCACTAGAGAATTACTTTCTACTTGTCTATGTTCTACTGTTGATATGTTTGTGTACTGGGTTAATAGAGGTTTGCTTTGAATGTTTTTCTTGTCAACATGTCTCACTGGGTTCCAGTTCTCAGCTGAGACAGGAAGGACAGAACCAGCTTTGCCCTGAACTTACCAGTGGCTGTTGTTATGCTCTACCTAGCTACCAATACTATGGCTGAGTGCCTATGGCTGCCTAACAATATAGGAAGTGCCTTTAGTGCTGTTGGCACTGCTGTCAGTTTTTATAGTCATTATGTACTGAAACAGTGTGTTGTCCCATCTGTGATCACTCCTTGATCATTCCTTTTGGCACTCTCTTTCTTGGTCTTGCTGCTTCTGACAAATCTTTGGACACACTCTCCTGCAGCCCATCTGGTTCCTGCAGTTGGCCTGCCCCAGGCTTTTATTCCATGCTGATTCCCTCCACAACTTGACCAAGCAGCTCTTTGGGCCAGTAATGGGCTCAGCACAGGTTGTGACTTCTTCAAAGCCAGTTTTCTGTTTTTGGCACTGGGTGTTTCGTCTAGGAGAAATGGAATCAGGAAGCCATTGTGTGGGCATGCTTGTTGTTAGATCTGTGTTTGGTGTAATTGCAGACCTGATTTTTGGGTGCGCCCAATCCTGGTGTAAAATGAGAGCAACCTATTGTGGAAGTTCTATGATTTGATTAATTGAAAGTGACCTAATATTTTCTTTAACTGATTTACTTACCCCGCCGCCAACACACACACATTTGTGAGATGTAATGAAACCCTTGATAATGGAAAACACACAATCATGGTGTGTGACTGTCTTCCTCCTTTGTTTCCCAATTCAGGTAATTGGACATAGTAACTTTGGCTCTATCAGGGCTACTACCTGTGTGTATAAAGGTAAGGACTAGAAAAAATATGCACTAACCCATGGTACTGGTCCAAGTGGCATAATGTGTGCTGCTAGTGAACAGCAACTTGCGATGAGAATTTATTAACAATGAGATTTAAACAAATTCCTGACTTTAATTTTGGGGCCGCATTCGTTTCAGGTTTTTGCAGAAAATGTCAGACACTGGACATGCCACCCAGATAGCTTTTTGTTGTAGGGTAGTGTGATACTAAACAAATCGATCAGGGGTTTTGGAAAAATGAATTCATCCTTTTGAACTCTTCTGGCTGCCAAACCTTCGGACTATTCTAGTTTTATATGTTAATAGCATTTAACAGAGAATTTTTCATTTGACACATTTGCTGCTATGTTTTCTTTTAGGAAAATGGATCTATGAGGTGCTGATTTCATCCCAAGGCCTTATGCAAATTGGTTGGTGCACTCTCAATTGCCGATTCAATCAAGAGGTAATGCAAGAGCATCTTTATTTATTTATTTATTTTCTTATTGTATTTACATTTAGACATCACTCTTTACCTGAAGTTCCAAGGGTGGAAATCCCAGAAATTACCTGTGGCCCCTTGTTAGACTACTATTCCCATCATCCCATGTTAGCTAGGTCTGATGGGAACTGAAATCTTGACAATAGGAACTGCCGGATTCACAGAGACACGTGGGAGACGTTGGTCCGTATCTCAGCTAACATATGCGCACATGTCTCGGCATTTGTTGACAGGCCTACGTTGATGCGGTAGCGTTTAGTAGCAGTGCAATGTGATTGAAAATGGAGCAGAGAGTCAATATGAAATTCTGTTTCAAATTGGGTAAATTGGCATCAGAAACCCACAAAATGCCCACAATTGTGTACAGAGATGAAGCTGTAACTCGAAAGACAGTGTATGAGTGGTTTAAGCATTTCCATGAAGGGTGGCAAACTATTGAAGATGACCCTCGATCTGGCAGACCGTCGACGAGCAGAACGGCGGCAAATGTTGACAGTTCATGAGTTATTGATGTGGGATCGGCGTTTCTCCATCCGAATGATGGCGGAAGAATTGCATATTCCATATGAAATCATTATTGAGGTTACTGAGCTGTCCTACCTTCTATATTCTCCTAATCTGGCCCCACCGGATTTCGTTCTTTTGAACTGAAATCTGCACTGAAAGGGCACAGATTTTCCAACATTTCACACATCCAAGCTGCTGGGACGAGGGAACTGAAAGCAATACGAAAAGAGGACTTCTCCAGAAGTTTCCAACAGTTCTACGAACATTGTCAATGGTGCATTGTATCAGAGGGGACCTACTTTGAAGGCCTGTATGTTCGAATATTCCCGCTGTCTGGTTTCTGTGACCATTCACCGAACTGTCCGGTCACACCTTGTATGTTACCCATATGGCTGTTTCTCTCAGGTCTGTTTCTCCCAGCCTACAAGTTTCTCAGTCCTTTTTGGTATGTCAGTGACAGTGGTGGAAGAAGGCATATTATTGGAACACAAAATCTTAATTGTGATCTTTGGTAAAGGTTTGCTTTTGGTTTTCATGTTGCATAGGAAGGAGTTGGAGACACTCCGGATTCATATGCTTACGATGGGAATCGAGTGCGCAAATGGAATGTAACCACAACCAACTATGGTAAAGTGAGTGTCTGCCCCTAATTGTTTTCTTGCTGTACTAAGCATGTAGTCTGTGTATCTCTGTGAACCACTTCACTTGTTTCAAGAACTAGGAACACAGAAATCTGTCTTACACTGAATCAGATTATTAGTTTATCTGTTTTGGTAATCTCAACACTGACTGTCAATAGCTCTCCAGGTTTTCATAGTCTCCAGTAGAACTGGAGACTCTTATTGGGTGGTGTAGTCAGAATTTATTTGTTATTAAACTTCATGTTTTGTATTTAATTTTATTGTGAAAAACCAATTTCTCTTCCATTGTGCATATTGGCCCACCAGCAGATCGAGTTTGGCCTGTGAGACCATTTTCTCCAATCATGTCCACCTGTCAATCAGTGACATCAGTGCAGGTTACTGCATTGTTGTGGGTACCTGTTCCTAGCAGGTTTAAACCCCTCACACAGCAGCGGATGAGCAATGGTTAAACCCTGCTCAGCTTAGCTGCGTGCATCTGTCCCTCCTAGGAACAGGTCACACAGCCAAAGGAAGCATCGGGAAAATTGGGTTTGCTTGTCTTTGAGGTGGTATTCAATGTTTATTTCTGTTATGCCCTTTAATGTCAGGCTTCTTTCTTCCCTGTCTCCAATGGGGAGAGAGGAGAAAGCAGCACTTTGCTAGCCTTGTGATTAGAGCTTTCCAAAGTGCCAAGTACAGTGCTGGCACCATGTCTTGTGCTGTGAGTCCCCAAGCCTGCAGACTGTTTTGAGACGTAGGTTGGACAACCCTCCTGTCAATCATGTGATGTCACATGATACCATATGAGTTGGGAGGGGGGTTGTCCTACTCACCTACCTGTCAAAGTTGGCTCATGGGAATCTGGCCTGCGGTACCAAAAAGATCCCATCCGTGATATAGAAAATTGCACATCTCATATCCCTTGCCTGCTGTAATATAGAACTAGAATTCTGCATGCTGCAATATGCAACAGAAGGGGGTAGAAAGTAAAAACAATGAATCAGTATGGCAGCAGAACTCTTGACCTGTACAGTTTTTCTTGACTGAATTGGAAGCAATCTCTATATGTTTTAACAGTATCCTAGCAACATTGGTTACATACCCCAAGTCCCATCTAATAATCTTTTCTTTTTCTGCAGTCTTGGGCAGCAGGAGATATTGTCAGCTGCTTGATAGACCTGGATGAGGGAAGCATTTCTTTCTGCCTGTAAGCACCCTTATAGAGCTATGCTAGATGTTGCTAGTCTGCTATATTCTGTCCTCTCAGCTTCTAAGTATATTCATTGAGAGTTTAAACCAAGCTCCACTAAAGGGTAAATAGTTACTTCATTCTCAATAATCCTCTACTAAAATTGCATTCAACAAGGTCCTTTGCCTTACAGCATCTAAATTGTTTCATAAAGTTGGAGTGCATCACTTCTGAACAGGAGTTTAGATGCTGATAGGGAATGTTTCCTGGTACAATGTTATTATGGGTGCAAGAAAGATGAATAGAGAAATAAAACTAGATCTACACAAGCAGTAATCAACATGAGTGGTTGTTTTTAACATGACTGCGTGGAGCTGTACAACACAGAAAGCTCTATAGAGCACTTTGAGTCACTGCGTGGAATTCTTAAGCTGAACAGGACCTTGAACAGAGCTCCAGCAATAACAATTCATATTTTTCTACGTTTCTCTGCAAGAAGTTATTTCCTAAGATCCTCAGGCAAAGCAGTGGGAGAATTTTGCACTTGGGATTCAGAATCTGCTTTTATTTTTATTGACTTGTCATAATACAGAAGACAAGCCGCTAAGCTGTGACTGTTTCTTCCTTTGTGTAATGTCAGATAAATAAGTCTTTTGTATATAGAATTCTTGGCAAGGTGTGTTAAAACTTTAGGGATTTGTCTCCTTCCCCTCTTTATTTTCTTTTTCAGGAATGGTGTGTCTCTGGGGACTGCTTTTGATAACATCTCACGAGGCTCTGGCATGGCCTATTTCCCTGCTATCAGCCTGTCATTCAAGGAATCCGTTGCTTTTAACTTTGGTAGCCGGCCTCTCCGATATCCTTTGACAATAGTTTTAGCCAAACCGTAGAAATATTTTTCCCGAGCAATGTTGGCATCTGAAAAGTATAATTCTCTTCTCAGGCCACAACTATGCTAAACCTTTCCAGCCATCCACTAGTTCTCAGTAACATAATAATAGTTAGGAGAAGTGCTATATAAATACTATATGCTCGACACACTTTATCTCAGTAAGCCTAACAATGCCCCCATAAGGCAGATTCCTACTATTCTACTATTATTTTTTATCCTTATTACAATCTGAGAGTGGCTTTGTCTAAGGCCAGTTTGTAGTTATGCTAAGATTTGGACAGGGGGCCTCTAGCTCTGTAGCTGAAGCTCTTCTTGCCAGCATGAATAAAAGTTTGAATCTCATTCTTGTCAATATGTCAGAAATGTTATACTCTCAGGAGGCCGTTTGGATCTCCAGCAGCAGATACTACCTTCTTGAATGATCATCAAGGTGGTTATTGGTCAGTGTGAATAAGAAAGACGTCCTGAATGAGAAAGCAGCAATCACCCTTGAATTCCTTTACAATACATGCTGTGCTTGGTACAGATTGCTTTGCAAGGGTGGGACAAGACCTGGAGGCATATGAAATACCAATAAATGTGGCAAGCATTCTAGAAGCTTGGTGTGGTGGATGAAAGCAAGGATTGGCAGCAGAGGAAAGCCTGGGGACTTAGGATCATTCCTTGAAGGAGGGATAGATTGCCTTCTGTGGTTTTTTCCCCTTAATAATTTCATACATATCCAGTGGAGGGATATCGGCCCTTACAGGACAAACCAGCTGCAGATCTTGCAAAAGCGCAGAAACTGTTGGGGTACCTGAAAAATGTTATTCATACTGGAATAGATGTTACGGTGAGATAATCTTTTCAATGTTATGTTTATTCAGACTTGCCTTGCCAAAAACTGTTTGCACATTGGATTGATTAGGTATGGGGCATTTAATTTCATTTTTCAAATTTTGTCGAGGGCCTTTATTACGTGCTGTTTAGCCAAAGCTCTTCAACTGACTTACAAAGAATAAAAAAATAAAAATACACCAAAAACAAAGCAGTGATAAAATTTGAGCATGATGTAAATCTTATTAGTCTGTGCTGGGCAGATAATAAGGTTTCCCCTGGTACTAAAAGAAAAAGGAAGAAGATGGTGCCAGGTGAAACCCCCACGGGGTGCTGCAGGAAGAATGTAGTTGGTCAAGGGAGCCGTGGACTCAAAAAGGTTGAAAACCTCTGGCCTAACTGATGCCAAATCTTACAATCTTCAAATCCAAGGTGTACCTCAGAATCCCAGTGGCTTCCTCAAGCTTAAGAAACACTCTTGTAGAATTAGGATCTGTTAAAAATGTGTAACCCTGAGTTATGTATTTCAGGAAGGGAAGCTGGTGGAAAGAGAGGCTTCCACGTGGCAACTCCAGGGAGAACCGACTGTTTTAATCACCCTTGCACACATTTTTAACAGTTTTGCTCCCCTTATGGTAAGTTTCATCCACTATTAGTTCATGTATTTCAGGATCCTCCACCACTGTTTACAAAGTTTCAGATGAAAGTGAACTTCTCCTCATCAGTGAATTCAATTTTTAACCACAAATTCTCTTACTTAATAGAGGGTCACACCACTGGAATGTTTAGATCAGTTATTTACATCAGGAGCGGACAACCAGCGGTCCATGATGCCATCCCATTCCCTGAACCCCATCCTTCTGCAAGTTTTAGGCTTGAAAAAAGTCTCCTGTTGATGGCAATAGGAGACAAAAGTCCCCACGCTGCGGATGTCTGTCCGGCGCGCGGGGTGCTCTTTTTCAGGGCGCCCCGCGCGCCGGGCGGCAGGCTGCTATCCACAGCTTGGGGAGCCCTGCGGGGAACTCCTGCAGGGCTCCCCACGCTGCGGATGTATGCCCAGCGCGAGGGGTGCTCTGCTTCAGGGTGCCTTGCGCGCCGGGCGGCAGGCTGCTATCCGCAGCGTGGGGAGCCCTGCAGGGAACTCCTGCAGGGCTCCCCACGCTGCGGATGTCTGTCCGGTGCACAGGGCGCTCTGCTTCAGGGCGCCCTGCGCGCCGGGCGGCAGGCTGCTATCCGCAGCATGGGGAGCCCTGCGGGGAACTCCTGCAGGGCTCCCCACGCTGCGGATCTATGCCCGGCGCGAGGGGCGCTCTGCCCAACGCTCCGGGAAGCAGGGTGCTATCCGCAGCCTAGACATCCCTGCGGGAACTCCCGCAGGGCTGCCTAGGCTGCGGATGTCTTCCTGAAGCCTGGAGAGTGAGAGGGGTCGGTGCGCACCGACCCCTCTCGCTCTCCAAGCTTCAGCGAAAGCCTGCATTCGCCCCATAGGACGCACCCAGATTTCCCCTTCATTTTTGGAGGGGAAAAAGTGCGTCCTATAGGGCGAAAAATACGGTACCTTAAGGACTATCTGATCCCTTACGCTCCACCTTGGCCACTGAGATCCTCTGATGGGGCACTTATTGTGGTTCCCCACAACCACGAGGTTCGGCCAACCTTTACTATGAACTGAGCCTCTAGTGTGGAAGGCTGTGCCCTGTGGAACTCCCTGCCATTTGAGCTTCGGCAGGCATTATTCCTACCTTCTTTTAGAAGTCTAAAAATGGTGTCATTCAGACAGAGCTTTGCACTGTGAATTTCTTTTTACCAACCATTATTTATTGATGTTTTTATTGCTCTTACTGTAATTTTGTATGCTGTGTACTACTTTACTGTATTTTTTAAAAACGGAAACGTAGTTTATAAATAATAAAGAAATAGCAACATTATGGGGGGGAGTGGCTCTTGAAAACCAATGAGAAGGTGGATCCTGAGTAAAGGGACATTGTTGGGATGTGGGACAATCTGTCCTTGGAGTTCTCAATGTAGTCTAGGGAAACGGCTGCTGTGAGCCCCCTCAGAGCTGCAGCAGCACAGAGTATTCACTGTTCTTGACTCTGCTGCAGCATCATGATAAAGCTATTCTGTTAAGTCTTCTGCTTTAATAAATTCTTTTCTGCAGTGCAAAGTGTACTTGGTGGAAGATGTGCTCATGAACTTCCTACTCAGCATCCTGGAAGGAGGAGGGTCTGTGGAAGCGCACCCTCTTATACAGCAGTTGTTGGATCTCATGTGGCTTCTCATGGAGGTGAGCTACTGGAGTGCTTTTACTCTCAATGAAAGAAACCCTTCTTCCTTTCTCCAGAGGAACTCCCTGACCCAGTATCTTCTTTCCTATTGAGTAAGAAAGTGTTTCTTTCCTCCCTCAGGATTATGAAGTGCATGAATGCCTCAAGCAGCTGCTGATGTCCCTGCTCAGGGCATACCGCTTTTCTCCCATTGTTCCTGATCTAGGCTTACAGGTGAGTATTATTCTGTTAAACACCGGTAGAAACCCTTAAGAACAATGTTCATGCAGTGAGAGGGGAGCTGCTTTGGCTGACTGGTTACAGCTTTGCAAATGTTGTAAAGACATTTTAAATATGCTGTTTTAAGAGCTCTTCCTCATGTATCACTGCAGCTTATCTTGATTTCCCTTTTTTCTTCTTCTCTATCCAGATTCACTACCTCCGTCTCACTATTGCTATCCTGAAGCATGAGAAATCCAGGAAGTACCTGCTTCACAATGTCCTGTATCCTTTTTTATTTTAAAAAAAACACAATATTTTTCACATACATCCAAATCTCCTGATGGTACAAACTTGCTTAGACAGACAAAAAGATTCATGTGTAGGCCCTACAGAAACATCACCCTGTAACAAGACATGGTTTCTTTTTTTCCTGTGGCTGCACACACCTGCAGCTAAATTTAAGAGGCCCTAGTCGCTTCTATATCTTAGTGTTGCTATTTCCTTACTACCAGATGCAGCTCAGGTGCGCCTCTGCACAAATTGGAGAGGAAGGGTTTGACCAAGGCAAAATGGCTGCATCTTCACTGTGAGGTCCTTGAGATCACACTTTATTGTATCACCCATTCTTTGCATACATTCAGATTCAGTTTCTTTCACTTTCAGGGAAAAATATAACTGTGATAACATGGCCTGTATTCTGTGCCATGAGACCAGAGAGAGGCAGCCAGACTAGCCAAAATAACCCCTGCTTCTTGTTAACTTCACCACTGCTACCACCTTTTTTTGCCTACTCTGTATTGCCTGCTCTGACTAGCAGTGGCTGTCAGGCAGAGAGGGTCTTTTCCATCACCTGCTGCCTGATATGGATTGAACCCGGGTCCTTCTGCAGGCAAGTGCATGTTGTGCCATGGAGCTGGGGTCTCTCCCTTAATATTCAAATCTGATCCCAGTGTTCCCCGAAAGTAGGCTGGCTGCATTCATGGAACAGCCAGCATGCCCAGAGGATTATTTTTCACTTATTCTCTCTTCCAACACTATACACCTACCTGGCCTACCCTGCTAGATAAATGCTCTGTTCATTGACAATAGTTAAATAACATCTATGTATGAGCTGATCATTATTCCTTTGCTTCCCTTCCCCATGTGCCTTTTGTAATTATCCCAATTATTTGGAAGGGTGTGGCTTCTGTCTCAGTAGCATCACTCAAGACCGACCATAATAGCACAAATTCTATAACAGCTTTGAGAACATACACAAGGTGGTCTCAGCAGCAGATTGCTAACATGGGGGAAGTGGGGTGGATAGCTGCTTCAATGTCCCCATGCATTGGAAGCTGATGAAAATAAGCAAAAAGTTGCAGAAGTTCCTTTTGCAGTTTTTCACCTCTTCTTTCATTCCCCCCAAATACCCTCCTTGCTGCACGATACAGTCATTACAGCTTCCAAGTACCCTATGGAGTTGACTTGTTTTCAGGAAATCTAATTTTGTTCACATGGTCCTGTGTGTGGAGTTATTCTTAACTTATTGCAGGGATGCTGCTTGTGACATAGATCCCACAGGTGCATCTATATGAACTACCACACAACTCCCTTAACTCTCTGCAGATTTGATGTGCTCCGCTCAGTTGTGTTTTTTTACATCAAGAGTCCTTTGCGTGTGGAGGAGGCTGGTTTACAGGAGCTCATTCCCACCACTTGGTGGCCAAACCGCTTCAACAAAGAGGTGAGGAATATGGCACCCACTCCTGGTAGATTTAAGGGCTGTTCTAGCTTAACTGCAGAGATGTTGCCTTTTATCTAGGTGTTTTCTGCACATAATAGGTTATGCAAATAACCCTTTGTTTAGCACCTTTATACAGCTGCATTCTCTTATTAGCTGTGTTTGCATTCTTGAGCATTTGCAGCCCTTCCTGTCCATCCTTTTTGGCTTCTGCTAACAACTCTGTTAACCTCGTATCTTTTAAACACAGGGCAAAGAAAGTAAAGAGATAAAAGATGAGACTGCTGAGGAGAGACTGAGGAGGCGAGCGTATGAAAGAGGATGCCAGCGGCTCAAGAAACGCATTGAAGGTCTGAGGATGGGATAGTGGCGTTCAAAATCTCATGGGCAATTTAGAATATGGCATGAAGCCATATTGATCAGTGCTAGAGCACAGCTTTCACAGAGTATGGAGAAATAATTGCATGCCACGATTAATTAATTTATTGCATTTGTATACTGTCTTTTGTGCCAAGACACCCACATTTGAAATATTTGAATAAACAAATGCTGTAAAATATTAGCTGGGCAGTGCTATCTTACAGGTGCCATTGGCACCCCTGCTTGCAAATGCAATACTAGTAACTTCATTTAGAAACAGCACTAAGTTTTCCGCTGATAATGTTTTTACCTCCTGTCATTCCAAAGACTGTCCAGAGCCACTTGGGGAGTGTAGCTCAACAAACTGATGTGTATAATAATTTGGGAAAGTCAGTTTCTTCTTGGGAGTTTCTATGCAAGGCTTGAATATGGCCACTGTCAGTTTCTCTGTAGCAATGTGGTGATGGCTGCTACCTGACGCAGTGTATATCATTTCCGGTCCTTTTTATTCTTAGTGGTGGAGGAACTCCAAGTGCAGATACTGAAGTTGCTGTTGAACAATAAAGACCATGGTGGGGTAAGGATGATTGCATATATTATCTGCATAGTATTTCAGTCACACTGGAGAGCAGCTTGCTTTTTGAGGTTGTCATGTATCCTCAAAGGGCCTTGCCTGGATCTCACCATAGAACAAGATTTAGTCACATGAAAACTGAGGCCCCATATATCTGAAAGACTGTCTCCTTCCGTAGAAAACTCTTTTGTTTGTTAAGATTGGCGCTTGGAAGTTCAGGAGGTGGAAACCCGGGAGAGGGCATTTTCCGTGGCAGCCCCCGAGCTATGGAATTTCCTCCCTGCAGAGATGTGTCTGACACTCTTTATTATATAGCTTTCGTCATATGTTGAAGACTCAACACTTTACCCTGGCATCTAGCACCTAAATTATATATTCTGTTGTACCCACTGTGTTCTTCTGATTGTAAATTGTCTTGCCTTTTACATTGTTATAGTGCAATATAAATCAGTCCTGGTACCTTCTGGTGATGGGTGGGAAAGAAGTATAATAAATAATCATTGTAATAGTAACAAATGAATACCACGTTCATTTCTGATAGCCTGATATTAAATGTAGTGAGGAGGCTCAAACTATTGTACACTAGAAGCTGTTTGCTCAGATTAGGCTATTAGCAGCTTATCTTCTCTACTGGGTACAATGCTAAAGCTGACAACATTGTTTATTGGATACAGGGCACACAGGCTAATGACTCCTGCCCAGTACCCTGGCATCTCATGAGTCTGTGTGAAATGATAATGCTGAGAATATGAGTGGGATTTCTAAGATCTAATGCGGTTAGGTGGGACTCCTAATAAAGATAAATGATTTATGAACATCTCCTTTGCACTGGCGACCAAATGATGGCAGTGTGGAACTGTACATATCCTGAATGGACTTCTTGATTAGGGAACTGGATTTCTGTACAGCAGCCAAAAGAGCTAGTAATGGAGGCGAGCAGGGCATTCATACAAGGTGACTTCTCTGAGGATAGGCAGCCAAAGAACACTGCTATGAAACTTGACGTAGGATCGGTTTCATGCATGCATGTGCAGTATATCACACTCTCCTCATCACTAAATGACTCACAACTGATCATGTGAGCTGCCTCCATTGAAGAGGAATTTTCTTTGAAGTAATGACAGGTGACTTATTTATTTAGGATGTTTGTAAATCACCAGACTTCTAGAGGAGCTGGGGGTCGTATACAACAAGAAGCACAAAACAACACACATCAACCATCCAAAAAACCCGACAAAGCATCTAGAATATAAAGAATTTAATAACAAAATCAGTTTGAAACCCATACTGTTACTGCTTAAGTATTCAGCCTCTCGGTTTTAAACAGTAAATACTTGGGCAAATAAAAATGTCTTCCGTTGATGTTTCAAGACCAAACATGTGAGGTGGATCTCTTTAACTCAAAAACACAAGTGCAGCAGTGCTCCAGTTGATGTCACCCCAAAGCAGGCTGCATTATGAAGTGTGCATCCTAATGAAAAGGTTTGTGTGTGGTTCTTGCTCTGTGATGACCATCACTTGATGTTGCAGCTCTTGAGAATTCTTTTTTAAAAATTGATTTCTATAATGCCTATGTGGCCCAGTAGAACCCACAGGGCAGCTCATAATGAAACAAGCAATAATAAGTAATAACAAAACCAGATATGCAATTCAAACTGAACTCCAATTTATTTTAAAACAGCCGTTTGAAACAAGACAGCAGCAGACCGCATTTCCCTCAGCTTAGTGCAAGTCTAGCAAGTTATGAGAATACATGTATACACCTGTCTTTAAGGACTTACCTGTAAGGGCAAAATTCACATCAGATGAGCAAGTGATCATAATTCAGGCAAACCCAAGAAATACTGTAATTTTAGGTTGTTCTTTCACCTTGATGGAACTCAACTGACTTTAAACACTGGTTGTTTCAGGGAGGAGCTTCCAGATACATCTTTCTAAATAAGTTCCGCAAGTTTCTTCAGGAAAATGCCAGCAACCGAGGGGTAAGCTGAGAACAGTATCTTCATTCCACTTTGACTTCTGTCACACTTTCTGCTGGAGGGTCTGAAGAAGGACACAGTCTTATATCTGTCAGAAGCAGTAGCTGCAGACATGTTTGCAGCTTGGACACTATAGGTTCATTGTTGAGTGTGTAATGACTTCTTAAATTTTGGGCTGATGGACTCCATGCTACTGTTTGTCCTGTGCAGAAATTTCCACACATCAATGGCTTACCAAGGTGTCAAGTTCATAGTGAATGATTTCTTTATCAAGGCCCCTCAACTCATGCAATACGAACACACGGTCACTCCTTACATTGTATTCAGTTTGGTTTTGTTATCTGACAGTGTCAGTTCTCTTCACTGACAGACAATGCTCTTGAGATCTGCAAAGCCAGGCTCCAGTTCTGACATTCCCCCCACCCCTATATCCCTATACCTCTGTTCCCCATTGACTGCCTTCCTAGGATATTGGTGGCAGAACAATTATGCTAGGAATCTCATCTTTTTTAACAGAATGTAAAGAAATAGCTTAAGATACCTGGAAGGGAAGAGCAGTCAAGTTATAACTTCATAAAAGAAATGGTATCTGTGGGGAATTAATACACACTTTGTATTGATGACACATTCTTGAACAGAAGTCTTGGTTTTAAAAGTGGGTCTTGAAGCCTAAATGCAAATCATGGTGAAATCACAGAAGCTGAAGGAATGTGGGATAATGCAGCTGTCAGAGTTTTCAATAGTCAGAGGACAGGGCTTTGTCACCCTATATAACTTGATTCCCCTGTCCATTACTAGAATGAATTATTATTTCTATGCAATTAATTAAAGCTTTGCATAACTTACTGAAGGTTCCTGAATTCATTTTTTCTTAGTATGTCATTTTGAGTCTTGCTTAGCAGAGCACACTCAGCCATGGCTTAAAGGTCTCTCAGTAAATCTTCTAAGTGAAGGTGTCACCTCTCTGATATGGACTTTTAGTTCTTTCCTGACTGGGAGTGTTCTGTTGTTTCAGTGCCAATCTTTTCTGGCAGTGAGGGAAATGTGCTTACTGGCGCTTGCTAACATGCCTTGGGGCCACCAGGTTGCCTTATTATCTCTTTTCTTGATGTACTGTGCTACTATGCTTTGAAGGGAAGATACGTGCTTGCTCTTTCTTGTTGGGAAACAGGTGAGAATCAGTGATGGATATTGACTCTGTCAGTTACTGGAAATGTTCTGTGCTGCCTGGGGAATGCTCTAGGCAAGGGTGTGCATCACACACATCTGAGGGGATGGAGAAGCATAGCTCCTCAACTGTTCAGCATGGCTCCTCAACTGTTCTGTTAACAGTAGAGCCTTGTCGTTTTTTGTCCTTAGAATCTGACTGTGCTGTGTCCTCCAGAGTATATGGTGTGCTTCTTGCATCGACTCATCTCGGCCTTGAAACATTACTGGGATGAGTACAACATGAAGAACCCTTTAGCAATGAGCAGTGAAGGTAATTTCCGAAGATGCACAAATGGGAATATTGGTCTTTGTATGTGATTGCATTTTGAAGAAGGCTGTATCATTCAGGAATTTCCCGAGTTGTGTGTAACCAAATTCTATCTCTTCACCCAAAAATGCAAAATTAGAGACATTTAAGACAACGTTTCTTACATTTTGCATCCCGCAGTGAAACGATGCCCATCCAAAAGTGGACCTAGTCCTCACTGTTGTGCAGACATGTAGCAGAGAAGAAAGTCATCTTCATCAGTATGCCAGCCTTGCCATAGCCCCTCAAAGGGGCTATGGGTGAATGCATTTTAGCTTTCTTTGTTCAGTACCAATTTTCAGTGCTCTGTTGACTTCTCTTCCCCCTCATACCAGAGGGAGAGTTGGCTAGGGCAGGTGGATGTCTTGTAACTGCGGCTCTGATTATTTGCACTCATTGAAGATTAGCTTTCTTTGGACTTCTCCATAAATACATATGAAACATCTTTTCCCACAGATGCATATGTCCCCCCTCAGCTCTTCTATAATGGGAAGGTGGATTACTTTGACCTCCAGCGACTTGGGGGACTCTTGTCTCATCTCAAGAAGACCCTCAAAGGCAAGTGCTTGTTTTGTTGTGTTCCATTAATTCATGTGGAAGCATATGATGTGGAAGATCTGCTGCAGGAGCAAATTATTGAGGGAAGTAAAAGATGGGGCCGGAGTGTCACAGAATTAGCTTCATCTCTTTGTGGAGCTACGTATCTGTGTGTGAAAGCTTTGGTTCTGCCTGGTACTTGGACTCAGAAGCCTGCTGGTTTCTAGGTCCCCTAAGTGATCCCGGCAAGGTTGGAAAGGTCCTTTTCTATTTTCACTTCGTTAAATACTAGGGATACTGGGAAACTCAGAATGTCATTTATTTGCTCAAACAGGCAGATGCTAACTTGGCATCTTCTTCAAAGGCTTAGTTGTCTTCACTTGTGACCTTCCTTTAAAACTATGTATTTTAACTTGATTATCAAATAGCAGCCATGACATAAGTGTGGTAATTTTTTTGACTTGTTAATTTACATGCAAATCTATTCTAGCTAATTTAAATAGCTCAGTCCTCTTCAAGGATATGTGTACGGCCTCTGAAGCTAAAAACAAGAACTGCTCTCCTGGGACTTGACGATAAAGTGGCAGCTGATGCCTCTTGGCCTGTGAGATTCCAATTAGGACTTGCTTTTTCCTCTTTCAGGTGCTCTTCAGATCAGCAGAGCCAGGCTTTAGGGCACTGGGGCTGCTTGGCCATCTGCTTGGTAGAGATAAGAGAATATGAAATACAAGCTCCAAATTACATTTTGAAGATTGTGTGTGACCCTTTTATGAATCTTGTTTTTGTTCACCCTGGGGGAGACCCAAGATTTTCCTACCCAATTTTTTGGCTCTTATTGGACTGACTTGTCCATTCCACCTAGGGTCTGGATGCTCCTTTCTCTGCCTTGGGAGCAGCCTCCAAGGCAAAACGCACATAAAAGGAAATAGCTATTAGAATCAGTAAGACGATCTGGAAAAAGTACAGTTTGCATTCGGGAGCATTTTATTTTAGTCATTAAAAATAAATACCACCCTTCAGTTGTCTGTTTATAGGTAAAACGATAAAGCATAACAATATGGTGTGTGGGTGTGTGTGTGTGTGTGTGTAGGTGTCAGAAAGCATATTTGTTATTTGGTACTGCTCATATTGATCTAGAGCAGACTTCATCGTAAAGTTAGCAGAGTAAAAACTTAAACACATTGCAGGATTCCCAAAAAATAGACCAGAGGCAATTAATTCTTCATCCTGCAGAGCTTTACTACTGAAGGTAAATGAGCATAATAGTCACAAATACATATATCTTCAAGATTGGCACAATCCATAATAAATCCAGTTGCAGCAGACTAAACTTAAACTTACAATAAGACTGAAACCTTAGCACTAAGCATGTTATATACAAACCACCACACCAGAAGAAAAGAGAAACTCAGGCTCCTTCTGGCCTGTTCTTATAGTCAGCATGACAGAAAAAGAGAACAGAACCAGTTTGAAACGGCTGCTCAGCTTCTCTGAAGGAATAACCAAAACACCAGGAATCTTCTGCTTGTTTCTAGACAGAATAGTATCTTGCTTGTCAGCTACAAATTTCCAGCTTGTATCACACAGAGAAGCTTCCAGAAGCTTCTTCAATTAATTAGAATAGAAAAGGTCTCTACACATTAGATCAATACTTTCTGTACCCAAAAATGCATACCTAACCATATTTGATTTTTCACAGCATGTTCTAAGTCTATATAGAATGACTACTGGCAATGGGCTGTCCCACGCCACTTAATACCTTTTTTTTAAAGTGCATAACAGATGCTTTAGCATTTTCTTTCCCAGCTATTTCTCCACTCAAATTTGGCCTCTTCAGGTGCTTTTCTTCCTGAGAAATAAAAAAAATACAGGTTCTAGTATATTTTATCTTTGGGGGAGTTTTTGAGTGGACAAATGGCTGGGAAGAGCGTTGATCCTCTTCTATGCCTTTGCCACCAGATCTGATCATTTACAGTGCAGTCCTGTGGGTGTATACTCAGAGGTACATCCCACTGAATTCAGCAAGTCCCACTGTGCATAGGATTGCAGCCTTAGTGAAGACACAGTAGCAGTATTGACACTTCTGATGTGTTGCACTTTGACCTTCTGGTAGCTGTACTGCTGCTTTGAGTCCCACCAGGAAAATGGTGGGGTATACAGTAATAATAATAATAAAAATACTGCAAATAAGGCATGTGGTAAATTGAATGTGCATAGGTAATTATACCTAGCAGTGAATGTATTTGATATTTTATTCATACAGATGAGCTTGCTTCAAAGGCAAATATTCTGATTGACCCTGCAGAACTTCAGGCGGTGACAATGGATGATCTCGATGAAGATGAAGAGTCAGCAGTGTCAACAGCACAAGTGAGCCTAACAATGCCATGTGCAATGAGTTTTAACTTAGGCAGCTGTCAATGGAGTCTATAAGGGAGGAGTGAGGAGCACTGAACCTCCTGGAAGCATAAATTTGTTTTGAATGGATGGGAGAAGCAAGTAAAGAGAGACTTTTATGCATTGTACCTAAGAAATTCGCCTTTCTAAGTTTTGTGTTGAACGTATTGGTTGTACAGCAGTCTAATGGTGCCATAGCAAAGTGTACATAGGAATCCAGCCCAAAATCCTGACTCTAAGAGGCTATAATCAGATATATTTAGGCCAGGGGACAGTTCTGAAAACAAAGTTACCTGAGGTGGGAGACTAGCAGGGAGAGGGACTTCTCAGTGTTTGGACCCCAGTAATGGAATGCTCTCTCCAAAGCAGTTGGCCTGGCACCTGCTTCATTGTCCTTCAGTGCCAAGCAAAGACCTTTTTATTTTCTCAGGTTTTTTATATTAATTTTAACCCTGCTGGTTCTACTACAGGCCCAGAATTTTGCAGGCTAACGGAGAGTTCTCTGTTTAGCAAGATCTGATGGTCACTTAAAGCTCCAACAGCTCTGCATTTCTTATTAATCAGCAGCGTTACACTCTTAACCTGAGAATGCCAATAATGCTGATTGAACGCTAGTTGCTGTTGGTCCTAACACAGACATCTGAGTCAGGATCTGGGCTTGCCAAAGATTGTAGTGATGACTCTGCAGTTTGAGTCAGGAAGTTCTAATATCAGAAACAAATACAAGGGAAACTGCAACATGATTTTATATAGAAGGCCCCATGTGTTGATTTGACACAGTTGTCACCTGTTGTTTATGGTTTCCACCAATCTCCTCTTCCCTGCCCCCTGTCCTGAATCTCCTGGCATACACAGAGAACTTGGGGAAATGGCAGGATTTGCAGAAGTAGTGAGTGCCTTCTACAAAAATCCTGCATGAAGCATGTAAGACTTTGGAAATGAAAGAAGCAGGGTGGAGGCCCTCTTGTTGCTTTCTCCTTCCCCAATGGTTGGTGTGGAACAAGAGAGGATCACTTAACACAGACTCATATAGAAGGGGAAAGCAATGAAGGGGGATCCCGTCACTTCTTGCCTTTTCTAAAGCATGATGTAAAATGACAGAAAAGGCCTGTCCCAAGACTTCAGTTGCCCTTGCTAGCAGAGGGTGGGTTTTATCTCACTTCACATGAGAAGCAGTGTCAGCCTCTACTTCCATCTTCTGCTTAATGAAAAAGCCTGCTACGAAGCGAAAGATTCCCCCTTCCAAATTATCTGTAATTTGCAGAAAACTCAGGAAAACAGATATTTATGTTAGGGGGGAGGATGGTTCCCAAAGGTTGGCAGGGGCAGCCACCATAGTGACTTGGTGACTAAATCTGTAGAGCACAGTAAAGTGTGGGAAAAGCTCGGGCAGGGGGTGCTTTTTAAGGCTCCAGGCCTCATCTATATATACGCCAGGAAAAGTTCAGTGGAAACTCAAGACCAGCTACTACTCTGAGAACTTTGAGAACTGTTGACACAATGTGATGCAAGGCCTGATAAGATGAGGAATTCAAGGATTCAGTTTGTTAAAGAAAGTACTCTGTGCAAAGAAAAAAAGTTCTTTTGTTTTGCTTGGCTTCAATTGCATTTTTTGTCTTCACGTCGTGGGCAAATGTTGCCTTGCAGCTTGTCTTGTGTTCCTCTTTAGAAACTGCAGGCTAAAGTTCTATCTCCTTGGGATTCTCAAGGGCAAGGTTATAGGTGGTCAGGATTTCCCACTCCTAAAAATATGGAAGGATACCCCATGCTGGGCCCAGGAAATTTGAATGGTTGATACTTGTCTGCTAGTTCACAGGGATGTCAGTGTGAGCACAATTTCACCATCTGTGACTGCACCCTCTGATAAGACCATGTTGTAAAGAATATTGTGCCCCTTGAATTTGGAACTATACAGCACAGGATAGCCCAGTATTGCCATTACGTCTGGCCCAGTGCTGATTCTTTCACTCCGGTTGCTGTTTGGACCCTTAAAAGATTGATTCCAGTCATCAGCTGATGCATAATCAAGCTGATGCATTTTGCAGTGTGGATTGTGTAAACTGGGTTGTGTGTCAGTTCAAAACCACCCTATTGAAATAACTGATAAGGATACAAATTGTGCTTTCTAGTAAAAGTTTTCCTGTCCTGAATGTCTGCCTGTGCTATGCTTGCCTGTATGAGACCCTGGTTCTTCTTCTAGGTTACCATGAGTGAGAAGGAAATATTTCGGCTACTTGTCCTACAAATGAGCCTAACTAGAACAAAGGAGATTTGTGCATGGTTCAAACCAGCTTGATTCTTCCTGTTAGAGAAAGAGCTGGACAAATATTACTTCTTATCTCTCAATCTCTCTTTTTCTCAGCGTCCAGCTGCAGCACTGGCAATCGGAGGTGCCTTGGCCAGACCAAGCTGGCTTAGTTCACCCACCCTGGGGCGGGCTAACCGTTTTCTCAGCACTGCAGCTGTTAGCCTTATGACTCCAAGGCGGTCACCAGGTGCCTTGGAGAAAGTTAAAGTTCGTACGTTGAACATGGAACAACGGACAGAGGAGGACAGTGAGTAGTGTGTATATATATATAATCCTTTCTAATACACAAAAAGCAATAATAATAACAACAACAACAAAAGAGAGAAGGGATCAAGGCAAGAAAGTGGGGGGGGGGGAGAGAAGGATACAAGGTGAGAGGAGGGAGTGGTAGTATTCCAGAAATAACATTATAATTCCAGATTCATAAACATATAATGTTTTTCCAATAATGTTTTTCCGAAGAGATCCATGAAAAGAGAGTGGCTGCCAATCATGTTCCTTAATTTTAATGTATTCAGTAAACAGATGTAACACTTTCCTAAATTGTCCTTCATTTTTAAGTTGTGTAGGATTTGGGTAAATTTTGTTAACATTTTCTGTTTAAACAATGGTCCAGGTCTGAAGGTAGCAATATTCTTGCAAGTCTCTTGCAGCTGACTTCCATTGTTCTCAGCCATCCTAAATTCATAATTGGTACCGTAGATAAGAGCTCTCTTGAATCATTTACAGTGCTTGGATCATTACAGCAACTGGACTTCTCAACATGATCAGGTGTTTACAAAATGATAACAAATGTGGGGTCATAGTGGTTAATGTTTTCTTTGTTATTAGGCATTTTTGTATTTTTATGCTGTGAATCGCTCTGTGATCCTCTAATAATTATTTAATGGTAGGTAAGTAGGTAGGTAGATAGATAATTTCAGCCTGAAGTTCTGCCTTCTAACTGAGGGAAAGGATTTCTACCAGCATGCTAGCCCATGCCTGGATTTGTTGTAAAGGACTACGATTGTAATTCAAGCTATGTGCTTTCTAAGCAACAGAACTGCGAGGCCAGTGCAAATGATCTGGGAGTAAACAGTGTTAAATAGGTTATATTTAATTATTTTAGTAAACAAAACTGCAGGATGATGAGGCTCAGAAGGATAAATGTAGGTTCAAAGGCAGAGTCCATATGCCTCGAAACAGAACCAGCTGAACTAAGATGTCTGGTGACTTGAGGTAGTTGTTTGTTCAAGTTTTCCTTCAGAACAGAAAGGCTAACAAAACTTTATGGTTAAAAAAGAGAATACCAGACCAGCCTTAGTTCCATTTTCTTCACAGTGATGGATGTTTCATTGTTTTTATGACAGTTGAAGGCAGCCATGGAAATGAGGGCCTTTTATTGGGGAGACCTGCCGAAGAGCCAGAACAACCAATCACTGAGAATTCTCTTTTGGAAATCTTGGATGGAATAGTCATGATGTACAACCTCAGCGTGCACCAGCAGCTTGGTAAGGTGAGCAGGATTCATTTCAGGGGAGTTTTCAGTCCTGTCCCATTCGCACAACTGGGATTGGAACTCACACTAACAAAGACACCATGGCCCACTGGCAGAGGGTGGGGCGCTTTTGATTGCAGCCACCATACCAACTCACAATGCTTGCTTGCACTCTGCTTTTGGGTGGAACTACACCCTTTGGTGACAGACCTGCACTTTCTGAACATGGTTGGCCACCACACAGCAGTAACACAATAGATGTGCATGTATTTCCTTCTGAGAAGTAGCAGGTGCGAGAAGGGATGCTGATCCCCATTCCCCGCACTGGTATCCCGCTTGCAGCCGCTTCTTTCCTCCGTCCCAAAGCAGGGATCTGTGATCGACAGTGAGTCTAGCTGCAAGCGAATAGCCTTGAGGGAGAAGAGCTTCAGCAGGGATAGCGGCTGACAGAACAAGAGTTGCCAGTTTTCTGTTGGAAATTGCCCTGCCTTCTGCTGCTTTATTGCCGTCTGGCAATCTCCCACCTTCAGAGGTGTGGATCTGTCTGCTGCCATCTTATGTAGTTCTGCTATAGGCTGTCAGCTGAAAATCTGTCTCCAGGAAAGCGACTGGTGGGAGGGGCTCATTGTGGGGTTGGGCCCTGCAATGTATTGATGCTGCCACAAGTTAAGTGTTTGGAAAATAATCCAGTATGTGCTATAACCTGTACAGAAAAGCTCTAGCTGGTACTACTGACCCTTATTTGTGTTTTAGATGGTAGGTGTTTCCGATGATGTGAATGAGTATGCTATGGCACTGAAAGACACTGAAGAAAAGATTAGCCGATGCCCAAAGAGGGTAAGAATAACACGGGGATAGTTATATTCACTCTCCCTTAAAATAGGCCTATATTGCCTGCAAGCTGTTCTCTTTCTTGAGAATCATTCAGGTGCTGAGCAGCACTCTATTGCTCTCACTGATTTTCTGCAGGCAGACTGAGAAGTAATGGTGGCTAATTCTCCATTTAGCTAAAATAGGATGGTTGTTTTTTCTGGTTAATGATTAATGATTAAAACAACAACGCCTTGAGTGTTAAAGTAAACTTCGGAGCCACACACTCCTGCAAGATCATGGCTCCCTTTCCATCAAAACATGGTTTTTATCTTTGTGGAAGGGGAGTCATGAATTTGCATCAGTTCTTGTCTCCTGTGTTACACTGTTCATGTGTGAGCAGTTGTTAAATGAAGTTGGTTTCCCAAGGTACCACTGGAATAGATTCTCAACTTCCGTGGTGGTGTGTCTAATGTGGAATTGGTGTCAAGACTCCTCTTAAGATTCCTTGGATATTGTTAGGTGTAAAAAGTTGTGTGTACTGTAGCTAGCCAAAGACCATGGCAGCTCATGCTTTTCCTCAACATTAAAAGAACATCCTGTGATTGTGGTAAGGGTTTTGTGAAGTACTGGACTTTCTGTGTACATGCTTCTGAAAGCAGGAAAACATATGCACCATTGCTCTTCATCCCCACCTTCTGTGTCCAATTCAGAGAAGAGACATCCATGATGAACTGGTGAAGAGTCAAAAGGTTTTCTCAGAGAAACTTAATCATCTGAGTCGCCGACTTGCTTGGATCAATGTTACCATTTATTCAAAGGTGAGAAGGAAAGTAGTACATATAATATCAGTGAGGTGCCTCACCTAAGCTTGGGCCATAAATTCCGGTTCTGGCCTGGCCAGTGCTGAATGGAGCTGTACCATTTCTTCCCAAGTCTTGTATGTTGTGCTTCTGTTAGTAAATCCTGGTAAAGTTCATTTTTATTAAAGAAAAATCTTGCGTTTTAGTAGTAAATTCATATTCATTTTTCCTGCATTTTTCCAGAGTGCACAAAATTGTTGACCTCCTTTTCTTTTATTTCCTCAGTAGTATTTACTCTGATCTGGGTGTGGGGAACCTGTGGCCCCCCAAATGTTGCTGAACTACAACTTGCCTCATCCCTGATGGTTAGCCATGCTGCCTGAGGCTGATGGGCATTGGAGTCCAACAACATCTGCTGGACCACAGGTTCCCTGCCCCTGCACTTAGATATATTATTTCATGCCAATTGAGATACAAACTGACTAGGAATTGCTCCTTTTCAGGAGAAGATGCAAGATATATACTGGCTGCTACGGGTATGCATCCGCACTATTGAGCATGGAGACAGGATTGGTTCGCTCTTTGCTTTTATGCCAGAATTTTATCTGAGTGTGGCTATGAATAGCTACAGTGCTCTCAAGAACTACTTCAGTCCTGTCAACAGCATGGAAGAGCTTCCAGGTGAGGAGGAGAAGGAGGGAACCGGAGAGGGCCTCTGAGCAGGACCATCTGTAATTTTGTGTATAGAATTCAATGCGCAAGAGAAAAGGGATAAGAACTCCACACAGAATATTGCATGCTGCACAGAATTTGGGTTGCAAAGAACCTTAGCTTAACGTGCCCTAGTGGTTGTAAAGATGTGTTTTGAAAATATGCTGGCTGTGTTGTGGGTGTCGGAATCTTCAAAGCCTTCAGTCAGAGGAATTTGGCACTCTCCAGGTGCCCGGCTTTGATTCCTTGTTGATCTCCCCCGTCTCGGCTCCCGGCAAGACAAGGCCAGATCTCTATCGGCCGATTCTCCTCAAACGTGAGGAGAACACAACCACTCCCCCCTGCCATCCCCAGGGAGGGGAGAGAGACAGACAGAAATGTATTTACATGCCTTTATTTCTGTCTTTCCAGCAGTGCAGAGGAAACATGTCTGCACTCCTCAGCAGCCACAGCAGAGAGTAAATAACTCCACCCATGTACTTCTGGTACAGGGTCATGTGACACTCTGAGCTAACATCCGGTGCTCAGAGCACATAATAGACTGTTCCTTGTTCCCACGGTACAGTCCCATAACATCAACATCCTGTTTGGCTTTCCAGCCATCTGGAGCACTCAGCAGCATTGCTCCTTTTTCGTAACAGTGGGGTGGTATTCAACCAAGCTTTACGCAGAGTAGACTTATTGAAATTATAGACCTAACTTAGTCATGTTCATTAATTCAGTAGGTCTACTGTTGAGTAAAATTTGGGGATACTCTTGAGTGGTACTCAACTTTCTAATCACATTAGGTGCTGTTTAACTTGCTCACACAATTGTCCTGCCCTCCACACACACAAAACTTCAGTCCGGGTCCCCGGGTTTCTCATCTTGATAATGCCTAGTGCAAGCTATAAGAAGCATTGTTTGCCCCTGCATCCTGAAGTTGATTAAATGCTATTCAGCCTGACTGCCTACCCTTATGCCTAATAACTTTTTAGTATTTATACATTATCTGAGTGATGTTACCCTGAAACACTGCAGCTCCTGGTAATTATACTGATCCCCTTTTTGAAGAGTTGCGGTCATAAAGGACCTTTGTGTACAGTTTTTAGAATTTCAATAAAAGTCATTTAGCAATTTTGCAGGGCAAGAGTAGCAAAACATGTAGAAAATAGCCATTCTTACTATGCAACTTCAAGGCGTAATTAGGTTAAATAACTGCATCATATTGACTATCAAGAACTGCTCAAGCAAAGCATACAAACCAAGCCTTCTTGCTTACATCGTTTTTGGCCTCCTCAAATTCCAGTGGTTATGCTTGTTTTCTGTCCCTGGTTTTGGATTGTGTTGTGTTTTCTGCCCTCAGCCTGCAGTTACATTGTTTTGGAAATATATGCAAAATACATTTCCTCCTTTTTGAAGTACTGTGAAGGGTGAGAAAATACTGTCATTGTGTCAGAGCAGGTGTTGTGCAGTCTGGCCCTGGAGATGTAATTATGAAAACTGGTTTGGAAGATCTATTTTCTTATTTCATAGTTATTCCAAACTCCTCCATCTGAAATTCCTCAGCTCTCCTTTTTGGCTGCAAGCTTTTTGGAAGTGAGGCTCTGTATTTCAGCATATTGTTTTTTCTCTGTAGGTGGTACTCTATGAGAGCCACAATCTCTTTCATTTTGGGGATGAAGCCAGATATGACACCAGGAGATCTGTGATTGGATTGTCCACTCTCCCCCCCCCCCCCACCTCAAATGTCAAAAGCTTGTGGTGGATTTTAGATCAGAGCTACAGCACTGAGGAATAGGTTTTTAACCCCCATCCCATCTACAATTTCCCCAGTCTTTATTCTTCTGTCTACCCCAAAGCTGCTCCATAACACAGTTCAGTATTCCTATTTTAGCTGTGTTATGCGGGTATTAGTCCTATACAAAGGGACTACTGTATATTATTACTAAGAATTTGCTTAACTGTAGGGAAGTGTCCAGGCTAATTTTATCAAATTCAACAACTGCTATTCCTGTACTGATTATATGCATGTCTCAGAAAGCCTATACTAGTCAAAGAGATGAACCCAGTCCACAGCCTACATGGCTGCTTTCTAACCAGGTGTGTAAAAGAACTTCTATGGACATTCCCACTTACTTCCGATGCTTCTGGTTAAGTGGTAAGGTAAAGTTGGCAACACCAAATGCTGCTGTGCAGACTTCCTGCCATCATTCTCTTAAACTTTAAGCTTGATTCCTGACTTGCCTGCTAGAGACTCAGACAAGTGGTAGCCCATCCTCCATACTTGGACCGTGTTTTCTCTCTGTAAATCTGAAAGCTCATTCTAGAAATTCATTCTGCTGCAGCTGCTATATCCTATAGCTGTGGGTTTTTTTTCCTGCATCCTGATATTCTGAACTTTTTCTTTTCAGGCTACGAAGAGACTTTGACTCACCTCGCTGCCATTTTAGCCAAGCACTTTGCTGACTCAAGGATTGTGGGAACTGGTAAGGCAGCTCCTGTTTTCCAAAGGTCATCCTGGGCTGTAGGTGTTATGTGTGTGCATGCGTGCGCACATGCATATGTGATTGGGGGAAAGAAAATTAAGCTCATGCTTGCTGTTTTTTTAATTTTATTTCTACTTGATACTTCTTGAATAGTAAGGGTGTCTGTTTTTAATGTTTTTAACACCTCAGATCATTGCAGAATTCAATTATTATTTTTGGGTTTGACATTTGTCTTTATATCCTGTCCTGCTTACTAGTCCTGTAACTGTAGTAAACTATGCTTGCAATATTTCACACAGTGAAAATCTGGACAGAAAAGTTTCTGTTTTTGAGCTATATTTATGAAAAATCAGCAACAATGGCACTACTGACATGGGTTGCCATACGTCCAAATTTTACTGCACATATTTCCGATTTCTGCCCAGACACTACTGCCCACTGCAGTATTTTGAATATGTCCAGGAAATCCCAGACGTATGGCAACCCTAAGTATGCAATTGCACCACAATATCTGAAGTATTTTTCTGGCAATCTATGTCCCTATTATCCCTACTCCACTTACATTCTGTCTTGTTTCCACATTCAGACATCAGAGACTCCCTAATGCAGGCATTGGCCAGCTATGTTTGCTACCCACACTCACTCCGTGCTGTAGAGAGGATTCCAGAACTACAGTAAGTTCTTGGTTTCACCATTCCTGAAAAATATTATATGTCCTGGAAGAGGATTATTTCTCTCTTCTTCTCTGAACCAGGCATGATTCCTATACTTATAATCCCTTTTGTGTGGAAGCTGCTGCTCCCCTTGTTTCCTCACATTGCACTTCTGATACTTCCCTCTCAAGTAAACTAAACATCTTGCCTTGAATCCTTCCCAAACCCCCACTTTTTAACCTTGGTGCTGTTTTCATGGTGGTTGGCTGACTTGTTTGTTTTACTCTGGCAGGCGAATATCCATGATGAAGAACCTGTTGGCCCCGTACGAGCAAAGACCCTGGGCCCAGACCAACTGGATCCTTGTACGACTGTGGCGAGTAAGAACAGATACCCTCTGCTTCCACATTTGTTCAGAATTTCCAGCTTGTAGTTTTAAAACCAGTGGTTTCCCCTCTGTTTGAACTTTCCCTTAACTTCTTGTTTGAACTTTGTTACCTGCTTCTGGCGAGAGGGTCTCCATGTTCCTTGTTGGGAGATAATGCGAGGTCTTCTAAGCAGACATTTCTCCCTTCCCCCCCTCTCCTGTAGGGCTGTGGATTTGGATACAGGTACACACGGCTTCCTCATCTCCTGAAAACCAAGCCAGAAGATGCCAATCTCCCCAGCTTGCAGAGTGAGTGGGGGATAGGGAGTGGAGATGTGTTGCTTTGCCATTACAGCTTGTGGGTAAATGCAGTCCTGTAACTGAGATTATCCTAATCTGGTTAGCTGTTGACTGGTACAAGAAGGGCAGGATCCTGTTGTGTGGTGCCCCCACACTGCTGCTGTCTGTTGGCACAATAATCGGCACCAGTGGATCCTGTCTGTGTCTGGGAGCTAGAGGGCTCCTGATGCCATGTAATATAAACAAGTTGTCTCTGTCCCTAACTTAAATGTGTGTGGCAAACTCAGGGTGAAAGTTTTCTTATTAACACCCTCACCCAGCTCTCTTCTATTTTTGAGTGCAAAACCTTAAAACAAAACAAAACAAAACACCACCTCCATATAATTGTGATCACCCTGGTTGTTTTCACTGGTTCACTAGGTGATGACCAAAAAAGCTCTGGTGTATATTTATAGGAGACAAAACATTTTAGCAGCATATGGCCAGAGCAGGCATGAGTTGACAAAGTGTGAAAGCATCCCCAAAGGCACACCAGGTTATAGTCTTAAGGAGTAAAATTGATTTTTCTAAGGAAATCAAGTTGATTGGCATTGGTGGTACATTGGATCCAGCAGGCACTGCTTCTCTTGCAGCTCTGGGCTGGTCTTCTTCTGTGAATGTTAGTCCTACTTTGTTCTGAGGCATTTGCCACTCACTTATGGCAGCCATGGTTTAGTAATCAGGCTGGTCTTCCAGTGTTACCACAGTACTCAGAATGGCTTTGTATCCAGCATGGCAAGGATCTCTGAGAGACTCCAGTTACAAGCTGTAGGGGGAGCTTTGGCTTCTCGTCTGTAGTTATTGATGTAGTGAAGAGAATGATGGCATCTGTGTTGCTGAGTGGATGGCAAGTTATGAGTTGGTCCTGCACTCTTTCTCTAAGAGAGCATATAATGCCGGGACAGAATGACTAACCTCACAGCCCAGCAGAAGGTGGCAGTAGTAACACCTGCTTGACCCTTCTAAGAAAACTTGCATCTATAATGTTTCTCTCTTTGTTTTGTTTTGCTTTTTTCTTTTCTGCTTTTTTTGGGGCCCAGGAGATCTCTCTGTTGCTAGTTTCCAGAGTAAGTTTCCTGTTGTCTTCCCTTTGTATGGTGGTGACATAGTTTTATAGCCCTCTAGTAGAGCCTTTTCCCCTCCCACCCTTGGTGCACAAGCCGGTCCTTTGGAAACGATGGGGTAGAAAGATAAAGCGGGATGAGTCTGGCTGCCCCAAGTGATGGTCCTAAGAGCCATCCAAATGTTTGTCATGGTGACCTGTCAAATGTGCCTCAGGGTGGGTGGTTAAGTATGCCTCTCCCTTTAGTGTGGAGGGAATATTACGAGTCCACAGCAAATATGTGTAGGTGCTGTTAATGTGCTCTCCATAGCAGTTTCCCCTTGTGGCTGTGGTGTCAACTGTCCTTTTCCTCTTTATTCTTCTCCATTCCACTTTTTTTTTTTTTTACACCTCTCCTTCTGAAAATATGGACACAACAGGGAACAGAAAGGTTGAGCAGATACAGCTTTCCTGAAACTGCTAGCTCCAGTTCTGGCCCAGTTCTGCAGGCTAATAAGCTGGCTGTTTTTGCTGAGGCTGTCATGAAACTCCATCCCTGGGGGTGCGGTCATTGAATGACCTTGGGACACCTATGCAATTGGGTTCACTTTTCTAGGTGTCGGCAAGGTCATCACTGTCTGCCAGTGATTTCCTCCATGTGGCTCCGAAAGGTCTAAGACAGGGCACAGGATCCTTTGGCTAGTGATCCTGCTTTCTGCTATTTTGAGGTGTACTTGAATGAATAATTAATACCAAGTTAATTGAAAGGAGCCTATTTACCAGCTGTCCTTGGGACACTGCCCTAGAGGGGCTGAGTCCACCCCCCTCTCGCAGGTCTTTGTGATGCTGCAGGGAGAGATTGGAGCACAGACAATGGAAGACATATCAGGTGTGCTCTGGCCATTACTTGGGATGGAATATCTGAATGTGAAAGTCAGCTCACCTCTCTGCCTGTCCTGTTACAATCCCTCGCCTTTTGTGCCTGAGTTACTGCTATGCTTGCCTAATGTTGATGGGCAATTTAGGGGCACACCAGTGATTAGTCGTCATTTGCTCTGCAGCCTCAGTTTATTAAGGGACAACTCATGCTCATTTCCTGTCTAGGGCCCCCTTTAGTAACTAAAGCGATGATGGGACTGGCTGGCTCCTAAGAGAGGAGAACATGCACATACATCCTTCTAGCTTAGTCCTCTACTGGCTAGTTTTTTGAGACTTGAGTTATAGGTCCTGCTGTTAAGAGGTTGGCTAGAAGAGCTCTTAAAGCTTATTCTCACAGTTGTGAGCCTTTCAGCTGCATTCTCTTGAAAGCAAGCAGTGCTCTCACATGTGTGTCACTTTGGGACTCTCATTTGGCAGGGATTTCATTTCAGTGCAAAACTGAAGCTTCGATAATCCGGCTCTGCCTGACAACTTCCTCCTGGTTTACATCTGATCTCTAGCATGTTCCAAAGGAGGGAAAAGTGATGTAAGGTGTGCTCCTGGGGTGGGGTGCCATCAGTGTATCTCAGATTTCTTTTTCCACTGCTGCAGTCCTAGTGATGTCAGTAGTATCTGCTGCTGGGTTATAGTTCCATTGTGAAAAGTTTTACCTTATTCCCTGTGTCTAAGGGAAGTGAGGAAACAAATGGCCCTGCTTTAAGACTCTGATGAGGAGGACTTATTAATAAGAGCTAGCAAAGTTCCTGTAGCTAACACACACACACACACACACACACAGAGAGAGAGAGAGAGAGAGAGAGAGAGAGAGAGAGAGAGAGAACATTTAAAATGCACCCCTGTTTCAGGCTTGCTTTTGGGTTCCATGGGCAGGCTGGAAAAGAGTTGGGTTTAATTCCCCCTCCCCTTTAGATTTCTCGCCCTGATCGGAAATGGGCAAACAAGTGTGAACATGTGCCATGCTGACAGAGAGGAGTGGGACTGTCTGTCTTGGGTGCTGATTCCCTGCTAGGGAGCTACTGTGATGCTGCTTTCAGGAGAGATTAGTGCTGAGCTGACCTAGGGCATTGTGGGGATGAGCAGGAGGGATGCTTGGCTTGAGCTCAGCTGCAGGGCACAGCTTCTTACTTGCAGAGAGACAGCAAATGTGCATGACCACATCCCAGCTAATTCAGACCGGCATTATGGCAAAGAGCTCTGGGCCTTGGAGACGGGACAGGCTCAGAATAGTCCATGTGTGAGAGCTGGCCTTGGAGGGCAGCTGCCGCCTCTACTTATTGTAAAGAGGGCCTCTGCTGGGAGGAGGCTCCAAGAATTCCTTGTGATTTTTGAGAGACAAAATGAAGCTGAATGCAGTGAAAGGGGCACATACGTATAAACTTATAAACTGTTCCCCATTTCCACACGATGGCAGTGAAACAGGCTGGGCTTGGGCAGCAGCTGCCCAGCACCTTCCGGTAGTGTGGCCTCTTAAGAAGCCGCTGTTGTTTCATTCCAGAGCCTTGTCCCTCCACCCTGCTGCAGCGACACATGGCGGACCTGCTGCGGAGTGACCGTGAAATGGCACCCAGTTTCCTCAACAGTGTGCTTAACCAGCTGAACTGGGCCTTCTCAGAGTTCATTGGCATGATTCAGGAGGTGAGAGTTTTGGATCCGGAATAAATCCGATTGAAGGAGTAAGCCTCTGCCTGTCATCCTGGAGGACAAAAACAAAAGTCCTTTCCTTATTAGGTGTCAGTAGCAGTTTGCAGCACAGTTCTTGTGGGATGCTGGGATTGAGCTGACTTGTGCATGAACTGGAAAAGCGGGGAGGGTTAGGGGCAAGTGTGAGGAGAACAGCTGCTCCCCCTTCCAGTTCTTACATTAAGCTGCATCTGTTTTGCTTGGGCAGATCCAGCAAGCTGCAGAGCGCCTGGAAAGAAACTTTGTAGACAGTCGCCAGTTGAAGGTGTGTGCAACGTGCTTTGACCTGTCAGTGAGCCTGCTCAGGGTCTTGGAAATGACGGTCACACTGGCTCCTGAGATCTTCCTGGACTGGAGTCGCCCCTCATCAGAGCTATTACTCAGGAGACTTGCACAGGTACTCACTTCTCCACAGGAAAACATTAGGTTGGGTACATGGCAAGGGGCAAAGGTTTTTAGCTGAGGATGTGGGTGCTGCCATTTGGCACAGTCACAGTTACCAGTGTGAACTATATTATTCTAAAAGAATGTGTCACCAGCAAGTTTAGGGGCTAACTTATACAAACTGCAGGCTGGCTCTCCCCTTCCCTCCCCCACTACTGTCTTACTCTATTAGTGATTATTCGGAGATTGTATGTGTGCAGCAAGGTCTCCAGTTCACTGCCCTCTTTCATCTTTGGTAAGCCTTAATTTCTTCCTGGAAAAGAACTCCAGAGTAAAGACAGCCAAACATTTCAAGAAGTGGAAGGATAAGCCAATCTGTACCCCTTCCCAATGATATTCCTAAGAATCTCCTTCTCTGGGCTTCAGCCCTTGCTTCCTTTTTCAAATGCCTTAATGCCCCCTATGGTTTACTTAAAGCTTTTAAAGCATGATGTATCAGTAAATCACCTTTTCTGTCAAACATCAATTCATACTCACATGCATCAGACCAGTACAGACAGAATAATTCATTCATTCATTTATTTCAATGTTTTCATATCCCTCCACCTGTTTGCTCCAGATTGGAGCACAAGGTGGCTGTCAGCACAGCTTACAATGTAATACAAATATAAAATAAAACAGAATAAAATCATAAGTTCATTAAGGAAAACTAGCAACACAAAGCCGAAACACCAACCACCATCAACAATATCAGGTTCCAAAGGCCCAGACAGGTAGCCTTGCATGTTCCATTTCCATTGTCCATGGTCAGCCTGGCCACCATATGACCAGACAGTTGATGAGCAGATGTCCTGGGAAGATTACATGGCCACTTGAGTGAAGCTGCTAAATCATACAGCCGTTAGCCATTAGGTAACAATGGAGAACATGAAACTTATAGATGTAGACACTGATGCTTAAAGATGGGGAGGGCAAGGTGTGCATGTCACTTGGGACTTGTTTGCATGGGTCACTGTAGCAGATCCATCTGGAAACCTAGTTTGACTTGTCATGCGATGACTGGCCATGCAAAGAGGCTTGCGGCACAGCAGAACCACCTATAAGCAGTTACATGCAGATGAAGTAACCAAACCACTCATATTTGTTCCGAGCACATCTGTTCACACAACCAACTACAGTGCAGTGTTTGAAAATAGGTTGACCAAAAATGTCAGGTTTTAATTTTGAAATGAACTCTTCGAAAGGCTTTTATGAATTGTTTCTTAAAACAGTGCAGTACTTATCGCTGGAGGGGAAAGCAATGTGCCAAATGTTCTTTGGGTGCCACTTTCAGAATTCTGCCACATTCTAGTTGAAGCATCAGCTTGCTCTCTGGAATGATGACTCACTGCTGGCTATTTCCTCATTTTGCTCAACTTCTTTAAATCAAATATCTCTGCACAACCTTGCATGTACCTTTGTGCTAAGGTTCCAATGTATGCATGTGGAAATTTGGCTTATTAGAAAGGGACCCCATCCATCCATGGAATTAAGAGCTGTTTTGCCTTCTAAGAGTTTTTTCATTGAAAGTGTCCACAGCCTGAGATGTGAGCTGATGCAACCCGAGCCACATTTTCAGTCTGTTATTGCTGAAGGCTCAGGTCTGTTGTCATTCTAATGGGTCACAGAGAGGCCTGTCATATTTCTTTTCTGAGCAGCCCTGCTGATGGGTATCCTCCGTGTCATGAAATCTAGGGCCACACAGAGCGTTATCATGCATCCATCTAGTATCTCACCATTTGCTGTAAAATATATGTTCTTGGAAGACCGTCCTCTGCTATTGTGGGTCTGAAAGGCAGATAGTTCCAAGGCATAAAGGAAGGAACTACCCTCAAGGCCCTTTTCTGTATCCCAACACACCTTATTACAATGCAGTGCCCAATATTGTGCCTGCTGTTGTAGAGAGATTTCTGAATCCGAGGGAATTGAGTTGTCTAAACCCTGATGATCAGACTGGAAAGTATCAGGAGTAGCATATGTGCATCTCTTCAAGTGTGCAGAGAGAGAACTTGTATCTTCTGCTTTAATCATTCTGCCATCTCTTCTTCCTTCTCCACAGCTGCTAAATCAGGTGCTGAATCGTGTGACAGCTGAGCGGAACTTGTTTGACAGAGTGGTCAATCTTCGTCTGCCAGGTGAGCTTCCTTCCCAGCCACCTTGCAGTCAGTCCTGCTTTGGGAGAGGGACCATAGCTCAGTGGTAGAGGATGTGCTTTGCATGCAGAAGGTTCCAGGTTCAGTCCCTGGCAGCTCTAATTCAAAGGAGCTCAAAGGTGATGGCAAAGCTGTCTGAGACCTTGCAGAGCCACTACCACTAAAGAGTAGGCAAAGCTAGGTAAGAAAGACAAAAACTCTGACCTGGTTGTGGACATTCATTGTGTCTGCACAGGGGCTTCACCCACTCCCAGTCCTTTGAACAACAAGATAGGAAATGTCTGTGGGGAGAATTCTGTGTTGACCTTTTATCTCTGATTATGGTGTCAGTGCAGCTTCCATTGATGCCACTGCTCCCTCCCATCCGCTCTTCAGATAGGCAAGAGCCCAGCAGAGCACACGTGAGAATGAAAGATAGCATCCAATCCCAAAAGGAAGCCCTATGTGGTCTTGGCCTTCGCTGCTTACAGAAATGCATAAAACCTGCAATGATGGGAAATGGGATCTTTTGGCTCTAAACAGTAAGCAGTCATTAAGTGATGGCTGTGTGCCCACCTACTCAGGGTGAAGGAATCCATTCTTGTACAGAGCTTGTTAAATTGCAAAGTAATCTTTAGGGAGGCAAGATGTCCTGCTTCCGCACTAAAAGCTGTCAGAGAGTGGTACCGGTGAATGAGCAGGAGCTGCATTTAACTGCAAAATTGCTGACTAGATTCCACTTACACTATAGCTCCATTATCTTTAGCCCTTCATTTTGGCTGGTTATTCTGGTGTCTTATGATGAGAAAAGGACAGCATGTGTTAGCAGTGTGTGCACTCTCTGCCTGTCCCCGCCCCCTCCCGCAGAGCATGGACCCTTTTCCTTCACACAGCATTATTAAATAACTGCTGTGGCACACACTGCTGCAGATCCATGTCATACTGATCAGTATTAGGAAGTAAACAATATTGCTGAGTCAATGAGCCCTTGTGTTCCTTCTTGGGGAACAAGGGCTCAGCCCTCATTGAAAACTGAGATTGTGAATGGAGAGAGCATAAAAAGATCCACACACTCCCACACATTTTTACACTTTCCTATTCGTTGATGGATTTATTCATTTGGCATCTGTGTGACGTAAGTAGTGTGATAGAAAGAACATTCTGGAATAGGTATGGTCGTAAGCATGTGGAGTAAAGGACCATATAAATAGCTGTCATCCTGAAGAAAGTTGTCTCTGAAGTGTGCCTAATTTTAAATTTGGACAAGCTTGTTTTACCCCCCCCCTCCGCTTCCCTTAAAATTTTGAGCATTGTTTTAGTCATACCCCCATTATCCCAGCTCGAGCACTTCTGCCCTGTTGGAAACATGGGGCATATTGGCATGTGTGACCACCATTAAGTCTTCCACATTTCAAAGCATTGGCTACTTTCATGCTCACCTAGAAGCAGGAGAAAATTGGAATCATCACTCAGCACTTCTTCAGACCTGTCTTCAAGTGCCGTTTTCAAGGTTATGTGCTTGAGAAACACTCTGTGTTTGGGTGACTCGGGGGATTGTATGCTGACTGGAAGGTGGAGGAATGCTGGACCACTACTGAAGGGCTTAGCACAATTCCAATTTTTTTGCACAATCCTTTTACGTGCCCTTCTAATAGAAAACCAGACAGTGGCATTAGCAGAGATGAGCAAGTGCTTTCTCTAGTGTTTGTCACTTACCTCTAAGATTTCCTGTTTGCCAAGGAGGTTCATTCTGTTTTGTCCAGAGTTGTCCATGCTGGGAGTGGTGGTTGAGGAGGACTCATTTGATCTTATGGTGCTCTAGCAAAGACCTGATGAAGCTGATGGATGTAGTAGTACAAATCTTTAAATGAATTAATACAAACATTTATCTCCTCCTGGTCTCCTGAAAACTTAGGCTGGTGGTGTTCCTCAGTGCAGTCCTATGCTAGATTTGTCCTCTGCTATAGTTAAGAAGATAAAAAGGGGTGCTCAAGGGAAGTCAACAAACTAACTTTTCATAGAAGTGATTGTAATTTGAAATACCTGCTTTCTTCCCTAGGACTGGAGAGCGTAGATCACTATCCAATCCTTGTGGCTGTGACAGGAATTCTGGTCCGGCTGCTTGTTGATACTGACTTCCAAGGGTAAGTGCTGCTTAATTCCGCTCCATGGGGATGAAGATTTCATTGCTTGTGTTCTAGTTTACTATTCTGAAATGAGCAGCCTGGCAGCATTGTGTATTAGGGTAATGATGCAGTCTTTGTCTTTGCCCCCTGTTTTCATATGCTCAGTCTAGTTGCAGGATAGTAAATCCCCAAATAATTTCTGTCCTGTACGTTGGTCTCTGGGTGTTTTTGTGCTGCGACTATAGTGTACTGGAGAGCTATTTAAAAGAAAAAAGGGGGAGACATCCTGTCAATTTAAACCTTCCATTGAATTATTTAAAGAGGTAGCCAACGCGGTGCCCTCCAGATGTTGTTGGACTACAACTTGCATCATCCCTGGCCCTTGCTGGCTGAGGCTGATGGGAGTTGGAGTCCAACAACATCTAGAGTATTAGCCACTCTCTGGTGTAACTTTGTTTGCTTTTGTTCTCTGCTTGCTTCTGTTCTCTGCTTACACGGCTGTGTAGCTCATGCAAGCTATACTATATTATGTTCCTTGGTTGTTGCGTGGTGTGGGTTCGTGGCAGATTCTGCTTAGGGGGTGGACAGTTGGACAAGATGATCTTTAGTTCTACTCTATTCTTACAATAACTTTAAAGGGAGATCTGTCCTATCTCTGTATGTTTCTCTCCATCTTCTTGTTCTTCTTTTTCTAGAAAGAACAAGCTTTGGGATTTAGATTTGGGAATGGTCCTGCCCAAAGGAAAGCAGGCCATTTCTTTTTACCTTTATGCATAGGCACCACTCACATCATGCTGTAGCAAAAGAATACTCTTTCTACATATGCGGTTACCTTCCCAAACTGAGCAATGCTGGCATCAGATCGTTTAGACAGATAAAACTGTACAGACATGCTGTGTTTGGTTGTGTTAAACAGTGAATATGTCTAGCTGCAGTAGCGTATGACAGTGGAAAATAAGCCAAGTCCCAAGGGAAAGTGGTTCTGACATGCCCCTCCAGATCTACTGCAGTGTGGCTGATGGCATTCTTGCTTTGCCTTCATTGCCCTTGTTACGGTACTCAGACAGACGTGATGGACAAGTCCCTTCCACAGCTCTCAGGACTTTTAGAGACAGTGGGTTGACACTCGCTTGTCATCTGATAATCTCTTCTCCCATCCTGTTGTGTTTTTTGAAAAAAACAAAACTAGCCTTTCCTTTATAAATTAAGTACTGGTAGTAGCTTTTCTTCTGATTTCCAATCTAGAAAAAATCATGTCTCCTAACAGGCAGGGTACGTTAGTTGAATCCTGCCCTGTGGTTACCAGGACGGGGGGAAACCAGGCCAGGATATTAAACCATAGTTGGAAGGTGGTTTAAGAACCTGGTTGTTCTGATCCTGATTGTCATAGTTTCATGGTTCAGACATAGCAAGAAATTATGTGAAATTGAAGACCTCTGGGGTTAATTGCAACATGCTAAGACAGGAAGAAGTGGTTTGGCTGGCATAAGGTTTGTTCATATCTCGGCTGATTAAGTTTTGATACAATCAGCTGAATGAGGTAAACAACTTCTCAAATGCAGGCAGTCAATAAATACATTTTGCATTTAATTCCACTCTTTTTGATGTCTACTGTGGATCTTAAAGTAGCATTAAAAACAGCTTTCAGCACTTCCTCTCACCCCTCTGCCTCACTTGGGGAAGGACATCTTTTACTTCCTGACCTTTGCAACTTGAGGAGGAAAATGGTAACATCAAGCTCCTGAAAAAGGTCCAGAGGGGTGTTTTAAAAAGAAGGGTGCATTCACTCCCCTGTGAAACACATGCAAATATCCATGATGATCATGGAGAAATACGTGCATAGCCTCCTTCTAAAATGAGCCTTAATTGCATTCAGGTCTAGGGATAGGCATTTGACAGGTCAAAAAGATTTGGCCCATTTGATCAGTCAGACTGTATAAGGAAAAAATATATTCTCAAGTGGGTTGATACTTACGTTAACTGCAAAAACAAGTTAGATAACTGTTAACTGTGAAAGAATGAAATTACCTTTTTAAAAGCATTGCTTTGAATTACAGCTTTTAACATTGTTACATAAGGTTTCTATAAAAGTGAATGATTTACTGAGCAGTTCTCCTCATTGGCTTTTATCCTGGAACAGCAGGGCCAGCCTGCAGTTGGATTTTTTTTGTTATAAAGGAAATTAAAGCAAAAATAAAGCAAAGTAACAACTATTTAATAACAAATGGCAGTTTTAAAGGCACATGCTAGATTAGCAGGTTAGTTCTTCAAGCAGCACCAGTATCACGGCTACTTGGAATATTTGACAATCTTTTAGATTCAAAAAATTAAATAGGTAACCAGCCATCCAGTGTGGCAACTCTATTCAGATTGCTTTTATCTTGCCTGATGTTCTAGTTTAATCTGTCTCACGGAAATGCAGTCCATATGAAACTGTTGTGTCACGTTTCAATTTCTCATTTGGCATGTCTTATTTTTTCAAAATGTTGTCCTTGTTTTGCAGACAGCTGAGCTCCATGTGGCTAGGCATTTTAGTTCTATAAACAGGCTATTTCTGATCCTCTCCACCCCCCACCAAGGCCTTCCAGATAGACACAAATCAACCTAATTATATCCTCCCTCCTGTGGTCAAAGCCACATAGCCCTAAATATAAATGTGCCAAGCACACCATATTAAAGTGAATTTTTATTTTTTTGAATCTGGTTGTGGGAAACCCTATAGAGGCAAATCCAATCCCACCCAAATTGGGGTAACAAGCTCCCTTTGTCCCTTACCTTTATATCAGCCACAGCGGCCTCAGCAGGGATTCTGGATCTACCAGAGCATCTAGTTTGCCTTCTTTCCAGATTGAACTCCTTTCATCATTGATCCTGTGCACTATCTAGCTTCTACACTAGTTCCTTTACAGCCCAGCTGATATGCTGACAGCCAGATGCAATCATAACCCTCCCTGTCCCTGTTTCCAAAGCCCATTTGCTTCCTGTTCTGTGGGACAGACTAGCTGTTTCTTTTCTTTTTCGCATGTTGTCCTCATCTATAGTGCCCTCAATAACCCATTGCTTTTTGAGGAAAGGTCGCATTGCACTTTCATAGATAGGAACAGACTAATGATGATATATTACTATTAAGCATATTTAACATGGCATATGGGATCTACAGCAAATTCCTGGACAAGTTTCATGTTAACAGGAGTAAATCAACAGCCTGAGGACAGAGTAGGCTGCATTTTCCAAGTGAAAACAGCACATTGCTTAATAACATCCAACAGATATTTGTTCGTTAATTATAGTGAAATATGGTCCTTTTCTCAGCAGTGATTGCAGCTCATTATAGAGGCCTCCCTTGGACTATTGTTGTATCATATAACTTCTAAATTGTTTCTGAGGCATGAACAGTGGATGGGAATGGGGCTAATTACCGTCTCTGTGATCTGTAGCTTCTTGATGCTGCTGGCTTTCATTGAAGAGGGATCGGGTTTTGTTCTGTTGGAAGACTATGGAGGGAGCATGAATCTAGGGTCTTTATCTCTTAACACTGTGACTTGAGCAATAGTATTTTCATAGCTGTAATTGCTATGAAATCATAATGGAGATGTTTTTGCAGAAATGCATGGGTGAATCAAGAGTTTTCAAGGGCCTAGGGCAATTAACAGAGTCTATGACAGGGATGGCTGACCTCCAGCTGCAAATTTTTCAGACCCCCCCAAGCCCCCAGCAATTTTAGCAGCGACAGGAAAAAGAAAGAAAAAAGCATGATGCTGGGCTTTAAACCTCTTCTTCCAGTTTAGCAATCTCCTGTTGATGCAAATTATCCCTTCCTCATCTGATTTGCAAAGATCATCTGAAGAGGGGAGACTGTGTGTCCTGTGCATGTGTGCATGGCCAAGGGTGGATGTGGCTCTATGGCCAAAAAACGGGTTCTGTATTCCTGGCCTAGGGAGATATATATAAATAAGATGGTAACAGTGGGGGAAGGACAGGATTTGGAATCCTTGGCAGACCTATGGAACAGCTTGTCAGGTATCTCCTGATCAGGAACTTCCATCACACCAATTGATTACTTACATTACTTTCTCTTCAGTTTACTTGCTGTAGATACCCCAGGTAGAAATCCTCATAGCAGACCTGTACCTGCCGTGCACTAATGGTACATTTGGTTAGAAGCCCCATTGATGCTTACCTATAAAATGGCAGCCATTCTTCTGCAATGCCAGGCATAGTGCCAACTAGTTGCTTTTCTATGGAAGGCTGAGCTGCTTTGGTTTTGATGGAAAAGGTCTGGGTGCCTTTAAGAACTCCAGTTGCTGACTTACAGTCAGACCAGAAGGGGGCATTGTGAACATTTAGTTGAAAATGGATATCATTTAGCAGCCCCAGAGTATTAGGCTGAACTACAGCATACATTGTGCTCTTTAACAAACTTACCCTAAAGATTGTTAAAGGTTCTTCTACACCAGGGTTTACCAAACTTTGGTCTCCATATGTTTTTGAACTACAACTCACATCATCCCTAGCTAGCAGAACCAGTGGTCGGGGATGATAGGAATTGTAGTCCAAAAACAGCTGGAAACCCAAGTTTGGGAAACCTTGATCTACACTACAGAGTGAAACTGCTTTAAGCCAGTTTAGCTGTCATGGTACTGATTTCCTTCCAGTGAAGTCTGATAATTGCCGTTTATTTGATAATTATTTTGGAATCTATTCTGGAGGTATGTGTGCCAGAATGAGATGTGGTATTCTGGATGCTCTTGTTTCTATACAAATGTGTTAACCACTTCTAGACATCACTTTTTCAAGATTGGTAGATGGAGAACAAGAAGGCACACTGGGAGAGACCTTAGGCCAGGGGTGCGAGCAATCAGTGGCTCACCAAACTCTTCGGGTGCTTGGGAGGCATTTAAATTTATTAGAATGCTTGTTTAACTGGGGCTGGCTGGAAAACTGGGCTGGTGACAATTACATGCCATACTTTTCAATGAGCTCAGTTATATTACCATAAATTCCTATGATTTCCAGACCATGACAACTATACTGAAAGGCCTTAATAACATCTAAAGCAGGCATACAGAATTGAGAAGTGGGGATCTCCCATGTAGGGGTTTGCAAAGGGGATCCCCGAGTCTTGGTGTGGCTTATTACACAACCATAACTTGTGGTTGCCACTGATCATTCCATTCAGGGTGGTTCTCCTCACTTGCCACCTTCCTTCAGAAGCCTAGCAAGAAGGGAGAGAAGTTGCTCCAACTTTTGTCCCTTGAGTTGTCCTTGGAAGAAGGAAGGGTACTGCTTCTCTCATGCTGGGCTTTTGCAGGAAGCACCAGTAGCACCTCACTACTGCTACCTCCTGCAAAACCCCAGCAGGAATAGGATCTTTGTTCTGGGCATGTAGTATAGGGCGAGGGGGCATGTCCTCTCATGAGTGGACTTATAGAACCCTGGTTAGAAATACATAATGACCTGGGATTCAAAGAGCTGCTTTAGGCATGCCCTAAGGCCTGAGCCATGCATGCCTAATAGGAGTTTTGATTCCTCCCTAACCTCCACCATAACCCTAACCCTAACCTCCACCTCCACTAGGCAATAGACCACAATACAAAGCATAGCCTTTGCTTGGAGAATCAATTTCTTTTGACCTGCTTGTGCTAACATTGAAGAGAGTCCCATGGGTCCTCATTTGAGCCTTGGATAAGGCCTATGGAAACTGGCCTCATTCTCTGCATCTTGAGTTGCACTTGACAGATGTTCTGTCCCACTGGCAGATTGTCCTTTTGGAAAAAACACACACAGCTAATATGTCAGCATGATAGTCTTAGGCAGGGATGTGAGTGTGCATCCTAGCGATTTGCTGGTTGCCATGGCTGTGATCAGTCACCAGCTATTGAGTTCTTGTCTTAACTGGCCTGTGCTGTTGTCAGCACATACCCCAGTGCGATTACAAAGCTGCAGGAGCAATGTAATGCATCCTGAGATGGGCATCACATGGCTCCCATTTCAGTTCATATATCTAAAGTTGGGGGGAAGTGTTGCTGTTGACAGATGGCAATAATCATTAGGCTTTCCCAATTTAATTAGGAATGTTCAGCAGTGGGTGGGAATTGTAAATTATACGAGGAGAAGAGCTTCGTTATGGGAAGAAGGTAGGGTGTGAGCTGCTTTCTGCAATTAAAAGAGCAAGGAATCATAGAATTGTAGAGTTGGGAGGGACCTGAAGGGTCATCTCGTCCAACCCCCTGCAATGCAGGAATCTCAGATAAAGCATCCATGACAGACGGCCATCCAATCTCTGCTTAAAAGCCTCCAGTGAAGGAGAGTCCACAGCCTTATGAGGGAGACCATTCCAATGTTGAACATCTCTTACTGTCAGAAAGTTCTTCCTGATGTTTAGTCGAAATCTCCTTTCATGTAACTTGAAGCCATTGGTTCGAGTCCTACATTTCAGAGCAGGAGAAAATAAGCTTGCTCCATCTACCCTGTGACAGCCCCTCAGATATTTGAAGATGGTTATCATATCTCCTCTCAGTGTCCTTTTTCCCCAGACTAAACATTCCCAGCTAAACATAATCCTCCCAAATGAAGCACCTATGATGAGCTCTTATATTCTGAAGAACAAAGGAAAGTAATCTTCGTATTTTGACTTTGTGTGCCATTCATAGTTATTACTCTGAAAACATCTGAAATGTTCTCTGAATAAATATGTATTCATAAGCTGTACCTTTCTGAGAACATCAGACACTTTAGCCTATGGCTAAAAATATGGAGGAAAATGGCTCAACTGCAAAGCTCACATTTGTGCACAGTGTGATTAGTTCTAAACTGGTAATCTGTTTAGCTTTTTCTTCCTCAGTTTGTGCATAGGAGACAATTTAGCCCTTATAATATCTGACTATATTATTTATAAAAATATTTGCTTTCTGCTATTCATAAAAAATATCAGTGTTCTGAATCAATGCTTAGACGTTCTCTGCACTGTCACTGGCTTGAGAAGAGGAGTCCAGAAATTCCATTCACTGCATATCTTCAGTGTATATTAACATTTATTGACAAAGAGTACGTTTTCCTGGGCCTTTGGCTAATTAAGCAATTTATGGCCTTTTAAACTGTGTGGGGTTATTGTTTTTGTTTGTTGTTATGATATTGTGGTATGTATGTTTGTGTTTTTATATTGTAAACCTCCCTGTGATATTCGGATGAAGGTGTAGAAATAATAATAATAATAATAATAATAATAATAATAATAATAATTTGGTGTTATGATTATTTGTGGCAATAGATACATACAAGGATTACAGTTTGTGAGAAGCATTGACTTCTCAGTGCCAAAGGCAGCCCCACATATCACAATGACATTAATCCAGTTTGGAGGTGACCAGCACATGTATCAATGTGGCCTGACTGTCTGTAACCTGGGAAATGCCACAACTGATGAACCAAATTAAACTGCTAAAAGGTGTTCAGGGCCACATTTGCCCTTATTGGCAATGTTGGATCAAGGAAAACCCCTAAGCTATATACTTGCTTCTTTAGAGGGAGTGTAACCTCACCTGGAGCAGGTAATAGACCAAATTTCCTGGACCCAGGGACTGTCAATCCATAGTTCTGTCATCTGGTCAAGATTCGGCTTCAGTTTATTGGCCCCCATCCAAGCCATTACTAGGTGCAGACACCAGTTCTGCATCTCTACAGCCTTGAGAGTAGATCTTGAACCGAGTGCTCAGGGTTAATTGGTTCTAAAAGGGTGCTCTAGAATTACTGGATAGTGAGGTCTACTCAGGGGGCAGGATGGGGCAGGGTTTCATTTAGTACATAAATGTCAAATGAAGAGCTTGTTTTAACTTGCTTAACATGCTGGGTTGGGGGAGTGAAGCTTATAGAACTTTGAGAAATGGGAAATTCCAGTTTCAGGGGAAATCAGGAAAAGCAGAATACATCGATGTAAATGTTGGTAGTCGGGGACCTTCAGCCTCTTTCTACTCTTATAATTAGGCTTTTAAAGCTAGTCAGCTTCCAGCATTGTAACATATAGTCTCTGTGCATGGGCTGTTCCTCCTGATAAGGACGAGGGTGCCCTTTTTGTCCTGGGGTGATCCTGTGATCAGAGAAGCTTAGTTTCTCTCCTGGTGCTGGGGATTAACAAATGTTTGCAAAAACCTTTGAAGATTCAAAGTGTTCAGAACACTAATTAATTACAATCTCATTGCATTAATCTGGCATTTGGTAGTTCTCCTTTGCCTCACACCTGGTGAAATTAATAACTCCCTTTGTAGACATGTCAGATGCACAATTCAGTCAAAGAGCAACTTGGTAGAGCAGGACTGATCCGTTATATGGATTTGTCTGTCTGGGCGACTAAGTGCTGTTAATGTGGGTCAGCTATCACTTAACTCTGGTGCCGCATGTGATGGCTAATCAATAGAGTATCACTAACAGGGGTCTATACAGTAGCAGATGACATGGTGGTGCTCACATAACCTTGTTTGTGTCACTGTTCCTTACTAAGAGGTAGAGGGAAAGGAGAAGGCAGTGGCAAGGTTGGCACGGTTCAAACTCAGAGTTATCTGGTACTCCTGCCTGGTGCATTTGCACCATGCCTACCTCACTGTCACCTCACCCCTCCATCTCCCAGTAAGCAGCCGTGACACAGCCAAATGGAGGTCAGGTAAGTGCTGCTACCCCATGGTCCACTACTGGGTCTGTATGAGGAGCCGCAGTGTAAATTGCCCTGTACTGCTAAATTGACATACCAGCCACTGATTATAAATGGGGTTTGGTGCAGCCAGACGCCTTTTGCTTATAAGGTATTAACAGAAGAGCTGGTTCAGAACCTGCCTTTTCTAACTGTACATCCTGGGCATGAGAGAGACTGGCTATCTGACTGGAGTGCAGATTGTGCTGCCATGCTGCCATTCAGCTGGCAGGTTTTGTCTTTCCCCCATAAGTTTGACAGAAATGCAGGAATTGCAAGAGTGACTCATAGAATCATAGAATCATAGAATCATAGAATCATAGAATCATAGAGTTGGAAGAGACCACAAGGGCCATCGAGTCCAACCCCCTGCCAGGCAGGAAACACCATCAGAGCACTCCTGACATATGGTTGTCAAGCCTCTGCTTAAAGACCTCCAAAGAAGGAGACTCCACCACACTCCTTGGCAGCAAATTCCACTGTCGAACAGCTCTTACTGTCAGGAAGTTCTTCCTAATGTTTAGGTGGAATCTTCTTTCTTGTAGTTTGGAACCATTGCTCCGTCCGCTTCTCTGGAGCAGCAGAAAACAACCTTTCTCCCTCCTCTATGTGACATCCTTTTATATATTTGAACATGGCTATCATATCACCCCTTAACCTCCTCTTCTCCAGGCTAAACATGCCCAGCTCCCTTAGCCGTTCCTCATAAGGCATCGTTTCCAGGCCTTTGACCATTTTGGTTGCCCTCCTCTGGACATGTTCCAGTTTGTCAGTGTCCTTCTTGAACTGTGGTGCCCAGAACTGGACACAGTACTCCAGGTGAGGTCTGACCAGAGCAGAATACAGTGGCACTATTACTTCCCTTGATCTAGATGCTATACTCCTATTGATGCAGCCCAGAATTGCATTGGCTTTTTTAGCTGCTGCGTCACACTGTTGGCTCATGTCAAATTTGTGGTCAACCAAGACTCCTAGATCCTTTTCACATGTACTGCTCTCAAGCCAGGTGTCACCCATCTTGTATTTGTGCCTCTCATTTTTTTTGCCCAAGTGCAAAAAAAATTGGCCAAAAATTGGCAAAAAAAATTGGCCAAAAATTGACTCTTGGCCAAAGGCATAGGGTGGTATTCAAAGTAGTGCTGAAGCGATTGCTCCATTAGTGCAAGCACTTCAGCTTCCCTGGTGTAACGGATCTCCCCCTCTTCTCCTTCTGTGCCCTGTTCTGGGGGTCTCCCAACTGCCCTGCCAAGCCAATTTATGGGGGGCATGGGTGGAGGAGAGTGGGGGCAGTCCCCATTGCTCTAGCAGGACTCATTGTGCTAGCACCTGCTAGAGCAACTAGTTGATTAATATTGTGTTTTAATTGTTGTAACATTTATTACTATTATTATTATTATTATTATTATTATTATTACTATTACTACTATTATTTGGTTGTTTCTGGTCCATGATGTCACTGTCCAATTTCCATAGTCTGATTCATGTCCTTGGCTGAAGTAGAGTTATTTCCTCTTCTGTTGTGGCTTACTAAATATGGAGCATTAGTAGAAAATGGAACCATCAGCTCTCATTCTTTAGGAATAATCTCTCTACAAAACAACCACTTTTGTGCTGAGTAGAGGTGGGGGCCGGGGCAGAATGACTCAACAACTTCTTGCTTTCTCTTGGTAAAACGTAAGTGTTTTATGCTGACCCATTAGCTTGATGTATAGGCAGTTTAGAAACACCAAACTTGGCAGCAGTGTGAGTTCTCGATTGCTGTTGTGTTTGCTAAGAGACGGCATAGTCCATTCCCAAGGGACATTCATTAAGCTTTCAAAGTCCTGTGTGTCAGAGAAGCTGGATTTTTACTAAGCAACCCCAATTTTTAATGATGGATTTCTGTGTTTTTAAGCCTCTTGAACTCTGAAAAATTGTCTCTTAAGTGCAGCTGCTGTTAACGAGGCTACCTAGGTGGTTGTAGCAAAACAGCTGATTTTATTGATGCAAAGGTTTCTTTCAATCTGCCAAGCTTGGCTATTTCACTCCATGTTATGTGGTTTTCTTCGGATGCCCTTATATTGCTTTCTTCTGCTCCTTGCTTGCTTCCCCCTGGCTTAATTTTGGCCACTGTAAGAACAGCAGCCTAAAGGGAAAATTTAAGCTAAACTGTGGAGAGCTTGGTGGCAGACATTTGTGTACTGTGCTGTTTTATCCAAAGGGCTCAGAGCAGGTGATGGTATGTGCTTAATTTTGTATTGTCACAGGGTGAGTTCACACATTTAGCACTGTGGTTAATGATAAGACAAAGGTGCCCTCCTGTGGTGAAAGAAGGGTATAAACCAGGGGTTTCAGGGACTAAAAAAATTGTGATTTTACCACATGGGGCGCTTTTATACACACCTTAAGAAGAATGGTGCGTAATGAATATGTAAGTTAATTTTGGACTATTAGGGATGGTAAAAGGTAAAGGTAAAGGACCCCTGGACGGTTAAGTCCAGTGAAAGGCAACTATGGGGTGTGGCACTCATCTCGCTTCAGGTCCAGATGGCTGATGTTTGTCCATAGACAGCTTTCCGGGTCATGCGGCCAACATGACTAAACTGCTTCTGGCACAACGGGACATTATGACGAGTGCCACCTAGGTACTCATTGTTGTAAATGTCCGCTACTGCTCTCCATGGAGCAAATGAGGCAGCATTGGGGCTCTCCTCTTAAAATGTGAGGTTAGCTTAACATCTGTTCCAGAAAAAAAGGAAAGCATTGTTAAAGACAGAGTAATCAAGCATATACCAGAAGTAAGTCTTGCTGAAGCAGAACCGGTGTGGTTTCTGCAAGTGTAAGTTTTCTCTCATTTGCCTGTTAGAGTTTTTTGAGAGTATCAACAAGCAATTAGATAGAAGTGATCCATTTGACATTATGTATTTGGGCTTTCAAAAAACTTTTGACAAAGTATCTCACTAAAGACTTCTGAGTAAGCTTAGAAGTCATGGAATAAGAGGAGAGGTTCTTTTGTGGATGAGGTTAAGAAAAAGGAAGCAGAGAGTAGGAATAAATGTAAAGTTCTACCAATGGAAGGTAGTAGAAAGTAGAGTCCCCCCCAAAAATGGTTTTGGGATGTGCTAGTTTAACTTGTTCATGGATGATCTAGAGCAGGGTTTCCCAAACTTGGATCTCCAGCTGTTTTTGGACTACATTTCCCATCATCCCTGACCACTGGTCCTGCTAGCTAGGGATGATGGGAGTTGCAGTCCAGCAACAGCTGGAGACACAAGTTTGGGAAACCGTGATCTAGAGTTGGGGTTGAATAGTGACGTTGTCAAGTTTGCTGATACCACATTTTTCAGGGTGGTTAAAACCAAATGGGATTGTGAGAAGCTCCAGAAAGATCCATCTAAACTGGGTAGTAAAATGGCAGTGAAGTGAATGGGCAGTAAAATGGCAGCGGTAGTGGTAGTCACTAGTGGACTGACCAGGAGTAAGACCTGGGCTCATAGCGGTTAACTCTGATGAAGACAGCATGGTAGCAGTCATTAGCAAAGGGATTGAAAATAAAACTGCCAATATCATAATATCATTATCCAGATCTGCGATGTGATTACACTTAAAATACTGTGTATAGTTCTGGTTGCCTCACCTCAAAAGGATACTGTAGAGCTGGAAAAAGTTCAGAAAAGGGCAAGCAAAATGACCAAGAGGGTGGAATAGCTCCTGTGTGAGGAAAGGTCCAACATTTGGGGCTTTTTAGTTTAGACAGGAGACAAGTAAGAGGTGACCTGATAGAGGTGTTATAAAATTATGCATTGTTTGGAGAAAGTGAAGAGAGAGAGAGGGTTTTGTCCCTCATAATAGTATCCCTCCAATTCAGGCCATCCAATGAAGCTAAATGTTGGAAGACTCAGGATAGACAAAAGAAAGCGCTTATTCACTTCTCACAGTGCCGAGTTGCACACAATAGCTAGTGATTGCTATCAAGAGTAAGGAGAGGATGTTGGACTAGATAGGCCTAGCCTGATCCAGCAGGGATGTCCATATGTTTATGTTCTTAGTAGGTCAAAGCTGGGAAGGTTTAGCAACACCCTTTTCTGGTCAGAAGGCATCAAAGGCATTGAGATTGGGTGTCTGTAGGCAATGCACAGATGGTGGAATGCACTCATAGATGCACTTATGCTTTCATTTGCCTTTTTAGATTGAAAACAAACCTCATTGCTGGGTGTCTTAAATTGAAGATTAATTCAGATGGGAATGAAGCATGTGCTTTCAGAAACTTTGGGTTGCTTTTAATGATGAGGGAAACTGCTCTGGAAAGCGAAAAATAACCAGTCATTAACAAAAACAGAAACTTTTGCCTCCAAACCACGCTTTGCTGGGGCAGGGGGTTACATGCCCTTACTAAGGCTCATTCACATGGTGCCAAACTGGGTTCTAGCATGATCTCTGAACTTTGCCTCTGAGTAATTGGCCATCTTCTTAGCTATGAGATTGTTTTCCCATTGAAGAAATGTGTAGAAGCGAGCATGTGGATAGTATTTCATGCTTTCTCATGCTTTTTTAATGGGTGTAGAGTGGGCACAGTCACTTAGAATGGAACTGTTCTTCTACTTCCCAGTTGGTATGTGGCTCGAAGGCCACTTTGTGGAGAAACAGGGGTTTTGACTTGTTTGCAGATGTCCGGTTCTTCCTAGTGGACATAAGATAGTCTGTCCTACCTTCTTCATTCTGTAGGAATGCAAGAAACTGCCTTATGCTACTTCAGAATATTCCATGTAGCTGTGTGCACCAGGGCTATAGATCGTCCGATTCAGAGGCCAAATAATGACCCTCCAGACCTCTCTAATGAGGCTTTGAGACCCTACCCAGCACATACCCCTTCCACAGATCACACATCACATCAGCCCTGCTCCACACCCTCCTCACATGCTTTTGCTTGTTCCTGAACTGACGTAGTGCCTTTTGGATGGCGGGATGGAGAGATGCGTTCATGGGAGTGTGTAAAGAAACTTCTAACTGTCTGTAGCCTACTGTACAAAGGTAGGGCTCACGCCTGTTGCTCACCCCACTTTTGCCTTTGGCACACCCACCAATGGCATTAGGCACCCATAAGGTTGTCCATGACGGAATGTGGTCCTTGGGCTCAGAAAAGGTCATGACCCCTGGTCTACACAGACTGATATGCATCTCTCCATCAAGGCATGCAGGAGTCTTTCCTGGCCCTCACTGGAAATGCCAGTGGTTGAACTTGAGCCCTTTGGCATGCACAACATGTGTTCCACCTCTGAGCTGAGTGAGGCCCTTCACTTGTTGCTCTCTGTCTAAATTAGGGAGTTGGATAATACAGGAACACCATGGGATGTCTATATCTCTACCACGTCCTTTTACTCATCTTCTCTATGCTTAGTTGTGTGTTCAGTTATTATATTGCATTGTGGTGAAGGTCTTTGGGGTCAGGCACAATCTGGGCTTGGGAGAAAGGTGTACTTATACTGTATATTATATAGTGCCTTCCAATCCAATCCAAGGCAGCTTTGAACCATTCAAATCTCATCACAACCAGTGGACATTCAAAAACTAGAAGCTAGATCTACAGCTGCTATGAATTAAAACGCACTATAAGTCTGACAGAATAGAATCTTAACGGTTCATGCAAAAGACATCAAAGAAGGAGCCAGTCTAACTTCCTTAGGAATGAGTTCAACAATGGGAGTTCCATTACTGAAAAGACACAGTCATGTGCCTCTACCAATCATCTCTCTTGCTGACGGAATGTGAGCAGGGCCTGAGAACATTGGCCATAATTCACAGGCAGATTTTAATGCAGGATGATGTTGTGATTGAAGGAGAATTCTGTCCATAGTTAGGAGAAGGGGCAGTCCCAGAGAGCAGACTGATTTTTTTGTAAAGTGCTGGTAATTGGAAATTCATGACTGTACTCTTTAAGAGATTCTGAAATTTAACTGATCCCCTGGTCTACTGTAGAGCAGTGAGGAATACTGTAGAATGACATGAAAATTATTGAAGAATTTTATGCACTTTATTGTAGTATCTGCACAGTTTATTTCCTTTAACTAGAAGTAATGATAGCTAGCTAGATATAGACAGACAGAATAACTAATTTCCATTTTATTGCATGTATCACGATGACTTCCCCCCCTCTTTCTTTCTTTGCTAAGGAGCACTTCAGTGGACAAAAACTGTAGCCTTTTTTATTCTCAGTTTGAGAATATCTATGAGAGCAGCCATGGGAGTAAGTAATATGAGCACCACTCCTCCTCTGCCTTTTTTTCTTGTGGGATTAGCTTCTCAGTAGCTAAGGCTGCAATCCTATGTAGACTTACCTGGGAGTGAGTAGTACTAAACTCAAGGGGGCTTACTTGAATAGACACATACTAGGCTGCACCTTAAGATTTCTGCCCTGAAGCTCAGTATGTCTGTTGTGATTTGTTAGTCAGAAGCAGCAAATGCATTCCTACATCCTTTCCTGCTGGATAAAAGATAAATTGTAAAAATTGTTGTTGTTTTTTGGTAGTCTATCCCATTTCATCCCAAGGTTTGGGTTATGTAGCAGTAATTTTATGATACATGAACAGATTAGAACGCATAAAAACTCTCAACCACACATTTCTTAGCCTCCAAAATTGGATAAATAGGATTTTTAAAAAATGCTGCTGCTTTGATCTCTTGTTACTTATTTTTGTATCTTAACTACTTCAATGCCTATCCATTTACAAATTGATTTTTAAATATGGATTTTTTAAAGGAGTTAAATGGTGTTTGACATGTGCACATATGAAAAGAAGCAAATGTTGCTTAATTCAGTTTTGATTTGTGTCAAGTGACTTACTAGCTTTTTCTTGGCAAAGAACTGGGGGGAGTAGGGCTGTGATACAGAACGCTGCTGTCTCTGACAGTTGCTTGGTGTGCTACTCTTCCCAGGCTCAAGTTGACTCTGTCCACAGACAGCATAGTAGGAGCATCTCAACAGCATAGAACATCTCAAGTTCTGGAAATCATGGCTTGACATCTCCTGCTGCTTTCCCCATATTCTGCTTTGACCCTGGTGTGCAGAACCACAGCATAAAAATATGGCCAAACTAAAGATCCACATCTCTCTACGTTTTGAATATCAGGAATCCTGCTTCAGGATTGTCAGTGGCTATGTATGCTTCGCAAGATGCAAGCAATAAATGTTAATAGAATAAACAATCTTGGTTATTTTTCTTAGCTTCTGGTTTAGAAACACCCCGACCCAGATGATCTTGGAAGATATTAATATCTTCCCTGGATTTTTCTAGCCTCACGTCAACAACATTTGTGGCTGTCCAGAATACAAGTTTGTGAGAACCTCTGGCAGTGCATAGTTTGCTCTGTAATGTTCATGTTGGTGTGTGCCAACTTATCTAGCCCAGTTTTCTGTTCCGTCTTCAGGCTGTACTTTGGGCTGCAGTATAGCTAGCCTGTAATGAAATAATGTAGTATAGTAACTACTAGCCATGGGGAGAAGGGATTAAGGCCAAATGTAGTTTGATATACTCCTGGAAGAGTATCTTTGCAAGGTAAAACAGTGTCTGAATGTGTGCAAAGTAAGCAAGCCAAAGTATTAGAAGGGAGAAACCACTCTATTCTATCTTCTTTTGCTCCAAAGAGATGGCCCATTTGTGGGGGGGATCCTTGGTTTTTTGTTTTTTTTGCACCAAGCCTTGCAGAAATTAGTTTTAATGGAATTTCATATGTTTTCTTCCTTCCTCAGTCTTGACCCCCCCACATACACATACATGTAAATATTTGTTTGTGTATGTTGTGTCAAATTCTTGCCCACAGACTTAGAATTTTGTGTTGCATTTCTTTCTTTGCACCTTCCAGCCTCATTTACTGTGCCAAAATTAAATTGTGTTGTAATTTGGTTTTAACATCAGAGACATCTGTAATATTTAGAGTGCCTGGGTTTAGACTGGTATTTGAGCTCCTTTTGTGTTAAAAGAACTAGAACTTTGTATATGGAGCTTTACCTGGCCACAGGCAAGGGAGAAGAAGCCTGCACTGTCTCACACCGTTGCAGGGCAAAGGCAATTTCAGATGCAGACAACAACATTTTAAAATAAAAGGGCATTTTTATTTAAATGTAACCTGAGAGGAAATCTACCCCCAGGTTACAATTATTATCATTACATGGATTAAAGTACTACCAAAATAGCTAGATGCTTCGTTCTCCCAAGCACATCTGCCCTTCTCAAGGAGAAAAAAGGCAGGGAGATGGTTCATTTAAGCGCAGAGCGGAGCGGAGCGGAGCTGGCTTGTTGTAATTACACTAGGTGCATGAATAATCTAATGCATTCCTGAATTTGATTATTTACAGCAGCTTTTGGGGCAGGGGTGGGTGGGGAGAAACAAAGTTAACTTTTAATGGCTATATTAAGTTATATAAAAAGGTACACTAACCAAAGCAGTGTTCTTGTCTATCTAATCCAGTTATCTGAATTGGCCAGCCATAGGTTAATTGTGCATTTAAAAAACATAACACAACATCAGCACTGTGTCTAGAATAGCATCCTTTTTAACCCTCTGCTGGATCAAACTCCCCTCTGCTGTGATGACAGCAAAATAAATAATTTGCCCTTCTCAAGTCTAACCCAAGGATAATTTTCTGGCACCAATTTTTGCTTTCTGTCACAGTGATCCAAAAGCACAGGATGCCCGAGCTATTAGAATTTTATTGTAGATACGAAGAATTCAATCTAGGGAAAAGGTTCCTCATTAAAAGCAAACCCAGAACAAGGTGCTTTTAAGGGGCAGGCAGTGTGTCTAGTAATACCAAGCAGTTTTGTTAAGCTGATTCAAGCAGAAGACTGACTCTTACAGTTTCTGACACTTACGTGGCTGACTGCACATATCCAAAAGGGCGAGGTGGTCATCTGGAGCAGGGCTTGTGACCTCTGTAAAGGGAGCAATTGCTTCAGTTTTTAGCCATGCTATGACTTGTTCCAAGAAGCCTAGAAGTAAGTTGAAAATTATGGGCTCGGGAACCTACTTTCCAAATTAATATTAGAAGCAGTAGCTGACTAAAGCAGTTAAAAAGTAAGAAATGGCCCCCTCTTTGGTCCAGCAAGGGCACTCTTTCTTCTCCAGAAATAAAAACAGGCTTGCTTATATAGCAAATGTTTATTCTCTGAAAGTCAAAGCCATTACACAATCTTGTATTCCACAGCAGTTTTCTTTAGGGGGATGGTACTCTCTGCTACAAGTTACTGTCTCTACTACTGAGCAGGCTGTAGTCATCTGGGATGTGTAAAGAGCATTCAATTCTTTTTTGTCAAAAGATGGTTGCTTCTGTTGTGCATAATAAATGGATTCTGGGACGGTCAGACTAGAATTGTTAGAAGAAAAGGCCTCCATAATTTCTAGTGGAGATGAAAGAAATTAAGAATAAACCACAGTAGTCCATCCAAGGGAGATGAAGAGAATTCCTCTGTGCTTTTCAGTGAGGAGATGCTTTGTAAATATATATTGTCTTCCCTCTCCCTCCCACAGTGGATATGGGGTTTGACCCCACTCCTTCCCCACTCTCCACCTTGGCTGCATCCTTCCTGTGGATTGCTTCCTATCCATCTGCCGGTGTCTGTTCTCGTTCCTCATAGGACATGATGAGAGGATCTGAAAAGACTGAGCTGATTGATTCACTGTCCAGCTTGAGCTGTAAGAGTCTGGGGCTTTTAGCTTCTGGAAAGTCCTCGCTGATGGCCAACCTGACCTTGCCATTCTGGGCTTCCTTGATGGGCTCTAGGAAAACAACATGCTTGTTTGCACTGATCTTGCGATTTGGCCCATCTGTGGCTGGCGGGGTGGTACTAAGGATGGACGATTGGGCGCTGCAGTCTGGAGGGGGGCTTGCGGGCTTCTTGAAGCACTTGGAGCAGCGACATGGTGTGAGGTACAAGTACATGAGGACAAGTACCAGAGTTACAACACACCCTAAGAGGGTTGTGAGGCCGGTATTGAAAGACTCGGGTGGTTTGGGGTATTGAAATGTGATGTTGACTTCAAACGTCTGGTTGATCTGTTGGAGCTCGTTGATGGCTATGCACACATAAACGCCGGAATGGGAACGGTTACCCTTTCTGATCAATAGGCTTCCATTTCTGAAAGGTTGATGCTCCTGATTACTGTGCTCAGGGTACATGAATAATTCATGTCTAGGAGAGATCCATCTGTAGTTTGTGGCATTGTCATTATGGAGGCTCGTGTTGCAGTCTATTACCAAGGATTCTCCCACTTGGCAGAGGATTTGGGGAATGTCAAATTGGTTCCAGGAGCAATCTCCAATATACTTGTTGTAATTGAAGGTGTTGACTAAGGAACGTGGCACATTGGGGAAAGCTTTGCAGGTGTGCTCCTCTACAAAATCCTCCGCAGAACTGAAACCGCGGTGCTTCCATTCCTGGAGCATCAGATGAAGAGAGCAGTCACATATCACAGGGTTGTTGTGAAGGTACAAACCATTTTTTATGTACCCAGGCAAAGTTGCTATTACTTGAACTGGAATGCTGCTTAGGTTGTTAGCAGACAGATCCAGGGTTCTCAGGTATGGGTGTTCAAGTCTTTGAATGGACTCAAATGGAAATTTTGTTAGCCTGTTCCAACTCAGGTAGACTTTTTGCAATCTGATTAACTTGACAAAAGCATTTTGATCGACTTGTACAATCTTGTTGTTGTATAGCAAGAGCTCCTCCAACTTCACAAGGCCATCAAAGTAATACTTCTCCACAGTGCTCAGGTAGTTGGAAGACATGTCCAGGTGTACAATGTAAGTGGCATTGTGGAACACTTGCCGGGTGATATTGTGGATCTTGTTGTGGCTGATCCTGAGGGTCTGGAGACGTGGTAAGGCAGCCAGCCAGTAGTCATTAAGCTGAGTAATGTTATTGTAGCTGAGGTCCAAGGTAGTGGCTGTGGGAAGCAGGGTGCTGGGGACCTGTTCAAGATCCTTCTTGGCACAACTCATGAGATCAGCAGTACAAATGCAAACTTCAGGACATCTTCTGAGAGTGCAGTTGTTTAAGGTGCTGACTTGAATGCACAGGACAAAGAAAACTAACAGCTTTCCAAGCAGTTTCCAAATAAATAAAGCCAAGGTCAGTACATTCATCATGTAACAGCTCACCCTGGTTTGTCACTAGCATGGAAATAAGTTCTCAAAGTCAAATTCACACTGAGTATAATCCTCTTGCAAGACACTGATGTGTGAAAGGGCAACAGTAGAATGAATCGGTAAAATCAGATGGTGCCTAAAGACTCTGAATTATGCTCCTTAAAATATTGGGTTGTCTCACTCAGAATAAACAGGCATTTAAGAAATATGCTGTAATCAAAGGCCAGCATGTAACTGCTGTTCTGCATGTCTCTCTTGGTAGTTGTAGAAACTGGCAGGAGTCTGTGTGCAGGTATTGCCTCAAATAATTTCAAAAATAAGGAATGTCTATATAGATCATCTTGAGCTCTGATTCAAAAGCCTTGAGCATGTTTACAGGATTTGCCTCTAAAGTGTCCCTCTCCAAATAACCCAACCTTGCATCTATTTGAGGCTGCTCCTTCAGTAACATTGGTCCAGGGAGAAGCTGGATCCATTTTTTTTTTGCTTTGCCAAGTCAAATGTCCTTAGATCCCAAAGTTTCCATTAGTGGATCCTTATCTTGAGGCTAAGCAACTCCAGTACAGATTCATCATAAAAGGGCCAATACGAGCCCATTTCTTCACCTCTGTAATCTCATATAGAAACGCCAAAGAAAGCAGCTCTTACCCGGATATCTTCCTTTCTGGGTTATATTGAGCAGCATCACTCTTTCCTGCCGGTTGTTTCATCTTTCAGCCGACAGCACTGTATGCAAACACTTTCATCCTCTTCTGCTCCTATTTACAAGCTGCCTGTGAACACTGAAGGGTAAGCTTTGTGGACCAAGAAGAAATCCTATTGGCTTGTGTAAGAGGGAGTGGTGATAAGAAGAGAGGGGAAGGGGAGGACAGTAGTGAAGGGTTTTTTTTTCTGAATGGCATGTAGTTTCTTTGTTATGCCATGTGGGGGCAGAAAAATCTTGCACAGCTATCCTTGGACTGGGTATCAGAGTGGCACATGAGAGCTGCAGCAATTTGCGCCAGCAGCACTATTACAAGGGGAGATAAAGAAGCAGGCTTAGTAAAAGGAGGGGGTGGGTCTTGCGAAGCAGCCCAAGTACCTCTGCTGTTTACAGTTTCTCAGTGCATCTATGTAAGTCTTTGCAATTTTGTAATCTTTGGTTCTTGGTTGAATTATTATTATTTTTTTAGGGGTAGGCATGGAAGAATAGATCACACCGTAGCACTAAAGGACCACAACCAAGATTGTGACCCTATTGTTCTGGATAGTTTGCCCCCAATAGTTAGTCATTTTTGTCTGTCTAGAACTTCACACATTATATTTGTGATACAGGTGATCGTAGTTTCTTTGTGACCTTCATGACAACTTCTGTGATTAGGCCTCTTAACTAAAAATATAATTTCAAAAAAACCTTATGTCAGCATCACAGACTTTCAGTGTATGCACACCTGAAAGCTTGTATTTTAATACCCAAAGCACAGCATAATGTATAAATACACATTCATACTAGAATGTAGATTTTGGCTGAAGCTTAGGAGAACCTTCTGAATGGTAATAGCCATTCAGCAATGGAACAGACTAACAAAGGTGGAGGTAACTAAGCAGAGACTGGATAGTTATCTGCCAAAGATGCAGATATTGTATTGACCAACCAGCAACAGCTACCGGGGCTGTGAAAGCAGCTTCCTAGCAGCAGCATTGCTGCTGCTTCCCACAACAGGGCAGGGCAGTGGCAAGCTTGGGACTCTCTGTCCCAGTCAGCAGCAGTGCTGCCTCCGTCAGGAGGCTGTGTCCACCCTGCCAGCCACTTCAGCTTCCAACTCCTTCATTCTGTGAAAGCTGATTGAGCTTGAGGCTTCTGTTTTCATTGCGACTGGTGTGTTTGAGTCTTTCAGCCTTTTGAAGTTTACAAGTGACTCCCCTGGCACAGTTCTGAAATTTTCCTCACTGTGGTCCTCCCCAGGATATGGTGTCCTCAGGGAAGGCTTATGGCTGGAGGCAGTGACATCCTTTCTGTTGCTATGCCAGATTATCACCTCGCTCTGTTTCTCCAACCTTCATCCTTTGTTGTTACCTTGGCTTTAGTGAATTCGTACAAGCAGTGTACAGCCTCATTATCCTTGCAGTATGCTTCTGTAGTGGTATACAACCACACTTTCTGTCACTGCCAAATCCCTGATAGCAGTAGAGTGTTCGGCTTTGAATTCGATCAGTGCTATCTTTACACTTTGGGGTGAAGTCATGCATTATAATTTGCTTGGCTGTACTAGATCAAACAGACCTGTTCCATGCCATCACAGGTCCTTTTGGTTATCCAGCTTTTCAGTTTATCTCATTTTTCACTTTTTCTGCATAAGGAAACTGATCATAGAATCATAGAGTTGGAAGGGACCCCTGAGGAAGGATGATCTAGGCCACTCCCTGCAGTGCAGGACTATGCAACTGTACTGTAGGGGAATCAAACCTACAACCCTGGTGTTATCAACACTGTGCTCTAAACAACTTAGCTATACAGCAAATCATTGTCCTTGAGCAGATGTGCAGAACCTTTGGCCCTCCAGATGTTGCTGAACTACAACTCGCATCATCCCTGGCCATGCTTGCTGAGGATGATGGGAATTGTAGTTCAGCAATATCTGGAGGGCCAAAGATTCCTCACACCTAGGTTTACCATATTTCAAAAAGCGAAAATCCGGGCACAAAAGTTGAGCAACATTCAAAATGCCAGCATTAAAAAAAAGTTGGCTCTCCATTCAGATTTTGCCCCTTCTCTCCAATTTCATTTTCTGTGTGTGCTGATGCAATTATTATTGGCTGCTTATTGTGTGGATGATCTTGCTAAGGTGTTAGCAAGTGTTGTTCCTGTGGAGGAAGCAAATGTGTGTGTGAGAGAGAGGGAGGGAAGAAGAGGGAGAATGAGAGAATTCTCAAGGGCAGATGCATAGATTTCAGAAGCCAGATCAAACTCCCTACAACCATTGTCTTTTTTTAGTCTGTGCTGTATGTCAGTATCTACATAATTGGTGAGGCACAAGTTATTGATTTACCTCCCTTCATCCCCATTTACATATTTGACATTTGTTGAGGCTTTTATACTTTTAGTATTGATTTACTTGGCCATCTTGGATTTTCATCACTTCACTCACCTGTGGCTGAACCAATAGTGTGACCTCAACTTGCATCCTTTGAACTGGAGGCTGCATTGGTGCCATCAGCCATCAGGTGAGACTGTTGGGCTGGAGAGAGGTCCAACTGCAATAAGCGATCTCTGATCAAAGCAGAGGCAGAGGTGACTGAGATTTGTCCAGTAATTCCAACTCTGTAGAAACACAGTTTGCTCTCCTCAGTGGACAGAGGGCAAGAGAGAGACTGCATGCCATTGACTTACCCTTTGCCCCTAAGCAGATGCTCAAAGTTGACCAGGCATGTCTGTAGAGTACCGTATTTTTTGCACCATAGGGCGCACTGGACCATAGGGCGCACCCAGTTTTTAGGGGGGGGGGGAATCAAGAAAAAAAATCTTTTTTTCCCCCAGCCCCAAAGAGCAGCGTACAGGCTACGCACAACCTCTCCCCCTGCCAGAGGGGTTGCACGCGGCTATGGCACAAGCCAAGGCAGCGAGCAGGATGGATCCCGCTCACTGTTTTGGCTTCCTCTTTAGCCCCGCGCAACCTCTCCTTGCCGGGAGACGCTGCGCAGGGCTAAAGAATCCATAGCCCCGTGCAGCCTCTCCTTGCCGGAGGGGTTGCGCGCAGCTATGGAACAATCCAAGGCAGCGAGCGGGATGGATGCCGCTCGCTGTTTTGGCTTCCCCTTTAGCCCTGTGCAGCCTCTCCTTGCCGGGAGACGCTGCGCAGGGCTTTCCTGGCTTTACTGGGAGGTGTGGGGATTCCCTCACCTCTCCCAAAAGCCCGCAGAAGCCGCGCAACCCCTTTAAAGAGATAACGGCTTTTCCTGGCTTTTCCTCCCGCAAAACCGGCAGAAGCCGCGCGCACTTTAAAAGGGCTGCACGGCTTCTCCTGGCTTTCCTGGGAGGTGGGTGGATTCCCTCACCTCTCGCAAAAGCCCGCAGAAGCCGCGCAACCCCTTTAAAGGGATAGCGGCTTCTCCTGGCTTTTCTGGGAGGTGGGAGAAGGGACTGATGCAGCCAGTCAGTCCCTTCTCCCTCCTGTGGAAAAGCCCGCAAGAGCGCACGGAGCTTGTGTGCGGCTCTTGGGGGCTTTTCCCGCCTGCCTCCCCCCTGCATTCGCTCCATAGGACGCACACACATTTCCCCTTGCTTTTTAGGAGGGAAAAACTGTGTCCTATGGTGCGAAAAATACGGTAATTGCTGGGGCAGAGAGAGCAGCAGCTAGAGGGCAATTTCCTGGGAGATCCAGTCTGCTTTATTTGAGGAAAGTGAAAATCAAAGCAGAATAATTGGTTTCCATTAGTACAGCAAATGACTAATTTGGCTGCAGCAGCTGCAGGACGTAGTGGGTGCTTAACCCTCTATTTTTACAAGTTGCAAGGGAGATGTTTTGGGGAAAATATTTGCCAGATGCTTCCCTATGTAAAGTTGCTTGCATGTTTTTGTGCAGCTGCTTTTAAATGTGCAATCAGAGATCCCTGCTGCATATCTTAAGTGACCCCTTATTGCTGAGTGGCCCTGTCTCCCCTCCTCCTAGCTTATTCCTCTGTCTCTTCCAGAGGTAAAATACTCCTGAATCAGAGTGGCCATGTGTTCTGTTTACAGAAGGCCAGCCTCTATTTGAAGTCATCCTCCATTTAAAGGGCTCTCAATTCAAAGTCTAATTTAAAGATAAAGAACCATGAAAGAGGAGAGCAGGAGAGGCCTTGATGTTGCCCACCAGCAGTTAGCATGTGGACAGCAGACTGAGCAGGCACACAAGTCCTTCTCCTCTCCATTATGGTGAGATTAGGGGTATTATACTGGCATCCCCCAACTTACGTGTGTTCTACTTGTGTGTGACTGTGTATATGTGCAGCACAAGAAAGTAATCAAGTCATGCAATTCATACCCAGAAGTGGCAGGAGAGAGCTGGAGAGTCCTCTCAGCTCGTGAGGAAGCCCCAAAGAGACCAGAGGCACAGCAGGGCTCAGCTTCCCCACTTAACAGCTGGTGTGTGGGGTAGTGCAGCAGCAGCAGCTTTCCCATGCATCCTCCTGCTTCCTGCCGGCCCCAGAGCTTCAGTTCTTTGGAATACGTGCAGTATTTTTGGTATGAATTAAAGAGAAAGCATTTAAAGGATTTTTAGAGGGTGCTTCCCTCTTTACACAATTTCACTTACGGGTGCAGGGGCCTGGGATATAACCCCTGCATAAGTAGGAAGCTCTGTATGTCTGTTTAAATTTTAGTAACTCTTTCTGATGTTAATAATAATAATAATAATAATAATAATAATAATAATAAATGTATGTATATGTTGCAGCTATACATATAAATTAGTACATGTGATTTTTATGCAAGTCTTTTTCTTTGAAACATTAATCTTACTTGTAATGCAAGATTGGCTTTCTTTTGGTGAAGCTGGGACCATTTTTTTAAAAAAAATACTTTAAATTCATTTTCAAATATAGGGATGCACTCTGATGTATTCATTTTCTCTGTAACAATAGTACAATTAAGATGTATCCTACATTTAAACTGATGGGAAAATAACATACCTTCCTCCCCCCAACAGAAAACTAACAAAAATTTATGTGTGTGAGCCAAAAAATGAAAGGTGTAGCATCTAATTCATGTGAAGTAAGAACCCTGAGGAAACAGTGCATTCATTCACAACCACTACATATGCTAAAGGGACCATATTTTAAAGGTCTAAATAGTTCTAAATGCATGTGGTTGGGAACCAACACACTCTGCTTTTAAGTGATATGCATCAATTTTAAGTGATCTGCATAAAGCTGGTGTGGCAAGTGCATGGTAAATTGACTGCATCCAAGCAAGTGCCCTAAACTTATTCCGAATTGCCAAATGAGTTGAATGCTTCTAATGCAAAGATGTTGGGTTAATCAAAGACCTTTGAGTGCATTACTCTAGCTTGTATATGGGGTTGCCATTTAATGGCCAGTGTTTTTCCACTCTCAGCAAGATTCAGTAGCGACTGCTGCATTTTTATAAGATAAGTTCAGGGTGTGTGAGATAATTCCTTTTCATTGTTAAAAAAGGAGATATTTTCTTGGTAACTTTCCATGGTGACATTACTATTGGCTGTTAGACATGCCTTGAGCTGTGCGCCTGACAAATTACTGAACGACCGTGTTTCTCAAGGCTCCGATTTAGGCCTGATGTAGTCTGCATTTGAAATCTGTAAGAACTATGTTACTTTTGTTTTGCAACCCAAAATGTAATGACCTTGAGCTGTCTTGCTCATCTTTGCCGTTGGAACAATAGGACTGTACTGACACATCTCTTAAAGGTGACAAGTTTTCTTGAAGGTCAAGGTCTGAAAAGGGAAAGGAAGTGAACTTTGCAGCCAAGACAGATGGCTTCTTAGGTGTTAATGGGGCAGGCTTCTTCGTCATTTCTGCAGTCCTATCCAGTAGAAATTAGACTGGCACTCTGTCACTTCTACAAGACTCCCTTTTCCCTCTTAACTTCAGAGTTGTGCCTAATCCCACTGATCATATGACTCCAGCAGTATATTAAGGCAGTGTACTCTTATTCCAGAAGTGAGGAATCTTTTTCAGCCTGAGGGCCACATTCCTTTCTGGAAAACCTTCTGAAGGCCCACATGCCAGTGATGGGTAGGGATGGGGCAAAAATGGACAGAGCAATGAATGTGTTTGCGCCCTTTTTACAGTAGGCTACTTTCTACAGACACACACAACCCTCTCTGTCCCCCATCCAGACAAGTTAAGAGGCATTATCAGAGTACAAGGACACATTCCAGCCAGGCAAAAACACTCTGAGTGAGGGGGTAGCCTGGGGAGAATTCTTGGGGACAGAGAGAGCAGCCTGGACTAGGGCTGTGTTTGACTCTTAGACCTGAGATTCCCTGCCTCTGTTCTATGCCATTGGTCTTCAACTCATGAGCCACAACTGGGTCTGACAGAAGGTGGGTCACGCCAATGGTAACTAAGAGACAGGCTGCAAATGGATTTTAAAAGGAGGTTCCCCTTTCTTCAGGTTGAAATGAAAGGTCTCTCCTGCATCTGAAAAAGGAAAGGCTACTCTGGACAGACGGTACTTTTCATGAAAATGTTGAATGAAAGAGAGTGATACGGTAACTTAGGGCTGCCATAGGGCTGGGATTTTCCCAGACATTACTGGAATTTCAAAGGTGGAATTGATGTCTGAAAGGAGGTACTTTGTCCTGGATCTTAGGCATGTCAATTGAAACAAAAAGCAACTCATCAACTTTCAGGGTGTCCTGGTTTTTACTTTTTGAAATATGGCAATCCTAATGTAACTTCCATAGACAGGGTTAGCTCAAATTTCCTAATATTTAATTTAAAAACAACAACAACACGGCTTTTCTGTAATTTAAATAGTCCTCTGGTGATACAGTGTTTTTCTTCCTGAAAACCTGTAAATATATGTAAAATTAATCTCTGCCCCCACTTGCAATCTTTTTCCTCTAAGCAAATATTAAGTGTTCTGTTTTTCCTTTGTCCATGTCTTTCTTGAATTGTGATTCCAGAGTGTGTGCATATGCCCTGAAGTGAACTGTAAATGAATTGATTTCTCCTCTCTGATCTTGAAGTGGTGTATTTTCCAGGGAAGGGAAGTGAAAGTGTTGTTGAGACCCAGTGTCAAACATACTTCTCCACAAAATGGATGATGCAAAGCAGCAAAACTTTTACAAGAACTGAGCTGTTCATAATCCTTTATCTATATATCCAACAGTATGTGACGTCAGACCTGGTTAGGCCCATGAACTTTACATTCTCCATATAGTTGATGAAGTAGGCTTGAATGTTGAGGTCATTGAGCTAAAATCGTCATCTGAGATGATGCGGATTTAAGCATTTATTTTATTAAAGAAATTGAACAAAAATATCCAGTTCTCTCTGAGAGCAAGTGGGGATTCACGTGACTGAATTTTCCTTTGTTCATGAAAAAAAAATATCCCTTCACCTAGAAAACTAGCATGTCAGGAAGAAGGCCTCTGGTCTGGTCTTCTCTCTGGCATGCTCATTTTCTATGGGTAGGGGAGCATCCCACCATGTGAGCCTCCAAATGCACTGTGAACTGGTACAAGTGAGACACATGTTTACCACTTCAGTGAGAGCTAGGTCACTGCTATGTGGCAGGCTGAGCAGGAAGAGTAATTCAATTAATATCAAATTAGTTTTAGCCATCAGGAAGTGATCTGTGGGTTGTAATTCCATTAGGCCTAACATGCTTAAATTGGACTTTCCTCTCACAATTTTTTTCAAGCTATGCAAAGCTTTTCAGTCTCAGCAGCTGGAGAAGACAACACAAAACCCATTAGCAAAATACAACATGACCATTAAAGCATCAGGTGTTTTCTGGAACGATATAAGATTCCTCAGTAGAAATAGTCAAAATTCAACACAAAACATTGGGTTAGCTCAACCATCCATTTCTTTGAGGTCTTTGCAATTGCCTGTGTCTGGATTTGCACTTTGGTATTGTATCATACATGTACATGGCAGTAGACATGCCACATACAGTCTTTTACAGGACCACTTTGTTTTTGCTGATTTCCCTATAACAAACGCAAGTCCTGAACACACTCCTAGAGAAGGTCACCTGAAGCCCCTTTCTCCACGGCATGTGCACCCTCCTTTCCAGGTGAGCAACCTCTCCATCTCTCAGCAGAGTCCTCAGGACAGTTATGGCACCAGAGTGTGCCCCACAGGTTGAATGAAGCAGGAGGCCTGTCTCTTGAAACAGGTCAGTTCAAAGTGCTCTGGCTGCTCTCCCTGGTATTGGTAAGAGATTTGCGTATGTCTTCAAATGAGTGGTGTTTTGGCAGCACCCTGACTGTGTGTTAATTCCTTTCTCGGCAAGGGAACGGCCTTCCTCACTTTATGAGTAGGAAAGCTAATAGTGCTCTAAAGCAATTCGGTCCCCTGCTTCTCTACACCCAAGTGCTGCATTGCTGAGCAGTCTGGATCATTCGGCCCTTGACAAACCACTCACAAAGGCCCTTTCTGAATGTTGACAGTCTTCCTTGGAGGAAAGGGGTGCCAGACAGCAGTAGTCCCCACTGGCAGCTTTGCACAGCCATAAAGTTAAGTGTAGAGTAGAAACAAATGCATGTTCCTTGGAAATGCACTGGCTGCATCCCAGGAAGCAGGCTCACTGCTTCTCCCAAGGACGGAAAGTGCTTCTTTGTATCTGTAACCAATCCCTGTATTCTGATGTGGTCCAACAGTGACCCACAGAGCAGACTGGGCAACCAGCAGTCCTAGGTCCGCATAGGACAAGGAGGGAGGAAAATGGGGGAAGAGGGAGATGTGGATAAAGAGAGAGCGAGACAAGGGAGTAGCAGTGAGAGAGACAAGAGTGTGAACCACTCCAAAAGTACATCAGCACAGTGTCCTGTAAACCCCAATTTCAAATCAGTGGTCTTCAGGAAATGATGTGACTTTAATTCCCCTATATGGCATGTTGAGGCTAGGAAGGGCCCCGTGTGTTTCTCTGTACAGTGCTAGCGCAGTTCATGCTTTCAAATTATCACAATAGCTCCAAGAGTTTATACTGGATTACCAGGAAACACTGCCCATTCTGCTTCTGGCTGCCATGTGCTTAGCACTGAACCGTACACATTCACTAAATATGGAGGGCAGAAGAAAGGCAGGGCCAGTACTGTTGCTGCATATCTGAAATCTAGGCATTGAGTGGGGCACCAGAAAAGGGTATTGTACAATTGTATGCAAATAGACAATTGAGATGACAAGGACCCCTGCATGGTCGAGGTGTCCTCCCATAAAGTGGCTTTCCATGTACATGCATAGCTGTGCCTTTGCAGAATGCCACTCAATGTGCAAGTGTCAGAGGTATAGCAACATCAGGGGCAGGGCTAGGAGAACACAGCACCGTCTCTCTTTATGTGTATACATGGAGGCACACGTGAGGAGGGCAATTGTGCCTTCTGATTTTAATCTTTTGAGATTCCATTTTATGTTCTCACATTTCACTCTTATGAGGTTGGTAGCTGTTGTAATAGTTCTGTGCAGGGCTGCATAATACTTCCCATAAATTTCATCTCTTCAGTTCTTTGTGCTATTGGCCTGCTTGTCTTGTTGTGACTGCTTCATTTGCTGATTGTGGGAGCATTGTAGCCTTATAGTAATGAGACACATCTTCTAATGCTTTGTGATGAACAAAGGTTGGCTTTCAGTTAGGGAACATGAAAAATTGAGCTTTTTAACAAGTAATTTTTATTAAATTCTTATTGTAATAATACAAATCTATAATAAGAAGACCAACAAAGAACAAAAAAAGCTAATCGCAAGAAATTAATCTTTGTGAGTGTGTGTGTGTGTTTGTAAAAAACTGGCAGAAACATAACTCCTGTTGCAAATGATATGTTCCATCATGAACATATCATTTCGTGTACCATCATGAAATCTGAGGGTTTAAGTAGTCTGTAAGACTTCTTAATCCAACTATTGTGTTCACCTGTTAAAGCAGTTCTTACCATATTTAATCTTCTTTGAATGGAAAGAGTAGGAGGAAGTAATTAAAAGTTGTGAATGGTCATTTTGATAAAAGATTATATTATTAAGCTGCAATTCTACATGTATTTGGTAGGTCAAAATGGCTGCAAGAATGTAGCAGAAACCCCAACTAATTAGTGAGAAATAATACATCACAGCTGATCCAGTGTAAATAAGGTGTCATAGTCATTACTTTAAATTCATAATTAGTAGTCAGTGCAGATAAGAGCTCTCTTGAATCATTACAGCAGCTGGACTCTCAAAATGATCAGGTGTTTATGGCAACAAGATGATAACAAATGTGGTGAGGGGGGTTATTCTTTCATTTGTTGTTGTTTTTTAAATTGTGTTTTTATGCTGCAAAGCATCCTGTGATCCTATGATGAAGGGTGGTGTATAAATTAAATAAATAAATAAAAATCCTTTTTCAGAGTGAGGGTTGGTTTTTTTAATGGTGGATTTCATAAAGTATAACTTTAATGCCTGAGAATTCATTTTTAATTACGGTATTTTGCTCCTTCAGGGCAGCCGCTTTCTCTCCTCTCACCTGTGCTTCTTTACAAACAGACAACCTGGCGTCAGCATGAAAATAAATATACATAATTTGGTATTTACTGGTTGTCCTAATCATATCCCTCATAACAGACATAGTAGGAGGAATTCAACATGGTGATAAGGAGATCATTCCATCAGTGCAAGCATTTCTGCTTTTCTGGTAGAACAATCTCCCCTCCACCCCCTGTTATGGGGGTTCTTCTGACCCCCCCCAAGCCAATTTGGGGGTGCATGCTGGAAGAGAACCAGCCTTTGCTCAGGCTTCCACTAGTAGGACCTGTTTGTTGAACCTGACCCAACAAATGGCTGAAAGAGGTGCTTAAAATGTATGGAGGTTCTGCTTCCTAGTCAAGACAATTCATGGTGACATTTCCTCCCCCCGCCTGCACCCATTCTTGTATACCAGGCTGCAGCATATAGCAAATGCAGTATGTCAGTCAATCTAGTTGCTAAACAGCTGCCTCTTGCTCTTGAGTTGAATATCAATCAAATGAAGAATGCAATTTCTGCTGTTCAAGACCTATTTAATTTGCCAGGATGCTGTTGCTTTTTGGAGACATTTGCCCTCTGATTGTGTGCAACTTGTACACCAAGGTGGCTGGAAAATTTGGTGCTCGTTAAGCTGTGCTGTGTGTCTATACAAAAGCCGTTGGCTTCTGAGAGACCAGCCTCTGGAATTAAGCAGTCCCCATTTTATGAAGCCTCATCAACCTAGAAAATAACGCATACGAAGTTAAGTCAGGTGGACCTGTCAAGATGTCCTGCACTTTGAGACCACCAACTCTGGCCAAGAGGGAGTTCCAGATGTCTTTATAAAGCAGCCTGACCCTTAGGAGGCACCATATGGGCCCATTCTCTGACTTCCTGCCTTTTCCTCTCCCATTGCCATTGGGTCTGCACCATCCATTGCTGTGCTAGGCCACCAGTGAGCAACGGGAGCAGCTTGTGATGGCCACAGGGCAGGAGATCTGACAACAATATTAATGAAGCAATATTGCTCTAAAGACCAGAGAGTGTGTCCTTTATTCCTAGAGGTGCCAGTTCTCGTGAACACAAACATGGCCATGTCACACTGGGATTGCTGAGAGCAGCGAGGTGTGCTGCCACTCCAAGACAAGGCCTTCATAAAGCATGTCTGTCTGTCTTTCCAGGGCTGAGCGGGCAACAGCTGTGCTGCTGGCAGATCCCTGTTTCCAGCTCCGTTCTATTCAGTACTTGTTGGGGAACACGGAGCCTCTAGTCCTGGGGATGGCATCAGCTTCTGCTGACAAGAAACATTTCTCCCTGCAGAGCTGTAAGTATCTCCTCTGATTTGCTGTGCTTAACATACGCCATGAGTCGCTTGTTACTGCATGGCTCCTTGTTGCCTGCCACTTTGCCATTTGGGTAACTCCTAGGTGCCTTTTGTAGAAAAGGTGGTCACTGAGATCTCTGCTACAGAGCCTGTAAACAGCTGTCTTGTCCTTGCTACCTTATTGTATGTCTCCTCCCTCCTTGCCTGTCCCTGCTCTTCACAGATGCTTTGTGTATTTGAGGCCACCAAATATATTTGCCCTGTGGCAACAACATGGGAATAACTCCCTGTTTTCCTCTTGCTGTGCCTCTGCTCTCCAACAGCAACAGCAACAACTTCTCCATCCTGTTTCCACAGGCATATGGTTGCCTACTCTGAGAATAGGATGCTGAACTAGATGAGCCCATGGGCCTGATCCAGCAGGGCCCTTCTTACATTTCCTAAGAAGGATCAGCTAAGAATTCAGACAAAAGAATAGGTTTAAAAGGGGGGGAAAGTGTATATACATATATGTAAGCTCATTAGCCTCTCTTCTAAGAAATATTCCAAGCTGCTTTTCCATAAAGCCACATTGAAAAATAAAGCCACACTTTAAAATTCATCTGCTGTAAAAAAAACAGCACAATAAAACAAGATAAGACACAACACAACACAATAAAACAAGATAAGTCACAAATTGGGTGTTGTGAGCTGACTGTAGCTCCGTACAGAGAGCAGGTGCAGGGTATCCTTGAGGGGGTTTAGCAGAGCAATGTGGACTTGTGGGATGCCCAGTGCTAGGGCACAGGATTTGCATGCAAGGAGGTCCCAGGTTCAGCCTTCTTACATTTCCAGGTAAAAGGATCAGGTAAAAAGGGATGTGAAATAGTTTTGCCCAAGACCCCCTAGAGCTGCTGCCAGTTAGAATAGTAAACTATACGAGGCTGGATTGACTCAAGGGCCTGCCTCAATAGAAGGCAGATTCCTGCATCAGCAATGCTGGCAACAGAGGCAGATTATTCTTCAGCTGCTCAGGCCTACTGTCCTGTGGCACAGCAGAGCAGCACATGGCACTGCTTACGGTTCCCCGGAGGGACCAGTCGTGGCTGTGTAGAGTACCCACACTGTGCATCCTCCCCACTGTGTGTGTTTTCAGAGAAGAAGAAGTTTGCATCTTTTCTTATTTTATTTTCACTTAACTTTGCCCCACAGCCCATTTTAAGGATCCAATCCTATTCGCTGGGTAGGATGGCAGCAAAAAAAAATTCTATAGCGAAAAAAACCGTACTGTTATGTATGCATTTGCATACCAATCTGCCACGTGCCATCTCTTAAAAGAAATGTGTGTCCAGCGAGAGAGAGAGAGAGAGAGAGAGAGAACCAAGCTCCTGTCCTTGGCTCTGCCCATGCCCTTGAAGTTTGCTGAGATAGAGGAAAGCAATTGGAGCGCTGAGATGGAGGAAACCGTGATCCCTAAGGAATGGTGCAGGCTTTATTTACACAACCTCTAGAAACTGTTAGTTCCATGGAGATCTTGAACTGATGACGAAATAAGGCATTATGTGATTGGGGTAGTGGTGCAGAGCTGCTGAACTGATTGAGAACTGTGGAAGATTACTGCAGCAGGCAGCAAAGCTTTCTCTTTCTTTTAACCTCTGCTGATTTGTGGCCATTGTGATTTTTCTCACTCACTCTATGAAAGCCTGGCTGAAGGCCTCCTTGCCTCAGGCTTGCGTGGGGGGTGGGGGGGAGGCATTTCCAGTTTTTGTTCTCCAGCTGCGAATGCATGCAGACCAGGGCCAGCCCTACCATTAGGCAGAGTGAGGCAGATACTGTGGGATAGGGAGCAACAGCAAAGTGCTAAAGGGCAGAGCCATTGTGTACAGGGCCTGCTCAAGATAATTTGCTGCCTGAGGCAGATGAGTAGATGATAGCCTCTCCCCTCCCTCACCATTCCATGCACAGAAGTTGACTGGACTGCAAGCTGCATCAGCACTTGTGATGGGATAGCATATTTCAGCACCTGAAGGCAGCAAGCTAACTTAGGAAGGTGCAAGACAGGCCACATGGCACACACAGCTCTGTCCTCCCAAGGTGGGGAGCTGCCAAAAGGACACTGGAGGACTGGCCAGGGGATGTTGCTTCTCCAGCATCTGCTGCCTAAGGTGGCTGTTGCGCTCTGCCTAATAATAGGACTGGCCCTGTGTGTTTGCCATGCAATCTGCCCTACGCCCACTGTGCTAGGCTGCTGTCCTTGGGTGCAGTGGAGGACCCCGTCCCATTGTTACTGTTGAACTAAGATTCAGTTGCCAGTCTGGTTGGCTTTTATACATGGCATGGGAAGGAGGGTGCCATCTTGTCCTTCAGACCTCAGGCAACAAAACGTCTTAGTCCAGCCTTGATAAAAAGCAATACACTTCCAGGTTTTTACAGAACTGAGGCATCTTAGAGAGGCCATTTAGCCAATATGATAAACCACATCTTAGCTCAAGTATGATCTCTGGTTTCTTCCCTTGTGAATCTCTGCGGAGCCCAGGAAAGCTAAATCCAAGAGAAATGGAAGAGGGTAATGACAATTACTCTACTATGTCCAAATATGCTCACTGTTGAGTGCTTGGAAAAAAATTGAAGCAGTACTATGGAAAGTTGATGATGATCCTCTGCTGTAAAAAAAAAAGGAAAGTAATATTAGAAAGTGCTCTGGGTTTACTGTTAACTGGGAATCCTAAAGCTCAGGGGATGCCTTACATGGAACAAGGCTGTGCCTTGGGGTGGTTGCTGCTGCATTAGAGTCTACAGGGAATATAACCACTGTCCTTTCCTTCCCGCTAATGTCATTATTAAGTGGGACTTCCCTGCCTGCCAACTGCAGGTTCCCTTTTCCTGCTGAGAGTGTGAAAACGTGTGCTAGAGTAGCCTGCAGAGGACACCACAGGCAGATTCTCTCTTGTTTTCCGCAATGCACTGTGCATTATATCTTAAAGAGGCACTGTTAATTGTTTCCCAGAAGGGAGCATGCTGAGTCCCCTGCCCCTCCCCCGTCAGTCTAGCATTACCTACTGTTGCCTCGCTCTGAATTCCCTTACCCTACAGCAAAGTGCTTGTGTTCCCATCCTATTTCTGGGCCGTGGAGGGACTGTTCCCGCCCTACCCATCAGAGAGTGTCTGTCTAAAAGCCTGATTCCAAAAATGCATGTACTTGTGTATCTGCCAGCAGCACCACCTCTGCTGATACTGAGCTGGCCCAGCGGCTGATCTTCTCTGCCATAGGCAGTCTTTGCAAATATTAGATCCGCTTGTGAAGGTTGCTTCATAGACTCTGGTGTATGGGTGTGGCCAAAGTTGCCCTGTGCCTTCTCTGCCAACCATTTTTTCCTGCTCTACCCAGTAAGGAAAACTATGCTAGTTCTCGCAGGCGCTTTGCTGTGTCAAATCCCAGAGGCCTAAGCAATCCAAAGAGGCAGAGGCAGAGGTCAGAGGCAGTAATGCTTCTGAATGCCAGTTGCTGGAAACTGCAGGAGGGGGAGGTGCTCTTGTGTTCAGATCCTGTTGTGGGTTTCTCACATCTGGTTGTTCACTGTGAGAACAGGATGCTGGAGTACATGGGCCATCGGCCTAATCCAGCAGAGCTCTTCTTACGTTCTTATGAAGGCTCCCCCAGAGACGTGTGAAGGGTGGAGAGAGAGGCGGAGGAGTGTGTGTGTGTGTGTGTGTGTGTGTGTGTGTGTGTGTGTGCAGGAGCATGCATGCTTCAGAAGATCTTTCTTACATATTACAGCTGGAGCCCTTAATGGCACTGACAATAACGTTGCTTAACCTTTGTAGGATCACTCCTGCTCCCCCTCATGAGTTGCTCAGATAGGAAGCTTTGATTGCCTTGTGACAAGTGAAGAGTTTGCACCCCTTTCATGGATGCCTTGTCACTCCGGATGCAATATTTAACATCCATTTCCTTGTCATGGTCTGGAGGACTTGGTCATCTTTGATCACATGGTCTATGGGGTTCTGAAAGCTTGCATATTTTAAAACATAGACCAGTATTTCTCTTCAGCAATCTCTGGGTTGTCTAATTGTAGCAAGAGTTGTGGCCACAATATGCCCAGAAAAGCTATACCTGCATGCTGCTTTCCATGCATGCTGTCATGTGGTGGCTTTTGAGAACTCTACCCTTGTCCCTGCCCCACTACTGCGCAAAGCCGTTTTCCTCTGTCCTGTGATAACACTGAGAACAAGGTGCCTCACCTCTTTGCGCCTCACTTGGTTAACAGATCAGCTCATGCTGGGCTCTGCCACCATGTGGCCAAACACCTCCACCGCAGCTTCATTTTAATCCCTCCCAACTAGTCATTGGTGGGATGGGGCTGAAAAATGAAATCCGGGGCAAGGCCCCCCCCACCCCCTGCTCTGCATAGTAATAGTAGAACCTGTGCCCCCCCCCACTCTGCTGCCACTTGTCCTTCCTTTATCATTAATCTCTCTTTTTTTCTGCAGACACTGATTACATCAGCCAGGAAGAGCTGGCCAAGGTGGAGCAAATGCTGGGCCACCTCAGCGAAGAGTCCAAGCAGGCTGCAGCCTCCACCTTGGTAAGCTTCCACCTAATGAACTGAATGTGTGTGGCCACTTGCCCAAGGCACCCTCCATAGCACCACCCCTCGCAGGACCTCAACCGAGGCAAAAGATCAAGTACTGGCCCTTGCTGCATTGCCCGAGGGCGCAGCATTTACAGGGTCCTGCAGATACAAGGGCCGTTACTGACCTTGCTTGGCAACACTGGGTGGCTCTGTTTCTTGGGTACCTGATTTGGCTTGGACATATTAAAACCATATGGGGTAAGTGTCCACGTTCCATGGCAAAGGTTGGTGCTGACCTCTAATGCTGTAGGGCAGCAATAGCCAATGTGGTGCCCTCCAGCTGCTGCTGGACTCCAGCTCCCATCACTGCTGACCATTGGGAGTCCAACAATATATTGGCATCACCCTCATAACCACCCCTGCTTTAGGCCTAGTTCTGAGCCATCTGTAAGGACAGTGTGTTTTCCTGTGGAAGCAGGATCTGAGAGTGGGCACAGGTAGATGCGTAGCATACATATGCACAGGTGCTAATGCACACTTACTAAGCTAATAATATCCTCAACTTCATTAAGCAGGGGTGGTTATTCTTTTTTTTGGCTGAGGGTCACATTCATCCTTGGCCCATGCTCTGAGGTTTACACGCCAATTGTGGGGGTGCCCACCCTAACCACTTTGATGCACACATACATGACACACTCAGGACCCGCGCAGCCCCCCTTCCCAGCTGATCCATGCTGATCAACCGAGGAAATTGGGTTATTATCCCCTTTCTGCTCATCAAATGATCTGCCTGATGACTAGGAAGGGGGAACATCAAAGGCTCTGAAGCCCACCTACCTCATACCGAGTGTATTTAACTATTTTCCCCCTTTTTCTGGCACTGCCAAAATTGGTGGTGGGGAGTCAGACAAGAACTGACTGAGGGGTCAGATCAGCCCCATAAACCAGGGTTTAGCCAGCCCAGCAGTAGTACAACATAGAATGAATATGAGAGTCAAAATTCCTGTGCTATGTGCTCACTTTACAAGGTCACCCAGCGGCCAAGCAGATATCCCAGTGGGAAGGAGTTCCACTGTCTTCAGGGAAGTGAGGCCTGAGAGCTCCATTCTCCCTCCCCTCCCTCACCCAACCCAAATCTTTGCCCAAACAATTCCAATTTCTTTTGAAATTCTGAACCTTGGAAGCAGAATAAGCTGTTCAAGATGAATTTGCGAAATTGAAGGCACAGAACTGGGTTTCTTTGTTGAAAAAAAATTGGACTGGATGGGCACGGAGGGAGGAGGAGCTTAAGCAGCACAGAAGCTACCCAGATGGACTCCGGCTGCTGAAGCAGCCCCCGTGTGTGTTGCTCTGTCTGGGTGACCTCCAGAGAGAAGCTGTGATCCAGGAAGCAACCTGATCTCTGCCAGGGGTAGGATCTGAATTATTAATGTGGCTGCTCATCTTCCAGCTGCAGTTTGGAGCTGCATAAAGGCTGCTGCAGGAGGACAGGGTGGGGGTGGGAGAGAGAGCTGATGGGATGGGAACACACTGTCCCTGGGTTCAGTAGGAACTCATGCTCTTAGCCTAGGCCAACCCCAGGGCAGGAAGCAAACCTTCATTAAGAACCTCAAGCTAAGCCTAACTCTGTGCATTCTTTGCACAGGGAGACGAGTGCAGAGAAGTTGACTAGCCCCATATATTCTTCACTACTGCTTCCGCTGCTGAGATTATTAGCTCTCCCAAAATTATATTGAAAGATAGCAGGATATGTATAGGTGCACTTAACGGTGGTCTTTACAGGCAGCGCTCATGGTCCCTGCTCCAAGGGGGAGATTCATAAGAGATACATTTATATTGTTCTTTTCAAAACTTTTTAAAAATCTCACTTTCTCCCCCTAGTGGCAGCAGCACTGGGATTCCCTCACCTCTTGGAGAGACAAGGCCCTCCCTTCCATTATGACATCATCCGGGAGAAGGAGTCCCCATAATACCCAAAGGAGTGCAGTCCCTACGGTCATCAGCATTTTTATAGAACTCCCCAGTGAAAGACGTTACATTTAAAAGAAGAGGAAATAAAATTAATAGCTTACTTTTTAAAAACACCCTTCCCCTGATTACAGATCATAGTTGGCAAGGAAACATGGGCTTCACTCCACAAGCCAGGGCTTTTCACATCCCAGTGACAGTGGGAGAGAGGTTCATTCGCTAATGTTCCTATAACATTTTGCACCAAGAGCAAGACAGACCTATCACACTCCCCCTCTAGACATCCAGGGCCTAATCAGGCCATGAGGAGGAGCAATCAAAATGAGGACACTGCCCTGTGAAGAACAGGACACAGGAGGCTAGAATTCCTGTTTTCTCCTCTTTCCTTGGCCATGGAGGTAGAGGTAGCCCTCCAGTTCATGTAGCCCTCCTGAGAGAGTAGAGCCCTCATAGCTGATAGTGGAATCTTCCTGGAACCATTTCCCCTCCTACCTCACTGGCAACACTCTTAGAGAGTTGCCGCATGGATCAAAGCAACACAAATGGTTCTGATCTAAGATTTGCAGCATGTATCTTAAGTAAGCCCTGGCATGAAGTGTACGAAGCCAACCAGCCATTTCAGTTTCAAGCGTCTAGTGCAGAACCTTCATGTTATTAACTGTTAATGAGCTGCTGTTCTTCTACCGTGAGATGCCTTGCATTGCACCATGATGTGGGTTGGGTGTTGGCAACTGCCAATAAGCTGAGCTGTTGCTTCTTTTGCAGCCCACCAGTGAGGAGGACCTGTGCCCCATCTGCTACGCGCATCCCATATCTGCCGTATTCAAGCCATGCTCCCACAAGTCCTGCAAGTGAGTAATCCCTTGGGGGATGTGGGCTTTTCTCTACTTTTGCTTTCTGGTTGGATGGAAGGGATCCTAGAAGGTGCCCCAGACCATAACTGGAAATTTAATTAACGAATTTTGCCATTTGAACTCTCTGAAGCTTCCTAGCTGAAATCTCCTTTTCACTTGTTGCCCTAATGGAAAGACACAGCAGCATGATGCTTCTGAATAGCTACTTAGGCCAGCTCTCCCATACGCAAGGCTGTGACTGCACTGCGCATGCAGATTAGATTCAACTGATTTGTTGGTTTTTTTTAAAGCTAGCATTTTAACCTTTTGGGCTGCGAAGTTTGGTTGATAAAGTGTGCCATTTGTATTTAAATCTTAGAAGCCATGGGGAAGGCTGATCAGGATTCAAACTGGTTGGGGGCAGGGGAAGACTTCAGTGTCTCCCATTCCTCTAAGTCATTACCATGGCTTAGCACATGCCCCCAAAACAAATTTGTGTAATTTGTTTTATAGAGAAGCTGTAGAATTTGATTTTAAGAGGAAAGTGGGCATTATCTTGCATGCAGAGGACACTTGCACTCCTTTAGACCCAGCAAGGGGCTTTTAGGTACTAGATACGTATTGTTGGGCCAAAGCTCGGCCTGTAGCTGTGAACAAATGTCCAAGGCCTCCTGCTCTTGTCTTTCTAGAGCCTGCATCAACCAGCACCTGATGAACAACAAGGACTGCTTCTTCTGCAAAGCCACCATCACGGGTGTGGATGATTACATGAAGCCAGCCACCTCCTAGTGCCTGGACCCTGCAGGGCAGGGCCGCATGCCCAGGCAGCTTCTCCACAAGATGGACTCTCCTTGCTTCGAGAGCACCTCTGTCAAAGGCGGCTGCTGTTCAGCACAGCTGAGCTCAGTTGTGTGTTTTTTTAATTTATAACACTTCTTGCAGGCCAGGCACTGCCATATGCATCCCCTCGGCCACATCATATCCTTCAACCCCCCCTGAATTTAGGTACACTTCCTGTTGCTGTCATTGACTCCAAGCCAGCAGGCACTGGGCTTTTCCCATGGGGCATGTACAAGGGGGCTGAACATGCTCAGGTTTTCTACCTCAGCCTGAATCTGTAGCTCCTTTTCTGCATTTGCCCCAGGAAGCCTGTCTCGTACTGTAGCTGGGACACATCCCCTTTGGTGTGGTGCTTTTCTCGATGGGGTAAACGCTGATCTCACAGGCAACATCGCTCCTGTGAGCCCAGCTGGCCACTAGCCAAGTGTGTTTTTTGCTGCAGTGCTTAGCAGCTGTTTTGACAAGTGTGTGTGTTGCTCAGAGTTGGTTGAGATATTTACGTGGGCATATCGTGCAGCAGCCTGCCCAGCTGTGCCACCTGATATGCTTTGGTGACGGAGGGAGATATTGACAAGCCATTCTCCCACCTGCAATCAGATGCGCTGGTAAGTGAAAGATTGTACCATCTGTCCACTTAAACATTAGACTCTGCTCTTTGTGCATATAGCTCCTTTCCTTTGCAGGTAGGGACTGCTAGATACGCATAGCAAAGACACAAGGCCCAGTTTTTGGTCTGGGGAGCTTAGTGAATGCAACAGCAGGCACACTATGCCATGACTAACAGAAGTGCAGAGATGAAGCCCACAACCAGAGGAATGAGTCTGAATAGACTCCCAAGCTTCTCCAAGAAAAGAAAAACACATATAGCAGGGGCCAGAGTTTGTCCCATGCATTGTATTCTGGTTGGGAGAAGTACGAGCTAGGTTGAGCTTTATGGGCTACTGCAGGGGTGAACCTGATTGCACTGCTCTCTTCCACCAGCAGAAGGTGCCCATGGCACCAGCCCTTCACTGTGTGACCAGGCTGCCTGTACTATCCAGGAGCAGACAAGGATGGTTGCTGTTTTTTAATTTACTAACTGTGTGTGACTTGTAACCAGAAGTGTCGGGGAGGGCAGCAAGCATTTGTGCTTGAAGCAAGGAATTTTAACTTATGTGCATCTATGATTGTCTCTCTCCCCCACCACCCTCCAAAGTGGAAGGGGTGTTAACTTCCATACAATGGAATATTATTAAATTATTATTCCTTAAGGCGGTGAGCTATGTGTATTCTTCTCTCCATTTTATGGAGCACTGTTCTAAAGGCTGTCACAGCGGCAGTACAAGATGGGATTGGCTGCAAGGAAGGCAGCTGTAAAAGTGAGCTGCCATACAAAACTGTCATTGTTGTTCCCCAAGAGGAGTTAAAGAAAACATATGACACACCACAGCTCCCATTCTTCATGACAATATAATTTCATTCCCCGTCCCCATTAATTGACAGAGCCCTGTCCAGAGTTCTTGAATAGTAATAGTTAGTGATTATTGGCCATATGGAGGGAAGAGAGAGGGATCAGTCTCTGTAAGGCAGTAGAGTTCCAAAGAAGAGGATTGTATTCTGTCTTCCCTTTGTGCAACATGAGCAGCACATGTTATCCTGAAATAAAAGCACAGCATGCTGTTCTTTCTCCTCACCGGGCCTGCCTGGGACTGTTCTCTTGCAGCAGCTGAACTCCTACTGCAGAACCACACAAGCAAGCATTTTCTTCTTTGCACATTAGGGTTACTTTCCAGTAGTAGCCTGTGGCACTGGACAACCCCTGGAGCTGGCCCAGGTCATCGTGCCTTATGCTAAGCAGTGATTCTGAGGAGCACTCCAGCCAGCTTACAAACCTCCTTATCCCACTACACTCCTAGGATTCCAGCAGAAGGTTAGTATTTTCTCAGCATAAAAGTCAACAGGGAGCCCCTGCTCCGAAGGCACAGGGTGGGGATTCCCCTTGTAAGAGGGTAAGACAGGGAGGGCCCTCTCAGCAGGTCCAATCCTCAAGGCCCAGGACCGCTACATGATGATGCGTGGCTCCGGTACAGACTCAGCAATGGATTTGTGAGGCAGCACGTTGGCACCATTGAGGTAGAGTTCATCGTTCACAATGACATCCTCTCCCAGCACTGACACATTCTCCATCCGTACCTGAGGAAGGGTGTGACATACAGTTAGACAACTCTATGCTGAGCTGGGGGGAAGTAGTATGTTACAAGATAGACTTAGGCTAAGGCAGTTACTTGCCTCCATAGTACAGTCCTATGGCTACTCAGGAGTCTGTTTCTAACAGGTTCTGCCCTTGCTTTTCTGGCTCTGGGCTGCTAATTAAAAGCAGGAGCAGCCAGAATGAGGTGCCATGATAATTATACCTGTAGAGTTTCCCTAAATCTTACTCAAATTGCCACTAAATCTGGTACCAATTCAACTCATAGAGAAAGGACAGCTTGATACCTAGCACAAAGCAGGACTGAAAGATCTTAAATTGGGACTTTATAGGACAAGTTTACCTGTTATGAAAGCAGCTCTCAAAATAACAAGGGTATTGAGTATGAACACACAACCACTGCAAAGCTACAAGTCCATCATGAGTGAGAGAACAAGCATGTAGGCATGTGAAGAAACTACATCACAGTAGCATTTGTGTGGACTGTGCACTCTAGGTCACTCATCAGTAAAAGAACTAGTTAGTGTTGCTAAGATGCAGCTCTGACCAACAGTGCAATTCTTAAGTCCCAGACACTGTGGCTGGGAGAGGTTAGGCTATGACCTGATCTCCCCACCCCTGTGGCTCAGGTGGCCTTAAGCTGGCGACTTCACCTGGCTGAAGTAAAGCTCTCCTGGCACAAGCTATCCCAGTATGCAGGGCAAAAAGGGGGCATGTTAAGGCCAGCAAACAGGCACATTGGGGCCACCGAGAGGAATAAACAAAATTATCCTGCATTCCAGCTCTCTCCTTTTACTGGTCCTGCCCAGAGAGGTAACATTTCCTCCATAAAAGAGCAGAAAATGTTTGCATTCCCTTGACCTACAGCAGTTGGGCTGCAGCTTCACTTTCCCCAGTGTATATCTGCCTGATGAGGATTGCTCTGTCACATAACTCACCCACTGGCCTACGGAGGAGCTCCAGCCAACAATGCAGGACTCCAGCCACGAATGAGACCGGATCCGCGACCCCTTCAGCACAGTGCAACGTTTGATCCGAACCCCGTCCTCTATCACCACTCCTGCCCCAATGGTGACATTGGGACCAATACTGCAGTTCGATCCAATCTTGGCAGTTGGGTCCTGAAGTTGGAGGGGGGAAATGAAAGTAAATTGGTTTTTCTTGAGCAGCTTCCTCCTCCTCAGAGGAAACTTGATGGGAGAGAACAACACTCGCTCACAGCTCTAGTCCACAAGATGGTAGATGTAATATCAAGCGCTACTGTTGCCTTGCCCAATATACTACCACTTTTAGATCAGCCTTTAATGAAGTGCTGCCCACCCTCGCTCCAAAGAAATACAAGAATAGAATTACCACTAATACGTTCCCCATAAAACCCGGTCCTGAGTGCAGCCTCTCGGGGTGTTTCAGCCGTAGAGATTGCAGATACATGCACATGCCAGTCAGAAAGTCTTTGGGCTGCCCAATGTCCATCCAGAACCCTGTGATGACAAAGCTGCATTAATAAGACACCTGTCTCCATTGATGGACCTTATACCAGCCTTCATCCCCGAAGGCAGCATATAGCAAGATGTGCAGTGAAACCGCATTACGTTATTTCATACAAACATTGCCCTACAGGGCCCTTGTATGTTATGTGGTGTCTTCCACATCTTGATCTTATTTTTACTTCTCAACTCCAGTCCCAGGTCCTCACTGACTTAACATTTAATTGTCTAATATGCCCTATCCTCAAATCACTGCCTACAACTGTGAGAGCCCCTTAGAATCAAAGGACCATTCCAAATCCTTCCATGTGCCCTTACCCTGCAGTTCCATGGCATAGAGTTGTCCTTGTTCTGCCATCACTGGGAATATCTCCTTCTCAATCGAGGTAGGCCGCAGCTAAGGGAAGGCAAGAGTACTACCAGTTGGCCATTTATGTTGTAAAGACTAGAGATGTACTGTTCCCACTGACATCATCATCCTTAATCTCACCGGCATGAAAAGATGAGGTGCCCAACTAAAACCACAACCCCAAACACCCCAGCCAGTCTGCCCTGTGCAAGATCCCTGTTCCACCCTTCCTGCCTCATACCTCGATCCGCTGTAGCACGCTTGGGTTTAAGATGTACATGCCAGCGTTGATCTTGTTGGAAACAAAAACTTGGGGTTTCTCCACAAAGCGGTGTATGCGCCCTGTATCTGACTCACACACCACGACGCCGTATTTGGAGGGCTCCTCCACTTTGGTCACCTGCAACGCAAAGTTGGCATCACACCCAGCCATGGTACTCGGTACTCGGAGGGCACAGAAAGAGCTCTATTGAAGTGCCATGCCTAGTTTACTATCCTGATCTCTTATTTTAAAAAGAATCCCATGAGCAAAATAAAGGATAGGACACAGAAGACCTTTACTCCAACCACTTCTGTTTTTGCATTAGAGAAAAATATGGGTGTGCAGTTCATCCCTAAAATAAGAACACACACCCTAATTCTTCTTTGTTTATGAACTAATAAGCGTGCTCCTGTGCATGTAAACAAGGGGAGGCATTTATAACACCCACAGGAGGCACTTGTTTTTTTTTTTTAAGTGGGTTGCAGAGGGTTGGATTAGATGTCCCTTGGGATCCTTTCCAACTCTACAATCCTATGATTCTTCTTTGTCCCTGCAACTACAGTTTTTGCCAAGTATTAAGGGTTTGTGGAAGTGATGGAGCTCTTTCCGCCTATGTCTCCAGCTGGCCTGCTAAACTTAGCTTTCTGGCAGCTCCGCAACCAACAGAAACTAGGTTGTCCAAGGATCCACAGGCAATTCCAAGCAAAAGAGCAAGAGGTCTACCCTTTGGCAGACTACAGTTATTATCATCCTTGACTTTTGGCTCATGCTGAGGGGAACTGGAATCCAGCAACCTCTGGAGGGCCACTCCAGCAATGGAGCATTGCAAGCATGGAGTGGGTGCCCCTCAGGTACTTACCACAATGGTGCCCTCTTTTCCATGATGCCTGTGGAAGTGCACCATGTCTTTGAAGGGGAAATCGCAGATCACATCACTGTTAAGCACAAAAAAAGGCTCTGCATTCTCGGTCAACAGCTCCCGCGCTAGTGCCAGGGGTCCAGCTGTGGAGGAAACCAGAGCCCTCAATATTCACCTATTCATGTGCCCTTCAGCAACAACAGCCAGCATGCACTGCTCAACCCGCTTTAGAAAGTTCCATCCCATATAGCTCCTGATCAGAATAAGTAGTACCCAATCCTCCACCTGCATATAGCCAGGACACTCCAGGTTGCCACAAATTTTGATTCTGATCCCACATTTACTGTCCCTGTAACCTCACTTCTCCACAAGAAAGTGGCTGCTTCAGTTACCTGTGCCCAGTGGTTCCTTCTCATGCGACAGGGAAATGTGAATGCCCAGCTAGGAAACAAAGTAGAATTTGGAAAACAGAATTAGAAGATGCGCACCACCAATGGAATATGTGTGTCACTGACCTGGTTATATACCCTTCCCTTAGTCATCAGATTTTCATAAATCCTCTCTAATAGAACTAAACAACCATATCAATATTATTCAATGATGAATTTATGGTGACCTACAGATTGCAGGCTCCCTGGCTTTGTGGGGGTACTTGTTCTAATGAAGCGACAGATGAACAGCATAAATTAAGATGAAATAACTAAACTTTACTTTCCCCCTTAGAAAGTCATGTAACACACCATCCACATTTGAAAGCAAGTCTAACAGAATTTCAGCTAAGTTAGGTACACTAAGGGTCAGAGGGGTCACTGCATTCACAATTACAAAGAGGAGGTTGGAATCAGTGGCTTAGATCCTCAGATAAGTTAACTTGAGGAAGTTCACAGAATGCAAGTTTCCTGTTCCCTCCTCCCCCTGAAAACCTCCCTAGAGCAATGGGGGGGAGAACGTGCTTGTAAAATGTGGGACAGGGCATGGAAGATGGCTGATAACGGCCCTAAATTTGGCTTGAATCCTAGGGTAACTTCAGAAAGTTCATGGAGGGAAGGTTTCCTAACTACTACTCCTCCCAAAGTCGCCTGCATTTTGTCCCACAATTGGGGACCCCATTCCTTCAGAGAAGCTATTGGAGAAGCACAGGTGGCTGTGGGTGTAGATAGGAAATGGGAAATCTTCCTTCCATGAACTTTCTGAAGCTGTCTTGTCTTAGGATTCAAGCCAATAGGCACATGGCACCCTTGAAGCCCAAAAATAAAAAGAATGCAGTCAGTGGGTAGAATTCAGTGTTACACTAATTTGATCATTTTGTCAGCACAAGCATATACGCTTTGCAAACAGCATGATCTCCCATCTCCTCCCCCGTGTTCTTCAGTGGGTTCTCCCAACCTGCGAGAGCGTATTTGGGGAAGGCATGGGGGCACACAGGGCGAAGGGGGGAAGCCCCGTTGTACTTCCACTAGCAAATCAGTTGAATCTGGTCCCAGTGTAACAATGGAGAGGGTGCTAAGCCTTTTATGCTGGAATGTCTGAAATAAGATGTGCATTAAAAGTATAGGTTGCATTTGGTGCAGCACAAAGAATACATTCCGTCAGCAGAAAAAAATCTGCTTGTACTATCTGCTTGTACAATGCTCCCCCCCAACACACACTCTCTAAATATGTTCTGAAACCCTCTGGAACAGATTTGAGGACAGCACAGTGCATGGTGTGCGGGGGGGTCCAATGCATTAGTACTAATCCTTGAGCTAGTGCATCTATTTTAAATACCACCCTGTCTTCAAATAGTTATAGACAATAGGTTCCATCTATTTGAAAATAATAGGTTTCTGGCCAAAGTAATCTGCCAGTGAATCATATCAAATCACAAAAAGAGAGTGCTGTTGTTAAGAGTGTACCACTAGCTAGATCTTTACTGAAGGAAAGTTTTCTTGCTTCTAACCAACACTTGTGTAGCTGGTATTGCCAATGAAACTGAATCCATAAACCTTCAGTTACAGGAAGCTACAAAAAGTGGTTTGGCACGGTGCCAAGAAAAAGTCACACCCTGCTTTTTACAGTGTAGGAAGTGAGCAACGTTTATGGATATACTTGCACAACATGCGCTTATTTTGGCTTAGTTGGCTTCAGTTAAAATTGTAATATATTGTATAGTTGTAATCTAATTAAAGCTCATGAACTGCACTATAATTAATTTGAGTTTCACATAGAGGCCCTAGCACATACAGGCTACCTAACTCAGCAAAGTCCAAAGCGAACCCCTTTCCTTGCAGTTGCAAAACTCCCCAAGAATACCTCATGAACACTGAAAATAATCACTAGAGTTAGCGATTCACAAGGCTATGCCCTATGAAAGCAGCATGAGTTTAGGTAATGCTATTGAGCCACTAGCTTTCATAGAACCTCAGCCACATTAAGACAAAATGCTATAGCAAATGAAGAGTTCCAATCAACTCCTGCACATCTACATGACCCCCAACCATCAGGTTCAGGAAAGCAGCCTAAGAACTATCAACTCAAAACTTACCCTTTGCTCTTGTTCTTTCATCTCCTTTTCCAGCAGTTCTGACATATAACTGACAGCAAGGATCACATGGTTCACACCTGCCTGTCAGAGAAGAGGAATAGTAACTCCAAGACACTTGAACTATGCATGCAACTGAGATGATCAGGTGTCCAGACCCAGGGAGGCAATATCCATCCAACTGGACTAGAGATCATAATTATTTAGAAGATGTAAGGGATGGTTATGCAAGATTGGAACACAGAGAAACATTTCTAATCCTTTCCCCATCAACTCACTGAGCAAAAGGAAGCTAAATCAGCAAATGGGCAGCAGTTAGAATTCACACATTCCACTCCTAAATCTGGAAGAAGACCACCCATCACTTAGGCATTAGTCTGTAATCCATTTGTATGAGCTACTTTCCCCGGCTATAGCACAAGTTATCCAAAATGTACATCCATTCCTATTTATCTGTATGGCAAAGCAAAGAAATTTATCTTCAGTTAGCATAGAGATGGAGAGATGCCTAGAAATGCACAGGAAACCTGGCAGAGGGCACAGCACAAGAAGCCATCCCAGATGTGTGCAGGAGAACTTATAAAGTATCTCCTTAAGACCTTTAAGTCGGGCAGGCATGAGACTTTCCCATGGAATAACTCAACAGCAAAAGCTTCACCTATTGAATTCCAGTCTGCCATGCAGCTCTTAAAAGACACAGCGCCCTTTTCAGGAAAAAGAGGCCCCTGGATCTCTCTTCTCGCCCGCCCCACTGCCCGCTCTTCTAAGCGGACGGCAGCCTCACCTTCACCCACCCACCCAAACACAGAAGGCTGGTGCTCAATCCTACCTTCACCAGAGCCTCCACCTGGTGCAGGAGGATAGGCTTGTTGCAAAATTCCACCAGGGGCTTCGGGATGCTGAGGGTCAGGGGCCGCAGTCGCGTGCCATAGCCCCCCACCAAGATCAGCGCCTTCATCCTTGCCTGAAAGAGGGCGGAGGAAAGGGCGAAGCGTCAGACCCCACGCCGCCCCCAAGGCCTCCACCGGCCCCGCTGCCTGCCAGGTCCCCCTCGATGGTCTCCCAACCTCCCCGCGTCGACGCCCCGCCAAGCAGGACTTGCCGGCGGCCCCTCGAGCTCAGAGCCCGGCCGCCGCCGCCCCTGGAGCCCTCGGTGCCCAGAGGCCCGTAGCCAACGTCACCCCTCCGCACTCGGCTCCGCGTAACTCACCTGACCCGGCCCGGAGGTGCCACTCCGCCTACAGCCGACAGAACCAGCCACCACGACATCTCCGTCAAACTCCCTTCGAACCGGTCGACCAATCAGTGCGCCGGACGTGTCCAAGCATCCTAAGCATCCAATGGCGGCCGAGAGCGGCGATGCTTGTCGGCCAATCGGAACGCTAGCTACTGCGTTGCCGCAGCAACGCGGACAGGTTAGAAATGCGACCGCTTTGCGTCATTGCCAAGGCGCCGCAGCAGACACGTCTCTAGGAAGGCGGCTTCAAGTTAAAGCCCCGCCCCTCTTTCCCCTTAGCACCGCCTTTAGGCGGGCGGGGCGCGGTGTCGTCACGCGTGCGCGACGCCAAGCGAGCCCTAGCAACAAAGGCTTCCGCCTCCTCGTTCTCCGTAGTAGTGGCAACGTTCGTGACGTGCGGCGCTGCCATGTTTGTAGTGGCTTTGCGCTAGCTAACCGGGTGAGTGGAAGCCGTAGCGGGGGGAATTGCTTCGCTCTTCTCTGTCTGCTCCTCTACCCGCTTTAAAACAGGAGGTTGACAGGAGGAGGCGCGAGAGCGAGCAGGGAGCGGCTGCAGGCGAGTCCCAGGGATGCGCTGGGTGGGCAAAGAAAGGGCCTGAACCTGGGCGCGTCCCCGCCGCCCTCCGCGGGTGACGACGGGTCCGTTACTCTCGGGGAGGGGTCTTATCGTTGCTTGTCTTGGGCTTAACCGGGAGTGGGGCGAGTGCGTCCGTGTTTCTCTTCTTAGGGGACGCTCCGGCTTTGATAAGTAAAAAACCGAGCTGCATCGTTGACAGTTAAGGAAGCCTGTGTGGAGGAGGTCATCATTATATTATTGCTACGTTTTTATTGCTAAAATGTTTGGTTTACTAAAAAGATAAAATAACAGTATGTAAAACCTTGGGGGAGCTTGATCCCATATGTCTTTAATCAGAAGTGTGCCCCTCACCCCCGAATGTGATGTGGCTTACTTCCAGGTAAGCATACATAGGATTGTACCTTCTTGGTTTTATTGGACCATGGCCTTTCACAGCAGGCAGCATCAGATACGTGAAACAAAGCTATCATGCTACTGGGTGATCTGCAGAACTTGCTTTGTTGGTGGAATATGATCCCCCAAATATACATGTTATAGTCATTAGTAGTCTGCATTTGTATTGGAATTCTGAACGGATGTTTTGTTGCTGGTGTGTGTGCTGCCCTGGGGTTTACTATTCAATTTATTTACTACTACTACTACAAATAATAATAATAACAACAACAACAACAACAACAACAACAGGGGGCAAGGTTCCTGAGTTTCAGTGTAGGGAGGTGGAGGTTGTAATATTTATGTGCTGCTTAATGGAGTCCACTACTCTCTTCCAGCATGGGGACCATGGCTCATGAGCCTATTCCCTGCATTTTAAAGAGCCCAGTCTCACTGCAAGTGGGAGACATGAGGACTGAGCAAGGCCGTCCTGGTGTTCTGGTGATTGATGTTGTGCTTCCACACTCACAAACCATTGATGTAAGTATGGGAGGAAACCAAGTGTGTGGGGCTTGGAATTGTCAGATGTTATATTTGAAGTCTCTCATTTTAGCTGTAAAGCTGATATAGAAACTATGATGGTGAACCAGGAAGTACCTGCTTCAAAACTCACCTTTGTTAACTCACTTGGTTACCCTAGGCAAGCGTCTCTACTTTGCTCCAAGCTGTAATTTAGATATTCAAGCAGTGACCTGCTCCAAGGGTTGCAGTAATGTTTCTGAGCAAGAAAAGGAGGAATCCATGACAGTCCTCCCCTCATATTGCTATCCTCAGTTGCAGGAAATAGTATTCAAGAACTATTACACAGCCTTTCTGACTCTACGGGTGCAGCGCCGAAACCCTGCAGATGGTGGGAACGAAAGTCCTCCCAAGTGGGTTACTTGTCTGCAGAATTACTGCTTGATGCCCAACCCTCACACAGAAGAAGGCTCTCAGGATTACTTCTCTCTCTCCAGACATCAGGTAAGTACAGTCATACCTTGGGTTACAGACACTTCAGGTTGTGTGTTTTCGGGTTGCGCACCGCGCCGAACCCGGAAGTACTGAAACAGGGTTTTGGCGCATGCACAGAAGTACCAACTTGCAACCTGTGCATGCGCGGACACGGCGCTGCGGGTTGCAAACGTGCCTCCTGCCCGGATCACGTTTGCAACCCGAGCATCCACTGTATTTCTGTTGGTATTGCACATAAATCATAGAATTGGAAGGGATGCAAGGGTCATCTAGTCCAACCCCCTGCAATGCAGGAATCTCAGTTATGAGATGATTCAATTATTCTGCTAATTCATATTGTTTCCTGTCTGAAATGGCAACCTGTGCTCCACACAACATTCCTGGTTTATTTTGTTGCGCCATCACACTTTAGCCACCACTGAGTAAATCTTGAATAGAACTGGGATAGGGAACTTGTGGCTTGCATATGTTATTGGACTCCAACTCCCATCGACGCCAGCCAGCATGGCCAATGGTCAGAGATTGTGGGAGCTGTAGTCTTGCAATATCTGGTGGACAACAAGTTCCCCACCCCTTCTTTAGTGTGCCAGATGATAATTGGGGGAACGGTATGGACTGTCTGTTTTCTGTAATAGAATTTCTAAAAAATTATAGAAGTCTGCATGCTCTTACTTCCCATAGGGTACCTTTCACTAGATCTACAAGGTCCAATGCTCAGAACGGAACTACTACTATATGTACCAGACCATGATAATACCCCAACTTGGCCTTATTTCCTGGCCCTACTGATACTGTATTCTAGCTAGTTTGGAATGATTCCCTGTTGTTTGTATCAAGGGAGAAGTTATTAGAAGCTCTTACAATGTTACAGCAAATCATTGTTTACTTTGTTTTGAAGGGATATTGGGCCTTGGCGCAGTTTCAGTGATGCCTTGTCTCCCTTACTTTGCCAGATGCTCTGTGATGTGGACCGAGTGGCTGCCATGCGTCTCATCCTGCGTCAACCATCTCCAGTATGGCTGCATTTCACCATTGAGGAGCTGCAGCTTTTCCCTGGGGGTCAGAAGGTACATACTCAGCTCATCCCCAAAGCACCTGTTCTTTCTATAAGCATTGTTCTATGGTTGTAATGGCTTGCTCAGCATTGAATGAAGCCTTCTTCAGAACACAGTCTAGGGTCTGATAACTGGCTGAACTCAGGCTCTCTGTGCTTTATTCCCCCCCAAAATGCTAGGTCACACATCTGAACTGGAGAAGATGCTGACCTAGATCTCTTTGATTCTGAGCTACCAGCTTCTGTCTTCCTTTTCTAGCCATCAGCTTATGTGGAGCCAAGTCTCCTGTTCTCTTCTGCTGCTTGGCTTGAGTTTTATCAGAGTTTCCTGTGTAATTCAACTACTGTTCACTGAGCTTGTTCTTCTTCACTTTCTCAGGTTGAGATCTCTGCTACCCATGGAACAAGTTTATTAATGGCTCCCCCTGCCAATTCATTCTAATTTCCATGCTATGAATTTCACATCCTTAGTGTGGCTCACCAATGAAACTACCAGGGCCCCTCATGTACATAATGCATGTTATTAACTCTGCAGTCGCCAGGTTCAATTCTAAAGCTGATTTTAGAGTAAGCTTTCACCTGTGAAATCCAGATGGGGGAAAACATTATCCTGGACACTGTACCTCTACAGTGAGAATTGCCCCCCCCCCCGGTAAATAATGCTCCTATGAGAGCTTAAGGTAAATAGATTGTAATAGTTCATAAGAGTGAATTCTGCACTTTCCTGTGGGCAGTAGAGACAAGTATTTATGTCTTTAGGCAGCCTGCTCTGAGAGAGTAAATTGGTGAAGGTAAAAAGGGTAATGTGTGTAAGTGCAACATTCCAGTTGGTAGAGAATCAGCAGTGTTTTGCTCTGGGGCTGTTTTTATCTTCCAGAGTCCACAAAAAGGCTTCCCAGCTTGGCTTTCTCACCCATCTCCTCAGGAGCGGCCAACAAACCTGCGTGATGTAAGTATTGTTGGTGACACTGGGGCTTCTGATTTGCTGACAGGCTCCTGGCAGGGAATGGCTCTGGGGAGATGTGATGTTTTATCCTCAAAAGCAGTAAAGAAACTGCTTATATGAATATATAACTATCCTTCACTTTCAGGGACTCCCTGATGCTGACAAAGTGTCTTCTGAACTGCAGCAAATGTGGGTTTTGACCGAGATGCTCCAAGCCAACCAGCCAGCAGCACGAATTGGCCGCTTTGATGTTAGTTTCATATTCCTTTTGCTTCTTGTTTGGGGAGTGTGTCCTTCATTGCAGTCCGGTTAGAACTCTTGAAGACTTACTTCAAGTTTACGCTCAGCCTTTGCAGCCCACAGAGCATACCCATTAACCTTAGAAGAGCCCTGCTGGATCAGGCCAAAGGCCCACTTTGGTTTCCCTGTTTCCAGCAACGAATCAGGAAAGCTGCAATGAAAGAATTTGGCCGTCAGTATGAAATTTCTGTTTATCGTGTATCCTTCTTCCTCTAAGGAACTTAAGGATGGCTTGCATGAAGTGTTTGTATTTTAACCTGGGGCAATTTGGGCTACAGCATAGTGACTCCCCCCAAGGTTACCCTGTTGGATGAGCGGAAATTTGAATTCAGCTCCCCCTGAGCTCAAGTCCAGCATTCTGTCCACTGGAGGGAATAAAGGCTGTGTGGGAGAAACATACACCCCGTAACATTCCCAGTATGTTGACTCTTTGCTAAAAACAGTTCTCTGTATCTTTCTCGTTTCAGGTGAATGGCTCGTATGACCTTAACCTCCTTTCCTACACTTGAGTTTTCCCAGGACTCAAAGCTGACTAAGTTCCTAAGAGCTGGACTCACTGAGCTGCACCCCCACAGTGTTGGATTGGCTTGAGGCAGGAAGAAATGATGGACAAAGTCTGTTGCCTTCATGTTCCAGTCCTTCCCTTTTCCACTGCATGGAGGTGGCCTTTCTGGGAACTCTCCAGCTCTACTCTGTTCTTCCTGCCAGGTCTTATGTGGAGATTGTTCTCCATTTTGCACTGGACCCTGGAAGGCTGCTTTCCCTTGAACTTGAAGGTGCCTTATTTGGGCTCTTCATCTCCTGGTCTGTTTTTTGGAAGCCCCGTTGTTTGGTGCATGTTTCTTTTGGGGGCAAAATCAAGCAATCTTTCAAGAATCTGGTACTATGATGGGGGCAGGGCAGGGTGGAGAGAAGAATCCTTCATTTTGGCAAGAGAAATGACTTGAAATGTCTTGAAGCTGACAAGACTGGAGGTTTTACTTTCTCAAATTCATGTGCTGGCATTCCAGAGAGAATGAGAACTCCCTTGTTGCTTCCTCTGCTATGGCTACCTCATTTGCAACCTACACTATGTAATTGTGTAGGGTTTTTAATAAGTGGGTGGCAATAAGAAATGCTTCCTGAAGAGTTAACCCCCACCTCTTTTTTCCTGGAGGGATGTGAGTAGTTTAGTTGTGAATTGTACAGAGCTAGCCCTCAACAACCTGTCACTAGCTTTGGCTACAATATTGTAAGGGCCACATTAGAGAAATAGTTTACCCTAGTGAAATGGCAGTGCCAGACTGTGCTGTGTTGGTTTTTAGCTGAGTCCTGGAGCACCTTGTCATTTTTTACAGCCACAGCTGTAGATATTTCAAGTAGCGAAAATAGCATCCTGGTGGAAAGCCTGAAAAGCCATGTCCTTGAGAGCTCCCTTATTTAAGCTGAGTTGCAACCTGAATTACCAGCTGTCACCTTTGTATTCTTAAATATTACCATATTAATCTTTCCAACTCATTAGATAACCCTTGCATGGTTGTAGATGCTCATTTCCAGTCCATGAATTACTATGCTCAAGAATGAGTGTTGAAAGCTGAGGTGAATAAATGATTATGGTAAAAGTCTGGATTCAGATCCCTGCTCTGTCAAGGAGCTACTAGACTGCCTTTGAACAATCACTTTCTCTCAACAGTACATCTTAAACTGCCTTTCAGAGATATTTTTTGAACAGAACAGCACTGCGTTGCTTCTTAGCAAGGGTATCTTCTTGTGGTATAGGGCACTTCCTGCAGTAATGTCCATGATATGTAATAGTCTGGTGGACCAAGCTGCAGAACAAAATGAATTAGTGCAGTAGGATGTGTAGCTGACTTTTTTTTTTTTTAATGCTGGACTTTAAATCTCGGGAACAACCTCTTTTCCATAGCTGTGTAACTTCCTTTCTGTTATTTATTATGAATTATGTATGCTACTTTATTTATAGCTGGAAAGAGCCACAGTGATCTTCTAACCCATTGCAAGTATAATAAACTTTTACTGAATACAGTGAAAGACCTTTGCAAATGATGTCAGGAAGCTGCCTTATTGGTACCTCTAGCTCAGTATTGTCTGAGCACCAATGTCTCTTCAGGGTTTCAGACAAGGATCTTTCTTAGCCTAACTTGGAGATGCCCAACTTGGGAGCTTCTGCTTGTAAATAATGTGCTCTGCTACTGAGCTGCAACCCTTACCCATTGCAATCCATTGCATTAAATCAGGGTTAATGTATTTGAAGTATTTTTTCAGTGGATGATTATCCAGCCCAAATGCATCACAAATAAAAGATTGTTGTGTTGTATTGATTGTATGTGCTTGGTGGATTGTACTTGTCAAACCTCTGTTAAGGTTATTTATGAACCCGTAATAGCATCTAAAATTAGCAGTACATGGGCCAATGCTCTTTTTCCCATGCTAGATGCCGAGCAACCAAAAGGGGGAGTGGGAAGGAGGATAGAAGCAAAGGCCACTGTCTAATTCTGAATTGAATATGACAGCTGAATATTGATATTTTTTAAAAAAAGAAAAGAAAAGCCAATTGCTTCCAAAACCTTCCCTGTTTTAGCAAACATCCCAGATAACCTGCAAAATAAGGGAGGGAAATACCAACACACCTTCTGGTGTTCCAGGCTACTTTGATCCTATGTAATCTGTTTTTTATTCAATCCAACTGATTCATGCATGCCTGCTTAATTGGAAAGAAAAAATGCCCTTCCTGATTTAGTAACCATTGCTCTGCTTCTATATTCCCTTGTCTTTAAGGTAAAAGTAAGTATTCTGAAAGACCTGTAACTGGCTATGGTATCCTTTGGATTTTTAAGCAGCTAATCACAGTACATCTCATGCACTCATGTTTGTTAACACCACTGTTCCCTAAGCTAATATTGCTGTCCTTTCTGTCTTATAGTCTGCTATTTACATATTGATTCACTTGGTTAGAGTTACTATCTAGAATGAACCCTAAGCAGCACTAAAGGGTAATTCCCTGCTCCAGTTTTGTGATTCGGGCATCTTCTGTGTGTGTAAAGAATTAAGGGAGAGAGAGAGCTATCCCTACGTTTTCTTCTGAGAAGCCCTTACCTTGCACCCTTTCAAGACCCTTGTCCATTATGCATACTCCTCAATCTTCCAACTGAAAAGACTGGCTTCAGAAAGGAAGCGGCGTGCGCGTCTCGCCTGGACCGCACGGGCTTCGGTGACGATCGCGGTTCATCTTGGGGTCAACAGCGAGTCCGGTCTGCCTGGATGCTTCCTCTGCTTTTCATCTTCGGCTGGGGAGGGCGAGTCCTCTGGTCACTTGCCGCCGGAACGGGACTACATTTCCCAGGCTCCTCCCCGGGACTTGAGCTCTGGGCCCAGGGGAGGGGAGGAGGGGCTGTCCTCTCCAGCCATGTCGTAGGGGCGCCCGGGAAAATGCTTCGGACCGGCGTCGGAGCTGCTGTTCGGTTCGCGGCTCCGGGCTGGGGGTCCCCCAGAGCTGCTGCGCGCGGGAAGCGGGGCTACGCCTCCGGGCAGGTGAGCTGGGGACACCCGCCTCTCCTCCCACTCGGCTGCAGGTGTGCGCTCGGAAGCCCCGGCAACAGGCGAGCCTTGCGCGGAGCTGGAAGTGGCGGAGCGCGGCTGGCTCGCTCCGGGCAGCCAGGGAAGCAGGATGGAAGGGGGCCAGGCGGGGGACCTTGGGTTGGAAGAGATGCGCTCTGTTTTTTCAAAAGTTCATGACTGAAACGGGTCAACCGCACAACCTGCTTATTGTCACTGTTTTAAAGTCCGGGGGATATCTGAATTGGGCAGTCCCAGAGCATGTGCAGAGTGCATTGCTTTCGCACTAGCTCTCGCGCATCGGAGATTCCAGGACTAGCGAGGGGTCGGAGGAGGCTGCCTTCCCCAGGCAGGCTTCATTCCCAGCGTTTCCCCGCTTTAGAAAGGGAGCGCTGATCTTGGCCTGGTTTTTGAGGGGAGACCGGGTGAAATCAAGGGATCTCCTTGGGGGCGGTAAAGGCTGAGGAGTCTCGACAGAGCCCTCCCCCGCCCGCGCACCCCTCGCCTCCTTTTGGTTGAGTCGGAGGCAGGCGCAGTTCCCTGGGCATTCTAATGGCGAGGGGGCAATTTCACAGCGGATGCTTCTAAAGACAGAGTTTATACAGTAATATGCTATTCTCAGCATTAAGCACTTGGGCTGTAGTAGTAGTGGCTTCTCCACCAAAGTTCTTCCCTGGTGGTGACCCAAGAATTTCCTGTTATGAAGTGGGGGGATGCGGGGGGGGGGGGTGAATGGAGGAAGAAAGCTTCCATATGTGGGGGTTGGAGTGGAAGTTGGTAGAGTCTCCCCTACTGAACCCCTTGATCAATACCGGTGGTGAGCAAGAAGCAGCAACATTTTGCCCCGTAATAGGTGCTCACCACAGCCACGGTCACGGGGAGGGTGTTAAAAAGCAAATGTGATTCCTTTGGAGAGCATGGTGACTGTCTCCCAACTATGCAGGCCAGAGCTTATGCAGGTGGGAAAGTGAGACAGGAGAGGCTTTGCAGACCTGCAAGAGGGGGTTGGGTACAAAGGGCAAGCAGCTTTATTTTCCTCTTGACATTGGACTTCTGATAAAGCACTAAGCAAACAAGCACTAAACACAAAGGTCAAAGGGAGCTTAGAGACCAGAGCCACCCCTTGTTCCAACAGGAAAAGTTTGGTCCCTGGGGCTGGCTCTCAGCTAGGAGGTGATGGGTCCACTCTCCAAGACAGCTGGAGGTCAGTGTCTAACCTTTGAGGCCACCCAGGGCTGCACACATCAGTGCTTAATTTAAGCAGAACAGGTATAAGTTGGGGAAGGTCAGGATGTTCTTCCTTCTGATGCGGCCAGGGTTGGGAGTGGCAGTGGGGCGACTAATAATGAGCCCTGGTTGCCCATCTCAAGACTGCTGACCTTTTGATGATCTCAGATGGGTTGCTGGCACCTGCCAGTCAGAACATGCCTTGCCTTCCTCTGCAGGACAGCCTAAAGCAGACGCCCCTCTATGACTTTCACCGGCACCATGGAGGGAAGATGGTGGCCTTTGCCGGCTGGAGCCTCCCAGTGCAGTATACACACAGCCACCTGGAGTCCCACCTGCACACCCGCCAGCACTGTTCTCTCTTTGATGTGTCTCATATGCTGCAGGTAATGCTGGAGGAAGCCAAAGGTCATTGAAGTCCCAGCCTTTCCGCTGTGGGTCATCTTCAGCAGTGGGGCAGTGGTCAGTTTTGAAGTGCAGGAGCTCACTATGACAGCCCTCCTAGCTCCTCCCCCCACCATAACACACCAAGGGAGTCTGCAACTAGATCCCCAATGATAGTCCACAAATGTGGGCAGCTGGCTTGGTCCCAAAGAGCATCACTACGTAGCATAAAATTCAGTTTTATAAGTATCAGCTGACAATCAGATTCGTGAACTGGCAAAGGGTGGTGTGGTAAGAAACATGCTGGACTTTGGCTGGGGAGACCTAGGTTCACACCCCTGATCACTCATGAGGTTCACTGGGTGGCCTTGGACCAATCAGTGAGTTAAGCCTACTTAACAAAGGAATTATGCCCCATGCTCGATCTGTCCTTTCATAAGGCAACTCCCGTTTTAGGCATGACCAATATGTGTGGGATCGTGCACATGCACACAGCGCCAAACCCAGAAGTGACCCAGAAGTATCATAAAGACATCACAGAAACGTCACTAAGAGGGCAGAATGGGGTGTTTGCAGGCTTTTTCAATGGGTTTGTGATTTCACACAATTTCACGCAAGCACGCAATGGCCCGGAATGCAATGTCCTGCATAAATAGGGGGTGGCCTGTAGTATGTTGGTTAGGATTATGTTTTATTTATGATACACATTTTGGGTGTTTATATCCTACTATGCATCACCTTGGGTCCCCTGGGGAGGAAGGGCAATCTAGAAATGTGTCTAATAAATGGAAAAATAATAAAGCCCAACTGTACCGCACCAAAGCAGCAGTTTAGCTTTGTGGTAGCACCAGGCTCAGATGTTTTGTTCAAGTGTGCTGTCCTTGGTCCTGCATAGCACCCTGGTGATGTGAGGTGACTCTCTCTTTTACAGACTAAAGTGTTTGGCAGAGATCGGATTAAATTCATAGAGAGCCTAGTAGTTGGGGACATAGCAGAGCTGAAGCCTAATCAGGTATGTTGGAGCCCAATGGGTCACACGCTCAGTGGGAAACCTTCGGCCCTCTGGATCTTGTTGAACTCTCATCAGCCCCAGTCGGCATAGCTAAGAGTCAGGGATGACGGGAGTTGTAGTCCAGGCCAGCACCACAGGATTCCCATTCATTAGGTTGCACACAAGTGTAACACAATGGATGGCATGCTGAATTTGGATGTGGGACATCCCACTTCAGATCCATCAACTGTGTGATCTTGGACAAATCACTGTTGCTCAGTGAATGGATGGGAGGGGGAAATGATGTAAAGAAGTATTGCCACTTTTCAAGCACCATTGAACAAGGACAGGACACAGATGTAAGTAAAAGTAATACTTTTACAGGGCTTTTCTATAAGATCGAAGTGTTTCTTAAATGCATGTGATCATTGCATGCTACCTCTGCAAACTGTAATCTAGCACCAGTAAAACACTATTTCCATTTAATGGATGAGGGGGTGAGACGGAGAGAACCTTGGTTCCTGGGGATAGCTGTATAACCATTGTAAAAAGGTAAGGGGACCCTTGACCATTAGGTCCAGTCGCGGATGATGCTGGGATTGCGGTGCTCACCTCGCTTTATTGGCCGAGGGAGCTGGCGTTTGTCCACAGACAGCTTCCGGGTCATGTGGCCAGCATGACTAAGCTGCTTCTGGCGAACCAGAGCAGCGCACGGAAACGCCGTTTACCTTCCCGCTGGAGTGGTACCTATTTATCTACTTGCACTTCGTACTTTCAAACTGCTAGGTTGGCAGGAGCAGGGACCGAGCAACGGGAGCTCGCCCCATCACAGGGATTCGAACTGCCGACCTTCTGATCGGCAAGCCCTAGGCTCTGTGGTTTAACCCACAGCATCACCATATAACCATATAATTTTCTGGAGGGTATGCATACCCCTAAACATTTTGTGAATCTTTGTACTTTTGTCCATTTACTGTATTTATTTCCCCCCAATTTGAACTATAAAACGGTTATTTTCTTGAGTCAAAATGAGAGTAAAGGTAAAGGGACCCCTGACCATTAGGTCCAGTCGTGGCCGACTCTGGGGTTGCGGCGCTCATCTCGCTTTACTGGCCGAGGGAGCCGGCGTACAGCTTCCGGCTCATGTGGCCAGCATGACTAAGCTGCTTCTGGCGAATCAGAGCAGCGCACGGAAACGCCGTTTACCTTCCCACCAGTGCGGTACCTATTTATCTACTTGCACTTTGACGTGCTCTCGAACTGCTAGGTTGGCAGGAGCAGGGACCGAGCAACAGGAGCTCGCCCCATCACAGGGATTCGAACTGCCGACCTTCTGATTGTCTAGCTGCTCTTGTTTGAAAATAATAGAGGTGGTGGCTTTGTGAAAGAGAAGAGTGAAGGGATCACTGCAGAAATCACTTTTTGTAGTGACGCACAATTATGTAGGCATGAGGGAGAGAATCATATAATCATTGAGTTGGAAGGGACCCCAAGAGCTATCTCATCCAACCCCCAGCAATGCAGGAATCTTAGCTAAATCATCCATGACAGATGACCATCCAACCTCTGCTTAAAAACCTCCAGGGAGTCCGTTCCACTGTCTAACAGCTCTTACTGGCAGAAAGTTCTTCTTGATGTTTAGTTGCTTGTTCCTCACGAGGTCACAGACACTGGCCAATATGGGTTTGCATGTCTTAATACAATTGCCGTCACAAAACAAGGAATGTACTATACAGAGGAAAATCATATCATTATGACTCTTTATTATTTTTACTGCATGTCTGCCAAAGCCTGGCTTCTGTTAAACGGTAGCCACTCTTGGCAACCAGTAACTGAACTGTGCTTTACTTTCAGGGCACTCTGTCTCTGTTCACAAATGAAAGAGGAGGCATCATGGACGACTTGATTGTGACCAGCACCTCGGATCAGCACCTCTATGTGGTCTCCAATGCAGGTTGCAGGGACAAGGATTTTGCCCTCATGAAGGTATGTGTTTCTCACTATCCAATCCTGTAGGGAATTGTTCCTAGATGGTAGGCGGCAGCAGAAACACAGACGATGGTTACGTAGTTCCAGTCCTTCGGGAAACTTGATCTTTGTCCCTTGCTGCAGCTGATGCTGGACTCAATGAGAGAGAGAATGGGATGGAAGAGAGGAAGATGCCTTCCCTCCCCCACCCCCAAGTGGGTCATGACCTTGCTGCTCTCTGTTTCTGCTTGCAGAACAAGGTGAAGGAAATGAAAGCAGCTGGCTGCGATGTGGACTTGGAAGTGTCAGACAACGCTTTGCTTGCTCTGCAAGGTAAATATTATGTACCTGTGATAGCTGCCACTATTGTGGGAAGCAGCAGACAAAATACCCAGGCATTTGCCTTAAGGGAATGCACAGAACTGCTGCTTATTTGCTTTGATACAGTAGCATCTCCCAGACCAATTAATAGCCTTACTGTTGATCTTCCTGGGACAGCTAATCCCACTGTCCAAAGCAGGGGTCAGCAACCTTTTTCAGTCGTGGGCCGGTCCACCGTCCCTCAGACCATGTGGTGGGCCGGAATATATTTTGAAAAAATAAAATAAAATGAACACATTCCTATGCCCCACAAACAACCCAGAGATGCATTTTAAATAAAAAGACACATTCTACTCATGTAAAAACATGCTGATTCCTGGGCTGTCTGTGGCCGGATTGAGAAGGCGATTTGGCCGCATCCGGCCCCTGGGCCTTAGGTTGCCTACCCCAAAGCCTTCCCCACTTCCACCCCATGTTTTATTTTATTTTTTTGCATCTTTAGGCTCATTGGGGCATTGCAAGGCCAGCTTGTTGCTAGCTGGTGTGGTACTGACTTGCCTAGGGCATTTGAATATGACAAACGCACTTTCCCCTGTGCTGCTCTGCACCCATAAGAGCCCAAGGGCCCTGCTACATCTGATAGTCCATCTCATCCAACACCCTGTTCTTACCAGTGGCCCAGCCCAACAGGTTAGGATGGCAATAGCCCTTTTCTTTGTCCCCAGCATCTGATACTCAGAGGGGAGAGTACTGGCCCTAACATTAGGCAGTGTGGGGCAAATTTCCCAGCAAGCAGATCCTGTGAGGGCAAGGAGCAACAGCAAGGGGTTAAATGACAGAGATGTATAGGTACGCCAGGACAAGATAGAGCCCTTCTGCCATTCCATGTGGGGGTGGAATCAGGGACCACCTGATTCCTTGTATCTTTGTCCAGTCACTAAGGTCTTTAGGGAGTGGAGTGTTACCTTGTCCTTCACCTCAGGCAGCAAGATGTCTTGGGCTGGTCCTGGAAGGAGTGTGGACTGTTACATTTACCTGTTGTGGCTGTTAATGGTAGATCACTCGTCCATAAGCTTGTGCCACATCATGTGGCAGTGAATTCTATCCTACTGCCACGGTGGCAATGATGTGCCTTGGCTGAGATCAGCAAGGGCAACACCCTCTATGTGTCTGAGCCCACTTCATTCAGCTTGAAATGCCCAATTCCTTTCTCCATCATTTAACTGAGACTTATTGAACCTCCTTTTTGGGGGGGGGGAGCTTGATGAACTAACACCTCTTCAAACTCCTAGCCATTTCCCTTCTTCTTTCTCTTTCCACCAGGTCCTGCCATGGCCCGAGTGCTACAGGCTGGGGTGTCAGACAACCTGGCTAAGCTGCCCTTCATGACCAGTGCAGTGATGAGTGTCTTCGGAGTGCCAGGCTGCAGGGTCACCCGCTGTGGCTACACAGGCGAGGATGGCGTAGAGGTACACGGTCAGGGAATGGGACGCGGGTGGTGCTGTGGTCTAAACCACTGAGCCTCTTGGGCTTGCCGATCAGAAGGTTGGCGGTTTAAATCCTCACGATGGGGTGAGCTCCCATTGCTCTGTCCCAGTTCCTGCCAACCTAGCAGTTCAAAAGCACACCAGTGCAAGTAGATAAATAGGTACCGCTGTGGCGAGAAGGTAAACAGCGTTTCCGTGCGCTCTGGTTTCCGTCACAGTGTCCCATTGTGCCAGAAGTGGTTTAGTCATGCTGGCCACATGATCCAGAAAGCTGTCTGTGGACAAACACTGGCTCCCTCGGCCTGAAAGTGAGATGTGCACCACAACCCCATAGTCACCTTTGACTGGACTTAACTGTCCAGCGGTCCTTTACCTCTACCTTTACCTTTACACAGTCAGGGCTCGGCTCAGCTAACCAAAAAGAGGTGGGAGGAGCAGGAGCACTGATGTTGTGCACTGAGAAGCAAGAAGCTATTTCAGGCTGGGAGGGCAGCGTATTGATGAAGAAGGGGATTACTGAATCAGGTTGGCTTGGGGGAGAAGGGTGTCAGTCAAGCCTGGACATAGCCTCAGATTGAGCTAGAGTGCAGGATTGGGCCAGGAGACCTGAAGTTGGGAGTGGGGGTGGGGAAAGGGTGGCAAAAATCACACTGACCAAATCACTGTGCTCCTCTGTACCCAGATCTCTGTGCCTGCAAGCCGAGCTGTGGAGCTGGCTGAGCTGCTGCTTAAGGACTCCACTGTGTGGCTGGCAGGACTCGCAGCCCGGGACAGTCTGCGCTTGGAGGCAGGTCTGTGTCTGTACGGGAACGACATTGATGAGAGCACAACACCTGTGGAAGCCAGTCTGATATGGACCCTTGGTAGGTGCCAGCTGCAATTCTGGATTTCTCTCCCTGCCCTGCCTTCCTACCCATTGACATTCCTGGCCAATATCAAATAGGCAAAAAGTCGCCCATTCCTGCACCCCAGACCAGAGTAGACTGGGCATGGAATAAGAGTGTTTTTGGAATGGGAGAGAAGCTGCATTAGGCCTTCAATGGTGATGGGACACTATGTGGTGAGGGTAATTTGGACCACAGGCGGGGGAATTCTTCTTCTGTTGGCCTTAACAGGACACCTTATTTCCAATTGCTTCTCAGGGAAACGCCGTCGTGCTGCCATGGATTTCCCCGGTGCATCAATCATACTGGCCCAAATCAAAGAGAAGCCCAAAAGGAAACGTGTGGGGCTGACTTCTTCAGGGCCTCCCATCCGGCAGCACATGCCCATTCTCAGCCCAGAGGGCAAGGCCATTGGTAGGTTCTCCAAGCTTCTCTGAGTACTGTCTAGGAAGATCTGCCCTCTGCTACAACAAGCACCCCAATAAGCATGTAATACTTGCTGTGCTTGGTCATACTGCAGGCAATGGTGTTCGGTGCACAGCTTTGTTTAGAACTAGCAGCCTTGTACTCATGAATTATTGGAAACAAAAGCAGTGCAAGTTTTGAAAGGCCATTTTGCTTCAAAATTGTGTCCATTTATATATGAACATGGATGAAAACCTGCTCCTTAATCTCTCAAACCACCATGCAAAATTTGGGTAAGGTGTATTGAGAAGTGTCCAAAGGCAAAGGGGACAAAGCTTTCAAAATATATAGTGGATTTGCTTCTATTAACTCCCTGCCCCTTTCAGGCGGCAGAGTAGTACATTCTAGTAAGTGAACCTCATTGAAGATTATTGCAGAATGCAGCCTTTTCGAAGTGTTCTATTGGAACTTGCTCTTAGGGCCATTGGTGTGTGTGGAAAACTAGGCTCTCCACCCTACTTACAGAAATTGGGAAGAAGTTGCATTTTTGGCAGCAATTTTTATTGATCATTTAATGCAGATTGTATGTTTGCTTTTGATAAGTGCTCTGTCCGTTCCCCCATGCACTAGGTGAGGTCACCAGTGGCTGCCCTTCCCCCTGTCTGCAGAAGAACATCGCCATGGGATACGTGGAGAGTGACTACAGCAAACTGAGCACAGCCCTCACTGTAGAAGTGAGGAAGAAGAGCTGCCCTGCTCTAGTGACCAAGATGCCCTTTGTAGCCACCCATTACTATACAGTGAAATAGGCGGCTGCTGGCATAGGCTTTCAGTTTTGAATTCTGGCCTGCCTATAAAGGGCCCCTCAATTCCATTAGGGCTCTGCCACAAAGGTGGTTACTGAAAAGAAAACAGCCCTAAAAAGAGATAAACTATTTCAGGGGATGTTGGGGACGTTAACAACTGAAGAGGCAGGCAACTGAGCAAGACTTGACGACATGCTTTAGTCTTATCTGCCTCTTGGCCTATTGCTGAAAGCAGAAAGATCCCAATGACTTGATCTCCAGAACTCCACCTACCCCCCTTTTGCATTTATCCCCAAATATTAAAAAGTCCTTGAATTTTCTCCTGCCCTTTTCAATCTGCTCCTTTTCTTGAAATGGTCTGATGCATGCTCAGCTAGAAGCAGGAAGAAGACCCTTACATTGCAACAAAAGTAAAGAACAAGCTTCTTGGTTTATTCCTTCTATTTCTCATACGTAGGCTCAGTGCATTCATTTTACCAGTTTGGTAAATATTCTCCCTGTAGTGCAGGGGAAGAAAGATGTACTTGCTACTTCTCAAAAAAGAGAAATCATGCCCTGATGTGGGCTTCTTCTTCCAAATAATGTTTACACCAATTAATACTTAGCCCAAGGCCTGCTCTTCTTACTATTTTTCTGGAGGGGGCATATTTAAATAGTGTTTCAGCTTGAGCAAACCCCTTTGTTTTCTTACTGCCATCTAGCCTAGAAGATTCAGAACTACATTTGAAGGAACCATTTTTTACTTTGGATGCTGAAGACACTAATATTGAGAGCTGCTATGAACTGCTCCACATAAATAGAGATAAAATACTTTTTGTGCAGCAGCTATTTTGGGGAAATAGTATGTATTTATATGCATCTCAAGGAAATTTTCAAACAGTACAAAAAACAACAACTTAGGAGGAATGTTCCTTTTGCATTGTTTTAAAACCTTGAGTGAAGACATTTTCATCCAACTGAAAAAGCATGTCAAAACAAAAAGATCTTCAGTTGTTTATGGAAAGTACAGATAGCGGGCACCTATCATAATTGAGCAGGAATGCTGTTCAACAGTTTTGCTCTGAGTTACTTCAGAGCAAACTCTGATATTTTGGAACTTTAAAGTATTTTGGTTTAAAGTAAATACAAAAAAAACACCTAATCTATCTTCTGCATATGTGCACAAGTACTCAACAGCTATTGCAATAAGAGTCAATACTATATTCAATTTTTCCATCACTCTTTTATAACCCATACATTAAACATACATTACACACAACCGGGGAATAAGAGGGCAGTGGGTGGTAAAATAGAGGGATGCTCAATATCACATCAGCAGCTCCAGCATTACGTAGCTACAGAACACACACAATCATCTGACTCTTCCAGGGATTGAGCACCAAGTAGTATGATTTCGGAGCAGAACTATTTTAGAACTAGTGAGCTCTAAGATAGTCATTGGCACAGACTGCAAAATCTGACCAGAGGCAAGGGACCAGCAAGGGTTTGAATCAGTCAGACTAAGCAAGTCTCTGTAGCTTTCCAACACAATATTGGGGATACTTAGCAAAGAGCAATTTAAGCTCAGCTGGAGAAATAATTTCTTCATCAGCCCTGGCGTCTGCTTCTCTTACGAGTTGAGGCCAGTTCAAGGCAAGGGAAATCCAAGCACCACTGCAGAAAGAAACAAGTTCCAGGCCAGCAATGGGTTTGATATTTACACTGAAGAGAGGCAGGCTCAAGGTCAGTCTGCAAAATAACTTGTGGCAGAAGAAGAAGAAGAAATGCAGACAGCTTAATGAAGGGGGGAAACTGCAGCTTCCCAACCTGAGTAGAGCAATCCTGAGACTCAGTGCTTGGTTAAATGGATGGACAGGAACAGTTTTCACAGCACCAGCGTTGACCAGCAGCTCAGGCCACAGGATGAGAGAAAGGGCGACTATAGCTGCTGTCTCCTCAACACTGAAAGAGCGAGGCCTCTGGGCGGACAGGCAGGCAGGTGGGCGTCAGCGTCCTCTATGCTCCTAGAGCAGCAGGAGCTTGGCTTAGTAACCTCTGCCATCACTCCCGATGCGTTTTCATACTCTCATTACTTGAACTCTCCCTAAATGAAAACAAAACAGACCGAAACTTTAAATTATGAGTTAACAGGGATTACACATCCTGTATTCCTCCAGCATCAGATCCCCATGAGCACCGATTCCATCATCTGGAAGGCAATGGATAAATCAACTCACCACATTGAGAAGTGTGAGGATCCATCTGGCGTCCCTCCATTCTGCCCTCCCGGACCTGGGAAGGAGAAGAGAATATTGTTAGTCAGCTAGACTTCTCACCTGGCAGTCCTTTGACTCCAAGTAGATCAGCTGGTGATCAGTGGCGGCTGCAAATCCCGCTTCCTTTGCGAACACAATTCAAAATCAAAGGAAATGCTGCTGATGTAAGCAATACTGAGTCAGGTGAAGCAATGGGGTGGCCTGCTCTAAGACCCCTTCCTATATTCCTAGACACATGAGAGGATATATAGTTTAATCCCGACAATTAACTGATCATTAGTTTGAAAAGTTTTGACCAAAAAGATTACCAAGAAAAGTATGCAACGGATGAAAATAAAAATTAATGCCAGTCAGTTATTCCAAAACCCTTCCCAAATTAACGTGATCTCAGTTTTTGACAAGAGAAAGGTTGGATAGTAAAGGTCATTTTTAATATGATTTTTTTTTTTAGTCCAGTTCACACAAACCCTATTAAATTAAAGCAAATAGATTTAAGGTGAATGTCCCATTGAAGGCAGTAGAACTAAATTGGCTTAAATCCAGGCACTGGTTAAACCAGTTAGTGGATTGCAGTCATAAGCTTCTGTGACATTTGTCTTCGACACATGACTCTTAACTTGGGTGCGAGGAGCAAAACAGATGTTGAAAGAGGTGGAAAACATACTACACAATATTTGCAACATACTGCAAATATTGCAAACATACGTTGCAAATATGGTGGTGTAAGTTTTCTACCTCTTGCTCAAGACATATGCCTAAAAATGAGGGTGCAATATAGCTACTGTTACTTGTTTGGGAGGCACTTTACACTGCAGGTTCCAAAGACAAATCACAGCAGAATACAAATCACACACTATTATCTTACGCAAGAAAAATGGTTAAGCAGCTCTTTGTGTCATGATTATGCATCCCAGCAGTTGAGGAGGAGGACAGAAGAAATACTCTTATTCAAACACCCAGCAATCTCAGTCATGTATTACAAAAGGAAGGAGAATCTTTCTGGAGGTGTATTTAGGGGATTTGCTTGTTGGGCTTTTTATGGGGCAGGCTTCTTTTGTGCATGGGGGGCAGCTCTCCCCCCCCCCGCTATGCCCATGGGGTCCCTGATGTCAGCAGAGAGAAACCCAGGTAAACAATTGCATCTGGGTGCCATGCACATAGCAAAGTACCTTTCAAAACGTGCTCCCTATCTGCTATCTCACCAGGGTCAGTTTAGGACCTGGATGGTATCCAATTACTGTACAATTCTGGAGTCAGTCAGCAGCAGGATAGGTAGAATTGGTATTCAGTGTGGCACTAGGAACAGTGCCCAGAACGGCAACCCAGAGGCAGCTACCCCGGGCTGGGGATTACGCCGAAGCCAGAGGAAGCGCTGGGTGGGTCACGCGAGGTAAACAAAGAAGGCGGCGGCGGCAGCTGCTACTGCAGCGCCCGCCTCGGAAGGGAGCCCTACCTTGCCGGTAGTAGAGGCCCGTGACGGTGTTGCCGTAGACCCGCCAGGCCACCTGGATGCCGAGCAAGCTCACCAGCAGCCAGAGCAGGAGCAGCTGGAAGAGGGCGGCGCGCAAGTCCTGGGCCTCCCAGTCCGACATGAACTCCTGCCAAAGCCAAGTGAAAGCCCGCAGCGCCTTCGTCGGCACCTCCCACTCCGCCGGCCCAGAAGCAGCAGCCGCCGCCGCCGCCGCAGCCACCGCCTCCTCCGCCATCGCAAAGGCGGCGGGAGAGGGAGAGGCTCTGCGCCACAAGCCGCGGGGAAACTGTCAGCGGCGCCGCGCGTGCGCCCCAGGGAAAGATCCAGGCCCCGCCCCGCGAGGCTCTCTTCCCGCCTCCAGTTCTCCCTCCCTCCCACCCCGCCTGCACCGCTTTTTCCACAGGGCGCGTTTACCCGGGTGCAAGTCCCCGTTATGTTCAATGAGACTTTCTTCCTGGTGCGGATCTGGTTAGGATCTCACCCTTATAACCCGATCCTGTCCTATTTTGCCCGCGAGTAGTTTCTCCCCCCCCCCGGCTTTCAAAGAGGTTCAGGTGAAATGGGCGCAGGGCTGAGTTGCACAACTTTCCCGATATATTGTTATTGACTTTTGCTTGCTTGCGGCATTTGCAAGGCATCACCTTCCAGGCCCGGCGTGAGCTAGCTCGCGAAGGAGAAGGCGGGCCGCGACGTGGGAAGGCAGGTGCTGCATAATCTTAGGAAACTGCTCGAAAGAAGGCACCACACTACCGTGAAGCAACGCCCCCGCCCTTCCATGAGAACCTTTTGCAACTTTTCCTGAAATGACTTCGCTATTTTTCGTAGCCAGGGGTGACAACTTGAATAAAATATTGCGGGGCGGCCCAAGATAAACCCCGCTCCGCATAATCGATCACATGACGCAGCGCGCACACACTATTTGAATTGGAATGCCCATCAATTTTGGTGGGGCGCGGCCCCCTCAAATATTTTATTGTAGGGGCCAAAGCCCCCGCGGCCCTAAGGAGTCGGCTCCTATGTTCGTCGCTGTTTTTGGAGATCTGCTGCCAGTCAGTGTAGAGAGCCGCACTGAACTATGTGGACCTACATATGGTGGGAGCGCGCCCGGTTCATGAACCAGGAGGTCAGCCTCCCGCCGCCCCAGTAACTGGAAATCAAGCAGATCTGGACAACCAGTTTAATGAAAGTACAAAGCCGCTACCTGACTACTTCGGCTGCGTCTGGTTTTGACTCTCTTTTCTCCCCGCCAGCCCCTTGATTCAAGGGCTGCAGAAATCTACTCATACTGCTTCGGTTTCAGAGTAGGACTAGGAAGGAAATAAAACAATAGTGAACGTGGGTAATGACCATTCTAAATACAGCACTGTCTGCCTTCAATTCCTGCTCCGAGTTGCTGCAAAGAAACTGAGCCACCGCTGCGCCATCCCCTGGCTGCCGGGAAAAGACCTGTTTGTCACTTTCACTTTCGTTTGTCTCGGTTAGGGAGGGAGAAGCCAGGCTTTGATGAGTTGAAGAGGATCCTCAGTGGGGTTGTCGTAACCCTTGAGGCGCTTGTGTCTTTGCGTTAGAGACCCAAGTTCAGGTGAGGCTTTGATTTCCCCTTGGAAAAGAACATTAATTTTCTTTCGGGGTGGTGCTGCAAGTGAACAATATCGCATTTTATCCTTACAAGCAATAACACAACGTGGAATAAAAGGTAAGCTGTTGAGATTCCTGCATCACAGGGGGTTGGACTAGATAACTCTTGGGATTCTTTCCAACTCTACAGTTCTGTGAATCAATGAAAAGAAAACAATGACACATGTCAGTGTGGAAAGCCAGTACTGAGATGTCTATGTTATGCAGGTAAGTATAATTGCATTTCTGTATTTAATAAGGAAGATCATATTTCTCTCCATGGTATGGGAAAGGAGTAGGTTGTTATCTGAAACATAAGAAATGATGTAGCATAGAAATGTTCCACAGGTTCTTCACTTTTCATAAGGCAAAGTTTATGAGTTATCTTCTTGGTGATTACAGTACTCCATATGTTTTCATACCATGGTTGAAGGTATAAACCATGAAGATTCTCCCACTTTTGAGCTATAGACCATCTAGTGGCTACCATGGGCTTAGCCAGGATTTTGGCTATGCCCATGGCTGCTACTAAGAACCAAGTTAATGAGCATTTATTTTAAGGTAAAAAAGAAATATGAATTCTGTGGTGTTCTGCTGCAGTGCCTCTTGTGGGCACTGGGGGATTGCAGATCTGGAAGAACCCAGAAAAAAGCAGCCTTTCTCATGCTTTGCATTGCTTGGTGCTGCACTTACACACTAGGATGCCTCCCTTCTCTGTTTGGTTTCTTGGGGCCAACTTTGTGTTACCTGGTCAGGTTTGGGCTAAGCTAAGATGCGGCAGCGGCAGACAGAAAGGTGGATTTCACACATCAATTTTACGGCTATGTTCAGGCTGCTGTGGTTATTTATTTATTTATTTATTTTATTAAATTTGTATACCTCCCTTCATCTGAAGATGTCAAGGCAGTTCACAGCATAAAAGATCAGTCCCATTTACCTTGATATTATTCCTTCTGAGTAGACATGCATAACATTGCACTGTCCATTGCACACGCATACTGTACACCCACTCACACACATGAGGGCAACGTTTTATCTCCACTGTATGCCTCTGAGTGCCATTTGTTGGGAATTGCAGGTGGGAGAGTGTTGGTGTTTGGGTCCTGCTTGCAGGCTACCCACAGAAATCTGTTTTGCTAGTGTGAGAACAGGATGCTGGAATAGATGGGCCAGTGGCTTGCCTTGCTATTCCCAACAACTGGTATTCACAGGCATGATCCTTCTGGCTGTGGAAGCAGAAAGGAATTTACTCAACAGACGCCTTAGCTTTTTGTTTCTGATGGGCAGGAGCAGAATGAGTGCCTCAAAGAGCCTTCCTGAGATCGATGAGGACCTGTACTCTCGCCAATTGTAAGTCTTGCGACACATTACATAAAAGCATTCTAGCAGAGCTGAAAAGGGATATCGACCAGGATCTTGAGAAGGGATTCAACAGCATACTGGGAACTTAGGTTTGTCCAATTAAAGTGGATTAAAACACCCAGGCCCAAGAAATCTACTGTAACAGCAATCAGACTTTTTGCAGTTAGGAACGTGATGGGGAAATACACTAAAAAGTGTGGAATAATGATTGACTGATGGGAGGGAGCAAAATACACCACAGTCACTACCACAACCAAATCAAGATGAATGCTCATTCACATATAACCTTCCCCCCAAAATCAGAACTAATTATAAGCCAAGAGCAGACATTGTATAACCTGCATGCCATCCTTGTGCATGGAGATCGGGACGCATGCTCAATAAACAGATTGTCGGGAGGAGGCCTGGGTGGCTGAAAATGATCACAGTGCTATGACTGGGGCAAGATGTTACAGAGTGAGCAGTGATATGAATGTATTTTGTTGGGGAAATATGGCAGACTAAGCTGAACTAAAGTATGTGTGATAGGGGCCACAGTTCTCTAGTTGATTGTGTTGCTGTTTGAAGAGCCGTCCAGGCTAATGGTAAAGACCTGAAGTTGCCTATCATCAGTTAGTACCTGGCTAGCAGACCAAGCAAGCACGCAAGTCACCTTGGTCTAGTTAAATTAACTTGTTTATAGTTAAATTACAACAATTATCTCTAATTCTGCTGCCAGTGCCCCAGGTTTTTTTTTATCATAATAGATGACAACAAACAAAAGTCTGAAATAAAATCAATAAAACATCAGCATGCAAGTGTGCAAGTTAGAACAATCCCTTCCAATAGTGGATACAGTCAATGTCATCCCAGTCCATCACCAGACTAACATGGAAGATTCTCAGTCTTCAAGATCAGGGTACCCTGGGTCTAGGCATGAAGTCCCAAAGCAATAGTTTCACAAGAACAGTCAGCCCATGAGCCAAACACATCTTTGCATTTCTGAGGGAGGATAGCTTTGTTTCAGGCTGTGAAAGGATTCAATCAAGCAGTGTCAAATGGCAAAAAAAAATATTGTATGCTTTCTTACTTCTTAATACCCACTGGTGGTGATGTGTTAGTAATTCAGCCATTGCTGTATTCCATACATTCCAACACCATAAATCCAAACCCTCCACTGTCTTCCAGCTTTGTACAGTGGCTAACTGCACTGCAATACCCGGGAACAGTAGCAAATCTTTGGATGCATGTGTAAATTGTAGTTTTCAAACATGTTCAAAAGGAACAATGAGAAATCTACCTGCTCATTCAAAATGATTGACATTTTTTGCATTGCTGCAGACCAAAAATGTACCACTGTTGGACATTGCCACCACATATGCATGTATGTGCCCTTACTCCCATAATGCCTATGGCAGTTCTCAGATGTTCCCACAATCATATGGGAAGGCTGTACTGGGGCTCTGAACCATAGGTGTGTTTATGGTTTTAAGAGTGTTTTCCAGAACATGCCCCCTTCTAGTATGCCACTGTTTATTGGTGATTAGGGCAGCTGGAAGATGCCTTTTAAAGAATCTGGGACTGGAGCAGCAAGATTCTGCTGCTACTCCCATCGTGCACCGCCCAATTATTTCTAAAATTGAATCTGCACATATAAATTAGCATGTGTACATTTTATGCAAATCTGTGCCCTCTTGTTTGGTAACGCATTTCCTCTTTGGGGGCAATGTGTTAGTGACTACTATACCTAAGATGGGGGCAGGTACAAGTGGCTGGCAAGGGGAAAGAAAGTATAGGTGGAGTTTAAGGGAAACTGGTGAGGGAATGCTACTGTCCAGGGCTTCATAACTCACCATATTTCAAACACAGAGCTGTGCTTTCCCCCCTAGCTATGTTCTGGGCTACAAGGCCATGCAGAAGATAGTGGGAGCATCTGTACTGGTCTCTGGAATGAAGGGCCTGGGGGTGGAGATTGCCAAGAACATCATCCTTGCAGGAGTGAAATCTGTCACTGTCCATGACCAGAGTGAGACTCAGTGGAGTGACCTTTCTTCACAGGTATGCTGCCTAGGGTGAAATCCTATATCTGCTCAATGGTGTTCTGAGTTTACATGTGTAGGATTGCACATGTTAGAGGCTTTGCCTAGCAAACAAGGAAATGTGGCACAAAGTCCTCTTCCCTCGTTGGCACTGTTAACATACCCTATGGCTTTTTTTCTATCATTTTTTCTATCATTGTTTCATTCCTCTGGTCCATTCCCCCCCTTCCTTAATATATATTTGCAGCAGTGCCTCTCTGAGGCAACATCCTATACATGCCAAGTCAGAAGCAAGTTCCCCATCTTCCTATGTAAGTGTATAGGATTGCAATTGTAATTTCCAAATTAGGACCTAGTAAAAGGAGCCCAGGATTCTATACCAAGGTTATATATATATAGAGAGAGAGAGAGAGAGAGAGAGTGTGTAATAGTCAAGGTATGAAAATATAGACTGCATACATTTTCCATTATTTGATAAGTTCTTGTGTATGACGTGTTTGCTAACAAGTCTTTCCAGAACTCACACTGGGTATCTGTGGTGACCTTGTTGATGACTCTAGTGATTTTGTGCCAAGCTATTCGCATGTATTCTTCAATCCTATATTGTTTTCATATAATTTTATTCTGAAACCCAGAACCCTGTGAGAACTCTAGGCAGAGCATACTATTAGTCCAAATAAATTAATCAATATCCTGTCGTGACAAAGGCTAAAATCTATCACATACAGCAAATTTTGCTTCATTTGCCCTTTATGTCCCAACACTCTATACTAAATCATAAGTCACCTGAACTCTTGACTGATCCCAGTCTATAGCCCACTGTAATAATAACTACAATTAGATCCCCCCCACAAAAAAACAATTATTGGTAGTTTCATGGCTTCCAGCCTAATCTAGTCATGAGATTAAAACAAGGTTGCATAATTTGGGAAGTCTGGTGAGTCAGTTGCTGCTATTATTAAAAGCAGTCAGAACTGGAAATGCTGCTACATTAAGCTATGAATTTCACAACAGGTTGTTTTGAGATTAATTTTAAAACTCCACCTTCTGGTACCCTGGTTCTCACAAGCAACACAAGAAGCAGCCTTATACTGACTCAGACCATTGGCCCATCTAGTTTATTATTGGCCACACTGACCGGCAGCTGCTCTGCAGGGTTTCTGTACTGAAGTCTTTCCTAGTACTACCTGGAGACGCCGGGGCTTGAACCTGGGACCTTCTGCATGGAAGGCAGATGCCCTACCAATGAGCTACAGCCCTTCCCCAATGTTCTCAATGTCTCCTTCAGTATATTTGGCTTCAAAGACTGGAGCAGTATGTTTGCAATGTTGGTTTAACAACATACCTATCCTAAGCTAAAAGTATTGAAACAATGAGCCCAAACATACTGGAATTAATGATCTGAATAAATAGGCACATTTTTGCATAATTCATTGAAGATATGGGAAAAGCTAGCGGCAGTGCAAGGTGCTGAAGTCCTGCCCCTTGGCCACTGGAATCCCTGACAAGTTTCTCTCGGGACTCCTGAGATTTCACTAAGCATTGCTCTCGCAGTTTTAAGCCTATGCTTGCAGCAATTAGGACAAGGTGCTTGTTTTTTTTAAAATAACAAAATTGTCAATAAAAGCTGATATTCTCACAATGCTCTTTTCTGCACCCTGTTTTCTGGTGCAATCACATAATGAATTGCAACCTGCCCTATGCTGATGAAGAAATAGGCACACTCCCTTTTTAAAGCATATATCTGATGATGGATGGAGTCTGTGAATGGAGCTGGAAGCCAAATTTTGAGTCTGCTCTAAGCCAACGTAGTACTGAGGGCCTAACTGCGGGTGACATTGATAATGCGATTTGTGGCGGTGTTTTTTAAGAACAACAATACACAATGTGTGGGGAAGGGCATTTTTTTCATAGATCACAGAATATGGAGAGGGGAGGTTTAAGCCTTCTCTCCAGCCATAATCTCTCTGGAACAACCCCCCCCCCGCTTGTGTCAATTACCATTAGGGAAAAAAGCTCCCATTGATACTAAAGAGTGACTCCCCACCCCCACGTGTACTTAAACCTGCCTTCCCTGCATGCTGCCATTTTCGAAACCATCTCCCACCTGTGCTCAGGATTGAATATTTTTTAAACATGCAACATGATTGCTAATGGCATTGCTAATATCCTATGTAGCTGGGTCCTGAATTTGGTGGTAGAGCAGTGGGTAAAAGAGTAAAATCCAGTGCTTTTTTTCTTAAAAAAAATTTATTTAGGGGTACTCTCATTTTGACTCAAGAAAATAACCGTTTTATAGTTCAAATTGGGGGAAAATAAATACAGTAAATGGACAAAAGTACAAAGATTCACAAAATGTTTAGGGGTATGCATACCCCCCAGAAAAAAAGCACTGGTGAAATCCATTGTCATCCACTCAGCTCCACAATACAATCCTCCCTCACCATCCTCACTCTTAGCATTGCTGTGTCTCTGCAGTTTTATCTGTCGGAGAATGACGTGGGGCAAAACCGAGCTCTGGTCTCCCAGTGCCGCCTTGCAGAACTGAACGCACATGTCCCTGTGCATGCCTATACCAGTGGGCTGTCTGAGAGCTTCTTGTCTACTTTCCAGGTAAGGACAGAGCTGTGTGTCTCATGTCATGGGAGTGACTTTAGTGAAGATAAAAAATCAAACTCTGGTCACACCCACACTATCTGTTTAAAGTGCATTTTCCCCACCTCTAAAGCACATGACTTCCCCCAAAGACTCCTGGGAACTGTAGTTGGTGAAGCGTGCTTGAGGGGAAGCCACAGTTCCCAGGATTCTTTGGGGGGGGAGCCATGGGGTGCTGTGGATGTGACCACTGTTTCCAGTGCTTCAGTAGGCTCTGACCTACATCAGTGGGAGAGCTTTTGCTCTTAACCTAATGAAAGCAACAAGACTGTTGCCCATGCCCAGCTGTTTCTCATAGTGGTAATTTATGGCCTACTGATCATCAAGTGCCACTAACTGTTTTGTTCTGAAGCTGCACCTGAAGCTCAAAGTGGGGTTTAGCTCTCATGTCTGTGGTTGGTTGGGATAGCTGCAGTGTGTTGGGTGGCATACCACTGCCTGTCATTCGATGGTGCAGGTGATGATCCAGCGAGTGAGGGATCAGGAACAAGCAGGGACAGAAGCACCACTGCAGGGTTGTCTCATGGGGCCAATTAGCTACGTAAGCTGTGCTCAGAAATAACCAACCAAAATGTCAAACTAAGCAAGTTTTTGAGTCCACCAGAGATCTTCATCAGATTGGTTGTTGAAGCAAAACAGATGGGAGAGATGGGGTGGGGGGAAAGCTGGCTCAGTATTGATGTTGAGAAATTCTGCTTGGAGACAGGGAAGCCTAGCAACAGGTGGTGATTGGCTAAGTTCTCCCTTATAAGCTGTATGACACAGCAGTTTGTTGTTGGAGTGTTGAGTTTGGAATAGGAGTTTGAATCTTGTCTGTGTATATATAGTAACTTGTACAAAGCTGTGCTTTATTCTGCTGTATATAATAAAACTAAACAAAAATCAAGTTACTAGTCAGCAAGCTCCTGTTCATCATCCTGGAATTCACTAATTTGGCAGCTGGTAGCAAGAGTTATGGTTAAGATCCATCAACAATTGAAGTCGTAATATCTGCACTGATGAAAAATCACTTTTATTGTATAGCCTCGGAAGAGGCATAGCTATGGAAGTTGTTGCAAAGGGCCCACACTCCAGGATTTACCACTATGTGACCCGCTGTCATTGATGGGGAACAGAGAATCTGTTTGGAAAGTGCTCTCTGTTGTGCTGTTTCTTAGCCCCTTACGTTATGCAGATCACTATTCTGATACTATTCTGCACCAAACTTTACAGGTTGTGGTCCTGAGTAACTCACCCTTGGAGGAGCAGCTGCGAATCAGTGATTTCTGCCACACCAAGAACATTTGCTTTGTCCTAGTTGACACCAAGGGCCTGGCTGGGTAGGTGTTGGGGGCTTCTGTCCTTGTCCCGAGGCTGGGATGTTGGAGTGGTGCAGTGATTCTGGGTGGAATAAGAGGTGGACTAAGAATTCGTATAAGCTGCCAGCATTCTGGCTGGGCACCTCAGGGTGGGGATGGGGGAGAGATTTGATTCAGTTTGCATTTAAGGGTGAACTTAATTGAGTTCATTTTTTTCTGAATCAAGATATAAACCCAAGCACAGCTGTCCTTCAAAATTGGCACGTTTTTGAATTTTGCCATGAAGTTTTCCAGCCAAGCACTGAGTACAAAAATGCATATACCGGTGGTGGCCATTTTAGGCACGTCCAATTAACGTATGATCACCTACACATGGGTCCTTTTGGACCCAGAAGAGGAAGGGGGATGCTTATATGTACTCCCCCCAACGGGCAAAGGGGCCTGGAATGGGACCTGCGCACGAAATGATAATCACCTGTAAATTGGTAAAGTGTGCATATGTTAGTTGAAACAACAAAAATGGCACTATATTATAATAAATTGTTTTGTTAAAAAATGTGCATTGTTGCACACTGCCCCAATCCCCAAGTGCTGTGTGATTCCAGGGGTTCCGTGCTTACCCAGGGTTCAGTTTCCTTGGAATGAGGGACAGCAGAGACAGTGGTGTCTTTATAAGATATGGTTTGTTTACACATATATACATCCTGAGCCTATGATGGAGGGACTCACAGCATTAGCACCCCAATATGGTCTTGCTTCTCCCATAACTATAGCCTTGCATTCCAACAGAAATCAAGCCTGGCTCTCACTCCATTTCTAGTCCAGCTCACTCTCCCCTGGCTTTTGCCTGGCTAGTTCAGCAATGGAATCCTCCACTAGATTTTAACCTTTTGCTGGATCTAGGCATTAGAAGGGACTCAGGTACCATGCAGACTAACCCACCTCCAAACTCTCAACTGTATATTAGAATTTGCACTAATATTCCAATTAATTTTCATGTGGGCTTTCAAAAAAATATTTGCAAACGGAGGTGGAAATGTGGAGAACTGAACTTAAAACTGGGAAATGGAGCGAAAGTGAAATTGACGCCTTCATCCTTCCATAATGCAGGATGAAGGTTCTCTGAGCAGGTAGACCCCATGGGTGGAAGTGAAGGGGCTTTCTCAGGGTGGAGCAGTGGCTGAGTGTAGGGAGGAAAACGAAGTAGAAGTCTGACTTCTTGAGCTTTGGTCTTTTGGCTCCAGGCAACTTTTCTGTGATTTTGGAGAACACTTCATTGTGCACAATCCTTCAGAGGCTGAACCTGTCTCTGCTACCATTCACCACATTACCCAGGTAATGTCTCTTCATCCAGATAACATCTGTCTCCTGCACTTTATTGCCCTGCTTGTGTCACCCTTTCTGAGCTCATGTCCTTCACACCCTGGATTGAACATGCCTCCTTCCAAAGGAGCCCCCAAGATGTCTTTCCAAGCTTGGATAATAATAATAACAATTATTATTTATACCCCACCCATCTGGCTGGGTTTCCCCAGCCACTCTGGGCGGCTCCCAACAGAATATTAAAAACACTATAAAACATCAAACATTAAAAACTTCCCTAAACAGATGGAGTAACCATCTAATCAGATGCAGGCAATCCTTTGATCTCTCAACCAGAGTCTCCTGTTTTCATTGCTGTGTTGTTTTATTGTGATTGTTTTATTTCATATTTTAATTATGGACAATTATATTTTAATATGTTAATGCGATTGATTTATTGCATATTTTAATTATGAGTATTTATTTTTTAATGTAACTGGTTTTTTTCTACTTTGTAAACTGCCTAGCAGCTTGCTTTGGTATTAAGTGGTGTATTTAACCGTAGTAGTAGCAATAATAATAATAATATACTCTTCCCCCAGAGTAACCCTGGCATAGTGACTGTGGCGTGTGACAATGAGGAGAGACAAGGCCACCACTTTGAGGATGGTGACTGGGTGAAATTCTCCGGGGTTGAGGGGATGACAGAACTCAACACCTCCGAGCCCTGCCTCATCCGTGTGAAAGGTAACAGGCCCTCTGTTTCTTCCTTCTCCTCATGTCTCTGGGTACAGTGCCTGCCGGCACACAGAAAGTGCCCAGAGGAGAATAGGGGGACAGATGTGGATCAGGAAGATGGACAGGCAAAGATTATGAGAGTGGAGTTTAACAGAAGGATGGGGTGGCACTGCGTTGTGGGGAAAGACGCATCATGTCTCTCCTATTAGGAACCTTGTGGGACTTCACTAGTGAGTATTAAAGCACCTGATAGGACAAGAGACCTCCAGAAGAAATGCAGGTGTCTACCTTGCAGAGAATGGGTTTATATCATTTTATTTGACTTCAGTCCCATTGAACAACTAAGAGAACAGACTTAATGTTTGTGATCTGTGTCTGTTTAGGAACCTGCAGCTTGGAAGTTGGAGATACATCTTCTTTTTCTCCATACAAATGCGGTGGGATCATCACCCAAGTCAAGATACCTCAAAAACACTCCTATGTATGTTCTTGTCTCTGGCGGTGGTGAAAAAATGTGGTTATTCTTTTCTAGCTAGTTCATAGGGGGCCAAGATGGGCAGAGCTTATTGCCAGGGCTGAGCATTTTAGCTGGAGGACTCAAACAGGACTGCTTCACCAGGGAAGAGACCTCAAAACTGCTGTTCTAGAGCCTGGGTGCAGAACGCCAGCCCAAGCAGCTAGGGAGAGGATCGAGCTCCATGCTCTGCATGTCTAGGATCCCAGGTCCAGTACACAACATCTGTAGATACAGCTGGGAAAGGCTCCTGTTTGAAACCCTGGAGAGCCACTGCCAGTCAGTACAGACAGTATTGAGCTAGATGGGCCAGTGGTCTGACATGGTTGGTATAGCTCCTATGTTCAGCTATGGTGAGGAGAGGCATTTCTTGAAGTGTGTCGCCTTAAAGTAGGAGTGGGGAAATGCAACCCAAGGGTCACATTACCTCCTGGGCAACTTTCTGAGGCCCCCATGTCAGTGGTGGGTGGGTTGAGACTCAAAAAGTGGGTAGGGAAATGGATTGTGTGGCGTTTTCTTTGTACAGTAGGGCACACCCAGGCCACACAAAGGTCTCCACACTCAAGGAGGATGCAGAGCAGGGCACATGAAGAGCATAGCCTGAGGAGAGGACAGGGAGGTGACTTGGAGAGGAGGCCTAGCCTGAGAGAGTCCTGAGGGAAGGACAGTGATGTCTAAGGAGCTATATTCAGCTCCTGGGCCTGAGTTTCTCCACCTCCTACCTTAAAGAGAAGGATGTGCATTAGGTAGTTCTACTCCTGTCCACTAATCTCTCTGTATTCCCAGGAATCCCTGCGTACCTCCAGGGCTAATCCTAAAATCAGAATCCCGGATAAGGGGAAACTACCTCGCTGTCGCTCCCTCCATGCTGCCTTCTGGGCGCTGCATGTCTTCCAGCGGGAGATGAAGCGGCTGCCTAGGCCCAGGAATCAGGCAAGTCTCCCCAGTTGCCTTCATTCTTCTTAGCAATCCCAACCGGCCTCCCAGGCTTCCTCATGTTTCCAACCCTGAGCAGGATATTGTCTCCTTCTGCAGAGAACGTCGTTACTTTTCCTGCAAGTAGCTCATTGTAAGCTTCCTCAGATAGATTCTTTTCCCAGCCTCATCCATCTTTACTCCTCAACAGGCAGATGCAGACAAGATGGTGAAACTGGCACAGACCGTCTCTTTGAGCAAGGAGGAGGAACTGCAAGAAGACCTGGTGCGGACATTTTCCTACGGATGTTCTGGTGACCTGAGCCCTATCAATGCCTTCATCGGAGGCCTGGCTGCCCAAGAGGTGCTGAAGGTGAGTGGCAGGCTCCTGTGAAGAATGAAGGCAGCTTTTTGAGCTGCTTGGAGGTCACTTTCCATGAGGCATCTGCGTTTCAAGAAGCTGCTGCCAGCGTGTGGAATGTGTGAAATACTAAAGTGGTTCGAGTGTGGAACAAGGGTTCGAATCCCTACTCAGCCATGAAGCTCACTGGGTAACCTTTGGACAGCCACTGCCTCTCAGCGTAATCTACCTCACGGGGTTGTTGTGGGGATAAAATGGGGAAAAGTGTGTATTGAGCTCCTTGGAGGAAAGGCGGGATATAAATGTTAATAATAATAATAATAATAATAATAATAATAATAATAATAATAATAATGTGGTAGCTAAGAGAATGAGGGAGGCCCCAGTCTGCGGCTGTGTTCACACTTCCATATAGTATACACTCACTGTGTTTCCGGTGCCTGGTTTTTAATCTGCTTCAACACCAACTTCACACTTGCTGGCGCCCTTTAGTCATTCCTAATCCATCTCTAGCCAGGGTGTGAACACCTTTGCATAGGGTAAAGACATCCCTGCCCGTCCACGCCCCCTGGTGTGTACAAACAGAAATGAATTTTCACACAATGAAGCTGTGATGGCGTGAGCAGCCAGGGGGGGGGGAGGTATGAAATACTCCTGAGGGGAAAAACCAAGAACTTCATTGCCGTCTAAGGCATTTTTGTGAACACACTTTTGAGTCTCACCTGTGCCATGAACTCATTTGGTGGCCTTAGGCCAACCTGCTTGTTTTCCAATATGTCCAAACTTCTGCAGTAATAATACTGATTTACCTCACAGGGTTGTTGTAAGAATTTCCATTAGATAACACATGTGAAATTATTTGAATGCATCACAGCACAAATGTTAATGATTGTTATTTTTCTGTTATTTATTTAATACATGCACGCACACACACCACTTCATAAAAGAATCCTTTTAAGAAGTTTACATAAAGTGTTCATAAAGAAATACCAATAAAACTACCAATAAAAGCAACGGATTTAAAAAATAAATATTATAAAATTATTAATATATATAGGTATTACGTTTAAGAAGCAAGAAGCATCCTGAAGCTACAAGCTTCCCATCAGTTATGAGTGGATCACCTGAACATTTCCTGATTGAGCCCAGAAGTGGCAGGTGCTTGAGTTTCATGCTCAGAAAGGCACTTGCCCTGTCCCCTGTGACCCATTTGCTTCTGTGTCACTGCTGAGTTCAGGTTGCTGCCTGCTCTCCTTTGTAAACCAATCTAGCTGGTTTTCTTCTGGATTTGCCAGTTTAGGATTATCAACTCACAGACCCAGCTAGGCAGTTTTAAATGAGTGCAGCTATGAGGCAGCTGACATGCAGTTTTGCAACAGCTACTACTTTGGATCATCTTATACAAAGGAAAGAAAACTGTTTCGTTTCAGTGTTAACTTGGGAATCGTCAGACGGGGCACACCTGTCCCTTTATACCGTATTTTTCGCCCCATAGGACGCACCGGCCCATAGGACGCATCAAGTTTTTTGGGGGGGAAATAAAGGGGAAAAAAATTATTTTCCCCCCAGGCGCTTGTGGTGCCGGCAGCGGGGAGAAGCGCTCTTCTCCCCGCAGCCCGCCTTCAGACCAGGTCCGGGGACAGCGGGGAGACGCGCTGCGCCTCCCCACTGTCCCCGGAGCTTGCGAGGCAGGCAGTGGGGAAAAGCGCTCTTCTCCCCGCCGCCCGCCTTCAGACCAGGTCCGGGGACAGCGGGGAGACGCGCTGCGCCTCCCCACTGTCCCCGGAGCTTGCGGGGCAGGCAGCGGGGAGAAGCGCTCTTCTCCCCGCCGCCCGCCTTCAGATCAGGTCCGGGGACAGCGGGGAGACGCGCTGCGCCTCCCCACTGTCCCCGGAGCTTGCGGGGCAGGCAGCGGGGAGAAGCGCTCTTCTCCTGGCCGCCACCCTCAGACCAGGTCCGGGGACAGCGGGGAGACGCGCTGCGCCTCCCCGCTGTCCCCGGAGCTTGCGGGGCAGGCAGCGGGGAGAAGCGCTCTTCTCCCCGCCGCCCGCCTTCAGATCAGGTCCGGGGACAGCGGGGAGACGCGCTGCGCCTCCCCACTGTACCCAGAGCTTGTGGGGCTGGCGCTGGGGCTCTCCCCTCTCACTCTGCAGGCTTCAGCGAAAGCCTGCACTCACCCTATAGGACGCACACACATTTCCCCTTCATTTTTGGAGGGGAAAAAGTGCGTCCTATAGAGCGAAAAATACGGTAGGTTATTAGAAGTGCCAGGTGGTGACTGTCCAAATGCCTTATGCTCAGGGCTGATTCCATGTTTCAGGGGGTTCTCTGCAAAGTATCTCCTGGTGGGCCCACTCCTCTCTCAGAGGGCCCTGGGGGGGCTCATCGGACTGCAGTGGCAGTGCTCTAAGCCAGCAATTGGCATCTGTGCCTGGACTACTTTTTGCTTCCCCACAATGCTCTAGGGCAAGGCCAGGTCAACAACAACAACAACAACAACAACAACAATAATAATAATAATCATTTTTATTTATACCCTGCCCTCCCCAGCCAAGGCTGGGCTCAGGGCAGCTAACAACCAATAATAAAAATAAGTTGAATGAATACAACTTAAAAACAAAAGGAGGAAATTATGGGGAATTAGGGGAAACGGAAAGGTTGGCGAGATCCAATCTGCATGGGGTGCAAAGTCAGGGGGGGAAGATTTAAGGGGGGCATCCATAGTGGGGTTCCGACAGCTGTCCAAGGATACCACATAGTGACGCCACTCCCGTTTGAGTTTCTGTTATTTAAACCTATAATATAATGCCTGAAGAGCTACACAGAGCTTCTGAATCATGCAAGTTCCTCTTTGTGTATTATATTGAAGTGTGCAAAGTGCGAGGATTGAGTGCTTATACATCTGCTTCAGGAAATAGCTGCTTGCACAAGTTATTGCTAACTGCTTCCCAGCATTTTCAACTATGGGTGGGGAGTGTCGTTTCAATAGTATCCTTCACTTGCTTTAAACCTTTTTTTTACAAGCATTTATTGTTTAATAATTTAAACAAAAGCACATTGATATTAGGCTGCAGTCCAGATCCCTGACTGGCAGCTGTAGGGCTTGATAGAGATGCATAACCATCGCTGCATCTTCTTTTTTTTTTTTTTAAAAAGATATTTATTAAGATTTTACAAAAACATAGATAAAAAAGTCACATAGAAAGAAAGAAAATACAAAAAGGAAGTCATAGAAAAATACATAAAAAGGAAAAAGGAAGAATAAAAATACAAAATACAAAAAACAAATAAGTAAAAAAAAAGAAAATTAAAAACAAACCCGTTTTTGGTAACTTTAAACTCATTAGCTTGTTTCCTTGACCTCCTCACACCTCCCCTTTTTGTATTCCCATTTAAATAATCAAATCAGCAAATCCTTACCCTCTTTCATTTATCTTAACTCTATATCTTAACATATTATAACTCTATATTTTCATCCATTTATCAATTCATTTTTGCATATTCTTATTAACTTTGTTGCTAATGCCACTTATTTTCAATCCAACATCATTTTAACATTCATTAATTTTACAGTGTTTCTGAAGATAGTCTTTAAATTTCTTCCAGTCTTCTTCCACCAACTCTTCTCCAGGTCTCGGATTCTGCCAGTCATTTCTGCCAATTCCATATAATCCATCACCTTCATCTGCCACTCTTCCAGGGTGGGTAACTCTTGTGTCTTCCAATACTTTGCAATAAGTATTCTTGCTGCTGTTGTTGCATACATAAAGAAAGTTCTATCCTTCTTTGGCACCAATTGGCCGACTATGCCCAGGAGAAAGGCCTCTGGTTTCTTCAGGAAGGTATATTTAAATACCTTTTTCATTTCATTATAGATCATCTCCCAGAAAGCCTTAATCTTTGGGCACGTCCACCAAAGGTGAAAGAATGTACCTTCATTTTCTTTGCATTTCCAACATTTATTATCGGGCAAATGATAGATTTTTGCCAGCTTGACTGGTGTCATGTACCACCTATATATCATTTTCATAATATTCTCTCTTAAGGCATTACATGCCGTAAATTTCATACCAGTGGTCCACAACTGTTCCCAGTCAGCAAACATAATGTTATGTCCAACATCCTGTGCCCATTTAATCATAGCAGATTTAACCGTTTCATCCTGCGTATTCCATTTTAACAGCAAGTTATACATTCTTGAAAGTATCTTAGTTTTGGGATCTAACAGTTCTGTTTCCAATTTTGATTTTTCCACCTGGAAGCCAATTTTTTTTGTCCAAATTATAGGCCTCTCTTATTTGATAGTAATGAAGCCAGTCTCGCACTTTATCTTTTAATTTCTCAAAACTCTGCAATTTCAATTTGTCTCCTTCTTGCTCCAAAATTTCCCAGTATTTCGGCCACTTGGCCTCCATATTGAGCTTTTTCTGAGCCTTTGCTTCCATCGGTGATAGCCACCATGGGGTTTTATTTTCAAGTAAGTCTTTATATCTTATCCAGACATTGAACAATGCTTTCCTGACAATATGGTTTTTAAATTATTTATGTGCTTTAACCTTGTCGTACCACAAATATGCATGCCATCCAAAAACATTGTTAAAACCTTCTAGGTCCAAAATATCTGTGTTCTCAAGAAGCAGCCAGTCTTTCAACCAGCAGAATGCTGCTGATTCATAGTAAAGTTTAAGGTCTGGCAGGGCAAATCCACCTCTTTCCTTTGCGTCAGTTAATATTTTAAATTTTATTCTAGGCTTCTTGCCCTGCCAGACAAATCTAGAAATGTCTCTCTGCCACTTCTTGAAACAGTCCATCTTGTCCAAAATTTGCAATGATTGAAACAGAAATAACATTTTTGGCAATACATTCATCTTTATAGCTGCAATTCGACCCAACAAGGAAAGCTTCAAATTTGACCATATTTCCAAATCTTTTTTCACTTCTATCCAACATTTCTCATAGTTATCTTTAAATAAATTTAAATTCTTAGCCGTCATATTAACCCCCAAATATTTTACTTTCTTAACTAATGTTAAACCTGTCTCCTTCTGAAACCTCTCTTTCTCAATTGGTGTAAAATTTTTCTCAAGCACTTTAGTTTTTGACTTGTTCAACTTAAATCCTGCCACATGACCAAATTCTTGAATCAGTTCTAATACTCTTTTCGTACTAGATTCTGGCTCCTGTAACGTCAAAACTAGGTCATCTGCAAAAGCTTTCAATTTATATTGTTTAGCTCCGACCTGAATACCTTTAATTAGACGGTCCCTTCTAATCATATTCAGCAAAACCTCCAGAACCGAAATAAAAAGCAATGGGGAAATTGGGCAGCCTTGTTGTGTCCCTTTCTCTATCTTAAATTCCTCTGTCATCACATTATTAACTATTAACTTAGCCTTTTGTTCTGAGTAAATTGCTCTTATACCATTTTCAAACCCTTGGCCCACCCCCATTCCCTGAAGATTTTTCTTCATAAAATTCTAAGAAATATTATCAAAAGCTTTTTCCGCGTCTATAAAAATTAAAACTGCTTTAGTATTGATGTTCACTTGCAGCTTCTCCAAAATGTTAATTATATTCCTTGTATTGTCAGACAGATGTCTACCTGGGAGAAAGCCGGCTTGATCTTTATGTATCTCTTCAACTAATACCTTTTTTAATCTATTAGCCAAAATATCAGCAAAAATTTTGTAATCCACATTAAGCAGGGATATGGGGCGGTAGTTCTTAAGTTGTGTCTTTTCAGACTCAGTTTTCGGTATAAGTGTAATGTAAGCTTCCTTCCACGACTCTGGCGCCTTTTCCCCCTCCAAAATTTCATTACAGACCTCCTTTAGTGGCTGAATTAACCAGTCTTTCAAAGATCTATAGTATTTGGAGGTTAGACCATCCGGCCCTGGAGATTTGCCCAACTGCATGTTCTGAATGGCACCTTCAACCTCCTGTTCTGTAATTTTATGATTCAACATTATCTTATTTTCTTGAGAGATTTTTTGTAATCCATTTGTTCTTAAAAATTGGTCTAAATCAGTCTCTTTCTGTGGCCCTTGTGTATATAGTTGTTTAAAATATCTCTGGAAGCACTTTCTAATCTCCAAAGGATTCTGTATGTTCTTTCCTTCCACATCCAAATTTGTGATGGTGTTTAATTTTTGTCTTTTTTTCATCTGCCAGCCATCGCTGCATCTTCAACTCTGCTGATTGCACTTGCCAGGGCAGACTGAAGTGGGAGGGAAAACATGGTCCTTCCAGGCATTGGCTCCCAGACTGGGGTAGCAAAGAGGCCTGAATTGGACTTGTTGCCATCATGTGATGACAGCAAGGCTGATTAGATCCAGCAGACAGATCCGGTGCCTGCCCAGCCACCCCTGAAACCCCCTGTTTCATGGGTGTCTGTTGTCTCTTGCCAGTTAGAATACTACTGGTTGTAGCTTCTGCCCACCATTTGGGCAGGCACCTTGGGGCTTCACTTGTTGGTGGGGCTCCTCCACCAACGGTGGAGCTAGCTCAGTTGGTAGGGCATGAGACTGTTCATCTCAGGGTCGTGGGTTCGAGCCCCATGTTGGCCAAAAAGATCCCTGCATTGGAGGGGTTTGTACTAGAGGATCCTCGTAGTCCCTTCCAACTCTTTGATTCCCCCAGAGCCAAGCAGGGCTGGGTGACGGAAGGACAGCTTGGAAGTTTGGACAGCCAATCACGTTGGGAGTGGGAGTGGCCCAGGCCTTCAGAAATGTATATAAGCAGTTGCTTTGCCCCTGTTGTCCAGTTCTGTTTGTTCAATAAAGGTTTTTGCTGTTGTCACTGTCTTGCCTTGTGGGAACCCACCTACACCATTACCTACTTGTCTTTCATCTCTCATGCATAGGTAGTTTTTGCTATAACTTTGGTTTAGGGGGTAAATCAGAGAAAGGATATGCAGTGGATTATACTTCAGAGACCTTATTTTTGTTCACTTGTGAATGTAGTGTTTTGCTGCTGCTGCTGTTTTTTGTTTGTGTGTGTGTGTGTGTGTGTGTGTGTGTGTGTGTGTTTTACAGTGTCCACCAAATGGCATCTTAAGCTTTGAGGATTTTTGAAGGTTAGGTTTCTATCAGCTAGTTCCCTTATCTCTGTTCAGTCAGCTGTCGGTGACTGACCTGGAAAGAGATCTTGGGGTCTTGGTGAAATTGATGAAGATGTCGACCTAATGTGTGGCAGCTCCTGTGAAGAAAGTGAATTCCATCTTGGGGATAGTTAGGAAAGAGAATTTGAAAATAAAACTGCCCGTATCCTGATGTCATCACTTGGAATGCCATGTATAGTTTCTGGCCACCTCATCTCAAAAATTATATTGGAGAGCTGGCAGAGGTGTAGAAAAAAAGGCAATCAAAATGTTCCTTGGGCTATGAAGAATGGCTATGATGCTTGGGGCTTTTTAGTTTAGGAATAAGTAGGGGCATGATAGAAATATATAAGATTATGTTTGGTGTGAGGAAAGCGGATAGAAACCTTGAGATTTAGGCTGCAATCCTCACACAATCACCAGGGAGTCAGGCCCATTGACCATGATGGGACTTACTCCTGAGTAGATGTGCACAGGGTTTGGGTTGTACGGTGAGTGAATTTTGGCAGCCACAACTTCAATAACTACTTCATTACTGGCTCATTTCCATATCTGTGGCACCGAGCTTCCTCATCTTGGCACCTTCTCCCCTTCCCTTCTGCTTTCTCAGGAGCAGATCCAATTAAATGTGATTAAAGGGCACGTTGACAGCTGGGAAATCCCTGTGTTGAATATTACACCTGCTTTCTCAGCTCACTGGTGGCTTTAGGCAAACCACGAGATTGCAAGCTCCATCTGCAGCTGTGAGGATATGGTAGTACTTTGGAGCAGGGATTTGGGACCTGTAAAAGTCCAGATGTTGCTAAACCCCAGCTCCCATCGTTCCTGACCATTGACCATGCTGGCTGGGGACTGGAGCACAACATCTGGAAGGCCACACAGGCCCTCCATGTGTTCCTTGCATGGTTTTTGTAGATATTAGTGAGCGAGGCCAAACTCAGTGTGCTGTTTATCACATAGTTTTCCCTTGTGTTTGCCTTTACTTTCACAAATTACCAGTGCAGAGCACCTAATCAGGATCGGGACACTGGCATGCGGTGGGAGTGGGTGGGAGGGAGTGGGTTTTAATAATTTCCTGCTCCTCACATTGTGGTCCCATTCTGGATTGTGTGTCTGCAACTTGCATTGGGAGAGAAATGCTTTCATTTGAGTGCTTTGAATGTACTTACCACACTTATAGAAAAGCAAAGTTTATTGGTTGCCAAATATCTTGGGGTCTGGGCCAAATCTGTGACTGACTGCTGAAGATCTTGAAGCACAGGTTGGGCAAGATATTAACATGCTGTTTTCCAGAGTGGAATATCTGATTCTCTTGAGGTGTTAAATGACAATACAAGCTGAAGGGTATATGGGTTGCCAGGAAGGGTGGCCATGTGACCTACTTTGCAGGGAACAGGCCTCTGTCTGAAGGTGTCCTCTGTTTGAAAAACTGTCCAGCCCATGTCTGGTTTCAAGACACAGAGAACTGTAAGAAGGGAGAGCAGGAGAGGCCTTGCTTGCCATCAGCAGTGAGCAGTAGGCTCAGCGGGCACAAAAGATCACCTGGTCACAGTCTTCCCTACCATGGTGAGATGTAATGCTTGCTATTCACAGCAACATACTGCCCCTGACACATAGCAGTTGTGGCTAGTAGCCACTGATAGCCTTTCCCTCCATGAATTTATCTAATCCTCCTTTAAAGTCTTCTAAGCTGGTGGCCACAACTTCTTCTTGTGGGAGCGAGTTCCATACTTTCAACCATGTGCTGCGCATGTGTGTTTTGTACTGAATGGATCCAAAATATAATGGGGGTGGGGGGAAGAAACGCCTCGTATATAAATTGTAGCAATACCTCTTGTTAGAATTTCCATCGTAGTTTTCATACATGCTTTTCAGCTGCAGGCGAATTTGTTGTCTTTGCTGCAGAGATAGGTCATTCTGTCAGCTCCCAGCACGACTGGGTGCCCAACAGAGCTGCTGCCAACATGACTAGAGTGGTGTGGAATGACGAGAGTTACCATCTCCTCACCACAGCAGTGCTCTTGTGCCTTAATCAGTGGTGTAAAACATAGAAAACAGAAATGTGCAGCTTTTCCTGACACGTAGATGAGATCATGAGAAGCATTACCTGTTGAATGTTGGCCTGACGTGCAGCTGTTAAAGCACAGGAGCCCCCTCCAGAGGAAGAAAGCAGGAAAATTTGAACAGTATGTTCCATGAGTTTTCTGTGTGGCTGCTCCCTCTTCTCAAACCCAAACGTGCAGTTATAGGAAGGGCTGAGCAGTTTCCTCCTTTTTTTCTCTGTCTGCAGGCTGCCTCAGGGAAGTTCACTCCTTTGGACCAGTGGCTGTACTTTGATGCTTATGAATGTCTGCCTGAAGAGGAAAATACCGTGCAGCTGACTGAGGAAGACTGTGCTCCAGTATGTGACAAATTCTGCAGTTTGTACTTTTCCGTTAGAGATAGGATGGGATCACAGTTCTTTTTCTGCCTCTTCCAAGGCATTCCAGACTTTTCCACGAAGGAGTTTACTGTGTGTTTAGAGCTGTTTTTGTTCCCATTTAATTTGTGTAGGGTAATGATGTTACCCTCAAACAGCACCAATCTCAATGCTTTCCTCTATAAATTCAAGGTTTTTTGATTTGGAGATAATGTGATTAAACTGAGGAAAATTGTGCTCCAGACCTCTCCAGTCAGGGTTGCAGATTGTTCGCTTTGGTTTTTGTGGATGAATGGATCAGTTCTCTTTGCTGCTCCTCTTTCAAAACCCACTAACTCCTCCATGCTTTCATTTCTTTTCTGGCCGTGCTATTTCCAGGGTGCTTCTGAACAGTGGTATTTCCCGCCCTTTTGAGCCCTCAGATTTACACAAAAGCAGAAAATGGCAGAAGTGTGTACTGAGAATTTGCCTGACACAGTGCTTTTGCACATTTCTTGGGCGGGGAAGGTGTGTGTGTGTGTATGCCTTGTTGTTGCTTGATTGGCATAATTGAATCAACAAATTAGAAGGCAGCAATAAATAGAAAAGGGAATGACTGGAAAAGGCAGAAGTTTCTCCTCATATCCAAATTCAAATAGATATGTGGGGGTGTGGGGGGTATTCTGATCCAATTCAAGTGTGGAAAAAGTAGATTAATAGCTCAGTAATGCTCAAACGTGGACAAACCTTCTGGCAGTGCATCTACACACCCTTTCTCATGCTGATCTCTCTTTACTGGAGCTGGCTAGGGCTGATGAGAAACTGCAGGCTCTACATTCCTGACATATAGGCCGCCCTCTCTCCTACTTGATTCAACACCCACACAGTGCCCAAATTCTAAATCTGTTAGAATGGGTATAGGGCCATCCTACAGGGATTGTGTTGCTCTCCATCTGTCGCCTGCTGGGTCTCTAATGTCTGTCATCTCTCTCTTTTGACAGCGTGGCAGCCGCTATGATGGGCAGATTGCTGTCTTTGGGAATACCTTCCAGGAATGGCTTGGGAAGCAGAAATACTTTGTGGTGAGTTGGGGCAGGCTGGGTGAAGCCAGGTTCTTCCCACACAAGGCATCATGAATGTATGTAACTCTCCGCCACAAGGTCTTTCAGCCTGACCTACATCCCAGGGATTTTGCAAGGGTTAAATGGTGAGGAAAGACATGTGCCACCTTGATAAAATTGGAGGAAAGGTGAGGTGTAAAAATAATAAAGTTTTGACATATGTAGTTCTTCCTAATGACCCTGACATTTAAGATTGTATTTGGATTACATATTTTGGACTAGGGTTTAATATTGAAAATGCGTTGTTGAATATTGCAAATGGGTTGTTGGCAACAGAGTTTTTTTTAGTGTATCAGATTTTCTATAGTAAGGGTAAATATGAATTAAATGGCTGCAGGGGGTGGTAGGCAAATACAGGCTGGCCCTTTGATGTCAACAACATTGTGTGGATACTGCCAAATATTTGCCTACATGAGGGGCACTGGTCTCACCTGAAAGCCACCCACCTTAACTAACCAGGCACTGATGCCGTGATGAGAGTGGGTAGACTTTTCCAGTGTTTTCCAGTAGAGGGAGTGTTGACTCCTTTAGTTTGAGCGATGACACTAGATAGAAGAAGAACGATTTTTGTATGATGAGTAGCTGACCTAGATCTGTTCTGCAGCTGTTACTGAAGTTTCTTTGTAAACATGACATTTGCTAGCATAACAGCCAATGCAGGGATTTTGTCCCAGTTAGCAGAGTCAATTGTTAAAGGTGGACTTCCAGTTGTTGGCTGTTGTTTATTATACCATTGGATTATAGTGCAAACAATTATACCAACGGTTACTAAGAGCTATATTACAAGGGGTCACTTTCTGTAGACCTGAATGCCTAGAAAAAGTGGGCAATTCTGCCATGCATCCCTGAGAATCTTGACCCAGGAAAGGAAAGGAAAGGAAAGGAAAGGAAAGGAAAGGAAAGGAAAGGAAAGGAAAGGAAAGGAAAGGAAAGGAGGATGGTGGACATGGGTTCAAACTTTTGTGGCTTGAAGGGAATATTTAAAAAGAGGCAGGTAGGATCTGAAGAAAGCTCCTGTGTTTTTAGGAGGTGGAACTTCTCCAGCCCACATGCCTCTTTCTAGCTCAGCTCAAATATCAGAATAAGAGTGAAGAATGCACATTCTCTCTGTATATATAAAATACTCCACTTTGCGTAACCATTCTTGATTTGCTTATTACGCTTTCACCATAGAATTGGAATCTTCTGGGTGCAGAATCCAGAAATTATGGTGCAGATAAAAACACCCTTCATTATATGTAATTACAGTGGTACCTCAGGTTAAGAACTTAATTCGTTCTGGAGATCCGTTCTTAATCTGAAACTGTTCTTAACCTGAGGTACCACTTTAGCTAATGGGGCCTCCGGCTGCTGCTGGAGCACAGTTTCTGTTCTCATCCTGAAGCAAACTTCTTAACCCGAGGTACTATTTCTGGGTTGGCGGAGTCTGTAACCTGAAGTGTCTGTAGCCTGAAGCGTCTGTAACCCGAGGTACCACTGTAGTGCATAAACTCTGACTAGATAAAAATTCTCAGTATTCTTTCTTACCCAAAATTCTTAGAAAACCATCCCTAAAGTTTCATATTATGTTTGCTATTAGGCCATGTATGATTTACACTCGTAGAATGCATTTCTGTATTCTGATTGATTTATTGCTACCTCTGGTGAAAGGTGGACTTTGGTCCTCCTGCCCTGCCAAACTCATCTGTGCATCCCATGTATATCTTTTTGTAAACCACTTTGAGGTTTTTTACAATCAAGTGGGGTATAAATTTTGTGAGATAGATAGATAGAGATAGATAAATAGAACCATTGTAGCATGCAGTTAACTTTTATAAAGGTAAGAGCATGGTGAGGTCACCAGTAAATATCAGGCAGTGTGCCGCTGAGTCATGTTCTGGTAATCCTGCACTTCACAACAGTTTCAAAAAGAGCTGGTAGATAGTTGATTTATAAGATAAAAGAGGGTTGGGTTGATGTTACATCCTTGTTTTACTCCTTTTTCTTGTTTGAAGGCCTTGTATTGTTCTCTCTGTGTTACAAACATTGGAAGAATTGGCACATGGATCTAATGAGATTGTGGGTTTTCTTTCTAGTTCTTGTTTTGTAGCAAAATTAAGACTTGGTACAGAATGCCAGATGGAGTCAAAATGTATTTCGAAGTCAAATATTTTCCCTTGCCTTGACATGTTTTGGCTAGCGAACATCTGTTGTAGAAATTGTGGCCAGAGGTTCACTTATAGAATCATAGACCTGTAGAGTTGGAGAGGACCCTGAGGGAGATTGTTCAGTTTGTCATTTCTTATAAAGTGAGCATCCATGCTTTGGAACTGCGTTAGTAAACTGTTTCAGATTCTACAACAGTTCTCGGGTGCTGTTGCAAATGCTTATTCCAGCCTCTGTAATTATAATGCATTCTCTGAGAGAAGTGCAAATGTTCCATCTGTTTTCAGGCCTCATTGAACATAAGGTTTCCTTCGATGTGACAAATACACAGTCATATAGAAAACTTTTTGTCAGAACTGAAAACCAACAAGGAATTCCTTGGGGGAAAGGCTATTGGAATTTAATGTCTAGCCTTTCAATAATAATAATAATAATAATAATAATAATAATAATAATAATAATAATAATGTGTGTATTTTGAAGTTGTGCATAACTTAGGGGGCTTCCAGACTAATTTGGGGTGGGATTGAATCACATACCAGCAAATTCAGGTTGATGCAATGAGAGTTGATTGGGAGGGCTTGCATAACAAACCCACTTCCCCAAAAGATCTGAATTTGGAAACCAATGGGGGAATGCCCTGGGAATAATGCTTGACACCTAACCTCCCTATAAACAAATCAGAGTGAATGTTTGTTAAATTGCCAATGTCAGCCAATCCCCTGGCCAACAAACCAAGATGAATGCTCAATAAACAGGTAAATAAATGGGTCATCAGGGAGTGCCCTGATTCCTATGTGTTTTTCCTGCATGGCAACCAGCCCAACAGCACCCATGTGGAGCAAAACGTTATACAGTGGTACCTCAGGTTACATACGCTTCAGGTTACAGACTCCGCTAACCCAGAAATAGTGCTTCAGGTTAAGAACTTTGCTTCAGGATGAGAACAGAAATTGTGCTCCGGCGGCACGGCAGCAGCAGGAGGCCCCATTAGCTAAAGTGGTGCTTCAGGTTAAGAACAGTTTCAGGTTAAGAATGGACCTCCGGAACGAATTAAGTACTTAACCCGAGGTACCACTGTATCTGAAACAGCCACATGTAACTTGGAGAGGTATCTCCTTGTGTCCCCTTGCCCCAGTCACTTGAGTCACTGAGGTCATCTTGGCTCAGAGTGCCATGGGCCTTCAACCAATCTTATTACAATTTCCTCAGGTGGGAGCTGGTGCCATTGGCTGTGAGCTCCTGAAGAATTTTGCCATGATTGGCTTGGCTGCTAGCGAGGGTGGGAGCATCACTGTGACGGACATGGATACCATTGAATATTCCAACCTCAACAGGCAGTTCCTCTTTCGACCAGGGGATGTGTCAGTAAGTCTTGCAGTGAATATGGTGGAAAAGAGGTTTGGGTGAGGCGGTGCTGGGGACAGTTTGCCCAAGGAATAAATCTCAACAGACACGAGAATATTCACAAACCTATTTGTAATGTTACAGGGGAGAGGGTGGGTTCTGACTTGACTCTCTAACAAGTGCCCTGGCCAATGAACCCAGGCAATAACCAACTTCTTTCTACCCTGGATCTCCCTAGTAATATTCCCTTTGTTCCTGTAGAAGCAGAAGTCAGAAGTGGCAGCAGCTGCCGTAAAACTCATGAACCGCCACATCAATGTATCAGCACAGCAGAACCAGGTTGGACCAGACACAGAGCACTTCTATGGGGATGACTTCTTTCTTGGCTTGGATGGCGTTGCCAGTGCCCTGGACAGTCTGCAAGCCAGTGAGTGTTTCATACAGAATGCCTGTGTTGTAGCCACCAGCTCCCTGTAATAAGCATTCCATGCTCAGAATGAATTATGTTACGCAGACTTCTTTGAAAGTGCTTATTTTATATGATTAATCACCTACTTAGCATTTTCCTAACCACTTTCAAGTATTGAAAGCACCACTCAGACATTACGTTTGCTTACAACAACCCTGCAAAGTAGGCCAGTTTTTGTAAATAATAATAATAATTATTATTATTATTATTAATGTGTTAGTAATTTATTATTATCCCCATATTGGAAATGGAAGGCTGAGGCTGAGGCAGACTTGCTTAAGGTCATGCAGTGAGCTCAGATGACATATAAATCAGAAACCTTGATTCACAGTGCAATCATTTGTGCACTTACTCGGAGGTAAGCCCCTTGAATTGCCTAGTAAGTGGGTATAGGGTTGTAGCCATAGCCTCTGTTCTACACTGTGATTTCCTTGTGGGTGGGGGAATGGGGAAATAATGTATACAAATTCTAGTACTGTTGTTTCTCACAGGATGTTGACAGTTTTTGCAGGCTGGCCTAGAGTGTAGCGCAGAAGGGATGGCGGGAAGCTGCAGGCAAAGGCAGTATGTGTGCAGGGCAGGCATACATAAGCTGGAGGTCATCATGATAAAGGCAAGGACAGGGAGTTGTATAGGTGGACACAGAAGACTCTCAACTTTTTGTCTCCTGGTCACTTTGCTCATGGACACGTCAGCTAATGAATCATTAACATAACCTGCTGCACACATTTTTCAAGCTTTATCCTATGAACTGGCAGACAGAAAACAAGCATTTTTTTTAAAAAAAAGGAACAGATGTTGAGAGATTGACACCCGTGAGTGTTGGGGGCTGCCCTCTAACCGGATCCAGACTAGATGGACCTGCTGCTGCTGTGGTCCAGCCACCTGGTGCTTCTTACACAGAAAGTCGATCCATTGCTGGGGGAAGAGATCCCATGTTCCTTTGTGGTTGACTGCATTGTGTATCTTGCTGATAGATATTAAAGGGGAGGTGAACCTAGGGAGCTAGAGTCAGGCTGTTGGCCCACCCAGATCAGCATTGCCTCTCTACTGACTATGTAGCAGCAACTCTCCATGGTTTCAGGAAGCAGCTCTTGTCCAGCAAGACTTGGGAGAGTGCAGGAATTGAACCTGGGTCCTTCTGCATGCGAAGTAGCTGTGGCCGTTCCCCTATGGGTATGTGAGGCAGGGCTGGCTAAGTCAAGGAGCTAGAAGGCCTGCATAATAAAAGAGCTGCTCTCACTTCTTGCCGAAACTGCCAGAGGCATCCCAGACCAAATCCAAAGTCCAGAGTCTTTGAAGTGTCTTGCAAATGCAGGCCCACAAAATATACACAGTGCTGATAAACAGGAAAGCTCTCTTGCTGTGTAGAGCAGGGAAGTCCCCAAGTCAGATCTTGAATCAGCTGTGAACATCCCTGGCTGGCCTTAGGCAAACCACAGTCTCTCTGCTTCATCACCTTCATCTGTGCTGTGATAATCCTGGCCTACCACACAGGATCGTTGGAAGGATGATTGAAATAGCTGTGTGTGCTTTTAATAGCATGCAAACACTGATAACAGACCCTCCAAGTGTCCCTATTTTCCAAGGACAGTGCTGGGTTAACAGAAGCCATCCCATTTTCTGATTTGATCCTGGAATGTCCCGCTTTTCCTTAGGATGTGTCCCGATTTTCATCGGAGAAATGTTGGAGGGTATGTGCTAAAGAACTTGCAAGTGTCACCGTCATTAATTAACGGTCATAATACCCTGTTGGGGTTCAAGCCACAGACCACCAAACACACACTGAGCCATTATCTCCTGCTTTGCACATCTATAAAAAATGGAGGCTTTGTATGTGCTGAGGAGACTGGAATGGCTTGGCATCTACAAAAAAGGAGCCAGCAGACCATACAGACAGAAGAGTGTATTTGAGTGACAGAGGCTCTTTGTAGAGCTGGACGAAAATGTCTTGGGATACATTTTTTTGAAGAAAATAATATATTGAGATTTCTCTTTTATTTTCCCTCCCTCCCTCTCTCCACCCAATCAGAAAAAGAAGTCCACTTTGCAGAAGTTTGTCCAGCTCTTTTCCACCATTTGTGTGTGTGTGTCAGCTGCCATTCTGTCAGAGAGAATTCTGACAGGAAATTGCTGGTGTTTGTGTGTGTGTGTGTCAGATGAAGAAGGTAGGGCACTGCAAAGGATCTTGTGTCCCGTCTACCTCCTCTCTTTCTTCCCCTTTCCTCCTGCAGGAAAATACTTGTGCCAAAGGTGTGTGCAGTACCGCAAGCCTCTGCTTGATTCCGGAACGGAAGGCACCCGGGGCCACGTCCAGGTCTTTGTGCCCTTTCTGACAGAGTCCTTTGGCCAAGCTCGGGAGGAGGAAGAGACGCAGTACCCTCTCTGCACCCTGCGCCACTTCCCCAGCACCATCCAGCACACACTACAGGTGGGGGGGCGGGAGGCTGGTTTTTTCCTGGCCTCCTCAAATACTGTTACTTATTCTTTCAGCCACAGATCCACTCTGCAGTGCCTGCTGCTGCCAAAGAGACCCCTCTCCTGCCTTTCTCTCCAGTTGGTCCATGCCTAAAGAGGGAAAACTCTCAGCTGCCAAGCTCCTCTTCACTCCTTGCCTGGCCCCTTGGCTTCATTTACTCTTTCCAGGCAGCTGCACGAGGGCCAGGGCTGTCAACAGCGTTGACGGCAGGATATGGGGTCCAGCTGTTTCGCCCAGAAGCCAGGCCAAAATCCTTCGCCCTTTGCAGAGCTTCAGCTGCTTCTCCCTTTTCTGTGGCAGGGCCAGACAGACCTCTCTCTCTTTTTATCTCACACTGCCCTGGTGCCTTTGCATGCCCCTGCTTCCTTCACTCCATGGAGCAGGAGATGCTGATGGGGAGGCTGTCTGACTGGGCCTGTTATGTAGCATCAGGACCCTGAGGAGCAACAGGGGCAGGAGTTCAGTTTTAGGGAATGGCACTAGAGTTCCTAGACTGCACTGCAGCCCTGCAGCACAAGCCCTGCTCAAGGGCTTCCACTTGCACCACAGGGCCTTCCTTTCCTCTTGGTGCCCACCATGATTGGCTCTGGGGTGGGGGGGGGGGTCAGGAGAACCTCCAGAACTTCGCATAATGGGAAGAGAACTGCAGTACCTGGACTGACAGGACATTCATCACAGTGTGGTATTGAATTCCAACCTATATCTTTAAAGCACATTTGAAGCATATTTCCTCCCCTCAGAGAATTATGGGCACTGTGGTTTTTTAAGGATTGCTGAGAATTGTAACTCTGTGAGGGGTAAACTACAGTGCCCAGAATTCTTTGAGGGAAAGAATGCGCTTTCAATGTGCTTTAATGTTACGTGTGTAAGGTAAAAAAGGTAAAAGGGAAAGGACCCCTGGACAGTTAAGTCCAGTCAAAGGTGACTATGGGGTTGTGGCACTCATCTCACTTTCAGGCCGAAGTAGAGTGTGTATACTGCCTTAGAACCAAGGAACAACTGGAAGGAAGAGGTGGTCTGAGGCTGCAGTCCAGTGCCCATTTGCCTGAGAGTAAGCCCTGCCTTTTGCCTGAAAAAATGTCCCTAACCCTGTTCTAAGGGACCCCAAGTAACTGCTGACAAAAACTCCCCTGCCCCCATCTTTTTCTCTTGCAGTGGGCCCGAGATCAGTTTGAGGGACTTTTCAAGACAAAAGCAGAAAACGTCAACACATTCCTGAAGTGAGTATGGGGAGCAATCTTGACTGAGGTGATGTGGTAGATAAATTGGCAGGAGGGAAAGCTTAGAGTGGGCTGTGTAGGGAATAGAGTGGATTTTGTTAAGGAGTCTTCTGGGTGAGGTAGAGGGAAGTTTACCACACATTCATATCCCACCTCTGAGCTGTAGTAGGAGCTGCTGCATCTGGGGTAGAAGGTGGAACTGCCTAGTGGCAGGACCCACTCAGAGCTCCACGTGCATAAAATTACTAGTTATACACTCAGTGCAAAAAAGGGGGCTCTGCAGCCGCCTAGAAGACATATTGATCATTATCCAAGTCCCATGATGACCACAGGTGGAATTTGCCTTGTTCCTAGTGGTGCCATTTTGGTGTGCTATACCAGTATGGTGTAATGGTTAAAGTATCATATTTGAATGTGGGGGGAATCCTAGCTGCCCTGTGAAATTCACTGGGTGACCATAGTGGGCCAGTCCCTGCCTCTCAGCCTAATCAGTTGGTGTTAATGGAATAACCCCCATTCATGCTGCTCCTTGGGGGATGGTTGGGATAATACATGAGACAAACATGCTCAGAAACGTTTCCCTCCCTCTGCCCCCTGCTCTTGCCTTTTAACTTACCTGATGTCAAAAGGCACTTGGCCACTTCATTCCCATCCTGATTGCTTGTTTTGGGAATCCACAAGGGTGAGGTTCCTGGGCTGGAATTCTGATACCTCTCAAAGAAGGACCTTCATTGCCCCAAGACTCTAGAGCCAACCTCCAGTTGGCAAATATGAGAAGAAGATGCTAGACTAGATGGGGCTTTGGTCTGATCCAGCAGGGCTCTTCTTATGTCTTAAACTATTCTAGACATAAGACAGACAGATTGGTGTCTGTTAGCTGCCCTGGGCATTTGGAGAGGCATCATAGATATTTCTAAGCATGGAATTGATAACAAACTACCTACTACAACCGTTCTTCATAGGAGAGTCTCTTTGGGCTTCTATTTAGTGAGCTCCCTTTTATCGGGTTTCTGTCCCTGTCCCCGCCTTTTTCATAAATTGGCAGGCAGCAAGCCTCGAACGTGCGACCGGCGCGGTAATCGGAAGGTTGCACGTTCGAGGCTTGCTGCCTGCCAATTTATGAAAAAGGCGGGGACAGGGACAGAAACTACCTACTAGGAAGAATTAAGAGCAGTGTTATCTCAAAATTCTGCCACAAACGAGGTCTGTTGTTGTCTACAGGGATCCCAGCTTCCTAGAGTCCCAAGAAATGGAGGCTGTCAAGATGCTGGAGTCAGTGCGCATCAGCTTTCAGGAGAAGCCATGCAACTGGAGAGACTGCGTGGTCTGGGCTCGGAGACTTTGGGAGCGCCTTTTCTCCCATGACATCCAGCAGCTGCTGCATAACTTCCCACCTGAGCATGTAAGGGCCCTGCCTCTTTCCCCGGCCATTTCCTGGCTCCTAGTGTGGCGCTTTTCTAAGCACTCCTTTGCCTTTCTCTGTTACAATCACTCAGCACTGGCTCTGAGAGTTGCAATCCAGGTGTCTGGAACCAAATGCAGCAGACTTCTGTTGGCAGCTGCTTAATGTGAGATATATTAAGACCAAGTGGTAGTCTTTGCAAAGCCCATCTTTCAGTTGGTTGGTGTTGCCTTCCAGCCACTTGTAACATTAAGCCTCCTGTGGGAGATTCCTACTCACCCTTAGCCTCAACACCTGTAGTTCTCACTCTGGGCTCTTTCTAGGTGGACCCACACCACCATTTATATGACCTGGTTCACATACAGCATCTCCAATGGCTTTAATTGCACAAAGAACCAGCTGCTTATAGCTTTTGGCTCCACAGCAAGGCACAGGATGGTCACAGCAGGGCTGGCCCAAGACATTTTGCTGCTTGAGGATCACATAAACACTCCATGACCGGAAGATCACTAGACTGCACTTGAATCTTAGTTCAACACAGCCAATGGGGTAGTGTCGCCACTGCACCTGAGGAGAGCAGGATTGTTTCCTGGTATGTGACAGGCCTGTGGTACTCATAGCTTTGATCTCCAGTCACGGCTCAGGAGGAACGTCTGGGGCCCAGACACAGTTACTCACTCTGCCTAATGGTAGGGCTGGCTGTGGGTTGGAGGCAAACTGCACAGTCAGTTCCTGAAACAGCAACCGAGAGGCCAAAGGCAGGCAATCTGGTCCAGGAAAGCCTGACGGTCAGGCTGGACTAAGCAGTCTGTGTAACACCTCAAGCAACAAGTTGTTAAACCTAGGACAGTTCTTATATAAGGTCAGCAGGGCCCTTCTTAATGATGGTGCCATGGGTTCTAGAGTACATTCTCTGGGCACTGAGTCAGTTGCTCCCCTCCCTCCATTATGAATCAGGCTCCTTCCTTTGGACCTGGCACACAACAGAGGCTGGTATTTGACCTCCTTGCAGTCCCAGTGACTGGACAGCACTAGTCACAAATGATTGGCTGAAATAATTTTGTGGTTGGTGGTTATGTTTTGTCCCAGGTGTCTTGGTGGAGTGAAATTACATGGTTTTGGCATACGAGTGAGCCAATGTTCGCTTTCACAAGGAACCTAGTACTGCTGTCTGAACTCTGGAAAATCAACAACATGCACGTTTACATATTTTTTCCTTGGCCCTTGACTTGTTCTCTCTTCCTTGGCTGTGCACAGTCTCTCTCTCTCTCTCTCTCTCTCTCTCTCTCTCTCTCTCTCTCTCCAGTTCCCATCATTTTAGGCTGCAGAAACCTTTGGCCCTCTTCCAGCCCTTGCTTGGCCTGTAGAGTTTCTTTCCTTGAACTTCTCCTCCTGCTCCCTCTGATGCTGCTTCCTGACTGATCTCATCTGTCTTTGTCCCCAGGAGACCAGCTCTGGACTTCCTTTCTGGTCAGGGCCCAAGCGATGCCCACAACCGCTGAAATTTGACAGCAGTCATGTGAGTGGGGAGCTCAGCTTGAGAAGTGGGGGAAACTCAGGATGCAATGGAGGTTGCACCCTCAGCGCGGAACATCTAGGAGAGATCAGGACATTTACACAGCTAGGTTCACCACTTCCTAGTCTCATGGTCAAAGAAAGGGATGAATGTAACTTTTCTGAAAAAAGAAAAGAAAAAGCAATAAATGGAAATTAGTGCCTTTTTTATTCTTGCTGTCTAGAGCAGGTGGAAACCCCTTATCTGTTTTTCACCTTATTTATTGTGTAAAATAGCACCAGCATGTTCCATGACACCCTAATTGATGAGCAGGAGGTTGGCTCTGTTTTTCTCATTTGATTGATCTGCCTAGTTTAAAACGGTGAACTGACCAGGAACCGAGCCCATCTTATACCTCTGTAGAATTGTGGGTTGCAAATGACCCAGGATCCAGCACATTTGGCATGTAAGATTCCTGAAATCATTGTTCCCACCAATTTGGGCTTGTATCCAATGTTGCATGGATACACTTCTACTATGAGATTTCTGCTTTCTTTCTTCTGCCTGCATGCTCCCAAAATCTGCTCTGGAGGCTCCATCAACCCTTTGGAACAGATTTGGGTGGTGGCTGTAGCAGGGAGAAGAGGAAGGAGAAGTTCTGTTGTGCAAGCGGAAGTCTGTTTGAGTAGAGTGGAAGAGCAGGGTTGGATATAACCCCTGGGTCTGAATCTGGCAGTAGGCTTCCATGAGTTGGGATGCTGTTTTGACTGTGTAGGAGGGAAGAGGATGCTTAGCTGAGGTTGGAAGGGGTCTACATTTCTAGAAGAGCAGCCAGTAGAGCCAGTTACTGGTTGTCAGGAGAAGGAAACAGTCCATAGTGGGGAAGGGTGCTGCTGTCTCTGATGCACCTTCTTTGCTTTTCTAGACCACCCACAAGACCTTCATTTTGGCTGCCAGTCACCTCTTTGCCAATACCCACAAGCTGTGTGTGAGTGAGGATGATTCTGTCACTTCCCAAGTCCTCTTTGGCTCGCATCTGCCACCTTTCCAGCCACTTCAGGGAGTGCATATCCCCCTCACTGACCAAGAAATGCAGAATCCACAAGACTCTGTTGGTAAGAAGTTTGCTGAAGGGCAGGTATCCCAACCGTTCCAGCCGGGCCCTAGCAAGGAACCTGTGGCCTTCCAGATGTTGTTGGACTCCAACTCCCCTCAGCCCCAGCCAGCCTGGCCAGTGTGGTCAAGGATGATGGGAACTGTAGTACAGCAACATCTGGAGGGCTGCAGGTTTCCCATCCTTCCTTAGAGCAGTCTGCCAACCATGTCACATCTGTGAATGGAGTGCCAGGAAATGCAATGGGATCTCTAAGGGTGAGATGAGACTTGGGCTTCCCACACAGTAGACCCAAGCCAGAAGTGGATAACATGCTTCTCCCTGCATTGCTCACATCTCAGGTCACTGCTGGGCTGTGTCCCCACCTACTACCCCTAACTGTGTCTTTCAGATGAGATGGAGGTGGGGGAGCTGAGGAAGGAACTGGCAGCACTGAGGCAAGAGCTGGAAGAGCAAAATTCCCTCATGTCTAATGCTATGGAGCCCATTCACTTTGAGAAGGTAAAAAACGTTCCTGCGTGTTTCCATCTCTCTTTGCGTTTCCCTCTGAGCTCCAGGTTTCCAAAGGCGGAAGAGCATGACCCTTCTTGAAGGAGAGAGGGTGTGGTGTGTGACTCTGCTGTTCCAGCCATGACTTCCCCTCCTGCAGCTCTTCTTATGCCTCTTAATCCTCAAGAGGTTAATTTCGGTTAAGATCAACAGTGCTTTCTTGAGATGACTCACAGACAAATTTTCACAGTGCCCCAGTATCTGTAAAGGGCAGGCACAGGCAAGATATTTTACGTTCAGGGTTCAGATGCCCAAATAAAAAATTACTACCTGATTTCATCATGTGCTAAAAGTTTGAGTATAGAGGCTTAGAGGCTGAGCTACAAATCAGGATGCCTCATTCTGAATCTCATCTCTGGCATGAACTCGCTGATACTCAACAAGCCACAGTCTCTGGGTCAGCCTTCTAACTGTAAAATAAGAGTCAGAATACTGGCCTACCTTGCAGGATACGTATATGGATTACTACAAGAAGCAATGATGAATAGACAGTAGGGTTGCCACACATCCGGAATTTCCATGACACAGCCAGAATACCACAGTAGGGAGCAGTGTCTGGGTGGAAATTGCTGAAAAGTCTGGGGAAAACCAGATGAATGGAAACCGTTGTTGGAAGTTCAGATTTTGTTTAATTTTTTTTAATTAATTTTTGAAATCCTGATAGACAGATACTTTTAAGAAGTATTCTGAAGGAATAAACTACTGTATGCTAAAAATGTGAATGCCCTATATAACAAATGTTATTGCAGTTTTGCCAAAAAGAGCTCAACAACCTTTGTGTGCGGATTTCCACTTTTTGAAATATGGCAACCCTAAGTAATAATGACACAGGAAATCATGGTTTGTCATTACGTCTGAACCAGGCTAATTTGTTACAATCCAGACCACTTGTTCTGTAGCCCCTATTGGACACTGAATGAGGAGCTGCTTTCTGTAGGCAAAGCATGTGTTCTGCCATCCCCTATCTTTTAGTTCTGTATTGTAGCTGAGAGACTGTTTTATTCAGCTAAAATGACACTAGTAGCTGAATTGTGGGGGTTTTCTTGTTAATGTGTTCGGTAGAGTTGGGAACGGGCCCACTTCTACTCCACAGCTGCTGTTACAGAAGTTTCTTCATACAGTGAGCATTTGTCTGCACAACTGCAGATGTAATGTGGGGAGTTTGTGGGGATTATATCCCAATATATCATCAGCTGCCAGGATTGGGGCCCAGATTTCAGCTAAGGTAGAATATTTTCCATATATTGGAGGTTAAGTTGAAAGCTGCTGTCAAACAGCCCTAATAAAAAAAATCTGGTTTGTATGGAATGTTTTGTTGCTTTGACCTTTTAAGGGTTTTTGAGGGGTGGGGGAGGTTTGTGCCTGAAGTTTAAAGTTGTATTTTGTGTAGACTGATATTCAGGATTTACATATGCACTGCTTGCCACAGGTTTCTTGAATGTATGAATTTCATTTCTGTCTTTACTGGTCCAGTAGAACTAAGTACCCAAGTCCCACTGATTCCACTGGGAAGGGTTTGAGTGGAGATTTAAAACTCCTAAGGTTGTGTACACTTTACCAGTTTAAAAAGCAGCTAGGTTGTACTTTTTTCTCTGGATAGAAACTGGTCTGGACAAAAAGGCATCAAAATGCAGTATTTCATAAGAAACGACAGGATAGATACAGATTGTGGCGAACGTTGTATGTACAGCACTTCCCAAACCAGTGGTGAGAGCACACTGGATGTAAACGGAGGTGGAGGGTGGGTATTGGCACAGCCAAAGATGTCCCTGAATTTGACAGTTGCTGTAAGCTGCAGTTCTTGTGTCCAGCTTTTGGAGGTGCCAGAGTGCCAGGAATGGGTTGGGATGAGCCCTGGGGTCAGTATCCCTCCCGCAATCTGTGTAGTACCTAGCCTACTACTCTCTTAGGCTGTGTACGCACTTCTGTTCACTCCACATCCAGCACACTCCCACCACTCTTTCCCAAAAGAGTGCACACAGCGGTGTACACACAACATAAGCATCTGTCCTGCATCTATCTTGTAATTATGAAATGCTGTGTTTTGATGTGTTTCCTCCACAACCAGCATCAATCCAAAGTGAGAAAAAGGACAACCTAGACATATTTCAAAGTGCTAAAGCGTGCACAGCCTTATACCCAGCCCTGTTTGTGGTTTGCAGCGCGTGACCCACCCTCCTACAGGCTGTGTTCTTTTCTGAGTGCAGAACAAACGAGCCAAGAAGGATCAGAAGAGTCTGTTCCTTGAGTACAAAATGGCAGTTGGTTATCAAGCCAGGCAGTGGAGTCCTTCAGCCAGGAACTGTGTGTTTTTGTCACTTTCATATTATTTCTATAAACAAGGCTTTCTCCAATCATCATACGTAAGGACTAGAAAGCTGCCTCATCAGATTATTTGTTTTGCTGACCCAGTGCTGCTTGCCGAAACTGGTAGAACCTCTCCAGCGTCTCACCTGCAATCTGATTTTGGCAGCAGATGCCAAGGGCCTTCTGTCTGCTAAGGATGGCTTCTGCCCTGTAGTGTGGTCTCCCTCATACACTGCGGGAAGTTTATGTTGGACTATGGCTACTTGGATGGTTTCTTAGTCAGATTCTGTGCCTGTGCATGTGGTGCAAATTTGTGTATAGTTGCTTGTGATTAGCACATTTTATTCTGCTCCTGCTGTTCATAGGAAAATGTAAGGAGCTTTGCAGGGAACTGAAGCTCTGCCTCCTAGACTCTAGGCCTTTGGCTCTTCAGACGTTGTTGGACTCCAATTCCAGGTCACAGTGAGAGCTGTGGTCTAGCAACATCAGAAAACCAGATTCCCCACCCCTTCTCTTCTATGGTTTAAAAAAAATCACACCATGCACACAAACCCTGGCTGTAACCTCTGTTAAGTTTCCTTGCCACCCTTTGTAGACCTTGCACTCCCTTTGTTCTCATCCTCATCCCACTAAGATTCCTTCTCTTTTTCCCTCTGTCCTTGCCACCCTTCTCTGGCCTCGATTGATTCTGCAACTTTTTGGGCCCTCAGGGGAACGACATTCACTTGAACTTTGTCGTGACAGCAGCCAATCTGCGAGCTGAGAACTATGGCATCCCTCCGGCTGATAAGCTCCAGGTGAGGAAAGGAGGCGGGGCTTTGGGAGTCATTTTCCCCAGTTGCCTGCCAGCTTCAGGAAATAAAGTGGGGCGGGACACATTCATGTGTCTGGCCTAGCAGCATCCCTCCCTCCAGTAACCTCTGGTACGTTTTCCCATTCACTGTCTTCATGCTGAAGGCCCAGTTTGATTTCCACAGGCGATGAGGATCGTGGGGAGGATCGTGCCTGCCATTGCCACAACCACAACAGCTGTAGCTGGTCTGGCGTGCTTGGAGCTTTACAAGCTGGTGTGGCGACACAGGCGCCTGAGCTCCTATCGCAACAGCTTCCTGCAGCTCTCGGAGCCCCTGCTCAATCGCTTCCAGCCTCTCTCCTCTCGACCAATATACAAGGTGAGGCCTGGGCTCTGGGCTCCTCGTGCTTTGAAGGCAGAAAGAAGCTCAGTAGGGCCTGCTTTTCCTAGCAGACTGGCAGGGAGGGCAGGAAGGAGAGAGACACCATGCGCATTTAGATGGGCTGCTGTTCTTTAAACTCAGAGCTAGCTCTGCTGAGGTTGTAGATCAGAGGCAGAGGACCTTTTTCAACTCAAGGGCCATGTTCTGTTCTGGACTGTCACCTGGGGGCCACATGCCAGAGGTGGGTGGAGCCAGAGGCAAAAGGAGGAGGACCAACAGATGTACATTTTCACTTTGTACAGTCTACACACACCTCTCTATCCTCCATCCAGGCAAGTAAAAGGCATTATTGGAGTTCAAGGACACATCCTAGCTAAGCAAGATTGCTTGAGGAGAGTGTGAGGCAGGGTTGGTGAAGGACGTGCCGTGGGAAGAGGGCCATGTCTGGCAAGGGACAGACTTGGAGGTTCCCAAGTCTCTAGAAGAGAGAACATGGAGTGCTTCAGTGTGGAGAGAAAGTCATTCAGGAACAAGAATCTGCCTTCCCCAAGGCTAGTGCAGTATCCCATATAGCTGGATTAGAGGCTCTGTACCTAGGAGTATTCCTGTGTGGGCACAGACATTGATTCAGACAGGTACCTGCTTAATTCCCCACCCACTCCAGCTCTTAAAAATCTAAATGAAACAGCAATGGCTTGCTCTTGTCCTGTGCTGCAGAGTGCACCTAAGAGCAGCTTTGGACGTTTCAAGACAGATGTACAGCACCTCATGCCATTAGTTCTTATGCTGCTGCTGTGATGCCCAAAGCCAAACAAACAGGTATGGAAAGATTTGCATGTCCAGCCTGCGAACCTCTCCTGACCAAGTTCCCCTTAAGACATTACATAAGCAGTGCGACAACCACTGTAGCCCTTGAGCACCACGGTGATGGTGGTGCTGTGATGCTTTCAGGCCTGATTGCCGTCCGTTCTCAGAGTGCCCAGCCATACCTTATCCCTGGAAGTGGACCACGCAGTCAGAACTTGCGCAAGCCTCGTCAGCTGGAGCTGATGCTAGAATGGCTGCCCCCTAGGGATGTCAGCAACTCCCAGACTGTGTTGAGGGGGAGACTTCCTACTCCATCTCTCCTGTCTGGGTGCTGGGTACTGAGCAGCTTGCCAGGAGCCGATGCGTGGGGGAGGACGGCTGTTCCCACTCAGCTGCTGACCCTGCCTTTCCTGAGCCCCTTCTGGCAGGCAGAAGGCGAAGGAGATCTAGTTTCAGAAGCCGGTGCCTGGCGTGTGTATCAGGCTAGCAGCAGTGTGGAAGGAGAGGCACAGACGAGGCTGCCTGTGAGCTGTCAGACACAGGAAATGGTCTTTAACCTGCAGCTGACACACACAGCTGGTGCCAAGCTGGATCTCTGGCTCTTCTTGCCCTGGCCTAACTCAACACCCCTTTCCTTTAGCCTCAGCCCCAGATGCTGGTTCTTGACCTTTCTGCACAGGCATCTGTGCATCCACTGGGTGTTCTGAACCGCTTTGACTGAGAGGTGTTTCTTGGAGGTATAGCCAGCAGGCCCAGTGAATACAGAATGGGCCCTCATGCAAGGCAGTGAACATTTGTTCCCCTTGTGCCTTGCAGGCATGCAGTAGATACTTGGTGGACATCTTGAGAGCAGCATAAGGCGATAGAATTTACCCAGCCGTATTACCTTCAGCCGATAAACAAGTTGTTGTGTGTGAATACCGTATTTTTCGCTCTATAAGACACACCAGACCACAAGACGCATCTAGTTTTTGGAGGAGGAAAACAAGAAAAAAAAATCTGAATCTCAGAAGCCAGAACAGCAAGAGGGATTGCTGCGCAGTGAAAGCAGCAATCCCTCCTGCTGTTCTGGCTTCTGGGATAGCTGCGCAGCCTGTATTCGCTCCATAAGACGCGCACACTTTCCCCCTTACTTTTTAGGAGGGAAAAAGTGAGTCTTATAGAGCAAAAAATACGGTAATTATGGTAGGTTTGGCATTACTGTCAAAGATGTAGTGGTGAGCTGGACAAGGGAAAACAAACAGATCTTGAATCCTGGCAAGACCCTGGTTCACATGTCCAAGAAATTGGTGAGTTTCCCAGGATGGGATTGCGTTTCCTCTGAAGGAGTAAGTGTGCAGTCTGGAGTGGCAGCTGCAGATGCTCCTAGACCTGGGTAACGTGGCCACAGTAGTCTAGGCACTGGTAACTTCAAGATTGGCTTGCTTCAATGCACTCTTTGTGGGGCTTCCCCGTACTTGGCCCATAAAGTGCAGTTGTCAATGCTGCAACACAATTGCTGACAGGAGTGCCAATGTATTATACCTCTTCCTAAAGATCTTCAGTTGCCGCCAATTCGCTACTGAGCCAAGGTCATGGTTTTACTAGTAGTATATAAAGCTCTTAACAGCTTCGGACCAATTTAATTGAGACATCCTTGCCCCATATGTACCTACTTGGCAGCTTCTATCAACAGAACATGCACTTTTACAAGTGCCATTTAATACGTGTTCGGCTTCTGTGAAGTTTTGGAACTCCTTAGCATTTAACTTCAGTCAGGCGCCTTCATTGTACTTTTAGACTCTTGCTAAAAAAATTATTTCAGCGAGCCTATTTTGACATACAATTAAGTTATGCCTAATCTTTTTTCTAATTCTGATCTTAACTCCATATTATTGATAATTATTTTACTGTTTAAATATGCATCACTAAGATTTTTTTATTAAGTGGTTTATAAAATTTCATAATGGGGTGGGGGGTGCATCTGCTGACAACAGGGTGACTAGCCAAGGAAACAGAGAGCAGACATACATGCTGACAATTAGGAATTGCAATTCATGTTCATCTGTTCACGTTTGTAACATCTTACATATCTTTGGATGCAATTCACTGGCTTCAGTTTCCATGTAATGTTAAGCCAAACCGTGGCTTAGTGTAAATGGGGTAGGCTCCTAGATATTGCAGCTTCTTTGTTACTCTTCTGGTCCTGTTGCTGCTATGCTGATGTGAGCAGCTTAGGGTTTAATCTAAACCTGGATTCATGGTTTATCTCCTCCAGACAAACCATGGCTTGTTAAGCCAAGGACAAACCTTGGTTATAGGTCGTGCTTTATCTGGAGCTCGACGAAACATGAGCCTGGGTTTGGACAGTATGCTAAGTCGTGGTTTAGCAGTAGCAGGATCAAATGAGAAGCAGAGGTCACAATCTCATCTATAGACCATACAATTTTGCTGAGCTATTTTGTGCTGACTGGATCGCTGTATCTTGTTTTACTACTGTCAGTGGTGAGCCTTTTCCAGGAAAGTACATAGCAAGTCATAAGTGGATGTTTGTTTATTACTTGTGTATCCTGCCCTTCCTCCAGTGAGCTCAGGGTTGCATTTGTAAGATTCCTGGGCAGCCTCCCATCCACTCCCCAGACCTACTTAGCTCTGAGTTGGAATTATGGTACATAGGGTGATGCCCTAAGCCAGCCCTCACTTATTCTATAGGGTTGCCTTACCAGCTGTGCCATTAACTGTCCTACACGATGGCTTCTAGCTAGCTGCCTCTTCGCAAGGCATTCTGCCATTCATTGTATAGACGTGGATGCGTATGTGTGTACATGTGCATGCATGAGCCTGCACACATGTATGCATAACACACACAGGTACACAGACGTAGACTTTGGGGGTGCTTCCCCCCTTTTTTTTGCAGCCCCAAGACTTCACATTCCTCCCAATTTGTTGGGGCTAGGGCCAGCCTTGGTTTCCTTGCAAAAAACCACAAAAAACTAAAAACCCTCCCTTTTCTGGAGAAAGAAACCAGAGCTTGGATGGGGGGGGGTGGAATCGGTGAGGAGGGCGGGAGAGCAAGAAGCTAAATTAAGAGCGTCTGTTTGAATAGAAGCCTTTTTGTCTTGAGTTTATGGAGTGCGAGGCTGGGGCTTCCTGCTACACAGGAAGCGCAGATTGGAACCAGATTGGTGGGACCGGAGCGGGGTGGAGGGGCGGGCAGGAAAGACGGGGTGGGGGGAGGCCGGCTCTTCTATCGCCACTGATTTCCACGGCTTTGGCTCTCGGCGCCTCTGTTCCTCCCCCCCGCCCCCTCCATCGCTCCCAGTTCAGATCACGCTGCACGGCCCGAGGGCTTGCTGAGCGCGCGCGCAGGCCCCAAACGTCCTGTGATTATTTTTTTAAAAGGACATCTCAGATTTCTTAACAGCCCAGCTCCGCAGAAGGGTCCCTATATAAGCAGGAACTTCAAAGCTTCCCTTGTGACGCGGGGGTGGGAAATGATTTTTGTGTGTGAGAGAGTTTTTGAATCTTGGAGCAGCTGTGCAGTGTGTGAGCTCTCTCTCTCTCCCCGAAAGTCTTTAAGAGGAAAAGGCCTGGCTGCAGCGAAGTGGCACCGTGCCCAGTTTGCCCATGTCAGCCCTCTGGGAATGGAGGGCATTCTGGCGGTGCTATAGATAGAACCGCCGTCGGAAAAAGGGGGAAGGAAAAAGAAACCAGAGCAGCGGTGGTTGGGTTTGCAGTCGTAGGACCACTTGGACCAAAGAACGGTTTGCTTCCACTTTCAGGGGTGAGTTTGCCTCCCCTTGAAGTGAAATCATGAATCCATTCCTGAAAGCAGCGAATCTGAAATTGCTTCCCCTCGGAGCTGGGTGGGTGGGGAACCAGGAGAGGAGAGGAGCCGATGGAGTGAATAGAGCGCAGCATCAGGAGGAAGGGAGCAGCTCCAGATGAGGAACGGGGCTGATTTGCAAAAGGGAATCGAGAGCGGTGCCGGGTCCAGAAACGTGTGGAACTGATTAAGCAGCATATGGGAGTCATTACTTAGCAAGGGCTGGCGACTGGGGGAAGCGAGCTCTTACCCTGGCGCCAAAGGATTCACGCCTAAACCCCTCCCCCCCGAATAAGATTCATTGGACCTTTGCTCCTTAGTGCCTGAGCCGATTTTTTAAATTATTTTTTGGGGCGGGTGGGTGTGAGAATAATAAGTTTGCAGGGCACTGTAAGGCAGGCATGAGCAAAGGAAAAAAATCAGGCAAAGGGAGGTTTCCTTTGCATCGGGACTTCCAGCCAGCTGGGGGACACATTGCTTAGAACAGAACCCGACTCCTGTTGCCCCAGTCTCTGCAGGCTGGTCCTTTCCGGCATGTCTTTGGTTCTGCTTTGCTGTGGAAGCAGCATTAAGGTGCTGGAAGGTGAAGAGCTGAGCAAGAGGTGCTAATGAGTCCCCTGTCAGTGTGAAAGGCCAAGCCCAGCCATATGGTTCTTTTGGAAGGATGGGAATCTGCCCTCTGGGTTGGCAACAACATAGAAGAGCAAATGGGATGGACCATATGGTCCCAAATGGCCAAGATTTTTTTGCAGGGAGGCAACTTTCATTTCCAACTCTAGCCTTCCTCCTCCAAAGCATGTTCTTCCCAAAAAAAGAGGTATAGTCAGGAGCGAGACTTTGCATGTTTCAAACAAAAGCATATCCTCTCTTGTTTACAGGGGTTTGGGTTTTGCATGCACGCTCTTATTAATTCTTTCAGAAAAAATGGCCACTCATTTGGAATAATCTCTCCAAGCAGGTGTACATAATAAGATAATTATCAATAAAACACAGATTGCAACCAGCAAAACATTTTTAAAAGAACATAACTGAATGATGTGTTTGGATAGTCTTGCTGAAATAAAAAGTTTTCAGCTGGTGTCTAAAACAATAGGAAGGGCAACTTGCAGGGCACCAATGCATAGCTGCTACCACACTACAGCTGAGCTTTTGTCCATCTTGCTGCACCAGCCAGCTGAAAACATGAGTTCCTCCTTCCTGCTTCTGTTCTGTTCCTTTTTGTAATTTGCTTTCCGTTCTTCAGAATACCAGCAGCACTTCCCAGGGCTTGCAGGAAGCATGAGTGAGTACTGTATGGTGCTCCTGTTTTCCATTGTTCTGCATCCACCCCTCCTTTCCATGAAATCTACAAAACCTCAGTGTAAATTTGAAATAAGCTGGGAGAGAATGTTTGGCCCTCCAGCTGAGTTGGCTAGAAACAGCATCTCAACAGAGCAAAGGACAAGACCCCAGATCCCAAGCAAAGGGTGGCTGTGATCGGACCTTCCCTCTGAAAGCATAGACTGGGTGTGGGATCGACCATGCTGGCCTTGCTAGCCCGCCCAGACCTATTGATCTGCTTGTATTCAGCAGAAGAACTGAAAGGGCTTCTTGCAAACAGCTGTTTGGCTCCTCTATCTGATCAGGGTTCCTGCTCCCATGCGAGAATGTGTGTACATGCAGCTGTACACATACAGGAAACCCCTTCAGATATGAAATCATAGAATTGTAGAGTTGGAAGGGACACCAAGGGTCTTCTAGTCCAACCCCTTGCAATGCAGGAATCTCAGCCTGCTGGGCCTGTTGGGGGGGGGGCAGAAAGTACAATCCCTTCCCCCATTCATTCCACAGTCTACATGTGGACAGAACATCTGAAAAGGGATTCCTTCCAGTAGCACCTTAGAGACCAACCAATAACAAACTTAGTTGGTCTCTAAGTTGCTACTGGAAGGAATATACCAATAACAAACTTATTTGGTCTCTAAGGTGCTACTGGAAGGATTTTTTAATTTTGTTTTGACTACGGCAGACCAACATGGCTACCTACCTGCAATCTGAATAGGGGTTAGTAGTATGCTTTGGGGTGGAGACTAGTGCAAGAGGACATGGCTATACAGCCTACCCAAGTACAGAGTCCCAGGTGAGTATCTCTGGGAGAAAAAAAAGTTCCCTCCTACAATCCATAATTGCTGCGACTGGAGTTGATGAGACCTAGTGGTGTGGAGGCCTGTGCCCTGAAGCTAGTATGAGAGAACAGTAGCCCTGTACTTCTCTGGCTGGCAGAGGAGCTCTGTCTCCATCCTGTTGAGAAGCAGGCGGAACAGAAGGCGGTGCTCTGGGGCACGGGCCCCATTTGCACTATTCATTTAAAGCAGTATAATACCACTTTTAACCATCATGCCCCTCCCCAAAGAATCCTGGGAGCTGAAGTTTGTTAAGTGTCCTGAGAGTTCTTAAGAGAGCCCTGTCCCCCTCATACAGCTACAATTCCCAGAGCGGATTAACAAACAATCCCTCTTTCTGGGGAACTTGGGGAAATGTAGCTCTGCGAGTAACAACACGGGTCTCCTAACGACTCTCAGCACCTGTAACAAAACACAGTTCCCAGGATTCCTTGAGGGAAGCCATGGCTGTTTAAAGTGGTATGACACTGCTTTAAATGTATAGGGCAATTGGGGGCACAGTGTCGTGCGCAGGAACAGAGGGAAGTGTTGTTTCACTTTTATAGGCTTGTGAGAGTGTTGGGCAGGGGTCTGATGGTACCTCTGGCAGCTGCTTCTGTCCCCAGATTTAGGGTGGTATACATGTCCATGTGTCTCTATATATATTTCTGTCGTTTTTGACAAAAAAACAGGTTTGCTTTGGAGACCTAGGCGAATGCTACAGTCCAGGCCAGCCTTTCTCCTCCCCTGCTGGCCAGTGAGTTAGTCCAGGACAGTATCCCTTTGTGCGACAGTCTGACCCCACTAAGTTCTTTCTGGTCAGGGCACTTCCTGCTATGAACCGCTAACTAGCCCCAAAGGGCTCCTTGTGAAGAGGACTGGCTGCTTCTTGTCCTCCTCCTCTCTCTCTCCTTCTCCTTGCCCAGGGCCAAAACAGGCAGGCAGGGTCAACAGTGCAGGGGGCTAAGAGGTTCCACAACATCCTGGGCCTTGTTCTGAAGAAAAGGACAATTGTGCATAGGCAAGGCGCCATCTCAATGTGTCTTTGTGCAACAGAGAGCCACAGATCATGAATGGACAGAAGGCAGCCTTAAAGAGTCTCCTCCGTTAGGCCTGTTGACAGTTAGCGCATTCAGAGCCGTCACGACAGGAAAGAACCATTTCATCCAGATCTGATTTCCTATACACAGTGCAGGAGGAATGGCTTCCTTTGGTTCATAGGGAAGCTGCCTCATGCTGGCCGCTGGCAGCCTACACTGACAGGCAGCAGCTCTCTGAGATCTTGAACATGGGAACTTCTGTGCGCAAAACAGATGTTGTGCTACTGAACCACATCCCTTCCCTTTCATATTATATGCCACATCTGTTGCGATGGACTCCACTTAAAACATATTTTGAGGAGAGGGCTGGTCTTTGTTTGGAGCCTGTGAGGGTTGTGCTGCTTTGCTTCTTAGAATTCTGCTCTGTCCTTCCTCCAAGATGTTTAAGCCTCACAATAGCCATATGAGGTGCGTTAAGTTGAAAGAAGAGTGAACTCTATGGCTGATTTGAATCTGGGTTTCCAGTATCCAGATCCAGTGCTCTCCATGCTTTGGAGACCCCACCCACCCACCCACTTCCTTGGCATTGGGCGTTGCAATTGTTAGTTGCCTTTGCTGTTTGAAATGCCGCGTCAGATCAGAATTTGTCTGGTTTTATCTTTTATTTTTATTGGAGGTTCTTATGTTCCTCTTGGCTAGATTAAAGCGCCGCCCTTTTGGCACTTAAAAACTTCTCCTCTGTGAAGGTGCGCTACAATCAGTTCACCTCTTAACCTTCTTTCTGATAAGGCGAACAGAATGAGCTGCTACAATCCTTTGCTGCAAAGGTTTCCTTTGCTACAAACAGCTCTGTTTTTTAATATTTGAATCGTAAATGAACTGTGGAGCCTGAATTAGACATGGTGCTTGTGATCTAGCAGTTGTGTCTTCAACATTAAGGGTATTAAGGCTTTCGTTTAATAAAAGGATCCTAGCAAGTCTAGTCATTCAAATCACTCTGTACTAACAGTCTGTGGCCATTGGTAGTTACCAATATGGGCCTTTAGGCTATAATCCTATGCAAACCTGCTTGGATGTAAGCCCAGCACACAAAGGTTTTAGCTGCATGACATTTTAAAATATGTGATCTAAAAGAGTCGCCATATGTCCAGAATTTTCCGGACATACCCGGAATGCTGCAGTTGGAAGCTCAACAACTTTTGTGGCCAGGTTTTTACTTTTTGAAATATGGCAACCCTAAAGATCTAAGACCTTGACCCACTTGGCTCTGCAGGAAATGGCTCCTTCATAGGTTACCTGGTTCATGCTGCAAGCGTGTTGGGACATGGTACCTGCTGGGTTGGGTGATCCATTTAATTTTAGAACTGACCTTCTTTGGGTATCTGCTCTATTCTCATGCACCTGGTGAAGTGGACTGCAGTCCACCAAAGTTTATGCACTAATAAGCATGTTCATCTTATTATTAGTCTTGCCGCAACACTCTTCACTGATTTTGCTTTAATCTCAGTATCGCCAGAAAGCATGGAGCTGCTGGGACAGAATTGAGGTGCCAGGTGTCGATGCCGAGGGAAAGGAAATCACCTTGAGAGACCTCTGCAAACACCTCCAGGTGAAGAGGATGACCAAGTAAAACGTTTCATAGGCAGGTTCCATCAGGAACCCAGGCAGCATATGCTGGGATGGCCCATGCCACTGACCCTCCTCATTACCATGCATGCCGGGGTTGCAGCAGTGGGTCTTCTCCTCTGCGGCATCCTGAGGTCCATGAGAGGCCAGTGGGCACAGCACTTTGAATGGGCATGTTGCACCTTCCAGCATTAACAAACACAAAGGTATCCCTTACCAGGTACCCTCATTCACTCCAATATCAATGAGATGCCCCTGTTCTGTCCCAAAGACCCCATTGCCATAATCCAATTCAGTTTGCTCCCTGCTCCTACTTTGCTCTTTTTTCTGGTTGCCCTGATTGTCCCACCCCATCCTCTGCTGGTTCCCAAGACTGCGCTCCCATGTCATCCTTTTGAAATTAATGGACCTAACTTAACCATGTTCGTTAATTTCAGTGGATCTATTTTGAGAATAACTAGTTGAACGCCATCCTCTCGCAACTTGTACTTAACCTGGTGCTCCTGGAGCTCTTTCAGTTGAGAGTTCTGATTGTCTCTGTGTGGTGCTGACTCCTGCTCACTTTCACAGATGGAGCATTCCTTGGTGCTGGAGATGCTACTATATGGAAAAGCTCTTCTGTACGCTGGCTTCGGGGAAGAAAAGGCAAAAGAGCAGAAGCTATCCAGCAGGTAGGAGAATCCTAAGGAACAGAGTTTGGGGGTCACAAAGGAACATAAGAAGAGCCTGACTGCTGGATTAAGCCCATGACCCACCTCATCCAACATCCTGTTCTCACAGTGGCCAACCGCATGCCTGGGGGAAACCTCCTGTTTCCACCTTCTGCTCCTGATTCTCATGAAGCCTGAGTGGGGCCAGTGCCCCGGGTATTCTCAAGGCATGGCTTAGGCAGAGAGAACCTTCCAATAGCTGTTTCTGATGCATGCAGGGTTTGTTTTTTACAGAGTCCACACAACACCTTCAACATCAAAATGCCAGCCTGTATTCCTCCCCTCTGCCCCTAAATCCAGGTGTACCCTTTTCTCAGGAAAATCCAGTACATGGGTTTATTAAAAAACAAACCACAACTCTTATCAGTGACCCATTTGCAATACCTGAATATCATTTTTGCAACATTAACACCACCCCGGAAGCAGTCAGACTCTCAGTGAGCCCTTCCACATTTCCTCCTGCCTGCCGTGGGGTTGGAAATGGCATTTGCCCTGTTTTCCTCCCTGCTTGCCCGTTTTCTAGGGGCTGGGAAGCCACTGACCTGGAAGAGGGCAGAGGGACCCTCAGGAGTGTGGGATAGCTAGGCCATAGCTGCCCCCACTACAGGCCCCCTGCCAGAACAGCCTGGGTTACTGTATCTGCAGCAGCTGCAAAGCCTCTGCGTCCTGTCCCTTCCACGCTGGGTAAACATCCTGCTGTCAGTGCCTCCTCCGCTGCTTCCTGGGGCAGACCAAGCTCTTCCCACCCCCCAAATGCAGGCTCTCCTGGGCCTCTGCCATCCACATATATCCAGAGGCAGCATGAGTCCCTTACTCTATGATCTTTCCAGACGCCTTGGCAGGCTGTCCTGCTCTCTGCCCACTCACTCTCCCGCCTTCTCCAACCCCCCATTCCCACCCCAAAACAAACTGGGCTGCAGACTCGCTCAGGATGGATAGTTTCACTTTGGCTGCCTCTGCCATTTCTTAAGCAGAGAGCAAAAGTGTGCTTGGTTTTCTGCTACGGGCGGGTGCAGTGCAGGAGGAGGCTGGGGAGATGGCAAAGAAGTGCTAGCATCCCTCCTTCGAGAAGCTGCGTTGATTTTAGCTCCTGCTTCTGAACCACCATTCCAGCTGTATTCAGAGAAGGGAAAAGAACAAGGCCAGTGTGGCAGGGAGGCAGCATTGAGCACTGGCAAGCTGGGTGTGCCAGTTTCTGGGTGCTACACACCAGGCTCTTGCCTTCATGTCCTGCTTATTATGGGGTCCCCAGAGGTCTCAGCTCAACTACTGAGCGAAACAGGATGCTGAAACAGATCAGGCTTCAGTCTGATCTGGTCAGGATCTCTTCTTACATCCTTAAGGCATTTTCTTCTTTGGTATATATATGCCTCCACCCCACCTGCAAAAGGTCTTGTGAGTAGCAGTCCCTGGGAAATGTTAGCTAGGCCATTCCTGCCTATGGTTGCAGCTGCTGGATTTGAGACGATAGTTTGGGTGTGGTTCTGCAGTTGTTTCAGGACCTGAGCATACCTGGTGAAGGATGTGTGGCAAACATCAGTACTGTAAGTGACAGGAGATTGCCTGTTACCTGCCCTCTTGCATCTGCCCTCCTATTCACCCTTCGCTTTCACTTTCTCAGACTGACGGAACTGGTTCGCTGTGCCACCAAAGAGGCTCTATCCAAGGAGTGCTGGCTCTTGGTGTTGGAAATAGTCTGTGAAGATGAAGAGGATGATAGCATCTTACCGCCTGTTCATGTCTGGCTCCGACCGAGGGATCCAACCAATGAGGAGTAAAGGGAACTGTGTATATGTGTAATACAATGGAAACCTTTGGACTGGATAACTGCAATCTGCTGGATGTGGAGCTGCCCTTGAGGATGGTCTGGAAGCTGCCCCTGATGCAAAATGCAGCTGCTTGGCTGCTCACTGGGGCAGGATACCACCAACACATTACCCTGCTGTTCAGAGAATTGCTCTGCCTGCCAGCTAGTTTCCAGACTAAGTTCAAGGTGCTGGCCTTGGTGTGTATAGCCCTATGCAACTTGGGACCAGGACACATGCAAGATCGTCTAGTCCATGGGTAGGCAAACTAAGGCCTGGGGGCTGGATCTAGCCCAATCGCCTTCTAAACCTGGCCCGTTGATGGTCCGGAAAGCAGCATGTTTTTACATGAGTAGAATCAGCATGTTTTTACATGAGTAGAATGCATCTCTGGGTTATTTGTGGGGCATAGGAATTGGTTCTTTTTTTCCTTTCAAAATATAGTCCAGCCCCATACCAGGTCTGAGGAACAGTGGACCGGCCCCCTGCTGAAATAGTTTGCTGACCCCTGGCTAGTCTCATCCCTTATATACTCGGCTGATCATTGCGCTGTGCAGGCGAAGACTTCCTGTGACTGCCTTCTTATTTGGAGGTTCACAATGTATGAATTGGGCATAGGAGCCAACTCCTAGGGGCCAAGGTCCCTCTGCCCTCCCCCCAATAAAATATTTGAGGGAGCCAAGCCCTTCCCCAAAGTTAATGGACTTTGCCATTCAAATGATGTGCATGTACCACATCATTTAATTGATTATGCAGGATGGGACCTACCTGACCCCCCAAAAAATACTTTATTCAAGTTGGCACCCCTGGAATTGGGTCTTAAAGTGGTGGCACCTGCTCTTTGGAATTCGCTCCCCTTGGATGTTAGGCAGAGGCAGCCTCTGTTGTTGTTTTGCTGCCTACTGAAGACCTTCCAGCAAGGGTTTTAAGCTGGAAGCTTTCCCAGTCTGTTTCTATGTTGGAATTGTTTTTTCAAATGTTCTTGTTGTCTTGCCATTTGTTGTCTGGCACCCTGGGCTCCTTTGCGAGGAAGGGCAGGATGCAGATTAATTTAATAAATGTGGGTAATATATGGAATGAGTAATGTGTATACACTGACTGTGATTAACCCAAATTCTGTTTAAAGCAGAGACACGCTCCTCGCCTGACAAAGAAGGTGAAGAAGCATCTTCTCCAAGGACTAACCTGTGTCTGCCTGCAGGCCTTTTCTTGCTCTTGGGGTCTGAGCATAGCAGAGGACTAAATAGGAATGAGCTCACTCTCAATAAGTGCAACACACAGGCATCTCCTTTTGAAAGACTCCCGGAGTCTAAGCATTTCTTCCCAGTACAACTATTAAAGGTGTAGCAGCAATGAAGTTGTAACACAGGGTGGGGAACCTCAGGCCCAGGTGGTGGGGGTGATCCAAATGTGGTTCCTTGTATAGCCATCAAATGACTCTGTAGACCTGGGATACACCTCTCATAATCTCTGCTCTGCACCCTCCTTCAGTGCCTTCTGGCTCAAAAGACAGGGAGAAGTATGTTTGCGTGTTGGTAGAAAAAACCGTCTGGTTTTTGTGTGGGTGGAATATAGCCACAAAAGTATGAGTCACATCTGTTGCTCCGCCCACTTTTTCATCTGGCCCCACCTGTTACTGGCATGTGGCCCTTGGAACGTTGCCTGTGATGGAAGATGGCCCCCAGGCTGAAAAAGGTTCCCCACCCCTGTTATGGGCATTAGCCTGCTTTGTTCCGACAGAGCAGCTGCAGGGGAATGGGATAATTTCGTTTTCTCTGCATGGAGCTAGGAACTATGTAGGGAAAGGGGCACAGCTCAGCAACAGAGCCTGTGCTGCTTCCTAGAGTTCCCTGGAAAGAGAGTCAACTATTAAACCGCTCCACAAGTCTTAGTTCTGTAAGGGAAAGAATGATTTCCTACTGATTCTCGAGATCTTTAACAAACTGCATTCCCCAGAATTCTTTTTTGGGGCAGCCACATCTGTTTAAAGTGGTAGGATTCTGCTTTAAACATATAACACAGATGGGAGTCGAAGTGCTACACATAAGTTGCATTTAGGTTTGCCACTTCTTGTGCTGAGAATCACTCTTTATAAATTCTTATAAGACTGTGCAGCTGTTCTTAACGTGTTTGACTATTCCACGCTTTTGGTTTGATTTTAAGGAGCAGAAGGGGGAGGGTCTCACACATATATTTCCTCCAGCAGCAGTACTGATACCATCAGATAAGGGTAACTGAGCAACTGGTGGCGGCCTTGTTCTTTTCACATCAAATTTCGGTGACATAGCTCCCTGGTGTTTACGTTAAGTTGGGATCATTATGGCAGCGTGCCCTCAGATGGATTGCATCTCCTGTTTACAGTAAACCTTGAGCAACACATTAGTGTAATGAGTCAGGCTTGCTGGGGAAATGAAGCTCCTTTGATTTTAACAGTGACCCTACACCTACAGAAGCTGTTTTTGTAGCCGAGGCAGGACAGTTTATCCTCCTGCTCTTCCATCTTCTTTTCCGAGCTCTCCTGCAGATTGGGCATTGCAAGAAGACAACATTACAAAATGCTCTCCAGGAACTTCCCTTGAAAATCAGGATCTGCTCCCTTGCCCACTCCCTCTACAAAATTTCCCTGTTCTCTTGATCACAGTGAATGACTCAGATCCAAAAGGTGTCTACAGCTACCATGAGGCATAGGAAGCTGCCTTATACTGAGCCAGTCCATTGATTTCTATGTAGCTAAGCACTGCCTATGCTGACTGGAGTGGCTCTCCAGGATTTCAGACATGGAATGAGTTTGGAGATGATGGGGATTGAAGCTGAGACCTTCTGATGCAAAGGAGACACTCTGCCACTGAGCTACAACATTTCTGGGGGAGGAAGCAACCCGGATTTGAACGAGGGACATTTGAATCCAGGCCTATCCACACTATTGTGTTGCTCCTGTTCTCAGGCATGTACATCAATGGTTCAAGGTGCCCAAATGGGCTTTTTGAATGATGCAGAAGTAAGTGGCCCCCTGTTCTGTGACTGATAAATCACTATTTCCAATACTGGATGTAGTATAACATAACTGTTATGACTAGTAGCCAATGATAATAGTCTTGGCTTCCATTAAGTTTTAAAAATATATATTTATGAATTTATAAGAGTACAAAATACAGAACTGAAGAAGAAAAAAGTGAAAGAAGGAAGAAGAGAAATAGATACATTACATTGCTCTGTTCCATCGACTTCTCATCCATCCTTCCATGACTCCCTAAAGTTTCCCATTCCTGCTGCATAATCTATTTTTTCTAACTATTTAAACATTCGAATTCTTCTCATTATAAACTATAACTCCTGAGCTTACTCCAAACTGACTCAAGTTCTAACATTTTTACAATGTTTTTTAGGTAGTCTACAAATGCCTTCCATTCCTCTTTAAAACTTTTCTCTTTGTGCCCTCTAATTTTGCTGGTTAAGCTTGCTAATTCTGCGTATTCCATTAATTTCATCTGCCACTCCTCCTTTGTAGGGACTATCTCCCCTCTCCATCTTTATGCATATAGGATTCTTGCTGCTGTAGTGGCATACATAAACAAATTTATTTGTTTACTTGGTACCTCAGACTTTATTATTCCACCAGGAAGGCCTCTGGGCTCTTTGGGAAGGGCTTTCGAAATATTTTTTTCAATTCATTATACCATATTTACTCAAGTCTGATGTGTCATCAAATCTAATGTGCACCTCAATTTTCAGAACCTTGAAACCAAAAAAGTATTTGCTGGTGAATGTAAATGTGCCATTAAATCTAATGCACACCTTAATTTTTGCAACATAATTTGGCCAAAAAAAGGTGAGCATTAGATTTGAATAAATATGGTATATTATTTCCCAATATTCTAACTACTCTACAGGTCCACCACATATGATATCAGGTTCCATCCATAGCTTTACAGTTCCAACATTTACCTGATTCTGACTTATACATTTTCTCTAATTTATTTGGTGTCAGGTACCATCTGTAAATCATTTTCCAATAATTTTCCTTAAGAGCATAGCAGGCTGTGAATTTTAATCCTGTTTTCCACAGCTTTTCCCACAAATCTAAATCTATATTGTGGCCCACATCTTTAGCCCAATTGATCATTGCCGTTTTCACCATTTCGTGCTTTCTCTCCCATTCTAATAGTAACTTATACATTTTAGAAATTTACTTCTCATTATTATCTAGCAGCTCTTTCTCAAATTCTGATATCTCTTCTATAAAAACCACATTGTTTATCAACTTTAAATATTTCATTCAATTGACGGTATTGCAACCAGTCTGTCATCCAGTTACTGACTTCTTTCGTCTTCTTCAGGCTTACACTTGTGTCTGTAAAGTCCACTAGTTCTCTATATGTTGCCCATCCTTTTTCTGTATTCAATTTTTCAGTGCAATTGCTTCAATGGGTGAAAGCCATAAAAGTGTTTTCATTTCAGTGCCAAATTAAGGTATTTAAAAATCCAATTTTCCGTTCTACTCACGGGTAGTTGTTTAAAATCCAATGGTCCACAGGAAAAAGTCAGCGCTCTCCGGCAACAGCAATGCGGCTTCACTCCGTGAAAGAAGCAGTCGATTCAAAGCACCGCGCCACTCACCCCACGTCGCTCCGGATCCCCAAAACGGTTTCCCCGCGAGTAGGGGAGGCGCAAAAGGTGCCAGCCGAATCCCAGGTTCACAAGCTTCTCCCGCTTGTGATTTCAATGGGTCTCCACCTTCGCGGTGGTGGTCACACACTGGGAAAGACTCCCCTCTGAGAAAGTCACTGCCGACCAGCATGAGAAACATCAGGTCAGATGAAACAACATCCTGACCCAGCATAATGTATACATACATACTGTATGTATAAACATGGTGGAAGATCACATTTCCCTTTTACTTTCCATTATGAGCTCAGACCTCAGAAACCACTCTTCTGTAACATTGTCTGCAATGTGTGTCTGTGTAAGCATGCAGAAATACAAAAAATATGCCACAGTAAATAGCTTTTGAATGCTAAGCTCATATTCACATGAAAAGGGAAAATGCAGTCGTCAGTAGTATTAACTGGACACCACACTGGAGAAACACACGGTATTTTCTCACCCTTGGGTATTGTTCAGCTGGCTGTATGGTTCCACTGTTCACAACGTAAGGAAGACATTTGAGGAACTGCAGTAATAGTCCCATCATAGTGGGCACCAGCTTGGGGAAGGCAGTAGTAAGGGATGGCTCCTGGAAGTCCCCCCTAAAAGTGAGAGACGTGAAGCATCTGCAATCTGTGCAAATATGCAAAAGATAAAGGCAGAAGATAAGACCTGGGAATTAAATCTGATCAAGTATGCTATTTTGAAAAGGTGCTATTTTTAACACAGTAGGTGATTAACAATTGAGGGAAAAGCCTAACAAAGGTGTGAGGTTGATTTTTCCATGGGTGCAGGGGTCAGATCCTGGCTATAAAGCCCTATAGCTTCGATGAAGGGGGAGGAAATAGTGATATATTACACCCAATAGCCTGCATTTGGCTATTGTAAATAACAGAAGAAAAATCCCCTTGGCTTGTGTTGCACTGAAGGTCAGACTAGACGGTGTTTTCTTGTAATCCTTTAGATCTACTGATTGAAGGGAGAGGCGTGTAATGACTAGAAAAAGGTTTGTTTCTGGAGCTCTCTCACTGGCTTGTGATGCAACTTCCCGAGCAAAATGAGCAGGGTGATGGCTCATAAACGGATTGTTTTAGGGCTCATTCACATAAGTGTGCTAAGAGGGACAATGCTACTGACAAAGAAGGGGGTTTACCACTTATCCCTCAGTCGCATGTTGGTGAAAAAGAGGTGCTGTTCAAAGAGAAGAGGCTGCATTCAGCAGCCAGATACAAGTGGAGTCTCAAAAGCATGAGTTTTTCTTATCACCAGGGATGTATCATACTAGGAGAACAATGCAGTGCTATTTCTGTACCCTGAGCGTACATGCTAAGGCTTGTTGGGTTTCTTTTGTGATGTGTCCTCCCACAGTTTCCGGCCCTGTCGCTGTGGCCTACACATTCATATTTGTTCTTATTTCACAACGCCCATCCGAATGGCCAAAGAGAGCAAAGAAACAATTTTAAAAAAGAACACCTCTCTGGATAGGTGTTGTTTAGTCGTTTAGTCGTGTCCGACTCTTCGTGACCCCATGGACCAGAGCACGCCAGGCACTGCTGTCTTCTACTGCCTCCCGCAGTTTGGTCAACCTCATGCTGGTAGCTTCGAGAACACTGTCCAACCATCTCGTCCTCTGTCGTCCCCTTCTCCTTGTGCCCTCCATCTTTCCCAACATCAGGGTCTTTTCCAGGGAGTCTTCTCTTCTCATGAGGTGGCCAAAGTATTGGCGCCTCAGCTTCAGGATCTGTCCTTCCAGTGAGCACTCAGGGCTGATTTCCTTAAGAGTGGATAGGTTTGATCTTCTTGCAGTCCATGGGACTGGATAGGTACATGTGCACAAATATATTTGGATTTAGTCAATTAAGAGTCTGAAACACAAAATTGCTACCATCATAAGGCTCTGTGGGGCAACCACACTTGGAACACTGGGTTCTGGCTGCCTCAACTCAAAAAGGATATTGTGAAGATAGAAGGTTCAGGAAGAGGCAACCCAAATGATCAAGGCGGTGGAGAAACTCCCCTACAAGGAAAAGTTGCCCCCAACATTTAGGTGGTGGTTTTTTTATGTGAGCAAGGGGGGCGATGTGAAAGAGATGTAAGGTGTGGAGAAAGGGGATAGTCCTCCTCTGAAATCATAATACTAGAAATCAGGGCCATCCAATGAAGATGAACTTCAGAAGATTCAGGAAATGCAAAAGAAAGTTTTGCCCAATGCCCTGATGACATTTGCTCCCAACCAGCTTGGCCAGGGATGATGGGAGCTGGGAGTCCGGCAGCATCCTGGAGCACACCACATTGGCTACCCTCGCTAAATACACTTACCTCTGAGTAGGCATGCATGGGCTTGCATTGTTAATCTGTTTTAAATGTTATCTTTCTAGTCCTCATGATTGCAGAGATGAGACTGAAAAGCCTTTGGGCAGCTATCAACAATATTTCATTGCTGGGCGTTCCTTTGTCAGGGGGCAGGACCACTTAACTTCAGTAGCTTTAATTTGACTACTCAAATCTCTGTTAAACAATTCCTAACCCCATCAAACCAATTGCATGCAGAGTCATGCAAATTAAGGACACTGATGAAATATGCATAACATCCAAATTCCCTTGATATATTTGCATAATTAAGCAATGAAAATCACTCTGGCGATATCCTGTGGCTTACAGTGGGGGTTTTTTGTTTAGTTTTTAGGGATTGGAGTGGATGGGGAAGCTGGTGCCCTCCAGATGTTGCTGGTATCAGATGGGGGAAAGCGGTTGAAATGAACCCACAGCATCACATCCAGCCTCCAAGGACCAAGCAGTGAAGATAATGGGCAGAATAGCCATCATAGTCATACCTGTTTGTAGGTTTCGTGGGACATCTGGTAATTTATTGTCTGTAACAAAATGCTTGATGAAGGAAGCATCTTGTCTGATCCAGCAAAGCAATTCTTATATGCAGGGTTTTGTTTTTTTAAAGGCAGATTCTCCTGTGTGTTTATGCTATCACAACTTCTCCATGCTTCTTAATTTTGACATATCAAGTTTCATCCTTGTCCTTGATATTTTGTGCCAGGAATATACACAATTTCCCCAGATAGACATCCTGTAATTTGTGTTATCGTGTGCTTTCTGACTCATTCCCACTATTATTTTAAGGGATGTGTAGGAACAACTGGATCTTGCAGCTTTCATGTAACCTGGAAATATAAGAAAGGCTCTGACATGCAATTAGTCTTCAGTAGTCCTTGTTATCCATTCTTCACAGGTATTTGATGTTGCTGATGGGATTAATCAACACTGTTAGGTGTTACTGTGGTTCAACAGTATTTTTGCATACTGTTATCTGTTCTTAGCTCCATCAATTATGTTTAATGATAAAGCGAACACATTTGTCCATCAGTTCTAGGTATTTCTGAATATCATTTGAGTATGGACACATGGTAAATTTGAAAGCTTCAGCAAACATTGGTTTGGAATAACTGGTTGGATTTGTTGTAGTTTGTTATTTTGCTCTTTCATAACCGCAACTAATGAACATCCCTTACAGATGAAGTCCCTATTTTTATGTGAGCACTAATTGCCATGCTATGGTTATTCCTTTCACCATTTTTATTTGGGCACCAGAACTAGCTAGCGGCCTGCTCTACAAATGGTACCCACTATAATTGCAGGTGTATGCCGGAAAGCAAGTGATTCCTGACATCATTTACAGCTCCTGTCTTGGCCCTTTTGAAATCTCCCTTGATGGAAGCATAGACTGGTTCTCCGACTGGCTGCTTTTCAACAATTGTACTGAAATCTAGCACGAAATGTTCTGCACCATTTTATCAACCTGAATTAACTATCTTAGGAGTGTAGCTTCTGCTCCTTCCAGTTTCAAGTTGACACAATGAGAAACTAAAAGAAGAAGAAACTCTGTTTTAGCCAAGCCTGCAAAGGAAATAATCTTTACATTTGAGGACCACACACAGCAATAATTCTCTACATCAAATCCCTCAAGAGTTGCAATTGCACTGACAGACTATCCTGTATTTCAAACTTCATGTTCTCCAATAATCGAAAGGTACTATACTGATATTTGCCAGACTGATTTGAGGTCTGTAGTTTAAGATAGGCCAACCCATGTCAAGGAATCAAAACATGACATACCGTTATTCTCAATTTCTGGGGAAATACTTTGGGCTGAAAGTTCATTGTTCCTTGCCTTCTTATATTTACTCACGTTATTACATTGTCATTTTAAATGATGCTTCCGCTACAGACAAGACTGGATGTGTTGACTTACTTGGGGTTGACTCTGAGAACAGCTAAAATGTAGTTTGGATCAAGCAATGCCATTTACATGCACACACACCAGACAGATTTAATGTAGAAAAAAGACATTTATTTACAGACAACTGTAAAAAATATAAATCTGTTCCATTAAGAAAACGAGCATTAAAAAAAGAGAGGCAAGGCTAGATGTAGCCAATCACATCATTGCAAATGATTGGCTGCCGGCTCCGGCAGTTCATGAGGGCAGCAAAGCTGCTACAGTCTGTGGAAAGCTCACTGATGTTGGCGTAGGACTGGTGGAAGTAGGGTAATGGAGGTTGCCCTCCCAGACCTGCGGGGCAAGAGAAACGCTTGGTGCCGTCGGGGTCCTGTTTGGCCCGCTCCGTGCGTGAGATGCCAGCCAGCCTGCGGCGTACATTGCCAGAGAGGTTGAGCAGGAAGCCGTGGGGTTTAGCCAGCCAGCGCTGCAGCCGCCCCCGTTCCCCACTCTCCTCAGGCAAGTCCATCCAGTTCTCAACCAGGTCAGCAAAGCAATTGTCCCCCAGCACTAATGGCTGCCGGTTGCGGCTCTGTGACAAAAGGGACACGGTCCAGTCCCCGGCGTCTGTGGGCTCGACATCCCGCCACCGCTCCAAGCAGGCATCTGAAGCAGATTTGGGCCTAGGCCTCCTGGCGGGTGCCCGGCGGCGCAGAAAGCCCCCCGAGGAAAGCTTGCTGGCTCGCAGGGGTGGGGGCCCTTCCTCATCCCGCCAGCTGCTCCCAGACACTTCAGAATAGCCCGAGTCAAACTCTAAGCTCCGCTCGCTGCTCGGAGGAGAGAAGGCAACCTCTTCCTCTACGGCCGTCTCCAGGCAACAGGCAGAGTCTGCTTCCGAAATGGCAGATACCCGTGGGCTGGTACACTGCTTTGGGGAAGGCATGGCGGAGAGTGGCCTCATCTCCTGGGGGTCCAGTCGGATGTCTCGGTCGTGCACCCTCTTCAGGTCGTGGAGGGTCCGCATCATGCACTGCATCTGGCCCTGCAGCACCTCGCTCGACTCCTTCATGCACAGCTGTGAGGGGAGAAGACACACACATGGTCATCTTCCTACCACTGTCACCAGCACAACATAATAGACGATCCATTGCCCATAACATTGTGGGGAAATGGCACAACACAAAATTGCATTCAGATTGGAGCCTTCAAACATACTTCAAGCAGACTGCTACATGCCCACTGCAGCCTACTTCAGAGTATACTTGTATAGGGTTGTACTATTAGCCCAAGTAGATTTAATCCTACCCAGAGAGAAAGCCCTGTGTGGATCATGAGTCCAAATAATTCAAAAGGCAGAAAACTGGAGGATCACTGACTGCTGAAAAATGAGTTCCTGACCCCGCATGACCCAGGCCTCCTCAGGCAAAAATCAGATCATTTGCTTGAATTAATGCCAATGACTGTCCTCTGCCTCCACACATCTATTCTCTGGCTCCCCGGTAACATTATTAGCACTGCGCACTTGTGTCCCACAAGCAGCCCTCTGTTGCACTCAGCTTACCCAGCCCAGGAGCCCAAGCTTCTCTCTCTCTCAAGCCCAGCATGTGCCAGCGTTTCCAAGGCCTGCCGAATGCCACGAGCCTCCTTGCAGTTTTTACCTTGATGTGTGAGGGGCACAGATCTGACTTAGCCTAGGTGTGGAATTGGGAGCTGGAGCCGCACGCGCAAGCCCTTGCCCCGTCTCGTCTCGGCAGGCCCCCAGCCCCGAGGCAGAGCTTTTCGGCAGCTCCTGCACGTTCCAAGCCCATCCCCGGCTGTGCAAGCAGCAGCTTGTTGCAGCGAGTGAGCCGCCCTAGCCAGCAGAAGATGACACACAGAGGGTGTGTTGAAGTCTCCAGGTATTGCACAAGCAGTCCCCGTCCCCCGAGCCATGCAAGAGGAGGGAAAAGCCGGGAGAGGAGGCCACAGAAATGTGAGGAGTAATCAGCTGGGCCTGGAATGGGGGCAGGTATTAATTTGCAGCAGTTTAAACAAGGGTGTGAAGTTCAGTTGGGAGCTATAACAAGTGTTACAATCCTGCACCCCTTTCACCCAGAACCACCTGGGGGGTCTCTCGTTATTGTTTTCTGTCGCACAGAAGGAGGGCAGGACATCCAAGCAAGCCAGAATGATGCAAACCATCTTTTCAGGAAGGACCATAGCTCCATAGTGGAGCATCTACTTTGCTAGCAGAATATCCCAGGTCCAATCCCTGGCATCTCCAGTGACTCCCTGGAGAGTCACTGCCAGTTAGTGTAGACAATACTGAGCTAGATGGACCAGTGATCTCATTCAGTATAAGGCAGTTTCCTGTGTTCACTTGTAAAAGAAAATCCATAGGAAAGCAAGGGGTGCATATGCTCAGTCTCCAACAGGCAAACATATTAAATAGTGCCAGACCCCTCCCAGGGGCTAAGGGAAATGTGGGTCAGCATGAAAGAGATGGTCAGAAGTTACTACAGGGTCCCTGTGTGTGTTGGAGAGAAATCACTGCAGAAAGAGATGCATATAAAGGCAGATTTCTCACAAGCCCACAAATGAACCCTGGTTATCCCTAACAGTTGAAATGTGCAGAGGTAAATGTTCAAATGCTAAGGCCACCAGAGTCCTGGTATCTTATTTCTTCTTCCGCTCTGTTCCTCCAGGCCCACTTCCTGTCATTTTCTAAAGTCTCCATGGTTCAGCAAACAGCAGTGCCGTAAGGAGTCCCCATGGCCCCTCCAGGCAAAGTAGTGGACAACTGATTTAGTGGGTCCGATGGTGACACAGCTCACAATAGTCCCCCAGTGGCTGGGCTGAAAACCTGGAACCCATCAAGACGTCTGCTTTGGGTTAGGCCCCAGTCGCAATTGCAAGGCTAACCATGTGAGCCATAAAAAAAGAAGGGGGGGAAGTGCCCATAGATCATCTCTTTCCTCCCCCAACTCCTATGCATAACACTTCCTGTCAAGGAAAAACACAAACTCCTTTCTTAGGCACCGCATCAGATAAACTCTATTTACACAGCGACGGTTAGTCAGCCGTTGATGGGATTTTATGAGAGGACAACCCCCTATCTGAACACCACACAGGTTAGGAAACAACGGTTGTTTCAGCGCTCAGGAGCAGCTGCAAAGAGATGGAATTCTTCTGAGTCAGTATCACACATGCACATAGGCTATGACTCAGTATGCTCCCCCAAGATTTGAAACCCTGTCCTGGGATCTGGCTAAAAGATCACACTGCCAACAAGCCAGATTTATACTAAGTCAGATTCATATCAAGTCATTTATACCAAGTCAGGTATACATAGCTCAGTATTGTCTTCACTGACTGGCAACATCAAGGTTTTGGATAAGAGACATTTCCAGTCCTACCTTCTGCATGCAAAGCGGATGCTCTACCAACAAGCTATGTCCCTTCCCAAGCAGTATGTTTTCCCTCTAACCTGTGGATCAGGCCCATAAGTTGCAATTCTTGAGAGGACCAACTCTTTGACCCACCCTGTGCTTGGTGTCTCCTCTCTCTTCCTGCCATGCCTCCTCCTTTTACCTGAACCACCGCCATTGCATCTCTGGCCAGGAAGCAATTGTGGAAGCATGCATTCCAGTTGCCTAGCAACCACTTAACTTCTACCTCTTCTGGACCAGTCAGGATGATTAATTGGGGGTGAAGGAAAAAACAGGACAGCACATGGGTGCTTGATGCCTTCCCAAGACCGACATCCATGGCCAGCTATGGGGAAGGGCCATAATTCAGTGGCAGAGCATCTGATTTTTCAGTTTCAATCCCCAGCATTTCCTGGTAGGGCTGGGAAATATACTGCTGAAGCTGCTGGATGGACCAGTTACGTAATTTGGTATAAGGCAGCTTCCTATGTTAATGTCACATCGCCTGGCTGGACAAGTTTGGGAAGGAGTAAGGGGAAGAAAGAGCCAGGTGGCCTCTTGAGCATTCATGACTGCAAAGCCCTGGAGCCTCTTATGTACTGCCAGTCAGCACAGACAATTTCCCAGGCAAGGCCTCCAGATGCCAGAGGAGAACTCAAGAAATTGATCCACAAGCTTAGCACATCCAAATGGAAGACTAATGGCTCCATGCAGGTCGGCTCCACTAGGTCTGTTGCCGCTAGACCATCTCTGAGCAATCAGCTGTTTGCAAATGCCTTGAAGTCAAGTTTAAAAAACAAGATTCCTGCAAAACGTTGCTTCCCTCCGGCAGCCGAAAGGTGTCGGATTTCCAAGTTCAGCATTAGCCATTTCAGCCCTCACGTTTATTTATCTATTTTCAATACGTATAAGGCACTCTTGTTCTGTTTTTCAGCAGAAGCTTGAATGATTTAAGACTTGATGCTTGGTTTTTGTTGACGTTATTTTATTATTATAACAGTGGTACCTTGGTTCTTGAATGGCTTAGTTGCCGAACAAATCGTTCAGTTTTCGAACGGTTTCAGGAGTCAAACGGACTCCCAGAATGGATTAAATTCGAGAACCAAGGCACCACTGTAGTTCTGTCAGTTTGCTATCAGCTGCATTAATCTTAAAAGGCAGGCTTGACACCTTCCCCTGAATTTCCACAAAATACAAAGACTACATAACATCTTTTGGCAGTGGGTTCCAAAGATTATGAGCAATCATGAAGGTCCTGCTCTTAGCTGTTGCAGTTATTAGCTACAAGCCCAGAGCTTGTTGTCCCACTCTTAAATGGCATGCAGCAGTCCTGAAGGAAGGAAAGGGGTATAGAGAACCGTGTGGCATTCCAGATGTTGTTAAGACTGCAACCTCCATCAGCCCCAGCCAGCATGGCCAATTCTCAGGGGTGATGGGAGTTGTAGTCCAGCAACATCAACCCTATGGGTCTCAGGATGTGTACATCTCGAAAGGTTAAACTTTAACCATAAAACTTCAAACCGTTATAGGCGGCGCCTTTAACCGTCAAAACCAGGGTTGGGCCCAGAAGCAAAACAGCCAATGCTACACTACAGGGAAAAAAGCTTTTATTTATTTAGGAAATTCCTAAACCATACCTTCATCCAAACATGGAATCCAGGGCAGTGCACATAAGAATTCCAACTGCCAATACAATACAGCAAAACAAATTTCCATTACACATACAACCTCCCTTCATCACAAAATACAGAGAATGCCTTTCAGTGATGCATGCTGGGATAATGTCCACGGCCTACAAGCTTCAACCAAAAAGAAACATTGGGGGGGGGGCACTGCAGCAGCTATCACACATATCTATAGTGGCCTGATTTTCAAAACAAAATAATGCTGCTGAAAGCCTCACAGTATGGCTTTTGCAAGGGAGCTGCCATGCCCCTTATAAGGACGGCATTCATAGTGTCTGTCAAAGTGCCCCTCCCTGATATAAATATGAAACAGAGACTGCATTAAGCTTTCTAGAGACTTTCATCTTTCACAACAGCCTCATTCAGAGTTCAGTAAATACACTGGGGAGGGGACACACACCAGCTTCACCCTCGCACATACTATGGGTTCCCCACACTGATCTTCCAGGGTTCTAAAATGTATGGGGATGGCGACAGGAAGTTCCCCTTGTCAGATGATCACCCTCCAACTTGTGGAGACCAATCGATTGACAGGACAATGGGGAGGGAGAAAGCCTGCCATGTCCCCCCCCCATGTGTTTACTGAACTCTATCAGAGAAAGTCTGAAGAGAGCTGACATCTGCTGGCCTTCTGGCTCTGACTCAGAGGAGAATTCAATAGCTGAACAGCTCAAAACTCCTTCCATCATTACATCACTTCCTGTATGAGAACTGCCCCTCTCTCATATTGTTATGCAGAACAATTTGGATGGTCCACATGGATCCTGTGTGTTTTGGCATACTCAGGTGTGTATCATCTTGGAAAACCATGATTCCTATTCAAATATGATACAGAACTCTATCTGTCTTGGCTGTGTTTCTTTCAGGATTGTGAAGGAGATGCCACAGTCTAGGAACACCCTGATTTTGGGGAAGAAAACCCACCTAACATCGCTCTTCAGTGGTCAAGCTCAGCATTTCCTACTGGGATGAGAACAAAGAGGGTGTGGAACAATAGAGGCAGCCAGGGCAGAATACTGGCCCAGTTGGGACATGGTACCATTAGCCAGCTGCCAGGACTCCAGCAAGGCCCACCAGTGCTGATTCCTGAGCTAGGCCCCCTGAGGGTCTTAGGCCATCATTTTAACTTCCCACAATGCCCTGAAACCTCTGCATTGGGACCACTGCGAGCAATTTAAAATGGCAGCCGGCAGATGCTCAGTGCTTCCAGGATAAACTCACCAATGCATGAAGAGATCCATGAGAGGAGATTTACTCAAAGGCCCCTCCAGTTCTGGAGCTGACTCTAGTAGACTCGCATCATCAGAATATCAGGGAAATCTCAGAAACTATTCTAATCTGGCATAAGCACGAGACTTCACATGTAGACTTCATGCAGCCATTTCTTACACAGAAATAAGGGTGCATATAGAAAGCCTAAGCCCTCTCCTTCCAGACACACAAGACACATCCATAAACCATCCAAGTTCTCTAGAGTGGCAGAATCTTCTCCAGGGACTGTTTACAATTTGCAGTACCCAGACCGAGCACTAGAGGGTAAGCCCCGTGGATGGCCTTGTTTCTAGAAGACCGCAGGATGCCCAACAGGGAGAGTCCTATTCCCTCTGTCCACCACAAGTAACAGTGTGAAAGTGAGCTGGGCTGTTCAAATGAGAAACTTCGAAAGCAAGCCTTTCCTTTGTCCATAAGCAGGTATCTCCATTCATGGGAGATTTGCAAAATTCTATTTTCAGAGCTGATTCCATATCTTCCTCCTGTTTCATGTTTCCCCCCAAAAAGAAAGGCCAGGGCAGGGATCCTTCTTGTCTGACGCTGCCTCCCGCCTCCCTCTTCAGCACGCAAGGCTCATCTTCACCCTGCGAGATCTGTTCCAACTGAACCAGGGATCACCCGGGTTCCTCAATCTATTCTGATTGGCAAGAACGTAAGAAGCACCGCACAAACGCGCGCAGAATCCATTTCATTCACTATTAAAATTACCAGACTCTCCCCTTCTGGGATTAGTGGGCACGGATTTCTAGGCGTCCGTTGTGCAGCGTGATGGTCACTCTGAAACATACCCCACCGATTTCCCCAGGGTTGGCACCCAAGTCACTCTGCACGGGATGGACTTCCAACATGCAGCGTCCCCTAGTAGGAAGAGCGCACGACGAGTTCCACGGGACTTACTCCCATGTAGACGCGCCCGGGATGGTAGTCTTAGCGGCAGCGCCGCCGGGATGCCGACTCCTCCGCAGCGAGATCAGGTCTCTGAGGCCAAGGAGGTCACCTCCAGGGACAGCCTTGCAGTGGCATCGGCGCCAGGATAGGGTGACCCGCCACCTCATTAGCCAGAGCGGAGGACGGAACAGCAACGTCTGGCCGAAGAAAGAGGCAACGCGGCGCTGACAGCTCCCTCAGCCAGCCAGGGCGGGACGCAACCCGCACACTGCACACAGGCGCCGAAGCCGCAAGCCCCGTCTTGCTGCGCCGGCGCTTTTCGCGCAGAAGGCTTTCTCCCCGGGGGAACGGCAGGCGCAAGGTAGGCGCGATCAAAGGCACCGCTCCTCGTCCAGGCTGCTTTCTCTCGGGACCCGGAGCCCCCAGACGGCGCGTCCCCTGGCTTCTCTCCCCCCCCCCGCCCACCTCGATCTCCCCTTGCTTCAGGCACCTCCCTGCACTTACCACTTCTGCGCGGAGGTGGCTCACGAAGGCGTCGAGGCGGGCGCTGTGCATGCCAGAGCCGGGGCGCTCAGATGCCTGCCAGCGGAAGGGGGCTGTTGTGTCCCAGGGACTCCAGCGAGAGACCCGCGCGCCAGCGAGGAAAGTTTCTCGCTGTCTGGGCGAGACTCCGACTTTCTCCCCAGCTCAGTCCTGAGCGGGCAGAGCGGCCCGTTTGGTTCGGGCCGAGCCCCGCCCCCGTCTCGCGAGCGGACCAATGAGCGCCCGAGGCACCGTCTCTGCTCCGCCGACAGCCAATGAGCGGGCGAGGTGGGTGCCTGTAACCCGAACTTCCCTGGGTCTTCTGTAATTTAATTAGAGCCCCATATTAGGAGCCAAAAGGTGCTGCGGGTGGAGAGACGGGGGGCCGGCGCAGCAAACGGGCTGTTCGGGGGTCGGGCCCCTTTTGGGCACGGAGCAACTGCCGCTGTTATTTTGCTTGCTACGCTGCTGCAGCCCACCTCCGGCAGGGAGATTGCATGCAGCTGCCGCAGCGCTATGATGGCCAAGCCAAGTCACAAAAGAAACGATTCCACTACTGCACAGCCCTAAGTTCTTTGTTGTCATCGAGCGCGTACTCTCCATATAGGGTTGTCGTCTTTTTTTCCTGGGCAGGGTGCCTGTGCTATTTAACAGTGGAGCAGCAGGCAGAGATCCAACAGGTGATGCTTTCCCACATTGCATGGCCCTAGTAAAAGGCGAAAGATTTATACGATCTGAGGAGAAGCCAGAGTATGGCACTAGGTTGGCACTAGGAGAAGAGAGTGCTAGATTGGATAGACATTTGGGCTGATCCTGCAGACCTCTTACGTTCTCAACTTCTGCCGGCCTTGCTGCTTTTAAAGGCGTAGGAGCCTGCCAGAAAAAGAGATGTCCACCTTCACCATCTATTGGAAATTACTCATAATATGTACTACTTGCTCTTAGATATTTAACAGTGGAGCATCTTAAGGTCTCAAATTTCAGCGGTGCCCTGTGCAACACCCAAATTTGGTGCCTCCCCCCACCTCTCACCTTCCCGTCTCCATCAGAGTTACAGCGCCCCCTGCAGCACCCCCTAAGCTCAGTGCTTAGTGTGACTGAACTAGTCGCACTTCCCTAAATTAGCCTCTGTACAGTGGTACCTCAGGTTAAGTACTTAATTCGTTCCGCAGGTCCGTTTTTAACCTGAAACTGTTCTCAACCTGAAACACTATTTCTGGGTTAGCGGAGTGTATAACCTGAAGCGTATGTAACCTGAAGCATATGTAACCCGAGGTACCACTGTATTTAGTGTGCCTAATTCTGGGGCATGCTTTTGTGGCAGAGAATATCAGTTTTCTTCCTGTTGTACCACCCATAACAGTCTAGTTTGGCTGTTAATTTCTAAGGGGGATGGGAGTGCTCTAATTGCTCAAGAAGACAACCAGATAAGGGGAAGGTCTGGATGCAGTTATGTGACGGAATTGCATTCTGTACATGCTTGGAACAATAAAATTCCACCTATTCCAAAGCTAAACTGGCATGGAACTCTAGACTAATTTTTTTGAAATCCTCATCTTAGAAGTTTGGCAAGCCAGATTTATATGAAATGCAAAAAAAGGGAGAGAGGTCTAAATAATCATTTTCACAGTGACAAAAATTGCAGATTTTGGGGTTCTAAATGCTTTTAGTTAAGCATTCCTGTCCCAAATAGATATGCACACTATTAGGCCTGTGCCTTGCTGTCGGCAGCTCCTTCTCTGTCTTCACTGTGAAAGATGCATGGAAGGAATCTATGCCTGAACTGGAGGAAAGGAGTCTTTGGGTACTTCCGGCCTGTTGCTATTCTTGAGTGAGATTCAATCACATGCTGAAAAACTCAGGTTGCACAATTAAGACTAAGCTGAGGCTCTTGCGCAACAAACCAATTCTTCAAAAGATCAGACTTTTTTGTGATAAGTGATGGGAAAATGCCCTGGAAACTATGAGATAATGCTTGCATTGACTCAAGGTTGTCGACTTTCTTTGCAAACAAATAACTGCAGAATACTGTGAGCGGTTCCGGTTGCCACATCTCAGAAAGAATACTTTGGTGCCGGGAAGCAGGCAGAAGACAAACAGAATGATTTTGAGGCTGGGATCATTCCACTATGAGGAAAGGTTACAAAATTTGGGGCTATTTAGGCGGAAAGTGAGTAAGAGCGGATATGATAGAGGTATGTAATGATGCATAGTCTGGAGAAAGCAGATAGATAAAAGTTTTTCTCCTCCCCTCAAAAGACTTACCGGTAATTCATTCAAAGAGACTCAATGCTAGGGTATTCAGGACAGACACAAGAAAATACAGTGGTACCTGGGGTTAAGTACTTAATTTGTTCTGGAGGTCTGTTCTTAAGCTGAAACTGTTCTTAACCTGAAGCACCACTTTAGCTAATGGGGCCTCCTGCTGCTGCCGCGCCGCCGGAGCATGATTTCTGTTCTCATCTTGAAGCAAAGTTCTTAACCCGAGGTAATATTTCTGGGTTAGCGGAGTCTGTAACCTGAAGTGTCTGTAACCTGAAGCGTATGTAACCCGAGGTACCACTGTACTTCTTCATCCAGCACATAGTTAAACAGTGGGATTTGCTACCACAAGAGGTATGGTAACTCCCAACTTAGGAGTTTAGACAAGTTCATGGAGGAATAAGGCTAACAGTCGCTACAGGCTTTGATGGTTATATATTACCTCCAGTATCAGAGACAGAAGGTCGCTGAATACCAGTTGCTGAGGATCACAAGCTGAAGAGGGCAAATGCACTCCCGTCCTGCTTGTGGGCTTCTCAAAGGCACCTGGATGGCCACTGTGGGTAAGAGGATGTTGGGTTAGGTGGGCCTTTGGTCAGATCCAGCAGGACTCTTCTTGCCTTCTCGTTGTCTTCTTCAACAACATAAAACTATATGTATTTTTAGTGGATGGATTATGGGTGAAATATGGCCCTTAGTGCTGGGAGCTGGAGCAAATTGCTGGTCCAAAGCAGGGAAAGTGATAGGAATGTGTTGGTAGCAGAAGTACAGATGCCATTGCTCAGTTCTCTTTGCGTGGTACCCACAAGGGTGATAGGATAGAGAACATATATACAGCTCCTTTGCCAGGATAAGCTGAGGCCAGGCTAACTTGACCATGCCAAGCAAAGCATATCCCACTGAAAAAGGAGCTCACTTGTGCAATGCTCCTAAAATCCTTCCACTTGGCTTTCTGTCCCCTTCTGTTTCCAGAACAAAAGCCCTCTTTGCGTCCTTGGTTTTGTCCCACACTTTATATTAGTCTTGTTCTCTATCGACTCCTGACCTTTGCTTTTCCAACTCCACCATCTTCATCTGCCCAAATATCTCATGCTCTTTAACATGATGCCGCCCGTTTCCCCCTATGCATGATGGAACAATAATGACCTGTATGTCCATAGAACTGCCTTTGCTCACATTCACCTTTTGTGACTCTTGTCTCTTTCTGCCATCCTCTTATCTTCCCCGTTGTCTGTTTCTGATTGTAAACTCCTTGGAGCAGAGAACTATGTTATTTATCAACTCTGTAAAGCATCATGAATACTGAGGGTACTCTATGTTTGCATGCATTAAATAACTAACCAGATTCCAGGAGCTGCTGTAGTCAGCTGCTGTATTGTTATCATCATATGCCAGAGTCATTAGACAAGTTCGGTAGATTCCTCTAGTTCTGATTTGGAGCTGAGCTCACCGGTAAAATCATTTCCTTCTTCTGCATCAGAATTCCTGTGATTAATTCCCTTGGATTCCAGTGTCTTCCCTTCCTCTGCACCTAGATTATCCTACCTATCCAGTTGGAGCTATCTATGATGCATACAAACTATACCATTAAAGCACATTTTCCACCTCAAACAAGTCCAGGCACTGTAGTTTGTTAAGGGTGCTGGGCACTGTAGCTCTGCAAGAGAAAAACTACATTTTCTAGATTCTTTTTTTTTGGGGGGGTGCGCTTTGAATGTGCTTTAAAGGGATAATGTGTGCAGTCTTACTCATTCATCCGTATGTCATTTCCTCTATCTTGACCATTCAGGCTAGGAACTTCCCAGACCCTACCTGCCCAAGTAGTTATTTGAGCAGTGCTAAAGCTTGACCTCAATTCAATTATCAGATGCTACCTCAAACAATGGATAATGCACCAGAGTTTTGCATTGCCGGTATTATGCAAATATTTATAACAGCATTAAAACTATCTTTATGTACACATCATAAGCTAGCTTTAAAATAATTAAGTAATCCTCATAACAGAAGAAGGCATTCACCTGAGAATTCTGGAAAACTATGTATTTGTTATCTGCAAATGTACTTTTTCTCGCACCCTGTCTTTGGGGAAAGGGGGATTATTTCTAATGGAAATCATATTAATTTGCTCAGTCACTGAGAAATCGTGAACATATGCTCTTCCACCAACAGAAGCTGGTCCAACAGAAAGCATTTCACTGTCGTGAAAAAGTGAATTATTATACTAATAATTTGCCACAGTGTAGGACCCCAGTCAAAAATGGAGCCCTATTTTCCAGGGGCAGTCCCAGATTTCCAGAAGCCGCTCTGGTTTCTGATTTGATCCTGGAATGTCCCTCTTTTCCTTAGGATGTCCCTATTTTCATCGGGGAAATGTTGGAGAGTGAGGTAGGATGTCCCTATTTTCTTTGGAGGGTTTGGAGCTATGCGACCGCCTGAGCCAAGGAGATAAGTAACTATACAACTGTTAGAAGACATATTAAAGCAGCTCTGTATAAGGGAGTTTTTACATGTTTAATATTTTATTATTATTACCCCACTCAGATGGGTGGGGTATAAATAATAAAATTGTTGTTGTTGTTGAATAGGGTGTCCCTGTTTTCATCGGACAAATGTTGGAGGGTATGTGAGCCTTGAGTAACATTTACTGGAGAGGTGAGATACAAATTCAGCAAACAAATTTTTGTGTACTTAGTGTTTTGCTAAATTGGAGACACATCGGCCACTGGCTCTGTGAAGCAAATCCTGAGGATTAAGACGGAGGCCATGAGTGAGGGTTGTTCACATGCAGTCCCTCTCTTGACTGACCTCATCTTCAGCAGTTTAACCAAGGGAATTTTCACCACACGTGTTTCTACTTAAAGACTATCTGATGTCAGTGAGCTTCATCATACCTGAGGTCCCAGAGGTAATTGTCTGCTGGGGCTGTAGCAACAGCAGCATCTGATCTGAGCAGCATCTGATCTGATCTGACTGTAGCCAGGATTTTTGTTGGGGGGGGATGAACCTCAGTTAAAAAGGGACCCCTAACCATCAGGTCCAGTCGTGACTGACTCTGGTGTTGCGGTGCTCATCTTGCTTTATTGGCCAAGGGAGCCAGCATACAGCTTCCGAGTCATGTGGCCAACTAGAGCAGCACACGAAAACGCCGTTTACCTTCCCGCCGGAGTGGTACCTATTTATCTACTTGCACTTTGACATGCTTTCAAACTGCTAGGTTGGCAGGAGCAGGGACCGAGCAATGGGAGCTCACCCTGTTGCGGGGATTTGAACCGCCGCCAGAGTGGTACCTATTTATCTACTTGCACTTTGACGTGCTTTCAAACTGCTAGGTTGGCAGGAGCAGGGACCGAGCAATGGGAGCTCACCCCGTTGCGGGGATTTGAACTGCCGACCTTCTGATCGGCAAGCCCTAGGCTCTGTAGTTTAACCCACAGCTGCACCTCCCTGCCCCACCCCCCTTGGTTATGCCCATGCCCCTGCTGGTGATAGTAATATAATCAGCTCTCACCTCCAATGACAATCCCTATTCCTGGCTTGAATTCAGATCCCCCGCCTGTGCCATTCAAGATGGGTGGTGGCTAAATGTTGGGTCGCCGTATCACAGGGAAAGGGCACTTTTCCAAATCTGGCTGGCAGGCTGCTTGAAGCACTGTGGGTACCCCACCCAGTCTGGAGACTCTTCTTCCTCCTTTCCTCCTACTCATTCCTCAGGGCTCAGGCTGTCAGGTGCAAGCTGCAGCAGCTCCCTGGTACACACCCACTGAGAAACCGAGGGCAGCTGGGCTCAGGCCATTTCTATAGCAGGAAGTCGGGCCTTTTCCTCACAAGATTGTGAGCGGGGTGGAGTGCGTGGGAGAGAAGGGCATGAGCTGCATTGTGGGTAGGTCTTGCTGGCATTTGACAGTAGCACGGGTTGTTTTGCTTTTCCTTATGGGACTATTTTGGGACGGGCTTGCCCGTACGTTCGCCACTGTGACAATTTGACAAGATGCTTCCGGCCCTTGAATTCATTCTCTCAGATCCTGATTCCAGATACCGCACTGGTGCCTGCATTGCCATTTAAAACTCAACGTGTTTCACATAAACCTTTCATGGATATAATTGCACCTGGGAACTCTATGACAGAATGGGAATCTTTTGACAAAGAGCTAGCTTGGCCAGCGTCTTCAGACAGAATCCTTTGGTCAGATAGTTTCCAAGCAGAGACTTGGATTCTGTTATCACCAAGCTGGGCACTGCTTTCCTTTTGGGTGAAGACAGAGGCAAAGTAGATGTTGAGCAGTTCCTCCTCTCTGTCTCCCAATAGCAATTATCCGTCTCCTCCTCCTCTCTTTTTTACAATAATTTTTATTAAGTTTTCGATTTTACGTTAAAATTTTTTTTTTTACAAACTTTAAAATATCCAGTGACTTCCTTTCTTCTCCTTCCATGGTTCATTTTACATATCATACATTCCTGCATATCTTACTGTAACCATTCATATCAGTTTTCCACTTTTACATCAATCAAATATTATTTACATGGCTGAATTTATCTTAATGCTGCCAATGTTTTCAGCTGTCTGTAGTTATTTTCCATATATTCAATAAATGTTTCCCACTCTTTTTTAAATGTATGTTCTTCTTGCTCTCTTATTCTATGTGTTAAATCTGCAAGTTCTGCAGATTCTGTCAACTTAAGTTGCCAATCCTCTTTAGTTGGGACCTCACTCACTTTCCATTTTGGGGCTATCAAAACACAGGCTACAGTTGTTGCATACATGTACAATCTTTTCTGACACCTGGGTTATTATCAATAAAAAGGACTCTGTTTTTTTGAGAAAGTAATTTTAAACATTTTTTGCCCAACTCATTATAAATCATTTTCCAATATACTTTTACCTTTTTACATGTCCACATGTGAAAAAAGGTTCCCGCCTCTTCTTTACACTTCCAACCTGTACTGTAAATTGATTATCTGTCTTCTTCATACAAAGGATGTACTACTTGCTTGTTCTTCTTCTAGCTTCAAACATAGCCAAAGAAACCTTTATTATTTTTAACCTCTCTTGCTAGCCTGAGTTCATTCTGAGCTTTGGCCCACTTGACCTTCTTCCTGCAACAGTTGGCTACTCCTTTATACTCTTCCTTCATGGTTTCCAATTTCTTCCATTTCTTATACATGCCTCTCTCCATATGCAGCCACACCAGTTTCTTTAGATGCCTTCCACTTTTATTTCTCATTGGAATTGTCTGCCTTTGTGCTGTCAATATTTCACCTTTAAGACACTCCCATCCATCTTGGACTCCTTTCTCTTTATTTATGACCATGGCATCACACCCTATAGTTCCTTAAGCTTTTTGGAATCAGTCTTCTTAAAGTCCAGAGTGTGTGTCCGACTACACTCAGCTTTCCCTTGCTTTTGTATCATGAAACCCAGGACATGATCACTTCCTCCCAAGGTCCCCAGTACTTCCATTTCATTTATCAGTTCCTCCCTGCAGGTGAGGACCAGGTCCAAGAGAGATGACCCCCTTGCTGCTGCTTCTACCTTCTGGGAAACTGTTAATGAGGCAATTGAGAAATATGTTGGATCTTACATTGTCCATGGAGTTTGAGTTCCAACAGACATCAGGATAGTTGAAGTCTTCCATGACTACCAAATCTCTCCTTGCTGTTAAAAACGTTTAAAACAAATGTTTGCTAATGTACTTTGCAGCAAAGCTTGTCTGTGTTTATGGGTCCTCCTCTGGCTCTGCCACAGCTGTTTGTAACACATTCAGGCAGAATAAATGCAGGGTCAGCAACTTTTCAACTCGTCTTTAACAGCAGTGTGGTGTGTGCGCAGACATTAGTAAGTGATAGTAGTTATCTGCATAGTGTGAATCTGCTGTTTTCTGTGCATCCAGATGATGTTAAAAGGCATAACAGCAGGACCGGCCAGTCCTCCACCCCCCGCCTGGTTAAATGGCAATTCTAAAAATAACATGCAAGTAATGTAGGAGTAGGTTCTAGGTATACACAGATTCTCTCAACAGATGCAACATACACATGAGATTTTATTCTAGAATCAATGGAGACTGAGTACTTGTTTTTCCTATGTTGTCTACACACAATGTAGAAATATTGCATTATTATTTTTTTTGCCCCTGAAAAGCACTCCTTGAAAAACTGGTTTCATTCTGAAAATGAAAGCTCATTGCAGATTGATTCTTCATTACCCTGCAGTGTGTCTGTCTGAAAACAAATGAAAACAGGTGTAGGCAGTCCTGGCAATGGGAGGGAGATATCCACACCTGCCCAATGACATTATGGGTAGGTGCATGCCAGGATCGCAACCACCATTTCCTTCTTCATTCAGCTAGGGAGGAAATAACCTAATAACCTAGAGAACCTAATCAAGGCAAAGGTTTTCAAATGCATATCAAGTAACCACACCCACCTTTGTGAGTGGCAGGATCTAGAATACATCTAGAATGGAAGCAAGCAGCATTTTGAGGTTGAACACGAACTATTCCAGATTGCAGAAAACCACAATTCTGTGCTACAAACAAGTTGCTGTGTACATGTGTATACACAGACTCAGTATGGAGGTGTTCATTCAGTGGTGTACTTCCAATATGTTTTAAAACTCCAGCTCCAATCAGCCAACTCCCACCTATCACGGCCAATGCTCAGAAAGGACATCTGGAGGGCCATAGGTTCCTCACCCTTTCCTTAAAAAGGTAAAGGGACCCCTGACCATGAGGTCCAGTTGTGACCGACTCTGGGGTTGCGGCGCTCATCTCGCTTTATTGGTCGAGGGAGCCAGCGTACAGCTTCCGGGTCATGTGGCCAGCATGACTAAGCCACTTCTGGTGAACCAGAGCAGCGCACGGAAACACTGTTTACCTTCCCGCCGGAGCGGTACCTATTTATCTACTTGCACTTTGACGTGCTTTCAAACTGCTTGGTTGGCAGGTGCAGGGACTGAGCAACGGGAGCTCACCCCGTGGCGGGGATTCGAACCGCCAACCTTCTGACTGGCAAGTCCTAGGCTCTGTGGTTTAACCCACAGCACCACCCGCGTCCCTACCCTTTCCTTAGAAGATCAGAAAAGGAAGCTTAACACACCTTTGCTGTGTGTACACCAGTGTTTCCTGCAGTAAACACAGAAAGAGCAACTAGCAAATTATTCGCACTTTACACGTTTGCTGGGGAAACACTGGTGTGCATGTAGAACTTGTGTTTGCTGTGTGAAGTGAGGAGGTGTCCCAAGTGTACCTGGGGCACATGGCAAGAACAAGCATCTCAGTTCCAGCCAGCCAGCCATCCTCTTTTTATCAAGTTCTCCAGCTTCTCGCTGGATGTATTTTTCCTCTCCAGAGTCTCCTGACTTCCTAAGGCTTAGCAGCTAAGCCAAGTCTTCCTTCCAGACTTTGCACGGTATGTATGTATTTTGTGAGCTGGGCACTTCCTTCACTGCAGAAACGGATACGCAGCTCTCCCACCCCCCACTCCTTGGCAGTTCTCTTCCTGTACAAAATCCTCTCCCAGTGCAGACTCCCCCCCCACCCCCCCCAAAGGGCCTCCAGCCAAGGACAGGAGAACTTCCTCTTTCAGCCACGACTTCACATGTGTGCAGGACACATAAATACTTAAAACACACACAGAGAGAGAAGCAGGGGATGGGAACAATCCAAGTCACAGTCCCTTCACATTGATCCTCACTGTAGCCCCCAGCAACTTGCCAGCAGTTCCAATGGGCTGTCAATTTCAATTCTCCCACTTCCTCACTCTTTTTTCATGCTCTACTTGCAGGTACTTCTGGACACTCTGTTTGTTGAGCATTCATCCAGATTTGTTTTCAGTGAGCTTAGATAATGTTGCATCAAAGCAGTTGTTACGCCACACTTTCCGATGCAAAAAGTCTTGTCTTTGGGGGAAGACCTCCCAGTCAACTATAATTGTGAAACCTGAATTTGCCGGGATGAGAGTGAATCCCACCTGAAAATAGCAGCACTCCATAAGCGCTTATTATCCCAGGCCACTTCTTTTTTTTTTTTTTGTATATAATTTTTTATTAGTTTTTTTAACATATCATTTTCAACAGTGATTAAACATACTTTTACATCTTATTCAAATTTTTGACTTCCATCAATCCTGTCTGAAAATTTTCAAATCTAATTTCTCAGTATGCATTTCTTATCTTCCCTATTACATTTCAAACTCATAACTAATATCTCTATCTTTTTCTACTTTGTAACACATATATTCTCCTTACAAAACTTCTTGTAATCCTACTAGCGTAATTTGTTGATTACAGTTGCTCTTCAAATAATTCATATACTTCTTCCAATCTTCTGTAAATCTCTGGTCCTGCAGGTTTCGAATCCTTCCTGCCATTTTGTCCAATTCTGCATAGTCCATTAATTTCGTCTGCCATTCTTCTTTCATCGGAATTTCTTCTTGTTTCCATTTCTGGGCTAACAACAGACCACTTCTACGCCAGCCTTGCAATCTCCTCACCCATTGCTTAGGCTGACTCCTTGCATCCCCATATTCCTGCCATCTCACTTCGGCTAAATCCCTCAATCTCTTTCTACAAGCAGTGATGTAAGAGGTTTGGAACATGCTTTTATTGAACTTCGATAATATCTAAACTCAGCAATGAATGTGGATGAAATGTTTATCCAGGGCTCCATCATATTTTCTAGAACCCTGTTTCTGTCCACTTCAACCACTGCCTACAGGGTTTCCTTTCCTGCTCCCCACACCCACATGGCCCTGGCCCTGGGTCTCCTACACATCAAGCTTCAACGATGCCCATCAACTCAGGTCACAGCTACGTGTGCATAGATGTACTGTACAGCTATATTTATCCAGTCCGCTGAAGCTTTAAAATACATCACAGGCTTGCAAACATCTCCAATTACATTTACTATATATACATATAAGCCAAAAAGAGCAAAACCTGGGAGGGACTGGGGTGGCTCAGTGTACAAATAAGAAAGTTTTGTTAGGTCACAAGACGCTCCCCATAGCAATGTGGTGGTTCTTAAAAATAAGATCAAATTGTCTTCAGGACTGTCATTTGGTTCACAGAATAATCCCCTCAACCCTCAATGTGTGCAACAATAAGTAGCTGGAAACTTGGCCATAAATGGAAGCAGAATTTCTGCACAAAAATGCAGGCCCCAAAGCTCTTCTGCCTTCTGCTCTCCTGGCAGCTTCCATCCTGCAGACCCTCACTGCACCATGAAGGTTCCCCTCCCTCCATTCTTAGGCTGTTTGCATGCCATGTGTTTACCAAACTGCTTCCTCAAAGAATCCTGGGGACCATAGCTTACCCCTTAACAGTTCCAGGATTGCTTGGGGGAAGTCATGAGCTTTAAATGTATGATGTGTATTCATCCCTATACTCTCTAATCTCCCTCTCAATTTCTCCCAGAGGGAAGATAGTATCCTCTGGGTATCTCGCTTTCTGAGCTCTCAAAGCAGTAGAAGCGGCTGCTAGGGGTGGATGTCTACACCCCCTCCCTCTTCAGACATACATACATGCATCTTTTTCTTTGTATGTCACCTTTCCATGATTAAAAAACCATGCTCAAGGCAGCTTACAACATGAAGAAAATCACGAATATAAAAACAACAAAAGCATTCATAAACAATAAATAAAACATCAAAAAGTACACAACCATATTAAACAATTTCCACATAAATTATAATAAGATCTCAAATAAATAAACAAAGAATTAATAAAACAGCAGTAACCTCCCCCCACCCACCCACAAAACCCCCTAAACATTGCCCTGTCCTGGGACAGTTGTTGCTCAATATCTTTATAAATGACTGGGATGAAGGAACTGAGGGGATGCTGATAAAATTTGCAGATGGCACCAAATTGGGAGGGGTAGCTAATGCCACAGAAGACAGAATCAGGATTCAATATGACCTTAACAGATTGGAAAACTGGGCTAAAATTAACAAAATGAATTTCAACAGGGACAAATATAAGGCTCTACACTTAGGCAGGAATAACCAGCTGCACACATATAAGATTGGGGACACCTGGCTTGCCAGTAGTACATGTGAAAAGGATCTAGGGGTCTTGGTAGACTACAAGCTTAACATGAGACAGCAGTGTGATGCAGCAACAACAAAAAAAGCTAATGCTATTCTAGGCTGCATCAACAGAAGTATGGCGTCCCAATTAAGGGAAGTCATAGTACCACATTATTCTGCCTTGGTGAGACCACACCTGGAATATTGTATCCAATTCTGGACACCACAGTTTAAGAAGGATATTGACAAGCTGGAACGTGTGCAGAGGAGGGCAAACAAGATGATCAGGGGTCTGGAAACCAAGCCTGATAAGGAACAGTTGAGGGAGTGGGGTATGTTTAGCCTGGAAAAGAGGAGACTGAAGGGAGATATGCTAATCGTTTCAAATACCTTTGAAGGTGACCCGGAAACTACAACTAATCCAGAACGCGGCAGCTAGACTGGTGACTGGGAGCAGCCGCAGAGACCACATAACACCGGTCTTGAAAGACCTACATTGGCTCCCAGTATGTTTCTGAGCACAATTCAAAGTGTTGGTGCTGACCTTTAAAGCCCTAAACGGCCTTGGTCCAGTATATCTGAAGGAGCGTCTCCACCCCCATCGTTCTACCCGGACACTGAGGTCCAGCACCTAGGGCCTTCTGGCGGTTCCTTCACTGCGAGAAGCTAAGTTACAGGGAACCAGGCAGAGGGCCTTCTCGGTAGTGCCGCCTTCCCTGTGGAACGCCCTCCCACCAGATGTCAAGGAGAATAACAACTACCAGACTTTCAGAAGACATCTAAAGGCAGCCCTGTTTAGGGAAGTTTTTAATGTTTGATGTATTATAGTATTTTAATATTTTTTTGGAAGCCGCCCAGAGTGGCTGGGGAAGCCCAGCCAGATGGGCGGGGTATAAATAATAAATTATTATTATTATTATAAATATCTCAAGGGCTGTCGCACGAAGGATGGAGCAAACTTGTTTTCTCCTGTTCCAGAGGCCAAGACTTGAACCTATGGACTCAAGTTACGAAAAAGGAGATCCCAACTAAACAGGAAAAGCTTTATGACAGTAAGAGCTGTTTGACAGTGGAAAGGACTCCTGTGGGAGGTGGTCTTTTTCCTTGGAGGTTTCCAAGCAGAGGTTGCAGTGATGGAACTTTGTGCTTCAAATTTCAGTGGCGCCTGTTATGTGATGCCAAAATCTGGCGCCCCCTGCTTCTCGTGTTCCATTGGATGTTACAGTTGTGGCACCCACTGCGATGCTCCCAAAGCTCAGCGCCCAGTGTGGCCGCACCCGCCACACTCCCCTAGATAAGCCTTTGGAGGTTGGATAGCCATTTGTCAGGGATGCTTTAATTGAGATGATTCTATTCCTGCATTGCAGGAGGTAGGACTAGATGACCCTCGGAGCCCCTGCCAATTCTATGCTTCTAAGAATCTTCAGGATGCCCGTGTACTCCAAAGAGAGGCACACAGCCACCCTTCTAGTATCACTGGCAGAACAGCGCCATCTAGCAGCCAATGAGAGAAGCGGCACCTACCTATAGCATCCTCCTGAACCTGCCCAACTGACCAGTGCCGATTTATGTATAAGGTAACCAAGCTATAGTCTAGGGCCCCACTCTCTTGCCCCCCCCAAAAATAAAAAAAAACTGAAACTGGATGTACATTTCCAAAATATAAGATAAAAAATAAAACCTACATACAGCAACAGTGTTTTTTGTTGAGTTTGGACCTGTTAGGTCCATAAATTACCGTGTTGCATATATTCAACACAAAAAACAGCGACAATTTGTTGTTGACAAAGGACAGCTGGACATATAAAGGGCCCCATTAGCTTCAGTAGCGTAGGGTCTCATCAAACCTAACTCCAACCCTGAACCTAGGTGATAAATGAAGCTGGGAGCAGAAACTCTATTCATTGCCCTGTCTTTAACTCTTTCTGTCTATTCCACCCTGTGCAAAGTGCGATGGGGTGGGACGTGGAGGAAGCAGCAGCCCCGCCCCCTTATTTATTCCTAGTTATATATCTCTTAGGCGCTTCCTCGGCCCTGCCTCGCCGTTCTGGTGGGCACAGGGTGGATGAGGCGCGGGCACGAGCGAGTGGCAAGGAAGGCTTCGCGCGGGACGACGCCTAGCAGGCGACAGCCTTGCCTCCCTGGCCGCGAGCCGCCGCTGTTTTGTTTCGAAAATGCACGCGCGAACTAGGGCAGCATGAGGCAAGGCTGCGCCCTTGTGGCCGCAGTAGGTGGAGGCCTGAGTGGCCCAGCAGAAGTCGGAGCAGGACAGGCCCCGACCTCCACCGTGTCCTTTCCTAGCGACCTGTTGTTCACAACTCATTTTTCCCTCAGAAAACTCTTGCAGGAGAAATGGGCTTCGTGTCTCCCTTTTAGGCTTCAGGGGCTGCCTCTTGTGACACTGGAATGCTGTGTTTATCCTCATTCTTGCCCCCTCTTTTTGCAGCATCCACAAGACGTCTTATATCCCCACCCCAGGGAAAAAGAAATAATAATCCAGATCTATCATTTCCTGGATTATCGTTTCCCGTGCTTTAATCTGTTGCCAATGAACCTTTTGCAGATTATGCCGCTGTCTGAAAGCACACACACACACCCCCGTTCTGCTTGCGTGCCACGAAATCCATTTTGCCAGAAAGGCATTTTTGTCCCTTTGGGGTGGGTGAGATTTGGTCACATACTACCAAATTAAGGCAGCACAATCAAAGTGGATTTGGCACTCGTGCACCAAAACAAGAATTGCCCCCCCCAAACCAGACTTTTGGGGATAAAGTGACAGGAAAATGCACTGAGAAGTATGGAAGAACACTTGGTGCAATGTTCTAGGGCCTCCCCACAAACAAATAGACAATTTTGTCTAATGTTTGTGGAAACAAATTTGGCTGAATTCTCAATAAAGAGGTCACCTGAAAGCCAACGAGAAAAAAAGCCTGTTTGGACACTGCGCTTAGAAAAAGCAGAGCAAGGGTAAGTATGGTTGAGCCCTCAGTCTCTTTCTCTTCGTGCTTTCCAGACTGACTCGTAGCCTCAAGGTTTCTTCTTCTTCTTCTTCTTTAAAAAAATGTTTTCCTCACTATGTGTTGAGAAGGGTTGGGCAATTCCCACAACTGAGCTGAGCCTTGCTGTGCCCTGCTCTGCCCCGCCCAATGTCCTTAGCAACCCAACCTGGCAACTTAAGGAGACAAAGGCACAGAACCCAGGCTGGACTGGAGCGTCCTTGCAAAATGGATCCAGGGTGGCCCTTGCCTCTCACATTGCTCCTCAGCATCTGTACTATAGGTAAGAGTTATGGGGATCTCAGCTCCATCATGCATGAAGCTCCTGCTCCATATCTGTTCAGTGGTGGATCCCCATTCCCAAATTAGATTTCGCTGCTAGGACATGGGAACCAAGAGACTGGAGAATTGGTGTCCCTATGGGTTGTTGTTGTTGTTGTTGTTGTTGTTGTTGTTGTTGTTGTTGTTGTTGTTAGTATTAGTCAGCTTTTCACCTGAGGCCCCTGGGCAGGTTACAACCATTTACAATGTATTATTAAAAGTCACAGCTCAACCACAAAATGTTATAAAATAAAAAATAAAAATAAAAAAATTCCTTTCAGTAGCACCTTAGAGACCGACTAAGGTGCTACTAGAAGGATTTTTAAAATTTTGTTTCAACTACGGCAGACCAACACAGCTACCTGCCTGTAACAAAATGTTATAGTTGACATAGCATGAGTTATCCATGGCCAGAAACTATTGTGTTTTTAAAAGAATAGCAGCTAGTGGGGGGGGTGGTGGTTTGTGTTGAGCACATGGTGCTGGGGAAGAATTGACAGCCCTAGACACCATGAGAGCATTACCACAGCCCAGTCCATCAAGGGTTTCCTAATTCTTCCCTCTGAGGAGATTGGTCCATGCGTTTGCCTGAGTACTCTCTGAAACAGAAATATGCATGATTACTTCCAGAAGCAAAGGAGAACACAGGCAGAGCTTTTTCTTCCATATGACAACCTGCTTCTTCCTCAGTTCTCTCTTTCAACATCTGGGAACTCCAGGCTCCTTTGCTTTTGGTTGGGGAGTGTGTTTGCTGAGGGAATGTTTGCTCACTAATTGAACTGAATGTCTGGTAGATAATAACAGTATTTTCTCTTGTGTCCCCCCCCCCCACTGCTCTAGATCCAGCCATCGGAGACGTAGGTAAGGAGAGGAAACCTCCACACTTCCCTACTTAACAGACCTATGACCAGTGGCAGGGGAAGGAAGATCACCCTATGCAGTGCAAAAGCAGGCTTTGATGCACAACAGCTGTTAAAACAAAGTCGGCTGTTCTTAATGCAGGCAAACATAGGTTATAGCCAAGCGTGTATGTGTGAGCACATGCACCTCCAGATGGGCATACAGACACCTGGGTGCCTAAAGTGCTGTTACAATACACTGTGGGGGAAGCTGCCTATGGTCAGAGCAAGGCAGGCCCTCTCCTGCAAACATAATATTGTAGTACCCTATGAAACCTTTGAACAGCGGCTGCTCTTAGGCAGCCAGATCTTCACTATAGATGAGAAGAGACAGACTGTAATTGCTCTGGAGTTGAATGAATACAAAAAATAATAATATTCCTGTTATGTACTGAAGTTCTCACCCTGGGCCAGCAGGGAGATACTGTAGATAGTTATGCAAATGAAGGATCGAAAGTGACGTTCAGTGATTGGATAGTTTGTATGCAAATGAAGGATTGAAAGTGACGTTCAGTGATTGGATAGTTTTAGAAAGTTGCAACAGTTACACTGTTCTGGAGCTCTATATAAGCAGGCTGACTGAGCTCTTCAGTTCAGTTCTGTTCTGGCCTCGGAATAAACAAGAGCTGTTTGAAGAATCGCTGTGTCGTCTGATATGTTCGCCCACAACTTAACAATTCCTTTATACAGTTAGTTAAAAGAGTTGGCATAACCAATTAACAATGAATACACAGCAATAACAATGCATGAACAGCCCAATTCCAAACCGCTATTGAGAACATAACGGCATCAGTTTACTGATGTTTGCTGAATGATCACTATCAGTGCTGTTAGGATCTGTTCCTGTTGCTCATTAATCCTCCATTTTTGGGTGTCTTGCAAATCTTTTTTCTTCTCTCTTTCTTTTATCCTCAGCCTTGTTTATTTGTTTATGACATTTTACCTGAGTTGTTCTTGGAGCCATATCGCAGTTCTTGCATTGCAGGAGGTTGAACCTAATGACCCTCAGCGTCCCTTCCAACTCTTACAGTTCTATGATTTTACTATTCATTTATGAAAGCAAGCTGCCTATATTTCAGAAACATGGAAATTACCCATGTCATATGCATGCTTATCAGAGAGGGCTTTACTCTGCTGTAGTTAATGGTGCCATGGGACCAATACTCACATTGCTGTCTCTGTCTCAGTGATTGAGGGCATCCCAGACACTGTGGTGCTAGAAGACACCTTGACACCAGGTACAACCGTGGCCAACTTCACCGGCAACTGTACAGACTCTAGCGATCCACCCGCAGTAAATCTGAAGACCACAAGCCCCACCACATCTTTTTTCAATCAGCCAAATTTTGTACCCCCTGACATCTATGAGGTACAAAAGACCTGTAAATTTGTAGTCAATTCCGTGTGTGTGTGTGTACGCAAGGGGAAAGCTTTTCCTGCCATCATGTTCTATGAGTGTACAGGGACTCTTTCCCTCTGTGGCATTTTAAAACACATTTTAGTGGGGATTTTTGAACTGGTACTAGTGAGTCAACAGTGCTATTGTCCTGCTGCACTGCACGCCAGATATTTCAATCCAATCAAGATGAACTAGCCTCTTGTGGGACTAGAATATTTAATAAATTCTATCAATTAAACATACCTAAAAGAATTGAACAGGTTAAGTGTCATTTTTGTTAACTAGTATTGTGTCATGGAATACAGCTTTTGTTTAGCAAGTGTAACCTGATTTTTTAATGTACCGTATGTAAACATGTAACTAGTATGCGGAAGCATAGAGCATAGAAAACTGTTTCATACCTGTTTCACTGCATTGGTGCCTACATTAGGACGATATGAAGCATCAGCAATTAGCTGCTTTCCTTCCCACAAGTATGCAAAACTACTCCCCAAATATTACTGACGGATGCAAAGGGGGAGACTTTTAGTTGCTGCTGCTACTTTAATTAGGCCATTCCAACATGCTACGTACTCCCACCTGGCACCTGGGCACCTATCTGGCATATGGACATCTATTGATTGGTGCCCATGGCAACACCAACACTGGGCTGTTCAACAGGATTGAACATGTGGAAGAGAGGTGCAACACATGCTGAGATTTTTTTTCTTTTGGCTTCCAGGTGAGCCTTAGTCCCAGTGCTGCCCTGGATGCTAGACGGGTGAATCAGTATGTTTTGACATTCAGTGCAAGTTGCCCAAGTGGCACGCCAGTTGAAGTTAAGCTCTTCATTCGAGTCATTGCAGCAGACAGATTGGACTGTGGCAGTGGACCTGAATACATAGGTAAGGCTATCACAATAGCCCTGGTATTTCATCCTAAGGCCCTGACAAGGGTGCCATGGTGAGAAGAGTTTTAATATGGCACAGTACTGCGGTGTGGTGAGGGTAGGGGTGGTGGTCTCGCTACCAGGCACTGAGAGGCAGTGAGGTCTCTAGCAACATGTGGCAGATCCTGCATGGCAAAGGAGGGTGTTGGTTTTTTTTTTTTTTCAACCATGGGGAGGCAGATTTGAATAGTAGACTTGCCAGTGCTAGAAGAAGGGGCTCTGGGGCTGCCCGTGCCAGTGGGAAGCTCAGCCTGCAGAGGGCTCCAGTGCTGTCAAAGGGGCAGATTCTAACTAGGGCAAGAGTCTGACTGCTCCCATCTCTTTTACTGCTGCAGGAGAGAAACCAGTAGGCGTTTCAGAGGATGTTGGCCCTGGAGAGTTCATCTACCAAATTGTACTGAAGAGGGAAGGCAGAGGCAACTTGACTGTAAGTACCTTTGTTGCTGCGAAAGCAGGAATGTTGGAAGACTTAAAAAAATAAAATTAAAACCATTAGAAACTATTCTTAAATAAATGCTTTTAAATAAATAAGGACTATATTTGGGGAGAGGGACGCAGGTGGCGCTGTGGGTTAAACCACAGAGCCTAGGACTTGCTGATCAGAAGGTTGGCGGTTCGAATCCCCGCCACGGGGTGAGCTCCCGTTGCTCGGTCCCTGCTCCTGCCAACCTAGCAGTTCGAAAGCACGTCAAAGTGCAAGTAGATAAATAGGTACCACTCTGGCGGGAAGGTAAACAGCATTTCCGTGCACTGCTCTGGTTCGCCAGAAGCGGCTTAGTCATGCTGGTCACATGACTCGGAAGCTGTATGCCGGCTCCCTTGGCCTATAGAGCGAGATGAGCGCTGCAACCCCAGAGTCGGCCCCGACTAGACCTGATGGTCAGGGGTCCCTTCACCTATAGTTGGGGAGGGGGTGTCTTGTAAAGGGAATTTTCAAGTAGTGTGTCTGGCCATGGAGAGAAGGCTTGAGAATTTAGAAGGTGGCATATTCTAACAGTGCCCCAGGCAGAGGGGGAGATAGCAATTTTGGATCTAAGTCTTAGGGGATGAGATTTTCTTTAAAACAAATCAAGAAACAATTTCCCCAGCCAACTTTATTTTCTTTTTATACAGTTCTCTATAGAGAATGCCTCTCTGCCTTTCATCATAACAGGAGATGGAAGAGTGCTGGCACCTGCCATGGGTTTCAGTCGCGAGCAAGCTGGCAAGGTGTGTTCCATTGCTTACTGTACCGATTCATATGTTCTGCCAATGTAACTGTCCTTATAACATGTCACTCCCTAGCTCTGTTCCCTTTCGAAAGTGTCCTGTAGTTTGTTAAGGGAGCTGGGAACTGTAGCTCTGTGAAGGAGAAACAGCAGTCCTCAGGATTCTTCAGAGTACAACCTGCACTTTAAATATGCATTGGATGTGCTTTAAGTATATGGTGTGGATCTTTGTCTCACCAGACGTTTCCTCCTAGCCCGGTGACTCCCACCTCCCTGTCCCCAGGTCCTCTTTTCAGTAAAAGGCATCATTTGGATAGGGCCACACAAATGATGCTAAAAAAACACAGACACAACGGTTTATGGAGGGAAAAACCATGCAGCAGGCTTCTGCTTCTCATGCAGAACTGTAACTGAAAGCATAGTGCTTGAGAAAGCTGACTCAGCCAGACTCCCGGTATGATAAGGCAGTAGGAACAAAACACGACATTCTCCATTTCAAGGTACTGTGCCTTCCTGTTCCTGGGGCTTCTGTGGCACTTCAGTCTTCCCTCCCTAGGTCTCTTGGACCCAGCAACATACTAAGAGCTTGCTTTTGACTAGACCTATCCCTCCTGCGGGACGCGGGTGGCGCTGTGGGTAAAACCTCAGTGCCTAGAACTTGCCGATCATATGGTCGGCGGTTCGAATCCCCGCGGCGGGGTGAGCTCCCATCATTCGGTCCCAGCTCCTGCCCACCTAGCAGTTCGAAAGCACTCTTAAGTGCAAGTAGATAAATAGGGACCGCTTTATAGCGGGAAGGTAACGGCGTTTCCGTGTGCTGCGCTGGTGCTGGCTCGCCAGAGCAGCTTTGTCATGCTGGCCACGTGACCCGGAAGTGTCTTCGGACAGCGCTGGCTCCCGGCCTCTTAAGCGAGATGAGCACGCAACCCCAGAGTCGGACACGACTGGCCCGAAAAGGGCAGGGGTACCTTTACCTTTACTTTATCCCTCCTGCTTGAAATTCACGCCATGCCGTTCTCCCTGCAGACGTTCTCAATGGTCATTGTGGTAACGGACAGTGGTGGGAGAAGCTGCCGCAGGACTCTGGCAGTGAAGGTGCTGCCTGTTTACCACAAGCAAGTCAATTTCACGTGAGTTGAGTTGTTACTATGTTGTTTTTAATGGTGTTATATGGTTATATGCCACCCTGATATTTTATGATATGCTGGTATAGGGCACTTTTATGAATAAACAGTGGGGAGAGGGATACAAAGGCTCTTTGGCTCCAGGTTCCCCACAGCATAAACTTAAGGTATGGGCTACTTGCCCCAATATGTTCTGCCACCGCTGGTGGTTATGCAATATCATAAGAAAGGTGTGCTTAAGAAACTTTTACCACAGAGTAGAGTATGCTGGGGCATCACTCCCAGATCATGTCTAGTCACACTTGACCTGAGAGTTGCACTTCTGTGACACTGCAAAGGATTAAAATAGTGCTTTTTTGGCACCTCTAAAATATCGCCTCCTCACAAAGCAATCACTTTTGATGTAAGGAATGTACATTCAGGCCATCAGAGATTTGAGCCAGGGCAAGAGGCTACTGATCTGGGCTTCCCCATTCCAGGGCACATGTGGGACCCATCCACTTCCCCTCTCATTAACTTGTACCAGAGAAGGCAAGTCCTAGCTCTGACAGCCTTTTGAGTAGACAAACAGCAGTTCCCTGTGATACCTGGAGTGTCGCTTTTCCCACCCACATCCCTTCAAGTGCCATGCCAGAGAGGCTATTGCTAACTAGTGGCTGCCAGTCCCTGGTGGTAGAGGTGGTAGAGATTATCTGGATTTGAGAGCAGAAACTGAATTAGGAGAGATTATTCACTTGCTATAAGGGAGCTGTGCAAATCCCCTCTAGTGTCAGGACATGGTTTACTGTCTCCTCTGTCCCATGGGCCTGGGCAGCACAACATGAGCAGTGAGGAGTGTGAGCTTCTCTGAAACACCACCAGCCACCATTGTATTGGGGACTGGGCCATCGCACCACTTCAAATTCTTTGAAGAAGCATAGAGCAGGGAGGACATTCAGGTGTGTTTTTCTCTTTCTTCCCTTTGATGCCACACATATTGTTGGAGTTGCATGGAGCAGCCATAACTCACTTTCCTATTTTTCAACATGACTCTAAAAGTCCTTGTTGTCCTGTTAATGCTCTGCTTCCTGTATTATCCCAAAACAGGAATATTCAACTATGAGTAGATGGGGTGGTGTATAGCACCTGGGGCTTACACTTTTTTCTTCATGATTTAGGGAGTCATCATTAGCAATATTGGTATCAGAAAACACAATTCCCCTCCAGCCTATTGTAAGAGTCAATGCCAGTGGGGAAAATGTGCTTTACCGGATCATCTCCTCTCTGCCCACACGGCATTTCACCATTGAACCAGGTAAGGAGAATCCAGGGATGTGGCATGGAACCCACACAGCCTCAGGGAGGGCTAGGCCTTCTGTGGTGGTCATCAACAATGGTCTTCAAACTATGTCAGCCATCTTACTCTCAAGGAGCTGAGTGATCACAGCCTGTCTCTTGCTTGCATGCAGACACAGGCATAATCAGAAACACGTATGACCTAAATCTGAGACGCTACCCAGACTTAACTGAAACCCTGCTCACTGTGGAAGCCTACAACATGCTACATCCCACAGATAAAGCCACCATCACCGTCAACATTACAGTAAAGCGGCAGAACCTGCAAGGACCTCTGTGCACCCCTGCTGTAATTGTGTAAGTCTCCATAGAGCAAAAGGATCTTACTCAAGGCTGAGCCAACAAAATAAATGTAGAGTTTGAGGGTCTCTCCCTACCTGCTATGCACAGCAGGGTATAGCAGTATTTAGGGTATAAGAGGATCCATGAGTATTAACCATGAGTAGGCAAATTAAGGCCTGGGGGCCAGATCTGGCCCAATCGCCTTCTAAAACCGGCCCGCAAACGGTCTGGAAATCAGTGTGTTTTTACATGTGTCCTTTTATTTAAAATGCACCTCTGGGTTATTTGTAGGAAATAGGAATTTGTTCTTTTTTTTTCTTTTCAAAATATAGTCTGGCCCCCCACAAGGTCTGAGGGACAGTGGGCCGGCCCCCTGCTGAAAAAGTTTGCTGACCCCTGGATTAACTATGCCTCTGAGAGGAGAATTGGGTCTAGAGCGGTGGTGGGGACCTGTGGCTCTCCAGATGTGATTTGGCCTCAGCTGCTATCAACTCCAGACAGGGATGAGGAGTGTTGAAGATCAGCAACAACTGGAAGGGCCACAGGTCTCCCACCCCTGATCCAGAAGTAAGAACGATCTTAAGGGCTAATGAGTCAGAGCAATCAGAGCACAAGAATTGTCTTCTTTCCACTGACAGAACAGTAGCCCTATGGAGAAGCCTTGACATGCTTGAGCTTCTGTTTGTCTTGTCAACAGTGATCAGCTCTAAGAGAGGTTATTGAGAAACATAGGCAAAGCGGGGAGGAGGAGATTTTTCTCTCCTTTCAAATCGCCATTTCTATCCTTCTGCATCTTTTACTCTTTGTGGCTATTGCTGCTTAATCCTAGGATTGAGATTCCAGAGACGACCCCCATTGGGACGCCACTGCCGTCTCCATCTTGTAATGATGTAGAGAGTAGCAGCGATAGGCTTCACTACGAAATAATGGAGGGCAGTCAGAGCCCTCCCTATAGCTTCCAAATGAGGCACTCGGAACTACAGGTAAGCCCTTGGAATGGACTTATTTCTTTCATCATATATGTTAGGGAGAGGGAGTGTGGAGAGTGGGCAAGGCTTAAGGGCTGAGTAGCTTCCAACATACCTAGCCATCCTCTCAGTTTTGCCAGAATTTAGGGCAAAATGTGACTCAGGGTACTGCTTAATTCCAATTCAGTCACTTCTGGGTACCTGAGAGATAATGAGTGTAGTATCTCTAATTAACAATGAGTTTACCATTTTCCCAGACTAAGTATCTCCCCTTGGCAGAGGATGCTATTAGTTTAAGATGTGCCCATATGGTCCTGACCTTTCTGTCCTTGGGTCCTGGCAGGTGAACACCACTTTGGACTGTGACTCTGAAGCTATGGCCAGACTTAACTTCCAGTACCAAGCCACCATTCTAGTGACTGATGATGGAAGTCCTCCACAAAACAGTGCGTACTGCTCTGTCAGTCAAATGTTATTTGGGTTTGGTCTTCTTTTGATACTGAACACAGAAGGTCATGGGAAATCAGGACTTCAGCAAGATCTCTCCTGGATTGGTTTGCTTTGAGGTATGGTAGGAATCAAAGGGCAGAGGTGACTTCCCCTGGTAAAATCCTCACTGCAGAAACAGTTATTGGAGCTCTCTGTTGGCGAAGGTAAATCTATCATGTTTATGGCTGTTGTCTGGATTAGTACCAGGGCCTAGGAACCCAGTGAAATGCAGGCACAATGCAAGCACTTGCTGAGGATCAGAACTAAATTATAGGCCAGATGGTATGTGCTCAGTAGGCAGTGACAGTGTTTTAATGAGCCTGTTTGCATATGTTTCATAAGAAGTTGGAATTTGGATTTATAGCAGAAGACAGCATTCACCCCCCCCCCATTATATATTTCTTTTGGCTCTTGGTTCTTGGCTTTGGCTTCTGTTAATACACACACACACACACACACACACACACACACACACACACACCACACTTGGGTGCTTCCCTTTTGGCTTTTATGAATCCAAAATCTGTACCAATAAACTTGAGTTCTCTAACCTTTGTATATTATGTAAAAAGCTATGCAAAGTCCCATCTCAGCTCAGACCTCGATGAGCTCTAGTTCTGAGGGCCTTCTGGCAATTTCCTTATTGCAAGAAGTTACAGGGAACCAGGCAGAGGGCCTTCTCGGTAGTGGCACCTGCCCTGTGGAATGCCCTCCCAGGAGATGTCAAAGAGATACAGTGGAACCTTGGTTGTCGAACATAATCCTTTCCGGAAGACCATTTGACTTCCGAAACACTCGACAACTGAGGCACAATGGGCGGTCAGCAAATTCCATTGCAAAAATGGAGAAACATGCCTCAGAAGCCGTTTGACTTCCAAGGAGCATTTGAAAACAGAAGCATTCACTTCTGGGTTTTCGACGTTTGGGTTCTGAATTGTTCAGCTTCCGAGATGCTCGAAAACCGAGGTTCCACTGTAATTATACAACCTTCTGTAGACATCTGAAGGCAGCCCTGTATCAGGAAGCTTTTAATGTATGATGTTCAGTTGTGTTTTTGTGTATTCTGTTGGAAGCTTCCCAGAGTGGCTGGGGCAACCCAGTCGGATGGGCGGGATAAAAAAAACAAGTTGTTGTTGTTGTTGTTGTTGTTGTCAGCTGCTGACCACTGCAAATTCTACTCAGCTTCTGCTCTGGCTTAAGAGATTTTTACCAGACAATTTGAGGATGATTCAGAGGCAATAGGATAGCCATCTCCAACTATGTGAATAGGTTTTCTGATGCTCCAGAGACTTAGGACCTGAACAATGGGTTCAAATTTCAATAAAAGAAAATTTAGATTAAACTTTAGGAATAACTTCTTCACCCTGTGAGCCACCTGACAGTGGAACAGGTTGCCTTGGAAGGTGATGGGCTCTCCTTCATTATAGGCTGGCCATCTGTCCAGGATGCTGTAGCAGACAGTTTCCTGCATCAGCTGAGGGGTTGGGCTAATGACCTTTGAAGCACCAGTTCTGTCACTCTATGATTCTGTACTTTGCAGCCTGATGAACTAGAAATCTCCCTTAATTAAAAAGAAATGAAAAGAAATCTAAGGCAGCAATCCTAACCCTATTTACCCAGGACTAAGCCCTACTGAATTCAATAGGACTTACCTCTGTGTAGTCATAGTTAGGCTGGTGCTGTAAGAGCCTTAGGGTGCTAAATTCTGAGCCCAGTACCACATTCTGTGCTTCTTTAGTGCAAAAGTGGAATCACAGAATATAAACAGCCTTGATTGTACCATTTTGCTCTGTTCTTAAGAGTAGCCTCTCCGTACCACCTCACTTGACTTGGCCACCCATATCGTGGGCCCATCTTGATACAGCCATCTACTAGGAATAAAAAAACAGATTTGCAAACAATCTCTTCCTTTGGGGATGTTTGAACAAGGAAAGGGTGTATTTGTGCAAAGCTGCAATCCACATTCCACTTCTGCACAAGCCTGAAGAGGCAACAAAGTGTAGTTAACATTGATTTGCCACAACCCTACAGAGAATAGCAAATACTGACACAGTGACCAATCCTTCTGTTACATTTTCCAAGTGCCTTCAAAAGCATTCCAATGAAGAAAACATGTTGGAAAAGGCCTCCAGGTTGAACATTTTAGTTGCCTGACCACATTGGTTAATGAACAATTTGTAAAAACCTGACTGAGAACAAACCAGGTAGTAGCTCAACAATGAACTTTGTTAACGGGTTACCACTGAAAACCAAAGGTGCCATCCAACCAAAGAATTTTCAAGTTTGATTGAATTCAATGAACATGACATAAGACTATGCCTGCCACCCTGCATTGAAATCACTGTGCTTATTGTTAATTTGATTGTGTTCTGGGTGTACAGGGAGATAAGAATCACCAATTATTGTATACCATAAAAGTCATGGCTAAACAATAAGGGAAACTTTCAAAGCAGCTGTAGAAATTCTTCAAATCATCTGCCCTTATACTTGTGGCTGGTTGATAAATAATCATACTTTTATCAATAGCATACAGAAGATAATAATGACGTGTTGATATTTATTGATAGAGAAAATGTACGTCATGTACTACAGGCTGTTGACTACAGTCATGTACTACAGTTGTTGGCTGATTTGACCTTAGAAGAAGTCCAACGAACGTCTTCTGTGGTACATGAAGGCAGACTGTTACTAAACAAATTTGTCATGGACAAGCAACAACTGCATGTGGTCTGTGTCAAAAAATAAACAGAGGATCAAACAGAAAGCCCAGCATGGACCACCCTCAAAGGGACACATACTTCACACCACAAATAGCAAACTGACAAACATCCAATAAAATTGAAATAATTAAAGCACACAAACATGAGAATTGTACGGGAAATTTTCTGGATTTTTAAAAAACAGTTAAAATGAATGTGCAAAGAATGTGGTATCCACAATGGGTTCATAGACAGTTAATATGTCTAATAATTGCAAACATTGAATATATAAGAGTATAAACCGGCTAGATGAGGGTCACGGAGGCAGGTTGTAAGAACAAAACAGCGAGCTCTTTGACTGGGTGGTTGTGAGAGCCATACCACACCAGATTCTGGCCCATCACCAAATAATTAAAACTACACACGAGGTGACGACCAATTGGTTTAAATCTGGATCTGCCCCAATCACATTTCAAGCAGTGTTTAGAGGGACACAGTTTTTAAAGTGAATGGGGTGGTAGGTATATGGGGTGTGTGTGTGTGTTTGTATTGAGTACCTCCCAGCTGGGGCAAAAGACCCTGACAAGAGAGGCTACAGGGAGGTAAGTGACAGGTATGCAGTGCTCTGTTCACACATCCCTCTTGCTTGAAAAATCAGACCCCACTTCCTCTGGTTACATGTAACTGGGTTTAAATTAAAGTTGAAACCTACAAGCCTGCAGCTATCATGTACAATTTGAGCCGGGCATTTTGCTAATGGTTATGTAGGCTGGTTTCTCAGTTCCTAGCCAATGCTTAGCCAACGCCTGCTGAAGCTCGAGATTTTGCTTCCATATTTATTGAGCATCCTGATTGGTTTGTACAAATTATATGGGGAGTTGCTATGACATCCATTTCCTTGAGTATTCTCCCAGATTTTTTTTAATGGGGAGGTTATATGATGTCTTATCAGGCAGTACAGTATTTATCCCATAATTCCCAGTGCATTTCCACATCACTTTCCTTACCACAAAAAATCTAGGATTTTCCCCCAGGGGTGGGGGAGGTGTTGTGCAAGAGCATCAAATCAACTGTAGCTGTGCAACTTGAATTTTCCAGTATGTGATTGAATCTCACCTGTAAAATAGTAAGTCTGAAAGTGTCCCTAGTCACGCAGGCTTCTCAGATTTGTTTCTGTCCCCTGCAGCCACAGTGCAGGTGTTAGTGACAGTAAGCCGAGTGAATGAATACGAACCAGAGTGCTCAAGGCAATTCTTTAGTGTTCCAGAAAATGCAGCCTTTGGATACTTCATTGGCAGCATCAATGGCACTGACCGAGACTATCCTTTCAACAACATCATATACAGCATCCTGGGTTCAGAGGATTCTGTTTTCTACATTGGCCGTCGCTCAGGTAAGGAAGGGGATTGGAATCCTGTATGACGTATCCAGGTAAACTTATGTCACCTGCTCTTAGCCCTACTTCCCTGGTTTTATATAACACACCACTTGTCTGGGTTTATTCTTCAGATCTTGACTTAATTGGGCTTTCTTGCATTTTTATTTAGATTAAGGTTCCTCCCTCTCACACACACCCAGATTGGGATTGATCCCGTCAGCCTAGAGAACTCCAGAGGATTTTGCTAGGGAATAATGGCCCATGCTTCACAACACTTTGCCTTCTACTTTCCCAAGGCCCATACTCAATATCATCTCAAGCAGAGCATTTAACACCCTTTTAACTACCTACTATACTCGCATCAAAGGGGTGGAAGAATGGAAGTGGGGATTCAGCTTTGGCAGTTGTGAATATGGACCTGGGAGTGGCCGTTATTACAAAGTACAGTGGTACCTCAGGTTAAGTACTTAATTAGTTCCGGAGATCCGTTCTTAACCTGAAACTGTTCTTAACCTGAAGCACCACTTTAGCTAATGGGGCCTCCTGCTGCTGCTGCGCCGCCAGAGCACGATTTCTGTTCTCATCCTGAAGCAAAGTTCTTAACCTGAAGCACTATTTCTGGGTTAGCGGAGTCTGTAACCTGAAGCGTATGTAACCCAAGGTACCACTGTAGTATAAATGCACAATTTTATCTTTGTGGCACAGGTGAGCTCTATGTGTTGGGACCACTGGATTATGAAAAGCAGAAGTCATATCATTTGGTCATCCAGCTAAGGGACTTTGATAATGGCGTAAATCCTGAATCGACGAGTCTGTGTAACATCACCATTAATGTGCAGGTAACTGGACTTGGCAGGTGGGTGAGTAGAGTGAGGTTGTTGCAAAGCTTTGAGTGGGACTAGGTCATCTATGAGATCACCTTACCCCACATGTGTCCACTCAACCACTTTGATTGGCAGAATCGGCACTTTTTACAAGTTAAGGAGGAAGTTGAGTTAAGGAGGAAATGCAGTTTGAAAATGTTTGTATAAAAAAAACCAAGGAAGGGGAGTAGGGAAGTGTAAATAATTGTGTATGTGATCAAATTTGATGGTTACTATTTAAAATTTGAAAAAACTGGGAATTTTTTTGTAATAAAATAAAAATAAAACTACAGTACATACAGCAGCTGTTTACAGCCTGCTCAGGATGCTGACCTCAGTATACAGTGAAAGTTGTTTAATTGTTTCTTCCTAGGTCATAGTCCTAATGGATATCAATGGTCCTCAAAACAGTTTTTTTGCCCCAAAAGGGAAGCTCCCCTTGGTGCCAATGGGTAGTTTTATGGGTAATGAAATGATCAACCCACTGAGGCCCTAGCATTCAAGACATTAAATTATTCTTTCATTGGCTCAGACCAGAATCTGAAATGAACTTTGGGAAATGAAATTGCAGAAAGTAAACCCTTTCCTGCCAAAATCAAGTGCTGTGTTCTGTAGACACCTGCTCTATGTCATCTTTTGGGTGTTGCTTGGTTCACACAGAACGCTGCAAAAGCATGGGTTATAATTGCTTCTTAACACTTCGGGTAATGTGAGAAGCCCAGCACATGAAGGGGTCCTTGCATGGAACCTCGCTTCTTGGAGCACCAGTGATAATTGCAAATGGGAGATGGGAGTTTGGGAACAATCCTTTCCAGGACTTCTGTGCCGATAAACACGACCCCTTTCCTTGCTCCTAGGATATAAATGATGAGCCCCCTGTGTGTAATCCACCCTTTTATCAGAGTTTCATACTTTCCACAAGTACTATGTGTGTCACTACTCTGCAATGCACGGAAAAGAATGAACGAAGTGAACTCACCTACAGGATTGTTGGAGGTATGGAATGGCTGAGGCAGAGCATTAGGGAATAGGCAACAAAGAGGCTACCCTAAACTGTGACATTCTTTGGTTCCAACTCCTGAGTGAAGCTGCTGAAGAACAGAGGTGGATTTAGAAGATATGGGCTACTGTTTGAGCTAGATAGCCATCAGTGGAGGGAAACAGGAAATTAATGGTGTGCTGAAGCTAGAACTCTCAAGGCAGAACTGAAGTAGCAGAAAACATGAGAAGGTCTGCCTGAGGGTGCAAGCCTATGCAAAGAGGGCAGCAAGGGACTGCTCTAGGTTGTGTTTCTGATGGCAAATACTGAGTGTGCGTCATACACTTAAGCAGGTTTAATAGTCCTTCCTCCTCAGGTCAGTGGTGTAGAGAAGGAGGGAATGCATAGTTCTGGAGCTTCTTTCAGAGCTGGAGCAATGGCATAACCTGCCAGAGTGCCAGGAATAACTGACTGGTCCTCATTGCTCTGCCAAGTGGACTAGGTGATAATGAGGTTTTCAAGTTTGACAGATCACCGTGGAGGAGGTCAGAGAACGAGGAAAATAATTGCACAGAGGCTACATACTTCTTTCTTTTTATTTGAGTAGGTTCCTACTTCACATTAGCAGGTAAATGGTTACAATTTAGATAGATTGTTTGCATTCACAATGGAAAGCTAAAAGTTACATCTTAGCTCAGATGTGTTTTACAAGTTACACCTATGCAGTAAGCACCAATGAGTTCACTCCCAGGTAATTACACATAGGTCTACAGCCACACGTATCCTAATAAACTGGTATTGGGCTTTGAACTGCTGCTCTGTATGCTGTTTATAAATAAATCAGCACAGTTGGGGGGGGGGGAATTAGACTCTACTTTGGGTCATGGCAATGCATCCCCCGCCCCCAGTCTATGACAGTTAATAATGAATACCTATATTTAAATTCTGAAGTGCACTATACCACTGTCCTAGAGAATCCTGAGAACTGTAGTTATGTGAAGGAGGCTTTGGAGCTCAAACGGACGTCCCTACACTCTTACAAAACTACAATTCTGATGATTCATTCGGGGGAAGCCAAAACAAGTTAAAGTGATATACAGCTGATGTAAGTAAGGTTTGCAGTGTAGATGTGCTCCCTCCCTCTTTTTCAGGCAACACAAATGGGCGCTTTCGCATGAATGGAAATTGTGTGCTCCATAATACCTTCTCCTATGACCGTCCTGGCATCTTTGACCCCCTCACTTTTGAGCTGCTGGTGGAAGTGACAGATGGTGGGAGCACACCTCGCTTCAGCAGCACTGCAACTGTTCTCGTTTACGTGACTCCCTGGACCACGACAGTGCCTACTACTACCACCACCACCACGGTGAGGGGGCAGATAAGGACATGCTGTTGCCAGGAAGCCTTGATTCAATCTGATTCACAGGAGTAGTCACACTTGCACCAGTGCCCCTAGACCCACAGCTCTTTCCCTGGGCTATGAAGTGTGTCTGCTATAGGATGCTTGCTTGCATTATGGTAGCTTAATAAGTCACTTAATAAGTTCCATTTATAGGTGAATGCGACCTTCCTAATATGACTTGACCTTTTAGCAGCATTTGACACCTTGAATTTGAATTTGACAGCATTTGGAAGCCACCTGGATCATCTGAAATTAGACATTAGAATTGGAAATTGGAAATTGAAATTAGTGACTGTGTGATCTCAGAGTAGTAATGGGTGGCTGCTAGCGCTGCTGAGTTGCAATTATTGCATGGACTATAGCAAGATTCCACCTTGACCTCTTTACTGTTCAGTGTTTCTGAGTAGTCACTAAGCGAGATCCACTGATTATTTGCAGTGCAGTGAGAACGAAGAACACACAGTTCCAGGACTTTTTTTTTTCAGAGCAGAAGTGATGAAATAATTGCTAGAGTGCCCAAGTTGAGAGTGGCATTCATGACTATGGGACATCTTACTTCATCCTCATAATAACACACTTTATGAAGAGTTGTACTTGAAGATGGTTTGGAAGCTTCTATTGGTGCAGAATGCTGTGGTAAATATTTTGGAAGAATATTCCCGTGAGTCAGTAGTAGCAGCTCCCAGGTTCAAGTGAAAATGCTTTTAATAACCTTTAGAACAGGGGGTACATGGGTATGCAGCCTCCATTAATCATAATTTGGGAATAAATCTATTTCACTGCGTGCCATGCTGGAAAAAATATTCAGTACATTGTCAACAGGTCAGAAGGGCTTAGTTAGTCCAGTAGACTCTTACTACAGGTTAAGAGCATCCCCACACACTGATGAAGGAACAGATTGAGAAAAAGTTATTGGAAGGTTTAGATTTGAATAATTCCACTAGTTCCAATGACTTGATGGGCTTTCTCAAGTGGAGCCTGACAAGCCTGAGCTTGTGTGGTTCTGCATACTAGATTTATGTTGTTTTGATTTCAGACGGTGCCCAAGGAGCCCATCACTTTGCACAGAACTCTGAGGTATTGGGCACCAGATCCCTGGTTCGTGGTGGTTCTTACGCTCACTGGAGCTCTCCTCCTTTCTGCCTTGGGTTTATTGTTCTGGCGACTCTGCTGGAGGTGAGTTTCCAGTGAAACTTCTCTATCTATGCCTTATTTCATATCAATTCCTGACTCAGCTTTGATGTCAGTGGGGTCTTCATTAGCAGTGGCGGTTACCCAGGCATATTCTGGAAGGGGACCTGTCGAATCTGTAACCAAATATGAACAATCGTTTTAACAAGAAAGAGCCTGAACTGATCCCATAGACAATGCTCTATTGCCCTCCCTGCTACTTTGAAAAATGTGAGCTTTTACAATCTGTTGGATGCCGCCAAAACCTTTCTCTTGCCCTCTTGAGCTCAAGGAACATTTTGGCTTGCTAAGTACCTTCTCAGAACTCTCACTGTTGTTTGTGTTTCAGGAAAGCACCAGGAGAGACATCTCAGCCCCTACTGCAGAACAAGTAAGAATCCCTATTCATGACACAGAGCCTTGTGCGACTTGGGGGAGTGTTGATTCTCATGGCATTACTTGGACAGGGCTGAAACTAGGCTTTCTGTTACTCGCGTCAAATACCCAGTTTGTCACATACCCCCACATGTGTTTGCGTACACACGTATACACACCCACCCACCCACCCCTCTCAACATATTTCTTCATAAAGGGCATAAAAAGTAGTTTGAAAGAGGCTGGAGAAGAGATAATCTCTCCAAATAGTAAAATTGTCTGTGTGTGTATCTGGCTTTCATTCAGCCTTAAGTAGATCTCCTCAGAAAGTGATAGATCATTTGAGGAATTATAAGGAGTATTATGACTGTATGATATAGCAACAATAACAACAGAAGCTGTGATAATGATCGGGCACATACCAGAGAGTAAGCCCTATTGAACTCAGTGAGACTGACTTCTTCTGAGTAAAAATGCTTAAGATTGCAGTATAAGACTGCAATCACAGTTACCTGGGAGTAAGCTGCATTGAATTCAGTGGGACTTACTTCTTAGTAGTAAAGACTTGCAGTTTAAGGTTCTAAATAGTGAAATAAAAGAATAAATACTCCACAAGTTTCCTTAAAAATATGCTGGATGCTGAACCATAGCAATTAAATAATTTAAAGTGGATTGGCTACATTTTCCTTACAAATTACAGGAAGGGATAAATACAAAGTGCTTCATATGCCAGCATCACATTTCTTTCATTGCAGGAATTTTATTTTCAGTATGAAGAGGACTCAGTTTTTATAGCTGATTGTATGCAGCAGTGCCCTCTTTATATATTCACATGGTGCAAACATGTATGTTGTCTTTTAGATCCACACACACACGCAGAGAGAGAGAGAGAGAGAGAGAGAGAGAGAGAGAGAGAGAGAGAGAGAGAGCTCTTTTAATTGATCTCTGAGATGTTGTGAGAAGCAAAAGAAGAAAGCAACAAAACTTCCCCTTTTCATCTTTGCTTGGAGAGCAACCTTCTTCAGGATTTCTCTTTCACACACAGTTCCAAAAACAGAGGGGGGGGGGGTTCTTCAGTAGCGCCCCTCTAGAGGCTTCACACGGGCTGAGATCTCAGCTAGCCACCCCACCCCTTGGAAGGATCTGTCTTAAAGGCTTTGAGGAGGTACAGAAATGAGCTGAAGCACATCTCAGCTAAGAAGATGGAGTTATAACAGCCACTGACCACATACTACTTGGAAGGGCCCAGCTGATGTCATTGCTATGGTGGGGGGGGGGTTCCATAGTTTGTTCAACATTCAGGAACTTTATGTATATACAGCAAATACAGACTGTCAAAATTCTGTGCCAATTTAGCAATGCAAAAACTGCACCAAGAAAAACAAATTATATCACTCCTTATGCTTTATGCAGATTCATTAAATATGCTCATTTGCCATCATTCTGCTGCTTCTCCCGGTCATGGAGAGAAACATAATGAGCTATGCTGGGCACCAAAGCCTCACCATATGGCTGTGAGGAAATCTACGGAGTTTCCTCACGCCTCCCAGCTTTTTAAGTTTCACCAGACATTGTTCTGCATATTTTTGAGCCTGGTTTCACAGCTTTATGGGATCTTGTTTTATCTCTCTTTTTCTCTCTGTCTCTTTCATCAAACAGGGAAGTTTGAATTCTACTGAACTTGTGTGAGGTGCTCACTGTCAAAACACACACCTCTGGTCACTCTCAGTGATAAGCTCTTATAACTCCTGTATCAGAAGCAATAGGGTGAACTACGGTTTCCTTGGCCAGCAAGAGACTGAAGGCCTATGCAGCTCTCAAGAATGGGCCTCTCTCAGCTGTCCAAAGCCTTCACTATAGATGCTTCTGGCAGAGTTAATTGGGCAGATTTGGGAGGGCTAAGCCTAATAATAACACAGCCAGGTCTCCCTGCAGTGGAGCAGAGCTTCATCTTAATGATTAATCCAGACTATTGCTTTGTTTGCCATTAGCCTTGATGGACTCTCACAAGGATGCCGAGTTCCTTCTGATCCACATTTCTCATTCTGTAGGGACAAAGGAGTGGAAAGAAATTACGTCACAACAGAAGAGCCAAGCAAGGAGAAAGGGAAAGATTCCACTGAGCCACTGAGTCTGGTACGGCATAGTCCACTTTCAGTTTCCCCAGTTGGTTTGTACTTAGCTTGCTTCTACATGCTGCTATCAGTCACCGGCAATCAGCCTTGTGGCAATTCTGCACTTCCATGTGTGGAGCAGCCTTCCTCACCTGGTGCCCTTTAGATGTTTTGGACTACAACTCCCATCAGCCCTAGCCAGCATCACCCATGATGAGAGATGATGGGAGTTATAGTCCAAAGCATCTGGAGGGCACCAGGTTGGGAGAGAGTGGTCTAAACTGATATGGGGCCATGAGTTTGTCAGGGATTTTATGCTCAGCAGTAGCTGTGTGACACTCTACTGTGTGCTAATGTTTCTAGATTGTGCGGCCAACCATATTTGTGTTAGCAGTGTACAATCCATAGAGCATGACATAGAGCCTGGCATGTCTTGTGTCCATTGGGATCCAGTAATGTGCTACTACCTACTTGGTGAAATGCTCAGTTCAAAAGCAGCTTTCCTTCCCTCATAGTGCTCCTTGCCCTTGGTACCCAAGGTTGGGACTGATTATAACGTTAGTTCATCTGTTTCTCTTTCTCTCTTGCTGTAGCAACTCCAATTTGATGGTCGTGCCCAGGACCCTGGTAAGCTCATTCTCCATTGTTTAATAATTGTTTCAAAGCACTCTCATGGGGTGTATAGCATGGGGACAGTATAGCAGTTCAGTCAGTTTATCAATCATCAAGCAATCAATGCGACATGCACATGTTTTTTCACGTCATTGAAAGAACAGCCATGCCATGCTTCCCCCAGCTACAGCTGATTTCATTAGTACATGGGTGAGAACACAACATTTTTAGATTGTGTGGGCCAGATCCTTCTCTGGACCCAACACCAAAGACCAACTTTGACAGGTGAGTAGAGCAACCCATCAGTCACATGACATCATCATACTGTTGGATAGTTGACAGATGGGCATTTACCTCTTCCACCTAATTACCTTGTGACACCAGCTTTGAAGCCTTAACGGGAGACAGCTGTATGTAAGCTCATTATTTCTGAGGTTCTAACCTATTCCCATAAACCAGTCTTAAAGGGGCAATAATGCCACAACCTCCTGCATTGGAAGAGTGCAGGGTTGACCTCCCCACACCTCAGCAATTTTGCTTTCTGCAGGGATTGGGTGCATATCTGAACTGGGCAGGACTGACCTCTTTTCATATCAACTGATGTTGGGGAAGCCAATCCTGCTTTCTGCAGGAACCAACTGTACACATCAGTTCCCACGAGGAACAGGCACATGCAGCCATACCATTGCAGTTCAGCAGCTGAAAAGTGGGTGGTTCAGTCTTGCTTCTTTAGGGATCAATTTCCCCCATTCATCAGCTGATGCCAGCTGCTCAGTGGGATGATGCCACCTGATTAAGATGTGGGCATGGTTTCAGGAGAAACCGTTTTATATTTTTAACAAAAAAACTCAAAACGGTTTACAACCCACATTAAAACATAAAATAAAACAATCCAGAATAAAATATTACAGAAGAAAGTCAAGTATACATTCAAAGCAGCATAATGACCAGGAAACTAAAATATGAACTTATAAGATTCAAAATAAAACCTTGCTAAAGGAAGTCACATATAAAATGCACAATTAAAACAGCATAATTAGCAGGAGCATGAAATATTATCATAAGCACAGAACATATCTGCTGCTGTTGCTGCCAATCCTGCCAATGGTGGTTCATGGCGGCTGGCGGCTGTGAAAGCTCAGGCTTGACGACCTGGATCTGCAATAAGACAGAAAGATTACATGTCACAGCAGTCAGCGAACCCACAATCTATAACTGGCTCTCTGGCAAGGATGACAGACTGAGAACCATGTGGGTCTAATGATATTATCAGGCTGTGTAGATCCCTGTAGGATGCCATGACTCTGGACTGGGAAGTTTGAAGGTTCCAAATGAAACAAATGCTAGGTATGAACTACAGATGCCACAGAGCAAGGCCACTTATAACCTCCACGTTTGTAGCTTAAAAAAAATTTATTTCATACAAAATCAGGCATGAATGAAACCATTGCAGAAAACAGGCTAGAAGTATTGAAGCAGGGACAGTGTGGGTGCACAGTGTGGGATTGTTGTTGGGCAGATGGAGAAGGCAAAGGATGGGGACGTGGAGCTAAACTGGACAAAGGCCTAATGTTGTTCCTTGTTTTATGTCCCTAGTCACTGGCCAATATTACCTGTTTGACAGCAGCACTGGAGCACGGCGCTGGGTGTGAGCATGCCCTATTCCATCTTAAGGAACGAGGCACAGGTGTACACAGATAAAAAGGAGAAACAGGGTTTTCTGCACAGCACCAATACTGTCATTTACATATACATATACAAAATTGTTACCTGCTGTTTATGTTGGGCTGGCAACTAGCCTTTCCTATCACGTGCCCCTAATTGTTTACATTGACTTGTGCATGTTCCTGGGGAATCAGAAAAGCCTCTAAGAGCCTCTCCACTGGCAAGCTGTTTTCCTCCTGGCTAGTCTTCATCTGATAAACTTCAAGATCTGACAACTTGGGTTGCTACCTTTGTTTCTTACCCTGCTCTAGAACTTTGTTCTGATCCAGCAGGGCTCTTGTGTTCTTATGTTCTCTGTGAAAATTGTGCCATAATAAAGGATGTGCCTTTGATTGTGTATAGAAAGCCTTTCTTTGACTAACTACTAAGTTAGCACAACCATTTCCAAAATATCTGATACTAGGGGTAGGGAGGTTAACAGGCCAAAGAGCAAGTTCTAAACTTGTGCGTTTCCATTATGTTCCAATAAGAGCTAAGATGTTATCTTTAAAATAAGAGGGGGAGGGGGAGAGCAGAGCCTATTGGGTGCATCTTTCCTAATAGCTCCCCCCCCCCCAAAAAAAACACCACCCCAACTTGGAGCCAGCCTTGTGGCTTGCCCTTAACATCAAATGAACCATTGTCTCTTGACCCAGCTCCCTGAACAAAATACCCTAAATTGGCATGTGTGGTATTGAGAGCATCATATTATTTTGTGCAGCCTGATGTTTCCTGAATTTTGATGACACATGTTACCATCAAACCACACTGAACGCTGACAACAATTTTCATGTGTGAGGCAGGTCAGAAGAAACTTGGAGACCCTCCCATGAAGCATACAATTGCAAGGATTGATTACTAATGTGTTATATATAGAGGATGGCATTTGGAATGTTAAAGAGTGTTCAGTGACACTTAGTAAACCAGTTAATCACTTTCATTTGTTACATACAGAGAGTTGATCAAAGAAGGACACCTTAATCTGCTGACAGCTCTATTGCAGGGACATTTGTCTAACATCAGGATGCCCCATTTGTGTATCTGTCTTCCCTTTTAAATTCTCTTGGCTGAGGTAAGGTGAGCTGGGCCATGGGAACCACAGGTATAACCTTTGGTTACCCCAGAATGACAAATAAATGAGAGCTTCAATAGAGAAGTGAAAGCTGGAAGCGGGTTTTTTAGTTCCAGTTAGTTTCAAAAAGCCCCCATTGTTTCTGCATTAGCTATGCAGAACCACACACTCGTCTCTCACACATAAGAGCAGTGCAATGGAACAAGAAGCTAGAGCTCAAAATCTCTGCTGAGCAGAGGCCACCTGGCATAGATTCCCTATTTCTCTTTTTCCTCAATGCTCTTAAGTTGCCAAGCTGTAAGACACCCTACTGGCTAGAAAGCTGTGAACACCCTGGGGCAGAGTCACATAGGCCCTCTGCAGACTAGAGCAGGTTTGGGGCAGGTGTATTCTGCAACATGGCGTAAACACAGTAACAGTGCTTTAGTGGTGAATTTTTGTTTGGCACATCATTCCACTTTATTAGGTTTTTTTATGCTTCCCCAGTGTTATCACGCTATTCTTGTCTAGAAGGGCACTCTAGTGCAATGGGCCAACCCCCCCCCCCAATCATACAGGAATGTGGTATGAAAAGTAGCAGGTCTTCAGGTAGATGCTACAGGCCATGCACAGACTGGAAATGAAGCAGTGTGACCTCCCCAAAACTTTTGCAGGCACAAACAGTATTGAAACCAGAAGTACATATGGCCAACCCAATAGCATAATGGGCACAAATCATCAGAAACGTGCAATAAAAAGGACATGGGGGGCCACAAATGTTTTGAAACAGGGAATATTTGCATTGGCTGAATATTAACCTTATGCCGCGTATATACTAATCCACTGTAGATGACAGCAATTTACAGAATTAGTATTGGCAATGCAATTTGCATACCTACACTGTACAGGCAATCTGGGTACAGGAATCTACATAAATTGAAAAGGTACCTGCTCTCAACAATACATCTAGTTTTATGTTTGGAGGTTTTAGTAAATTTTTGGTAGACTGTTTCTACTTCTAGTTAGCATGAGATGGTGGTTATTTCTGGGCAATTAATCTAATTTACTATGGTTTTTTTACCAAGCCATGTGTTATCCTGTGTATGGGAGAGGGTCGGGGGGAGGGTCCAATGGGGTAAACATATTGTACACATGATATGGTTTGACCCAAGAGTGTTAAAACATTACAGGAATAAAGCTGTAGCAAAAATAGAGAGTGCTTGGTGCTGTGGTGTTGGAAATATAAATTCAAGAGTGGGAACCATTGTGAAAACAACAGATTGCTGTGACATCTCAAAGACTATTGCGGCATAAGCTTTCATGGAACAGTGCCTACTTTGTCAGATACGTTAAAAACACTTGGCAAGTGAATGTAGATGCAATTGCAACAGCAAAGATGCCTGTGATTTCAGAATAATGTTTCCATTTGAATGGGACCTAAATTCTGGCATCCCAAATTCTAGTATGACAGACCCTCCAAGTGTCCCTATTTTCCAAGGACATCCCTGATTTAGAAAAGTCATCTGGTTTTCTGATTTGATCCCAGAATGTCCCACTTTATGTGTGCTACAGCACAGGACAAACACCAGTTCCCTTGGCCTGAAAAGCGAGGTGAATGCCGCACCTCATGGACACCTTTGACTGGACTTAACCATCCAGGGGTCCTTTATCTTTATAAAGTAAGAGCATAGAGCATATGGGTACCCTAATACTTTCCCCAAATAATATGGGTACCTTAATACTGACCTCAAATAATACCAGCAGTTCACATCATTGAAGGCCTTGGGTTTGTGAAAACCTTCCTCAGTCTTATCTTTGTCTGACTTAGCAACAACTAATCAGTGAGAAGGTGGGTGTAGCTATCCTTGGACAAAGGGATTAAATTCTGCAGTGCTGGAACAAAGCAGAATTTAAAAAACAAGTTTGAAGGAGACGTCCCTTCCTATTATAAAAGCAAATGTATATTTTTCCTTTTTTGTTACAGATAGGTAGCCGTGTTGGTCTGCCATAGTCAAAACAAAAAAATTTTTTTTCCTTCCAGTAGCACCTTAAAGACCAACTAAGTTAGTTCTTGGTATGAGCTTTCGTGTGCATGCACACTTCTTCCTATCTGAAGAAGTGTGCATGCACACGAAAGCTCATACCAAGAACTAACTTAGTTGGTCTTTAAGGTGCTACTGGAAGGAATTTTTTTTTTTTGTTTTTCCTTTTTTGGTCAAACAGGGTTTGCAGGTTTTTCAAATAATATCAAAACCTGCACAGTCAGAGGCAGTCAGAGGCAGAGGTGCAACACAGACACACTTTGAGCAATAAGTTTTATTTAAAATGACCATCTGTCTCCAGTCCAAATCATTCCAGCCTTGAACGGAAATTTGTAAAAATAAAAAAAATGGTAATAAAAAAATCCTGCAAAGTGGGGATTGGGGCACTCTCTGGGGCAAACAGATTAAGCGTTTTAGAAATTAAGTGTGCTGAGTTTTCTTTTTTCTTTTTTGTCAGATGTAGATTAAGTGTGGAAGGATGGGGTGTGTGAAAAATATAGGGTGTTAACACACTTGCTGCAAGCTTCCTGGTAAGGTAAGGTCAGAGGGCAGGCCTTCAATCACATTCCGGATAAGAGCAGACTTAGCAGAATACCAAAAGCGTGTGTTAACTGATAAAGGTGGCGGCAGGGGTCAGAAACTAAGTTATAGAAAGGTAATCTAGGAACCACTTTCCATGGAAAGAGCAGAGGTCAGGTCCTGAAAGAGCTGCCTCAAGGTGGAGGTAGAGATTAGCAGTAAAAGGCTTCTTCAATTGGTTGATAGGCAATGACTTGTTAGCCAATAGAAAATCGCCCCTCCACAAGAGGATGGTTGCGTCACGTTTGCGCAGCGTGCGTCGGAAAACTGAAGACGGGGGTTCCTGCCGAAGGAGGCGTGGAGAATTAAAAAGAGTGACGATTACACCATCCAATCAGAATGAGGAGCAGTACAACGCCAGGAGCACATCGGTACATGATTGGATTACCCTCCTAGGAAGGCGGACCTTGGACAACACGGTTGCTATGACGGCAGAATGCCCACCTTCCCGGCGCCGCCATCTTGTTGTTGATTCGAACCGTAGGGAGCGGGTGAGGGCAGTGTTTGAAGCCGGCCTGGGGGGACCGAGTAGCAGCGCCCCCCGGCCGGGCAGGGAGAAGTTTCCCTTGGTAAGTGTCGGTCTCGGAAGCGGGGTTTGTGCGCGGGAGGCGAAGGGGAGGGCGCCTCTCTTCCTCTCTCGGCTGGGATCTGAATGAGTGTCGGGAGGGGGAAGAGGAGGCCGGTCGGGGGGGGGGGAGAAGGAAGGACCTCGGTGGGGGCTGAGGTGAGGCAGTGGCGCCTGAGAAGAGAGACCAGGCTCCCTAGTGGGTGTGGTGGGTCCGTGAGGGCTTCTGGGGCTGCCCCCCGAGGGAAGGATCCTGCGCAGGTGTCTTTCCATTGGGGGGGGGGGAGGCGGAGGGTGTTACAAAATGGGAAGTGGAAGCGGCTCTCCTGCCAGGCAGCCCGGTCTGCCAGTCGTCTTCGTTCTCGACGGGCTTCTGGGCTGCCGCTTTTGCATGTTCTGCTGGTTCCTTTCCTCCCCGATGGAGACGCGGCGCCAGGTTGGCTTCGTTCAACCGTCTGTTTTGGAAGCGGGCTTTCTGGTGAATACACGGCGCGTTACTCCTCTTAGTGGTTGACATCATTAGACAAAGCCAATTTGGAATGTGTGTGTAGCTTGGAGTCAGTAGCTGCTGCACGAGAAATTGGGAGGGGGGGCCTTCGTTCAATCCGTTTTTCTCTCCCTCCCCCTCCGCTGCCTGGGAAAAGCCTTTAACGAGGTGACAGGTTGAATCCCAGAGGTCACCATGTCCGTTGGGAAATGGTGTTGGTTTTCAACAGAAGGCGACTGCTTGGCACACTGGACCTAAGTAAGTATGTTGGCCCCAATCCAGGGAACTCTGGGAGTAGCAGAAGGCTCTGTAGGCAGTAAGTATCCGACAACTGACTTTGATGGATCATCCTTAACATAGAACCACATGTAGGGAATTGTGCTGGAACTGGACAAGTAATAACTTTGCATTTTAATATTTTCTCTCTTCCCACCACTTAAATCTTGTTCTAGTATAGGGTTGGGTAATCTCAATCCCAGAGACTGAATGTGGCCCTTCAGACCTCTGTGACTGGCCCTTGGGACTCTCCCCAGGCTAGACCCATAAACAGGCCCTCTCTCAAAGCTGCAGCACACATTGACTGCTCTGCACACTCCTCAAGGGCTTTTGCCTGACAAGAATGTGTCTTTGAGCTGTGACTCTGCCTTTTGCTTGCCTGGATGTAGAGATGGGGGTGGTGTGTAGAAACCTTTGACTTTTGTGTGGCTCACATGTAGCCTACTATATAAAAGTAAAAACTACTTGGGGTCTTTTCAGTAGTGGCCCTTCACACTTGTGGAATGTTCTCGCTAGGGAGACACAACTGGTATCGTCTTTATTTTGGGGCACAAGGCAAAGACGTTTTCTCTTTACCTGGCGTTTGGCCCTTAATATGAAGGCAGTGTTCGAAATACCCCTGGCACCAGGTGTGTTTTGTGACTGGCATTGATCCAGTTGTGACCATGTGGAGATCTCTGGATGCCAGGTTGGCGACTGACATCTCCATCTGTCTGGCCCCTCCAGCCTTCTTAGGCAGGTAAGCAGAAGAGCTTATTTACTGCATTCATATCCCACCTTTTTCTCCAAGGACTACATGGTTCACTTGCTCCTCAGTTAATCCCTACAACGACCGTGTAAGGTAGGTTAAGGGACTGTGACAGACTTCAAGGTCACCCAGTGAGCTACATGACTGAGTGGGGATTTAAACCCTGATTTTCCAGGACCTAGTCCGACACCCTGACTACTACACCACCCTGACTTCCTAGAGTACTTCTGCTATGGGGCAGCTATATAAATTAAGTAGGTACATAAATATGGGGAAAGCAAAATGTTACTTAGAGAAGGATCTGAAATATTTTCCTTGAAGATTAAATTTGTTTTATTCTGAATTGTTTTATTTGTTGTTTCCATGTGTTGTAAACTGCTTTGAGGATTTTTTTTCATTAAGGTAGAAAGTGTTATAGAAATGAAATGAATAGTATTAATACTAAATTTCGCTGGGGGAGAAATGGTGCCTAGACATTCTGTTATGGCGACTGTAGCCTAGGTTTAAGGTGCCGTTTGGCGATTAGCTTATATATCTGAGTTTATAACATTGTTTGAAGGATGGCATTGTGGTGGGATCTGTTAGTCCCTATCTGCTTTATCTGTGTAGCTGTGTTGTTAGATTGTTATTGGATGTTATTAATTGGTTTCAATGTAAGTTTATTTGGATCCTTCCATGAAAAGAGTAACTAACAACTATGATAAATAAATTGCCCCACCAACTTTTGTCTCTGGCCCCTCTCACTCCTGGCATATGGGTCCTGGAAGGTTGTCTATGAAGGAATGCAGGCTTTGGTCTGAAAAAGATTCCCAATCTCCATTCTAGTATATTAGTGTTTTCTCACTTGCTATAACATTTGTTTGTACTTAACATAGTAGCTTGAGCCATAATTCAAAATGTTGGTGCAGGGGAGCTTGCACAGTATAGGTGACACTTAAGTTAAGCAGTTTTGCATGGATACTCCAACCCTCTTGTATAGCCTTTAAGTTAATGCCTAGTTTTCTTACAGGAGGAAGTCAGTTCGCCTAAAATCAGCTGATGAATTTTGTTATACAAGCAAGAAAATGCCTACAGCGGAACCTATTTATAACTAGCTGTGTGTGTTAAATTTGCAGAGATACATGCATTCAGGAAATGATTATGTCAGGAATCAAAGTTAAGATGATTGAAAGTATATTTCACTAAAAAATACACCAACAAGGAAATATTTAATGCTGCTTGAAAGATCACTGCAGCTCAGTCAGTAGAGCATGAGATTCTTAATCTCAGAGTTGTGGGTTTAAGCCCCATGTTGGCAAAATATTTCTGCATTACAGGGGTTGGACTAGATTACCCTTATGGTTCCTTTCAACTCTACAATTCCATGATTCTATTATTTCTTTTAAGGTAACCTTTGCAGCCCAAGGACCATAGTTATTAACTACGATCTGCAGTTTTTAGTGCAGTGGGTACCTTGCAACTTATATTTTATTTATCCTGAAAACTCATTTTAATTAGGTTAGGTTGATAACTTGGCAAAGAATTTAGCTTTCAGAAATATGAGTGCTTTTCATCAACTTGGATTTGGTATGAAGGTTACACTCAGACTTTTTGGATACAAACCAGCCATTGTAATGTAAGAGGAATGGCTGCAATATGCTCTGCATGTAGTTGCCTTTAGTGACTAACGAGTACATTGGTTTTCAACCAGTGTGCTGTGGTACGCTGGGGTGTCTTGAATGATGGTCAGGGGTGCCGCGGGCAACACTGGCCTCTGTCCTTCTTTCCTTCCCTCCCTCCTCTGATGCCCTCTCACATCTGCCTCCCAAAGGCTTGCACAGCTGTTCATTGCAGCAGCCCTGGCTACAAGCTCCCCAGGTGAATGCTGCCTCAGGCTGACCAGGGGGTGCTTCCCAGGCCCCTGTGGGGCAGTTCAGGGCAGCTCAGAGACCAGGGTTAGCAGCAGCTAACCCTGGAGAGGGGAGGGGAGGCTCAGGGAACACTCCACAAGGGACGTGTTTGAAAAAGGGTGAGAGGCTGCCAGCTCTGCAGGCAAGGGGTGACATAACTGGGCTCCTGAGCCCCACAGGGCAGGAAGAATATAACTGGTCAAGGGAGCCATGGACTGAAAAAGGCTGAAAACCTCTGAACTAGTATATCCCTCTTTTTGATGGGATGGAAGACTGGTAGCATTATATGTTAGTGCTTCTGCAGCCACAGCATCATTTTCCAAGCAGATTTCAAGGTCCTGGTTCAAATCTACATACTAAATGGGAAGGGCACATGCTAAACAGGCTGCCAGAACCCATGTGTTCTATCACAATGGGTTAGCCAATGGGAACTTCCTTTGACATTCAAATAGCAACTTGTCAGAATTGTGGTGGGCAAAGGAAGTGTTAAACTCCTCTCCGTGGTCCTAAGATAGTTTAGGTTCCTCTGTGGCTGCCCTTTATGTAAACGCCCCCCCCCCCCCAAACTCACCCACGCATGCTAACCATCATATTTTGTTTATTTCCGGTATCATTTAAAAACACTTCTCTTTGTTACTATCCATGTGTCATATTGAAACAAAAAATGAGCATTAAAGGCTGGTGGTGTTGCTTCTTCACAAATTTGAATTCCTGAAAATTTATCAGAGCCAGAGAACGTATTTCAGGAGTGTACACTTTTGGCTGGCTATGGAAAGTGGTGGGAAGGTAGGATTATCATTTTCTGTTTTTAACCAAGTTGTATTTTACAGTGTTACCTTGGGTTACAGACGCTTCAGGCTACGTGTTTTCGGGTTGTGCACTGCGCCAAACCTGGAAGTACCGGAATGGGTTAATTTGCGCAGAAGCGCCGAATTGTGACCCACATGTGCGCAGACGTGGGTCGTGAACGTGCTTCCCGCACGGATCACATTCGTAACCTGAGGTTCTACTGTAATTGCATTTGCCTGAGATACTATAGCAGACATCCATGCTTCTTAATATATTGATAAACTTCCCAAGCCTCTGTGATAGAATGAGCTATAAATTAATCATTGGTGTTTTAGTGGGTCAGATGAAAGGTGAATCTTTTTGTAGTTAGGTACCCTATGAGTGAAATGTGAGGCAGAAATTTGAGCATAATTGAGTTCTTGTTGACATTAAATTGTCTCTGCTTGGCTTTAAGCATTGGTTCCTACCTGTACAGCATCCCTAAATTTTTGATAAAAGCTGCAACCCTAGCCTAAACTTAAGCTTTATCTTTCTTACTGTAAATTTCCACTGTTGTGTGTTTTTGCTTTCTATATATATATATATATATATATATATATATATATATATCTGAAAGGGTCTGAAGTAGTGCAGAAATGACATTGCTTACATAATTGGCCACAACAGTAATTCAATCATAGTCTCTGCTTAGGTGATGCCACTTCTATCTATCTTCCCTGTATCAAGTGTTTGAACTCTGTAATTGGTACAGAATATGGGAGCCAGTATTCTGACTGGCATGTCTCATCTTGCTGATATTTCACCATTTATAAAAGAGTTCCACTGGCTACCTGTTTGCTTCTTAGCTGAATTCAAGGCGTGAGTACAGTGGTACCTTGGGTTACAAACACTTCAGGTTACAAACACTTCGGGTTACAGACTCTGCTAACCCGGAAGTGGTACCTCGGGTTAAGAACTCTACCTCAGGATGAGAACAGAAATTGCTTGCCAGTGGCGTGACGGCAACGGGAGGCCCCATTAGCTAAAGTGGTGCCTCAGGTTAAGAACGGACCTCCAGAACGAATTAAGTTCGTAACCAGAGGTACCACTGTACTTATGTATAGAACCCATAATTGCTAATTTTAGTCTGTTTTGAGATTTATCTATTGCTTTTATTTTTTATCTGTTTTTAATTGAATTTTGTTTTTGTTGTTTGAATACCATAATATTTTAAAAAATAACCGTAAATTATAAGGGTGTATAGAAGTTTGCAGTAACTTTTTAGTGTTTGAACTCCTTAATGAAGATCCATTGGAGGCTGTTTTCTGGAGACAGTGCAGACAAGACATTGTTATTGGGAAGATAATTGGTGCCAGACAAATGTGGATAGCCCATCATGTTTAGGTGGGGCTTTTTCTTTTTGCAGTTTTCTTTTTAAAAATTGTAAACTGCCCTTGGACTGACTTGTAAGATAGGATAAATCTTAATTAAAATTAACATGAATTCTTAGGCTGCTCCCTCTGTTTCCTAACAGTGTGACAAATATCAAAATAGAATTTACCGGCTGTTGGCCACAGCATGCTTTTGTTGATAATATTTGAGTAAAATGTATAAAATTTGCTCTTAGTGCAATGCTCTTGAAGTGCCTATATCTCTTGTTGGTGTACATGAAGCTACAATACTGTGCACACCTGTCTTTGGGTAAAGCCTATTAGGTAGAATTCAGTGATGTGCTAAGTGAGGTATGGGGGCATATAATGAGTTCCACATGAGCAGTGAGACTCCCCACTCCTCCCCTTGTGTGCCCCCCCCCCATCAGCGTTTGAAACTCCCATTGTTCTAGTGTGTTTTGTAACGGAATTTCATTAGCGCAAGCAGTTTCTGAGCTCTGGGCACAGTACTGTGCGTAAGATTTCAGATTAAAACTGCACAGTGCTGAAGGAAAGGAGGACCCTTTTCTGCCTCCCCACTTCCAGCCACTTCCTGAAGTCTGGAGAAGAGACCCTCTTAAGAATATTAGGGGGGCGGGGCGGGCAGGGGAAGCATGGCTTTGTTTTTTGCAGTCTTCAGATGAGGACTAGACCATATGAAAAATGAACATAAGATTTTAGCTGCAGTTCATTCATTTTAAGCTTTGTATTCTTGTTATAAAAAGTGCACCTAGACATTCCATTGTTGTGCCCATAACCTAGGTTTAAGGTGCCATTTAGCTCCTAGCTTTCATATCTCAGTTTTTACACTGCCCCCATGTACCTCTTAAATCTGTTCCGGGGTTTTTTCCAACCTTCCGAAGACGCATAGCACAAGCAGCTCCCATTCTGTGCATGCAACAACTTAGTTGAATCCCACTCACTGAATACAGTGAGGACCCATCTCTGGGTAACTTTGTCTAGAATTGGGCTGAATGTTATCTGACAGCAAGCCTCTCTCCATTTGAACATTTGTAACATGGCGCCATTTCTGAAAAACAAAAGTTCTATTGGAAAGCTTTCTCAAAATATTGTTACTGAGCTTCTTTGTGGAAGGATCTAAGCTTTTAATCCATCATCACCCCAGAAGAGTAGGAGCAGAATCTATACTTAGAGTATTGTTTGGACTGCAGGATGGAAATTTACTGAAAATTATTGCAAATTAGTGTTCTGAATAAGCCTGTACTCACTGAAGATTGTGAAACTTGCAGACTCTTTGCCTCTTCTTCCTTCCACTGCTTCCCTGCCATTAATCTGGCACAATATATGTAACTTAGGAATCTTATAAAAAGTGAATATTATGCACAGAGTTTTGAGACACATTTCTGTGGAAAGCAAAGAGCAGTAGAAAATCGTTTCATTTCCTGTTAGGAGTTATGCCAGGTCACTAGCATGGCCCTTTGGCAAAATTTGGGTCTTCCCACACAATGGCTTTGCTATGTCATGGCTTAAAGGCTGTTGTATAAATATGATGCATTGTGACTACCATAAGGACAACTTCTGCTCATGCTTGCAAAGAGACTAGACCTCTGAAATATCATTGGTTCTTGACCAGTTTAGGAATAAGAAAATACAAATCTTGTATGTGAGGGGTGGGAGCAGGGCAGAGGGGAGAATAAGAGCACAGGAGTTTCCATAACTGTAAGTGGAAGCGTAAGTTTTATAGATCCCCAGAAATGGAATCTCCTAAAAGAGAAAAATAGGTTACAGTTTGAACAGGTATTTGGCTGGTGTCAGTTTTCTGTCTGTGGTTGCGGTGTGGTTTGAGAGGTGATCCATGCTTCTTCTTTTTTTAAAAAAAATTGCTGCCACATATTGCGGAAGTGCATGGTAAGGACGGCTTTCAGAAACTTTTCCAGTAGGAAAGAGACAAGAGATACAAAAAGTGGGGTATCACATGTGGCAGTTGGGTTTCTTAAGGCAAAGAGAAATTGAAACCATACACACAGCAAACATAGCTTTTGTTTCTCCAGCGTAAAAGGGCAACAGCATCTTGGTGACCAAGTCCTGGAGCAGTCAGACGGCAGTTGCAATTTGCCCCTTGCCTCTTTGCTTTTAGCAAGCATAAGTATGCCAAATTCCACAGGAATAATAATAATAATAATTACTATTATTATTTATTTATACCCCACCCATCTGGCTGGGTTTCCCCAGCCACTCTGTATGTTGTATAGTTATCTCTGAAAAGAGAATACTTCCAAGCACTGCCTCGAATTATAATTGTATTGACATATTAACATTAGTAATTTTGATAAAGCTTTAATTAGCCATTGAAGTAGTGCATCAGGTGCCACTGCCATCAGTCCACACACTCATCTTACTGTAGTGATGTTAAGCTGCTCTAGCCATGATAGGCCAGAGCTGACACTTTCTCCAGTAGGAAAAGGGCAGCACTGTAGCATCTGTGCATGTAACATGCATATCTGAAAGGCAGTAACTCACTGTGGCGTTCATGCTCTCTGGTACAGTACCTTCAAACTAGGGGACATAGTGCTGTACTGCTAGATTCCATGTTGAAGAAAGCAGCTAGGCTGGGACAGGCAACAGGGATAGCACAGTAAATAAGCGAGGGCAAATGGGTAGTGAAGAGAGACTGGATAATTTTTTTGTTTATCTGTGTGCTGTGGGAGGGAGAAAGCAGATATTGTCTCAGGCAAGCAGGAGAGTGGTAAGAAGACTGTATTATCTGTGCTCATCTGCCTGTTCCTTCAGTATAGCTTGAGTCAAAATTCTAAGAAGTGATTCACTTGGAAAGAATAGTTATTTGCCCCTGCTAAGTCACTAACTGTGCAGATAATGCATTTTACTACTGGTTTCTTATTGATTGGCACCAGTTTTATGCTAATGTATCTTAAGTATGTGCCAGAGGTAGTTCCTCTTTGTTTTGTGTTTTGCTTTACTCTAGTAAATGTGTACATCTATTGCATTGTGCCCAGTGAAGCTTCTGAGCTTATACAAAAGCACAGAATGTTAGTTGTTCAGGGAACTTAACGGCTTGCAGTTCAGTTCCTTTGAGGGAATTGTCAATATGGCTGTAGTTACAAACTTTACAAGGGAGAGACTGAGTTCTTGGGGTGTAGAGGCTAGGTTTAAGAATGATGGTGATCAGGGAATGGATTGAGAAAAAGGAACCTTCAGGAAGAGCCAGGTTGCTATGTTAGATGAGATTGGGACCTGAGACAAAAAGGGACTAATCAGAGAGACCGCTCCAAAGAAACTACTCAGCATTTAAGACCAGGAGACACTCGGTGCTGTTGAGGGAGAGAGGAGCATTAGGTCAAGACACGGTGGTTAAAAAACGTGGTTGCTGGCTCTACAGCCTAAATGTGAATACAGTGGTACCTCGGGTTACATACACTTCAGGTTACATATGCTTCAGGTTACAGACTCCGCTAAGCCAGAAATAGTACCTCGGGTTAAGAACTTTGCTTCAGGATGAGAACAGAAATCGTGCTCTGGCGGCGCGGTGGCAGCAGGAGGCCCCGTTGAAGTGGTGCTTCAGGTTAAGAACAGTTTCAGGTTCAGAACGGACCTCCGGAACAAATTAAGTGCTTAACCCGAGGTACCACTGTAAGGGAATTCTACAAATTATGACTTCAGTTGTCACTGTAGCATTGTAACATGGCAACCCTAAGTGGGCAGCATGCACCTGAAAGTCATGAATGAATGAATTTCATATTGATTTTTTTTGTAAAATATTTATTAGGGTTTTACAAGAAACAGAAATTTACAGAATAGAAAAGAGAACAAGAAAAAAAAAGGAGAAATACAAGAAGTACAAAAATACATAGAAAGAAAAAAAATACAAAATACAAAAAACAAATAAGTGGAAAAAGTTAAAAACAACTCCATTTCTCTGATATCTTTAAGCTCGTTTGCTTGTTTCCTTGACCACCTCACACCTCCCTTTTTTGTATTCCCGTTCACGTAGTCAGTTCAGCAAATCCTTACCCTCTTTCATTTATCTTAACTCTATATCTTAACATATTATAACTATATATTTTCATCCATTATCAATCCATTTTTACATTTTCTTATTAGCCTTTTTGCTAATGCCACTTAATTTCAATCCAACATCATTTTAACATTCATTAATTTTACAATATTTCTGCAAATAGTCTTTAAATTTCTTCCAATCTTCTTCCACCAACTCTTCTCCCTGGTCTCGGATTCTGCCAGTCATTTCCACCAGTTCCATATAGTCCATCGCCTTCATCTGCCACTCTTCCAGGGTGGGTAGATCTTGTGTCTTCCAGTACTTTGCAGTGAGTATTCTTGCTGCTGTTGTAGCATACATAAAGAAAGTTCTATCTTTCTTTGGCACCAATTGGCCGACTATGCCCAGGAGAAAGGCCTCTGGTTTCTTCAGGAAGGTATATTTAAATACCTTTTTCATTTCATTATAGATCATCTCCCAGAAAGCCTTAATCTTTGGGCACGTCCACCAAAGGTGAAAGAATGTACCTTCATTTTCTTTACATTTCCAACATTTATTATCGGGCAAATGATAAATTTTCGCAAGCTTGACTGGTGTCATGTACCACCTGTATATCATTTTCATAATATTCTCTCTTAGGGCATTACATGCCATAAATTTCATACCTGTGGTCCACAAACATAATGTTATGCAAACATAATGTTATGCCCAACATCTTGTGCCCATTTAATCATAGCAGATTTAACCGTTTCATCCTGCGTATTCCATTTCAGCAGCAAGTTATACATTCTTGAAAGTATCTTAGTTTTGGGGTCTAACAGTTCTGTTTCCAATTTTGATTTTTCCACCTGGAAGCCAATTTTTTTGTCCAAATTATAAGCCTCCCTTATTTGATAATAGTGAAGCCAGTCTCGCACTTTGTCTTTAATTTCTCAAAACTCTGCAGTTTCAATTTGTCTCCTTCTTGTTCCAAAATTTCCCAGTATTTCGGCCATTTGGCCTCCATATTGAGCGAATTTCATATTGATTTGGACTAACCAGCCAGTTCTTTAGTTGCAGTCTTCTTTCTGCTTTTGCACTTTATTTGTGGCAGCAAAACCTTGGCACAAACAGTGCCTGCACCACAGAGAACAGGGCTGTGCTACACTGCAGGGCAGGTGGGATGAGTCGCTTGAAGTGTGCTTTGTATTATACTTTCTTTTACAGGCACCACCAAACTCAGCCCTTCATCTGTTTTGGGACTACAGCTCCCATCATCCCTGACCACTGATCCTGTTAGCTAGGGATGGTGGGAGTTGTAGTCCCAAAACAGATGGAGGGCTGAGTTTGGGGGTGCCTGTTATTTTAGAAGAAGAGCAAAACTATGGCTGCAAAGAATCTACTTGTTAGCAGACTTCCTGCAACCCATATATACTTGAAGGCTTTTGTACTCTGAGCAACCTGCAGTAAACTGACTTGCTCCTGTAATCAAGTTTATTACCACAAAATATATCCACACTTTCGAGAGAATTATTATTATTATTATTATTATTATTATTATTATTATTATTATTATTATTTATACCCTGCCCATTTGGTCTGGTAGTAGACCAGAAATTAAATATTAAATGCTTTACAAAGTCTATATAGCTGTTTTTAACTTGAAATGCAAGAGAAATGGATTAAAGAAATAAGCACTAGAAGAAGAGCAACAATGAATTGCACTGTCATTTCTGCTATTGGGTTTTCTTCATGTTTGGCCTTGAAGTAAAAAGAGAGAGTACTGGCGGTCTTCTGAAATTCTTTGTAGTAGTTTCTGCAGCTGTGGTGAAAATTCTTTCTTTTTTAAAATCATATTTGTAAATACTTTGTAAATTACAAAGATTGCTGTAGAGATCCATACATTGTCAATTGACATGTGGTGTGTCTATAGCAAAAGGGGTGCTTGGAAAAAATGCAGCTTAAGGATTATAAACTGTAGGGTTCTTCCACCAGTAAGATGATGTTTGAATATTGGGATTTGGACTGCTCTACTGCGTTTAACTAACTGAAATACGAGACACTTATCTGTTCCATTACCTCTCTTGATCCAGAGTCTCCAAGCTCCTCATTTTATTATGCAGAACTGTGTGTTCAGTGTTTCAGATTGCATTGAAGTAGACCTTTAGGAACCATAGGATTGACAGATTGAATGGTACTATAAGTGACTGCTTTGAACATTATTTTTGCCATGTTTTATGAATGGTTGACAATTTTATCTAGTCTATTCTTCAGTGTCCAGCATGTTCTGTCAGTTTTAATATTTGCAGGAAATACTGACTTCTAGACTTCATAACTTTCTTCTGCAGGAAATAAGAAACATAATCTTACATCTTTTCTGGGTTTCTAAAAATTAGTAAAGACAGGAGGAAGATGTATGCTGCTGCTTTGCACTTAGCTCCTGAAATTATTTTCTGAGACTGCCTCCTATAGCAGATTTCCACTTTACTTCGATATTAAACAACAAACATTGACTGGTGTATGAATTGAAACAAAATACCCCTTAAGTCTTACTTCCTATTACTATGTGTCTCAGTGCTCTGTTACAAAGCTCTAAAATTATTTTCACTCTTTGTTGTTGTTGTTGTTTAGTCGTGTCCGACTCTTCGTGACCCCATGGACCAGAGCACGCCAGGCACTGCTGTCTTCTACTGCCTCCCGCAGTTTGGTCAATCTCATGTTGGTTGCTTCGAGAACATTGTCCAACCATCTCGTCCTGTCGTCCTCTTCTCCTTGTGCCCTCAATCTTTCCCAACATCAGGGTCTTTTCCAGGGAGTCTTCTCTTCTCATGAGGTGGCCAAAATATTGGAGCCTCAGCTTCAGGACTGTCCTTCCAGTGAGCACTCAGGACTGATTTCCTTCAGAATGGATAGGTTTGATCTTCTGGCAGTCCCTGGGACTCTCAAGAGTCTCCTTCAGCATCATAATTCAAAAGCATCAATTTTTCGGCTATCAGCCTTCTTTATGGTCCAGCTCTCACTTCCATATATCACTACTGGGAAAACCATAGGTGATGTTTCTGCTTTTTAAGATGCTGTCTAGGTTTGTCATTACTTTTCTCCCAAGAAGCAGGTGTCTTTTAATTTCGTGACTGCTGTCACCATCTGCAGTGATCATGGAGCCCAAGAAAATAAAATCTCTCTCTGCCTCCATTTCTTCCCCTTCTATTTGCCAGGAGGTGATGGGCCCAGTGGCCATGATCTTTGTTTTTTTGATGTTGAGCTTCAGACCATATTTTGCGCTCTCCTCTTTCACCCTCATTAAAATGTTCTTTAATTTCTCCTCACTTTCTGCCATCAAGGTTGTGTCATCTGCATATCTGAGGTTGTTGATATTTCTTCTGGCAAATTTTATTTTCCTTGATGTGATTAATTTTTGTCTGCACAGTCCTTGCGATACTAATTTTATTTACTGGCTTTCTTTAAATAAGCTGTTTACTTTTAAAACCTCTCTCAAATATGGGATGGGAAGTGCTGGTACAGCTGTTGGTAGATCACTATTATACTTCTACTCCACAATGGTATTTCTCCTAAGTCTTCAAGCAGAGGGAAATCTCTCTTCAGTGTAAGCTAAGCATCACACCAGCTGTTGCTGAATACAGGGTGATCTGACCTCTCTTTTATTTCATTAAAGCTTTATTCAGAATGTACACATTTAATACACATTAATATCATTTGCACACCTTTATATGTCAAATTACTTTCATTATGCTTATCTAAAATTTAACTCCCAACCCCATCCAGTTTCAAAGTATTACACGATCTCCCTCTGTTTCCTTGAAATCATTTCTTTGTCTTAGATACTGAATTATCAGGACCCAGCTGCTCAAATAACTTCTGTTTGATACTATATCTATTGTAATTGGTCTACTGTAGTAGGACATTGATTGCTTTTCTGTGTTTACAAAGAGCAATGTAGCTATTGTGATCATTTATTTTAAAATATTTTTTCAATTGATACACAGCTCTTGATAAAATTAGCATATAGTCCATAAAATATTTTTTCAATTGATACACAGCTCTTGATAAAATTAGCATATAAAGTCCATGGGCTTTAATTCTGCTCTGAACTGAACAGAACTGAACTGAAATAGTTCATCATTTATTCCTAACACTATCTTCTAGTATCTGGTGGTTGTTGGTTTTTTTTTGCATATTCTCACCACATATGATAGAAGTCTCTGTTATAGCTCTTCCAGATTTTTCAGGCTGCTAAACACCATTGTGAATTAATTTTGAATCGGATTTATTTAAATCAGACTGTCACTGAGAAGTGTGAGCCTTTTGTATAAAGGCATGTCCCCATCTCCTCTGGGACTTAACTCTGTAGTTTTCTATTCCACTTCCCCATATGAACTTTTCTATCCACTTTCTGAGTGTTTAGTGATTTCCCATAAAATTCATTTGCTAACACTAAATTTTCAAATTCTGTGTTTTCTTAAATAGTCTTTGAGGTAAGCTGTTGGGTTGAAATAACGACAGACGAGTGGTGAGCGTCATATGGGAGGCACCTTCCGAGCATGTCTCGGGAGCCCCTTTTATTGAATATTACAGCATTGCCACATATGTGCTTGTTGCTGATTGGTTAACACAAATACAAAGCAAAGGGTTGCATATAGGCATTAATCACCAATAGATTAAAGGCTGGGAAAGGGAGCACAGAACTAGTCAGGCATGAAGACCACCTAATTAAATTATAACCAATGATTAATATAATAAGACTTAAAACAATTACTAATGATTGATATAGGAAACTTAAAAGAGCATAATAATCACGTTCCGTAGATGTGATCAACTATGCATTAATAACGGGTCAAAGTACAATGTTTTCCTGAACTCAATGTGAACTGAACATTCTAAGGTGGTGAGTGAATGTCTTAGTATTAGAACGGTTTATGCAGCATTATGTGCAGGAGCGAAGCTTAAGAGCAAGACTTCCCATCAGGCCACAGTCATGTGCAAGACTTCCCATCAGGCCACAGTCATGTGTAGGATCATAGCATCCAGCATCCCATCAGTAAGCTGCTGCAATTTTGTCCCTTTTACAATCATACTGTGGAGTGCTGGCAAAAGCTAATAGTGATTTTAGTCCAAAATATCTGGAGAGTGCAAGATTGAGGTGACTGGCATAGACAATGGGACCTTGGAGGAAATTTTGAAAACTGTGTTTGACTGACAGCCTCACTTTGTTAACATCTTGTGCTTTCTTCTTTTTTCTTTCCTCATCAGATGTTCTCCCTCTTCCCCCAAAACTCCAAATTCACCAGTTTCTAATCCATAACCTCCTTACCTCAGGTTTTAGATGATACCCACTTAACACTTCCTGTCTTCAGTTATGTTTAGATGTCAGGAGGAATGGGCTCTGTCAGCAGTTACCAATTATTTGTTGACAGCCTTATGATCCACTAAAGTAGAATTTGATCTCCTGTGACACATAAATACTCATAAACTGTTTCAGATGTAGCTGAGACAGTGCTGGTGCCAGGCTATTTTGTGCCCTAGGCAAGGCTAACTATTTGCACGTACACACACACACACACCAATTGTTAACTTCAGTTTTCAAAAAACGGGGGGAATGAAAAGCACAAAACTTGAAACTGCTAAATTTATTTTAAATTGCAAGAATAAGTAATGCAACCATCTTTGATTATCTTTCTCAAATACAAAAAACGTTTTAGCACACAAATCATTGTGAATAATTTTGTGAATTTTATTGTTAAAATTTTAAGTCTCTTAAAGGTTTCAAGTTTGTGTGCCTTTTCCTCTCCAAAGTTTGTTACCAGTTCCTTCAGGTCAAGTGCAGGTGATGCTTGGGCATGTTCAGTTGATATATTTGCCAAGCCAGCTAGCTTCTTTTGCAATTTCTTTTGCTTTTTTGGTCTGTTTTGACAGCACTAACTAGGCAGGCTAGTGTTTTCAGTAGCAAGTAGGTTTTCTGTAAAAAAGAAAAAAATTTGTAGCAGTCTGCAGAAAACTGTAAATATATATATCATCACAACTGGATCAGGCTAATGGAAGTTCCTAGGTTTATCACTTCAACTCCCAAACATTAACTCTCACTCAAAGTCTTATTGCCAAATAGTGAAAATTATTTCTGTACTTCCTGTTATGAGTTACAAACACTTTAGACTGCTGTTGTAAATGGTAAGAACTGAAACTATTAACCTGGGCTCTTAACTTGTAAACATAGATGTGAATTTATTGGCTGATCTTCATGTTATCTTAATGGCCATGGAATAGAAATACAGGGGTTCGTTTTGAGAGGGGATAATTTTTCTCTGCCTATACAACTGTAGATACCTTATAAAACCAGAATAATTTAAGATGTTTCTCTTTCCTCTCTCGTACACAATAAACAGCATGAGAGTCTCTTCCCCCAAGCTTATCATACATTTTTGTGGCCTCTTCAGATTGTTCAGGTACTGTTGCTTTGTGTGTTTCTTAATAAGCACCTCCCTCTCAAAATTCAATTAACATTTGTCTGAAAGTAATAACTCACTGGCAAGCTCAGTTAAAACTACAGCTCCATTTGACCCCCCAACCCATTCTTTTTGAATTTCTTCTGTGCATAGAAATGTGCAATTCTGGTGCACTTGGACTGATTCTTACGTAATGGATGTCAGTGGAAATGCTTCAGTATGATGAAGCATAGTCCACTTCACAACTATAATATGTGACTGTTCTTTAACCATGTTAAAGTACTCTTGTAGTACTCTTGGTGCCGTAATGTATCTAGTGGTATTCATTTGGTGGCTGTAATGTAAGAACCAACCCTCTGGTTCACATAGGCAACTTTTAGGTCTTGTAACCCTTTTAAAAAAGCTACTGTATTCCAAAGTGCAAAACGTATTAGCTGTAAGCTTGTTACAGTAGCTATATGTGTAGGATTACAAAATAAGCATGTACTGATTACAATTACTTGTATTAATGTTTCCTTTAAAAAAGATTATTCAACTACAACAATCTTCTTCAACCTTGGGTCACCAGATGGTGTTGCGCTACAATTCCCATCATCACTGTCAGTTGGCTAAGTTAGCTGAGGGTAATGAGGGTCGTAGTGGTTCAGCATTTGGATATGAGGTTGAAGAACATTGGATTAAAATACCTTTTGAATTTTATGTTGTGATTAGAGTAGTATCTTCATTCCTGGACTGCAAGCTGATATTCGTCGCCAATGCCAAAGTTTTGAGTGCTCAGTAGATCAGGTTCTGTAAGCTCCTTTGAAGGTGTGTGTATGATACTTGATAAACAACTGAGCAGTTGCTAGTGTATGTAGTGACATGTAGAAAATGCCAGTTCCAAATGACCCCCTCATCCCGATTGCCGCTTATTCTGTAAATGTGCTTATTGACTCGTTCATTCACTGTTCCATATCAGTCATATGAATATATTTCACCAACTGACAGCCAGCTAAAAACTGGTATACATATAGCTCAAAACATTTTGATTGTTGGAGAAACCTAAAAAAGCATACAAACCACTGCTGTTAAACTTTGGAGGTTTAACCTACCTTATAATATTGGTCAGTAGTCATTCACATAGTGAGCTAAGTAGATGGATGAAATGTGAAACGATGGGAGCTTTTTCATCACATACTCGAAAGGAGCCTCTTTTGGGGGAAGGGAGCATTTAGGTTCTAGCCAACCATGTGAGTTTGAAAAATGGGACAGGCCTTACATACGTCCCTCTTCATTTGCTTTAACAAGTTCCCTACCTGGCAACGAGGGAAGAGGGACATATCTATGCTTGCAGAATGCAAACTGTGTCCAGTAGCTTAATATAAGCCATAGATAAACAGAACAGCTATCACAAGTGCATCCTCGCCTGAGGCCATGAGACTTTCCAAAGTAGTGCCCTTACTAATCGGCTTTACACAAGATCACTGGCCAAATTAGAGCTCTGCAGAAGCCACCAATCTGTTTGGCAGTTAGACTTGGCTGAAATCATTTTTGTCTACCTCAGTCATCTTCTATTTTAGCCTCCTGTTGAAATATCAAAAGCATGCCCTTACTGTGAAAGGGGAGGTGAAGCATGCACCTCTCAGGGCAACTTTGGGGCACAGTTGGCTCAATCTGTTTTGTAAAAAGCGGGGGACTTTCAAAAATTATATCAGAAGCTTGTCAAAAACTTACTCATGAAATTCATATTATAAACCAAGGCTTGAGAGGCAGTTTGCAAGCTCCTTGCTCTTCTGTGTTTATGCTTTGCTTGTTAGTAGCAAATGGTAGACCTAAAACATTGACCTTTCCCTTTCTCCTCATGACTGATTAGTGTTTCCCTTATCACATCACCTAACATGCAACAGTTGCATCTTCTGTGATGAAAGCCTACTTTTTATTTTGAAATGCATTTTCTTCCAGTTATTCAATGAACCTTTTTCTACAACTTAACTGTCAGTTCAACATTTACGTGAATTGAAGGATGCTTTATTGGGGACAAGTACATGAGATGGCTCAAACGGAAGGCATGGGATGTTGTTGAACTAATTCCTTGCTGGCACAGAGGAGTAATGCTTTAAGTAAAGGATGGGCTTACCTTATTAAAAGATCTAGATTGCTCTGAATAGCTGGTAGGTCATTGCTCTTTCTCGGTTTTGGTCACAAACCTCTTAAAAAATTATTGTCTTGTCAAGATCATTGATAAAATACAGAAGTGTGTAAAAAGAATACTGCATGTGTGTGTTTGTGTATAACTCATAGCTACATGGTAGACTTTGTACTGGGCCTGATGCAAGTGGCCACTGGCTAAGTTTTATGCAATCTTCTCTCTTTTGCAGACCATTGGCACATGCTTTCTTACTAAGACATCGGAGTGGTAGAGATTTTGCTCCTTGAGAAACTCCTCCTTCCACCCCATGCAGCTCACCCCCAGCTCCAAGTGTGTGACTGGTGCCCTACGCAATGTGTGTTTGTCAAACCATGGAGGTGGGGAAGCATGGCAAGAACGCATCCCACACAGGAGGCCGAGGGGTCCTTCTGGAGCCTTTCATCCATCAGGTGGGCGGCCACAGCAGCATGATGCGCTACGATGACCACACTGTGTGCAAGCCTCTCATCACCAGAGAACAGCGCTTCTATGAGTCCCTGCCTCCAGAAATGAAGGAATTCACACCTGAGTACAAAGGTAAGCTCCCAAAATCTTTGAAGAATCTCATTTAAATCCAGAGCATTTTAGTGTATCTGGAGGGCACTCTTCTATCAATAATAATAATAATAATAATAATTAATAATAGATTATTTCTACCCCGCCCATCTGGCTGGGTTTCCTCAGCCACTCTGGGCGGCTTTCAATAGAACCTTAAAAACAGAATAAAACGTCAAACATTAAAAACTTCAACTGTGCTGTGAATGTATACATAGGGTGATGTCCTACAAATTAGTTCTGTTAGTGCAAGTACTTCTGGCTGCACAACAGAAAAGTCCCCTCTTCTTCCCGCATGCCTCATAAAACTATCTTGAAGGCTCCCCCAATCTGATCTGAGGGTGTGCCGGGATAGAAGAGAGAGGGAAGTTCTATTGCACAAATTGAAATCTAATGAAACTATTTCATTACATACTATCCATAAGATCACTGTGAAACTTTCCCATGTATTTTCAGACAATGCATGGATGAGAACAATTCGTTTATATGCTTAAGCACTCATAAGATCTCATTAATGGCATTGCTGGCTGGCAGTACTTCTAAAGCCCAGTTGGGTTTAGTTTCAAAGTCATATAAGCCCTACGTAGTTCACTTGGACTTACTTCCCGGTAACTGTGGTCAGGATTCTAGTCTTAAGTCTGGCTTATATCCTTTGAATCTCATAGTGGAGTGGTCCAGTGACCATCGTCTCCTGGAGAAAGTAACATATGAGGCACTAAGACCATGCTGCTTCTGGTGGCAATTTGTGCAAGTATGGCAACTGAAAAACAAGACTTTGAGGCAGTGTGCATTTTCCCCTCCCTGTAATTTTGGACACAAATCTGTTTTGCATGGAGGATTCTGATGTGTATTAACTGAGCCTTACTTGTGCAGTGTCAAATGAGTCTTAAGAGAGAAATGTCTTTTTCACATCACCTCTTTTGCCATATATTGAAAGAGTTAATTTTCTAACTTTAAAACGTAACCGTTCCATCTTAGTAAGTTTTCCTTGCAGCTGCCACTTGGAGCTTAGGCCTCTTCTAGAGTTTCTTTCACCTGGGACACCATATTGGCTACTCCTGCTATTAGCAAGTCTAGATCTCCCACAATAGGACTGAACCTGCCAGGTTGGGCTTTAGGGCCCTGTCAGTTGTCAAGGCAGACGCAGCACCGTGAGATGCAAATAAATCCCATGGTGCATTGCAGCATCTCTGTCCTTCCTTTGAGAAAGTCTTGCATGCTTCTGATATTGCTCCCAACCTTGCTGATTTCTCTTGAGCACCTTCTTTGATTCCCGCCCCCCCTTCTTTTGTATATGTGTCTATAATCTTATCTGTTTTCACTTGTGTTTCCGCCTCTGTTTTGGCTGTCTGATTCTTTAAAGCTACTTAGCCCTGAGAACCCCTTGCACAGCCTTATGGTACTATCCTGTACATATCTACTCCAAGTCACTCCATTGATTTATGTGGGATTTACAGGTAATGCTTTATAGGATTGCAGCTCTGATAACTAACACCAAGCATTTGTTATTTGCAAAAGTTGTGAGGGCTTGGAAATGGTGTTTGGAAGGTGGGGCAATTGTAGTAGTCTGCTGCTGTATTTTTAATGCAGAGACTATAAAGCTGTTGATACTAAATAAATTCTGTGTTTAATAAAACTAAAGTAGAAAGAATTGATGTTATTAAATTCATACAGAAAGCAGATGGGCTGTCATGAATAGGCACATCATTCTTTATAGATGAAGCTGTACAGAAAAAGCCTGTCACAGAAGAAAACAATCTGCCCCATGTTATAGCAAAGGAGGGTGACTCTTCTTTAATAATATGTTACTCTTGAATGAATCAGAATATCATGCACATTTTTCTATTACTGCTATTGGGAAAGTGTGACAAGGAAAGCCAGTCTTAATTTCAATTCACGTACAACAAAATTCAATTTATACTGAAATAGCCTTTCTTACAAGAGAAAATAGGTTGCATATCAACCTGGAGTCATTCCAGTTAATATTAAGAAGCTGTGCCAGAAAATGGACAAGAGTGACTTATGAATGCGCTCTTTGGGCACAGACTATGCAGATAATGGCTAGAGCTAAGCCTATACTAGATGTGCTTAAATACTTAATGTGCCTTCATGGGACAAACTCTTGACTCCAAAATACATTTCAGTTATTTTTATTTACCATCAGAATGTCATTTCTACCCTGTATTTCTCCTTTTTGAAATGAAGGTGGTCTGAAAAGGGCACCTTTGAAAGCCTATAATTTGAAACTGAGTGCTTTCAGGATACTATACCATGCTCATTTTATTTACCTGTGTAGTAAACTTTTAGTTATAGAAACTATTGCTGTTGCATCAAGTAGACCAGCGACAGTCATATATTCTCAAGGGCCACTCTGTTACATACATGTTGCATACAAAATCCAAAAGAGCTGTAACTTTATAAAGTGTATAATTTTTCTTTCTTGCACATAATCCTCCCCCCCCCCCCAAAGCGCATCTGGCCAATTCCTCCTGCCCAAACACCATAATTGATCCATCTTCTGGATACACCCTTGATGTGACAATAGCTGCTTTACACACACACACACACACACACACACACACACACACAGAGAGAGAGAGAGAGAGAGAGAGAGTGAGTGAGTCCATCTTATGGTTTCATTTTGTTTTTCTCCCTTACATGGTCCTTGGCAACAACCTCTTAGAGTGCTAGTTTTTGTGGCTGTTACCTAGCTACTAAGAAATTTCATGTGAGGAATGCCACATGTGGCTTGTGTCTGGCAGGTGTGGTGTCTGTCTGTTTTGAGGGAGACAGTGATGGCTACATTAACCTGGTAGCATACCCCTATGTGGAGAGTGAAGCCTTGGAGCAGGAAGATGTACCAGAGAGGGACCAGCCACGTCGCAAACACTCTCGCAGAAGCCTCAACAGGTCTGGCAGTGGCAGTGAGCACAAAGAGGAGAGAGCTGGACTGGCCAGTGACACATCAGAAAGGTACCATGTATTTCAGTTGTTTTTCATTAGTTCAGACATAGCTTTTCAGAAGTTGCTTCCCTTAAACAACATTTCACTCCCTTTTTTGGCAAAATGTTCCCCAGTAAAGATACTGTAATCTTGTACATGCTCGCTGGACATCTATTTCCTGAGACCTTAACAATTAAGAAGGCTCTCATACTGTAAGTATGAGAAAGGTGCAGAATGCCCCCCCTCCTACAGAATTACTCTTGCAAAGCAACTAAATTTAGTAGCCCAAATGCTAATCTCTGTTGTAATCTAATTCCTAGCAAAGCTCTTCTTTGTGATTCCATATTGTGCCAACAGCTTCCAGGACACGAAGAGCCTCAAGAGCTGGCATTCAGATGTTCCATTTCAGATGCTAGATGGAAATAGCAGCGTGAGTTCTGAAAAGATCACATTTAACCCGTGGAGTCTGCGTTGCCACAAGCAACAGTTGAGCCGCATGCGCTCAGAGTCCAAGGAACGTAAGCTCTACAGTATCCTCCCAAAGGCATAGTGTATACTGACTGCATGCTCACATGGTCTTTGTTGGGGACTGAGAGGGGTGGCTGACTGCCACTGTCATCTGTTTGTTTTGGGAGGCAGTGGAAGAGTGCGTCTTTGGGGGTGACTGACACCCTGCCAGTAAACCCTGCTTGGAGCATTTTCATCTTTAAAAGACCTACCCTGCCCTGGTAGGCTGAATTGTGAGTCGGAATAACTAGTGTTTTTCTGTGGCCTTCAGTCTATGGTTACCAGATTTTTTTCAATGAATCTGAGGACACTTTTTTGCAGCAGCCAAGGGGTTAAAAGACCGTAGCATCCGGATTATTAGTAGGGAGCATCATTTTGTAAACATATGTAGTTTCCATGGCAACCAGAGCCAGGTTCCTTGGTTATGGATGGAGGGAGGGGCCAAGGTTCAGCCCAAGCGCCTTTCAGCTGCTCTGGGAGGCTGTGAGTGACCAAGGGGCCGGGTGCAAGCGTAGTTTGGGTGTGTGCTGCTCACTGCCTGGGGCTCGCCTTGCACACACAGACATTGTCAAAGCTGCCGACGCTGTAACAGCCGCCACTCTCTGGGCATAAATCGGGGGACATTAATTAGAATCCGGGGTCATTCCGGAGACAGATTGGTGAATCCAGGGACATCTGGTAACCCTACTTCAGTCACTGTTTTCTTGTTTGGCCACCTCCTGTAGCCCAGCACCAGGACCCGAATATCAGTTCTGCTCTTGCTTTAAAAATGGGAGCTTTTCTTCTTATGGTATTAAACTAGGCTTTCTCTTCCTTGGCTTGTCCCCTGTCCCTGAAGATGAAATGCTTGTTTCTTCCTTTTATTATCGGGGGTGGAGGTTTCATGTATTTGTTTTTGTTCTTTCCTGTCTTGTTCTTTTTTTTGGTCAGAGTTAAGATCTTTACCAGTGCATTTTCTGGAATGAAAGAGAGGGGTCTTAGAATTTCTGTAGAAACCAATCAAAGCAGTTCTAGGAATGCTGAGTTTAAAGAAACAAATTTACCTTTACTGGCTCCTTAGAATTCCTTTTACTGGAGAACGTGGTACACCATTTCAAATTTCCCTGTGTGCTTGACTTGAAAATGGGGACCAGGCAGCACGGGGATGATGCGTCTGAGGAGAAAGCTGCTCGGCAGATGAAGAAGTGTGCCCAGAGCACCTCGTCCACACTAGGCGTACGGGTTTGTGGAATGCAGGTACCGTATAAGCTGCTAGCAAAACTTCTGTTGCATGATTTATAGCCAGGGCTGATACCTTCCTGTGCAAGGGGGCGTGTAATAGTATTTGGCAACTGCTTAGAATACAGAGAATCTCTGCTTCCTTTTTAAAAAAGCTGTGTGTGTAATTTATAATAATAGAGTCTCTCTCCCACAAATGCACATTTCTAGTCTTCATAGAGAGGTTTGAAGACTTTCCAGCACTAACGGCAAAAGGCTTCAATATCTGCCCTCTTTGTCAAAGTGTGACATTATCCCCCATGTTCAGGTATGCAATTAAGCGGGGGGGGGGGGAGGAGTGGAACAGTGCTTAGCAGTCATTAGCATAAAGTGACTTACAATGCACTCCTATGCAGATCTACTCAGAAGTAAATCCCATTGATTTTAATGAGGTTTATTGCAATATAAGTGGGTATAGGACTGCTGTCTTACTTCCCGGTTAGCATAGGGCTGCACTTCGGTGTGTGGAGTTGGTGGCAAATATTACCAGCTGCTTAATAGCAAACAATCTCCATGTGTCATAGTGAGCTTCCTTAGCTTTGAACTGTGGTTAACATAGGCAACTCACCTGGTAGCGCTTACATGCTAGTGAATGGAATAGTGCTCCTTGGGGTGTAAGACTTACTCTGAGTTTATTAACCTCTGATCCTTGAGGAACCAAGGTAGTATTAGGATAGTAGGCTTGAACATAGGAAAATATCTCTCTTTCTCAGATACATATATATTTGAAACCCACTAATGGGCAAGGAGAGGGACACAGGTGGCGCTGTGGGTTAAACCACAGAGCCTAGGACTCTCTGATCAGAAGGTCGACGGTTCGAATCCCCGTGATGGGGTGAGCTCCCGTTGCTCAGTCCCTGCTCCTGCCAACCTAGCAGTTTGAAAGCACGTCAAAGTGCAAGTAGATAAATAGGTACCGCTCCGGTGGGAAGGTAAACGGCGTTTCCGTGCGCTGCTCTGGTTTGCCAGAAGTGGCTTAGTCATGCTGGCCACACGACCCGGAAGCTGTACGCCGGCTCCCTTGACCAATAAAGCGAGATGAGCGCCGCAACCACAGAGTCGGCCATGACTGGACCTAATGGTCAGGGGTCCCTTTACCTTTACCTTAATGGGCAAGGATGAACAGAAGTTTCAACAATCTTGAAACCGTATGGGGCTCTCTTGTTCAAAATGGGTGGTGACACCTTGCACAAAAAAAGCACAGAACATCTGCATTGGTCAGGGTGTCAGATAGGTGTCCCTTTCTTTGAGTGTTGTAGATACTCTCCTGTTGGTTTAGCATGCCTTCATAGCATGGATGCTGGTGCCCCCTGCTGGATGGTGGTCATTTGAAATACGTACCTTGCTTTTATTAAAATTTCCTACTAATTTTACTGACAGCCATGATTCTGCATCAAGCTCCATTTGGACTTATTTTGAAGGAAATGTTGATTTCTGTGACTTGAGCCACCTTGAGTCCCATCAGGGAAAAAGGCGGGGTATAAATAAATGTAATAATAATTATAATTTTGCTCAGGGTGTTTTATTCAGCAACAAGGGTGCTCCAAACAATTATTGTTTAACACGAGGCATTTAGCCAGCCTGGAATTTTCTTTTGGGCTACTTTATCCAGCAGGGTGTTATATAGTGTCCAGTTATACTGTATCATATTTAGGAAGGAAATTGAAGAGACTTTTCTCTTATATGGGAGTACCCAAGCTTCCACCCATATCTTAACACCTTGCCAGCATAATGTACAATCTTTCAGAATTCTTTGAGGATACAACAAAGGCACACTGTTGAGGTTTACCATTTTTAATTTGGCTGCTAGTCCACTTTTTCCTCTTTAAGTATGCTTGAGTCCTGCTCCACTTTGGTTGTTCTGACTCTGGAATGTGTCCTAACCTATGGAGAACCGAGTCCTTGTAATGTTTTAATTTGGCACAGCAGGGACTAGAACTAGTTTGATGCTTCTTTTTTTAACAATTCTCATGACGATGCAAAGGCTTCCATGAGCTACTGCAGAAAAGCATAGCTGATCGTTACTGCTTTGTAGCTTCATGCAGTACACGTTTGACTGTTCTTTGTAGACTAATGTATGACGTTTTTCTATCATAGGTATATCAGCTGGATACAGGCCATTATTTGTGCCGGAATAAATACTACGGCAGAGGTCTTTCCATTGAAGGTTTTCGCAATGCCCTCTACCAGTATCTGCACAATGGAGTAGAGCTACGAAAGGACCTGTTTGAGCCCATCCTTAGCAAACTGCAAAGCCTGAAGTCTGTACTGGAGAGGCAGGCCTCCTATCGCTTCTACTCCAGCTCCTTGCTCATCATCTATGATGGGAAGGACAACCGGTCGGAGACATATATGGAGCGCAGGGCAGAGATGCGCCTGAAACAAGTGGACATCTCTCTCCCAGAGAGCCTACAAGATGCCAGCAGCACAGAGGCAGTCAGTTTCCAGCCCAAGGTAGATGTACGTATGATAGACTTTGCACACAGCACATTCAAAGGCTTTCGAGATGATCCCACTGTACATGATGGCCCTGACATGGGGTATGTGTTTGGACTAGAGAGCCTTATCAACATAATGGAACAGATGCGGGATGAGAACCAGTAGCCTTGGGCTGGGCTCCTCAAGTTTGTCCCTCATTGATAGAAACAGACAGGACCACCACCCCTACAGAAAAAGCAGACTGCTGCTTTGAAAATATTCTGTTGCTCCAGTGTGTTTAACATCAAAGGACACAATATCCTGGACGATCCTGGCAAAATGGCTTTGATTATCCTGGCCTGGACTTCTTGCAGGAGAAACAAACCCCATGGACCCCAGTATTGGGCATTTATATCTAGGGCGTTGCATTTGTTCAATACAGCCCTGTGATCATGTCTGTTAGGAATGTGGAGACTGACCCCATGGGAAAGAAGAGGGGTGATGGTCTAGTGGTGTAGATTTTGGGATTCCAGTGTCCCTCTTCCTTGTCAGCCTTCCATCGAGAACCAGTGGTTTGAACCTCTCTTCTTTTGTTTGGAAAGGGCATTCAGTTACAAGCTAACATTACTTATGGGGCTGATCAAGGCACATGATTTGCACATACTCCTCTCTGCTGTTGCTGCCCCTGAGCAGATGTGAGAGACTCTTCTAGAGGGTACAGATGATACTTCATTTATCTTCTCCAATCTGGGCATTATCAGATCATCCCAAATGGGGAAATAAATGACCAAAGGAAAACTAGTGCAGTGCTTTAATGGTTTTGCTTTGCACCCCATTGATGAAGCTGGCCTACCTCCCTTCACCATTTCCTGCACATTGATAGAAACTCTCCAAATTCCAGAAAAGCCCAGTCAGGTGTTCACAATGCTGTCTTGGTCAAGAACTTCATGGGAGAGTTCAGCTGGCTAAGGATAGTGTTAATAGCATATTCATGTTGATCCCTTGCTGCTTTTGTGAAACTAATGATGTTTATCAGGTGCCAACTCCCCCTCACCCCACCCATGCGTCTTTCCATTTTGTAGATAAAATAGTCTCTTTTCCGACCTCGTTCAGATACAAGCACCATATTTCGTTGCAGTTTTCCTTTTTCCTTCCTTCCAGGGAGGCTTCCTAGCAAGACAGCACACTTCCATACATGTTCCGCCCACAATAATAAAATACTTGTGTGGGGTAATTGATGAGAAAAGTAGGCGTCTTTATTTTCAGAAACTGTCCTGATTTGTGGAGGGAAGCGTCTGTCTGGCTTTTAATGTATTGCCACCTGTGCTTGTTTTCACCTCAGGGAGTTGGTGTTTCCAGCCTTGTTCCTCCACTTTGTGACGGGTTGAATGCAGCTGTGCCACGTTCTGACCCCACATACATATATGGGATTCTGTTGCGTGGGCTGAGGTGTTGGTGGCTTGTAGCATTAATCTTGACAGCATTAGTTCACTGCGTGATTAATCACAATTTGCAGCTCTTGGTGGCAGTGGTGGCCCTAAGTGCTCTTCTATGGACCTTGGAGGCTAGTTGCTCTAATTAGGACCAGGCCTAGTATGCACAAATGCACTAGACTTCTTGGGCATGCACTTTGTTGGGGAGGCGATTTACTACCATAGGGAACTAATGGCAAGGCGTTAAAGTTGAGCACAATTGTCGTAAACCTCTACTACTAGATGCTCTTGTAATGGGTTAGCATTTGCCCCAAAGCTCCTGTGCTGAATCTGTGCCTCCCTTTTGGGCGAGTATGAACTTCACAGGTTTGTCTTGAAAGTATTGGTTCTTTCATCAAGGAGCTGCTGATGGAACCCCCTCTCGTGCCAGCAGGTATTTGCAGTTGACTCAGTGCTGAATGTTCTGAAGGGCAGATGGGGGAGCAGCCGTTGTGCATTGACCAATTTAGAAATTAGTATTAGATATTGCCTCTGTAACGAGAGGCATTTTCACAGGGAAAAGAGCAATGCCATTTCCCCAACGTTATCTTTGATTCCCAGAATTTAAGGGAACGGGTTTGCTTTCTGTTGAGCCTAGCTTTTGAAGTCTTCAGAATGGTTTTGAGGCATCACAATTTTGGTATTGTTTTGGTTAAACAGGATCTTTCAATATTGTTTTGAAGTTTTTAGCTTTGTAATCTTTATCCCTCTACCAGCTACTTAAGTAACACTGAAAATACAGAAAATCACTCTGAAGAGTCGTCTTCTTCCTGTTCTAATGATTGCACCATTTTGATATTATTTTTTTTCATTTTAAAAAAATCTGGACCATTCTGAACTTCTCATCATAAGTTCCAGAGCTTGTAAATAGCATTTCTCCTTCCTGTTGCCAGGTTTTGTTTTCATGTTGCTAATAACTGTTTGCTCCGCAAGGAACCAAAAATATTAAAGGACTTGGTTTTGTTGGTATTTTAGCATTGTGGTTAGTTTTCAGACAGCGTAACTGCAAAGCACAGTCTTGTTCAATAGCAATAAGCTTTCCAAGTTCATTTCTTTAACTTCAAGTTAAGCAACGGGACGTGGATGTGACTGTTCTTCATACTTGAGCACCTTGCATGTCTGAAGGGATTTGCCTTTTCCTAGTAGAGGTCTGCTTGCCACCAGCTCAGAGTACAAATTGAACTAATTTGACTAACATGCTCCTCTGTTTGATGCAAGCCTGTATGTTGCCTCTTGCAGGGCTGTTTGTGCCTGCATGTGCACACACGTGCTTGTGTGTAGTCTGTTGGTGTTAGAGTAGCTGAAATTGAGATGTACTGGCAAAACTCTGTACGGAAGCATCTAGAGGGTTTGTTAGAGAAGTACCCATGCTGTCAGGGCAGATAAATTTAAATGGATTTCCTTGCAGAGAGTTATTTCTAAGCAATCCCTTTGGGCGTGCAGCAAAAATCAGTTTCTGCAGCTTGACATTTGCTTTCGATTGAAAGCAACTCTGCAGAGTAAAAGTGCCTTCTAAAAGGCACCAAGAAAAACATGACAGAGCAGAAGGTATGAACTAGAATATTTGCCTTCAGCAGCTCTCCTTCCAACTGTTTGGTTAACTGTTTCTTCAGACTTGCATCTTGCCAGAGAAAAAGGTCTCAGGTCTCAGGCAAGCAGGTCACACATGTTTGAGTGCATCCCCTTTGCCCTCTTCTGCCCTGAAACAAAAGGAATTGAATCTACCCAAAACAAGCTAGTTTGTCTAATGGCTTTTGTACAGTACATTGTCCCACTCTGTTTTGATATATAAATGGGGCAATGTATTTACAAAGGTAGACCCAGCATTTGTTGTTACACTGCAGCCATTCACCTTGCCATAAAGGCACCTGTCATTGGACACAATCGTGCAAACATGCCACTTCCCTGTTCTACCTCATTATCTGTAAAATCCTTCAAGATAATTAGGCTTATTATTTCATTTTAGGGGTGGTGTTACAGAACTGGAAGCTATATTGCAAGTGTCATGAAGTTCTCTAGAATAATTTTGCAAAATAAAATAGCTGAAGATGACATGGGGTTAGCTTTGAGGAACTAAACATAAAGCAACTTGACTCCTTTCACCTGTAGCTTCAGACTGGGATGTTGCTTTTTAGTAGTTTTTAGCTTATTAAAATGCCTAGACAAGGATGAGTGGTGAGAGACTGAGCATACGGCTTTTGTAAAGCAGGTGCTGCTCTGGACGCTGGGTCCAACAAAGCCATTTTGTATGCATTGTATACATTCAGGTCCTCTGCTGGACACTCATGTAAATAATCCTTCCAGTCTGTTCCTCCTGGAGCAGCACATCCTGTTTGTTGCTCTTACAGCTTGCTGACACTTTATGTCCAGTAGTGTTGATTCCTTTAGCAGGACTTTGCACGTACTGTGTAGTTGCCTTCATGTAGATGATGAATCAGCTTTTCAGCCTTCTGGAATACATAGCCAGCTATCTCTCTAGCAATACATAGGAACTGCTAGTGTTGGTGAATGCACACTGTAAGGGGTTCCTTTTCATTAAGGGCCAAATGAGAGTTCACCAGATAAGCACTTGGATTTATTTTGTATTGGCGGCAGCTGCTGCCTTGAAAGTGTCTCTTCCTCCTCACCTAGAGGTTATTACTGCACTGTGCTTTTTGTCAATAACTGATCTTGCCCTTTCAGTTGGAATAGGAGCCACCTTCTCTTTACTAGCACCTTTGTAGCCTGGACCTGCTGCATGACATTTCAGAAATATCGGCTCAAATATTTCCCTATGAATGATGGAGAGTTGCACTTTGGATAATGTTCAGTCTAGATGACCCCAAAGAAGGCCCACTGTGTGTCACGTGGGGAAGGTATTCAACTCTTAACCATATCTGTTCCTGCACCTGAAGGAAGTCTGTGGAAGAAATGTAGCCGGGCTTCTGTTGAAAGAGGCTGAATGTCAGTTTCAATTTCCCTAGCCTAACACACGTGCAGCTATGTTTCCATATCAATCCTGCCCCTCTTCAGAGGACCAAACCACAAATCAGACCAGATCACATTTGCCTGCCTGCCTGCTGCTTACAGGTTGGGTTTGATGGTGTAGTTTTAGGTCAGAAATACTAGTTTCTGCTTGGGGGGAAGATGCTTTAGCTAGCCAGTTATCTCACTAAGAGTTACACCAGCAACTTGCCATGAACCCTTGGAGTGCACCTGAATACACATTTTGCTGCTATTGGTATAAAAATGTGGAGGTGCAATCTGGGGGCATATGCTGCTCTGCACAAGTGCAAGGGAACCTGCTTTTATTGCTTGCTGTGAAAGGGTCACCACAGAATATTATGACCATTTGGGTTTAAAAGGAGAGACAAGCTTTGGTGGTTTCATGGACTGTTTTTGACTGTGGGGAGAGAGACTATAGGCCTATGTATTTTGCTTGTTTTACAGCAAGTCTGGAAAGAGTCATCCAAGTCAGGTTCAGACTTTGGTTGGTTGTATTTGTACTTACTATTGCATGCTTATCTCAGGAGCAAAATGTTGTTTTTTATACTTTGAAAAGTCTAGGTGCAGAATGGTCTCTATGAGAACTGCCAGAAAGGGAAGAAATGTTACTATGAGAGCAGGGAGCAGTACTGCACCCTACAGGAATGGTTCCTATCTGTCCATTTTGACTTGTCTGGGAGGGACGCAGCATTGCATTACAAACTTCTTGTATATTTTTCATAGTCTATTCCAGTGCCATTTTGTTGGGCCAAGTCAAGCTTTTGGGCATGAGAAATAACAGTATCTGTACTCCATACACTGCATCCCTAGCTCTCCTGTTGTGTATAAAAAGTCCTATGTGTATATAAATAAACTGCTAGACATTTAGCTGAGGGACAAGTGTCTTTTATGGGTCTCTTTCACTCCACCAAGCTTAATAACCTAGTTCACATTATTAATTGAATTTATATACCACCCTATACCCGGAGGTCTCAGGGCGGTTCACAGAATAAAATCAAAATGTAAAACCACAAAATACATGATCAAGTTCATAGTCATCCCAGTATGGCTGGGTCCGGGGAGAACGGGTGCAAGATGGATGTGAATTTGACTGCCTAGGAACTGCATGAGATTACACACAACCATGAAATCTCTGGCTGGCTTTCTTTCACTTTAACATATTTTCTGTTTCTTCCTCCAGTTTTGTAAGACTTTAGGAGATTACTTCTAGGCACTAGTACTTGTTATTTTGCCCTTGGGGGAAAATGTTATTTTAATGGGGCTCATCTCACACGAAGCTGAGTTAAAAATGGTTCACAAATGTCAGCTGTTTAATGTAAATATTTAGTCCATGTTCAACTGCAAATACAGCCTTACTAAACTGAAGTTATGTTGGAGCAGTTCCCATTATTATTTCAAAACTTTTTTTAAAAAGTTAGTCTGGAAGCAAGCTTAATAAATGCATTTATTTAGCAACTCACACCATTAACATTCCTTTCTACTTTTGTGGCCGCACCAAGAGAAAGTGCTTTCAAATTAGGAGGAGAAAAGAACAAAGGATGTGACTAACGGATGGAAGACGTGGGATAAATCAGCTAATGCTGAGCTATTCTGTGAAGCTGGATGCATTTCTCTGCTGTAGTAAGGGACTTTATGGAACTGCAAAAGCATATCCAGAAGAGTAGTCAGAAAGAGTTCAGCTGATGAAACCCCAGAAAGGAACATAAGATACAACTCATTCTTTTCTTGCACTAAATTATACAACATTTCAAATGGCAAGGTCCTCCAGATCCACTGGATGAGGCTACATCTAGCAGCTCTAAAAGGGGAAGGAAACCAACATGGATGGATTCCTCATCTTTTTCTAGTAGCATCTTTGCACCAATCTGCATACAACAGTGCTATTCCTAAGAAATGTGCCAGATTCTAGTGCTTGGAAAACTTATGTGTAGGAGAAGAGACTACTATAATAACAGCCATCCACCTGAAACAAAAACACAAACAGTAGTCAGTTTCTGGCAAAAACACTGCACTCGCTCAAGTTTAAAGAGTAGGAGCTGAGCATTCTCCCTTTCCCTTTGTGAATCTTTCCTTATAGTGATTCCTAGGAAGCTCAGTGACGTATTTTATAGCTATGCATGTTGCAACTTAAAGCCCAGCCAACATCAGAAATCCCTTCAATGAATACCTGCTGCACCTTACTTTTCTGGTAGAAAATAGAAACAGTTGTCAACTAACATTGAAATGCCTGATCTGCACTGCTGGCTGGTTTGAAGTATCTCCGCTAGCACCCACATTTACTGGACTTCTGAAAACTCTTGGTTAGCATTGGGGAACTCCTGAAAGGAAGAGACTGTTGTTGAGAAGGGCAGCAATTTATCTCCTACCTGGTTCAACTACCACCCCAACAGTTGATGCGTCTCACATTACTGCTATGATTCTGTGTGAATATAGCATGTCACATGGGATGCAGTGTTCAGCTTCCTGAGAATGTTTTTTTTTTTATTCTTAGAAGAGCAAATTTCCAACCCTTATGACTGTGAAGATATACTCAGAAAGTGTGTGGGCAATGCTTGCAAAAATCTCAGAACTCGAGATTTCCAGTAGCTACAGGTTAAGGTTCCAGTAGATTGCGTGGTTCCTTAGCCTACTTACAAAGTCAGGATACATTATGCAAAATAGAAAATATAAAGCAGCATTTGGAAAATAAAATTTCATGCAAATATACATATTTTATGCAGGTTAAAAGATTTACCTTCTTGGGATGCTGAACTTTTTTTAGTGCAGAGTACTCACAGGCCTGCACACCATGCAGCCCTGCAGCCCATCAATAATGGTCAAGTCCTGACTAACAACTGAGCTATATGGCACACAGTTTTTTCTAGTCTTTCTACAGCTGGGGTCTCCAATTTGGTGCCCATGCCCCCCATATATTAAATGAGGGGGTTTTGCATTTTTGTTGTGAGGCCTGTTTTGTCTTATCTGGGGACTCTGTAGGCTTTTTGCCTATTGCTGGGGGAGATGTTTCTGAGCATTGCATGTTCTTCCACGCAATGGACATTTTGTGTCCACAAGTTTTTTAGATTTCCAACTATGTCCCTGGGTCCAGACATTTTGGAATCTCTTTTCTAAGTGTCCTATTTTACTGACTCTACTTACCAAACAAAGGTTTCCTGGCCAGACTTTGGGTGATGGATGTGGGAGTCAGACAGAGAAACCTTTCTGCAAGTTCTACAGTGGGTTAAAAGACAAAACAAAGTTGGGGGGGGAGCCTCCTCTCCCCCTGCCCCTCACCCTGGGTAGGTCAACAAACTACTGCCAATCTTCATCTTGACTTGCAGACCAGCTTGCCTGCATGGGAAAGGGATTTCCAGGCATGTGTCAAACAAAACCTGAACCTAATTTATGTATGTGCCCCTAAGATCAATGAGGGCTACTTTGGAAATGATTTCGTAGAATCACAGAGTTGGAAGGGACCTCAGATGCCAACAAATCCAGCTTCCTTCTGATGCAGGAAATCTATAAGTTTCCACTCGCAGACAGGCAGACACATACCTCCAAACCGCTTTCTTGTCTTTCCTAGTATCACAAATACATAGAAGTGGTATTGCTGGATGCTCTGACATAGCTGCTTGATGTTCCTGATGCCACTGCAAATCTTTGCTGATGCCATCCAGTGTGGGTAAGAAAGAGAGTTGGCCTGGCAACCATGGATCACAGCTAGGGATCTAGGTGTTGCAGAGAGAGACTAACATCAGCTAACCATCTTGGCTCCCTCTGAAGAATGTTATATTTAGTCCCAGCCTCTGCTGTTAGTTCATTTGTCGTAAGACACAGGGAACACTGGCCCTGTGGATCTGGGAAAGAGTGCCTGAAGGAGATGGCAATGTACACACCTCTTGGTCTCCAGGGCAGAGCTGTAGCTCTTCAATACTGAAACGCAGCCATGTTGGAGAAGGCTGGCGCAGAATCAACCGCATGGCAATCGCCCGATCCACACTGCAAAGCATCTAAAAGAATTAATGTACGCTGTTAAAAAAATGAACACCTGCAACAACTGCTGACAAGACACTTGAAACAAGACTAATGTATTGAGTCATTGCAGGTGCTGGAGTTCCTTCGGTCCATTTATGAAGTGGTAAGAGTGCTGGACTAGGACTGTTCAAATCTGTATTCAGCCATGAGACTCACTGGGTTACCTTGGAAGAATGACTATTTCTCAGCATCCTCTACATCACAGGGCTGTTGTGAGGATGGAGAGAATTTTTATTAGCTGCCCTAAGAGCACTTATGCTGGGGTGCAGTAAGAATCACTTCATAAATAAATAGATGCATGGATAAGCCTTCAGTTGACTAGTGCATAGTCCTAACAGCTGTATCAGAAACCACCTGGCCTAATATGGTTGGCATTAATGGACAATATATTGTTCAAGAATAGAACTGGAAAACATTTTCAAGGGAGAAGCTCTTGCTGTAAGTTGTGTCTTCACCATTCCCTCAGAAGTTTTTCTTAAAGCTAAAGGGGATGTAGGAGTAGCTACTAATGGCACTGGCAGTCCCCATCTACTAAGTAGTGTGCGGGAGGGGAGTGGGAAATCTGGACATAAACATTGCACTTATCCCATATTAATAATTAAACTGGTACTTTTTTGAGGATGTTTAACGTACAGTTCCTATAAGTGTGGGGAACGAGAGCCAGCTGTAGTGAAAGTACAAAGGAACACAGGTTCAGAATAAAAGCTGCTTGGTAAGTAGTGCTCTAGGGGCTCAACTTTGCACTTTGCACTTTGCAATGAGCACGTGCTCCCAACTGCTCCACCTCTGTAACAGCCACAGCTGAGGCATCCTCCTGTAAAAGCACTGTCTTGAAAAGAGAGCTTCGTCAGATTTTAGATCTTGCATTTCAAGTGCAATATCAGTTACCACAGAGATTGCTCCCTAGAGAAAAAGACTGCAGTCTGCCAAGTGAGCTGTTTATAAATGAATAGAAAGGAAGCAATACACTGGCCTTTCACCTCCAGCTCCCAGTGGAGCCCGGTTATCCTAACCTGATTCCTAGAGAAACAGAAGTAATCCTGGGAGCCTTCCTCTGTGTGTGGGTTGGGCATCAGGCAATAATTACGTAAGCAGGTGACCCAGCTGGAGCGGCTTTTCCTTCCCTTGTTTGTGAAGTTTTGTTGCTGCATCCGCACAGTCAAGAAAGCTGTGTAATAATTCCTGAACACAATTTCCTGTAACTGAAAACAAGGCTGTCACTTAATTACACAGCTCCCTCTGCATAAAATAATTATTAACAAGCAAGCAGCCTGTGCCTTACATTTGGAAAATCAAAATCAAAACAGCAACCAACTGTGCAAACAGTAACAGCAGAACTTGATGGAAATGCTTTTCTGCTGTAACTTCCATTCTACTGGGCTTACAATGGTGGAAACCTGGGGAGCGGGTGCTAGAGCAGAAATATCCACCCTCCAGTCACCCCAAACATTCTATCCAGGACTTGTACCTTCTTGAGAGAAAAGATGGAGGGTAAGCAATAAGAGAACACAAGGTCAGCTACTTGAGGGCTTTTTGCTGCTGAAGCAATTTCAGAAAAATGTCGCTTGACAATTCTTAACGCTTATGTTGATGGCTGTTCAACTGAACCAGACAACTCTATGGAAGAGGACATTCTTGGGTCTACTGTTTCAGGTAGGTTGGGTAATCTTTGCTGCATTCACAAGCCAGTAGCTGTAGTGGATAAACTGTTTTTCTTAGGACAGGAGTGGCTAATCTTTATTTTCCCATAGGAGCTGAATTTACCCTTGGCTAACCCTCTGGCTGTTGGCCAGTGGTGGGTCTCATGAAAAGTAGATGTAGCCACCCCATAGTCTTGTACACATAATCTAGCATGCACACACACATTATACTAACAGACAGCCCCAGCCAATCCATGCAGCTCAACTGAGAAAGGACACTATTGAAACCTCTCTGCACATTAAATAATAGATCTGATGACCAGGAAGATAGTAAAAAGTTCTGCAGGTCAGGGCGGTGGGTTAATTGCGGAGCTCGGTCATCCAGTTCTGCTTTGGAAAATAACCTGAAACGTGGTCATTTGATTTTGAAGTTCAATATCCTACTACTATCCTTTATCTTCTCATAGTCAAGTAAGTTTATCCACAACTGAACGATGGGTTGCAGATGGTTCTGAGAGATCAGCCTCTTGCATGAGATGTGTTATAAGGGGGGGGATGTAGTAGTAGTTGTAATAATAATAGTAATAATTATTAATAATAATAATAATAATTGCCACAAGTGTGACTTGACTTTATACCATTATACCAGCACTACTCTGCCAACAGACTAGGTGGCGGTGGGGAGACATGTTCTCAGTAATACTTCCTGTGCTTTGCTGATCTAATGTACACCCAACTGCTGTTTCCCCCCCTCAACTTTAGCAGTGGAGTCACTGGGGGTGGGGGTCTTGTGCAAATCAGTGTCTCAACATCAATTCCACATCTACACTGCGAAAGGCAGGGACCAATTTCACAAGCTTATTAGGAAAATAAGGAGTGACAGGTATCACTCCTGAACATGAAGTCAGATTGAGTGCTATGAAGGCGGATGGAAGCCTCTCTGTGTCCCTGAGGGCCTTCCTAAGTCATTTGCTGTACAATATATCTGTTATGACATTTGCTCCACTCACACTCCCCTGCCTGTATGGTTTTTTTTTTTTTTTAATGACATTTCCCCCTTAATATTTTGTCACTGGGAAAAATGAGATTTCCTTTCCCTCTACTATCACCATTGAGTGGTGTGTAATATGCGGGGGGGGGGCCTGCAGGGGCCGTAAGCTTGATGGATGAAAGAGAGCGAGAGAGACCACGTTTTGGGCGCATAAGATCCAGGATCCACCGGAATCTCCAACGGAAAAAATCTTCAGCTTCTCGCTCCCTACTCAGGGACACGAAGGAAAAGTCGGACCAAGATGGGACTTCGGGAGGCTGAAGGCGCCCCTCGCACTTACGAAGAAGGGCCGGCGGCGAGGCAGCAGCACGTCGATCACTGACGCACCGGATTGCCAGGACATTTGCCCGTCCACCTGCGCGGCGACCGCGTTTCTGACCGTGCACTGCGCAGCCTCGCGCGCCATGGCCCCTGCGAAAGCCGCCTCGGCCCCGCTTGCTTCCTTCCCTCCCGCCTCGCCGCCTCCACGGCCAAAATGGCGGCAGCGGGTGCGCCTGCCCACCCAGTGGCCTCTTTGGGGGGGGCTGCGCCCTTAAAACCCCTACACTTAGGGGGTTGGGGGGGAGCGTTCTAGGAGCGCGCGAAACTCTCGTCCACAAACGAGCCCTGATCTGGGAAAGGAGGACGTGACGCGAACGCGTTCGAAATCTCCATGGAAACGACCGCGGTTCGGTCCTTTGTCCGGAAAGCGACAGTAGGCCGGAAAGGCTATTGGAGGTTGCGGGGAATTTCCGCCCGCCTATCAGGTTGCGGTGTTCGAAGTGCGGAAGCGCGAGCCGGCGCTCCTTTTACCTGGGGGGAGGGGGAATGGGCGGAAGGATACAGCGTTATTCGAATTCTCAGTACAGTACAGTGAATACGGCTTGAATTGCGCTCTTTGAAGCGGCATTTTATGAGGAGAGTTTATTCGTTTACTCAGGATAATGTATAAACTGCTTAATAATAATATAAATATAATATATAATATATAATATAATATATTATATATAGTATAAATATAAATATAAAATATATAATATAAATCCTCTAAGTGGTGGACATAAAAACAAAACATAAAAACAAAAAGACTTACCAATAAAAAACAGATAAAATAAGCAAATATGTTATGTGCTTGGATAGGCTTTCACATACTAGCGTATTTTACACAATTACTGAGTTCAGTGTTGGGGTAATTTATTTTGGAAGGTGGCTTTTTGGGGAATTTTTTAGTCACACAAAACAACCCTCACTCGCAAATCTTGCCCCACCCCATTCTAACTGGGCAATGGCAGGCTCTGCTCCTGCACACAGGTTTTTTGTGTGCTTTTCTGGCTGCTAAAGGATCCTTGGGAATCCTCTGCTTGAGACTGTGGAAAGCTATGCAGAACGAACAGTTCTGGACAGCAGACCAATGGCCTGAATGAACATAAAGACAGTTTTATAGAAAGTAGGGTTATGGCACAATCTGTCAACCTTTAACATGGTGCAAAACTCACTGCTGTTGCTGCCACTAACATGGCTACTGGAATGCGTCACTGAAGTACTGTGGACTGTTCTTTCGATCCCAGGAAAGGCTGGCAGTGAAGCTGAATGAGGAGGAGGAGGAAGGAAAGCATGTTAAGTATTTGTGTAGGAGGAGGGAAAAAGAACTTCCCAGAGATGTCTGCTTTGTTAAAGGCCAACTAGACATTGCAGTCCTTCAGCTGGCACAGTAATTTGCACTTCTGAAACCCAAAGCGCCCTATTTCAAAGATGATGAGATACATTAGACTACTGCAATGCACTTTGCATGGGTCTACACTTGAAAAAGTGTCTGGAAACAACTTTAGTGCAGATTGCCACTGCCTGGCTGTTGTATGGAATAGTAAGTGGGAATCGTATCAACCCCATTCTCAGAGCTGGCTGTTGGTTAAAGGGATCATGACTAGTGTACAACGCTCTACATTACTTGGGACTACAGTACTTGAAGGAGTAAAATCCAGCCCAGAGTTTGCAATCAGAGGAAGAAGCCCTGTTCAATATCCCATCTGTGAGAGTGACAAGGAGGATAGCAGAATTAGCAGGGTGTTCCTGATGGTGGTGCCCTGTTTATGGAACCCCCTCCCAGGGGAAACCAGGCAAGCCCACACTCTGGTCACAATCACATGAATTTTAAAAACTCTTTTTATTTGCCCAGACCTTTCAGAGGTAGTTTTGTGATACATTTTTGCATTGAAAGTATTAACAGATGTCGTTTAATGATGTTTTGATTTTTGTTTTAACTTTTATTATGATTTATATTTTTATGCCATTAGTTGTCTTGGGCTCCCTTTTGGGAGGAAGAACTGACTATAAATTTGATGAAGTAAAATTACACTTCATTCCCAGTTAACTAAACACTGCTTATTAGAACATTGTATGTAATAAATGGGGACCCTGATCCATCTAGGACAGGGTTGAAGAACCCCAGGAGCAGAACATGGCCCTCTAAGTCTGTCTGGTCCTTGTGATTCTCCTAAGGCTACAAACCCTTCCCAGCCACAGCTACAACTGTGCCAGCTTTGCATCTCCCTTGAGTGGTTTTGCTTGGCTGGAATGTGTCCTTGAACTCGTGATAATCATGAGCATAACCAGGATTTTTGTTAGGGGGGCAGACTTTTGTTAGGTGGCACAACCTCATATTTTTATTGAATTGTAGTGTTTTTTTAGTGATGGGGGAAGCTGCCCCCCCCGTTCCCCCCTTGGCTATGACCATGCTGATAATGCATCTTGCTCGCTTAGATGGAAGACAGAAGTGTGCGTGTGTGATTGTGCGTAGAAACTAGCCTGTGGTAAAAAGATGTTTACATTCATTGCTCTACCCCATTTGCCTCTGCCGCTCATCTAGTACTGTTGTGTGTGCCCCCGCCCCACCCCGCCCCACCCTGCCCAGTTGCCCAGAAGGGAATGCGACTCTGCAGCTGAAAATGGTTCTCCACCTCTGATCTAGGAGTTGATGGATTTCAGAAGCATTGTTTACTGCAGTTTTGCCAAGTGGATGAGAAATGGGTGCCATGTGCACAAGTACCCATGCTGATTTAGAGGCCAGGGCTTTTTTCTTGTTTTCTTTTGAAGCTGACAAAAATTGTCCTGAACCCCTCGCCTACCTGGCAGCAAGTCAGTATGTCAAGTCCAAGGTCCAAAGGTCAGGAAATGCAGTCCAGGGTCAATCCAAGTAGGCCAAGTCTGAAATGCAGCAGTCGGGATACCATCCAGAGTCAAAGCACAATCCCATAGAGGCCCATCAACATGGGCAGTTGAGCAGACACAGCACCTCAGCTCTGCTTGCTTTTTGTACTTTACATGTTGATTGCAGCATCTGGCTTGATGAGGCATGCGACCTTCACCTGTTCCAAGCCTATTCCAACTGATGAATAACACACCTCCTCCCAGAGCTAGCGAGCCCCACCTGGCCAGCTAGTGAGCTGGGCTGTGGGCCCTTGCCCGCCTTAGTCTCCTGGAGTGCCACTCCTGCTGCTCCCTATGCCTCAGAGCCCACTGTGTTCGTGGAGACTGGAGCCCCTCTGGCTCTGGCGATGGGTTCTGCTGCTCTGGTTCCTGTGCATTGACTTCCATGTCTTCACCATCCTCCATCACCCTGTGAGTACAGTACTTACTTCCCCATCCCCTGCTTGCCCTGGTGTGTCCCAGCCCCAGCTACACCCCTTACCAGGATCCTCTTCTTCCTCCTTGTCCTGCCAGTTTATGACAAAAATGTTACCAAACCAGCTCTGCAGCTCCCCCCCCCTTTTAAAGGAAACTGTTGGAATAGAACTCATTTCTTAAATAAGCTTAAAAACATGCTGAATGGATGGTGACTGTGGTTGATGGCAACCACTAGGTTAAAGATGTTGCTGTAAATTTTCAAAGTGCTTACCCTTCTACTGTAGGCGCATTTCAGTCCAGTAGTCAAATCAGTTATTTATGGAGGCTCTGAAGGGTGGAATGCAGTGGCGTAGTGTGGGTTGTCAGCACCCAGGGCAAGGCAAGTAATTTGCGCCCCCTAACCCGTGGATTTGCGCCCCCTAACCCATGGATTTGTGCCCCCTAGCCCTAACCCCCAGATGTTGCGGCCGGCCCCCCCTGCACCCCCCACGCTACGCCACTGGTGGAATGGAAGGGAGTGTAGCCTGTTCTTAGACTTTCTGGGTGGCATGAACTGTCATTAGTGTGAGATGATGATGATGATTTTATTTATTATTATTTATATTAAATTTATATCCTGCCTGTCCTCCCAAATGAACCCAGGATGGCAAACAACAAGTGATAAAACAGTAAGAATGTTTTCAAAACAATTCCAGTACAGATGCAGACTGGGAAAGACCTCCACTTAAAGGCTTGTTGAAAAAGGAAAGTCAGGCATCAAAGAGACAACAATGACTACACCTGTCTAATAACCAAGGGGAAGGAATTCCGGTGGGAGTTGACTTTGATTGCTAAGTGCAGTACCAGGCTTTCTCAAAAGAGGTCATCCTTTTACCAAAGATGTCACTGCAGGGATTCATTCCAGAGGTGCTAAGTCTGTTGCAGCAAAAACAGCAAAGAGTTTTGTGGCACTGTGAAAACTAGCAAATGTATATTGGTGCAAGTGTGTATGGGCCAAAGCCCAGTTCCTCAGATGTATAACCTCACTGGATAGGTAGGTTTCCTCAAACAGCAAGTGGAGATATTTTTACAAAGTGAGACCCAAGTGCTAACCTCTCTTCTCTCTTTGGCGATCACTGGTAGCTGAGTAAGATAGTCTTCCATGAACATAGTCTTAACAGTGAATCTGTAAGTGACTGTGGAGGCCAGTTCTGGATCCACACGTCCTTCCACACTGGGGACATAGGTTTCAAGGCAGGAGTTTATCATGGTGGGAGTTTGCCAAACACGCCTTCCTCTTAGCTTGTTTCTCCTTTTTGCCCTGAGTTTGTGCTTCTTCAAAGTCCACAACACCTTTGGTAAAGGCTGTTCTCCAGTTGGAGCACTCACAGGCCAGTGTTTCCCAGCTATCAGTGCTTATACTACATTCTTTTTCTCCAATTTGCCTTGAGAGTGTCTTTAAACCTCTTTTGTTGTCCATTGGTATTTCGCTTTCCATTCTTAAGTTGGGAATAGAGTAGTTGCTTTGGAAGACGATAATCAAGCATCCGAACAACTTTCATCTGGTTTATGAATAGACAAAGCTGTATCATTAGTGTGCAGAAATACCTACAGAGTGACAATTACTTTCTGAAGTGAGCTAAATCACTCCTGTTCTTGTGCTAGGAGTAAGCCTACTTTCATAAAGACTTCCATATATCCAAAAACTTGAGGTTGGTGGCAGTGCAGGGCATCTACTTACTTCTGGGTGCAAATCGCTTCCCATATGCAAAGGAATACACATGGGTATAGCCTTACTTTTTTGCAGTTCAGTGATTTTTCAGTTTGGCAGTTAGTAGCTTTCTAATAATTCGTGTCTATCACGTCATTTTATTGTTTTATTTGGTTACAATGTGGCCAGTGATGTTATTCATCTTGATACTGTACTGTTGGATAAAGTTTATTTCCCCGCCTGCACTTGAACAAAGCCAGCTCACACATGCATGTATCTATCATGTGACTGCTTAGCACTCAGCCAATCACAGTTTAATATATCAACTGACTCTACTGAAAAGCAGTGTGTTTGAGGAAATGTAAAGTGGTATGAAAGTTCTGTCTGTGGCAATTGATCTATAATGACTCACGCATACATGCCAAATACAGTGGTACCTCGGGTTAAGTACTTAATTCGTTCCGGAGGTCTGTTCTTAACCTGAAGCACCACTTTAGCTAATGGGGCCTCCCGCTGCCGCACCGCCGCAGCACGATTTCTGTTCTCAACCTGAAGCAAAGTTCTTAACTTGAAGCACTGTTTTTGGGTTAGTGGAGTCTGTAACCTGAAGCGTATATAACCCGAGGTACTACTGTAGTCTGAAGCTGTTGTTGAGCAAAGAAGATTCATGTGTGAAGTACATTTTGAACTTAATATTTAGCTTTTGTTAGTTTGGTCGTATCCGCTTTAGAACACTTATCATCCTGATTCAGCTATCCTCCTCTTCTTGTGGTAGGGCATGAGTGGGGAATCTGTGGTTGAATTTACACCCATAAGCCATAGCCAGCAGGAATGGTCAAGGATGATGGGAGTTGTAGTCCAACAACATTATGAGAGCCATTGTACACAGTATCGTATGGAACTGTTCTTCTGCAAATGTCATTGCCTATGGCAGGGATGGCCAGCCTGCAGCCCTCCAGATGTTGTTGGACTGCAACTCCCATCACCCCTGACCATTGGCCATGCTTCTGGAGCTGCTGGGAGTTGGAGGTCAACAATATAGGAAGTACTACAGTTTTCCCATTCCTCACTTAAAGGATCCTGATACATACATACATACATACATACATACATACATACATACATACAAAAAAAGAGCAAATCCACATTCAATGCATAGAAAATAGTACAGGATTCCTCTTTGTGCAGATTAAAGAAATGCCATGCAAACCAACAGAGTGGATTTATAGATCTGTTATCATATTTCATGATGTCATGTGTGCAGAAACAGACATGCTGTTATTTAGCTTCTCTCAAAACAGCCACCCATATGTTAATGCACATTAAAGTATTTTTTTTCTTCGCTTTTCTTAAAAACAATTTTTATGTGTTGTATTTAATTTTTAAAAAGCATCCTAGGCAGTGCATTTGGTTTAAGCCTAGTCTTGTAGGCCTATTAACCACATTCTCCCCATATGAAGCTGCCCTATTCTGTCAGGCCATTGGTCTACTTGGCACTGTTTACTCTGCTTAGCAGCAGCTCTCCACATCCCATGCAGCATTCTTCCCTCCCCTCTGATTCCTGCTAGGAGAGATACTTTAACTGGATATGGTGGGCATTGTTCCTGGGATGTTCTGCATGAAAAGCATTTGCTCTCCTGCTGAGCTATGCCTCCTCACTTATTATTGGAGTGGATCTGCGGGAAATGTAACTGTCCAGAATCAAGTGGTAAAAGTCCTCTGGCATCTTCAGCAAAGCTTTAGTCATTGATTTTCATTGGGAAAGATCTCCAATATCACGACTGAGAAAGACCTCTGCCCAAGATGTTCTGAGTCAGAGTAAAGAGAATGCTTCTAGATGGCCCAATGAACCATTTCATTAGAAGCCAACTTTGTATGTTTATATTGATTACAGAGTTCTTTGTAAAAGTGCATCTGTCTTTCACTGGCTAATTGAAACATCCCAGAAAATTAAATTAAATGAGAGAGGACTAGGCTTTTCAGACCTGGAAAATATATCTTACACACTACAGCAGTCCAGAGATCTAAAAGGTAACCAAACAGTAGTTTTATTAAGAATGCAATGAAACAGCTTCCTTGTCTGAAAATTGAAGGAGCTTAATTGCAGAAGAATATGTGGTAGTGCAAAGCATTATACAGTATTCATTCTGCCATTGCTCCATATTAATCTTTCAAACTGGCCTATATTTAGAACAACTCTAAACTTAATAACAATTCTAGATAAATTATGGCTCGCTTCTATTGCATGTAAGTGTAATATCTGATTTGTTACTATGCCTCTTGAAAAGTAAGCCTCTCCTTGTCACTTTGGGGTATTCATCTGCCATCTCTGGTTTGTACATGTTAAGAGATCTGACTAGAAATGTTCTTCTCCTGGTCTCTAATTTTTATCATTAGTCCTGTTGATTTAAATTATTTGGAGGAAACCAATCCATTCTTATAACTTGTGCTCTTTCAAGATTTGCAGCACCTATACAGGTCTACCCAGAAGAAAGACTTGTTGTTTTCAATAGGGCTTATTCCCAGGTAAATAAATATAGGATTTCAACTTTAGGCTGTAATATTATACATTCATCTGGGAGTAAACCCCATTTAATTTAATGGGATAAATTTCTGAGTAGACATAGAAGTGTGCTGATCATCTAGTTGCAAACTCTGTTGGAATTATTGACAGCTGAGATATTATAAAATAGTTCAGCGGTGGCAATTCATAGAATCATAGAACTGTAGAGTTAGAAGGGATCCCGGGGGTAATCTAGTGTAACCCCCTGCAATGTAGGAATCTCAACACACGGTCCTCCCATCCAATTTGAAACCATACCAGGCCCTGCTTAGCTTTGCAAATGTGCTAGCAAGTTTATTGCTGCACCAAATGAAGATTCTGGATCAGGCCATATGAGCAAAGAAGGTTACAAGAGGGTGCACATCCATCACCCAGAATTGCCCATTTCAGGATCTGGACCTTAGACATACTGCCAGACATATAGTCTGTGACATCAGCTGTCATACCACCTATCATCACTTGAATGAGCTCAGGTGCTGTGTTTCTGCCTTAGGAGGTAAACAATTTTGAACCCAGCCTTCTCTAGGTTTTGGGCTACAACGCCCAACCAGCACAGCCAATGGGCAGGGATGATGGGAGTTGTAGTTCAAAACCTTTGGAGGGCACCAGGTTGCAGAAGGCTGGTCTAAGCTCATATAGGGGCCATCAGTTTGGCATAATTTTTTACACTCAATAGCCACTGTGCAGCCTGCTACTGTGTACAGGCTGTGTTAGACCAAGGCCAGACCCTCTTGTTTTTCTACTGTACAAATCTTCATCTCTTACTTTTCTAAATAACTAAATAAATGGTTGGATTGGGGCATGTATGTCCATTAGGTTCAATGTGGAGCTAAACATCTCTTTCATATAATTCGACAGGGCCTAAATTTGCTTAACTTTGTTTGGTTCATGCCCCTTGTTAGTGCAGGGGTAAGATGCATACAAAGAGTAGATTGGGGGCTTGGCAGAGCTGTTGGGAATTGGCACTGGATTGCAACAGCTGCTGTGTAGGATTCTGGCCTGCTTTGCAGAAAGAGCTTAGGGAAAAGACATACTTGTTAGGAACCCCTTGCTTGTCTTTCCAAGCCCATTCCTTGGAGCAGTGTTTGCAACAAATGTTGGGTTCCCAATGCCAGAGGGTAATCCTTTCCCACCAAGCTCAGAGCTTCTCAGAGATGGATCTCAGACACAGCTCTGTTGTCAGGGATCAGCTGGAGAACAGCTGCCTGTAGAACAATCTTCTCAGTGTGGGTAGCAGACAGCAGGCCAAGCGGGTAAACCCAGGAGGAGACCCACCCCAGAAAACCTGGCCAGGAGCCTTGACTGCAATGCTCTCTTTCCATTCCCATTCATCACCCTGCCGAACTTCCCATACAATATGGCCTCTCCTGACACACCCATGTCTTTTCTAAATTGCCACTTGCCAGATTCAGATCATAATTGATAGCCTCTCTGCTGGACTGTTACACCAAGTTCAAAGGCTGAACACACACCATCCTCTCACTCCTCCATTGAGGCCCTGTTCAACGGGGGAAGGACCTGTTGCCCCAGGTGTTGCTGGTCTCAGGTCCCCACTTTGGCTAAGTTGGCTGGGGCTGTTGGGAGTTGTAACCCATCAACTGTTAATCAATGATACCTTTTTGCTGTTGGCATTTATGGAGCAGAATTAAGGTAGCCTATAGCCTATCATACTTCTACCGTAAAGCTCATGTCATCCATAGCAATGTTAAGCATTGTGTACTGCAGCTGTATGGAGAAAACTGGCCTGAATGACATTCACATAGACATAAGTGTTACCTCAGGTTAAGAACTTAATTCGTTCTGGGGGTCCGTTCTTAACCTCAAACTGTTCTTAACCTGAGGTACCACTTTAGCTAATGGGGCCTCCCACTGCTGCCATGCCGCCACCATGTGATTTCTGTTCTCATCCTGAAGCAAAGTTCTTAACCCGAGGTACTATTTCTGGGTTAGCAAAGTCTGTAACCTGAAGCATATGTAACCTGAAGCATCTGTAACCCAAGGCACCACTGTATTTGAATAATGTGTGAGATGACTTCTGTGAAGTATGGTATTGCTTTATGGTGTACAGACTACCATAGAAGGATATCCTGGGCTTGATAACCAAAGAAAACGGAGGCTAAGTATGGACATGCATGATGTCCATTCATATGAAAATATGTGTAATGATGTGATGGCTGCTGTGGCTGCTCCTCATTGGTTTTCAGCCGTGTAGTTTCCTGAAAAATATTAGACTCATCATTTAACATAAATAGAAATTGTGTCTGGGAAATCTTTTTTAAAAGTTAAAAACAAAACCAGTCTTGGCTTATTCAAAAGAATATTGTGAGGATGTATGACTAGCAGATTACTTAACCCTGAAAGCAGATTGCTAGTCAGCTTGGTGAAAAAAGGAAATGGATCCAAGGGAGAGATACTGTAGCTGAACAGAAAGAAACATACCGTACTTCCTTTAAGAATGAGATTTCTACCTATTGGACTCATATTAAATAGGGTAACAGTGTTTCATTCTAAGGTGTAGAACTGAGACACTCTATAGGAATCTCTAATATGATCCTAACATGATGACACATAGTTCAACTTGACACTTAGAAATACACAGTGAGTGAAACATTTCTGCCTTTTACTGTGCATTAAGGCTACATTCCTACACACACTTACCTGGGAGTCTCATCAAATGCATTGGGAATTAGTTCAGAGTAGACATTCACAGGATTACACAGTCAGGCTTGTTGATCATAAGATTTCTGATACTTACTTGAGAGTAGGCCATTTCTCTCAGTGGGGTTTACTGTCAAGTAAATGTGCATAATACTGGGCTGCATGCAGAACAGTTGATCAACTACAGTCTTAAAGACTAGCCATGTACAAACCTTCACTTCAAGGTAATGACTGTAAAAATAGTTTCCTTGGCAAGGCTGCATTTAGTCCAGTGCTCCTGACAAAGCAGGCCATGATGGAGAACACCTGTCCCTTCTCATATAGCCCCAGCAGTTGGTAGCCAAAAGATATGCTGCCTTTGGATGTGGAATATGGGGACATCCATTGTGGGACAGATCTACCCATTATGAATTTGCCAAATACTTTTTAAAAAGTCACTTAGTTTTACTGTTCTTGAGTAAGTTGCAGAAGTCTAATCTATTGACTCAGCTCCTTCCTATGCAGCCAGCAATTCTGTGCTCCTAATTCTTCCTAAACTCCTAGTTTAACCATTGGCATCATGGGCCACTCCCTGCCCGACTCCTCTTGCACCTGCCCTTTATCCAGGCTCTGCTCGGCAATTTGCTGTCTGGCATGTGCCTCTTTTATAGCTACACTCTAAGGAGTGGGAAAGCCAAGATGGGGAGAGTGGGGGCGGGGGCAGAGAGGGAAAAGACAGGCACTTGGCTCTGCTTCAGTTGTGTGGTTCAAAGGCAAATATTTCTGCTGGGCAAGGGAAGCCTCTTCTGCTCTTGAAGAACGCCGACAAGGCGGGGGGGGGGAATACCCAGGCCTTTCACAACAAAGCAACTCAGGCTGCTCCTCTGTGCCCTTGCAGTCACGGCAGGAGGCAGAGTTTTTAAAAGGTCTGCCACTGAACTTTGGAGAGAGGCTCGGATGGAACCAAAAATAGGGAAGGCCTAACAGTGACCGTGATGGGCATACAGAGCTATTGAGCTGCCATCACATAATCCTGCAGAAATGAAATATACTCAGAGTCGCAAAGTGATTTCATGCTCTTTATTCAGCTCGTAGTGGTGAGGAGGAATGAATGAAAGTCCCCTCAAGGTATCTGCTTTATATACATTATTTACACAATGGGCTGCACATGATTGGCTAATTCCGGAATTCTACTGTAAGCCAATCAGGTTGTGGATTCACTTCTATCTGGAGCATGTTTGGGTGGTTCCTGCCAACCAATCATACTGCTGCATTGTTCTAGGACCAATCAGACTGCTGCAGTTTGGATCCTATTCAACTCAGTACATAACAAGAAAGCTCCCGAGGGAGATGGTAATTTTCCTGCACCCCCTTTGCCTGATCATGAGAGACAGGTAGAGCACAAGCTGACTGTTCTCCCAGTATTCATAATCACATCAAGGAAGTAGGTTAGTGGAAGCTGTCACTGGCTGCAGAGACACAATTTGGGATGACATGTACAGAGCGGCAGATGCGGCAGGGAAGCGAACAGGCGTCCGCAGCACACGGGAGGTCAACACTGTCTTATCAGACCACAGGAGAGGGATCGTCAGCCAACAGCAGCTCAGGGCAAAAGCGCTCCAGAAAAACTCCCCAAGGCCACGCTTGAACTTCCTGGGAGGCAATGCTCCCTCAAGGAAGGCAGAGCTCGGTGTTATGGCGGAGGCAGCGAAGCAAAACCCAGCACTGAAGCCTTCTGTGCCTCGCCCTTGAATTACAGCAAATGCTGCTGGAGTCAAGTTACAAAATATAAAATTTGCTCCACCCACGAAGGCTAAAAATTGCTTGTTTGTCCCCAGCGAGTTTGGGGCAGGCTTGATGCTGGGCCTCTCAAATGAAATAATTTTTTATTTTTTTTAAAGAAGAAATAATGAGCGGCCTGAGGTGAGGTGAGGAGCTCCTGAGCAAGTTTCTCTTTAAATGTAGCTAGTCTGGATAAGGGAGGAAGCCATGTGATGTGGGTAAACTTCTGCTGTTAAGAGAGCCATAAATAGGGAAGGCCTTTTACAGAACCTTCCCTTCTCCCATCCTGGCAGAGTTTAAAATAGATGGGATGGGCTTAATGACTGCTTGTAAGCTTGCCAAAGCGAGGCCTGGAGCAAAAAAGCTTTGGAGCAGCAACAGGGACTGGGAGGGAGGGAGGGAGCACACAGCCTAGCCGTGCTTTCCTGGCCTTCTGCAGCAGAAAAGCTAACAAGGCTGGGCTGGGAATCTTATCAGAGGCGCCATGTGCTCCGCTTTCTCTTTCTGCAGGCACACACATACACAAGACTAGCAAATGGCACAGACTCCCAAAGAAAGAAGGGGGGGCAGGAGCTGCTCTGACAGTAGTGGGTACGGCTGGCGGTGGAACACATGGAGGCCTGCCACTCAGCCTCTTCAGAGGAGATGCTAGAAAGCTTTTAAGCATCCATTTTCTCATTCTCTCCACATTCTCCCTCTGAATACGGCCTGATTAACACACGGCTGAACAATCCAATTCATAGCCTTAGGGTGCAGCAGGAGCCACACACCAAAAATAGCAGCAGGAAAGTTTCAAACTTGCAATTGCTGAATGCAAGAAGGCAGCAGCTGCACTGTGCTGCCAATTACCCACCTTGACAGAGGCCGATTTGCCTTCCAGAAAGAGAAGACAAACCACAGGCTCCATTCTATACTTCATGTCAATCAGCTGCCCAAAAGATGCATGCAAACCATCCTGGGCTTGCAGCATGCCCTAAGGTAGGACCTGTGAGTCTGCACTGCTGGAGTTAAAACAAGGCTGGTGGCCAGTTCAAGGTGAATCAATCTGTTGTTTCCAGGTGTGTTTTGTTTTTTCTCTGCAAGAGCCTAATACACAACAAAGAGTCTTGTGGCACCTTAAATACGTAATGGCAAATGTAATGTGACATATGCTTTTGTGGACTAGAGTCCATCCACTTCATTGAATGCATGAAGATTTTCCTGAATGGCTGGTATAGGCACATGTTTTAACTGATTTCAAGCTTGTATTTTTCTCTTGCTGTAACCTGCCCTGGGACTTTGTGGTGAAGGGAGGATAACATACATTCTTTTTGGGGTAGTGATGACAGTAAATGATGAGGTCAGAGGAAGTGCAATGCAAAGAAGTGCAATGGTCATTCCATTACTAATAGTGATAAATCACAAAGATTGTGTAGTCCAATCTTCAATTTGTGAAGATAGTAAACATAGTCTTAAAAATCTAAATGTTTAAAACTTAATTTTGTCCTACTTATGGTGAAAATGGAAAAAGGATGTAGAAAATTTGGAAAATGTGACATTAACATGGCTGGTCAGAATAGCAGTAAGAAAAGAAGATATCACACCCAAGGGTCATGAAGATGAAAACCCCACACACTCACTGGCCTGGGCTCTCCAGGAGGGAAGGTGGAATCCTGTGTGTTCTATATAGCAGCCTTCACTAACCTGGTGCCCTCCAGGTGGGTTTGGACTACAATTCCCATAATCCCCCATCAGCACAAGCTAGCTGTGGCTGATGGGAGTTGAAGTCCAAATATGCCTGGAGGGCACTAGGCTGACAAAGGCCAATATACAACATAATCATAGAATCAATTCTGAGCATTCTTCCAGACACTTAACGTGATAAATGCCTTCTCAGATCCGTTCTTGCAGTAAGAGGGATCCTTGTGTGGAGAGCCAGTGAGGAGGCACAGGAAGTGCTGGACTAGGATCTGGGAGATCAAGATTCAAATCCCTACTCAGGGTTGTTGTGAGGGCAGAATGGAGACGGGGAGAAGTGTGTACCCCACCTGGAGCGCCTTGGAGGAAAGGTGGCATATAGAAATAATCATCATAATGATAAAACATTCCTGGTGTGTGGGTGTAACACGGGTGAAGAATTTTTCAGCCCAAGGGTTGCATTCCCTTGTGGGGCTTCACGCCAGTGGTGAGTGGGAACAACGGCAAAAAAGCAGTTAGTGCACTGGACACTTGAGGTCAGGATGAATCAGAGGTTTGCATGTACCAAGATCTCCAGCCAGGGAACAAAGAGGCACAGTCACAGTTCAAGGCTCATTCCAGTCAGGCAAAGGCGGTCAAGGGAGGGTATGGAGGAGCAGGATTGGAGACAAGTACGGCCTGAGGACAAGCGTGTCCAAGGAAGAGCCCAAAGACCAGACAGAGATGCCTCATTTGGCCCCTAGGCCCGAGGTTTCTCCACTCATCCCATGCGTCTCTGTGAGCAGAGCAGAATGCAGAGATGTGCTATATCCAGGGAGGATATAGCACATCTCTGCCTATACCCAGTATTATGACAGACATTTTACTAGCTAATACATCATGGCTAACTTTAAAAAAAAACAACCCCAAACCAGACACATTTTAGGAAGATAGCAACACAGTAAGCAAAGTAGCTAACAATACATAAGCAAACCACCAATGGTAACTTAGAAGGAACTTCTGAATCATTCTTTGTATGTTGCTGTCCAGTTTGGCCTTGCAAGGACACATAACACAGTAGACTGTAGCACTAGATTCACTTCAATCCAGCAAGCCAATAAAGTTTACCAGTTTCCAGAACAGTGCTTGAAAGCAAGATGCACACAGAATCAATAAAATGTCAATCTTACTGACTGCAAGTCCATACCTACTACACATAAAATGTATAAATCATCACAGCTTTTTGCTCTATCACCAGCTGAGCATTTGAAATTTGAGCAGCAAGCTGAGTTCTGGCCACGTGGTATTGTTTCAGGTTCCTCTGAGGATGAGCAATGTTTGAACCAATATGAATTTTGCATTTGTGAGCAACGGAACGACAATGCCTACCAATTAGGTTAAATGTCACCGAGAGATTTGCAGAAACTGATTTAACTTGCACGGTTTGCAAACCAGTGATGGAAATGGATTGCACATCTTGCCAGAATTCCCTCATCTTTTGCTGGTATGCTTAAACTCATTGATTAATGTGGTTAAAATGTTTGGGGAGTACTCTGCACCTGGCTAACCATGGCAGCTTTCACCACTGGTTTAAAAACAAGTACAAATAAGGCAAGTTCTTGGTTCAAAGGAGATGAAATAAAAGATGCCTTGAGACGAGGTTGGTGACTTTTAACAACAACTGTGCATTAAGTTTTGTGGATAAATAATAATAGTAAGAGCTAGTGCTGCCATGAATCATGTCATGCTGCAGTCTTTTTAGAGGTGGTTAAGTTGAATGGCTAGTGTGCAACTGCTGTCACACAGGAACACCTCCATAACGTGACTTTTGGCTCATTTCTGTGACCGCTTTACTATGGCCATTAAATCATTTCAGAGTCCTACCTGTTCTATGTGTTGTTGGTCCTCAAGGATAAACACATCTGAAAAATCATGTGAGTACAGGCTAATTTCTTCATCACTCGTCCTGTTGGTGTTGTTCATTTTAAAATTATGAGCATGTTTAGATCTCACTCAAACAAGTAGGTTGGTATTGTGTGGATGAAAACTGGAACCATAGCAGGGAGAGGGTTAACCCTTGCCTGCCACACCACGGTTCCAAAGATCATGCCCTTTAAAGTGTGTGTGTCTGTAGGACAAGCATGCAAAACCAAGCAATGGGTTGTATCCAAAGTAGAGCTATGGGACTTGTTTTGTAAATGCAAGGATTTCTGCTTGCACAATTGAACTTTCCTCTCTCTTTTGCCCACCATGCCTCCGCTAAATCTGTTCTAAGGGTTCCCCCAACCCTCCAGAAAAGATGTGGAAAGGGCACAGATGGGGAAGAAGTTCCATCGTGCAAGCAGAAATCCTTATACTGACGGAACAAGTGCATTGGATACTGTTCTATGCATTGTATCTAACTCAGAGCATTGAAATTAATGGTCCCAAGTTAGCCATGTCTATTGATTTCAATGGGTTTCCTCAGAATGTGGCTATTACAGCTTGGAAGCTAAAGGAAAATGAAAAGCACGGAAGTTAAGATCAGTGAAATTGTTTTGGATGTAACCAACAACGGCACTAGCTCCAGAACACAAATGGATTGTGCATTATAACCTTGCACAGCCTGATCCTATGCATTTACTCATAAGTAAATCCCACAGAGGGTTTAATTAGATTTGCTTCCAAGTGAGCGAGTGTATACGGTAATTTTAACCAAGCAGCATATACGTATTTAAGAACGTAAGAAGCTGCTCAATGTCCGTCCACCTGTTCTCACCATGGCCAACTAGACTTCTGCAGCAACAGGTATTCAGAAGCAAACTGCTGCCACCCTTAGGGGCAAAGCATAGTCACCATGGCTAGCAGTCACTGATAAGGCAGATTCATGCATGATAAAGCTAATTCTTTTTTAAAGTCATCCAAGTTGGTGGCTATCACTGCTTTGTTTTTTTAATCTTCTAAGGGACTTACTCTTTAATAAGTGAAATCTGGTCTGCAGCCATAGTGTGTTCCTGTGTACTCAGTTTCACTTTGTTCAATGAAGCTTACTCCGCAATAAGGCTTGAAGCCTTAACAATGTAGAAAAATATTAGCTAGTGCAGGTAAAAACCCAGTAAAACCAAATACAAACAGCTAAGTGTTGGTGACTTTTATGTGCAGGGAGACCACTTTCCTATAGAATTGAAACTATGGTACATTAATACTCTAGTACATCTCATTTTATTGAAATTTATTACTCTAGCTCAGTAATTTTAGGGTATAGAACAGCAACTGAGATGTTAAAGAAATGGATAGATGTTTCAAACGTGTTCCCAGTCTGAATTATAGAAAGGGAACAGGAAAACTCTAAACCTTGAATCAAAGGAGTGACAGTTAAATGTTCACTATGCAGCAATATAAATTAAAAAGGTGGCTATGAAATCCAATTCTCTCCTACCCTATACCTTCTCCTAAGCCAGCATCCTGAAAATCTCTGTTGCTCTAGTCATCGGCAGGGAGAAACCCATTCTTCCACTGGTAAGAGGGCGGAAAGGTATGAGGCCATAAACTGGAAAAAACGAAAACACCATCCAGTATTGCTTTTACACAGTACAGTTGTCCTTGGATGACTTGGGACTCTTACTGGACTAAGAGATTTAAATTCATGTTCAGCCAAGAACACACTCGGTAGTCTTGATTAAGGGCTGCAATCTTATACCCACCTAACTAGGAGTAAGCCCCATTGTACTTATCATGTACATCACCATACCTCTATTTCCCTTCTGTAAAATGGGACCTAGTGATCTACAAAATAGGGTTGTTATGAGGATGCATAAGGATTGAGACGCACTTGACAAAACAACGTAACATATATTTGTAACGTATATGGAGAACGGTGCCTTGGTATTTGAAGGCTGCGACTCCACGAATCTTTTATTGGTTTGACACTTAAAATAATTCTTTCCAGTAACGCAACCTTTGTACCACTTGTCAACTTCACTCTGACCTTTTTCTTTTTTTAAAAAATGGAGAAATAAATCTTTCTTTCATCACTGGGGAGGATTTAAGCAGATACCATTGTGCTTTGTTTCTCACATCTCCTAAACTGTAAAATCTTTAAGCCAGTAATGAGCATAGAGTCTTGAATTGTGCGAAGCAGAATGGAGCTCACTTACCGCACTCAACAGAGCACCCTCGAGCTCAATGGGATTCTTCTACTGCACTTTCTACAGCTTCTTTTCCAGTCTGAGCTTCCTATGTTATGGGAATATTGTGTGCTGGGAACCCAGAGGGGTCTAACGGAAGAGCTCACTAGCCTCTGCGTTTGTAGTAAAGTACACTGGTTTATTTAGTTGATATGTTTCTTTACAGAATGCAGAAAACACATTTTTAAAATAATTATATAAGGACATAAAAACACATCAGTGGTTGGTGAACACTTTTAATACAAGATTTTCTCCCACCATTACAGTGTCTAGTGGCATAAATAAACAGCACTGGTGCTTAGGGGGAAGGCGGCTGATGAGAATGCCATTGTTATTATTCTGTTCACTGCCCCTTCGCCTCCAGTTTCTATGGTGACAGGTAGGCCCAGGCCTGAAACCGTTTGCGCTTGCGCATGACCATTATAAAGTGGCATCAGTTGCTAGGGACAACGGCACTGTTTGGAAGGCCCTTCTAACTTGCAGCATTTGGGTTTAGGAGGCTGTGTGTGTTGATAACTTGGAGACATCTGAAATGCAGGCCTGCCAGTATAGATTTTGGCACTGTGCTGCCATGGTCGCTAGCTTGTGGGGGGAGGCATTCTTACAAACGTATTTCTAGTGTCTGTTCAAAAGCAGTCTGCCCTAAGTGGTGCCACTTAATCCCTTTCCCTTCAACCAACTCTCCTGTGTGTGGAGCGGAATCCATCGCTTCTCCTCATCTGAGACACACACCAACTTTCAAGCACTGAAGGGACAGAGGAGAGGTGTGGTTTTTTTTAAGGGGAAAAAAACTTTGTAGGGCAAATCTATACCTGTCAAACTAGACAAAGGCTAAATCTGAAGCATTCCTTACAGTCCCCCTCACTTCAACACAAACCCCTCCAGCCCACCTCAGGGGGCAGAAGCAGAGTGCAGAACTATATGGGGCCATAGTCAAATTAACATTTGTTTTAATAGACAAAATCCTATTCAAGTAGTCAAAAAAAGGCTTGATGGGAAATGCCACCCTAGCAAGTTCAGAGGTGAAGGTCATTTTAGCCATTCATCCACTAGTGTGTTAACTGGCCATGTCAGCACACCATCATACTTTGCAAAACAGTCAATATGGCTTAAAAGTGTCTGCTTTGTGTGCAAAGTCAGCCAGAGGCTGCCCAGCCCCCAGCCAGGGGATGGACTAATTATTGCAAAGGGCTTTTCCTCCCTCTAATGTACCAAAAATAGTCTCAAATGGACAAGAAAAAATTAATAAATCATGCTTAAAATCATTTTGTTGAAAGGGGGGGAGAAAGGCATGGGGGGTGACCTTGACAGTCACTCCAACTTCCCAGGAGAGACATGTGGAAGTTCATTTTTTAAAAAGGCAAGAAACCTAGACATGGCTCTAATATTTAAAAACAATGACTATGAGAGACCAAAAAGAAAGAGAAAAAAAACCCAAAATGAGCAAAGCAGTCAGTCCCGTTGAATTGATACTAAGAAGCTAAGCTCATACAAACTGCTGGCAGCATTACCATTTTTAATCACTTTTTTTAATAAAACAATTTGAGGCTGTATCAAAAATTTAGTAAAAAATTAGAGCTGAGAGTTCACTGATTTTTCACTATGAACTATTTCTGGCGCACATGTGTTTTTTATTTTATTTTGCCAACCGCCAGACAGCTACTATTGCGTCTGTGTGTGTGCAGAGGACAGCAGTGAGTGATTGGGGGGGAAGAGGGACTGTTCCAATACTGTGGTCCAGGAGGAGTCTTGATGTGAGGAAACTGCATTACACTACATAAAAATATTGCATCTTCACCAAAATATCTCAAGAGTGTTTCGAAAGCCAAAGGATGCCTTCCAGATGGAAAAACCTCAGCGCAGCACCATGACCCTTGCAGCCTGCAGCTACCACTGTTGGGGCCCCGGTTACCAAAAGGCAGCTAATGCTGCTACATAGCTAGATTCAACCCCCTCTCTCTCTCTTCTTTTTTCTTTTTGGTAATTGTAAAGAGCTCTCCAAACTCCATCCCATTTTCAGAAACCTACGGCTATCGGCATGGCATCGGTCCAGCAATGGCAGGCTGGAGCAACAAGGGCTCGCTCTACAGTTTGCAAAAAGGACCCCAGCTGATGACTGAACTGTATAATGTGTGAAAAAATAGGATTCCTTTGATTAAAAAAGACGGTCCCTCAGCCTGACTGGCATTGGAAACACCCCTGGAGCTTATTTGTAGTAAAGCATTTCCCCTCCCCCTCCCCATTCTATACATACAAGTTTAGGTAACAGCAATTAAATGTAAAAACTTAACATTGACCTCAGAAAGTCCTCCGGTTTTAATTTTTTAGGCTACGTTTCATGTTATGCCCTGTAGCTAGACACACGTGAAATAGAAAAAACAGTACAGTTAGTTTTAAAGGCAAACAGCAGAGACCCAGCGTGCCACCCCTAGCGCTGCCTGCATGTCCAGCCATTCTCCCTTTGCACAAGATGCTTCGAGACGCCTGCTGTCAGAAATACTTTTTGAGCCAAGTAGATTTTTCCCCCCCTCTATGAATAAACAAAACAAAAGCTGTTAGGCAAAAATAAAATCAGTGTCCCGAAAATTCCACAAGCACTGTGGTGTAGCAAACGCATTCGGAGAGAGGGCCTGCCGGGACCGGGCTACGTTTGAGCTTATGTATGTTGGTTTCCTAATTGGTAACGGATTCGCAGGCCACCGACCCCTACAGACAACACTGGTGTGGAACTATAGGCCCCATCTCCGCAAGCGCCTCTTGTTCATTAAGGGGGGACGTAGGGAGGTGGAGACCTGTATGGGGTCATGTTCTTCGGACGGGAGCCTTTGCCCTCCATGGGTGCGGTAAAGGGAGGGGGTGGCTGGTAGGGCGGTGCATTGGGGTCTTCGTCTCGCAGTGGCGTGTACTCTCCTATGGTGTCTTGGTTGAGCGGGGTGGTTTCTGGCATATTCTGATTTGGGTACTCTGGGGGCGGGAGAGGGGCTTTCTCCTCCTGTAGAATCAGCGGCATGCTGGAGGAAGGAGGAGGCTTGGAGTCATCCAGCTCATCGGCAAAGATGATGGGCACTCCCTTCTTGATAAAGGTGGCTTGGTCTTCTATGGTGAGCTTGCCTTTTCTCTTCTTGCGATAGCAAATCATAGCGATGATCCCAGCAATCAGCAGGATTGCTGCCACCACCACAGCGGGGATGACCGTGTGGAGGTACACATCGTCTTCGCTCGTCTTTTCTGGATCCCGCGGAAGCACAACTGTCGGCGGTGCCGTTGTAGGAAGTCCTTCTCTATAGAAAGGAATAAACTGAATGCGTCCGCAGCTACCAGCACCAATAACGGAAATGTTCTTAGCTGGGAACTCTGGCGCTAAGGCATTCTTGAAAGCGTGGCTTGGCTTGCCAGAATTATCAGCAATTTTTCTGCTCATGGTGCGAATCATCTCTTTGGGGCATGGATCCAAAGGCAGAGTATTGTTTGTCCACTCAACTACAATGGAGCCGTTGACAATGTTTTCTATGGTAATAGTGCTACTGTTTCTGTCTCCGAGGGCAAAAGCCAACTTCTTCACCAACAAAATTTTCTTATGAATGTCATTGACAACTGTAGTATAGTCTCCCTCTAATGCGGCTTTAAATTTAACGGGAGGCACCTCGTCGGCTCCAAGACCATGGACAAATATTTCAAATGCATCCACTGTTGAAAGGCCCCCTTTGTCTGTGGCATGCATGAAAAATTCATGCCTGCCTGAGTGTGTGCGATTGGGTAGTCCATACATTAGCTGACTAGTGCTATTGAACTGCACCCACGAGTTTTCTTCCAGCGGCTTCTCATCTTCTAGTTTCATGGTCAACTGCAGTTTATCAGTGGTGGTATCTTCCTTGTCATAGAAAGTGTCTGAAGGTATCTTGAGTTCAAAGTACGTGCCCACCCAGGCATCCACCCTGTCAATATGGTTTTTCAGTTCTGGCGGATCATTGGGCACACGAGGAGTTCCAACTGTAGTGGTGCGTATGCGAGTTGGTGGCGAAACTCTTTCTGGTGGAATGAAAGGCGATTTAGTAGTCCCGGGAGTCTTTGGAGGTCGAGGAATTTTGGTGGGTCTGGGAGTTCTTCGTGTCGTGCTCGTATCGGTGGTTGATGGTGTGGACGGTTTTGGCGTGGTTCTTTTTGGTTTCTTTGTTGTGGGCGGTGTAACTGCTGCAGTAGGTTCAACTTGCCCAGTCATTGTTGGCCGGATCTGGACAGGGGTAGTAGAAACTGCTTCTATCATTCTGGTTGGCTGAATTGGTCCAAGGGTTGGTGTCTGAACAATGGCACCTCTTGTTCTAATAGTAACGGTGGGTTTCCTAGGCAATGGAACAGGCTCTCTTACTGGAGGAGCTGTTGTTTCAGTGGGAGGTGCAATGGCTGGGGAAGTGGGTGTAGGAACAATTCTAATTGGCGGTTCTTGGAGGGCTGTTGTCGGAGGTCCAACAGCAGTCACAGGGGTTGGTGTAGCATTAATCTGCCGCCTTATTCTCTTTGGAAGATTAGGCTTCTTGTTCGCAATGTGCCAGCCAACCACGGGGTAGCCAAGATGAGCAGACATTGTACCTTCCTTAGCTGGAGATTCAACATTGCTTATGTTTGGGACACTATTCTGGCTCAAAGAACAGCCTAGTTTCCAAGATAGTAAGGCTCCATTTTCCACCACTTTCTTTGCGTTCCCTGGGCCAGCCATGAAGGCCGACATGTCAAAGAGTCTATTATTTACAACGGGAACCAATTTCATGTTATAAAGTTCCACTTCTGAGAAGGTTTTCATTCGGTTTAAAAGTTCAATCCTCTGCTTTGGTGTCATTTTTGTTAAGTCAGCATCCAAAATTACAGTCAAAATAGTGACTGGTTCCTCTGCGCTACACACAAACGGTGCTACTTCATTCACATCTTGTGAAGCCACCCGTACCGACTGAGGTTCATTATGATCTTCAGGGTGAACCTCAATGGAAAAGACATTGGTGGTTTGGGGCACGTAGCTTCCATTAGATACCAGATGCATTGAATTCACTGAGATATAATGAATGCCTTTATCTGTATCAAGCGGGAGACCTTCCAAGGTGCTACTCTCTGGTTCCCAATGCAACCAAGAAGGCAAAGTTTCTTTCCCAGCTTCGGTAATCTATGAAAGAGAAAGAAAGAAACAGTCAGAGGTAGTTACAACATTCGTTAGAAATAATAATAATAATAATATTTATTTATACCCCGCCAAGGCCGGGCTCAGTATAAGTATTACAGTAAACTCTGGTCTTTAAAGTTTGTGCAAACAACGTTTAAGAACCCCTCCAGCAAGCACACATGGAATGTAAATCTTGAGCAGTAGCTCAACTTGATAGGTCAAAGAGATTGAAAACAACTAAATTAATAAATTAAAACAGGATTGAAAACAGACACTCACTTGGTTGCCTAGGGCCTAGGCTGAGCCCAAATCACCTACAGGTGACTAGGTAGAGAAGCTTTTGTTAAAGGTAGTGTTGGTTCTTTTTGCTTTTTGACTCACTAATTTAATTAATTAATTAATTAATTAATTAATATTCAAAGGAGCCCAGGGTGGTAAAACAAGTGATAAAACCATAAAAACATCTTCAAAACAATTTCAAGACAGATGGGTAAAAAATTTAACTGAAAAGGCTTGTTGAAAGGGGACGGTCAAATAGGTACCAAAAGGTTTTTCCTAATAAAAAGAAAACACATAATTGAAACTCTTCAACTATCAAATTTTAAATGATCAAAGTGGTACTTAAGTCGTGTACTCAGTGTGTCTAGTGTGTTCCAATGTAGACAGAGGACCCTGATTTTTCACTGCTTCTTTACAGTATGCCTAGCCATTTTCATCAGGGCAACATGAGCGAACACAAAGTTCTACCAGAAGAGTGGAAAGATATGTACTGTGCCAAAGGGCCACCAGGAGCTAGGAAGAACAAACAAGAGTCCCCTTTTAAGGTTCCTGCTGGTGGTTCTGTTAGACCAACTTTATTGCTTCAAATATACATAATTGAAACACTCTAGAAAAAGTTTTTGCAGAAACTTAAGGACACCAGTTAAGGATTTAAGTGTACTAAGGTCTCCTGAGACCTTTGTATTCAGGAACAGAACACTTGATTATATACTTTCTCATAAGTAACTCTGTTGCATGACATGCGGCAGCGGTTAGTTCTCAGAGTCCAATTACATATATGAATGTATACTCAAAATCCTCTGGCCTACTTTAGGAAGTTGAAACTTAATGTAAGAAAAAAAAAAGAAAAAAGCACTCCCATATGTCAAAAAGGATCTTATTAGAGGGCACTGCACTGAGTTCCTCCTCTTTGATTCCTGTTCCTCATTTCTTCCATTTCCCCCCAATTATATAGCTTTCGGTTATAATCCTGTATTTCTTGGTGTTGTGGATAGGAAGGAAGGAAGTAAAAGAGGCATGGATGAAACCTGTATACTTTTGTTGGTTTCATGGGAAGCCACGGGACCCAAAATATCAGTTAGCAGACTGTATGTTTACTGGGATCCTGCTTTATCTATAGCCATTTGTTATCAGAGTAACTATCTGATAGCATGCCAAGCTGAGTTTTCCTTCTTCAAAATAGATGGGAAAACTATATAAAATCTATTTCTGTGCGAATTCCTGTATGCTTTGAAACCAAGGGAGTCCCAGCAGCCATCCTGCCTAGAAGGAGGCGGCACCATTTTGGTTCCATTTCAGGCAGCAAAACATTTTATGACTGCTCTATCTGTGATCTTTACAGTGCATGGTGCACCTTCAATATTAAAATAATATTTTAAAATAAGTAGTAATGTTGATTTGGTGTCTAGAAACTGTATCCAACAACAGGGTCATCTTATTTTATTGAGGTTTGGGTTTTTTTGCATTCCGATGTATTTTTTAAATTGTTTTATTGGGGTTTTGTTTTTTGCATTACAAGGTATTCTGAGCCCATGACTAGAATCTGGGTCTTTCTAGGTACAGTTCCAAATGACTTTGCTGCAGTCTAGTACACAGCTGTGATTAAGCTCTCAGAGTAAAAGACATTTTTGTTTTTCTAAAGGTCTGTAGAATTCATATATATTTCATGATTTGCCAAAACTCAAATTTATACTCGGCCGCCATACAGCCAAAATGGATCCATTGCATATGTACTGTACCTCCATCCTCTTAAAAAAAAAAAAGGAAGCAAAAGGGGAAACATAATAGGTGAACAGAAAAAAATAGGTGAACAAAAAAATACTACTCCCATAACAGATAGATATCCCAATCCCAACATGTTTCAGACTGTACAGTCATTTACCGGGGAACTATTCAATGTAAATAATAGTAACTCAGTTGTATCTGCCTTAAGATGGTTCACATTTAACTAATGTGATACAGGCAAACGGAGCCTAAATTATGAAAATACTCTCTCATTCTGGCAAATTGCAAGTATTGTTTAGCCCTCAGAACAGCTAAAGTTGAGGAAACAATTACATTTCAATATCAACAACATTATACAACACACAAACACATTTTACAAAAGGAACAATTAAATACTTTTTTTGGAGAAAAATTACATGAATCACTACAATAGATAATGGTTTAGATTTAATTTAGATAAGCTGATTGCGACCAGCAGTTTTGATTTTATTTTTGGTAAGTGGTGTGTTAACAAGGTAAGATAAGAAAAAAGATGAATACCACAGATAGGTGAATGGAAAAGTTCGTTTTCTCAGAAAACTTACAGTGCAATCCTTTATGTGTCTACCCAGAAGAAAGCCATTTTCATTTTACTCTATAAAAGCAGGTTGCAGCCTGAGTGTAACACTTTTGTCCCACTGACATCAATGGGAGAATTAAGCAAATGCTAAAATTCATGAGTTAAAAAAATGTTTACTTCTGGCCAGATCATTCCCCGTTTTTCTACAAATACTGCCAACCACCTGGAGGTGCAAACATCTCAGTAAGCAAAATGCTATCTATGCTAGCTCCTTCTGTCTTGGGTCCTTTATATTAACAGCTTTCTCTTGAGGAGTTAAAAGTGTTTGTGAACATTCTGTGATATCACAGCAAGGCAGCCCCACTGAGAACATCTTCCGTCAGGGGATAGTATCTGCTAAGTGCTGAATATACTGCTCCCTTTTGAGGATTCATGTTTTTTAAAAAAATCCATTTTAAGAAATGCCTTTAAAATTGTTGTTGTTGTTGTTGTTGTTGTTGTTGTTGTTGTTGTTGTTGTTGTTGTTGTTACTACTACTACTACTACTCATAACCACTATTACCATGGATTTTTAAGTAAGGAGAAATTTCAAAGTGTATGCCCAATTCTAGAAATGTTTCAACCATGTGCCTTCTTCCTCTTTTGTTCACTGCAGTCACTGAATCAGTTCAACAAAGCAAGGAATGCAGAACAAAACTGCCCAAATTTTGCCACCTTAACGTTCTTCAGCAAGAGTAAACTCCAGTTTGGCAGGATGACAGCCGAGGCCGGCAGTCAGTCAGTGTGAGCCACACCTTAAATTTAAGCCTCTTACCTTGTCAAGGTACCATATGTGGAAGTGCTTATAGAATATTTCACACTTCCTTACTGCAACTTTAAACCTTACTGAGGTAATGCTTGTATTCAATTCTGTCAAAATCACATTGCCAACTGAAGAGACACAGTACTGGACAGATTTTAAATGGCTATCATTTTAGAAACTAGGTGGAAGGATGAAAGGACATGAATTTGATATGCCTGACTCACAAGCAGACATGTAGATAAGTCTCGAGGTGATACTGCATAGAAAGATTTTATACTTGGCATCTTTACAGCACTTTGAATATTTCAATAATATATGTGAAGCTTCTTAGTTTTTACAGTGGGTATCAAAGGTAAGCCACTATTGCTACTATCCACACTACTGTATTTTCTGTAATATAAGTTCTTAAAACGTTTTACTGCTCTATTTTAAATTGTACCCTGCCCTGGGACCTTAGGGTAAAGGGCATGTTGTGGTGGTGGTGGTCAACAGCAGTGATTTGAGTGAGGCCAACTAGTGAATTGCCGAGGTAAAGTCTTCCCAGTGCATAGCTTACATCCTTAGATCTGAAACTCTCCATTGCTGCTGGAGCTCTACTCTGCCTTTTATCTGTGACAGACTTCGGGAAACAGAAGCAAGAAAGCCAATGAAAGCTGGCAGAGTCCCCTGTGGGCACTAAAGCTGAATACTAGGAGAATGAATCCCCCATGGTTTCCAAGTATTAATATTATCACTTGAGGGGTGCAAATGATTTTTTTGGGGGGGAGCACTTTGGTACTAACCCAACCCAATACAATAGTTAAGAACAAGAAAGGAACTACGATTTGCAGGTATCTAGTGTTACATGTGAACTGGATCAAAGACAGATACAGACCTTCAATTTCTAATTGAATAATAAAGCCAATAAATATAGATAAATAAAAATGACAACAACAACAAACTTATTTCTGCTTCAGCTGATTATTACTATTTTAAAGAAGTATTCAAATTTGAGGGACAAAGATGAGTAATATTTCCCACATGATGCTAAACAGGAATGAAGCAACAGTATGTTGCTTCCCTCATAAAACTAAAGCAGCTTTGCAGAACTTCCTCACACTAGAGTTCAGGAAATAAAGTTAACTCTAGCTTCTTTAAGTGCATTTCATACTATGTAGTATAGTATTAGGGCCTCTTCAAAAAGGAGACATGCAGCTCAAAATTCTAACACCAGACCTTTATGATAACCACACTGTACGTTTCCCTGCAGCATCCACACAAACATGACTATAATATGTATAACTCTGGACAGAATCTGAAACAAGCCAACCACTACCGGTGAAGTTTATGTAACTGAGCTCCAAAGGGAAAATGCAAGTAAAAAGAATACCAAGTATGGATTATGCACCAGACACTGTTTATGTATGGGACTGGTGCCCTTTTCAATAGGGTTTTCACTGCTCATCCTTGCCCCAAGAGTAGCAGATCACTGACAATTTATGCCTATTTAAATATATACAGATTTCAATTTCTTTTCTTTACTCCTTCCCTGATAATCAAAGAAGATGGGAGACAAAGTCAATTCTCAGATAGTGAAAAGTGCAAGATAACTTTCTAGCATCATAATTTTGCCAAAGTGTAAACCAGGGTTAGTTTTTCCATAATATGTCGGTGTCAGGGAATCAGGAGCAGGAGCACTGGGGAGAGAGGATTGGGAGAGCGAAGGGGAAGAATCCGAGGGCAGCGTAGGGGAGTATGACAGTGGCCCGAGAGATTCCATGAGCTTCTCCAGTGAATCAGAAGATTCCCAGAAGGGGGCGCCGATGGTCAGGGCAAGGGGGGTCCCAGGGGGGACGCACCAGAAACAAGGAGCCAGAGGGGAATCCCAAAGCAGCAGTGGAGGATCGGGACCAGTTTCCCCACCAGAGCGTAGTGGGGGGGAAGAGTCACATGTGTCAGGGGCAGTGTCTCCTCCAGAGAGGGAGTCAGGGCTGACCACGCCTCCAACGGAGGGGAGGTCAGTTGCAGCTAGCCCCCCCGAAGGGGGAAGCAGTGACAGCAGCAGTGGAACGGTCAGGAGGAAAGCTGCTGGCTGGGCGCGCGCGCCAAGTTCAAATGTGCAGGCGCGCGGAACAGCAGGAGACCCGGATGGGGAACCAGCTCCTAAAGCCCGCCGGAGGGAGGGAGAAGGCTCAGGGGAATCAGCGGGAGAAGAGGCTAGAAAGGGCGGAACCCCGGCGGGCAGGCGGACCCAGAGGAGGAAGGAGCAGCGGAGAAGGTGGAGCAAGGCTAGAATCTTAAATTGGTGTCAAGGGGGAGGAGACTCAGACGGAGCATCAGTGGTCTGACACTTGAGACGTGGAGCTGCGCGCTGCGGCTCTGGAAGTGAAACTGAACTTCAATAAAGACTTTTATACTTAACAACGAAGCAGCGTTGGTCCTTTGTGAGCTGGGACCTAGGGTAGCTCTGACAGTCGGCAATGCTGCAGCTGTGAACTTAAGAAAAGCCCTGCAGGATCAGACCAGCCGCCCATCTACTCCAATATCCTGCTGTCACTCTGTGCTTCAGATGCATCTGTGTGTCAAGGGACTATTATTTTGTTAATGCCTATTTCCACAAACAAACAAATCCCATATACAGTAATTGCATCCTCACACATAGTAGACTTTGCAAGCAGTCAGACTATGGCTTTGACAAACACAGTATTTTTTACTAAGATGTCACATACAAATATAAACCCAAGAAACACTTTTCTAGTCATACTGCATATATTGGCCAGAATATGTAGTGGAATCTAGAAGAAATTCCATGGTTAAAGCCTCACTTCGGTGTGTACAGACAAGTGGCTACATGAATTACCAAAAAGTGCATGGCTGTGTTTGTGATATTGCCTCCCCATGCTATCTTAGTAGAATAGAAAGATATTCAAGCCTAAGATGACTACAGATGGATAGATGAAAGGAGGCAGGAAGGGAAAAGAAGCTAAAAGGCAGAGAGTCAGGTCACTAAAACCTAGGCAGATTGCATGATTCTCAGATTATCATATCAAGACTCCTATACAGCTGGCTACTTTTAAGAAAGGACTTTTACCGCTAATTTTGTTTTTCTGAAAACTTATAGCTCTGAACACAAATTAATAAGGGTTTGTTTTTGAAGCATACAGTCCTCTCAAAACAAGAAAGCAGAGGCTTGGAAAAGTGTGTTATTTGCATATTTGAAAGCTATCGAAGAACTAACTGAAAGATAGCAGTGTTCACCATGCAAGAGAATCAGGTTAGTCAGTTACACCAGAAAGAGCCAAGCATTTTTGTCTCTCTCAGTCACCATTCTGCTTTCGTCCATTCAGTTGTCTAGTGAAGTCACCAAACCTACATCTTCCTCCTCAAGACATTGTTTCTGCCACGCACTGAAATGACATGCAGACAAACTTGTTCAACTGTTAACAAGCATATTTCCTCCCTGCTTTTGATTGCATAAAAAGCCCTAAGTACAGTAAGCAACAAGACTTAGGAAATCTATTATACCAGCTTTGGAAAAGCAGCATTGGCTACAGGTCGTATCCAAGCACAATTCAAAGTAGACATCCCCAGAGACCATCCTCTTGAGCATGAGCTATTCAGAAATGCCTCAGCGACCCGACTCCATGTTCCCTGCCAAGTGAAGTAAGGGAAGCGGTAACCCGAGACACTCAAACCTTGTTACAGAGGTCCCTTCCAAGAGAGGTTTGCTTGGTGCTGCCTTTTTATTTTTGGCACCAAGTGCATACTTTAGGAAGGTCTGGGCAAGGGACATTGTAAGAAACCTTTCATATATTTTGTTCTGATTTACTGGTTTTACTGCTCAAGTGACATTTTTATTGATCTAGGTTTGTATTGTAGGTTTCATGGCGCTGTGGTCTAAACCACTGAGCCTCTTGGGCTTGCCAATCAGAAGGCTGGCAGTTCAAATCCGCACAACGGGGTGAGCTCTCGTTGCTCTGCCCCAGCTCCTGCCTACCTAGCAGTTTGAAAGCACGCAAGTGCAAGTAGATAAATAGGTACAGCTGTGGCAGGAAGGTAAATGGTGTTTCCGTGCACTCCGGCTTCCATCATGGTGTTCCATTGTGCCAGAAGCGGTTTAGTCATGCTGGCCACATGATCCGGAAAGCTGTCTGTGGACAAACGCCGGCTCCCTCAGCCTAAAAGCGAGATGAGCGCCGCAACCCCAGTCACCTTTGACTGGACTTAACCATTCAGGGGACCTTTACCTTTTTACCATGTAAGTTACTCTAGGAGTAAAACAAAAAAATAATAATAGGAGGGACATATTAGTTCTTTAAGTATTATTTCTTCCATGCCATTAAGAAGGCATGGAGAGAGGGTGGAGATGTGCATGCTGAACCTGCTCATCTATGCTCCCCCCCATCCATGCAATGGGGAGCTTGTCTGTATAGGGGAAACCTACTGAACATATGCTGGCTCTATTCGTGATTCGGAACCCTGCACTCACACCCACTCTCTCTATGAGACCTTAAATCAGATGGAGGAAATCGTGGGCTACTTGCTATTGTAAAGGGTAAGCCACTAGAATGGTACAATGTAACCCAAATAAATGAAATTAAATACTGAATGCAAGCATCTTAGTTCATAAAAGTGATCAATTTTCTTGGGAAAGGGTTGAATAGATGTGTGTATTGAAAACTCACACTCCCTCTCCCCTACAGCTTTGCTGCTGCTGGAGTTTGACTTCTGGGAGGTGCTTATTCCTAGATCTTAACAACTGAAGCCACCACAAAGCAGAACATGGAAGCAGTTGCAGGGAGGGTCTGATACAGAAGAGCGGCTATGTGAAGCCAGAAGCGGGAATGTCAGTGTCAGTGTGCAGATGCAGCAGTAAGTGTTTAGGGTGTTTGGACTCAAATATACCCCCAAAGTAACTTCTTTGGTTATCACATATTAATGCTATCCTGTATTTCAAACCCTCAAGCAATTCAGTTTGAGAAGCAGTTATGTTCAGCGCTGCCTGCCCACTATCATCAGCACGTCTGTGAACTCTGCCATTTTATGCAAGACAGAAATATCTCCTTGGATGCTAGGAAAAAGCCTGCTTTTGTTTCCAATTATTACAAACAAGCATATCTCAAGCAGCTTTCATGGAAGATGATCATGTTCCTATGACTCATGGCAAAAAAGTAATTTGTACTCCAAATGGAACAACAGTGATTTAGAACAATTTAGATTTCTAAAATTGCCATCAAGCTATTTATGAGGTAATGCCTAGTGTCAACAAATGCTTGAAAGTAGATTAATACCCTAATCACAGACCACCTTCATCCCTGCCATGTATAAAACTCAACGCCAACTTCTTGCTTCTAGAATGGATTTGATCTTGTCAGTTTTTGGGATCCACAGCACATCTGTTACTTCCTTTCAATGCACTGCCCAATTTACTAATTTGTACTCCATCTCTGGGGCTTATATTCATGCTGAAATCCATTATTTACAAGCCCCACACCCAGTATCCTGGATACTACTGCTATAATTTAATGTTTCCCCTCAGAATAATTTTTTAATTCCTGAAGATTTTCAGAAGATTTTTGTTTGTCTCGACTGCAGATGCCTCACCCTGACTGGATTTAACTGAAAAACGGATGTAGTGAGGTGGCCAAGTTTGCTGATGATACTCAATTGTTCAGTCATTAAAAGAAAAGGACCTCTCCAAACTGAGTGAATGGGCAGTAAAATGGAAAATGTACTGAAAGCCTGCTTAAGTATGTTTTATAATTTCCAGGAAATGTTTGGGTTTTGATGTTGATTGACCTACAGATCATGGGTAGGCAAACTAAGGCCCGGGGGGCCGGATCCGGCCCAATCACCTTCTAGATCCAGCCCGCGGACGGTCCGGGAATCAGCGTGTTTTTACATGAATAGAATGTGTGCTTTTATTTAAAATGCATCTCTGGGTTATTTGTGGGGCCTGCCTGGTGTTTTTACATGAGTAGAATGTGTGCTTTTATTTAAATGCATCTCTGGGTTATTTGTGGGGCATAGGAATTTGTTCATTCTTTCCCTCCAAAATATAGTCCGGCCCACCACACGGTCTGAGAGATGGTGGACCGGCCCACATCTGAAAAAGGTTGCTGACCCCTGCTCTAAGCAAAGGGTCAAGCTACGTCTCCACCTTCCCCCAAACAATGGAGGCAACTGAAACAGGCAATGTTCAGTTGAAAATTTGACCATCTGAACAAGCTTGAATGCTGAAGCCATGTTGGTTTTGACTTCTCAGCATAACAAGGAATAGTCAGTGAATGAAAAGCAGATTGCAAACTTTGCAAGAACTCATGAAGATTGCTTCAATTCTAAATTTAGGAGCAAAAGAACTCCCTTGCTGGGTAAGATCAAAAGTCTACATGGCCCAGCACTCTTTCCAACACTGGCTAACCAAATGCTCAAGATACTCACTCCAAGGGCATGATGCAATTAACCATCCACCATTTGTCCAAGCATCTGGCAATCAGATAAACTATTTTTGAATATGGAAGCTCTAATATTGATTGGGAGATCTATTCTCCATGTGTTTATATATTCCCTTTTTAAAATAAAAATAAACCTAAACCAGTAGCCATAACTACATTTTGTAGCGATCAATTCATTATTATACTTTGAATTAGAATTCCCTTGCATCTGTTCAAGACCTAAATGCAACATGCTTCAAGCCATCTGGGACCTATTAGTCACAGCTGTATTTTATTGATCATGAATTTTAAGAGAGTCAGATTCAAAGGTCAGAAATTTAAGAAGAAAATATGTACTATGATTGTTATCCTGGAAAATAAGGACAAAAGCTGCATAAAACCAAATGCTGACCTCGAGAAAGCTATTTTTGATATGCAGTGAACATTCTGCAGAATGCCTTCTTCTGGGACCACCCAGGAACACCAGTCAAGCATCTGAACCTCTAGACATCCAATGTAACCACTAGAGGGAACTACGAGGCTCACTCAAGAATACTAACTAAGTAGTACAGACAACTAGGTGTGTTACGATAAAATGAAAAAAATGTAAGGAACATGCCTGGTTATAGTATTTTAACAGTGGAACTGCATCCCAGATGCTAAATTGAAGGCACATTTTTTAATTTCTTGTTTCAAAACATTCAGTCTATTCATCTGGAGAAAATGGAAACCTGAATAATCAGTGGGCAATTAGAATATTTCCACTATGCATACCAGACATTTAACCATACCCCGGCAAGATCCATTTTAAAGATGTGGAAATGACCCGTATTTGAAGTGACATTTGTCTTTGGTGTCTGTAATAAACAACTTCTCTATGAGATCACATTGTTCAAAACTCAGCAAAGTTCTGAACAGCTGCTCCATCTAATACCATTCTGCCACTCCCACTGTAACGCCTTCCATTTCCAGATGTGCCCATATTTATTATAAAGGAACTATTCAGAGGACAACTCATTTCCTCTCTCATATGACAAGAGGGCATGCCAGTAATTTCACTGGGTGGTCACTGCAAAACATTGACTGTCCGATGAAATGCTGCCAGTCTGAAAACATTTCGCTTAATCTAGAGTCTAGCAGGGTGCTTGACCAAGGGACCTGTTGCCTGAATCCTGCTCTCCGTTTTGTTGCTCACAGTCCAGGGCAGAATGCCAAATTTTGAAAGAGGGCACTTCTCCACACATGACCTTTTTGCAAGCAAAAGGCCAAAGGAAAAAGAATCTATGATACAACATTTGCACCAGATGCTAAGCGCATATTGATGCTTTGGACTCCCAACTAATCACCACTTGCTGCTATTTCCCCAGCCAGCAGATATCCTGATGGCTGAATTGGCAGGAGGATTAAAACTTCTGCTAGTGACCTTCATCCAAGCCACGCAGACCATGTATACAATTACTTACTGGTTATCTTCTCCTTCTTTAAAATTCAATGCTAGAGGACACTATTCAGGAGTGGCAACGTCAAGAGACAAGGAACTGTCAGTGTGAAAAGTTTGTTTGTAATTAGACTGAGTCATATCTTCCAAGTGTGGAACTCACTGTTGGAAGCTAAAAGGCCAAAATCTGTCACAATGGGAGGCATACATGACTACACCAGTGAAAAACTGGACAAGATCTTCTTTGAGTCTCTTAGCACATGCCTCTGTGACAATCCCTTTATATCCTGGGAGTCCACAGGTGTTACTGAAACTACGTACGGCAAACAGCATTAGGTTCCCACAGACCCAGGCATGCACAATTCTCAACCCATTAGTTAGCAGGCAGCCTGCCAAGTGGTCTCACTGCATTAGCTTGAAGCTTTCACGGAAAGTGCTCTTTGCACCACATTGACCCTAATCTTGAGTTCATGTTCAGTTAGAAATCCATGTGTTAATCTTCTTAACAGAAGGCCAGGAGAGAAAAACGCAGCATAGATGGCAACTCCCTGCTACATCCAAATGCCTCAGAAGAATGTCTCTCACAGTGCAGCTATTGCATTAATAGGGACAGAGCCCTGCCCATGTGACCCCACTCACAGCTGATAATGAGCCTGTTTGGTTTCTCCGAACAAAACTGCTCAGATCCTGTTTGTGGGACGAAATCTCCTTAATATCCGATAAGAATAAACCTGTTAAATAAACCTGTTAAATAAAAGCCTCTCCAGCAGATGGTGATAGTTATTGGACTTGTGAAAAGAAGTCTCCAGACTGCGCAAGCAAAGCAGCTTTGCATTGCTTTATTGCCAACTAGTCCGTCAGTCACAGAAAACACCATTTAAATGGAGTCAACAATTAACCAAAGATTAAATGGATTTGGTTTTGCTCTTGACAATTCACTGTCATGGCACCATCTGTGCATCAGTTATGTGTATGTACAGCACTGCAGAGAGGTTGAAAGGAAGGAGATTTCATCTCCAAAGGAAATACTTTCCCATACTTCCATTTTGTTGGAGGTCACAGAACCTAACTATTGTAGCTTCCAAGGCAGATCCAGATTGGTCCTCCATTCGATTGCTACAGAAACACCTGCTGCCAAATGTTTATCTATTCCTGAGCATGGTTTTTTTGGGAGGGGGATTCCATTTAAGAGTATTCAACAAAAGTGATCACCACCAACATACCCAATAATTGTCTCTTCTGTTTAGTAGGAACCTACTTTGCTCTGCAGAATATTTGTTGAGATTTTACTCAGCAGTGTGACCAGAGAAAAAGGTAGAGTAATTATTTGCTAATTATTGTTGGTCCCTTAAGTATTACACTGCACACTTTTGGCAAGAAGACTAACACAGTTCTTAAAGCTCATGTAGGGTAGAAGAAACTATTTAAAAATGGCATTGTGACCTTGATGGCAAAACAATGCAGGCTTGAAAACAGACATTTATCTGACCTTCAGTTAGTAAGACTCTCCTCCAGGTGACAAAGGAGAGAAGCTTTTGTAAAGCAAAGAGAAGTGCTGATTATTTTCTCTTCCTTTCATACCTCTGGTATTGTATTCTGGTAGAATACAATTAATACCACATGGATGGGGCAAAGAGGCTACAATAAATTGTTATGGGCAAGTAATTTCTGTATATTTGCTTAAAGATGTAAGGTAACAAATCCAATTTGAAGGTTCACATGTCTAAAAAACAAACACTGAAAATACTATCCCAGAAAAGTGTGGAGAGCTCAACATGTCAGAACTTCCCAAAAGGTTTAGATGTCATAAGACTGTGGGGATTAAGTATATTCATACATTCAAAGTGTTCCGCACTAAAGAGCTAATCTACCGTATTTTTCACTCTATAAGACGCACTTTTCCCCTCCTAAAAAGTAAGGGGAAATGTGTGTGCGTCTTATGGAGCGAATGCAGGCGGGAGGCTCTGCTCAGTGCTCCCTTTAAAGAGCCCTGTGGAGCGTGTGTGCGGCTCTTGGGAGCTTTTCCCCGAGGAGGGAGAAGGGCTGCCCTTCTCCCTCCTCGGGGAAAAGCCCCCAAGAGCTGCACACATGCTCCGCACACTCTTTAAAGGGAGTGCAGCTCTTGGGGGAGCCTTTCTCCCACTGCCTGGGAGAGGCTGTGTGCGGCTATCCCATAAGCCAGGACAGCAAGAGGCTATCCCAGAAGCCAGATCCCTCTTGCTGTTCTGGTTTTTGGGGTTCAGAATATTTTTTTCCCCTTGTTTTCCTCCTCCAAAAACTAGGTGCATCTTATAGAGAGAAAAATACGGTAAGTGAGGCACATATCAGGTCACAGATGTCAGAAATAAGACTGCAAAATAAGGCATAAACTTGGGCATGGCGCTGATTAACCAAAACTGGAAGTAGTTGGGTTTTTTTTTACCCCGTGATTTTAAGTGAAAAGCAGTCTTTTGTAAAATAGAAGAGCAGATTATGCTGATTACTAATTCAGTTACTGAGTAAATTTCAATAGCCTGCATTATGCAGATTACAGGCCATAACTGTTATTAGTCCTCCTGGTTTTAAAATCCTATAGTTGCTGCATAAAGCAAGGTGAATAAAATAATTCCGCACGTTTCCAAGCATAGGTTGGCCGTTTAGCACAGTCAGCATAGCAAGTTTGGGCAGGATACGATTTCTTCTTTTGAGAAGATGTCCGGCTGCCTTTATCCTGCACTGAAATTCAGCCTGTAGTTCTGTAGGTCTTGTGAATCCTCTGAGGTTATCCAAGCTTAACACACCTCTGGCATTGCCTAAAATAAGTTGCATCTCAAGATCGCTGAGCATCTTAGTGATTAAAACTAAATATCCTAAAAGGGAAGCAGGACTACAACTGCTCTTACAGTTTGGGAACTACTTAACAGATTACAAGCAGATTCTTGCCCCTTACTTTCAGTTATCAGTACCTATCACTTTCTCTTGACCTTCAAGTTGTGTAAGGCAACACCCATCTGGCTTTCTATGAATGTACCATGTCAACAATGTTGCTAGCAAAGCACTACTTTGAGCACAGGATAGCAAAGCAGTTCTTGCACAAAAACTTGCACAAAAACTGAGAACAAAGCCTCAGTAACTAACCTACACGTCTTTCAAGATATAAAAGAATGAGCATGGGTATGAATGATATCTCTTTTTGCCGGCCCATGTTGAGGCCTGGCAACCAGACAGTTGACTACATGCCAAGAACCTTTTTTAAAGCACAGGGCACAAAAAAAGTTATGATCACCTCTGAATTATCTGTTTGAGAGGTTCCAGCAAGGGGGACTCTACATCTTTGACTAACCCTTTAACTAACACTTTCTGCATACTCTCCACAATCCCAGTGCAGTCAATTACTCATATATGCCTTGTTTCCTTCCTCCACTCAAAGACACAGGCTCTTTCAGCACAAAGACAAGCAAGTGACAAGATGGTCCAAACCTCCCTTTGGGGGAATGCTTTTGGGCAATAAATGGTTGCTCCCTTTCTGGTACAAATTGTTGTGGTTAATTTTTTGTGTTTGCTGTATTCGTTTTTTCCTGTGCTGTTTTATGTGGCTCTTTCACTGCTTTTATTGCATTTAAATGTTGTTGTTTTTAACAGAAATAAAAAAGTGGTTCCTTAACTAAAAACAAGGAAGAAGGGGCAGGAAGGACTGCAAAGTCAGCAAGTACTTCCTGATTATTTACAGGAATAAATAAATGTATCCCATAAATGATTCTAGGTTCCTTCTAATACAGCCTCAACTTTTTGGCTGAAAAGCTGTTGGTTAGGCTGGCTGACTAGTGGCAGAATTTATGTCTTCGGGCACTGCAACACTTTCCCCCAGAACAGCAAGTTTCACATCACTACCACAGTTACCTCTCCAATTGGAGAAATGATAATTTGTAACATTTGAATTGTGACAGGCCATGCAAGCCCTGGACTCAGTGGTGGGCTAGGTGAGGGTCAATAAACTGACTCTTTCAAGATGGAGGCACTGTGTGAGAGCAGTTCCAAGTCTGAATAACTGATTAATTGCTTGCTTTGAATGGGGCTATACAGAAGGAGCAGGTTTATATAGTCTGGATGTCTCTCTATTGCTAGAGGCCCAGGTGACCTGGATGGTTAACAGTGCCTTTTTTATAGTATATTTATTAAGGTTTAAGAATTTATATAAAACAGAAAAAACAGAACAATAAAAAACAAAAACAATAAAAATACAATCCAAACAGAACACATACAAAACAAGTATAATTTCCATCCCTTATATTCATAAAACTTACTTTCCCAACCTCCTCGTACCTCCCCTTTCTGTATTCCATTCTCTAATTAAGTCAATCCAGCAAATCCTTCCCCTAATTTCTATATAATTGTTAGCCTTTCTTTTCTTAATCACATAATCATTACAGCTTTTAACCCCTTAATTTCTGAATCAACATCGTTCTAGCCTTCAATAATTTTACAATGTTTCTTAAGATAGTCCTTAAATTTCTTCCAATCTTCTTCCGCCGTCTCTTTTCCCTGGTCTCGAATTCTGCCGGTCATTTCTGCCAGTCCCGGTTAACAGTGCCTTTTATCAGGTTTGACTGATAGATAGACTGACTTAGAAGCTGCAGCTGGTGCAGAATGGCTTCACTGCTCACCAGGGCTTCACTGCTCACCAGGGCAGAATATTATGCCGGTGCTGAAAGAATTACATAGCCTGCCAGTTATCTACTAGGCTAAGTAGATACAACCTACATTGGCTCCCAGTACGTTTCCGAGCACAATTCAAAGTGTTGGTGCTGACCTTTAAAGCCCTAAACGGCCTCGGTCCAGTATACCTGAAGGAGCGTCTCCTCCCCCATCGTTCTGCCCGGACACTGAGGTCCAGCGCCGAGGGCCTCCTGGCGGTTCCCTCACTGCGAGAGGCCAAGTTACAGGGAACCAGGCAGAGGGCCTTCTCGGTAGTGGCGCCCACCCTGTGGAACGCCCTCCCATCAGATGTCAAACATCTACCTGACATTCAGAAGACATCTGAAGGCAGCCCTGTTCAGGGAAGTTTTTAATATGTGACATTTTGGTGTATCTTTCATCTTTGTTGGAAGCCGCCCAGAGTGGCTGGGGAAACCCAGCCAGATGGGCAGGGTACAAATAATAAATTATTATTATTATTATTATTATTATTATTATTATTATTATTATTATTATAAGTTCAAGGTGGTGGTATGGGTGTACAAAGCCTCACATAGCATGTGAAGTTTTACAAGTTTTTAAGCAGGGGTTGGGTGTCCATCTATCATGTATGAATTGGTTGAGATTCCTGCATGACAGTTGTTTGGATTAGATGACCCTTGGGACCCCTTCCAACTCTACAATTCTATGATTCCTCTCTTCCAATAAGCCTTCTGAAATCTTTATCTCGGTTGCTATCTGTTTTTGAATTGTTTGATATACATTGGTACCTTGGTTTACAACCATAATCCGTTCTGTAGGTCTGGTTGTAAACCAAAACAGGTTGTAACCCAAGGCACACTTTTGCCAATGGAGCCTCCCCCCCCCAAAGGGCTGTAATCCAAAAAAATGGGTTGTAATCCAAAAAAAGGGACACGCACTTCCAGGTTTGGCGTGGTTGTAATCCAAAACGGTTGTAATCCAAAGCAGTTGCAAACCAAGGTACCACTGTATGTGCTGTTGCTTTTTAAACTGTCCTTATAAAAATAATTGCTTTTAAGGTGTTTTTGTGTGTGTGTGTTTTGCACATGTTTTTATTATATTGCTAATTGCTTTGGAGTGTCTCATGGAAAGTGATTCATAAATAAACAACAAGATTACATTTAAAAATAAAAAGTTAATAAAAAATATCAATATGCAATAATGAAATAATTATAATACAACTAATAAATTAAAGCTGGGTCTGGCAGGCTCTGTAGCATCCTAAGGCCAGGAAAGTACATCATGGCTGCCTGTTCCTACCGAAGTCAGAAGAGGAATGCAAAAATTTTATGCCTAGGAAAGCGACTATGCTTGGAGCGTGTTTATGACAAGTTCTCTTCCCCTAGCATCAAGTTTCAAATTCCATGAAAAGTCAGCCCAGATTTCAAAATAGGATCATGTTAGATAAATTAGTATAGTAGATACTTATCCTGATCTTAGTCTCTGTGACATTTGGATGTAAAAGTCAATTTCTAAGCACACTCATTGAGGAGAGAGAGAAGACAAAGACTAGTAAAATAGAAGTAAATACACGGCAGAAGATATTACAGCCCCAAGTTCTCACCTGGATAATTTCGCCATTAGAAGCTATTAGTTCTGTTGGGATGGTGACTCTGAAGGAACGACCCACTACAGCAGAGCTGTCAGGAATCCCCACCACCGCTGGCACATTCTCTCGGAGATCCGAAAGAACCGAATGCATAGAGGCCTCTAACTGGTTTTCCCAGTCCCGTACAACTTCTGAGGCCTCACTAGGCCAATGGCACTTAACAGTAGTAGTCACCATCAGCACTAGCAAAGTCCTCCCCAGTATTGGGGACAGCTGTATAAATCCAAGAGTCATTCTCTCAGCACGTGCCAAGTACTCCGTTGTAGCCAGAAAAGAGATCCAGGGCCCAGCAAGCTAAACAGAGCCGTGCAGTCACCAATCCTTCACACCAGATTCATTGTTGCTAGTCTTGGTACCTGTAAGAGAAACACACACAGAGTCAATGAGCAGGTGACGACAAACTTCATGATGACCCTTTGACTAAGGTTCTGTCATCTGGCTAGTGCATGAAGCCTTTCAGAAGCTTGAAGCCCAACTGCCCAAAGAACTCTCCCTCTACTTTCAAAATTCTCCAGTTTCTGCCCCAGTCCAGTTCAATCTTTCTGTCAAGGCTTTTGCTGACCCTCCCACATCCACAATGTCTTCATCATTTTTAGATTTTACATGGAGCTCCCAGGGGCCTCCCATCCAATTTTCTGCAACAGTTTATAACTTCCTGGCTTCAGCAGCGCTGCAGCATTAAATGTTTCCAGGTTTTTTACTCCCCATACCCTCTATCTTTACTGAGTCATAAAAGTATGTGAACAAAGGAAGAAATCAAACGATGTATCATCATAGAGCGGGGCAATCTTTCAAGAAAACAGTAGTAAGTTTGCACAGGGAGTTTGCACTTTAATTATCAGAACATAAGAGCCATTAGTGGAAGATGTTGCATGCCATTCAGTTCCGCTACTTTGAGCTCAACTCCACACGACAGTTTTCCTAGCCCCAAGTTGGAATGTTACAAACAAGTAATCTAAAGATGACAGCTGTTTTACATAGGTCACTGCTACCCGGACATTGCTTCTGCGTAGGAAATTCCATACAAACACCATGTTGCTTGGGAGAATTGTGTCTATATATTCTGAGAGGTGTGCATGCTGCAAGAATTATTTGCAAAATAGGCTTCCTGCTGAATGGACCAGAGACAAAATGCCTAAACACATCTGGGTACATGAAACTTCCTGCAGAAGAGCAACAGAATTCCATCCTGCATGAAGACATTCACTCTGTATTCCTTATTAGGCAGGTGCATATCTTTACCTACACGTTCTCTGACTGGAATCCCCTCCTGATATGAGATTCCCCTCCCCCCACGCTTCTTACTTTTGTATTGCAGAAATTTCAAATATATTTTCCAATTTCAGAAGTTGCAACACAGAGATAAATGGGGTCCTTTATTAGCTCTATCCATATTTACATACTGTACACAGATGACCTTTTCATTAGGTAGCAGACATTTGCAATACTACTGCTTTTAATAGGGTAAATTATCAAATGTAATAGTTTTGCTGGGCATTGACACATCATGCAAGCTTGTCTTTCACCAGCTAAAAAGAATCTACACTGATGAGCAATGTCTTTACAGTTTATACGAACACTTTGCTCCATGCACACTTGTAAAAAGCACAGGCCCAGAACTGCTCAGACAATACGTAAATAATAAACTAGACTAGCATTTGCTCTGCATTAAAGGAAAGATCTTCAAGGTCAATGAGTAATAGAAGGCTTCCTTAAAGCTCAAGAACCAAAGTGATGATGTGATTACAACAACTCCCAGTTAGGCACACCTTCTCTAGTGAATGGAAACATTCCTTCCATGCACTAAGTTGTGTTAGAACAAGTTCTGACCCAATTTGGAAGAATACTGATCTGCGGGTTAACATTTCATGTGTGCATTCCAATGCACAATAAAGTGCCTGGACCAATAGCTTAGACAATATTTGAATGCATGAATGTGCTTCTTACTACATTTTGGTAGCCTTGGGGCAGTAGTAATTTCTGTCTGGAGTGTGGAGAAAGGGGAGACAACACAGGAAGGAGCATCACGGTGTCAGTGTGTGCAGACTATGAGGCTAAAAGACAGCAACTCTGTCTTAGCAAAGTATTGGAAGACACAAGAACTACCCACACTGGAAGAATGGCAGACCAAGGTGATCGACTACATGGGACTGGCGGAGATGACTGGCAGAATCCGTGACCAAGGGAAAGAGACGGTGGAAGAAGATTGGAAGAAATTTAAAGTTTATCTTAAGAATTGTTGTAAAATTAATGAATGTTAAAATGTCTTGGGTAATGCAAAATAGAATTGCAGTGACAAACAATTGGATATGAGAAAAAAGATTTAAAGAAAGTGCTATAAGAAATTGAAATTAGGGGTTGCTGGAATGATTTAAAACAGGGATGCAGAAAGGGGAGGTATGGGGAAGTCGCTGAAAGAAGGTTTAAGGAAAGAAAGATCAAGAAATTATACGTGTTTATATGTTTGTTTGTTTATGTATTGTGTTGTTTTGTCTTTTAATATGTGTTGAAAAACCAATAAAAAATTTATAAAAAAAAAAAGACAGCAACTCTGGAGGTAGCTTCAGCCACATTAGTGCAAATGCACAACCAATGCATTAATGTTGTCTTTTGCTTTGGGCAGAAGCTCCACCCCCACTGTGTGGCAACTGCACCATATGCTAATATAGAAAGACTCCACTTTGTGGGTGGGGCAGAAATTTCAGCTACCCAACTTCCCCCTCAAGCCACCAGCGTCTTCAAACAGCTGTGAAGGCCTCATTACAGGTGCAGGGAGGGAGGGAGGGGCCTCTTCCCCACAACTATGCCATTTGATGCATCTATCTTGGAAACAAATGAGTAATTATGTGCATTGAAATGAGCAGGCCCAGTCTTAAAAGCTACCTGGATGGAGAATCTGGGAAGTACGCTTAAGCCACTGAGTTCTTTTGAAGACTAATGGGTTAGAGCAGTGAAAAAATATACTTATAGAATTTAACTGTATTTATCTAGTCAGAGGGACCGCAGAGCTTCTTTGTACGGCTCAGCTGAGCATTAAACGGCTCCCACTCCACAGCTGAGAGAGCTAGGGCAGAAGCAGTTTAAAGAAGGCGAGGGAGAAACAAGCTGTATCGGGCCCGGTGATACAGCTTGCTCCTCTCTCTGCAGTATAAGGGGCAGAGCAATGGTGGCTTCACCCGGCAGAGCCACTTCCGGCCTGCCCAGGAGGTAGGGTTGCGGGCTTCACGCCCACCCCACGTGAGCGGGGGCTGGTTTCAGCCCGCACGAGAGCAGGGGAATCCCGGCCGCGTCGTCCAGCCAGCCAGCCAATCGGGTGGCTGGGGGGGGGCATGGCCCGCCCTATTTAGGGCCGGCGCGGCCAGGGCTCACCCTCTTTCGCCGGCTAGCCCCCACGTTTTCCCACCCTCCCTCCCTTTAGGTAGGTTTCTGACTTTGCTATGGACTTCAGTCTGTCGCCGCAAGGGGCATGGTAGGAATTTTTCCCAATTGGCAATTTACAGCCATTTGGTTTTTCGCCTACCTCGTAGCAACTCGTCACAACTCCTTGGCATTGGCGGTTAGGCATTGGTAAGAAGGGGTTAAGAGGATGTGGGGGGGGGGAGGAACGCCATAACTTCCCCCAGTGAACGAAGGGTGGTCCGATAAAGGACTCCGGGGGGCGTGGCCCTGTCCGAAGCCTATGGAGGTGTGGGCCAAAGGCACGCCCCCGAGCGGTGACCCGGGGGAGCTCCTAGTTGACGTGCCTCAGCAGGAGACTCCCCCTCTATGGTGTTAACCCTTCCCGTGTCTCCAGCAAATGGGCTGGAGCTGGATAGTCGATAGGACCAATGCCTAAGCCAATGGCTCTCATTCCTGAATTCAATAAAGTTGTGGCCTAATTCGCCCATTTAACCTTAAATTATGGTGTCTTGTGTCTTTATTTATCTTTGGTGGGGGGCGGGAACTCACCACACAATATATTGCGGGTGAAACCACTGCTGCTCCTGAGTCCCTCTGCTACCAGCGGCTCACTGTTGAAAGTGGCACTGGTAGCAGAGGGACTCAGAAGCAGTGTTGGTTTCACTTGCGATATACTGCTGGGTGAAGCCGCTATACATCACCCAGGCCCAGTTGAAACACCTCCTACTAGGAGTGTCCCTATTCAGGATTCCTACCAAGCCAGCCAGCCAACATACTACACTCCAACATACTATACATACAACATACTCCAACATACTATAGCTGTAAAGGAATTTAAGCAAGGCATTCTATTCTTCTCTCCTTCTGGTCCTCATGGTTCCCCAGAGTATGTCAATAGCTGCCTCTTATTTGTGAGTGGCTCTGTTTTGACGCCATTTATGACAGCACTCACAACATGAGTTTGTTATCGGAGGGAGCAAATACTGAATGTGTTAATGGTTCCTTTGGACGAACTACTTACTACAAGATCAGCAAAGCTGCCTTGCAAATCAGGCACCTAGTGCTTTACACACTGCAGTACTAAAGATTGTGAGGAAGTTTCTGAAATGAACAGGAAAATAATCTAAAACAAACAAAGTATACCTTTATTCAAGGTCCAAACATCAAAGAAAGCCGGTCACTTCAGTGCTCCATGGCTCTTTGAAAAACAAAAATACTTAACACTTGGCAATGCAGGCACTGCCTTTCCACCAGCTCGTATGTTTACATAATGTGCTGCCCACCTGGATTTGGGAGCAAACACCTACAAGCTCCATTTATCAAAATGTGCTTACTTTAATTGGAAAAATATGAGCCAGGAGTGCTTTGTTGCTGTTGGCCAGAACCACATTAGAGCACATAACATTAGTCTTTATGAACAAAAACACCAACCGCAAACAGCAACTACTTGTGACAGAATGCATAAATCTTCATACAACAACTGCAAACAGAACAAAACATTGACCTCCAAAACCAAATAAGGTAAGGGAAGCCCCGAAAGCCCCTCAATACCTTAAGGACCACCTCTCATACAAAGTGACCTGGACCCTGTGTTTGTCATCTGATGCCATTCTCTGTGTCCCTCCTCCTTGATGGGTTCAGAGAGAGACCCCCCAACTGTGGAATGCTCTCCCCATAGAAGCTCACCTGGTGCCATCATTACATTAGGCACCAGACAAAAGCATTCTTCTTTAGCCACTGAATGGCCTGTTAAAGCTTTATTGTGGGGGAAGCCAGGTCAGTTGACTGTTATTATGATTAGTTTATTATTATGCTGACTGTTATTATGCTTTTTATTATGTTTTTATTATCTCTGGGCCATAAAATGTGTTATTAATGTTGTACACCACCCTGGGAGCTTTTGATAAAGGGTGGGATATAAACAGAATAAATAATAATGATAATAAAGCAGCTTCCAAAATTATGTAAAAACTTACACCATTTTGTAAGGCCAGATAATGCATATTATACAAGTCATCAATCCCACAGCAGGAAAAAAAAATCACATTAAAGCCTTTATACAAAAACTGCTCTAAGCCGTTACATTTCTACCCATATGAGATTTACTACCAACATTTCAAGATACATATAAGGGCTGCAAATAGAGACAATGCACGTATTTTTATAACCCAATAAAATCTTTAATAAAAAATATTTTTTTAAAAAAAAATGCATACAAGGGGAGAAAGCCCCGGAAGGCCTTTGTGTAACCTTCACCCCCTGCCAGTAATGCCAATACTCCTCAGAGAGATAGATTTTCTTGAACCAATTTCATCTCTTAACAGGAACACATTTCTCCCAGAGGTTAAGAACCAACCTTGAAGAGTCTTTTCACCCCAAATCCCTCCTTAATCTAAATTCCTTTCCTCGATACTCCACAGCACCAAAATATGCAAGACCTTTGGACCAAAGTTCTGCAAACTGGAAGTTTTACTCTGACTCCCTGGGATGCTTTAGGACCAAGGTTACTATGCAAATATTAGTCTTGCTAATCACATTTCAGGTATGTAATCAAGTAGACCAAAGGGAAGGACACAAGATAATGAATGTTCTGAAGTGAAAAACACGCAGTACTTCAGACAGTTCTGGTTTAACAGAAAGATTGTGCAAGGAAGTAAAGCTGCATAATTGCTCATAGTTTGGTACTTACGCCTTCCTTTTTACACAGACATTATCTTAAGCAAAGGGCTGTTTTGAAGTTGGCCAAGTGGATTTGAGTTGTACATAGTATAGCTACTTCAAAATTCCTCATCTCTTGAAACTTAAGGCATTTCTTTATTGTGACAACATGTTTTGAGGCTCTCCTCCAGTTCATTTATTCTTAGTCTCAGTTAAATTAACTCAAATAAATAAATAAATACATATAACTATTTGAAAGCTCTTCACACTACCCGCCACTGTTCCTCCTCTGTGGTATAAGATTATTCTGCTGCTATCATATGTACACTGCATGCATGAAAGGAAGTGGTCCCAATATATGAACCCTGCTGCTTTTCAAAAAGGTGAAGAAAAGTATTTATAGCAAATAAGTCTTGCACACTGCTTTGCATGAAGCATTCAGAACTACTACAGTATCCTAAAAGAGAGATACTAATATTTCCTTTAGATGTCATTAGGGTGCATTTAATCCAAGGTGACTAGATTTAACCACATGAAGTACATTAATTCCAATTTTAATGTTCTGGTTTTTGCTACCTAGTGACTTCTGTTTGGTAATCTGTGTTATATGCCTGTCCTATGGGAGTGAACTCTTCAAATGCGCTGAAGATCCTGCAACTGAGCTGCACTACTGCTTTAAATTGCTTCTGTTCACAGCTATGTGAAGGGAAAGCACTGTGGCACGAAGGGAATAAGCTGAACAAAGCCACACTGACCAGCAACATTTTCTTTAAGTAGCTCAATTATGCTATATATGACATCACCAGGAACTTTTCTTAGAAGTAGATAAAAGTTTTAAAATAACCTCAAGTGGGCAGGAGTAATGAAACAAGTGCCACACTGCTACATTAGACTCCTATTACAACTGTAAGAGAAACCACAATGTGCCATACTGCACTTGGGCAAGTAACACGCATCTATAGGAATCTATAGGTGTGTGTAGAGTGTAGGTGTGTGTAGAGTGTAGAATAGGCCATGAGTGTAGAATAGGCCAGCTTATATAGGAAAGCTACTAGCTTTCACTCAGAACACACCACAAAAGAATCCACATCTCTACAGCCAAGCCCTACAACTGCATTTGTTCACAGACTCAGACAGAGAATTGCGACTTTCAAATTTTCACCAGGCATTCCTTGGAATCCAACACCCATGCAATGCAATGAAAAAAAGAGATAAACAAAATTGGTACACAGGAATATTCTACTATAGTGTATATCTAGAAGAGAAAACTACAGATCGCCACTTGTCACTTTCAGCTCCCAGTTAAAACCAATCAAATGTATCATAATCTATAGCACGCTTTCTTCTCACAGGCTTTGGATGGCAGGCCCACACTTGTATACAGACACCCTCTTAACCTAGAACAGCTACTCATGAACAACTGGCCACAAAACAGACATCAAGCCACTAGACCCTGCCACACATCCAGATCCAAACCCTGCCTCTGTCCCCATGTCAACTCCACAACATTACAAGATCTAATAACATCATCCCCATCACAGCTTCTAATATAATACAAGCCACCTGCCAACAATTCCCTTCTAGAGAGGTGGCCTGCTCTAGATAACCCGCTGAAGAAGCAGGTATATAACAGAGTCACTGGTGATCCAGATGACATTGATGGCAAGGCTTGCCTATGTCTAGCTCCAGCTACACCACCAGCTTTGGTAGGGCTACCTTGTGAAGATCTGAAAACTGTATTTTGTGCAAAATGTGACCACCAGATTGGTGAGTGGTGTATTTAATCAGAATCATAACACACCACTCCTGTGAAATCTGCACTGACTGGCAGGATGCTACTGAGCCCAATTCAAGGTTTGACATTAACATAGAAAGTCTTACATGACTTAGGTCCCAAATACTTGAAGAAATGTCTTGGCCTGAGCCTTAAATTCTGCTAGGAAGGCCCTTCACATGGTTGCATTGCTGGGCATAGCTTGATGTGAATGTGATGATACAGGAAAATACCTTCTTGATTACAGCAACACATCTGTGGAATTCCCTTCCCCTAGAACTGAACTGTGTGTTGTGACATGTTTGTGTATCGGCTGCAGTATGTAGGTGTGTCGTGTGAATGCTCCCCACTCTCCTCCAGGGGCTAGAAAGGGGTTAGTTTAAACTCTGGTTTGCTAGTAAAACTGAATTACTGTGTAGCGAAATGATGCAAAACTGAATTACTGTGTCGCGAAATGATGCATATCTAAAAAGTGTTGTCACCAATATGAATAAAAATTTCTGTCTTTTGTAAACTGTCCTGAGATCTAATTAAGGGAAGTATAAAAATTTGAACAAATAATTAGAGATTGCTGCTTTCCCCCAAAAAAGGGCACAAATCTGAGATAAGAAATGTCAGTATCAGTGGGGGAACATTTCAACCATACTCTTTAACGGATCATAAGATAGCCATGACAGAATGCCAAAGGGAAACTGCAACATGAAACTGTTGGATTAGCATTGAACTTCTTGATGAATTCTTTCTTGTGAACCAAACTGGGATATCACACTGCTTGTTTCAATTGGCTTACCAATGCCAGGATGACTATGTTAATGGAATATAATTATCACATTCTGCATTTTATTTCCTCCTGAACTTATAGATTATAATTCCCCTTCCCCCAACTGTACATATGCATCTCTGTTGCGATACAGATGCATCTGAAACAGTGGGCTGCCATCTACTAAAGCTTATACCAGGATAAACTTTGACAGTGTTTACGGCATCACAAGACTTGGTCGTTTTCAGGAAAGTCTTTGCAAGTGATTTTGCAAGTAATGCTGACTACAGAAGTGGTTTTGGACTTTGCTCTCCTTCTCAGAGTAAGCCTTCATGCATTACAAAAAGATGACATGAAACACAAATCAAATCAAAACATACACAAAACTACTTTAAGATTGGCCATATTCAAATACAGAAAAGAGGGTATGAGGTAGAGAAGGGAAGGGAACAGAAAAGAGGAATTTTAATTAGCAGGCACACTACATTTTCAACACAATTTTGTGGAGTCCGTCTTCTTTTTCTTAATTGGTGATCATTCGTGGCTGAGTAAAATTACCGGTAAGTAGTCCCATACTGGGTAAGTGTATTGCAATTTTTTTGCATTTAGCTAACTTGGGTGCATTTTCCATCCATGTAAGCGAAAGCATGCATCTGTGCAATGCAGAATCCCGCTAAAGCTCATTTGCTATTCATTTTTTTAAAACTTACATTTCTATGTTACATGGAAAATCAGTACAGTACAACCATACCACCAAAGCGCACCCTGAGGGCTGTAGACCTGGAACAGAACTCTGGGTGTTTGTGAACAGGTCTTGTCCTATCCTCCTCGACTTTTTGCTGAAACTAATTCAAACCATACATGAATTTGTTAGCCACTGATACTTCCTGTTTAGTCAGAGTCAGCATGATGTACTGGCTACAGTGTTTGACCTAGATATGAGAAAACTAGGTGTGAATACTTGCTCAACTATGAAGCTCACTGGGGGGCCGTGGGAAGTCTCTCTGTCTAATGTTCCTCACAGATCTGCAAAAGCTAAAATTCTTCTTGGAGCCCTTTAGAGGAAACTGGGGTACAAGTGTAGCAAATATATACAGTCCTGTGCAGTAATATGCATCTTATAGGCTTTCTCTGCAGAGAACTGAAAGGGGGGAGCATGTACCTGTCCCATGTACCTGGTGAAAGCATGTACCAGCATAAGCTTTGTATGATTTTCTTTTCATCAACTACTTCTGTTTAGATAAAACTAAGCACACAGCAGCCCTGATCCCAGTGCTTCTAGGTTCCACTTATTTCAGAAAGCATTTGTGCATGTTGAGTAGCATATTAAGTATATTGTGTTAATAAAAGAATGAGCAATGCATCATGCGATGAGAGATTTTAGTCTTCAGGGCCAATATTTAGGTCATGTGCCTCCTGATTTTTAATATTTGAGGGTTTGGTGAGTGTGGGTGGGTGTTTTTTTCTTTTATCTTGGGTGATGGCTGGGATAGCTAAAAGGAGAAGTGCAGACCTGCAGTCACCCTGTCCTCTTCCTCTCCGTTCCCCAGAATGCCTCTGGGCTCAGGGAAAGTCTTCATAGGAAAAGGAGGGCAGGGCAGCTGGAGGCCAATGCTTTGTTTTCCAGCCTGTGTAGGGGGGGGGAAGGAATGCTGCCACTGTCTGGTGAATTTGGGGGAGGAGAAGTGACTTGGAAATATTTAGGGGGCATATTTTACCTGGTTGTAGGTTCTGGTGTTACAAATTGGGGTTTTTTTGGCAGGGGGTGGAAGTGCCTGTCCTTTTTTGTTTAGGGGCATTAAATAAGAAAATAAGCCACCGTACCTGGATATGTAGATCTGTATTTATTTATAGAATTTATAGGCAAATAAAAACAAAATAGAAGGTTTTTAATTTAAACAACTAAAATATGCTAGCATTAAGAAATTTTACTGTGCATTCATGCTGTGTTTCCCAGAATTAAATATTAATATTACATTAATTCAGAGGGTCGTTTTTCTCACCTCTGCCACTGTGAAGTGAAGCAGAGAAACCAAAGACTGATAAATGGCAGTCACAATCAACGACAAGGTATGTCAGTTTCTCATTTACCAATCACTGAAATTATGTTCTCATGAACCTGAGCTTTGGAAAAAGCTGCTCTCACCTCGCACACCACAAACCCACAGCTCCAGGTTGTGTCCAAGGATATGAGCCCCCCACAAGCTTCCTGTCCCACCCTGACAGAAATCATCTCAACCCCCAGATCTAATTTGTATACACTTTCCTTACCCTGCTCCAGATTCTACCCACCAAAATCAGTTTAAAGATAAAAAATAAAATCTGAACTTTCAAACTTACATTTATGCAAAGCAAGCAAATAATGTAGTAATCAATTATTTTGCATAATGCATTCTCTTGCAGCATCTAAAAGTACATAAACCTTGACAAGAACCTACAGCAGTGGTTTTCAACCAGTGTGCCATGGCACCCTGGGGTGTCTTGAATGATGGTCAGGGGTGCCGTGGGCAACACTGGCCTCTGTCCCTCTTTCCTTCCCTCCCTTCCTCTGATGCCCTCTCACATCTGCCTCCCAAAAGCTTGTATGGCTGTTTGTTGCAGCAGCCCTGGCTACAAGCTCCATAGGTGAATGGTGCCTCTGGGGCTGGCCAGGGACTGCTGGTTGCAAGGAGCTGAGGTGGCCTTGGAGTTAAGCAAGCAAGTGGATGAGGGAGCCCAGCCAGCCCTTGCTGCTGGAAATGGACAGACTAGTGGCAGGCAGGGTGGGCAGGCACTGGCGTTTTTTGTGCTTGCTGTGTGCAACGTCTGCCCGGAAGCTGAGTGCCCAGTGCTGAAGGGGAGATTTTTCACCAGGAATGCCCAGCAGCGCCCACTGCTGCCTCCCAAGGTAAGGTGCTGGCCTCATGTTCACCTTTGGCCAGTCTCCATTGTGCCACGAAGGCTGGAGGCATCTTCTTCCTAGGCCCCTGTGCGGCAGTGTGAGGAGGGATCTTTCTTTGAGGCAGAGAGGGCAGCTCAGAGACCAGGGGTGGCAGAAGTGGCTGCTCAGAAGACTCCCAAGGAGAGGGGAGAGGGGAGGAGTCAGATGGAGCACTCCACAGGGTGTTCAAAAAAGGGTGAGAGGCTGCCAGCTCTGCAGGGGTGACATAACTGGGCTCCTGAGCCCCACAGGGGCGCCACTGGAAGATTGTAGTTGGTCAAGGGAGCCGTGGACTCAAAAAGGTTGAAAACCTCTTACAGCAACAGAATGGTATATCCAGCTCCTCAGCATGAAATAGAAGCACCAAATCTGCACAGGCCTATGTATGTGCTAGTGAAGCAACGGGTGTGCAGGTGACCAATCACTTGGGGTTTTTACATCCCTGTTTAGTGATATACAGTGGTACCTTGGTTTAAGAACTGTCCTGTTTACGAACGATTCAGTTTACGAACTCCGCAAAACCGGAAGTAGTGTCCCGGTGTGCGAACTTTACCTCGGTCTAAGAACGGAATCCGAACGGTGGAAGGGCACCGGTGGTGGGAGGCTTCATTAGGGAAAGCTCGCCTCTGTTTAAGAATGGACTTCTGGAACGGATTAAGTTTGTAAACCGAGGTACCACTGTGTAAGTGATTTTTTTCTATGTTGCCTCAAACTTATTCCAAAGGGTCAAAGCAGCATGGATAATGTTACTCAACCTATACATGACAAAGGGGTGGGAGGAAATAGACCACTGAGGAGTATCATGTTAGTCTGTTTGAAGGTGTATTCCTAGGCCTTACATAAAACACATGAAATTCAGCTTATCAGAACACAAACTTTGCCACACCATATCCAACATGTAACAGGCCTTTGCTTTAGAGGTCAAAGCTAATTTTGTATTGCACTCAGAAACTCTCTAGGAGCGAATATAGCCTATGGAACATACTGTAGGATAATATCCTACTCTGTAAATAGCACAGCTCACTCAGGCATTTCAGTCACCCAATGAAAACTAAATAAAAATAAAAATACACTGGTAGACCCTCTTGCAAGATTGGCACATCGCTGTTAAAAACAAGTCTCCTTTTTGCTATGCAACTGTTGCAATTAAGCTATCTGTTTATAGTTCATGCATATTATTTGTTCTTGTTGCAAAATCTGGGACAAAAGGTTGAAAGTCAAGGAAAACTGGAGGGGAATAGAAAGGTTGCTAATCTCCCACAGAAGCATGGAATTTAATGAAACAGAGGACACCAGTGTGATGCATCCTTGTTGTCCACAGGGACCCCTCCCCACATTGAAATCAGGCTTCGAAGAGGCATTCTATCATAGCCAACAGAATAGGTGGCAGAGCGTGTCTGGGGTGCCTGGTTTGCAAGTGTGCCCATGGGCCCCAAAATGCCAGAGAACAAAAGGAAATTCTTACTATGAATTTCTGTTCCCAGAGCCTGCTGGAGGACAGCCCTTTAGCTAGACAAGTGGGCTTTGTCTGACAAGGCCTTCAGTAGGAAGGTACAATAGAGGGTGGTGCAGCCATTATACCTCTTCAAGCCCACTCAAGTCGGCAAGCTCTGGTAAATCCCAGAAAGCTCTGGTAAAAATCACATTAAAAAAAAAAATCCAAATCTTTATGAGTGCCACTTTCAAAACATCTCTGCAGAGGATATACAGAAGGATGGTAGCCCTGGTTTGCCTTTCTATCCCCGCCTTCCTTTCCTTGAAAGCCATAATGTCCCCTTCTCCAGTGTTTCAATCACACATTTTCTAGCTACTTTATCTCTAGATCTAAATAGGCAGTAAGTTACCTCTGCATCTCAGTGAATATGCCTGTTCTACAGCTGAAAACAAGAAGCTGTATTAGTTATAGGCAGCTGAAAGAAGAGATCTAAAAGACCAGACAAGGTCTAAAAGCCTAGATCTTTCCGCTTTAAATAAATGCAGATTCGTATTATGTCTTCCTAGCTTTTAGCTGCCCTAGAACGAAGAAGAAAACAAGGCTGGTGATTATTGTTGATTTATCATCTCTGCCTCTTGGCCAATAGTGTTTACGGTACCTCAGGTTCTCAATCACTTTACATACTTCAGATATTTTAGATTGCTGAAATTTCCTGTTCCTTAAGGAGCTTAGTTAAAGATACAGTTGTAGGCATCAAGACCCCCCCCCCCCCACACACACACACTTATTGCAGTCATCTTTGTAACTGAAGTGAACAGAACTAAACTAAGTATTCCAAGTGTGGCCCATTCAGACACCTAAGCCTACAATATGTAAAGCAGGCATCCCCAAACTTGGCCCTCCAGCTGTTTTGGGACTACAATTCCCATCAGCCCTGATTACTGGTCCTGTTAGCTAGGGATGATGGGAGTTGTAGTCCCAAAACAGCTGGATGGCTGAGTTTGGGGGTGCCTAACCTAAAGCATCACCTTGTGGCCATTAAGTACAAGTGCAAACACACTACGTAAACCACACAGACTTCACGGCATTACTGCCTCCCTACTGAGCATCATTATTTGGTCTGTCAAAATGCTATTTTAATATCTCCTTCCTGCTTTTCTTTATTTCATCCAATACTGATTTGCACAACTCAGAAATCCTTAAACTTGAAACTTCCTTTTCCAAGCACTCTTAAGAGCTGTTCAATTTTTAGCAATCCTCAAAAAATAAAAGTCACCTCATGCCTTTCCAACTGGCCCATGCAATATGCTTACAGCCAAATCTATTTAAATTGTTTGGGCGAGGCGGTACAATATGTCTGGTGCTATTTTCAAAAATATGCAGTGTGGGTGATAGAAGCAAGCAAACAGTCATAGTCTAAGAGTGCTTGGATAAACTAGTAGTGACACTCCAGGTGCTCAGGGAGCAACAAGAAAAAAGCCTCCCACAGATTGGGAAATGAGAGCACTGGGGTTTTGTTTTCTTTAAAAAAATCTACTTTATTCTCAATCCTCCTCACATTCATCATAGGCAGAATAGTATATCTTACGATACTGGTGCTAGCTCTAAACCCAATTAGAAAAATAGCAGAAATGGCAATTAATAAATCTAAATAAATTTAAATGCCGTTGTTCTGCTTTACAACAGTGATTTCGGTGTTTGTTGCCACTATGCAACTTGTAGCTTCTGATTTAGAAGTCAATGCCTCAGGAAAGTTTAAACATTCTTTCCAAAACAGAGGCTTATAGGATAAGCCACTTCCAGCCTCTGGATGTGGAACAGTACAGTTTATAAACCCCTACAGGTAGCTCCATGTTACAAGTTAATTAGCACAGAGAGATCCTTCAGGAGATCTGGTCAACTTCACTGTGGTTAAGTGAAGAGTACAAGTTGTTTGAGAATACCCTCACTAATCCTGTCAATAAGGAGATAATACCAAGAGATACAAATTCCTTGGTATTTTAGAAGTAACAGCATATTAGAGAATCTGAAGCATGCAAACTATCCCAATCTGAAAAATAAGTCTGGTTTAGACATCATTATTAAACAGTTTGTTGTAAATAAACGATGGTTTTGAACAAGCAGTGTGCTGGTGCACATTGCTCAAAAGTCCCTGCTTCACCATGCTCCTCCTGTTGCTGCACCAGGCAGAAAACAAGCCAGAGGCTGGCTTTGCAACACTGTGAGCCAGAGCTGGTGGGCTGTTTCCCTAAAACAAGCCCAACTGGTAAGCTAAGCAACATCGGCTTGTACTCATAGTCTGTCTGGCAAGAAAAAACATGAATGCTGGTTCACATGTAACTCAAAGCCACCTCCTGATTTGTTTCTGCCCCAGCTTGGCCACAGCAGGCAAAGTGGGGGCTTCTAAGCAATGTGCATCAGCTCACTACTGCTTATTCACATTCATGGCTTGTATATAACATGATCAAACATGATGTCCAAACCAAACCGATGTCTGAATGCAGTGCATTAAACCAAGAAGGTTCAATGTTTGAACTATTCTTTCCCAAACAAATTAGAATGCGGCAATATGGATTGCAAAGGACAGAATGTGTATTCAACCATGGGAGACCAAGTTTTAAATACTTGCTCAGTCATGAAGTTAAATGGGAATCTTTGGGCAACTTTGCAACTCTTATCTTAAAAGCGTGGCAGGAATAAAACATGCTTGCACTCCAAAGTAGGATAACTGAATAGCACCATCTAGGTTGTTGTGGTTCTAGGAACAAGGTGCTTGATGGCACATATATGTGACTTCTAATGGTCTTGCTGGAGGAAACCAATATTCACCTCCATCAGCACTCTGCTTACAACAGTTTTAACCCAGATGCCTCTGGAAGCTGACAAACTTAGACACAGTTGTAATGGCCATTTTGTTTGCCCCTCATCTGATATTCAGAGCTATGCTGCCCCTGAAAATAGAAGTTCTTTAAATTAATAAGCTGAAAGATGCAGTCCTTTGATCTGGAACCAAAACTGGAAAATTAAGGATGATTTGGGCAATACTCCATGGTCTTCTGGTCTGCTTTTGTCAAAAGACCTATTCCTGCAGATTTCCTTTGAATTTGATCAAGTTTTATTAGAGAAATCTGTTTCAAAGCATTTGATCTGTGAACCACCTTTTGTCAGCATCTTGCAAAAAAAAATATGTAAGTGATAGCTGGGCAAGTGTTTTGAGAGTACAGAATATACTCTTTTCTCAACCCACTAAAATCTACTTTACAGCTGAATTCCATTCTTCCTCCTCCTCCACTCCCTAAAACATTTCCCATAACTTTCATCCACTATCAGCTGTGTGATTTGCTGTTCAGTAAACATACTGATGAGACCAGCCAAATGTGAATTATTAGGTCCAGTGAACAGAGGTCAAGCCAAGGTTTCAAGAACATCATGCCATCTCCTTACTTTCGTACAGTATTCTTTAAATCAGTGGTATTCACGACAGCACTTGTAAACCAGATTACAGCCAGAGCAGTGACCAACACTTAATAGCTGCATTCTGAAGCCAAATCAAGAAGAAAGGAAATCTGCGGTTAATCTCACAGCAAGGAAGATGCACATCTTTCAGTTCTGTATCGGCTGTTAAGTGACAACGGATATAGAAATCTGTTGCACGAGTCAGGTCACAGATTTGTGTTTTTTTAAAAAACTACTTTCAGTGAAATATATTGTGACAGATAAGCACATCTGCCTGTCCCCACCTGTTGCCAACATTCCACACATTCCCCAGAAACTTCTGCTGTGGCAATTGATAAGTAGCCTCCCCTCCATCAGAGGAAAAACGCCTGCAGGAAAGTGGGAAACAAAACAGGCTCTTACACAAACAAATGCTGCTCCAAGGCCTGAAAGAGGCCAGTGGATAGTAGTGGTAGAGGACAGCAGGCGTAGTATAGCGGCCGCAAGACTAAACTATGGACCTGGGAAGAACCCAGTGTGACTCTTGTCTCAGTCATGAACTCACTGGCATCCCAGTTCTTTGTCTCAGCTCTCCCATCAGTAATATGAGGGATAGTACAAGGCTGTTGTAAGGATTCCAAGGTAGATAATGCACACGAAACACTTTGAAAGCTTGAAAGTGCCTGACACAAATGGTTAAGAGGATGGAGCTGGGAGCAGTTGTATTTGTGAAGACTTCATTAGCTGCTGCTTCTGTCCATCAATCTAAAATCTACCTCTTTTATTGTTAAAATTATTGGTTTCCATTAGGATGGAGAGGTGGCAGAATATGTTTATTCTTATTTCTTTGTGGATTTCTGAATATAGGTCCAATCACACTTTCCAAGTCCTTGTCAAGAATGAGTTTGCTTTTATGACTTCCCTGTTTCTGGGAAGTTTCTGCAGAGTATCTCTTCAGCTGCTACAGAGAGGCTCTGTCCATGCTGTTCGGCCATACCAAAAAACAAAAGCATCTGACTGGCAGAATACAGTAACCACTACAAGAGCACAAGGTCTTTGTCCCTTTCTAGAGGAAGTGACCCCATTAGCTGCCCAGGCAGCTGACAGAACAGATGGTGGAACAGCTGCAGCCCAGACTAGTTGAACCAGCCGATTCTTACAGGTACCAGTATATGAACTTTATTTAAACGTTCATACTTAGTTCACAGTAGTTGTGCTGTGAAGTCCACCAATTTAGTTAATTGCGCTTAGAAGTGCAGCTCTGAAACTACTGCCAACATAAAAAGTTTACCAAACTGCATATTCCACAAGGATGCATATAAAGAGTTATAAGGAGGCACACTTACTCCCCTTACTTGCAGCTTCTAAGTGTAAAATGATTGCCTACTATCTCACTAATGTGGCAATAACATGCCACACCATAATACATGTACATACACACAACCTTCTTTCTTTTCTGAAATACACCCAAGTCTCTGCTACACTGTGGCCTGGACCTGAATAGGCCAATCTTTGAAGAACGGGTCATGCCTTGGAGCGTAGGTTTGGACTTAGTATTTTTATCTCTTCCAAACCTATGATTCTATAAAATATAGGGTCAAAAGTGTTGTGACTAGTTTCAAATGAGTAATCATTTTTTTTTAAAGCTTCACCTAAATCAGATATATATGGAAACACCTAAGTAAAAACAAAAACAACTTCGCAAGATGTTTAGCATCCTAAACAATACTCTTCATTCTTACTTCTTGAGACCTAAATAATGCTTCAGTGGAAAAGCAGGAAACTACCATTCAAAAATTGTACTGTTAAAGGGGTTTTTGTTTTGTTTTTAGTTTCCACTTGAGAATCAGGGAAACAACAGACAGCTCAAACTGGGAATAGAAGAATTTTGCAAGCTAAAATGGAAAGTTCAAATACACCAGCAAGCTCAGAAGGCAGGTTTGTCCCAAACTACAAGGAACTATTTTATTCACATGCAGACTCCATGAGGTCTCCGTTTTCGTAATACATATGAGACAATGTCCTTCTGATAAGCTCTCAATTACACCAGCACTCGGAAAATATTCCCACAGGAAAACACACATTCTTAACTGCTCACTAAACAGATTAGCTAGCTAATGAGTCTATATTTTGACTATCAGTTCTGGATTAATTTCATTTTGCATTCCCACATTATGTGCTAGTTCTAATACCATACTTTCCCTAATTAGGAAACATACTTGGCACTAGAAAAAGCAACTAGTCAAAGCATTTTGTGCATGAATCCTTTTTGTTCTTTTTCTTATAGCATGAGAGGCATCAGCACACCATTTTTGGTGGACTACAGATTTAGTCACTCAGCACTTTCTAAACATGAGTACTTCAATACCTGGGATAGCTCAGGCAGTACAGCCTGAGACGCTTAATATGGGTTCAAGCCCCACGGTGGGCAACATATTCCTGCATGGCAGGGGTTTGGACTAGATGACCCTCGTGGACCCTTCCAACTCTACAGTTCGATGATTCTATGAATGATGATTGGGTTTCCACAAAAGTTTGCACACTGTGACAGAGAATGAAAATCTGGACAAAGGAAAGGAAAGTATGGGGAGATAACTTGCTTGTTCAACAGAAGCAGCAGCACAGCACAGGGATCTCCAGTGAAAAGGTCAGTATTTTCCTGCAAATGCCCCAGGGATAGCACCTGCACAAGATACAGGTGTGACCACAGCTCTGGGCACACCTGCAGCATCTTCAGGCCAACCACAACCTATTGCAACTATTAACTGTATTCTAGAGACGCGGACTGTCTACATAACAGATATCAATGTAAGCGTAGAGCTTGCTCAGAGCATTATTAGTACCTCCTGTTCTCAAAAAAAGATTGAAACAGAATATGAGAATAGAAAAGGCACAGAGAGAGGCCAGACTGACTCCAGAAATCTAAAATAACCATGCCAAACTGCCTGAGAGACAGTAAAAATAGTTTGGCTTTCCCTTCCTTCCCAAGACATAACTTTGCAGGAAATGACTACACAGAGTGTCTCTAAATACTGAGCTTAAAAAGTAGCTATTTTAGAATATTTATCTCGAGATCTATCTGAAGAATGGCTAGCAAGTCAGAAAGCTGGCTTTTAAAATGTATCTGTTCTGGGCCAAGTTCCAAGCAGTGTCAGTTGCTGTGCTAATTTGAGATTATAACCTTATTTTAGACAACTAAACATCAAGAGAAAATCTCCCTCCAGCCTATGAACTGCTCATATATACAGGCACAAAGAGCAAAACAGCAAACCAACTGAGCAAAGCACAGAAAATTCTCATACACTAAGAAGTTCAAGAAACAATACTGCCCACCTTGCAAATGTCAGAAGGTCAAAACTAACACCCCCATTAAAATTATAAGTGATTTATGCCCCGGAAGGAATTCCTGAGCTACTAAATGAAACACATCCAATAAAAATAACATTCTTTCTACATGGTTACCATATAGCTTAAATCACATAATTATGTTTGAAGAGATTCAGAAACAACCATCCAGACCACCATGGCTGTGTTTTCTCACTAAGTGCACCAATTTCACACGGTAGTACCATAAGCCAACTTTCCCAACTCAAACATTCCTGACATTCCTATGCTGAACTGCGGCTTCAGATATTAAAACACAGAAATCAAAGAAACATTGATTTAATCAGAAATAAGGATCTATAGTGACATTTGTATTTCTTTTGATAAGTCAGTCTCCCCGACAGATTTTAAACTCTTTTCTACATATCGTATCAAGTGAGCAATCCCCACTTCATATGGCATGACTGCACCATCAGCACTAATTCTGGAATAAGATCTTCATCAAATGCCCGTTATGATGTTTTCACTGTATCCTTTACTGGATAAGTGCCAGTCTACACCACAGAACCAAAGTTTCTCTCATAAAGGTCAGCATCCAGGTTCCCCCTTTTCATCAGCCCCAGCTAACATGACCAATAGCATGATAGGAGCTGAATTCCATCACCATCTGGAGAGCCACAGCACATTTAGATGCTGCACAGAATCCTGTGGAATCTAACCTAAAAGAAGGGGTTCAGAAAGAATATATTCTGGCCCTACACATCCATTTGCACCGTAAATAAGGAGATTTGCACCACTTTCAATTGACTGCAATATATTCCTTTACAGCTGTACAGTGGTACCTCTGGTTGTGAACAGGATCCGTTCTGGAGGCTCGTTCGCAACCTGAAAAGAACACAACCTGCGCCTGCGTGTTGCGATTCGCCGCTTCTGCGCATGACGTCATTTTGTACGTCTGCGCATGTGCAAGCGGCAAGACCCGGAAGTAACCCTTTGCGGTACGTCCGGGTCGCCGTGGGACGCACCCTGAAAATGTGCAACCTGAAGCAAATGTAACATGAGGTATGACTGTAGTTTCAAACTTCTTACTTTCAGGGAATCCTTTTCACACTTCTCTTGGGCTTCTAAAAAGCACACTCCATTCACTAGGGCTGGGCGATATATAGGACTGGTTTGAAGTTCACATCGTGATAACTGTTTCTTAATATCTGAGCTGGCAATATATCGTGAATCACAATGTGAGTAAGGTCTTGGCAATATCTGGTATTCAACATTGGCAATGAGTCATAGTGAATACAAATAATCTGGGACTGCCAAACTGCTAGCAGGCAGAAGTAGCAGTTGCAGAAACACCTTGCCATGACCGTGGTACATGCTGTCAGTAGTGGCGACAACCTGCAAGGCCTTGTGTTGGCGACGGAAAGTGGTGGTAGTACAGTAACAGCAGTGGCCTGCAAGGCCTCACAACAGCAGAGAGAGGGAGTGACGGCAACAGCAGCAGACTGCGAAGCCTCGCAGGCTGCAGATTATTATGCCATGGCTGCCAGGTTGCTCCCACTTCTGCCGCCTAACAGGCCTGCTGGCAGTACCAGATTATTTGTATGCACTATGACTCATCACCATACTTTGGATTGTCCAGAATACCACCATTTGGTAGCCAAGCCCAAAACCAAATGTCCTGTTGGGATGCATTTTGGCTTGCCTGCTGCTGAAAGGGACCATGAGGTGATTGATAATATCATCATTTATCAGTTTTAGACCCTTAAGTAGTAGCAGCTGCCAGGACATTGTCCTGTTCACATTTACATTCTTCCTTCTTTATTTCAGATATCATGATATATCGGTATATCACGATATAGAAAACCAGTTATTGCCCAGCCCTACCATTTACACAAGGTGCTGGTCAGGTCTGCTTGGCCTCAAAGCCCTGTGTGAACAAAATACACCTCAGATTTCTGATATTATCCATACGGAACTACAACATTCCCTGGATGTAGCTAGAAAAACAACTTATGTATTTAAGTCATCAGATGAAGAATCATCTGCTGCTCAACCTTCCACCCCACCCAAAAAAGGCCTCTGGCAGTTTTGTACCAAAGCCCAGAACTGGTTCAGTGGTTGAAACACAGCATTTTACAATAGTATTCTTCAAGACTTCTCTTACAGTCATCTTGTCTAATAGAATACAGATAAAGGACAGAAAATACAAACACATAAAACCCACATTTATGGGGGGGGGGTTAAAAAGAATGTTCACATTGAGGCTTAAGTAGATCAATCATTGTGCATTTTCTAATGAAGTCTATCACAAGGTAATTCTAATAAATCTTCAGTTTAAAGAAAAGAAACAAGAGATTAGAATACTGATATAATAATAATTGAACTGTAGAGATGTAAAAGCAAATGGAAAAATTCAGAATATGACTTCCCGTTCTTATCTCCACTACCTTAGATCACAGAAAGATACAGCAATTGGAAAGCTCTATAAAGTAGTTTCTCTTTTAGGATAATGAAATGTTTTAAAGCAGTGTCTTAAAATAATATTGTTTGAAATCAGTATGGATCTTTCGGAACATAATGATATTGTTTGACAAATCATGGCTTAAATTGGACTGAAGAGGAGTGTTTGCATCTGTGTGCTGTCTCATCTCTGCTTATGTGTCCTAATTCTACACTTTGGGGGTTTATTTCTTGTTTGCCATTACTTCCAAACCAGGAAAGTGATTATAATTGTTGCTCTCAAAATGGGAACAAACAGTAGCTTGCAATCCTGACTTACAAACAGAGCTTGAGACACAGTCTTCCAGATTGTGTGGAAAACTGGGAAACTGTACACTAAAGAAACCCTACAAGCATTTGAGAGCAGAGAGAGTATTACAGATACAACGCTCCTTCTTTGTTCAATAGCCTCTGCTTTATTGGACTGAGATTGTTTTATCTGAACTGGGCTGCTAACTGATTAGAGGAATAAATGAGTTTTGCTAGATTTCATGAATCTAATTTACTGGGATAAAATGGGATATAAATGCATAAAAATAAATAGCTACTAGTAGAGAAAGAGTAACTTTTTGGATAAACTGCAACCAGATCTGATGCCTTTTACGCAGAAGCAAGTCATGCTCAGATCAAAAGGGCTTACTCCAAGCTAAATGACCACAGGAGTGCCTCCCCAGCCATTAGGAGTCTTGTTAATTTAAATTAATATCCAAATGTATTGCTGTTCCTTATAGTGATACTTATCTTCTGAGCTCTTTAAAAATACGAGTTTCTTCTGTTTTTGCATGACAACTCTGAACAGGTCAAGATCTTAAGAGCTACTTTAAAGTGAACCCAAAGGCTTGGACATGCCCAGTAGGATTTAACTTTTCTTCCTTTGAATGGCAGAACCTCTGCCCCCAAGCCATACCAAACACTGCTTTTAAAATTCCCCTCAGAACAGGGATTCAAAAGAAGTTTCCCATGAAGCAAGGAGTCGGTCTTTTTCAAGAAACAAGCCCAATACCTCTTTAGCAGCACGCTGAACTAGCTGCAAGAATCTTTGGATCCAGGCCACTCCATTCTAAACCCAAACAGGATCTTCCTTTTCTGTGTGACAATATTGTTTCTATTCTATTTATTCCAGTTGGCAAGCTATGGTACACTCTGATATTTTAGGGTACAACAGCTTAAGCTCCACTTTCAGAACTGTATATTTATAATTGTTCACATGCAGTAAAGGCACTAATACTTTTAAAGACTAACAAATGATGCAAACACTTTTATTAAAGTTTTCTCATTTAAAAAAAAAGAAAGTCTGAACAAGTAATTGACCAGAGTTTGGATATATACAGAAAGTTAAATGGGTTGCTTATTAAGGGTGAAGGTGGGTCTCAAAAAGTTGAAGACAATTGCCTTCTGGCCAACTGCTTCTCCCCTGCGACTCAGTTGTAGACCAGTAAACTGAAGACTCGTGTTATAAAGGACAAGGGTAAAGGTAAAGGGACCCCTGACCATTAGGTCCAGTCGTGGCCGACTCTGGGGTTGGGGCACTCATCTCGCTTTATTGGCCGAGGGAGCCGGCGTACAGCTTCCGGGTCATGTGGCCAGCATGACTAAGCCGCTTCTGGCGAACCAGAGCAGTGCACGGAAACGCCGTTTACCTTCCCACCGGAGCAGTACCTATTTATCTACTTGCACTTGACGTGCTTTCGAACTGCTAGGTTGGCAGAAGCTGGGACCAAGCAACGGGAGCTTCTGATCAGCAAGCCCTAGGCTCTGTGGTTTAACCCAAAGCGCCACCCGTGCCCCTCTAAGGACAAGGGTACCATCAGTTATTTGAGTACTGAACTGCACTGCCGGCGGGTGCTCTCAAAGTACAGTAATACGTCCTTTGACAGCTGAGGTGATATCTGTGGCTAGTTAAGATGTGGGGGGAGCTTGTATTATTTTAATCCAAATCATAAGATTTCAAGTCAAATGCCCTTCCCCATAAACACTAACAGAAACTTTTCTGAAATACTACTTTTCTGAGAATAAAAGCCCAGAGATTAGTTTGAAAAGACTAAAAAGTTCCTGTACTTAATGCAAACACACTTTTGCCCCCATTTTATCTTTGAGACTTATTCTTTTTCAAATAGCTAGCAGGAGTTGGGGTCCCAGTATCCCATTAACGGATTAACACCCCCCACCTCAACCTGCAGCTCAATAGTAATAAAATAATAGACAGTTGCTCCTAAAAACACATGTGGTTTAGACCACAGTGCCACCTGCGTCCCTTCTTCTCATATGCAAAGAATTAGGTCACAACTTATAAACTCAAAAAAACTGTACATTTAAAGAACAGCAATGGATGGAAGTCTTGTGGTGCAATTTTATGAATGAGTTTATAGTCTCAATTTAAACCAGCACGATCACTTATTATGCCTTAAGGTTCATTTGAAAATCAACTAGCTATACTTGTAAGAGCTTTATTGTACTGTTCATCTTGTGAATTTCTTCTGCAATGGAAGCACCTGAAAATGTGGTTTTGTAAGACTTTCTATTATCCACTTTCAAATAGCAAGTGAAATTTAAAGCATTCCATGAATTAAGTAGCAGAAATATAAAGCAGCTCATCGAACACAATCCTTTCAGGGGTTTCAAGCTTGTTTCTCATTCTAACTTAGGCTCCGAGTCCTAGCTTGCACTTGGTTGGTTGGCATCTGTCTGTCTCAAGATACAATGGAGTACACCTCTGGGGGTGAAGTCAAACTGCTAAGTTAGCAACACCCAAGTGACCCCACCCCCAGGGAACAAACCTGTGTGGTGTGTATGGAAGTTCTAGATTGTCCTGACAACAAGACCCCCCTCTTGACCTCACAAGGAAAGGAAAGCAACACGTTTGGCAATAGCCTGGCTGCAGGAGTCGCTGGAAGGAGACGTACAAGGCGCCATCCAACCATCTCAGGGACTCCATTCCAGATATCCCAAGCTTACACTGGGAGACAAGAAAGCCTGCAGTCAAGAGTTCCGAGACCTTTACACATTCAGATTAACATAGGCAGCCAAGATCTATTCCAACCTTACTGTTATGATGGGTTCCTCACACCAGATTTTCATAACTTCACTAGTCTGGCGAGCCCCTGAACTTCTAGAAAGAGCTCAGTTCATCAAAAAGAAATCAACTAGTTTCTTTTACACATAACTTTGCGCAGAAAAGGAGGGATGGTTCTTCTCTTGTATGTTGCATTGTCTTAAAAAGTTATTACAAATACAAAGTTTGTTTTACACCTGGCAGAAGTTCCTTCGGTTAAGCAAATGCTCAAATGTGTTTCACAGCTTGATCCTATGCATGCTTACTTCTGAATTACAGTGGTACCTCGGGTTACAGATGCTTCAAGTTACGGACGCTTCAGGTTACAGACTCTGTTAACCCAGAAATAGTACCTCGGGTTAAGAACTTTGCTTCAGGTTGAGAACAGAAATCACATGGCAGCAGCGCGGCTGCAGCGGGAGGCCCCATTAGCTAAAGTGGTACCTCAGGTTAAGAACAGTTTCAGGTTAAGAATGGACCTCCAGAATGAATTAAGTTCTTAACCCGAGGTACCACTGTACAGAGTTTGATGATGCTCACTCCCATGTTAAGTGTGCACAGGATTGCAGTCCTACAAACATGTGAAATGTCAAGAGATCACAGTTGGGGAAAATCTGTAAATTTCAAAATCTGCTGTCAGGCAATAATTTTATTAGGACCAAAGTGCCACAAAATAACAAGCAAAGCTCCTGAGTTCACAGAACTCTTCGTATTACACCTGAAACACATATTTCCACCACCCTGTTGGGGCCACTTAGAACTCAAAATGACAAAAGCCTATTTCCTAATGAATCCTGAACAGAAAATGAAGACCGCGTATAGTTTTCCAAATCCTGTTTCAGTGCTCTAGCTTGAAAAACTGTCCTTGAGACTGACTCTAGCTAATAAACACTCATGCCACATGACTCTTACCTGACATTCCTTACTAACTTTTGTAATAATTTATTGGACAGTTCATCAGAATAAGCCTCTACTGGACAAAACTCTGACCCTCCCACATCTGAGGGTTTGCACCAAAAAAAGGAAACATTTTTTTAAAAAAATTATGCTTTAAAAAAATGTATGGGTTATACCCAAGTTACACAAATAAAAATCTGCTCATTCAACTGAGCTTTATCAGACCCTTGTCCACAGTACAAGCTGCTGTTACTCCAAGGAAAGTGCTGGGATATGCAGAGGGCAGCTGCAGAGAGGAAGAAGGAAACTGGCAAAAGCAACGCATTGGCAGTAATGGGAAGAACAGAGGAAGAAAGTCCTCTTCTCATGTAGACTTACACTCATGTAGTTTGGGATGTAACCCATGTTATTTACTATGGAGGGAAAGACCAAAAATTGGAAAGGAAAAGGTAAAGAATGTCATGTGTTCGTTAATTAAGACAAAACCTGAATTACTATATATTTCACTTCATTTTTATGAAACAGATACTGTTTTTAAAATGTGTATTGTATGGCTGTAATTTTATGGCAGGATTAGTCTTCACAGCCGGCCAGCAGCAAAACATGGTTGGAAACCAAAGCCAGACAGAAATTTGTGGCTACCTGTGAACGTAGCATTATCATGAGTACATAGTGTGACTAGGCATCAAAATTAGTTTCCAGATGCCCCAGAGATTGCACAATAAGAATGTATATGGACTAATACTCAAAGATTTTGGTTTGAGAGAATAATGAGCTGTATGCCTTTGCTTGGGGATCCCATTGTGCTGGGGCTATACTGTTTGAAGCATAATGAGCTGTAAAGCAACACTCTCATGTCAATAATCACTCGTCTCCTTTTGTTCTGACCTGGTCCCTTTTCACAATTCACCAGATGTATTTTCAAGAAGAAAAATCATGTTTTGAAGACACATTGACATGTTTTATTACTCAGGAAGAACTCAGAGGCCAAATTAGTCCTTATGTCAGGAATGCATGCCTGTCAAGAAGAGTGTGTAATACCTAATGATTTAACTAGATAATGGACAGTGGTTGATAACAGTGTCCTCAATATCTGCTTGTCCTATTTCTCTGTTCAAACTTGTGTGGTAGCCCCTACATTCTTCCTGGGAACAATATGTTTTCGGTCAAGAGCAGGGCAAATACACCACAATAACAAGGGGATTTTATCATCTGCTTAGGGTCTGGTAGTTTTGGCAGCTGCTGCCCAGCTAGTTCAAAACCACAGTTAACTCATATGACAGGCTGACAGGAAATCAGAAGAACCAAAAAAAAAGTTCTGTCAGGACAAAAATAAGAACAGAAATTTGTAGTATACTGGAAAGTTAGGAAGGACTTTCAGCAAAGAGGTTCAGTGGAGAAGCCACCATAGCTATTACTATGCATAACAGAAAAAGTCTATTCTCTTAACTTGCTACTTAGGACATGCTTCTGTATTAGTGTGCCAAAATACTGCTATGTCCATCCTACAGCTGCCTGAGTTTCTGATTCAGTGCTATGGCAAACAGAAGTGCTCCTGGGAGAAAGTTTATTTTCCACTCCCAGGACATTACCACCAAACCAAGCCAGTCACCCATGCAACATGGGTCAGACCAGCAACCATCCCCAGCAGCCGCAATCCTGGGAGGGAACAAACACACCTTGAACATCCTGCAAAAGACGGTGATGAAGACTAGATTCTGTCTAATCTCCAAATAAAAATACGCAGCTGTGCCTCAAGTTGGCAGCTGTATCAAGTAACCATACAACTGAACCTGAAACCTCAGCTGCCAGAGACTCAAAAAAGCATTTTCAGATTGTAAGCTCCTTGCGGCAGAACTTGTCTGCTGTAAACCATCAAGAGTACTGATTATAAAAGTAACAATAAAACTACTACTACTAATACCACCATCAGAACTGCCATAGTTTAGTATTCTATAAATAAACCTTGCAGACATGTTCCCTAGTTATTGGCCCACAAAAAATGTTTACTAGTCTGCCTGTCCACAGTATACCATTTCTGGCACATCTATAGACTAAAAGAGTCAGCTACCTGCTTCCAATTTTCAAAAGCTTTCTTGCCTGGTGATTCCGGGTAATCTGGCAGGGGCAATTACAAACCTGATATAAATACATTTTCAGTAATCTAACCAAAGCTGCCTTTTCCAAATTGGCAGAGATTAGGCCAGAACTGAAAGGTCAACTGATCCATTTACATGAATGAAGAAAATTGGTATTGCACAAAATGTTTGCTTGAAAGATTAGGAAAATAGATAACTGATGTTTGTTCATTCAACCCTGTGGCAACTAAGGGATTGGAAGTGACACAAAAAACAAAATAATTGGAAAACAATTGGTCTATCAAGACCATTTTGTTTTTTATGGCTAAGCTATGCAAGAAATATTGCTTGGCAATCCCTGCTAAAACCATTAAAAAAAACTTTTCAAGACTAAATTACATTCAAAAGGTTATTCAGATTATAACATGCAGAATGAATGCCATATCATAAAGATGATAATTAAGTGGCAATAAATACTATCAAAGTCATCAAGGTAACAAAGTTAAAGGTTATCAGAACTGAGTACTTTCTTCTCGTCTTCAATTTCTAATTTTGGAGAGAATATAAAATCTCAGATGAATATTCTTGAAAAATATGAATTTGACCCTCAATAGATTCAGTGATTACTTAAGTACTAGAGGGGTCTAACAATGGATAGTTTTTGTTAAGCCCTTCAGAATCTCCCAGCAGGTCTTCAAGAAAGTTTCAGTCTAGCAGCAGAGTAACTTTCAAAGTCACGGTAATAAGGCTAATTCCTTTCCAGTGAGTGGGTGGAAAGGGGTGGAGGGCTGGGGGAGGACTGTAAATGGAAGAATTGTTTGCCTATGAATGTACTTTGCAAATCAGTTCAGTCTTCACATTGCTTCAAAGCCACAAGACATTAGCCTGATTGTAAACACTTTGATCTGATCCTCACCCTCTCCCCAACTTTTCATCACCTCAGTTAGGGCAAGGTGCCCCAAAGGAGAAAGTTTTTATTGACCATTGTGGCTTCTCTACATCTAGGTATCAGCCACAACAATTTAAAGTTGCTATTATGCATTCAAATCTCCTAGTGTGTCTGGGATCAGCCCCAAGAGCCAAGCCACCAACGGAGGAGGGTAATAAGACCTAAGAACTAGTTTGTGAAGTCTTTCATGACTGAACTAAGATTTGAACCTGCATGATGAAACTCCTTGTCCAAAGCAACATCTACCCTAATCAAGCTCAAGTTTCATCCAGGAGACAGTGAAAAAGGACAAGGGAGTCAACACAAATTTAATAAGCTTGTTTAAGTTCTATTTTAATTTCTCTGGAGTTCTTCCTTTTTATCTCATTGCATTCAGGGCTTTTTTCTAGAAAAAGAGGTGCCGTAACTTGTTGAGGTTTCCAAGGGGGAGCACCCACCCAAAGCTGTTTTGCACAAACAATATTGTTTTTAATTTTAAAATATTGAATTTTAATTTTAATATTATTTTTAATATTCTAAAAGGGTACAGGTCCAGAGCACATGAAACACATCTGAATGCTTCCTCGCATAAAAGCAAGTTAAGGAGAAAACGAAGCGAGTCTCTCCCCCCTGCCCGACATACTAGCTTTCCAAAACCAGGAAGCTCCATCATAGGAGGATGGTTCAAGCATGCACTTCTCCATACAGTTTGAAGTAACAAACTCCAATAAAAACTACGTTCATTTTGAGAACATCAAATTCAGAATTTACATGTAGCAAGTATTGATCATGTCAATGGACATTAGATCATAGGGCCTAAAATTACAGGAGGTGGAAGTAAGAGGCTTTGGGAACAAAGCCCAATAACTTAAAAAATAATCTAATCTGTTCCCCAGTAGAAGCCAAGCAGTTCTGACCACCTGCTCAGAACTTTGCAATGAGGAATGCCTTTAAAAGGATACTACATACATGCAATTATGTGTCCAGGTGTTAAGGAGAAAATGTAAAGAAATTCATTAGGCCTGATAAGAAAGCACAAAAATATTGTTGTTACAAGCACAAAATTTAAGCAAACAACTAGCACAAGTAAAAAACCTACTCAGGAATAATTAATCTGTAACTGTGTGAAATGTGGGGCTTGCAAGCATGCACACCCTGCCTGCTCCATCCCCCAATCTTTCCATGTACAGCAGCCGGGTATGAAAGGAGCTTGCAAGCATGTTTGCTTGAACACACTTACAAGCCTTCCTGCCAGCAGGAGCCCTGTGTGATCAGGGTTGCCAACTGCAGGGAGGCTTATATGTGTATTCAAGTGTGGCATGAGGTCTTGCCACTAAAAACAGCAAGGTTGGGGCAGAACGCTAAAAAACCCTGTGCCTCTCACACAGTTACAGATTAATAATTCCTGAACAGGACAAGATTTAGTACTAATTTGATAAAAAGGCACCCAAGAATTCAATTTGAGGTACCCCAGACAAGTTTCTTAGAGGACAGCTAGGCTGAGTAGTGCAGGGGTAGGCAACCTAAGGCCCATGGACCGGATGCAGCCCAATCGCCTTCTCAATCTGGCCTGTGGACTGTCCAGGAATCAGCATGTTTTTACATGAGTAGAATGTGTGCTTTTATTAAAAATGCATCTCTGGGTTATTTGTGGGGCATAGGAATTCGTTAACACCCCCCCCCCCCCGAAAATATAATTCGGCCCACCACATGGTCTGAGGGACGGTGGACCGGCCCACGGCTGAAAAAGGTTGCTGACCCCTGGAGTAGTGTGACTGGATGCAATGTGCTAATCTTTAACAGGTCAGGTAGATTCATGAGAACCACATTTGCAACTTCCTTATTCTGATGGCTGGAACGATTCTGTTTATCACGATCAAATTAAATGATGGACAAGTCCATGACCACCGCAACCTTCTTTGACTGTTTCCTCCACTTTGACCTGTCCTAAACTGTCCTTCAAGGCATCAGAAACAATTATATCATCTCTTTGTTTTAAAAAAGTTTTAAAATCTGCTCTCAGGAACTAGTACCTTTGACTCAGACATTTAGCTACTATTAAAAGAAACTATTAAATATCATGAAAGAAACATACAGAGCCAGCAGTAAAGACAGCAGCACGCGAGACATCCAACATGAATCCAAGCCTATCTCACTGCAACATGTCACATGACATGACATTCCAAGTACAAGTGCATTGGAAGCAGATATACGTCCTATAGCTTAGTTTTAAAAAGTCTCCTCTGCAGAAAATTTTATTGATCTATAAAACTTTTCTATTTCTAAGATATGAAAATTTAAGCCAAGGGGGGGGGGGAAGAGCTCAGTTGTCTGCAGCAGAACTCTAGAGACTGGGAAAGGATTAACCAGCTTTGACTCTGTCCTATTTTAGGATGCCTACTTGAAATATCTCCTGAACTAAATGACTAAACAAGGCCCCCCAATCAGAAAACAAACTGGAATTGTGAGTAAGAATAAAATGATAGTTCCTGGGCAGGAACAATCAAACTTTTTTGACGCTGTAAAATCTCATGTCATACTGTACACAGCAGTTACAGCACCAGCAACAAGCCAAGACAAAACCAAAAGTTTCATTTTAAGTCCAGTGGGAAATTGCTAACACAAAGACCATTCAGATATATTATGCTGCATGCACAGAAGTAGAAGTACTATCCATTCTGCTTCTTCCGTAGCAGGTTCCCAAGTCTCATCCCTCCGTACTGCAGGAGCTTAAGAGTCTGGCACAGCAAACTCTCTTCTAGCTGAGTGTTACAGAGGGAAACAGTATGCATATGGAAGTTTACAATAGCCTAGGAGACACTGATATAGTCCAGATGGAGCTCTAAATCCTATTGAGTTCAATATGTGCATAGGATTATGTCTTATAAGACACTCAAACTTGGGATATCCTCTGTGAATCTTCACTGCATAGTTCTGATGGCATTATTTCAACAGACATGTATGACATTGGGGACATCCCCCACAACTGTAAGGACAACCTCTCAGCTAAATGTATCCACACAAATACATGGTACGAAGGTGAGAATTTGTTCTTTTTCAGGCAGGTTCTACCCTGATGACAGAAACTAAGGGGCTGAATAGGTACATGTTCTGCACGTAGAAAGACAACCAGTTCACTGGGAACTGACTTATATGCATTTGAAAATTGGTTTTGACCTATTGGCATGCCTCACTTCTGTTTTTTCCATGCAACAATTCTTCCGCTCAATGAGTGAAGTTCTGAATTTTCAATGTAGGTTGCAGGGATTATGCATTCAAATAAAATGATTTCAACATAAACTGATTTTCTACTTCAATGTCCCCAAAGCAGCTTACGATAAATGTAATAGGAACATAACACATTTAAAGTTAATAAAATAAACTCCCGGAAAACAATTAAAATGGCCTAGAGAAACCAGAGCAGTCTCATGTTCAGAAACCAAATACATAACAAAGATAAATTTTCTTCTGTCAAACTTCAGTAAAATAGACCTGGCTGATCTCCCTTGGAAGTTCAATTGCGCAGATACCTATCACAGTAAAAGCTACCAACGAATGACGTCAGTGGCACATACAGAGTCATAGAATTGTAGAGCTGGAAAAGACGCTGAGGGTCTAGTCCAACCCCCTGCAATGCAGGAATCTCAACTAAAGTATCCATGGCAGATGGTCATCCTCTATATATTTATTTACACCTTGCCTTTTTCCCTGACAGGGACATCGTTAGTTGATTTTTAATTCACAGAAAGGGGGAAGGCATATAAGGGAGAAGATGTCCCCTAAGTGGTTCCAGGCCTTAAAAGGTCAAATACAGAACCTTAAATTATCTTTGGGGGTGGGGAGTGCTGTTAGCTTAGCCTGGATACTAGCTCGGCCAACATTTACTTGGACCTTTAGAAGTTTCTGAACTACTGAGGGGAGCTCCAGCTACAGAATATCTCTCAATAAAAACTAAAATTCTAAGCCCTCTGAATAATAAGCGTTGCATATTCTGGCTATAGTCCCTTCATCAAAATCTATGGAGTAAACCCTTGTAGTACTTCTCCAGAAATCTATTGGAATTCCAGAAGCTTCAGCTTTCTAGCAGAGCTTTCCAAATTGGCACGCTAACCTATATTTAAGATACTACTGTGGAACAACCAATATTAAGAGTAAGCAATTCAGTATGTAAGTATGTGAGTTTCTACCAAATGTTCTCTAGTGTGACCAAGAGACAGAATACAGGAACCTAGAAAGGAGGATGGGACATGTCCTAGACATAATTCCTTTTCCATGCACGGAGCTGAACAGGTAGGAAAACTCAAACAAAAGGATACAGTATAAGCAACAAGAGGCCTGGCCTATACTGGGCCCATCCTCTTTTAGCACAAAACTAAAGATCCACATTCACTTTTAATGAAATGAAAGAAGAGGAGGGAGCATGTCCAGTAACAAGTGGATTTTGATTTGTAAAAGGTGCTTTAAACAAGTATTGCATATAATAATTTTATAATTTATACCCCACCCATCTGGTTGGGTTTCCACAGATACTGTATGTTGCTATCCTCCCCAAAATTTTCTTCCGCCCCCTACCCCCATCTTCTTTTTTTGCCATTGCTTTAAAATTTCCAGAAACTTTACATCTCTGATTCCACCCTGTATGCATATATTATACTGAGGGCAGCAAAAACCCTTCAACCAAACCAATTAATTGTTCTAAATATTTGTGAATTCCAGTTCTATACAGGGCTATCTAGTTTTTTGCTAGCTCCTAAATGTCTCATAGTGACCTGACCCTTGTGACTGCAAATTAAGTAGCATAAGCAGCGATGCCTTAAGTGACATGAGGAATATATAACTACTCTGAAAGCCATAGCAGGAATCCCCTGCCCCAAAATGAAGTCTGTTGGAGTTTCTATGTAAAATTTGGGAGTATTTTAACATCACAGAGTATACTGAATGATATATGAGATAGAAAACCTTACCTGATTATTTATTTAGGTGCATCCGATCAGAACTACCTACAATTAACATTACCGGTTTCACATACTTTTGTTATGATATTCCATTACTAAATTGTAATGAAAAGCTGCAAGTAATAATTTACACAAAATTCTGACTAATTAATAACACCTTGTCACTCTGTACACTGCTGCACCAGCCAGCCCTGACAGATGCTGAAAAGCACAACCATATTCAACCTGTTCTGCATCCGTTGCACTAGTTAACAATTTGCTTCCAGGTCCAATTCAAGGTTCTTGTGTTAACCTTTAAAGCAGGAATTAGGAATGTCAAGCCTCCCTATCAGGCTTTTGGGACTCTCCCCAGGCTATACCCCTCACCTCACCCACCATTCTACATCCTTCTTGAGCGCTTTGCCTGGCTGAACAGTATCCCTTAAATTATGGCAATGCCTTTTCCTTGCCTGGATGGAGATATATAGAATATGTATGTGTTAGTTTCTGTGTGTAGAAATCTCTGGCTTATGCATGGCTAAAATATATTCTATTGTACAAAGGCAATGGTGGCATCTATTGCCCCAGCCACCCTTGCCTCTGTCCCCACACTAACTAGTGGTATGCAGTGGCCAGATCACTCCGCAAAGGAATGCAGCCCTTGGGCCAAGAAAGGCTTCCTACCCCTGCTTTAAAGCCGTGCATAGCCTAGACTCACATACCTCAAAGACTACTAGTCTGCTGAGGTGAGGTCAGTCAACAGGCTTTGTTATTTGTAGCGTCTTTGTGGCAAGTTACAACTGCAACAACTCAGAAGCACAGACCATTCCCAAACTGTGTCCTAGCAGCTATAGGTTAGGACATCTACCTCTTTGCTTTATTTTCATGAGGAGAGCAAGACCTATTTCTTTAGGATGATTTTTGGTAGAAGCCTTCCTGTAGATTTAGTTTACTACGTAACTGGATTTTCTCCTTATTAGTATCTTTAATTACTGGTGGTAAACTGCTTTGAGCAACCAGAAAAGACATGGAGCATGTCTTGTTGACATTTAAGAACTCACAAAGTTTATGGGAGGCAAGACTTTCCTTTATAGAAGCCACATTTATTAGTTCTCATTGATGCTTGTTCTTCTGTACGTTTTAACAATTCAAGCTTTAGTAATACTTTCCACCAACTTACCCAGACCAGTATTAGGTTAATTACAGAGTTTAACAAAACACCCCCACCCTATGTTACTGTCTCATCTTCTGGTGAGATGGTAGATTTCTATAGCAAATTCCATATATTTTATATTCAAGTTATTTAAAAACTATTGGGTGTCAGGTGTAAGCCATCAACTAGAGACTTGCTAATTTTTAATTTGTTAGCAGTGGTTTTCAACCTTCGAGTCCGTGGCTCCCTTGACCAACCACGTTTTTTCTGTGGCTTCGCTGTGAGAGCCACTTACACTGGGGTTCCATTACAGGACATGTGTAAGTGGGGATTCTCCCGTTCCGCCCCTGCCCCACCCTGTTCTGCCCCCGCTGAGTCCCCTGAATGTTCCTCAGGGAGAATGAGAGAGAAGTAATGCAGGAAGATGTGGGCTGCAAGTTAATGAAAGAACATTCAGGGCTCCTTTGAACATTCCTCAAGTCTCCCCAGGGTGCCCCAGCACACTGGTTGACAACCAATGGGTTAGTGTATCCTGGAACTTTGAATCTTGACACCATTGTCTAACTACTAATTGATCTCTTTTTTTGTGACACTCTCCTCAAAGATGCAATATTTTATTTTAATTTTTTAAGGATCAATAAGGGTTATGCAGTCCGGGACCCCCATGTACCAATAAAACAAAAATCCTCAACATTCAAAAATTCTGTTTTTACACTGAAGTATTTCAGTAATTCTACCATATTTTGATATTGTAGCAGTTATACACTGAGGTCCAGCGTTGAGGGCCTTCTGGCGGTTCTCTCACTGCGAGAAGCAAAGCTACAGGGAACCAGGCAGAGGGCCTTCTCAGTAGTGGCGCCCACCCTGTGAAACGCCCTCCCATCAGATGTCAAAGAGATAAACAACTACCTGACATTTAGAAGACATCAGGGAAATTTTTAATGTGTGACATTTTAATGTATTTTTAATCTTTGTTGGAAGCTGCCCAGAGTGGCTGGGGAAGCCCAGCCAGATGGGCAGGGTACTACTACTACTACTACTACTACTACTAATAATAATAATAATACAAATATGTTTTTATCTCACACATTATTTTGGAAAATAAAAGCCCCTACTTGGGTAAAGTCTTATGATCAATAGCTTGTCAGAGAGTGAAATACTGAACTGCATTTAGTAATCCCAGTAATTATAATGGGTGCTTGCAGAGAACTAACAATGATACTCAAAACATACCAGAACCTCCCTCTTCACATGACTTCTAGGAGGTCATGGGAAAAGTGAAAAAGTGGGACCTCACATGTATTGAGGTTTAAACTACTGAACTCAAGTATGTGTCAATCAATCTGCATTTAATAAGGAGGAGACTTGTGGAAGCTAAGGCTTCTCTCCCACGTTTACTGAAACAAAGCCAAAATATTTAGCATCAAGAATGCATTCCTGGTTCTCCACACTGGTGCCAGAGGTTCCAGCACACTGTTTAGACAAAAGGACAACTGCAGGAAGCACATGTAAGAAAATGGAAAACAGATCAAATGGAAACATCTAGGTGTATGTGAATGGGTCCAAAGCTAACATCCCAGCATAAATATCAGCCAGGAAAGTCACCTATAAGTGCTGTCCTGTTTCAAATTTCATTACTCCAAAATGATCTGGAGTTTCAGAACCATGTTCTCAACACACTTCAGTTGTTTTCATTCAATGTTTCGCAGGAAATAGGCATACAAACTCAAAAAACTCATCTGCAGTGGTCACAGGAGCTATGCTGATTGCCATCAGTCTAAAGTAGCACAGTAGCAAAGTAGCACAAACTTCACGATGGGTAGGGAAGGATGCATTTTTCAGAATTAGAATTTGAGATATCTTATGCCTTGTGAAATGGCATTACCTGACTTTGCTTCTGTCTGAATTAATATTTAGGCTATGCATCCTGAGTGGATGCAACAATCACCTCCTCTCAAGGCAGGTAATTCAGCTGCATCTCTGAACTGGGGAGTAACTGAATGCTCTACTGAAAACTCATGCAGAGACAGCAAAGAATTGCCCACCTCCAGTGGAAACCAACTGCAAGACATACACTCAGAACAGAAGATTGTGCAGAAAGCTTACTGTTAGTAGATAAATAAAGGAGCCTGGGAGTCCAAACTAATTAATTTATTTTTGCATGTTTGCAGCACAGTACTGTACCTCCACACAGTTTAACAATTAGCAAATTAGCATAAAGTGGTGTGTAGATAATGGGCATTTTTGTCAAAAGGTCCCCCCCCCCACGGTTTGATACTATACAGGGGGCACTTTTCTTCAGAAGAGAGGAACCCACTTCCACACATTAAACTTCCCCTAAATGCTTATCAGCCTCCAGTCTGTAGGACACAAGGGTAGGAAAGTCATTACTTTTCAGCTAGCAGTGACAAACTAGAAGGCACCCACTCTGATTGCAAAAAGATTAACATCCATGAAAGCTTATGTCCTAATAAATCCATTACTCTTTAAGGTGCCACAACACTATCGGTTTTACTGCAACAGACTGCTGAGGCTTCCCCCTATGGAAGTTGTCATTTAGAATTGAGCTTTTATAGAACTGCTTCTTACTATTTTTTTAATAGCACTGAATATATACTTCACTTTAAAGGCTCCCTTCAGGAAACATCACATGTCCTAGCATATCTTCAGTTTACCAGCTAATAATAAATTTCTAGTTGGTCCAGAGAGTGTCAAGCATCCATATCTGTTCTTGTATCAAATACTTAGTTATCAGAAATGTATTCAAGGACCCGAATATCTTAGAAACATGGTACAGGACTTTATCTATCTGATAATCAGCAAGTGACATATAAATTGATATGGAAGTTGTTTACAATGTAACTTTCCACTGTGAAATATTAGTGGGAGAGAGCACAACAGCAGAAAGTCATGCTGCTCTCTCTCAAAGGGCTAATACCTAGTTTTATAGATCTAATGCATCGCATGTAAAAACACAAAGCATGTTAAAGATGGAGCTATTTCCACGTTCTCAAAAAAATCTGAAGTTTTGTTAGGGTAAAAACAAGCTTCATTTTGGTCATACTACTTTCTCAAGCCATACAGGACAGAAATTATTTTGCTGGCAAATATGCATACTACCAACAATCTTTTTTTTGCTAGAATAATGGCACAGCTATCTCTTCTAAGGAACCTCCCTACCTCACCTTCAGTGAATTTGCTTTAGAATAGTTGATCAAGCTACCTGAACAAGCATTTTAAAAAGAACAACATGTATAGTAGCTTAGTTTTCTAAAGCGTTTTCAGTGAAATTTAAATCAGTTATTTCCCCAGGACTCCATTAAACATCTTAACATCAAGTGGGTGTGCCCTATTTAGAGGATCAAATATACAATTCAGCATATCCAATCCCTGCAGTGATTACACAGAGGGTACTTCAGTGCACACTGGTCCCCTAACCATGGACACAGCCAGCAAAAATTACTGGGAAATCAGAGTGGTGTAAGGAAAAGGTACAGTATACTATACTGCCTTTTCTAGCCTCACTATTGCATTTCCAAATGTGCACTACAACACCAGACCAGGAAAGCTGCTGTTTTAACACGCCCTTACACGTTGCTTCTAAATATACTGAGCTTTTTTATAAGTTGTACTAGATGCCTGTACTGGATTAAGCTTTTGGAATGCAGTGCTCATTCTGCATGTGGTGGAACAGCCAGCAATTACTGGTATCATGACCGCATTACCTACAACAAGAATAATGGTTCCAAGGCATCGCTTTACAAGTCAATAGTACCTCTGGTGAATAAATTGATTTTTTAAAAAACAAACTTGCACTTAACATGTTCAGTGTCAATGATTCCTGCAGGCCTAGCTCTCCAGGATACAGACTCTAAAGCAGTCCCAGCATATAAACATGTACCTACAGAGAAGCAATGGCTCCTACTTAGCAGTTATAAAGTTTCTAGCACTTCCAGCTGTACATATTGGCCAAATAGTCCAGACCACAATAACAGCACAGAATTAGGCAGCAACCTTAGAAGGATTACAGAGATTGTATGTGGAACACAGATCTGAAGCATTGAGTGGCATTGCTATTACTATAGTTAGCATCAAGTAATTCTATCAGCTACCACTTTCTTCTCAATCAGTGAACTGTGGGTGCAGAATGAGGGCCTTAGAAATTAGCATTGCTACATTAGATTGCAGATAGAAGGTTGAGCCATATAGCTAGATCTTTCTGAGACTCAGCATGACAGTATTATAAAAAGGGAGCTCCTGAAACAGAGAACACTTAGCCTAGGCCTTACAGCAGCTTGCTCGTCCAACACTAACTAACAGAGAACTCATTCCTCAACATGGCAGGCAACTGCAGAGTTTTTTAATGAAAGGGGGCCTGCAACACTCCCAAAATGGCAAAGGCACGGCAGCAATCTTCTAGCAGGACCTCAAAGATTTCCCTACACGTTAAAGATGGCCCAGTTTCCCGGTCTCAACAAAACATCATGGTACCCCAAGGCCACTCGTTCCTTCCGCCTAGCAATCCAGAGACCCTTCAATCGCAACCCAGTATCGCCGACCCTGCCTGCGGCGCACCTCAATGCTCAACACACACACACACACGAGGAGAGCAGAGCAGTGCTCCCAGCGCCAATTGCACCTGCTCAGCCAGTATCGCACGTCCACCTGCATTCTGGTGGGTGCCCGATCTGCCCTCCCCCCACCTGCCTTACCATCAGACGCCCCTCCGGGAAGGGAAGACCGTGGCCCAGGCCCAAGGTGAGATGCTCCTCGTGGGGAGGAGGAAGCCCGAGAGTGGAGGAGATTCGGGGCGCAGGGAGAGCGAGCGAGCGCGGAGGGATCAGCGGAGGAGAGGTGAGAGTTTGAAATCCGCCAGGAGATCCAGCGCGAGCCAGAGCTCCTTGGAGAGGCCTCGGGGGCTCCCCGAATCCCGGGCCTGCGAGGGCCCCGCGCCGGTGCTGGCTGCCGCTGCCGTCGCCCCCACAGAGCTTCCCTGGCGCCAGGGCTCACCTACCGCGGCGCGCTCCCGCTCGTCCCCCGCCCGCCCGCCCCTGAGAAGCCCCAGCGAGGAGGCCGCTCCCTCCCGGGACTCGCCGCCGGCACAGTGACCGACAGAGGAGGCGACCGAGCAAGCGCGACGGCGCCGCGACACGTACCTGGGGGAGGGGCGGCGCACAGGAGCCTAGCAACCGCCGGCACGAGCGCGCCGCAGCCAATCAACGAAACCTTTCCGCGGGCCGAGCCGCAGCGCAGCGCAGCTCGCCAGACTCTGCCCGTTTGGCTCGCGACAGCCCCGACCCAACCCGCCGGGCTCCGCCTCGCGCGCGCCCGGCCGGCCTCCCCCCCACCCACCCCCAACCGCAAGACCCGCCCTCTCGCCGAAGGAAACCACGCCCCTCCTCGGCGTACAGAAACGGGCGCACGCTCCCCTGGCCACACCCTCAGGGCTCTATATAGCACGCCCCCCCATCAAGGGACCCTAGGCCACGCCCACCGCCAGACTTATTATTGGGCAGAGGTGAATAGAATTCCGGTTCTTCGTTTCCCGATTGGCCTGTCCTAAAAATTCTTGTGGGAGGGGAAAAGCGCAGGCAGCGCGCCTTGCCCCACCTGCAAACTGCGCCCACCGCTTCTCTTTTCTTCTTGGGGACAAAGACTGAGAAAGAGTGAAGAGCGTGATTCTCCATCCCTAAAATTCGAAACCCGCCATCTAGCACTTGTTTTGTAAAATAAGCGATACTGAGGTCTTATCTGTTTAGAAGGCATGACTCTTAGCTCTAGATCGGAGGTTGCCTGCTGTGATTATTCGCGAGAGGAATGCACTCTGCGCGCTCTCAGAAATACGTTCATCAGCAACCAAAGCACTTTAGTAAAATACAAGCTCAGAACAAATGCAGAGGAAAAGCAAGCCATAAAATACGAATGCTGTCTAAATTAAGAGTGCTGAAATACGGTGACCTAAGCATTGATTTAGATCAGAGGTTGTCAACCTTTTTGGGTCCACGGCTCCCTTGACCAACTACGTTCTTTCTGTGGCACCCCTGTGGGGCTCAGGAGCCCAGTTACGTCACCCCTTGCCTGCAGAGCGGGCAGCTCCTCACCCCTTTTCCCTCAGCCTCCTCTTCTCCCCTCTCCTTGGGAGTCCTCTGGGCAGCCGCAGCTGCTGCCCCTGGTCTCTGAGCTCTGCCACCTGCCCCAAAAAGAGATGCCTCCTCACCTTGCCCCACAGGGCCCTGGGAAGCACTCCCTGGCCAGCAGCAGAGGCACCATTTGCCTGGAGTGCTTGTAGCAAGGGCTGCTGTAACAAACAGTTGTACAAGCCTTTGGGAAGCAAGGACATCAGAGGGCATCAGAGGAAGGTAGGGAAGGAAAGAGGGACAGAAGCCAGTGTTGCACGTAGCACCCCTGACTATCATTCAAGGCACCACTGATTTAGATAATGCAAACTATTATGAAGGCTCAGATAGATATTGGAAGATTGCTATCATATCCCCTCTCAGTCTCCTCTTTACCAGGCATACCCAACTCCCTCAACTGTTCCTCATTAGGCTTGGTTTCCAGGCCCTTGACCATCTTGGTTGCCCTTCTCTGTACATATTTCAGCTTGTCAATATCCTCCTTAAATTGTGGTGTCCAGAAGTGGACACAGTACTCCAGGTGTGGTCGGACCAAAGCAAAATAGAGCAGAACTATGACATCCCTTGATCTAGACGCTATACTTTTGTTAATGTAGCCTAGAGTAGCATGAGCTTTTTTGCTGCTGCATCACACTGTTTACTCGTGTTAAACTTGTGGTCTAAGACCCTTCGACCCTTTTCACATTTACTACTGGTAAGTCAGGTGTCTTCCACCTTATATTCGTATGGCTGGTTCTTCCTGCCTAAGTCTAGAACCTTATATTTGTCCCTACTGAAATTCATTTTGTTAGTTTTAACCCAGTTCTCCAATCTGTTAAGGTCATATTGAATCTTGATTCTGTCTTCAGTGGCATTGGCTCCCCCTCCCAGTTGGGCTCCCCCTCCCAGTTTGCAACAACAACATGACAATTCTATATATGAAGTGATACTTTGACTGGCACACCAGTTTTGCCTCCCTGCACATCCATGAACATCTTAGTTCACAGAGTTGGTCAGAGTGTGTTGCCACTAGGGCGATATAATCCACAAATGGGTGAGGAAAGAAGTTGAAGGATCCTGGAGCGCAGAAGCTGAGATGACCTTCACAAGAAAAGTGGGGTGGCGAGAGCTGAATGGGACTGGGGGCTGGCAGGAGCCCCTGGAGCAAATGAAGTGGGTGGAAGGTCAAGATGCCCAGGAGCCAGAGCGCTAGGAGTCTATAGGCACTGCAGAGTATGTTTATCTATGTGGGTGCAACATGAGGATCTTAAGCACATTCTTGAGATGCCCCCTAGTCAATGCTGCCATTGTCCTCTACTTTACATGCAGGCACAGGCCCGACTCTTGCTACCTCCGGCCCACGGCCTGAGGAATGCAGTATGCTTGGATTTGCCCTTTTTCAGTGCTGACTCTGGGATTTTCCAGGCATTAAACTTGCCATTTTGAGGCCAATCCCATTGCAGCAGGAGTAAGAAAGCCTAACTGACATTGCTGTAAATAAAGGACCCCAGCAGTTTATTTCCCTGCCCACACTCCTCCTGAGAGCAAGATCTAAGAGTACACTGCCTAGATCTCTATAACTGGGGGAACTGGCTGGCTAAGCTATCTGTGGTACCGTTTCTCACACCAACGGAAAAAGGGATGGTGCTGCCTGTAGTAGCCATTGTTGCCGGCACAATAACAATAATCTTGCTCTAGAAGGATAGGTAGAGATGCAGGAGGATGGGTGAAGTGGCACAGTTCATCTGCCTTTGAACAGTTGAGTAAGAAATCAGGGTTGTCACCAACTAAGTTATACTGAGAGTAGACCTATTAAAAGTAATGAACCTAAGTTAGTCACATCCATTGATTTCCATGGGTCTTCTCCGAGTAGAATTTGGATACAACCCACAGAAATGTACCTTTTCCCAAAGTAGATAAGCAGTGATGAACAAAGCTGCCTTCACCTGCAGTGGGCCCAGATAGTTCCAGTCATGCTGGTGTAAATGGCAAAGTGCTCCCAGGAAAAAAGTCTGCATCCCTCACAATGGGTTAAGACCTTCAGTGCTGTCGCACATGGAGTAGGGACAGTGTCTCGCAGCCACCTGTTTCTACAGTGCTGTATTATTTCCCCACAGAGACCATCGCTCTTCCTCAGCCAGCAGCTGAGCAAACACTCCCTGCTTTCCCAGGCTGCACCCAGCTGAGTAGAATGGAAAAGGGGGGTGGGAGCAGTAAGTTTGTCAGGAACCGCAAGTACTCAAGAGATGAAGCAGCCTTGATTTCTTCAGGGTCAGGCGTTGGCCTAGAACCTTCCATATTGTCCGGGAGCATATCTATGTGAACATAGGCTCTAGACTAGAGTATTGGATGATCCAAAGTCTGGGACTGGGAATTCAGAACAGGAGTCAAATAAGTGGTCCAAGCCACGTTAGCAATACAGAGGGAGAACAAGGGGCTGTGGAACAGACACTGAGGCATCAAGGGAGGTGGGTCAGAGAAGTCTGGTATACTTGGTATAATGTCCCAGATCAAGGTCTCACACCAAAGTGCTCAGACTGAAAAGTTTAAGCTCTACAAAGTGCTATTGAAGTTTATAGGCTGCTTGGTTTTTCCTGACACAGCGGAACAGTCAGTAAGTTTTGGTTAAAGGCTCTGCCATTATCAGGGTGGTGATATAGTGATCTGGTCCCCAGTTTCCAGAAACCAAGGATTGAGACTCATGATGCCTGACTATCTACATCTGGCTGGCATAGGCAATCATTGATTTCTTCCACCACCACCAAATTTTTCCTCCTTTAAAAGATGGCCTATGTCTCAGAGCTCCATAAGATGGTTCTCAAACAAACATTAGGGTAGTCACATGTCCTGCTTCATAGAAAATAGACTTCTATTTCAAAGAGTCTTCTAATTGAAGTGCTACCAGTCCATATCCAGTTTAAAGGTATACAGAACCCTAAGCAGGCAAAATGAGCAGGAGGGGGCTTGAAGTTACACATTTAGCACCTGGATGGCAAACTGAACAGGCAAACTTGGTCACAGTCAGTCACTTGGTCACAGTCAGTGTTCCTCACAATGGTGAATGAGATGTATTTCTATTTAAATACAGCAACTACTTCTAAATGTGTCCCTAAATCTATAAATTAGATTTTGCATATTGTCCTCTTCTTTTTAAAATCTTTTTAAAACAAAGAAAAGCTTAATATTGTGAGATACCATAACATTGTAACAGGTGGCTTGGCAGCAAAGCATACATTGAGCTGGTGGGTATCAGGCAGCAATGACTGAAAAGGGCAAAGTGTAATCTATAAGGCATATGTTTGTGTCTGGTAATGATGGCAGGGCAGACCCAGGACATTTTGCTTCTTGAAGTTTAGCAGCACATAGCAACACCAACCAGGTGCATACAGTACCCAGGGCTATTCAAGATATTTTGAAGCTGAGACAGAAAATCTGACAAAATCCTCTTGTCTACTTAGCAGTAAGTAATCACTAAAGATCAAAATTAAATAAATAACTACTTTCTGCCTTTTCCCAACACCCCAAAATGAGCTGCCTAAGGCAGATTCCTCTCTCTCCCTAATGTTAGAGCTAGCCCTGGCTTACCACCTAGGTACATGCGCTGGGCAGAATGGCCACGCCATAGTCAGAAAGCCAGCCTGTAATTGTGGTTGTGAGGCAGGGGATTATACGCATTTGGCTTTGGCAGAGGGGCAAAATAGTAGGCCGCTGTATTGGAGCAGCAAACCAGGATTGGTTTCTGGTGGAAACAGCTGAAGTTGAGCTGAGCAGCGGCAAGACCGAATGGCAGCGTCTTTCCCTGCCCTTGTCTTGCTGTGTTTTCTGCACGTCTCCTTGTGTGTTGTTGGCTCTAGGGTATTTTTAGCTGCTCTCTTCTCTCTACAGGTCCACTGCACGCCTCTCGACTGACTCAGTGGCACCAAAATCCCAGTCCCTGGAATTGGACTTAGCTCATCTTACAGCTCTGTTTCCTTGTGTGTGAGACGTGCCAAACTGTAGGGCAGCAGCATACAGGACTGCCAGCAGGGGTGGATGAGAAGGAACTATGCCGTGAGCAGGGGGGATGGGCATTATGAATGAGAGGGCTGCACCCTCAGTGCTAAGCTCCAACTATGCTCTGGCCATTGCAGCTGCACTTTGAAGGGAAAGGGCTTGGGTGCTTTTGCCCTGAGTCACTAAGGGAGGGGTTATTTAACTGCCCATGGAAGCATGGAGAGTCAAGGCTCCACATACTTGCTTAAAAGGCCTCCTCAGCTTGACTTGCAGTCTCACTCTTATCCTCACACTAAAGAAGTTGGGAAAATCAGTAGGCCCAGTAGGTGAAAAACTGTCACGCAACTTTGCAGGTTTACTCAACCCTGGAGGCAAAGCAGTCAAGAATCTCAATTTCACTTTGATCATATGTCTATTTACTTTTTTTTTTACACTTGGCAAAGGAAAGCTGGAAAACAAAAAACAAAAATATTCATTTTTTAACTGAATTCCCCTTTCAACCCAATCTTATGGTTGGACTAAACAATTACACATGTAGCTACCCAGAGATATGAATTCTGGAAAACTGAATTTCCCACTGAAAATCAGAATCAGAATTATGTAGTAACAGGAATGAGAATTTCCCCCTCTCGAAATTTCACAGTGTCAAAAATTATTCAGTCAATACCATTGTGGGGTGGGGTGGGGATGCTATCTGAAATAGTTTCCATCAAAATACTTTACAACTGTAATCCCAGAGAAGGAATGAAAATACCCTCTGATTTAGCCAATATGATTATGACATCACTGGTCTGTTCCTCCAACTATTGCTTATCAGTCTACACTGGTGATGGATCACTAATGCAGCACCTGTGAGTTCCAGTGTACTTTCCAGTAGCTCCTATGCTGCCCCTCAAAAATCTACTGTAAGTGGCTGTATTCTTTCTGCCCGGTTCCTGTTTGCATTGGCTCAGCCTGTGCCATATCGCAACAGAAGCCATTTCTTGTTTGGCATCAGTGGCACTTCCTTAAAATTCCAAATGCACCTGCTGACCAAAAGGATTAGTAACCCCTGGACTATAGCTATAGAGTTCAGTTTTCACCCTCTCCCATGCTAGAAACGTCCTTACTGGGCAGGCCCCAAAGTTTTATCACAAAGTGATAAAGTTCAAGTTTTTGTGAAAGATGGAGGATCAAGTGTTGCTGAGCTCGACTTGTTGCCTCTCTCCTTCCTTTCTTGAGCAATCTGTGGCCACTTTGGAGGACACAAAAATCCTGTCTTAGCACAGCAGATCTAGTGTGGATGTGGAGATTACAGCCCTTATTATGTGTGGGAGATTGGGGGCCACTGAGGACTGTTCCACACCCCCATCTCAAGAGACTGAAGGAATGCACAGAAAGTGGGTGGGTGGGTGGAGAACTCAAGGCGGGAACAGCATCCAGCAGGAGGGAGTGTTAGATCTGAGGAAAGAAGAGGCCGGAAAGTGTTGTCTGTTGCTGAGGGAATTCCCCCTGGTTGCTGGGGGAGGGAGGCAAGAGATGGGATCAATAGTTGCCTTGCCTCTGAAGTGTGAGGAATGGGGGGTGGGTTGAGGTTCCTTTCACTTCTTTTAGGTCATTTTAGTTACAGCCCCAAAAGAGGCATCAGGCAATTTTAAGAAAGAAAGAAAAAGTATTTTGGCACTTTAAAGATTAACAAGTATATTATGGCATAAACCTTTGTGGATTCAAGCCGACTTCATCAGATGCCTTGAAGTGAAATCTTATTTGGCATGTAAGGAAAAAGAAAATTGTAAGGTGAGAGTTGAATGGCAATGGGATGCAAAAATTACAGCCAGAGATAATTAGAATTTAAACATATGTTTACATAGGCACACATTTTACAGTAGCAGATTAAGTTATTGCCAATCATCTCAGCAATACTGACTGAACAAACACCTTTAGTGGGGCAGGGAATCATTCACAAGAAACAGACATAGATAGTAAATATATACTGGTATTAACAAGCCAATTAACATATATAATTTATTCCCAGTCCTCTAAAAAAATGAGGTGCCATCTGCCCTGAAATCCTTGCTCTTTAATCCTAACTGTGACAGGCTGCAGTTGTTTGATGGAGGAAGTGCACTCTGTGCATGCTTATTCTGCACAAATTCCAAGGCTCAGCCTACTAGAGCTGACCTGTCCATAAATTAAGGTTTGCTCTCTAACTCCAACCAACCCATTCTCTCCCGAGTCACTACTTCTAAGTGGAGGAAAAGATTTAAATAGTGCGTTCTTTAGATAGCAAGAATTTTTCTGTCTTTCCAATTTTACTTGTAGTTCCATAGTTGTGCTGTTTACTTTGTTAGTGTCTATAAACTATAACTGCTGATGTACCTTGAGTAGTTTTTAATTAAAGTATGGTAGGAATCTGGTTGGAAATGTGAATTTAAAGTGTAAAAGGTAAAGGGACCCCTGACCATTAGGTCCAGTCGTGGCCGACTCTGGGGTTGTGGCGCTCATCTCGCTTTATTGGCCGAGGGAGCCAGCGGGCAGCTTCCGGGTCATGTGGCCAGCATGACTAAGCCGCTTCTGGTGAACCAGAGCAGTGCACGGAAACGCCATTTACCTTCCCACCATTTATCTACTTGCACTTTATCTACTTGCACTTTGATGTGCTTTCGAACTGCTAGGTTGGCAGGAGCAGGGACCAAGCAACGGGAGCTCACGCAGTTGAGGGGATTCGAACCGCTGACCTTCTGATTGGCAAGTCCTAGGCGTTAACACAAATTGTTGGGAAAGTGATATATGAAGGCTCTTTCAGGAAGTCTTTCATGTACTCCTGGTAACCTCCTACTCTGCTGACAGTGAATATTATATCACACAGCTGAAGTTAAAAGGTGTGAAAATCACAAGGAAATACAGTGTAGAATTCTTTAATTAACATGCAGTTGCCACAGCTTCTCCTCAACTGCCATGATTTTCTGTTACAAGCACCAATTAAATCCTTGTCCCAAGAAAACTCCATGAAACCCCTCACACAGCACAAGCAGCTGTCAATGACTGTATGGTTGAGAAGCTGAGGGAGAGAGGCCTCTTATAGCCCAAATGCTCTTTACCAATTTAAGGTGGTTTTAACCCAGGAGCTGTGTACTGATGCAGCCAGTGACATTTGGCTGTAAATGGTTAAAATCAGCCTTGACCGTTGGACTCCTCTGTCATGCGGTCATGGAGAGTAGTGTGTGGGCAGCGAGCAGGCAACATAAGCCAGAGTTACTATATTCAGAAAAGATATATAGAAACAGAACAAAGAACCTCCACTTCTCTCATATGCTTACATTGAAAAAATTTTTTTTTAAAAAACATACCTTTGAATGACTGATAATGGCCATTTGAATGCATAGGTTGCTTTGAAATGGTCATAGGAACACATACCAGTTTTCCAAATTGCTATTAGAATTCCCAGGCCTTCTCTCTCTCTCTCTCTCTCTCTCTCTCTCTCTCTCTCTCTCTCTCACACACACACACACACACACACACACCCTGACCCATTCCACATATTTCTGTGGTGCGACTGTGGCAGTGAAAATAATTACAAAAGCAAAGACACAACATCAGTGGGGCCTTTTCACTTTGTCAGGTGACCATGCCTCCTTAATCACAGCTCTCCCTCTCTGACTTTCTCTTCCTGTTGATCTCTTTCTAGGTTGTCAACAAATTCTGCACCCTCTACCTTTAGTTGATCTGAAGAGCAGAGGTTTTCTTCTCCTCTGCTGCCATTCAGAACAGCTGGTGGGCAGATGGGAGCACTCTAGAATCACTAGCTTGTAGAGTTGGGAGGGACCCTGAGGGCCATCTAGTCCAACCCCCTGCAAAGCAGGAATGCCAACTAAAGCATCCATGACAGAGGCCCATCCAACCTCTGCTTACAAACCTCCAGTGGAGAGTCCACCACCTAATGATGACCAATCACTGTGGAAACCTCAGAACAGAGTGCCCCTTCCTGTTTTATGAAGCGTCCCAACTGCTTCTCAGTGTTTCTGAAAGGCGACAGCGAAGGAAGAGCTCATACTGAAGGGAAGTTCTCCTTCTCCACGATCTGACTTCTCCTAGCTTTCCTGGCAGTAACCTACCATGAAACTGAGGACACTGCACATCACTTAGGCCCCCAGGGCTACTGACACACTACACAGATAGCAAGGGTTACAGTGATGCACCAGGCGACAAATGCACACCCTTGCAAAGAGCACACATTCACATATGGAAGCTTCCATAAGCACACACTGTAATAATACATATTCAATTGCATGTTCTGAACCACATATCATTCACATGTAACGTTATAAACCACACCCCCATGTTTTGAACAATAAATGAAGTTATCAATGACAAAAACATAGGTCCAACTCAACTGTGTGTATTAAGCAAATACATATTAATTTTTCATGCACAATGCCATTGAAAATGCATGAACCCATTTCATTTACTCAAAACCCAAACCAACTACAAGCAAAGGGAATTTTTACAAGCATGCATCAGAACAGCAGGTGCTATTCAAGTTCCTGGCACTGGTGGCATAGTCAGCAAGACATCCTGTGGTCAGCTTATCTCTTTTTCTACTTTGTTCTACTAGTGTCCATTATCTCTGAGATGTGTGACTTTACTGGTCAGCCAGTACACACTATAATCTCATAATCATATATCAAGGCAATTATCATTTTATTTTCTACTTGGTACCATTGCTAGTTGAACCACTGTCGCATCACAGGATTTCCTGTGCTGTCACGATGCTATGCTCTATAAACCAAAAGTTTAGCTTAGTCTTACACAATTGCTATCACTGGAGCATCTGATCAAAACATATACATGGAAAGTCCTCTCGTCAAATCCCTCCACAAACACTTTTAAAAGTGTTGTGCAAAACACCAGTCTCCCAGCCTCAGCCACTCATCTGCAGCTCCTTAGAAAATGATACTAGGGCTCCTCAGAAGGTTGTTGTAAGAACTATAGAGATAGCACTACATGAATGCTACGTAGTACAGGAGGATGGCATCTTACACACTTTTAACTTGCGCAATTTCAACCATACAACTACAAGGTTGAAGGCTTGCTTGTTTAAATCCTGCAAGTTCAATGCAAGCAAGGTTTTTCTGGTATGGAAAGAGCTTTTAAGCTCTCCGCCTTGCTTGGGGTGGGGGGCAAGGTTCACTCAGCATGCGGCCTCTGGGATGCCACTGCTGTCACCTGGAGTGCAGCAGCTGGAGGAACAGACCAGGGATATTATAACCTTCTCAGCCAATGGAGGGATGGGGAGGATTCAGTCTCTCCTGTTGCCAGGCAAATTTTAGAAACAGCAGCAATCCTTGCTCCTCTGTTTATTGAGTATGTAATTGATGCAATGATGGGACTGACAGTGAAATCTGATCGTTTGAAGAAATCTTCATTGTAAAGAAGTGTATGTGGGATACTTTCCATCTTGTTTACCTGTGTCCCATATTACCTCAAGCTGCCTCCATCAACTATATTTGAAATTCTGTCACATTTCTGACTGTGGAACTCAAATCTTCAGGTGTCTGGATTTCAGTGAGCAAACATTTAACACCTAAGGAAGGCTATTACTTGCTGTCTTAGAAGTTTTTGTTCAGCCACTCTGGAACTTCGTTGCTGTGGGCAGGATGCTGTTATCAGAAGGCCACAGTGACAATACAGTCCTCTTTGGCATATTTCACTATTAAATCCAAATTGTTGCATGTGCCACTCTTACTTGTCAATGGCTGGCATGTGGGTTTGCACTGTAGAGATGCAGAAGTAGAGAGTTGTCTTATCTGCATTTATGGCCCATGGTGACTTGTAGTTCTGCACCCAAAGTCTAGGCTGCGTGTCACTTATTTATTTACTGCATTTATATCCCACCTTTTTCTCGAAGAAGCTCAAGGTGGTGTACATTGTTCTCTATGCTTCATTTAATCCCTACAACAACCCTGTAAGGTAGGTTAAGCTGAGAAGCAGTGATTGGCCCAAGGTCACCCGGTGAGCTTTATGGCTGAGTGGGGATTTGAAGCCTAGTCTCCCAGGTTGTAGTCCAACACTTTAACCGCCACACCACTGCACTTCATTCCCCACCCCTATCTCGGCACTGTAGACATAACCTTGCCACTGTGTGCAACTGTCCCTCTGAGTAATATCCTATTGTAGATTCCCCAAGTCTGTGATTTCTCAGCTTATAAGAACAACTCGTTCCTTTTGCTGGAGTTATTTGAGAACATTATTCTTCTCTCCAAGCCCGACTAACCAGCCTGAACTCCAGAGGAGCCAGGAATTAAACTGCCATGCTGTGTTTAAAAACTGTTGAAATCCCTGGCCGTTATCCCTGGAAGGCATGGAGACAAGTTTTGTAGCCAGGTTGTATTTCCTTTTAACATGTAATTGGGCCTTTGAACTCTCACACAACCGCCCAGCCATGGACTGGCCTGACCAGTTTATACTCAGAGGGTCATTGTTCTGAGTCATTAAGAGATATCTCCGGGCCTGGCTCACTACCCACCCACATCCTGCCATACAAAAGAGGGCAGAGCATAAACAAAGGCACCCTCTTAATGGAACAACTGTGTGACATTAAAGAGCCAAATGTTTCAAACACAGTACCTGCTGCCTTCGGTCACAGAGGTGAAACACAACGTCTGGCCACATTCGGCTTTTGCAATACGTGCATATTTATAGGATGAGTTCAGCTTCCAGTATCTGGAGCAGAGCTGAGCTGGGGTATCAGAAATCGGCTATGCAATTTCTGCACATGCAGAATGTTGCTGACAGCCTCTGCTATACAACCCCACCTCTAGCAGAGAAATGACTGACCAGGCAAACTTGATGGGAAAACAAACTCACATCTCATTCCATTATCAATTCTGTTCATGCAGAACCCTATTGTCTGTGCCGTCCCCCGCCCTTCATGGGCTTATCTGAGGAGGCAGGTATGAACGTATGAAGGGGCATCATACTGAATCCAACCACCAGCCCTTCTAGACCAGTATTGCCTCCTCTGAAAGACAGCAGTTCTCCAAAGTCTTCCTGCAGATATCTGTACCAGCTACAGATCTGGGATCCTCTAAATGGAAGATGTCACAGACTGAAACTGGGACCTCCTGCCAGCAAAATACTATATATGTTGTACCACTGTGCCATGGTCCCTCTACATGGAAGAGGAGGGGATAAAGTGGGCTCCTCTGTCTTCTTTCAGTTACTTACAACATGTTACCATTAGCAGAGAATCCCCCTGAAATGTCTACCTGAGAAACTTCTTTTCACCCTGTACTTAAAAACTGACCTCATTTATATCATCACCTTCTTCTGCCCATTCTTGAAAGCAAGGCATTGGACATATAAAATTAAGATTAGGACAAAAGCAGAGTAGATCTAACTCTGTGACCTCTGCAACCTGAGTCTTTCTAACCAGGAACATTTCAGAAGTGATTCAGAGAACCCCAGGCCACTAAGCTGAGTCTCAGGATTTACAACGAAGCAACTTGCATGCACAGCAGACTGGAGTCTAAGGGCAAAGGTATCCCTACCATTGTGCAATCTTTATTGTCACTTTGGTTTTAGTCTGCTGAGCTACCCCAAAATACTTTTCACTGATGCAAAAACCTGATGAAATCAAAGGGTCCTGATCTATCTAGAAGTAGTCATAGCCTATCCAATTAAACCTAATGGAACAAGAAAGTAAGAACTATCCCCACTCAGTCCATTTAGCAATAATAAAACTAGACACCCTCCACCCCTGCTTAATACAGTGGTACCTCGGGTTAAGAACTTAATTCGTTCTGGAGGTCCGTTCTTAACCTGAAACTGTTCTTAACCTGAAGTACCACTTTAGCTAATGGGGCCTCCCGCTGCCGCCGCGCCACCACTGTACAATTTATGTTCTCATCCTGAAGCAAAGTTCTTAACCTGAGGTACTATTTCTGGATTAGCGGAGTCTGTAACCTGAAGCATCTGAAACCTGAAGCGTATGTAACCCGAGGTACCACTGTAGTCTAACTGGCTACAGTGGCAGACTTTGGGCTTTAAAATTTAAGCGGTGCCCTGTGTGAGGCCAAAATTCACTACCACCAAACCACCTCTTGCCTTCTGTTGCTCATCACTGTTGCAGCAAAGCCTGTGGTGTCCTCTTGGCTCAGTGCCCAGTGAGGGCAAACCAGTTGCACTCCCCTAAATCCACCTCTGCTGGCTAGAGCATGGATTAGCAAATATGCACCCACATATGCACACATGGTCATTTGCAATGGCTCCCTATAATATATTGGGACCTTTCTTAGGTTATCCAACACTACACCAAATATTTTAGCCACTTCAAGTTGTTAGTTGGGCTCTTGTGTCTTTGCGCTCAGTGTCATACTTCTTGTACCTAAAAGATTATAATAGTAAAACAGGTCTCACCTTGCGGAAAGAGTGACAACTTTCTGGGTATCAAACTGTGTCTGCAGCTTTTTGGAGTTGCACAATCTATAGACTGGCCCTTCTCAGTATAGTCATACCTCAGGATAAATATGCTTCAGGATAAGTATTTTTGGGTTGCGCTCCATGGTGACCCAGAAGTAACGGAGCGCATTACTTCTGGTTTCGCCACTTGCGCATGCACAGACGGTCAAAATGATGCCACGCGCATGCGCAGAAGCAGCGAAACGCAACCCACGCACGCACAGATGTGCAGTCGCTTCTTACGTTCTATTCAGGATGCAAACAGGGCTCCAGAACGGATCCCGTTCGCATCCCGAGGTACCACTGTATTTTCCTGTGTCATTAGAAACCTTGAATTAAGTCCATGGGAATTAAGTGTAGCTGAGACCTCCTGAAATGATGAGCTGGTTGTTGGATCAAACAAAAACAACAGAGACTTGGACTGGTTAAGTGTTCCTAAACCAGGGATTTCATCTTACATAGCTAGAAATTCCAAGCAAAGTATGACATTTTCATACACATTAATGTGTTGCATAGAACAGTTATAATTTTGCAACCTTAACATGGTGTTGGACAGAGGATTGTGTTGAAGACAACTGAAGAATGTCTGGGAAGGGTACTTCACATGTTGCAGCTTTAAGATGTACAGTTATACACCATCTTCAGCTTGCTCACAGTTTTGTGACATTTTAGTTAGCCCTCATAAATTTATTCCTCTACGGTGATTTTGGTATTCCTCCCACCCATTGATCAACATGGCTACCTACATCTAAAGCTGTAATACCTGATGCCCATATGCAGTTTTTTAAACTCCAAGGAAATATACCAGGGCAGTCTGCCAAGGGTTTTGTATGCTCTTAATTGCTACAGTTTTAGCAGGTACACAACAAAGGTCTAAAACATGTACCAATTAAAATCACAATAAGCAAAGCAGCCCTCAGAGAGGAAGGGGGAAGGAGATTGTGGGGAAGGCAAAGTAGGAAGCCTTCTGTCTTTTACTGGGCTACCTTAAGTGAATGATTTTATAAACCCAAAGGCTTGCACATTCCCCAGTAATACTATCTGCATTTCTTGCAAATGATCAGCCTCTCCTTCCCTGGGGTCAGCCCAGCAACAGGACAAACACCTTCCCCACCTCCCAGTGCTTTGTCAGCAGGTGGGACATCTAGGATGGAATTGGAGGGCTGATCATCTGCATCTGTCATTCTTGTCCATTCCTGCTCTCTGTGTGATTCAAATGGCTGGGCTTTATCTGGCAAACAGATGAATGACTAGGAAGGAATGTTTATGGGTGAGGGGAGATAAGCAACTGCATTCTCCAACCTTGCCCAGACCTGCTGAGAACTAGTGGCCAAATCCTCTCTCACCTGCCAGCAACTCAGTAATGTTTCCAATTCAAATACAGCAGCCTTTTAGTTTGAGCAATGAAAGAATGCATTTATTCCATCACACCTTTGTCCCTGGTGTAAGAATCTTGCATTTGCACTCCACAGAGTAGAGAACCCATGCAACACCACAAGCTACGCACAAAGGCTCATTTTCCTCACAATGTGTCAGGCAACAACTCCCTTCTTTAGGACAAAGACCAATGAAGTCCATAATACGAAAAGCAATTTCACAAATGCTGCTTAAAGCACTTTTGAATCTTGCTCGCACTGTATGAAAGTCAAAAATACATTTTTAAATGTGCCGGTATCAGGCTTTTTAATCAATTTACAGCCATACAGGAAGGTGGGTTTCAAATCACATTTCAAACTTCCTGCATCTTTCCAAAGAGATTTATAATAATAATAATAATAATAATAATAATAATAATAATAATAATAATTTATTTTTCCCCGCCCATCTGGCTGAGTTTCCCCAGCCACTCTGGGCGGCTCCCAATCAGTGGCGTAGCGTGGGTTGTCAGCACCCGGGGCAAGGCAAGTAATTTGCGCCCCCTAACCCATGGATTTGCGCCCCCTAACCCATGGATTTGCCCTAACCCCAGATGTTGCGCCCGGTGCGGCCGGCCCCCCCTGCACCCCCCACGCTACGCCACTGCTCCCAATCAAGTGTTAAAAACAATACAGCATCAAGTATTAAAAACTTCCCTAAACAGGGCTGCCTTCAGATGTCTTTTAAAGATAGGATAGCTCCTTATTTCCTTCACATCTGAAGGGAGGGCGTTCCACAGGGCGGGCGCCACTACTGAAAAGGCCCTCTGTCTGGTTCCCTGTAACCTGACTTCTCGCAATGAGGGAACTGCCAGAAGGCCCTCGGCGCTGGATCTCAGTGTCCGGGCTGAACGATGGGGGTGGAGACGCTCCTTCAGGTACCGTATACAGGACCGAGGCCGTTTAGGGCTTTAAAGGTCAGCACCAACACTTTAAATTGTGCTCAGAAACGTACTGGGAGCCAATGCAGATCTCTCAGGACCGGTGTTATGTGGTCCCAGCGGCCACTCCCAGTCACCAGTCTAGCTGCCACATTCTAGATTAATTGCAGTTTCCGGGTCACCTTCAAAGGTAGCCCCACATACAGCGCATTGCAGTAGTCCAAGTGGGAGATAACTAGAGCATGCCCCACTCTGGCAAGACAGTCCGCAGGCAGGTAGGGTCTCAGCCTGCGTACCAGGTGGAGCTGGTAGACAGCTGCCCTGGACACAGAATTAACCTGCGCCTCCATGGACAGCTGTGAGTCCAAAATGACTCCCAGGCTACGCACCTGGTCCTTCAGGGGCACAGTTACCCCATTCAGGACTAGGGAGTCCCCCACACCCGCCTGCCCCTGTCTTGTACTTCTGTCTTGTCAGGATTCAACCTCAATCTGTTAGCCGCCATCCATCCTCCAACCGCCTCCAGGCACTCACACAGGACCTTTACTGCCTTCACTGGTTCTGATTTAAAAGAGAGTTAGAACTGGGTGTCATCTGCATACTGATGAACACTCAGCCCAAACCCCCTGATGATCTCTCCCAGCGGCTTCATATAGAAATTAAAAAGCATGGGGGAGAGGACGGAACCCTGAGGCACCCCAAAAGTGAGAGCCCAGGGGTCTGAGCACTCATTCCCCAACACCACTTTCTGGACACGGCCAAGGAGGAAGGAGCGGAACCACTGTATGACAGTGCCCCCAGCTCCCAGCCCCTCTAGCCGGTCCAGAAGGATGTTATGGTTGATGGTGTCAAAGGCCGCTGAGAGATCCAGCAGAACTAGGAAACAGCTCTCATCTTTGTCCCTAGCCTACCGGAGATCATCTACCAGTGCGACCAAGGCAGTTTCAGTCCCACGGTGAGGCCTGAATCCCAATTGGAAGGGATCCAAATGGTCCGCATCCTCCAGGCGTACTTGGAGTTGTTCAGCAACCACCCACTCAATCACCTTGCCCAAGAATGGAAGATTTGATACTGGGCGATAGTTGGCCATTATGGCCAGGTCTAAAGATGCTTTTTAAAGAAGCGGTTTAATGACCGCCTCTTTCAGTGGGTCTGGGAAGGCTCCCTCGCAGAGGGAAGCATTCACACCCCCCCCCCACGGAGCCCATCTCCCAGCCCTTCCCAGCTTGCTTTTATCAGCCAGGATGGACAAGGATCAAGAAGACAGGTGGTTGGTTTCACTTGTCCAAGCAGCCTGTCCACATCCTCGGAGGTAACAGATTGAAACTGATCACATATAACATGACTAGACAGGATAGGTGTGTGGCATGGCTCTTTCCTACTTCCCCCTCCATTTGCACAACTGCAAGCATCAGTGGCATCATCAACCCTTGCTGGACTCCAGTGAAATTGACAAGGTCTACTTAGTGGTTGCTGATGTGCACCAGCACTGTTGTTCACATATTCGTCTTTTTTCAAGGAAAGACACAGGCATATTATGGCTTCAGTCCTATACCCATGGAAAACAAGGGAACTTGGTTCTGCATCTATAGGATTGCACTCTAAGGTTTCCCCTTGAACTTGCCAGTTCCACTGATAAGTTACATTAGCCTTTGCCAACCTGGTGCTATGAACTTTCAGCATCCCTAACTATTGGCAGTGCTGGCTGGGGCTGATGGGAGACGTAGTCCTGGATGGTACAACATTGGCAAAGGGAGAGTCACAGATGGTCAAAATGAGAATACCTTTTCTCTAACTTTGTCAGTTTCTCTAGACTAGAGGGAGGTGGCAAACAAAATCCTACTGAGATGGGAAGAGTGCAGAAAGAGAAGGGGGGAAATTTCACATTATCACCAGCCACACTGTGCTGTTATTGTGTCTGTGTCTAGTCACAGGGCAATGTGGGCCACTATCCAAAGCAGGCAAGTCGGGGAGTGTCAACTCCTGCAATAGCTAGAGTGGGAGAGAGGCATTTAAAATTGGGGAAAAAATAACTTGTGAGTGGTTGTAATGTACATTAATTGAAGCAGGGGAAGATTGTCAAATGATAAAAACACTTCAAAATGCAATGTGACTTCAGCTTAATTTATTCTAGGAATACTTTATAAATTATATAATGTGATGTAGTGGCTAGAGCACTGTGGTTTGGATGTGCTTTGAATCCCTGCTCAAGCTTTATACCAAACTTGGAGACTTTGGACAAGTGGCTCTCCCTCAGCCTAGGCAACCTCAAAGGGTTGTGAGAACAAAGTTACATGTTAAAATGACCTGTGACTCATGGGTGTAGCAAGGATTTTTGTTAGGGGGAGCAGGTCTTTTGTTAGGGGGGGCAGAGCCTCAGTTTGCTATGTATTTTTATTGATTTTTATTGATTGGGGGCAGCTGCCCCTCCCTGCCCCCTCTTGGCTACTCCAATGCTGTGACTGGAGCTCCTGTCTTGTAGCCATTGTAGCACTAGGTACCTCCTTCTGCAAGCACAAAGATTTATTAATATATTCTGTATTCCCCCCCCCCAGCCCTCCAGAGCAAATTTGGAGTGGGGTGCACAGGGCAGTAAGTGGGTAGGTAGTTATGTTGCACAAGTACAAATCTTCCTGCTAAAGGAATGAGTGCATTGGATATTGCCCCCTGTTGCTTTTTGAATAGTAGCTGTGGGGTGCTGCTAATTTAATTGAAGCCCCACATTGGTAGAATGGGTGTTTAACTCCCCCTGCCCTACGTTTCCCTAATCAAAATTTTATCCCAGCTGCTTTTGGCCCCACAAGGTGGACATGGGAATATAAAGTCATCAGAATCTCCAAATGTGCTTTGCAGGAAAAACTCAAGAGCAATAGATACCACAGCCTGCTTGCTGATCCTCTCTCTGCCTGGCAATAAAGCAGACAACAGTAGTGATGAGGAGGAAGAGGAGATAACTGCAGCGAGAAAGTAGTTTCAGAGGGAGAAGGGCCCACAAAAAGAGTTTTGCCCAAGAGCATATGAAACCTGGAGCCAGCTTTGGTTTACACTGTGCCTCGCTATGCCCAGACTAGATATCAGTAAGGAAATGCAAATATTACAAAACATCAATAAGCCTCCAGTAATTTCCTTCCAAAGCAAACGGAACCTGGGCAAGTACCACACTCCTGGAACTTCTCACCACGTGGAGAAGAGGGGTGAGCATAACAATATTCTATGCTCTGCATACGGTTCTGATGACCTGTAATTTGCCCTAGATCTTTACCTTCATAGTAAGCCAAACGTGCACACAACATAGATTGCTGCTGCCTTTTCCTCCTCTCTTTCTGAAATGTCCGGTGCAAAATTGCCAGCTGACCATTTTTTTCTGCCACCCTCATCCACTTTTATATGTAGCTCAGCACCACCACTTGATAATGGCCAATTAAATGGATGTGTGCAATGCCGACGAACAGTGGTCTCAACCCTCCCATGCCTCCTTTGGAAAGTGAGGCATCTGTACTGCTGTACTAAAGGCTACACAAGCACTATTCTGCAGCAGAAAAGGTTTTCACTTCACCCAGTGTATAGCGGAGGGCCCTGGTTCTCCTGCCGCATGGTCATGAAATGGTTACTACTATACTGTATGGACTTCTAGAATAGCTTAGCTGATGGAACAGAGCAAAGATTGCTATTCATACTCAGGAGCACCATCACCTGTTAGACAGTAGAGATATCCCTCACTCATGCTTCGTACAATGGTTAGCTCAGCCTTGACCACACAGGTGCTACCTGAAGCCCTTCTGAATTGGGAAGTAGTCCACCTGGCTTTGCATATGGTCCTCGCAAAGGAGGCAGCTGGAAAGATACTGAGCCTGGCTGTGAGTCAAATGGGGATGATCTGCTTGTAGGAACGTGAAATTGTTTAATTTGCAGGCATTCATACAGGTAAGTGCAAAATAATATATTCCTCTCATTAACCAGTCCAACTGAATTTAAACTTGCTATGTAACTTAAATCAATTCATGGAGAAAACAAAAGTGATGTTAGAGGCTGGAAGAGAGAGACAGAGAGACAGAATGCACTCACTAAAGATTCATAATAAGCACCAGACCTTTCATACACATTTAAATGCTTGAACTAGATTGAACTGTATCTTGCAGACTTGCAGGCTCCAGACATGGCTTCATGTTTCCAGTCTTGTCTCCAGTAGTTTCAAGTATACCTGCAAAATTAAGAGAACATGAAGACATAGAACTCCTTCCATAATACAAACAGCAGGGGAAAGTCAGCGTGAAAATGAAATACTAGAATGGGTATTAAAATCGCATCAGATGTTAAAAGTATGGGGAAATAAAAAGATCTTCTCCTGGTGCCAAACAGGCAATAACTTGGGTATCACTCAAGGCTTATTGGGAAGAGAGTTCCATAGACCAGGGGGGCATCATAGTCAGAGGCAGATTTAGGAGAGTGTGACCAGTTCAGCTGCACTGGGTGCGGAACCTTGCGGGTGCTGCAACTATGGTTTACAATGAAGCGATATAGGTGGAGGAACAACAAATTTTGGCATCACACAGAACACCGCTGAAATTTGAGAACCCAAGATTTTTGCCACTGCCAGGGGGAAGGCCTTCTTTATTAATCTGGCGTCAGCTAGCAATCTAGTGACAGTGTTTTGCCATAGCTGTAGTTCCCAAACAGTCTCCAAAGTCATCCCCACACACAGTACATTGCAGTAGTCTAGCTAGGGGAGCTGTTGCTTGAGGAATTCAGTCTGTGAATTCCAGTATGAACCAAGTTGATCTGCACCTCCTGGACTAATGTGCCAATCAGAACTTGATATCCACTGGCATTCGCATTTTTCAAATGTTACAAGTTAGAAAAAAGAAACCAAATACATTTAGAACAAAATCCTGCAGCCCCTCTCCACCATCACTATCTTTTTTGCCTTGGGCAAAAGAGATAGTGGAAATGCTGACTCCAGTCAACAATCTGTTGGCTGCTGGTAACCCAGGCTCCCCACCAGTTACCTGCTTAAACTGGAACTATAGCCGAAGGCAGGATTTCACAATCTTAAAACATGTCTCACTCCCCTAAAGGTTTTGAGAGGCTCTTTCAAATGCACCCCCACCCCCCCAATTCTTTAAAGAGGCCTCTGCTGTTTTCTTATCTACTCTCCTATTCCTGGTGATCAGGATGAGACTGGGATATGTCTGCAGTGTGAGGTTTTAAAGATATAGTGGTCCTGTGGCATTTGATGATCTCCACTATCTCTTCAAGCTGTTACTCAGCCTCAGTTTGCCCCATCAGACCAATGTCGTTTTGTGCTGCTTCTTGTAAAGGCATTTCAAGACATTTTCTTTTTCTTTTCCACCGTAACTGTGCAGTTTTTACTCATTTGTTTTGCAAGCAAGATTCCTAAGGAAGTGTTTCCATTGAAGAGACATTTTCTCAGCATCAAACCACAGTTCACAGGAAAATTGTGGTTCTTCTCCAAGTAGCACGCCCATTGTTATTTTACTGCTAATACTGTGCAGAATATGATTGTGTAAGTGTCACAGGCAGGCGTGTTGCTAACTACTGAAAAGGATTTGGGACACGGTTGCATAAAATATGCTGATTTATATGTATGCATTTATATGTATACATTTGTATATATACAAGTTTAGGTTCACTTTCAGAAGGAAAACAAACAAACATTAGCTCTTGCTGTCAAGGCTTTGAGCTATAGGGTGCCAACAGGATTTTCTAGGCCCAGTACTTTGCCTGCAGATTGGACTCTATTCCTCAATGAGTTCTGAGCAGTGGTTGTGGCTTCCCACTGTACATATTTTATCAATAATAATAATAATAATAATAATAATAATAATTTTTATTTGTATCCCGCCCTTCCCAGCCAATGCCGGGCTCAGAGCGGCTAACATCATATAAATAAGACAATATGCATAATACAATATACAATATGCAAATAAAATAACATTCAACATTCATTAAAATAATATATAGTAAAGGTAAAGGGACCCCTGACCATTAGGTCCAGTCGTGGCTGACTCTGGGGTTGCGGCGCTCATCTCGCTTTATTGGCCGAGGGAGCCACCGTACAGGTTCCGGGTCATGTGGCCAGCATGACTAAGCTGCTTCTGGTGAACCAGAGCAGCGCACGGAAACGCCGTTTATCTTCCCGCCAGAGCAGTACCTATTTATCTACTTGCACTTTGACATGCTTTTGAACTGCTAGGTTGGCAAGAGCAGGGACCGAACAACGGGAGCTCACCCCATTGCGGTGAGCTCACCCCTTCTGATTGGCAAGCACTAGGCTCTGTGGTTTAACCCACAGCGCCACCCGCGTCCCATATAATAATATAGAAAATATTATATAAATATTTATTTAATATAACTATTATATAACTATTATATACAATATTATATAATAATACAGAAAATAATATAGAATAATATTAAATATCAGCATTTCAGAATTAAACAGAAACCCACTCAAAAGTTACAAGTAATATCTAAACTCCAATCAATAAAACAACAGCAAACCACAGTGCACAACATAATACAATACAAAATGAGAAGCAGAGACTGGAGGGTGGAGCAAGGCAGGTGGAAAGAGGCCTTGCCTGATGAAGTCTCTCCCCTCACAGTTTTTCCTCCAGGCACAGCTTCCTTATGAAGAATCCCAGGGCCAAGAGGTGGGGCAAGGCAGGTGGAAGAAGGCCTTGCCTGATGGAGTCTCTCCCCTTACAACAACCCTAAGAGGTAGGTTAGGCTGCAAGGAAGTGACTAGCCCACCATCACACAGTAAGCTTCATGGTCACTCAACAAGCTTCTCTATCACAAGCCCCTCCCCAGTTGCTGCACTGCCTTCGAACAAATAAAGGTAGCAGATGGTTGGCATCTTACCAACACTGCACTTTGTGGCAGGCTCAGTTGCCCTGTAAGCAAAGTCCGCTTGCTTATTTGTTTGTTTGTTTGTTTTAAAGTGGGAGGGGCAACAGATCCAGGACCTGGTGCAAAAAACCCAGGGCTCAGGCCCCTGGACAGTGCCTAATGATAAGTGACACAAATTCCCCCTCATGCTTGCATCGTTTTGTGATCTTTGAGTGCTGCATTCTCTTACTATAGCATTCTAATGTGCTCATCTCACCCTTTTAGAGAAGTGGTGAATGCCACTCCCTGGGGCAAGGCCCTGCTATTTCAGTTTTTGTTTTTTAAATATTTTGGGAGGTAGCCAACTCAGCCATTCCACTGGTGCAAGCACTTTTGGCTATGCAACCGAACTTCCCCTCCCTCCCCTCTCAACCCTGTGCCCTCTAAATCTGCTGCAGAGGGTTGGGGAAAACTCCACAACAGATCTAAAAGTGGGGGGGGGGGGATTTCTGCTGTGCTTGCACTAGTGAAAGTGTTTGGCTGGATACTGCCCATTGCATTTAGTTATCCGGATGCCAAAAATGTATCTTTCTGATACTGCAGCACACTACTGCCCTGATTTCACTGAAAACAAAAAGCGCTGAAGAGCTACCGGTAATTCCCTCGCAATGAGATTGCCACAAGGCCATCCATTAGGTGGGAAAGGAATATCATGATGGTTGTACCAGGCTACATTAGCATACTGTAGAGCACTAGAAGTTTTCTAAGATTCAAAATGCAACAGTAATTAGAAATCCATTCCCCCACAAGTCCAATTACGCCACGAGTGAAGTGATGTTATTCGGAAATGTAATTTTTGTACTTAAATACAGTGGTACCTCGGGTTAAGTACTTAATTCGTTCCGGAGGTCCGTACTTAACCTGAAACTGTTCTTAACCTGAAGCACCATTTTAGCAGAAAATGAGCAGATCACAGAAACTAGGTGGTATCTGTGGTATCTGTCTGTGGGTTGGTAAATAACTCAGTTGTGAAATTGCTGGTCTTTTAACAAAAATATGTAATTTGTCACAAAGACTGGGGACAAATAGTGACAAGTGAACAAATGATACCAATTCCCCCCCCCACCACCAAAAAAAAAGTTTATGTGGAAACAATTCCCCTGGAACTTCAAATGCTACTCTTTACTATGTTATTAGGGCAGCTGGATTTTACATGCAGTTGTTTGTAGTAATACCCCCATGGCTTAAAACAGGGATTTGAAATGGCCAATTATGGTGCTGGAGAAGACTCTTGAGAGTCCCATGGACTGCAAGAAGATCAAACCTACCCATTCTTAAGGAAATCAGCCCTGAGTGCTCACTGGAAGGACAGATCGTGAAGCTGAGGCTCCAATACTTTGGCTACCTTATGGCCACTCCCTGGAAAAGACCCTGATGTTGGGAAAGATTGAGGGCACAAGGAGAAGGGGACGACAGAGGACGAGATGGTTGGACAGTGTTCTCGAAGCTACCAGCATGAGTTTGACCAAACTGCGGGAGGCAGTGGAAGACAGGAGTGCCTGGCGTGCTCTGGTCCATGAGGTCACGAAGAGTCGGACACGACTAAACGACTAAACAACAACAACAAGGCAAAGGGCATCAGTGTGATGTGGAGGTCAACTAATCCAAGATGAGCAGTGAGTATTTCAGATTGCTTCTGGCCTTGACAGCACAATCTCCCTCCTTCCCTCCCTTGTGTTTGCTTATCCACTGTCCTCCTGCCATGTTTGGCATCCATTCTTTGTACTTCCATTTTACCCGTGCCACCATTCCCCTTCTCCTCCATTTCAGTTTCTTTTCTGAAGTCTGTTTAAAACAGGAGTGGAGAACCTGAGAACAAGGAGCCAAATGTGCCCCAAAGCCTTTCTATTTGGCCCCCAGGACTCTGCCCAGGCCATATCATCCACTTGCCCTGTTCCACGCCCTGCTTACTGCTTTTGCCAGCCTGGAATGTATTCTTGAACTGTATTAATGTGTCTTTCTTGCCTGGATGGAGGCTGGAGATATGCAGGCATGTGAGTGGCTGCAAAGAAACCTCTTTGCATGACTGGAATGCAGCTTACTATAGAAAGGTAAGAGTCACTTCTGTTGCGTCCCCATTTTTGCCTCTGGTCTTGCCCATCACTAACCTGTAAGCCCTGGAAGATTTCTCCCAAGGAAATGTGAGCCTTTAGGGTGGAAAAATGTTCCACGTCCCTGATCCAAAACACTGCCAGAAGTCCCTGTAAAGTATAAACAGCACTGGCTTGAATGCATTTCCTACAATACAGCAAAACAGCCAGCAAAATTATACATACATACATAATTTTATTTGTATGCTGCCCTTCCACAGTTCAAACCATGCTCAAGGCAGGTTGCAACATGAAATACACACAACTGCAACATAATAAACGTAGTCATAAACAATAATTAAACATAAAAAATAAACTGAATAATGTCCACATAAATCACAAGATCTAAAATAAAGATACAAAAAGATACCTCCCCCGCCCCACGTAACAGGGCGTTACCTAGCCCAACAGTCTGTTCAGCAGTCTCAGTTTTGTAGCTTGCATCAGTCAGGATCCCGCCCTTTCCGGCCAAGTGGGAAAAAGGCCTGCAGGGCAGAAGGAGCAGGTCTTCCAGGACTTACAGCCAAAGTTATTATGATCTTGTAGCTTCACCAACACTACTGTCGCTCTGTCTGCATCGCTATTGGATCTGACCTGCTCTCTACTGCAGTTCTAAGAACATTTTATACAACAAATGTAAAAGCCCCCTCGAGACCGTCGTGTTCAAAGAGCGCAAGTATGAAAGGATGTCCTAAACATAGGACCTTGGGGGCAGGGCTTGCATACATTCCCCTGTTCCTGTTTTAAACCTCACATGTTCAGATGAATGCCTGAACATAATAGCCTGCTGCTGGAGCAGGCCAGTGGCCCATTTAGTCCAGCATCCTGTTCTCACAGTGGCCAACCAGATGCCTGTGGGAAGCCTGCAATCAGAACCAGAGTGCAACAGCGCTCTCCTCTTCTGTGGTTTCCAGCAGCGGGTATTTGGAAGAATTACTGCTGCTAGGAATAGAGGGAGAAGAGGAAAAGGGCTTATGCTGAGCCACATTCTGGGTCTCTGTGATTCCCAGAGTTCCAATTCAGCAGCAAAGAGCGGGTTTTCCCAGGGGAAAGCAAATGGAAGTGTGGAAGTGATAGTTACGTCTCAAAAACAGGCAAAATTCCGTGAGTCTCCACAGTAAAAATAAAAATAGCCAAAGCATTTTCAGAATCAGCTAATAAGTCATCACCAGGCCTAAATGCGTTACACCTGGCTTACATATGAACCTTCAAGAAGAAGAACTACCAATGAAGGAAGATTGGCAGAAGAAATTGATGGAACATGTGGAAATGGTGAAACTGACGGGCAAGATCAGAAACCAAGAAGATCAAGTATTTGTTAGAAACTGGAGTAAATTTGTAGTTTACTTAAAAAAACCACTGTAAACTGTTAAAATAATTGGTAGCGTTGTAATGACATTTGTAATGTGAAATTGATTATGATAATTAGGGATATACAATAGTTGGATAAAGCAAAAGATACAGAAAACTTAAACTTTTAATATAAGAACCCATTGGAGTTATGGGAGGGAGTCCAAAGAGAACCCTGTAATTTAATGTTTGAATAGGTTAAAGTGTATAAAAATCTAATTAAAAAATTATGTGAGGGGGGAAAAATACATATGAGCCTTCACATCCTTCAGTGATGAACTGCACAAAGTCCAAAGCAGTGGTAAAATCTGTGGTGGGACAACCCAAAGCCTTTACAGGTAGAGTGTCTACTCTGTGGACTATATTGCTCAAGGCAACTTGCTTCAACCAAAGTCTCAGATTCATAAGAGGCCATGCAGTCCTCCCTACATTTAGGCCTTCAGAAAACTGCTGTGACAAGTTGTTGTTTTTTAAAGAACTCAGGTGTATCTATACAGTGGTACCTCGGGTTACATAATAATAATAATAATAATAATAATAATAATAATAATAATAATAATAATTTATACCCTGCCCATCTGGCTGAGTTTCCCCAGCCACTCTGGGTGGCTCCCAATCGAGTGTTAAAAACAATACAGCATTAAATATTTAAAAACTTCCCTAAACAGGGCTGCCTTCAGATGTCTTTTAAAGATAGGATAGCTGCTTATTTCCTTCACATCTGAAGGGAGGGCGTTCCACAGGGCGGGCGCCACTACTGAAAAGGCCCTCTGTCTGGTTCCCTGTAACCTGACTTCTCACAATGAGGGAACTGCCAGAAGGCCCTCGGCGCTGGATCTCAGTGTCCAGGCTGAACGATGGGGGGTGGAGACGCTCCTTCAGGTATACAGGACTTTAAGAACTTTGCTTCAGGATGAGAACAGAAACCATGCAGCGGCAGCAGGAGGCCCCATTAGCTAAAGTGGTACTTCAGGTTAAGAACAGTTTCAGGTTAAGAACGGACCTCCAGAACGAATTAAGTACATAACCAGAGGTACCACTATATACATTTTTGGATAATTGTTTTCTTCTGTATCTTTTAAGAGATTTTGCTCTTATTTAAAATATATATTTTACCTTCTGGCCTTAATTGTAAATCAAAAGTGCCCAAGCATCTCCAGTTATTCCCGACCCCCCATCTGGGTTCCCATGTGCCCTCCTTTACAGAGGACAAACCTCTATTTGAAGGGCTGTCAGAGGGCAGTCTTCTGACGGAAAGATTCCTCTCTGTGAAGCACTACCAATCCAAGTCCCGTTTAAAGATACAGAGAACCTAAAAAAGCGAAAGCAGGTGGAACCTTCAAGCTGTTTGTCAACAGGCAACAGCTGGCCGCAGACTGAGCAGGCACACAGGTCAACTGAATACTGTCTTACCCACTATGGTGAATGAGATGTATTTCTATTTAAATTACGGTAAGATAATGAAAACTTTATTGAGATCTGTGTCCTTGTTTTCTTTTGGTTATGTAGTTCCTCTTCTTTAGTGATGCATAAGTCATCAACCTAACAAGCATAAGCCGAGTACTGTGATACACCATAATATTGCAACAGGTGGCTTGGCAGCAAAGCATACATTGAGCTGGTGGGCATAAAGCAGCAATGAGTGAATGGGGCAAAGTTTAATCTGCAATAGGCATGTCTGTGTGTGTATATAGCAGTGGTGGCAGGGCAGGCCCAATACACCAACACCATACACACACGCACATCCCTGCCCAAGACAAGCTACATACACTAGCTAGGGTGAGCCAATTTAATTTGGCACCTGTGTCAGAAAACTCTACAAACACACCTCAGTAACCCACATTGAAATCTTGTATTAAGGTTTATAAGAAAGGAGGAATGCTGAGCATGGCGTCCTACTCACTGTAAAACAACAACACACCAGACACCTCAAATGACAAAGGGAGAGAAAGATTATAAACAAAATGAAGGATTCAAAATTAATCTGATGAAAAACACTGTCTTTAAAGAGAAATCTATTGTTGCTAACTAGCAAGGTTCATTTCCTGCCAAACAAAATTGTTCTGATTTTCGGTAGGAGTTTTTTGTTGGGCCAGCTGCTTAAGAATTATTCAGAGTTGAATTGGCCTGCTCCTTGCAAACATCAGGAGTACCTTGGCACCTGGTGACATCAGGTGGTCACTTGTGGTAGTGCACAAAGTGTTATCTAGCCATTCCTTTCAGACTCCCCTCTCCCTTCTCTGATCATAGTCCTGTCTTCCTGGCAGGATTGGGCCAAAGGTCACTGTAGCTTAGTACTTTGCTTCCATCCGTGATAGGGTATGTGGTGGATAACCATACTCCATTTGTCCTCAGTATCTGGTACCCTGAACATGGAGGTACTGTTTAGCAGTTATGACCAACAGCCATTGATAGCCTTATCCTTCTTGAATTTACCTGTTCTCTTTTAAAGCCATCTAAGCCACTGCCTATCACCATATCTTATGGCTAAGAACATAAGATGGACCTGCTGGATCAGGTCTAATCCAGCAACCTGTTAACACGGTGGCCAGCCAGATGCCTATATGCTAAGTTACATATGTTAAAGTAAAAACTCTTCTAAAATGGCAAAGCATTGCTGCAGGAAATGGTGTAGGTACATTTCCCCTCCCAGACTTTGTGGTACTATTCTGGAAAGTACTAAAGGGAATTTATAAGCATATAATTTATAAATTAAAAGTTTCTCGGATACTGTGAGGGAGAAGGTTACTAAGGCTGCAGAGCCACGTTACACATACTTCTAATGGCGGTGCTAGCAAATGGGGGGGGCAGTGCCGTAGGGAGCAAAAGTTAGCAGTGTTGGCCCCTCACCCTAAAGGCAATTTTTTAAAGGCTTCAAATAGGTTGGTGTTTGGGTGAATACAATACTTTGAAAATAATTAAGGGGTTGTCCTTTTTCTTTATATTGCCCTGTTAGTTTAAAATTAAAGTACAGGCATTTAAAAAATCACTTTAGTAGTCAGGATATTGTATTGTAAGATGATACTAATGATAACACAAGACCATGAAAAGCAGGAAATCAAGGCAGATTAAAGATCTCCAACACACTAACACACTTCTAGCTTCTTGGATGTATACAGCTGACGACATCCCTAATCTGCCCAAGCACTTCCACCCACATAGCCTACGAACTGCAAAGCAAAGTGGGAGACCAGGGTATGGGGAAGTCTCTGTAAGCAGGCCACCCTCTTGGTTTGCTCTGCCCACCTGTTGGCCCTGCCTGGTGCAGTGTGTCCTAGGTAGGAGACAGTGGTAGCCAGCAAGTTAAAAGGTGGAGTGGCTTATCTGGGCCCTTCTCCCATTGCATGCTGGGCACCCCAATGGTATTTGTAGAAATGGAGTGCCTGATCTCACTGTAGCTGCTCCCTGGGCATTTTGGCAAGCAGAGGTGGAGAAGTAAGAGGAAGGGGGCAGCAGTGGCTGTATAAGTGACAAGAAAGGAGGATAGGATGGAAAAAAGAGGAAGAATGAGAGGTGGGACTGCTTGCTTGCTTGCCTGCCTGCCTAGCTTTGGGGCCTGCTGCACCTTAGAACAAGGACTGCTGGGCTTTGGCAAGGCTAGGCAAGGTGAAAGGGGCAGGAGAGGATTGGTCTGATAGCTGAAACTGGGCTGGGCTGCAGCCGGTGGCAGACCTACATTTTGGTGGTGCGGAAGCTTGAACTGTTATGGGGGCCTTATGTACGCAGCTTCACAAACTCTGCCAGTCAGCTGATTTGTGGAATTTGTGAAGCCAGGTACAATGGACAAAGCCCTGTGCATTGCACCCCCAAGGACCCGATGGTAAGAGTCCATAGCTTCTGCAGTTTAAAAGCTACGTGTGTGCGGTCATGCCTCTCAAAATTAAGTAACCGCTGAAGCCTTGAAGAGACTTGCTTTGTTCTTATTCTCTCAACACAGAAAGACTACTGCCAAAGAGCTGACAACATATACGGCATCCAGAAGGGATGAATCAAACTGAGATACAATCCCACACTGACTCCTGCACTCAGGAGAGATTCCCATGGCTTGTCATGGGAAAGAAGCAGTGAATAGACAGTGGAAAAGTTGTCATGCCAGCAGCACATTAGGAAGCAGAAAACAGATGGAGCGAAAAAAGAAACCAAGTTCCTCAGATGAAGAATACTGCCGTCACTGTTTAGAAGTTAGTCTTCCCAGACAGTTCCTAATACACTCAACATTTCTTTCTACTTGCCACCCCCTAGCAAGCATTGTGTCCATAAGAACCTTGTCAATTATCACATAGATTGCCAAACGATTAGTTTGTTTTGTTCAATTAGCTTCTCTACCATTTTGTCTTTGGCAGAGTACATATGGAAAGTAACCACCAAATTTACCAGTTCTGTGAGAGTTTCTGTGTCTCCTCCTGGATATGCTGAACTCTCCAGCATAATTCCCAAGCAATCTAAGCTGCCGTGTCAGATGGACACACATGATGTGTTCTACAAAGACCAGATTGTACAAGCCACACTGCTAGCTGCTCCATTAGACACCTACTGTAGGGACCACAGGTTTACATGTACATCCATCAGTATGAAAAGAAAAGGCATCATATTTTGTTTCTAATATCAGTCTTCAAGTAAGAGAACAAATTCTGAGTGCTAGCACCTATCTATCTATCCTTTCCTCTCCCCCTGCCATAAAATCAGCTATACATTACTTCAGAAACTCCCAGGGGCAGGGCGAGTAGCCCATGGGGGCGGGGTGAGCTGGGGCAGGGCATGCTGTGAGGAGCCTCCAAGGAGTCTGCCTGCTGCCTCCCTCTCAGCTATAGGGCGGCTGAGGGGGAGGCAGTAGGCAGATGCAAACCCCACACTGCCATTTTGGGCAGTGCAGAGCCTGCAGGCACCCAAGCCACCGTGTCACTCCCAGGCGTTAAGTACCAACCCCCGCAGTGTGGCACCCAGTACACCCCACCCCCAGTCCCTCCCCAGCTATGCCTCTGATGCTGAGTGCTTATCAGCAAAAGATCTCTACTCATCTACAACTCTTGTTTGTAGACCCTATGCAGCACCTCTCAGGACTTAATCACAAGATGCATCATGGATTCACAAGAAGTATGATTTCATTAGCCTACAGCCAAAAAGAAAAACCACATTGAATATGTCTAGATCTTGCCTTTCCTCCAAGTGGCTAGAAGTGATGTACATGCACCATTTTATCCGTACAACAAACTGGGAGCAGGGGTATTTGGGGGCACAAATCCATGCCACACACGTGCTTAATATTTGCACAATAATAATAGGAGGAGGAATTCAACATCACACTAAGGGGATAGTTCCAAAGGAGTGATCTCCCCTCTCCTCCCTGCATGCACTGTTGTGGAGGTTCTCCCAACCCCCCTAAGAGCCAACTTTGGGGGTTTCATGGGGTACGTGCGGGAGGAAGAGGGGGAGGAGCCCCATTGCACAAACAAAGCTGAAGGGGCTTTTCAGTTTTGAAAAAAAAAGTTGAGTAAAGGGGAATAAGATGGTGTGAGAAAGTGGACAGGGACTTTGCCGCCCTCTTTTACAATACTAGAAACTCAGGACCATCCACTGAAGTTGAATGCTGGAATATTCCGGACAGACAAAAGAAAGCACTTCTTCACACAGCACATACCCAAACCATTGAATTTGGTCCCACAAGATGTAGTGATAGCAGCCAAATCAGATGGCTTTAAAAGATGATCAGAAAACTTCATGGAAGAAGCAGCTATCAATGGCAGCTACCCACCACAGCTATCTTCTTCCTTCACTGTTGGAGGCAGTAATGCGACTGAATGCCAATTGCTGGGGGCAGAAATGGGGAGAGTGTCGTTGCACTCAGGGCCTGCTCACAAGCTTCTCATAGACACCTAGCTGGCTGCTGGGAGAATAGGATGCTGGACTAGATGGGCCTTTGGCCTGATCCAGCAGGGTTCTTCTTAAACGTATTTTTTTCAGTGGTCCTCATCTTCTTTATTTATTTATTATTACATTTATAATTCCGCCTTTTCTCCAAAGAGATCAAGGTGGCATGCACACTTTCCCCCTCCCACCTCCCTTTTTAACCTTACGACAACCCTGTGAGGTAGGTTAGTCTGAGAGAGAGTGACTGGCCCAAGATCACCCAGTGAGCTTCATGGCCGAGTGGGCATTTGAACCCTGGTCCCCAGATCCTTGTCCAGCACAAGGAACAATACAATAATGACACATGGTTTTCCAAGACAAGGACCAAGGAGAGAATAATAATAATGTAAGGAACTGCAATAAAATATTTACAAATTTAGATACAGATGCTATTTTACCAGAAACCGTAAGAGGGCAGTGTAAACGAAGAAATGCCACAAGAAAGAATTTCCAGGGACATGTAAGTGCTTGGTAGATTGGCTTTCCCAAAAGCTAAGTTAATTTTATGGTTTGCAGGCTTTTAAAAGAAAAGTATGCAATTCTTAGCCAGAATTTCAGGCCTGTTCTACCTCTTGTTTCTCTGGAAATCTGTCTTTGCCAAAATAATTCCTGCCTGTCGGGTGAATCTATGCAGTGTTTCTCAAGTATTATTTTTAACTCTGCTCACTTCAAAACTTTCACTGCTTTCTAGTTCCTCAGCACTAGTTATCTGTTGCATGGGTGAATATCCATAGATCCTTGTATGTAGTTATGTGTGTATAGCTACATGCATGCAACCATCAGCTGCATCCAATGACATGAGAATCAGGACAGTAATCTGACATATGCATTGCTGCAGAATATCTCTGAATCTCTTTTACAGATACACTCCAGGAAATATTAAGAGCACAGCAGATCATCCTAAACTTGCTTCTTCCCAAATCACATTTGGAGTCAAGGAGAAGTAAGGATGGGATCATGCACACAAATCCAATAGGATGTTCACTGTCAGAAGGTGATCAGTCTACCTGGGTCTTGGTTAGTGGGGAAAGATCCATGCCATACCCCAGGGTCCCATCTCCTCTGAAACTTTGATCCTCCTTCCACTTCTCGCCCCTCCCCAAAAGGTGGACATCTCACAAGTTTGAGAATTATTTCTATAAAGCACCAAATATAATGGGGAGTAGGCACTTTCAGAAGAGCAGTTCCCCTGGCATGCCTGGAGCAGATAAATTAATACCTCTTTGGGCAACAGCAAATGTCTATCTCATGTATGATTCCCGGATGGACTACATTTGGTTAGTGCAGATACGCCAACACAAAGTCATTCCTGGGAAGCCATTTGAACCTATTTTATTAGGTTTTCTAAGAGCTTTGCTGAATCTGACCTTTTGTCTGTTCTGAACTGTCTGCCAATCAGTTTCACTGGATAACTCCTTTTATTTTTTCCTGAGAACTAGCTTCACTATTTCAATAGCACTCGAAATGGTATAAGCCTCTGTCACATCCTTCTTCACTTGCCTCTTTTCTAAACTAGAGAGACCCAGACCCACGTATTGTAATATTTCCTTATATGAGAGTTGCTTCAATTGCTTAATCTCTTGGTTTGCCTCTTTCTGCACCTTCCTAAAGCTACAATTTCCTTTTTGAGGCAAGGCAATGTAAACCACACACAATATTCTAAATCAGGTTTGGGGAGCTGTTTTCTGCCATTTGCCTCTTGGCAAGCTTCTGGGGGCCACTTCCCAGTGGTGGGTGGGGACGAAAGCAAAAATGGGGATAGTAATCATCCTGGTTTATCCATCCTGATAAGCCAGAGGCCTTATCCAAGTTCACAGACACATCCCAACCCTGCAAAAACACTTGGGGTGTGAAGCAATGGTGTTGCCTGCAGAGAGTTCCTAAGCCCAGGGAGTGTTCCTAGGACCAGACAGAAAGGCTAGGAGGGGTGCATTTGGCTCCAAAGCCTGTTAGAAGGCTTTGTCAGCAGCTTTTTGGAAATCCAAGTATATAATTATTTATACTTTCAGTTCTGTAAGGTTGGTGAGACAGGACTTCCCTAAGTTTACAGGAACCACACTGATTTGTTCTCAGCAAGGCCTTTTCTGTCTTGAACAACTCTACTTTTAGTAATGCTTACTTCCAAGGTACCCACTTACCCCAAAAATGAAGAGGTATATACCAAATGCACAGAAAGAAAGGAATAAGCCTCCGGCTGTACAGACATCCATTAACTGAACCCACTATATTTTGAATACAAAGCCTTCCTCAAGAGATATTCTTAGGCACAATCAGCTTGGGTCTCCCAATTCTGTTTGCCAGGTTTGTGCTCTAAATATATAGATATTGCCTCATTCAAGCAAGAATGCACTTTAAAATATTACTTGTAAATTAAACGTGAGTAACAGCTTTGACTTCCAGGACTAGATAACTATACAGTGGTACCTCGGGTTACAGACGCTTCAGGTTACAGACTCCGCTAACCCAGAAATAGTACCTCGGGTTAAGAACTTTGCTTCAGGATGAGAACAGAAATCGAGCAGCGGCAGCGCGAGGCCCCATTAGCTAAAGTGGTACCTCAGGTTAAGAACAGTTTCAGGTTAAGAACGGACCTCCAGAATGAATTAAGTTCTTAACCCGAGGTACCACTGTATTTCCCAATGAACTGACACTAACATGTACTAGAATTACTGATCTCCCCCATCCATCAACTGCGCTATTGGCTTTTACCAATATAGTGTGTGATGTCTGCCGTGTTAACATTCACAACAGCCCCATCTCTCCTTGCTTCTAATTAACCTCCCACAATACAACTCCACTCGCATCTTCCAAGAATGTGGAAACTGGGGCATCCTAGAATCCTGCTGTTGGACTCCAGCTCTTTCATCAGCTCCCTGGCTAGTGGAAGATGGAAATTACTGTCCAACAATATCTGGAGGACCACAGGTACCCCATCCCTGTCCTCACTATGTCTGTATGCTTATTGTCTACAGTAGCAATAACGGGACTTCTCTGTCAAGTCCCTGAAAGTCTCACCAACTACCTCTCTCAGTGTATCCAGGTTATTTACTTTTGCCTCAAAGGAACAAGCCTTTTCCTAATAGCTAAGATCTCAGTGCACTAAGCAAACACTCCACCATACATTTTCTGCCAAACATTGGGTAACCAGTGCTACGAACCCTGCTAACTTTCTACCAAGTGAATTGTCTTTGGCAAGGTTTAGAAATATTTTTGTTGGTTACAAAATCTCCATTCCCCATGTTTCCTTACTCTATTGTCAGGCTCTTCCAGGAGTCTAGTTATCTGTTTCATTGTAGCTCTTATCAGGTTTCACCTTTGGACTTTATAAACACTGCAGAAAGGGCTGGCCCAATATATTTTTCCACCTAAGGACAAGATGGTACATATCCCCATGCCATGTACACTAGCCAACCAGACTAGCAATTGAGTTTTGTTTCAACATTGCAATGAGACAGTGAGCATCTTCTGGGGGCAACAGGTTAGTTTGGAGGGTGGAGGTCTGGTCATACAGCATACACAGGTCTGTCCATTCTGCACCCCTCAGCAACTCCTGTGTGAGGCAGCTACCTCATTCTGCCTAAAAGTAAGACTGACCTTGACTACATTCATTTCCTATAAAACCCCAAGAGGAGTCCATCTCTTGCAAGACTTGAGAAATTTGGCTATGGCTAGCTATTTCAGCACTTGTACTAAAAAGATTTGTTCTGGTTTCATTTTATTTAAGCTTCAGATGGCCTGGTTTTTAAACTGAGAGGTGGAGGGTATATCTGTTTGAAATTAAAGTCAGAGGTCTAATTAGTTCTCTCACACTATTGCCTCAAGTGCCCTCAGCAGAATTCCAATCTGGGGTGAATACTTGGATCTTAGAGCACTATTTGTCTTTGCCCTAGGCTTTCATATTTTACCTTTCAATATTCTTGGCATCTCTATACATCCAAGTTAAAAATAAACATATCCATCATACCTCTCTCTCCAGTTTCTGTTTTCTGTACTCATATATAAGCTGATATTAGTTATTTGTTCAATTGCACCAATGGAATGCATTTCTTGAGAGATTTCACACATGCAGAAAAATAGTCTCACAGTCCTTAGCAATATTACTGAGTATCAAAGCTAAACACATAAGTATAAGTTTTAGGATTGATTTCTCAGATCAAGAAAACTTCCAATCTCATTGACAATACTTTTGCTTCTGTCAACAACTAAAATCTCATTGCCAGTTGCGGTTAGCTTTGATGACTCACCAGATGAATAAAATAAATCTTAGGAGGTAAATAATATCGTTCTTGAGCTCAATAGACCGCTAATCAAATGTTGTATTACAATTGATAATGCAATGCACTTGATGTATATTGTTATGGACTTGTTGGTGCCCTGATTCCCACTAGATTCTGGGGTGTTTGGGGTTTAATCAGTGCTTTGAGAATTAAGATGGGTTGATAAATGTTGCATTTAGAAGTGTAAAAATGCAGGCTAACCCTGTTTTTCCCAGAGAAAGGTATTACCTGGGAGAGAAGCTATTAAATGGAATGAAGGCTAATGACAGCTGGTCATCAGCCCATGGGGGGCTATCAATGGGGAGAAGACTGTGATATAGGGAACGGGGCCCTCCTTCAACTATTTGCGCTAGTGGGCAGAGAAAGAAAAAAAATAGGGTTTCATCCTGGATGACGGAGGCTGAAGAAAAATTGTTTTTGCAAGAGGTTTGAAAAGCAGGGGAGAAGTGAGCGAGAGCTGTTGGCGAGCGGGCTGGTACAAGATGGGAGAAGAGACAGAGATGGCTGTTTGGCTGCCTTTGAACCCAACACTATGCTTCTGTAGGAAGCAAGCCCCCCCTCATGTGAATGTTGGAAAACCCTCTACTGTAGACGCAGGTTGTATATACAGTATGTAAAAATAAACAATATATCATAAAGACACTGCAGTCTCCATTGTGCCTAATTTCCAAAGGAAATACAAATCCTGTGTGAGTGCCAAGACCCCTGGAATCACACCACTCAGAGATTGTGGTGGCATGGAACAATATATACCAAACACAGCTTTGATGATAATTAAGGTACTTGGCTTTCTCTTCACATCTGGGAGTCCCACTGCTGTGGGATGCTGAAGAATACATCAATTTGTTTGCCTCATTGTTGGACCCACTGTTCTCATGCACTCCCTTTCCAGATTCCCAATAGATTTCATGCAAAGCACAGTTTAAGCCACTGTCTATGGGTAAGATAGCTCCATAATGCCCCATATGCTCCATAAAGTATCAAACCTTTGATCCAGCCACCATTAACCATTGATGGACAATCATGCTGAGTGAGAATAAATAGTAAGGTGTTCATATAGCAGCTAAAGCAGGGAAGAGAGAAATGGCAGAGTATCCATCATAACCTTGAATGTTAATAAATTAGGTTATAGAAGAGGAGAGTCCTACAGATTTCTATGAGTCTGCAGTCAAGACGCCAGATTTATATAGGTCCCTCTTCTGCTGCATCTGCAGAATCCAGAAAGAATTGGGAGTGGTAAGCATGCATGGCATTTTTTCCATTTGGAATAGAAGCTTATTGCCTCCCTGCATGCTGGCAAAAGAAAAATAAACCTGCCTTTGCATGACTGTTGCATAAGGAGGAGGAGCTGGGTTTTCGCTCAACCTCACAAAGATTACCACTTTCTCTGTGTGTGTGTTATTTATCTACACACAAAGATAAAGAGGTATCTCTCCTCCTCCTTTAAAGCAACATTTGAGCTTTGCCACGCAACATTTTACCAGTGATTAATACTGAGAAAGTCAACATAGAGTTCTTACTTTCTAACATCTGCACATACACTTTTATGCTTCATTATTTAAAAGCAAGTTTTAACAAGACAGTCACGAGTCATTCAGGTTTACGTGCCAAACACAAATTTTAGCAACAAAGCCCTTTGGAGTAACTACCATTCCTTCTGGCACCACCTAACATGAAACCTGCAAAGTCAAGTATTCAGTTTGGTTTTAACAGAAGGGTTTGGGTTTTCGGTTTTGTTGTTTTTCTTTGCATTTCTTATATTGGCCCAATATGTGAAATATATTAACACTCCTTGAGGGACATTGATGGATCCTTCAACTTTGGCCAGCTTCAATCACTACTGAACCTTAACAGAATCTGGCCAAAATAAACACAGATGGAATCTGCTCCTCCTCCCTGCCTCTTACACAATATTATTCTTGGCCCTCCTAAAACAGGGATCTTTTAAGAGCTGCTCCTAGGAGCTCTATAAGCAATAATCTGAAAAAAAGGAAATTGCCATTTCTGGCAACAACAAAAACATCTTTTTACCACTAAATAAATTTAAACTGTTTCTCAAGCCAATTACTTTGGAGTAATCCTACAGCAGCCTATTGGAAGCTCATATTTAGGGATGTAACACTATACTCAGGTTCTGCAGACTGAGAGGCTTATCATCTTGTGGAAGCCCCCTTACACTGGCAGGATATGAGATACCCTGCTGGTCTGACAGATATACTAGTGGAACATTCAAAATACACCAATGGAACACTCCACTGGCAGAGCTGTTCCACCTGTGAAGATATGCCACCAGAGTGGCGAAAACAGGGTGAAGTTATGTGCGGGACAGAGGTGACAGGGGCAAGAATTACATAAGTCAGGCTTCCCGATGTTTTTTACTACTGCTTCTATCATCCTTGAGCATTGACTGGCTGGCTGGGAATGATGGGAGTTAGAAGTCCAACATCATCTGGAGAGCACCAAGTTGTAGAAAGCTGGTGTTAACTCACTACCCAATGATAGCATACTACAACCACCAGTATATAAACCCCACTACAACCAGTATATTATAAATTCTCCCACACTTGGAAGTTTGGTAATGGGGAATTAAGAGGGAAAGGCACTTGGCACAACAGGAGAGCAATGTGCACCAAAGATGGGTACTTCACAAGACAGTTGTCTCCTGAACACATTTGGAAATTTGCACACATTACTAACACTTTTCAAGTGGTCCATGGACAAAAATGTTGGGCAGCTGCTCCTCTAGACCAAGGCTTGCAACACCTGAGCAGACAAAGCTGAGAAGCAGTGAGGCTTTACCAATCTTCTTTACTAAATACAGGGAAACATAGTAACTGTGCTAATATAAAATAGCATTGCTTGTTACCTATTTCTTTTTTCCAGGCAAGGCTCCTACACCTTCAGTTGTTGCATTACAGGCAGAAACTTCACGTCATCTTTTCTCATCAGGGCCCTGCAGAGGGTAAATGTTTAACCTGTTGAACTCTGCCCATCATGCATATTGTTGTGAGGCTTTTGAGAGGAGGTTAAACTGTAGGCCTGAGTGCCTTCCAATTCCTGGATCCAGCAAGGATTAAAATCTAGTGAAGGATTCAATTGTTGGAATAGCCAGGCCAACTTCTTGGTGAGTTAATGGACCCCTAAGTATGGGTCCTTAGGGCCACAAAGGAAGTGGCTCTGTGCAAGAAGACAAATGGGTGTCTGTCCGTCCATGCCCCTCCCCAGGTCTGGTAGTTAGAAGAACAAAACCAGAGCTGAGGTGTGTGAGCTAGAAACAAGAAGCAGGCTGGGCAGCTGAGAGACAAAGTCATGCCTGATTTCTGGCATGGGAGAAACAATACCCTTTTGGGGTGTTAATGCTGTGACACCCTCCACCGTTGGCTCAAGTTGTGTACATGTGTAAATAAACCATATATCCTAAAGACACCACAGTCTCCGCTGTCTCTCATTCCAAGGAAACCAAACCCTGAATATCCAGGGTAAGTGCACCCCTCAGAGATTGGGGTGGCATAAAACAAAATGTTAGAGGAACCCTGACTGAAGAAAGACAAAAACAAGCAACTTAGTGGTGCTCACTTGGAGGCAAAAGGAGTTGACATGTACAGTCACTGCTTGGATGTACTGAGATAGTGTGGGTGGGGGCTTTAAATGGGTTTCTGAGGTGAAAAGCTGCCTTATTGGAAAATTCGTATTCTAAGAGGAGAAGTCTATCTGCTCAGAATGCAAGGAACAGCTCCTCTATTCACCTCGCTATTACCCCCTCTGGGTAAAACAGGGCGCTGAGCGGGGCGACGGCGACGGGGGGTGCATTATTTTGTTTTTATTATAACAGGCAACGGCCTGAGAAGCGGCAGCAACAAAAGAGCCATTCCTCTTTTCGCCAGCACTCCTCCTTTCGTGGCCTCCGGGGCCGCTCCATAAAGGGCTTGGCAAACCCAGTCACCTCGCCTTTCTCTCTCTCTCTCTCTCTTTCCCTGCCTCCCTCCCCGCCTCACCCCGCGGGCGGATTGTTCCCTTTGCTCTCCCGCCGCCGGGCCAGGCCAGGCCAGGCCTCGAGCCAGCAGCCGCCGAGGGAAGGAAGCGCCTTTTATGGCGCGCGAGGAAGGGCCATGTATGGCGCGCAGGGCAGGAAGCGCCATGTATGGGCAAGGCAGTTCCTGCTTGGAACCAAACGAGGGCTGCTTCCGCTCAGCTTTGGCTCGGCGGCTGGGATCGGATGACGGGGACGGCTCGTCTCGCTGCTCTCGCGGCTCGGAGGCTGGCAAAAGCCGAGTGAGGCGGCTTCCCTCCTGCGCTTGGCTTCCACAGAGGGAGCCAGGCAGCTCCCGCCAAGCAGCGGCGCTTGCTTGCTTGCTTGCTTGCTTGCTGGGGGTTGGCTTCCCAGGCGCGGGAGGCTGCCCGGGAGTGGGGGCTCCTCCAGCGGCGGCGGCTGCTACTACTACCAGCATGGCCTACTAGCGTGCTCCTTCTCTTCCCCCCCCCCTCTCCCTGCGCCTGGGCCGGCTCCAAGAGTGACGCAAGGCCTTTCCTGTCACTTAATGGTCAGCGCCGAAGCAGGGCTTTAAATTACAAGCAGCTGCTGGCGAACTGAGCCAAAACAGATTCTCCCCCGCTGACTGGCCCCGTCGGGAGAGCGCGCCAGCTTCCAGGGCGCGCAGGAATCCGGTGTCCTCGCGGCGAAAACCGTGTGAACCGATCGAGCCTGGGTTAAAAAAAAAGGGAAAAACAGAAAAAGTCTCCGGATCCATCCATCCCTCGCTGCAGACAGACCGAGTCAGCACCTTCCCCCTCATCCGCTCCCGCTGCGGCCGTCTAATAAAATCCTCCACTTGGCAGCTGGGAGCTCCGCGCTTGCCAAGGAAGCGGGGATTCCCAGAGTCGGCTAGGAAGAAACGTGGAGGGCGCGTTTTAAAGGGCGCGCAGCACCCTCTCGACGGTGGGTTGGCGGGGCAGCCGCCTCTGTGCCGCTCGCATGGGGAAGGCTCTCTCCTGGACCCAGAGAGGCGCAGGAGGGGCAGCGCCCACCCAAACGATGGGCAGCTCGCTTGCATTTTAAGTACTTCCGAGTATAACCCAGTGCAGATGCCGTAAGTGCCCATCAGCCTACGGTCCCAGCTAATCAGACGCTCACCCACAATCATGTATTGGGGACGGGGGCTTCCCACCTTTTTTTCTCCGCGCGCGTTTTAGTCGTGGGTCTAATCCTAGTGAGTTATGATGCATTCAGAAAGCTGGGATTTCTGATGGGTTAGCTCAGCATAAAAGGAGGTGAGCTCCTGGATACCTCATTTCACATCCCTACTGTATTTGCAGCTCTGCCGCAGGTTTGCAGGCTCATAGCTGCCTTCAAAACTCACTTGGATTACAAAACCAGTATAAAGAGCCCAGCTCTCCTCTCAGCCCCTCTTTGCAGCCTTGGACCTCCAGAAAGCTCATACGTAGAAGAGTACCCAGATATCCGAGATAAAACACAGGGGAATTTGGGGGGAATCTTCCCACTTTCTAGTTCTGTGGTATATAAATGGGTCTCAGCGACTACTGCAGCTAAATGATTTCATTTCTAAAGGTGCCTGCAGCTGAAAACGTGCCTCTTTGTTATACCCTCTGTCCAAGAAACCCATCTCCATAACCCCAGATGCGTGGGGTCTGGTTGTGGTGACTCGGTGGTGGGAAAAAGGCATTCTGCACATGCTTCAAGGCACCTTTTCTTTTATAGCGCCATGGCTGAGCAGGCTGCAGGAGTGAGTCCTATTAAGACTAGGAGGAGGGTATAATAGACTGGAAATATGCATTAGCTGAGATGCCTGCATTGCAGGGGGATGGACTAGATGGCCCTTGGTGATCCCTTCCAACTCTGTGATTCTGTGATCCCGTTGAACCCAAAGACAAGACTCATAAAAGACACAAACTGGCAGCCAAACAGTTAGAGTCCTACCAGGGTCACAGATGAAAGCCCACTCCCGGAAGGATAGATCTACGGGCCTGAGAAAGATATATCCAGAGGTAGGCGGGAGTGGGTGGAGAGGCAGCTCCAAGAACTCAGAAGCTCAGCCAGTTGATAGATTTATTCTACTGGAGTCCCTTTAGTTACAAATCTGGCACCGGGGAAAGAGATACTGCAGAGAAATATGTTCAGCAACACAAATGGAAAGAAAACAAGCCGGAAAGCTGGGCGAGGAATGGGAGAAATGGAGACTGCTTCTCATCTCTCTCTCTGATTTTCTCAGTCTCTCCTTCCTCAGATCTGTGTTCAGTGCCAGCCCGTTGGTTCTGTATTGATGGACTCCCCTCCCCTCCCCTGAGGACATGCCCCCCCCCCTTGTTAGGACTGAAGCAGCCAATAATATGTGTCAGTTGGAGCTCCCGCTGGCTGCAATCCTGCGCGCTGCTTCCTTAGGAGGAATCTCATCGCAGTCTGAGTGGAAATGGATAGGACCCAACGATGTAAACACCCCTTTTGTCCCCCAAAGCCCCATCCCATGCGTTCAGCTATCTGAAGTTTTCCTAGTGGGCTCCGGGTAAATCGGAAGCAGCCTCCTGAAGCTGCGAGGAACCCCCACCCCACCCCACTCCAACATGCCAATCAATGCCTTTCTCCCTCCCCACAAACATTCTGACCAATGAGAACCCTGATGAAGGAACTGGCATTGGCTACCAGGCTCTGGTGGCGCTAAGTAGAAGATTCAAGCATCGCAAACACGAGCAGGATACAGGCTGTCAGACGGAGAGACTCCTGCAGATCAGGGAGTGAATCAACAACTCCCTGACTCAAGTCCCACGGGAATAATAATGATGATGATAATAATGATACTGGCCAACCTTACAGGGTTGTTAGAAGGATTGCCGATACTGTAATGAGAAACGGAAAGCATAATTTACTGCTTAGAAAGCGGGGGGAATAAGGAGTGATGGCTGGGTATCAAAATAAGCGTTCTTCCTAAGAGAGAAGGCTAGAAGAGCGAATCCACAAGCTGCCTGGCTGTGGCAGCAGCCCTTCAAGGAAAGGTCGGGCAGGAGAGGGGTCTGCAGGTGCAGGATGCCTGCCTGCCCGCCTGCCTTGCAGCAAGGGCTGGGCTCGGTGGTCCTGATGAGAGAGAAGTGCTGTCAGTCGGTGGCCCCATTTCACTCCCCTGCCACATCTCCATACAGCCCTGCGGGAAGCAGAAGCTGGCCGCCGAGCTGCAGCCTCTGTTTGGCCCTGGGGTGAAGTGATGGGAGGAAGCTTCACCGGTTGAACTTGCACCTGTGGCGCAGCTCGGAAACGGCGCAGAAAGAAAAGGTCGATTGGCTCTCAGGACGCTCTTGCGATGGAATTATGAGGATTTAGTATATTGCAGTTCTCGGACCAAGAACCGAGGCTGACACCACCGCGCTAAGCTCGCCTATTTCAAAGCCAGCCCCGTTCTTGTGTGCCCGACCGACTTCCGAATTATGTTTGCTGAGTATTCCCAGTTCAAAGGCTGCAAATGCCCAGAGCTACTGGGGTGACGACCTTCTGGGGCGGCAGGTTTCCTCCAGGAATGGCAAAGCGATGCCACGCTGCATCTCCGTGCAAGGAAACGCTTGTCCCATTGAGTTTCTCCCTGCATTTAAGGCATAGGGGGCTCAGGGGGCGGGGGTCTGGTTCGTGAGAGGCCAGAGTGGGATTTCAGAACCAGCTTTCTCCCCACCCCCTCCCCGCCCCGCGCAAGATCCGAAAAGCCCAAGCCCTGCCCTCTGGGGTGCCTCAGAATAGCGCCTCCTCGGCGGGAGGAGCCGCTTTGGAGCAAAGCCATCATTTCTGCCCCCGTCGAAAGAAAAGACAGCGGGATGCCAAGTCGGGCAGCAGACTTAACTGGGTGGGTTGAGCTTGCTGGCGGGGGAGGGACAAGGGGGGCTCAGTATCAGCCGGCTGCTGCCATTTCAGAAATAAGAGACTGGGTGGTGCGGAACTAATACAGTATATGGCGCGGGAGTGGAATCAAAGTCCCGTCTGTTCGACGGCGCGGGCAGCCTCGCGGCTTCTTTTTCAAGGGGATGCTGGACGAAGGAGTTTCCCTTACTTCACAATGCACTGCAGATTATTAGGAGCTGGGCGTCTCCTCCCAGCCCATCCTATTAGAATTTCCTCATCTTCCCTGCGCAGCGCAAGCACCTAGAGTCAAAAACAAGATCCACTTTGAAATCAGATGCATAAATCCCGTTTGCTTCGTAGAAAAATGCCAGCGATGAAAGTTGGAATGCAAACTTCTAGATACTGTTTAGGGGGTGGGATTCAGATATTCAGTTCGACTTACCCCGCAGCCGAGGGCAGAGGTAGCCCTCTAGATTTTGCTGGACTCCCCACTCCGATTGTCCGCCCCCCCCCCAAGCAAGGGCTGATAAGAGTTGCAGTCCATCATCTGAATGCCTTGGCTACCACCGGCCTATGGGGGCAGCGCCCGGTTTCTGAATGGCGGGGGAGGAGATCAAGCTGTCCGGAAGTAATGTCCCTTCCGCCCCCATGTCCTCCCCCTCACATCAGCGAAATGCCCTAAAGGCTGGAAAAAGTCACTAGATGGGAGCGAATGCACTCTGCACATGTGCAGAGGAAGGCTGTTTTCCATGGTTCCACAAGCCCCAGAGCCATGCAGGCTGCCCCTGCTTGGCGCGGGGTTTTCAGAATGATGTAGACACTCAGAACAAGTTCGGAGGCTGAGCCCTGTCTCGTCTTAGGCTCTGAGAATGGGGAGGTGAGAAAGGGCCCACCCAGAGATCGTAGAATTTCCAGTTGTTTTTCCTGTCATAACTTCCTGAACTGTTTACAGCTTCAGAACAGGCAGAAATGTAACGGGTGGCGCTTTCCTACCACTCTTATCACCACGCTGCGAGATACAGCACCTGTGAGGTTTCTGCCTGTCCTGCACAGGAACCTATCCAGAAAAAAAGTTGGCAACCCTGAAGAGAGCGAAAGTATTCCAGGATTGGAGAATGAGGGAGTCTCTGCTAAACCTCTGCTTCTGAGTATATTAAACCTGCAGAGCAGGGGGACCTTCTCTCTAGCAGCTCCCCTCACTGCAGTATAGCTTCACGGCTCACTTCCGTCATTATATAACTTCCAGCCTCAGTTCTTCATCTGTAAAATGGGAACCATAGTGACCTACTGCTGTGCCGGAGACGACGCAGGCTGCAATATTGTGCCCGCTGATCCAGGACTGAGCCCCTGTTGAAGGGCTTACTCCTGCGTAAACATGCAGAAGATTGCGATCGAGAGCTATAACCCTACACCCGTTTGCCAGGGAATAAACCCCACGATGAGGCTTACTTGCGTATAAACCGGAGCAGAAGGAAGACTCCGGGGTGATAAGCAACATTTTGAGACTGAAAGGGAATTGGCCCTGCAGAACAGTCAAGGTAGGGTCCAGCACCCTAGAATGAGCTCCTCAGCCATTTGAACCCGGCTAGAGAAGCCAAGAGCCAAGCGAGAGGACCAGTTCGCAGCCCCGATTCTGGATGGGTCTCTCTGCATGCCGCCACTCCTGCCTTAGGGCAATGTTTGAAGCGGGAGAGAGAGACTGCATCTGCTCTGCCAAGGGAGCGAGCGTGCTTAGGAGCTGTGGTGTGAACAGCTAACGGAGGCAGCGGGGTTTGGCCAAGGTGCCTCCGTAGAGGGTCTCTCTCTCGGCTTAGTCTGGTCCTGATCTTGGGACCCGCAGCTCAGCCCTGCTATAGAGTGGGAACAGGATCCATCCTCTCCACCCTTATAATGGGGGAGGCTGGAAGGAGGTCAGTTCTTTAGCTCCCTGGCAGAAGAGCTGCTATCTAGGGGCTTGAGGGACTCACGGCTGCCTGGGACCTCGGACCACGGGGATTAGGAGCCCCACATCCCGCCTGCCCCATCTAAGCCAAGTGCCTGGCACGCTTCCCCCTCCCACCGGGATGCCTCCAGCGTTATCCGTCTAGGGTCACCTGCCTGCGATCCCCTCGCCACCGTCTCTGCAGCAAACACGCCTCCACCAGCGAAATGAAGAGCCGTCGGGTTTAAGGTAACGGAGGGCGCTGGCAGTGGACTCAGCTGTGAGTCCGTGCAGACACTTCCGACGACTAGGTGCTCGCCACAGACCTGGCAGATCCGGGGGGCAGAGTCTTCTCCCCTCCAACCTTCGCGAGGGTCGTCGTCCCCCCCCCTACTTGCCCAGTGGGAAGGGGAAGGGAGGGCTAGTTGGCGTTTTAGGTCTGGGAGACCAAGGCGACGTTGTTCAGCGTGGAACAAACCTCTGCATTGCATGAAGGGCGAATAGAGACATCAGCCGCACGCCCAAGCATGACAACTGGGTCGTAGAGAACTTGGGCATCTTATTCTCCCCCTAGAGAGAAACCCAGAGATCACTTCCCACCACGAGGGCAGAAATTCCTACTGGTGCGGGACGAGGCCCAGCCGTCGGGCTGGGCTGCAGGTACAAGAAAGGGCCAGAGCCCTGGAAGCCTATAGGGAGGGAAGGAAGGAAGGAAGGAGCAAGCCGGACTGCTGGTCTCTCGATATTTTTTATTGACTTTTCCAGAGGGTATTGTACACCAAATATCCCATTGGCAGTAAAGCGCATTCAATGTGTTTATAAGCCAAACAGTCACCTTTGTTTAAACAAACACAAGTACAAAGTCAAAAATAAAACCACAAAAATAATGAACCGCATGTTCATAACATACAAAAAATTGCCGCCTACTCAGTAGGTAACTACAACATTCCAACTGCTGAATATATTTATAAATTTTACACTTCTGTAACAAAAATAGACTTTTTGAGAAGTTCGGGGTTTTGTTTTGCTTTGTTTTGCTTTTTTGCTTACATTCTGTCTCCCGGCTCCTTTCCCCTTTTTCCTGTGTGTGTGTGTGTGTCTTCGAGCCTCAGAGTCCCCTCCCCCCCCACTTTCCCTTTTTTCACCTTAAGGCTAGATGCAAAGCATCCAATCGCAGAGTTGCATGACGTCAGCAGGGCTTCACAACAAGGCACCAAGACTTGGGACGTGTTTTGTTTTTTTGTTCTCAAAAGGAAAAACAACAAATCAAACCAAACGAAAACTTTTCGCCACGCGAGAGTGTTTCATCCTCTAGGTGATATTTACAAAGAACATCACACTCTGTTGACATGCTCAAATACATAGTTAAGTGCTGTTTTTTTTTGTTTGTTTGTTTCCTCCCTCCCCCACCCCACCCCCCAAAACAAGTTGTAAAACCCAGTACAGCTTTGTCGTCACGAAAAGAGCGAAAAATTACCATTTATACAAAAAAGAAAGAGCGCGCGCGAGAGAGATGGCCCTTCGTACTCCAAAGAACGCAATATGAATATGCAAAGAGGTTCTTCACGTCAAGAACCCAGAAGGAAAGCAAAGCCATGGCACATAATACAATATTACATTGTCTATGCATGGATTTTTTTTCCAAAGTCCCATTGCTCCCCCCTAAGGAATGAATTGCGGGCTGGGGGGAAATCATCGCGGAAGAAAAAAGACCTCTCTCGTCCATGCAGAACAGAAGTGGAGAGGAACTCCGGTGTCCGGGAGCTTGTGTCTTCAGGCAGTTGAAGTTGAAAGATAAGTCCCAACCCCAGCCCACACCCCGGCTGCTGGAAAGCTGGGGGGCCCGGGCTGGCTTGCGAGGGAGTCCACTGTTCCTCCACCAAGTGCCGGAGGAAGATTCGTTATCAGCACCCCACCCCACTTAGACGGGGTGGGTGGGCGTCGCGAAAGTCTTGGTGGTCGTTGTGTGTGTGTGTCCCCCCCCTCGCCCCCTTTTCTCCTCTCAGCAGATCTCGATTGTCCTGGGCGAGAAAGTGGAGGCCATGTCAGAAAGTGCAGAAGTCACTTGCGAGCCGAAGGGGCTGCCAAGGCCCCCGGGGGATGGGAACGGGGTGGCCGCCGCCTGGCTCTGGAAGGTGGAAGCATAGCTGGTGGCCACCGAAGGCGAGGGGAAGGAGGGGAAGGGCGACGTCACGGGGGAGGCGTATGAAGTCACGGGAGAGGCATAGGACGTCACGGGGGGAGAGTAGGAGGCCGGCCCCGGCGAGGGGTAGGAGGAGGCGGGGGACGGGTAGGAGGCGGGCGAGGCGGAGTAGGGCGCCAGCGGGGAGGCGGCCACGGAAGGTGCCGTCGAGGCGGCCGCGGCAGCGTGTCCCTTGTCAGCGGCCTTCTTGTCCTTCTGGCGCAGGTGGATCTTGGTGTGGCGCTTGCGCTCGTCGCTGCGCGCGAACTTGCGCCCGCAGATGTCGCAGGCGAAGGGCTTCTCTCCCGTGTGGGTGCGGATGTGCGTGGTGAGGTGGTCGCTGCGGCTGAAGTTGCGCATGCAGATGCGGCACTGGAAGGGCTTCTGGCCCGTGTGGATGCGGATGTGGCGCGTCAGCTCGTCGGAGCGGGAAAAGCGGCGGTCGCACGACTCGACGGGGCAGGCGTAGGGCCGCTCGTGGGGAGGGGTCTTGCTGGGCCGGTTGGGGTACTTGCGCATGCGGCTGGGCTTGACCAGCTGCGCCTGGTACGACCCCGGGAGGCTCTTGGGCTCCGCCGTCGAGCCGCCGCCGCCCCCGTTACTCTGCGTGGCAAAGGCTTTGATGGTGGACAGCGGCGTCAGCGACGGCTGCGGGCTCGGGAAAGGCTTCTGCTCCGCCGAGCCCAGGCCCAGGTCGCCCCCCGGCTGCTGCTGCTGCGGCGGCGGCGGGAAGAGGTAGTCCGGGATGATGGGCAGCTGGAAGGTGCTCTTGCCCGTCGGGTAAGCCGGCGGCGGGAAGGACAGCGAGCCCCCCGACGGGCTGGCGAAGGGCTGCTCCGGGAAGAGGTCGGCGCCGCCTGGGGCTGGGAAGGTGGGCGCCGCCGAGTAGATGGGGCTCGAGTCGCTGCCTTGCACCGAGCAGCTCAGCGCCGGGCTGGGCGAGGCGGACGACGACGACGGGATGGACGGCGAGGCGGACGACGACGGCGGCGCCGCGGCGGAGGTGGCGGGCGGGGTGGCCATGCCCACCAGGCCGCTGACCAGGCTGAAGAGAGGCTCGGGCCACAGAGGGGTGCTGCCCCCGCTGCCAGGCGCCGGCTCCAAGGAGAAGCGACCCGTGTACGTGATGGGCGGCAGGCGGGTGGTCTGGCTCGGGTAGCTGGTCTCCACCGCCAAGGGCTTGTCGCCGCTCAGAGAGATGTCGGGGAAAGTGTCTGCCGAGAGAAGAGCGGCCCAAGGTAAGTCCCCACAGCGCCGCCACCTCCTCCGTCCATCGCCACCCCAAAGGCAAGCAAGCATCGGAGCCACAGCTGCCTCCCCCCAGCTAGCTGATCATCTCGGGGCATCGCGCTCGCCTGGGCGGCCCCACTTCGGGGACTCCCCCCCCTTCCCTCAGGGCTCAGGAAGGATGGAGCGCTACATCTTGCTGCGCCTGGCGCGGCTCCAGCTGCCGGAGCTACCTGGCCCGGGCGGGTGACGCACGTCGGAGAATCTCCCTCCCTCCCCGCGCGCGCTCAGGCTAGCGGAGTCCCCTGCCCGACGGGGTGGAGGGCTGCCCCTCTGCCCCCCCATCCCGGGACGTGCCTCTGCCTACCTGCAGCGAGGTGCTCGTAGGACTGCTCTCCGCCTTCGCCCGAGGGGTTGAAGCTGCCGTTGCCTCCTGCTCCTCCGGCGCCGCCGCTCTCGCTGCCGCCGCCGGGGCTGAGGAACTGCGAGCCGGCTCCGGCCAGCAGCATGATCTCCTCGAGCTTGGGGTAGTTGGAGTCCATGGTGGGCGGCGAGTGCGGGAAGGAGCCGAAGGGATCGGCCATCTGCAGCGAGGGCAGAAGCTGCATCTCGGCCTTGGCCGCGGCCATGGGGGCGCGAGGGGGGGCGCTGGACCGGGGGCTACGGCGCCCGTGGGGAGGCGAGAGGAGCGGGGGTCGACGGGGTGGGCGCTGGCCTGGGGTTCCCCCTGGCTGTGCCCGCGGGAGACGCTGCGTTCCCTTCCCCCGCCCGGGGCTCCCCCTGGCTCGATTCGCTAGAAGCTCTCGGCTCCCCGCCCGCCCCAGAGCAGCCTCTATATATCGGGTCTCATCGGCCCCGCACCGCCCCTTTCCTGACGTACATGTCCAAATATGGAAGGCAGGAAGCCCTTATATGGCTCCCGGGCGCGAGGACCCCGCCTGGCGTGAGAGCCTGACACTGGGGGAAGCCGAGAAGGGGGGCTGCGGCCGGGCCCAAGGCGGGAGTCCCGCGGCCTGCCTGGGCCGCTTGGGCCCCTGGGGACCCCGTCCCTCGGCCCGGGCCTCGGAGCCGGAGCCTTCGGACCCCCCCCCGCGGGGTCCCCGCTTTGCAGTCTCCGCCGCGGCCCCGGAAGCCCCCGGACGCAGAGTCCATATAAGGCCATGCCCTTAAAAGGCCCTGTTCCGGCACGAGCCTTCCTGTTCCTTATATGGCAATTCCGGCAGGGGCGGGAGGCGAGGAGAGACCGGCGAGGAGGGAGGGGGAGGAGGAGCTGGGAGAGCCGCGGAGGAGCCCTTGGTCTCCCTGCTGCCCTGTGGGGCCAGGCGCTGCGGAGGAGCCTGATCGGCGCTCCCGTCAACTCCGCACCGCCGGGGTCCGAGTCGGGGAGCAGCCCTCCCGACCCCTCGTCGCCAGGGAGCGCGCGGGAGAACTAAAAGCCGGCGGCAAGTGCAGCGGGCAGAGCCAATAAGCGGCACCTTAGAAGCGCACCCACCGCCAGAGGGCGCCCGTCGAACTTCCTGCGGGAATAGCTTCCCAAGTTTGAAGCGTGCATTCTAGAACTCCGCTAAAGCGGATTAGTCGCGCTTTAAACGAGAATCAGGGCAGGCGAGGGCGAAAGGGTGGCTTTTTCCTTCTTTCTTGTCAATACGTGCATATGGGCGAAGTTAGGTCACTGCTGGGACCTGGGTGCAATCGGAACCGGGCAATAGTTCTGATTCCAAAATTAGTGATATGCATATGCACACGGATGTGATCTTGTATATGCATTTTAGGTGGATCGACATCCTCCTTGAGGTGTTTTCCAGAACTGGGGCTTCTCCCTTTTTATGCTTTCCTATTGCATTACGGCGGTAGCGTGCACGTGTTTCCTCGCGATACATTTCGGGGAGGCTGCTGCTGCCGACAGTCTGCCTTGTGCGGATAAGCACTACATGGCGGAGGCAAGGCAACCACTGAGACCACGTAGCATTGCTGCACCTTCTTCTTGCTCGGGATGGCAGCTTGCCAGAGACACTTCGCGCGCGCCCATTCTCACCTCAGGCGTTCATTTTCCCCAATTGACCTCTTAGAGAAGTGGTCGAGCCGCCTCAATTAATTTTGGTCTTGCCCCCCCCCCCATTTCCAAGGCGAATGCAAGGATTCGTTTTCACCAACTTGAAGCTGCAAGGCCTTAGCGATGTTTGCATATTCAGCGAGCTAAACAATTGTTTCCTCTGGGGCCAGTTTTGGGGGTGCCCTTTGTTCCTCCAGGCCGAGCCGGGCGCTTCGTCCAGCCTGGCCTACCCTTGTAATCTGCTTGGCTGGTTTGGGGGCGGGAGGTTGGAGGGAAACAGAAAGCAGAGCTTGTGCCAGCGCCAAGCACCCCGGGCGCGCACACTGCAGAAGGCTGCAGAGGCATCTCGTCAAAGGGAATTTCCTGATGATGCGAAATGCAGGGGAATCTCGGGGAGTTGCAAAGCAGGCGGCTCAGTGCTGCCCCCTGGCGCCCAGGGCCAGCTGCGACCGAGCGTCTCCTTCGCAGCTGGCTGGCCCTGCAAAATAGGCTGCTTGGCAGCAGCAGGTGGGATTCGCCCCACTCCCCAGCGCAGGCAGCCCAGGGATTCCTCGGTGCCAAGGAGAAGCCCCTGATGCTTCCCAGGCTTTCGGGTTTTTTCTTTTGGCTCTCTCTCCCCCGCTTCCCTCCCCCCCCCTTTCTTGGCATCTGCCCAGCGAGAGAACCTGAGACGCAGTGAGATCTCACTGAGCCTGCGCGGCCGCCTCTGCAAGTGCTTCCCCCGCAGTCCTGGGAGACTCGGCTCGGAGCTGGGAGCTGGAGAGAGGCTCCTGTGCTGGAATTAGGCTAGTGCTGCAGAGAGACGCGGAATCAGCAGCCCAGCCCAGCCCCCTCCGCCCCCTCCGCGCGCGGGGGCCGCGGCGGAGGAGGAATCCCTGCCACGGGAGGGAAATCCTCGGCATTCACAGCCTGGGCGGGAGGCGGAGGCGGAGGCTGCTGCGGGCCGGGCAGAGGCAGCCCAAGCCGAGGCATCCTTTGCCCACCTCCCCCCGCCCCACGCGGCTTCCCTTGGTGGGGAAGTGGATCATTAGCAGGGTGGTCCCCCCATTATTCTCTCTGTGATGCTGGATTTCACCCCCTTCCCCAGCACAACTCCTGATCTTAAGGGGCGCGTGATTTGGGGGGCGATCACCCATTTTTACGGATTCCATTGAATTCCCAGGCAGCAGCCAGCCGGCGTGCAAGAACCTGAGCGAGGATGGCTCCATACGAGCTTCGTTGGCATGAGACGTCCGAGCATCGCCCCCTCCCCAATATTTCTCCTCCCTCACTGCGCATGCCCAGGAGACCCCTATGTGTCGTCGCCTGTCGTGTGCTCTCCTGGCCACGTCACTCTGCGGGCTCTGGAGGCTCCCTCCCCGGCTTGGCAGCTGCTGCGGGATCCCTTCCCTCCGCGGCAGGGCGAAAGAAAGACAGGCACCCCCTCCCCGTTAGATTAGTCATTCAGCAGCGTCGTCTGAACGCGGCTCCGTTAGGGGGACGCTTTGCAGAGCAGCGTATACCGCTGCAAGATCCGGGTCCGGGGATGAGCCAAGGGAGTCCTTGCTTACGAAAGGAGCCCGCCTGAATAGACTATTCACGCTTGTAAGTCTCATTATCTAAACGTGTGAACAGGCCGCAGATGACCCTGCAGTTATATAGAGAGAAAAGGTGGGACCTGCAACAAAAGAGTCAAGATTAAGCAAAAATTAAACCTGCTTTAATTCTGCATGCTTCATTCCTTCTCCCCACCCCAGCCCACGACACTCAATATACCTTGGCTACTGAGCATGCTCAGTCCTCATAAGGCTGTTTATAAGCCCCTATGGGTTTGTTTGCTTTTAAAGTTGTCCTTCTGCCGACTTCCGGATTTTCCCACATAACCTCCCACTTCTTTCTCAGTGGCCCCATTTTGGCCGCATAGTCGTTGTCACTCAGAGCATAAGATTGCTGTTAGAGGGAGCCATGTGTGTACACCCCCACACCCCTATTTACCATCTTTTATTGTATGAGATTTTGGGGCAGTGTACAGCAAGAAACATGAACAAAAATAAGAAACTATGCTATAGGGAGAAACTGAAAGTGTTTGACTATCAGAAATTCTGGAAAATGTGGATGGGATTGCATATGATGACATGCAATCATTACTTTATCCCTAAACATGGTGCAAGGAAGGTGGCCTTTCCTCAAGAACAGCTGGCCACATACTCAGGCTGCAGTGAGAGAAACGGGACAGAATTCTGGCTTTAGAAAGTATCGTGGCATATTTTTAAACTGCTTTTATAAGTGGTTAAAGCTATTATATCATTCCCCCCCTCCTTTACGGACTTGGTATTTTAAGCAAAACATTTGGCTTTATAGGCATGAAAGGCTATAAGGTGATCTGTGGTGTACATGCAATTTAAGCTTAGTTCATACAATGAGTTGGACACGGAGTTAAGCCATGTGTGAGAGAGCTGGCTGAAGCTGAGTGCCCCCATGGCAACCTTCCAGTGCTCCATAAGGTCCTTGTTGGGTGGGCTGAGATGTGGCAGAGGGGGCTGAGGGGGAAGGGGGCCTCCTCTCAAATGGGGCAGAGGAAACGTATGTGAATGGGGGATCTGCTCATAGAAGGAGCTTCCACTCAGCTTTTTTGTGTGTGTGACCCATCATCTCAGCCTTCCTATCTGCACAACAGCCGACCCCATTCAGCGGGGCTCCCCAACCCTTGGTGGAACAATGCTAGGTGCTAGGAAGGCTGTTGTGGGAACCAGAAGGTGAGGAAGTCAGTTTGCACCAGGCATGCTGAATTCTGAATCCAACCCACTACATTTTAAATTCATTTTTCAGTTATATCAGAAAAGCTATATCATATCACTCTGTCTGATTATTTATTCATCATTTTTCCATTGTTTGATACCACAGGAAACCTATATTCTTATACTAAATTTTTAAGTGTTTTATTAATTTAATGGCCCATAAACCACAAAGCAAAGACAAAAACAAATGCAGTTGAAATAAAGATGTCAAATGCTGTGATACCATCCATCCAGAAGAGGGCACTCTTCTCTGTGATTGGGGGACAGGGAAATGCTGTGAGGTAGCACAGTGAAAACAGATTGCACTTGCTGTAAATTAGAGTGCGCACACACACACAGAGCTTTTTTTTATGTTCTAGACTTCCTACTCAAAGGTCAAAAGGGGGCGAAGAATGACCATACTGCTGCAACCACTGGGCCAATCATGTGGCTCAGATTTACATGTTGTTACCTAAAGCAGGTGAGCAACCTATAAAATTAACCCATGATACCAGACAGCGCAGACGACAATCTGAAAGCATCATTTGTGATTCCACTGTTGAAAACTGAACAGGTCTAGCTTTGTAAGCTGCTGGGATGGGAGAGTGCCCTGGCAACCAGATGCAAGTTGATCTGAGTTGGAGCTGGATACAAGGGAAATAAATCAATAAGCTCACAAGCTGCTAAAATCAACAGGAAATTTTGCCGCTGACATCACTGAGATGTGGAAGTTGCCACATGTGTGTAACACAGAGAACATGCAAAGACAGGCTTGAACATGCACACTGTTTTCCAGAAGTAGCTCAAAGGAAATGAAGGAAGGGAAGGGTTCTCGGGCCCCCAAACCTGCTTTTGTGTTGTTGAGACAGGAGACTTGGAAAGCAGGAGAACTGCAGATTACACATTAGCTCTTGTGCAAGGGGCTGGGGATGCAGCTTCCTGTAGTGTGGCAGGGAGGGGAGTAAGCTGTTATTCTGCCCTTGGTTGTAAAGATGTCTACGTAGGCTGTAGGTTGCACTTCCATCTACATCTCCCTGTAGAGGGATTGAAAGAAATCCTCATCTGCCAGCATTGTAACATCTGTCAGAGGTAGATTCAGGAGGCTCGCCTCTCTCCCTTTCCAATAAATCCCTGTTTCCTGCCCTGCGCTGAAAACAAAACGGATAAAACTAGGCCAGGTATTTTTTTTGGCCTAATTCAGGTCACATTCTAATAAGTTTAATAAATAATCATAATAAATCCCAAAGGTATGAGGAGAAAAAACCCATTAAGGCTGTTTGTAATGCCATGTTTAAGAGCAGACCAGAACCTTTTATCCATTTCCTCTGTTGATTTCTAACGCATTTGCTAATCATCTAATTTGTTGCTAATGTTAATTAGCAAGCATTGGACTGAGCTCTTCCTACAAATAGCATTTCTCTAGTACAGTTTTTGATGCGTTTCAGATTTATTGTCCCTTCCTCATTGAATCCTTTCCTGAGAACTGTTGCATAATGACTAATGCTTGATCCTGTGCATGTCTACTCAGAAGCAAGTTCTACATTCCTCAATGGAAACTGAATCAAGTCAACGCAGAGATACTTTTGTTCAGCGGAACAGCTAATTCAGAGCTGAGTGCATGACCTACCTTGCATGGGACTGTAAGAGAGGTGCTTGGGAATACTGCTGGATTCAGCATTACTCAGGTGACAGCTGTGTTTCTCCCCAGTTTCAGATGGGGAGAAACCCCATTCGGATGATGTGCTAGTTCAGGGATGTCCAACTTCCAAGAGACTGCGGTCTACTCCCACTATAAAAACACTGGCAGTGATCTACCCCATTGGATTAACCAAAGTTGTTCAGCTTTTATTGGGGAGTCAAACCCAAAGTTGACCGGGAACAACTGACCGTTAGATCGCGATCGACCAGTTGGACATCCCTGTGCTAGCTGAACTAGAGAAGGGAATCTGACCATTGTTATGCATGCTTTGGTTATATTCGGGGAGAGATTTTATACAGGTGGTGAGGTGCTGGGACTTTCGATAGGAGGAAACCCTCTGATAAGCAGAGTGGCCCGATCTCCTACTCTGGAGTAACATACTCACCATGCTGCCTCTGAAATAAAGGGGTAAGTGTAGGCCTCTGATGATTTCCAGTCTTGTGGGGACTGCCTGCTCCCCAGGTTATCTGACAGTTTTGAGTAAAGAAAAAAATCATTAGCACTCACTCCCATGTTTGTGTGCATCATAGTTCAGTTTAAGAGCAACCCATGAAGTTCTCAGTTCAAAGCTCATTTCAGCATGAGGGGGTTTTAGGCAGCCTACTATCTCTCAGTTTCTGTTCTTCATTTCCTAATATAGGAATAACAACACCGCCTTGTTTTATCTTGCTTATTTAAGGCATGTGACTCCAGCTCACAATGGTTCCCAGGAGAACAGTTTTCACCTAACACACACAAAAAAGAAAAAGAAGCAGACTCAGCCCCAGGCAAACCTCTCAGGTGAGCAAATGTTAGAGATGGCACACCACAACCAAAAAGGCCCTGTCTCAGGTCACCACCCGTCTCATCTCTGGTAGTGGATGGAGCCAGAGAAGGGCCTCTGGCGGTGATCATAATACCTAGGCAGATTCAAGTGGGAAACTTTGGCCCTTAAGATACCCTAGTTGCAGACTTTAAAGGTAAAGGGACCCCTGACCATTAGGCCCAGTCGTGACCGACTCTGGGGTTGCGCGCTCATCTCGCTCTATAGGCCAAGGGACCCGGCGTTTGTCCACAGACAGCTTCCTGGTCATGTGGCCAGCATGACTAAGCCGCTTCTGGTGAACCAGAGCAGCGCACGGAAACGTCATTTACCTTCCCACTGGAGCGGTACCTATTTATCTACTTGCACTTTGACGTGCTTTTGAACTGCTAGGTTGGCAGGAGGGTCACAGACTTTAAATTACATCAAATGTTAAAACCAATCAATAAGGATGTGTGCTCAAAACCAGACTGGGAGCCAAAGTGGTTGTTTCAAAACTGATGATATATGATCCATATTCCCAGTCCCAGTCAGAAATGCAGCCACGATGTTTTGAACCACCTACGGTTTCCAGACAGTCTTCAAAGGCAGCTGTGTGTACAGAACATTGCAATAGTCCCAGCAGGACCAGAGCATGGATAACTGTGACCAAGCTATTTCTATCTAGTCAGAAGTAGCCGCAGCTGGTGCACCAGCCTAAGCTGTTGAGAGATGCTTCATAGCCTGAGAACCACTTGGGTCTCCCAATACAAGGTTGGATCTAATAATAATACCACCAGACTGTGAACCTGATCCTTCAGAGGGGGTCGTAATCCCATCCAGAACAGGTTGAATGCCACCATCCACCTTCCAGGTCAGATGATCTACCATTGACAGTAGTTCTGTCTTGTCTAGATTGAACTTCTGTTTATTGGCCCTTATCCAATCTATTACTGATTCCAGGCACTGGTCCAGTACTTACAGAGTTTCACCTGAATTTGTTGAAAGGGAGACGGGTTGGGTGTTATCAGCATACTGATAACACGGCACTGCATATCCTCAGATGACCTCACTCAACAGATTCATGTAGATTGAGGGACACATTTCCTTCCAGGCAGCAGCCTTCCAGGGGTCAATGCCAGTGGTGGGTGGGCCCAGAAGGAAAAGCAGGCAGGGCAACAAAGGTTCATTTTCCCTTCGTACCACAGACTTCTTTCTACACACCCACTTGCACACCCCTCTCTATTCTCCAACCAGAGAAGCAAGTGGCACTGTCAAGAGTTAAAGGACACACAAGATAAGAAGAGTGCCAGATCAGGCCAGAGGTCCATCTAGTCACAGTGGCCAATCACATGTCTGTGGGAGGCCTACAAGCAGGACATGAGAGCATCAACACTCTGCCCACATGTGTTTCCAAGCAACCCGTATTCAGAGACATACTGCCTCCACCACTGGAGAGAGAACATCGTCAGGCAGAAACACTCATGGGGGTTGGAGAAGGGGTGTGTCTGGGGGGTATATGGCCTGAGGAGAGTCCAGAGGGCCAGATTAAGAGGCCTGGAGGACCACATTTGATTCCCTGTCCAGGCCTGACATTCTGGCACACCACAGCAAAAATGCCATGGGCCAAGGCGATAGTTCCCCAGCACCACCTTCTGGAAATGGCTGTCCCAGTGGGAACGGGCCACTGAACACTATGGTCTCAATCTCCATCTCAGACACATGGTCCGTAAGGTTATGATGGCTGATGAGAATGGAAGCTGCTGAGTGATCCAGAAGAATTAACGGACACAACTTCTTGGTTTCCTGCACTGAAAGAAAGCCCCTTTTTCCTGCTGAAATTCAGCCGGGGAGCAGAGCAACCATCTTCATACCTATATAATGATTAGTATCAGCCAGCATGGGTTTGTCAAGAATAAATCTTGCCAGAATAATCATCTCTACCTGATCTTTGAAGATCCTCATTAGAGGCCCTGCTCTTCCACCAAATGAAGCACCAAATGAAGGAGAGTGCTTCCACCAAGTGAAGCAAGGCAGAGGAGGCCTTTTTGGTGGTGTCACACCAGTTATGGAAGAGCCTTCCTGGAGGGACTGGTCTGGTGCCATCTTACAGTCTTTTTAGCATCCACCCCAGGCCTTTTAAACAGCTAGCTAATAAGCTAAATGTCATGGGGACACTTGGTTAAATGCTTTGCTGAGATCATGATAAAATGATAAATTACTGATCCACAACTTGAAGAAAGGTCATTTCCCCCTGCTGTGTTTCATCAGAGAATTGGGAAGGGATCTTCACTGCCCCCTACATTTTTGGTTTCCCTGTTCCTGCAACATCCCCCCAACTCCTGTTCATGAAGCTGTTAATCTGCGTATGTGTGCTCATCTGCGCATGCACGATGGCTGTGAGGGTTATGTTCACATTACCGTTTACTTTGCATCCAGTTTTCTAGCCGGATTGACGCTGGTTTGATTTAAAAAATATCAAACAGCAGTATCTATCAAGAATTGTAGCTAACATGTGAATATGGCTTCAAATACTGGCAGTGGGAGTACACTGGATGCGGAGCAGGTCCTAATGTGAACATACCCATTGTCTACTGTGAGGGGACTGCCATCGGAACAGGGGAGGGAGGCAGGGGGGCCGTTGGGATACAGAGAGCCTCCGAAACTCCTGAGGAGCAGTTCCTCTTCCAGCAGTGGGAAAAGCCACACCTCCAGTGGAGAAGAGAGGGAAGGGTCCAGTCAAGCGAGAAAACGGCTCAAGGATGCTGCTGAGAGCCCCAGCGCCTCTCCTCGCCAGGCTGGCCAGGAGGGCTTGCGCAGAGGGATGAAACGCAAGGAGGGGAGGAGGAGGCTTGGGGTGCCGAAGTTCTTATGTTGGGGGAGAAGCCAGAAAGGGCCACTCCCGGATTCTGCAAGTGACTAAGATGGATATGAACTTTGTAGATCTGCACTGTAAATAGTTTGCACAATAAAACCTGTAAAAGACAGGTCGGAGTTCTGCCTGGTTGCTCACGAGCAACCACCATCAGCATCTGACACCTACTGTAACACTCTTTGTTTTTATTATTATTACCCTTGTTAGTGGTGATGGGGACTGGGTGAGCTCTTCAGAATGAGCAATCTAACCTTTGTGTTTGAGCACTAGGAGGGATGATGAAGGCTAATTGACTTTAGCCCTGGTTTTTTTTGGTATTGTGAACTTGAGGTCTGAATAGGAAAAAGTTTGCCTGAAAGGGGTTTCTGTTGGTGCTAGGAAATGCAACTGTGCAATGACTGTGTGTATTTAATCATATATGCATCTATCGTGTATTGATCTATTTTGTTGTGCCTTAGAGGAGAAATTGTTTTTCTGCCGTAGGCTTATTGTTGCTTTACAGTATGCGGGTTTTTTGGGGGGGGGGTTGAGTTGGCATCCATCTGTCTCTAGAGATAATGGGAGGCAGACTTGTTTGGAAGGGGGGAATATAATATGTTTGGGGTTGGATTAAATGGCTTTGGGGGCTCCCCTCTAAGCCTGTGATTGTATAGCTATAGCTGAAAGATTTCTGCAGAAAAGGGGACAGGAACACTTTGTCCAGCAATAGCTTTCTAGAAGTGGCATCACAGTCACTAGGAGAGGAAGGGATGGAAGAGGTAACAAGGTTAGGACTATGTGAGTGTCAGGTTTCACCTCTCACCTCCTGGTAAACAGCAGCTACGTTGTTGCTGTGGCTTTGCCCCACCAGATGGGTCACTCTTTCCTGGAAGGGGACTGCATAAATTATCTGACCAGTTTCTTTGGTAAGTAAGCAGCCTAGCCAGGTCTGTTGAGTATTGCTTGGTTATGTAAGCTTTAGCGGAAGTGTTGTGATAGAAGCTAATTAGCTGTAGATGCTTCTGGAAGGTAAGCTGAAGGGGGCATGTCTCTTCTCCCCTGGCTGAAGGTGATGGTATTGCAGCTTGAAGAAAAGCAACAGTAAAGCAATCTCAGGACAAAGAGGCCTGGTTTGCTGTGTGGGAGAAACCAAAGCAATGGCTTTGGTGCCGCTGGTCCCCTGCCCCCAAAAATATAATGTTTCTCTTGGAGGGATAATGATGGGACACTTCCATTTTATTCTCAGCCTCTATACCTGTGTAAATAAACAGAAAACATCACGGAAAACATCACCAGTCTTCAGTGATCTTCATTTCAAGGAAACCAAGCCCAATGCAGGCCCTGGGAGCCCTGAAACTTGTCATAACATTATGTCTGCTGCATTTCCACAGTCCACTAAGAGAGCAATTTGTTTTTTGAAAATATTATTTATCGATCTACTGTACATGTATGGCTGCCCCAAAACATCAATAATTCGGGTGACATACAAAAATTAGAAGAATCAAAAACATTATGGAAAAATACCATACAAAACAATAAAAGCAGCATAATCATTGTTATTTCTGGCAAGTATACAATAAAACATGAATCACAGAACTGAGAAGCTCGTATTATAAACTGCATAAACACTCCCCTTGTGCTTCTTCAGTTTGACACACTACTTTCTATCTATTCCTATTCTCTTTCTGTCTCTGGTTTCTGACTGTGGTTTTGTTGATTTCCTTTCCCTTATGAGTCTGCATCTCAGGAAGCTGCAGTCAATTGTGAATTCCTTGCAGTACATTTAAGGCATGTATTTTGACACACAAATGGACTGTTACTGGTTTTGTGTAGCACTGGCGCATAACACCGCAAGGCCATTAGCAGCCAGTAAACATATCCATCCAGCATCATTTGAAAGCTCTTTCTCACCTTGCTGATATTAGCATGAAAAGAAGCTGTATTGGCTGGGTGGATGCTGGCAGGCAAGACATGTTGGCTGCCTGCGCAACTGACCATTCGCCTTCTGTGACAAGTATATGACCTCTGATACCACAGGGGGCCTTCCGGCAGTCAGAGTTTTGCGTGGCGAGTTCCCGCCCCCCACCAGGATAAATAAAGACACGAGACACCATAATTTAAGGTTAAATGGGCAAATTAGGCCACAACTTTATTGAATTCAGGAATGAGAGGCATTGGCTTAGGCATTGGTCCTAACGACTATCCGGCTCCAGCCCATTTGCTGGAGACACGGGGAAGGGTTAACACTATATCGGGGGAGTCTCCTGCGGAGGCACGTCGACTAGGAGCTCCCCCGGGTCACCGCTCGGGGGCGTGCCTTTGGCCCACACCTCCATAGGCTTCGGACAGGGCCACGCCCCCCGCAGTCCTTTAACAGACCACCCTTCGCTCGCTGGGGGGAGGTGATGGCGTTCCTCCCCCCCACATCCTCTTAACCCCTTCTTACCAATGCCTACCGCCAATCCCAAGAAGTTGTGACGAGTTGCTACGAGGTAGGCGAAAAACCAAAAGGCCAGAAATTGCCAATTGGGAAAAATTCCTACCATGCCCCTTGTGGCGACAGACCGAAGTCCATAGCAAAGTCAAAGACCTACCTAAAGCCTACTTAAAGGGAGGGAGGGTGGGAAAACGTGAGGGCGAGCTGGCGAAAAGAGGGCGAGCCCCCTCCGCGCCGGCCCTAAGTAGGGCAGGCCACGCCCCCCCCAGCCAGCTGATTGGCTGGCTGGGGGGGGGGGCAGACCCGGCTGGGATTCCCCTGCTCTTGCAGGGGCTGGAACCAGCCCCCGCTCACGTGGGGTGGGCGTGAAGCCCGCAACCCCACCTCCTGGGCAGGCCGGAAGTGGCTTTGCAGGAGAAACTAGGTTTGTGCAGTTAAAGTGGATAAAAGCACTTTGTTGCCCTAGCACAGCAAATCCACTTTAAAAACCACCACCACCACCCTGATGTTTTTTGTTTGCAATTTGGAAAGTGACAAGGAATTGTAGTGAAAAGAGTGGGATGAACCAATGATTAATGTGAAGAGCTGGGTACAGTCCAATGTCTCCCTACCTTTTCAAAATTAGATTTGTAAGTGGCTGTTTGTGGCACCTGTTCCTTTATCTCAAATGTGCCATTGGAACTTACTATTAATATGGCAAAGGAAAGAAATGAGGCTGAATGCCTTGTCTGTACAAGGGACAACACGCCCTGTTCCGCCAGGCTGTAAATGTTTCCACTCGAGGTTATCATAAATAGTTCGGTCTTTAAAAAGAAGAGGAAGAGCGATGCTTCTGCAGTACATTTGTTTCCAGACTGCTGCATCACCACCAGAAATAAGCATTGTGGTTTCTTGCTACATCTCAGTCACCCTGACACAGGAAATGCTGCTCTCCGCTTCTGTCACATTTTCCACAAGGCTGAGAAAAAAAATCAAGATTCAATGTGATCAGCTTAAGGAGAAAGAAAACAAAAGGAAAACATCACTCACAGGACACAGACTGACATACCAAAAGGAAAGGAAAAAAGACGAGTCCTTCCTATTGTCTGCTCCCTAAATCACTGCTGGCCAGCGACCTGCCTTTTGTATCTTCTTGGGTCTGATTACTCAATCTGATCACATTTTCTCATTGGCCATGTGGACTTCTCTCTACCCTTGGGGGGTCATGGCACATACACTGTTGTCATCAGGAACTGGTGGTAATAGTTGTTTTTCAGTGGCATCCCTGAATGCCAGTCACATTTTGATGTACTCAGGAGCAGATGGTCTGAAGCACTACAGTGCAGTTTGCTTTTCTGCAAATTACGTAACAAGCCAATTGCAATCAAACTGGGACAAGACGTAAGATTTGTGCTGCCAGCTCTGATCTGTGGCCTTGGAGACACTCAACATTTGACAGTTGTGCCTTGGGCTGGTAGATGTCTGTGATTTATTTATTATTTGTTCCCTCTGATTTGTAGCCAACGCTATTCAAAGAGCTTGGGTTGAGAAGCAACACAACCAACCAACCAAAAGATAGCCAGCTCCTGTCTACACAATGTAAAGGTGTGTCTGTATACAGGTTAGATCAGGGATAGACAGTGTGGTGCCCTCCAGGTGTTGTTGGATTATAACTCCCATCAGCCCTGACCATTGGCTACGCTGGCCGGGGCTGATGGATGCTGTAGTCCAACAACATCTGGAAGGTAACACATTCGCTACCCTTGGGTTAGATAGTGACTTACTCAGAGCCCTCCTATTGGCTTCATGGCCACATGGGGATTTGAACTCAGGTCTCCCCCTTCCATCACTTCATTCACTACACCACACTGGCTCTCTGGCTAGCTGCCCGATGCCATAGTTTGACAGAGACCATTTCTGCAGAACTTATGGTCTGAAGTGCTATTCTTCTCATTCATACTCTGGCCAGATTTCCCTCTTGACACAAAATTGCTCAATATGCTGAAAAAAGAGGCCATAGCTTTGTGTTCTAGCCCTCCTCACCACCACCATAAACTACAGAAACAACATTAAAAAGAGCAACAACTACACTGCATCTGTTTTCTTGGGGGTAGGACAGTGGATCTGGCTGCGCGGCAAATCATTTTCTCTCCTACCTCTCGCAGGCCAAGTATGACATGCAGGCTGAGTCTCACCTGACATCACATGAGCTTTTTTGCCTACAGGGGTCTTTGGCAGACCCTCTCAAAGACCCTCTCCCTCGCGGCAGCTAAAAAAGCCAATGCAATTCTGGGCTGCATCAATAGGAGTATAGCATCTAGATCAAGGGAAGTAATAGTGCCACTGTATTCTGCTCTGGTCAGACCTCACCTGGAGTACTGTGTCCAGTTCTGGGCACCACAGTTCAAGAAGGACACTGACAAACTGGAACGTGTCCAGAGGAGGGCAACCAAAATGGTCAAAGGCCTGCAAACGATGCCTTATGAGGAACGGCTAAGGGAGCTGGGCATGTTTAGCCTGGAGAAGAGGAGGTTAAGGGGTGATATGATAGCCATGTTCAAATATATAAAAGGATGTCACATAGAGGAGGGAGAAAGGTTGTTTTCTGCTGCTCCAGAGAAGCGGACACGGAGCAATGGTTCCAAACTACAAGAAAGAAGATTCCACCTAAACATTAGGAAGAACTTCCTGACAGTAAGAGCTGTTCGACAGTGGAATTTGCTGCCAAGGAGTGTGGTGGAGTCTCCTTCTTTGGAGGTCTTTAAGCAGAGGCTTGACAACCATATGTCAGGAGTGCTCTGATGGTGTTTCCTGCTTGGCAGGGGGTTGGACACGATGGCCCTTGTGGTCTCTTCCAACTCTATGATTCTATGATTCTATGATTCTACTAAGGAGCAGAGCTTTGAATGGGACTTCTGACAATCAGCTGACTGGCGGTGCCTGCAAGCCCCATTTTGGCTAAGCCGGGTTTTACCTGTCCACGTGGGCAGGTGGGCATGGCTTGGCTCAAAGTCGCCTCATGGGTCAAATGAGGCCTAGCTGGCCTGATTAGGCCTGTGGGCCAGAAGTTCCCAACCCCTGCTGATCTGATTTTGATGAAGTTCCTATTAATGGGTAGGGCAATTACATTTTGCTTAGCTATGAATAGACACACTCTAACACACACCACAGAGAAGGGTTAGCCAAACCTCCCAACACTCTGTCTTACCCTTTACCAGCAAGACTGAAGACATTAAATAGGCAGTTTTTTCTGCCATGAAAAGTGTCTTGTTTCCAACTTAAAAGCAACTGGCACCAAAAATACTGTAGTAACTCCATCCCATCAATGTTTGCATGGCAAGTACAGATCAATGAGCAACAGCTGCTCTGGATCTACACGGACTATCTGGCGAATGGCTGGTGAGCCCCCATGAACCTCCAAATGTTCTTGGACTCCCAACTCCCAGTCAGATCCAGATTTTCACTGTTTGAAATATGGCAACCCTAGTCCACACATGCAACAGGGCTCTCCTCCCCTCGCTTGCCCCTAAGTCTGCCCCGGAGGGTCGGGGGAAACAGGTTTCAGGAATGCTAGTCAGTGCTTGTTCATTTGGAGGAAGAAAGGTTTGGTTTTGTACAACAGGAAGTGCTGTGCTGATTAAAGAAGGAAGGAAGCCAGGCTCCTACTGGCCATACTAGGCTGGGCCAACCCAGAAGCTTCTGAGTGCTGTCAGTTGCACAGGCCAAAGAGCTACACCATGGCTCTTTATATGCCTGAAGGGCTCTGAGGTCGAACACTCATAGGCAAACAGAGAAAGCTCGCAAGAATTGATCTTCAGGCTTTGGTTCAAGACTTGGGTCCTTTGTGCCTTCAGACTTACAATAAGTCTCAGAGCTGCCATTTTATTGCCTTTTTCAACATTAATGGAACACTTGTTTTTCTTAACGACATGCCCTGGTAAGCCGAGCTGCCACTTTATTTTCTGTTTCCTTCCTCTCCTTAATGTGGGTATTGAGATATTTCCTCCACGTTTTGGAGCCTCTGTCAAGTACTCTGAGATCTTGGCATAAACAAATTAATTAAGCCTTACGACACCCTGACATGGTAGGTCAGCACGGCTGAATCTAATTACTTGGCATTCTTTTTCATCCAAATGTCTTTCAACTTGTCAAAGGCATTTGATCTCCTCAAGTTCAATAGCACATCTAAGGTTTGAAAACTAACCTTTTGAAAAATATTGGCTTTAAAAATATATCCGACTTGCATTATTTAAACCATCAACCACACAGATTTGTTTTTAAAGGAATTGTCTTGGTCTGAGAAGATTAAAGGCGTTTCACAGATTTAACACAAGTGTGATATATAAGAGAGCCCTTAGCTCTCGCTTTACCTTGGCACCCCCTGTAGGAGCAGGGTCACGAGAAAGACTGATTTTGCTGGCCATATAAATGCTTCACCTTGGATACTTGGGGTTAAACCCACAATAGAATGGCTCAATGGATTGTTAGCTGCTGCCACCTATGGAAGAGCAGGATTCTTACTGCTGCCAGCCTAAAAGACCTATGGCAAGGATGTGGGGTGAGATACTGGTCACATCCAAGCATGCTCTTTACATCTTATACCACTTTAGCAGTCATAGCTTCCTCCAAATAATTCTGGGAACAGAGGTTTGTTAAAGGTGCTGTGAGTTGTTAGGAAAAATCTTAACAAACTGCAGTTCCCAGAATTCTTTGGGGGGAAGCCATGATTGTTAAAGTGGTATAAGAAGGCTTTAAGTGTATGGTGTGGATGTACTTTCTGTAGGTGATTCAGAATGCCCTTGGGTCAAATGACAGTGTTGTATTTTTAACCAAGCAATTTAACTGCCTGAGAAACTGACACAGTGGCCTAAGCTTCATCAGACTGGTGTGAAACAAAGGTCAATGCTGAGTGCTTATTCAGGAACCAAAGAAAAGGAAGGATGGCAAGAAGGAAACTTGGGTCTTGGGATCTAACAAAAGGTCAAAATTGTGGAAATTTCCTCTGATTCCTAAACTTCTCAATAATCTGTGACATCAACACAATGAACTACACAATGTTTCACAGACCGTTAAAGTGGGACATTGCCCCCAGTCCACAGTGAATGGTTGATTGGTTTGATTAAATAAAATAAATAGAAAAGAATCCCAAGAAAATTAACAGCGACAGGTCTCTACAAATAGCAAATCTGGAAATAGTAAAAAAATCAAGTCCTCTGTCTGTTTTTAACTTCCACGTGCATACAACTGAAACAGGCCAGAGAAGCAATCAACACTTACCCCAGCATCTGAGGTGTTCCTCTGTGGTTTGAGAGTGTGAATGGAGATGTATTGACATTTCTGGACAGCATTTCGTTCAGGCATAGGCAAACTCTGGCCCTCCAGATGTTTGAGAATACAATTCCCATCATCCTTAGCTAACAGGACCAGTGGTGAGGGATGATGGGAATTGTAGTCCCAAACATCTGGAGGGCCAGAGTTTGCCTATGCCTGATTTAATTTATAAAAGTAAGAGGTACAAACAAAAATAAGAAGTCATAGCAATGTTTTTCTCTTCCACATTGCTGTGCAGGCTAGGGCCATCACTAGGAATTACGCACCTGCCCAGCCCGCTTCTTTACAGAACATAAACTCCAGCCTTATGTTCCCAGGATGAGCAGATGAAGAAAGCTGGGTGGGGGGGGGGATGTGTGCCAGACCACCCCTTGCCCATAAGGGCCTGGCAGGCTGTAGGTTCATGCATGCTAAATGGGGAAAGGACAAAAACAGGAATGTGTTATACCCTGTGAGGTTCGCTCTGTGCCTGAGTGCTGGTTTGTGCTTATTGCTAGGCATCAACCCTTGCCTTGTTCTCGACATCCTCTCTTTCTCTGTACAGTGACTATAAAGCTTAGAAATAACACAACACGAAGATCTGAAATGTCTGCAAATCTAGCTGGCAGAATTGAAACTGCAAGGGGAACCTTTACTTCCTGGTTTTGTTTTGTTTTTGTTTGTTTTAAATTAGACTTTGCACTTAACTTTTGATTAGTGCCATTTTGGAAAATATTTATTTACACTGAGCTTCAAGGTGGTATTCAACACATCTTAGAAATATAAGCATGAAACACGACTATTACAATGCAAAGAAAATGCAGGTAATAACCTGTTATAAGAATTTTAAGGTCAAAGTGGGAAACCTCCCCATTGTCTCTTTCCTCACAAATCCTGTCCTCACAAATCCTGTCTTAAGGGCACATTCAAGATATGAACAGGGTGTGAGCCTGTGACCTGTGACCTATATTCAGGAATTAAGTAGTTATAATAACAAAAGAGTGGCCAAAACCTAGATAATGCAACCAAGTAACTTGCCAGACAGGAGATAAACGCACTCAGATTTCTGTTGTAGACCGCCTTTTCTGTGATGTAGGTATGATGTATCTGGGGGGTGGTCTTGGGCTACAACCCTTCTGTGATGTATGTATGGGGTGGTCTTGGACTCCAGGGCGGGCAATTTAAAATGTCTATATAAGGGCGGGCACACCTTTGTTCTGGGTCATTCTCCTCTCTCCTGCGTGTGTGGGAGCACCCTGTTGCAACAGTTAATAAAGATCAGGCTTACTAACTGCTTTGCTTCTTAATATTCTCTGATTGGTCTCTGTTATTTTCTCCTCCCGATAGAGAACCTAAAAAGAGGACTCTATATGGGCTCTTGGGTACCCCATAAGCGAAAAAGAGCAGTTTTTTTCTTACATCACGACACTGGTTCAAGCGTTTGCTGCTCCCTTAGTCTTGAGATGTTGGGAACTTCTGCATGAACAATATGAATTCACTGAGTGAACAGTGCTAAAGGCAAGATCTGTTTCTATCTGCAGAGGAAATTAATCAACTTCTCCACCACCTTATAGATTCAGCCTACACATGTTACCCTACAAGGGAGGGTGGAATAAAAACGCTGAGCCTTCAGCCAAAAGAAGACAAACTCAGTGCATGGAAAGAGTTTATCTTTATTGCTGAAGCATTAATCTAGAGGCCCCAGTGGTTATCTCCGAAAAGATGGGACCCCGAATACAAAGATCAAGACACTTTTATGACAATTACATGTGTGATCACCTCGTGCATGATCCTTTTCAGCAATATGATTGGATAATTGAAAGCTGGGACAGCTTGTGGACCGCTAAAACTAATTTCATTGTTCAGAACAGCCTGCCCCTAATTACTATGGCAACAGGTATCTTTAAGCAAGCTCATACAAAAGGTTGCTTTTCTTCTATCTGTTACAGGAAGCCTATTCTGGGTCAGGAAAATTTATTGCTCTCCTGACTTTGATGCTAGCCCCCCATCTTCTGCAGAAGGCCAGGGAGTTCTTGGCATCCTTTACTAACCTGATAAGGTGAAGCAAGAGGTCTATAGTGGGTGCTATGCTAGCAAAGAAAGAAAGAAATGCTGCTTCTGTTCCTAGATGGGGGGGGGGGTGCAGGGAGAAGAGAAGAATAGTTTATTTTTTTTTAATGAATATTTATTGAATTTTCCAAATTTATATAAAGACAAAAAGAAAAAGAAAAAGAAAAAAAAATTAAAGACAATTCAGTTTCAATAACAGTTTTCAGTCACATATTTCCTTGACTTCCTCATACCTCCCCTTCTTGTTCTCTAGTTCAATTTGTTAATTCAGCAAATCCTAATCTCTTAACATTCCTTTTAAAATATCGCCTTATTTTCCACTCAACTTTTTTAAATTTAGTAACAAAAACACTTATAATCCCCATTATCTTTATCATAACAGCTGGAAACCACCAAAGTTCAAACCAACATCTTTTCAAAGTTCATTAATTTTATAATATTTCTGTAGATATTCCTTAAATTTCTTCCAATCTTCTTCTGCTGACTTTTCTCCCTGGTGAGAAGAATAGTTTAAACCAGAAAGCAACTTCAAACTAACGAGCTGTCAGGAGTTCAAAGCCAAGGTACCACTAAATTCTTTGCAAAATAAGTAGGCAGGAGAGAGATAGCTATTTCCAATACATTTCCAATACAGGACAAGGGCACAGCTACATTGTGGTTGTGGTTGTGACTGTGATAATGTGTTTATGCAGACTCAACACTTAGCAGGCTGAGGTTAGTTGTCTATTAGAAATGTGTTCTGTGGCAGAAGGTGTGAGGGTAGGTGTGTTTGCAATGGGTTCTGACATACTTCCTAGGCCACGACATCCACCTGGTTCCCAGGTTATGACACCCACGTATCACAGATTCAGCCATTGCAGTGCAGTATTTTAAGTCATTGTAATGATTGTATGGATCCCCTGTAAGATTGGCTCCATTTATTATTATTTTTTAATGTTAAGAAAAGCTCCTTCTTCCAGCACAACAAACATCCAATAGGGCCTGATGTTGGATGTAGAGGTGAGAAGCCCAAAGAGATGATTTGTAGCCTTTTGCAAAGTTGATTCCTGTGTCTGTGTGCTTCTGTTTTGATCTCATGGCGGAATCTCTCCTGCCTTCTTTCTGTCAAAGGTTGGGGTTAAATTTTCTCAACATTTTCTTAAGATGTAATATTTACAAAAACTAAGATTCTACTTCCATCAGTGATTATATCACAGGTATTAGAGTCGTGCAGAGGAATATTTAATACAGTCTACTCTGGCACTTGAGATAAAGCAGTTAATCAGTTGATCCCATCTGAAATTGGACCGGGCTTTGATTATGGATATGAGAAAAATAGATCTGCTATAATCTGGGAGTCTTATTCAACCCTCCCTGCTGCCTACTGCCAGTCAAGAACTGGAACCTTAGGAAGGACTGATGCACTCATTTCGGCCCTCAAAAGGACCATGAGTGCCAGCTGGACTGAGTAGATGTGGAACTCCTTTCCCTGGACATTTTAAGAATGAGACTGAAACACCTTCTGTTAGGGAATCCTTTTGCTGCAGGAGGTTGAACTAGATGCCATGTCCCCCCACAACCTGCCCTTCTTTCCTTTTCTTTTTGCAGAATTCCTGTAATAGCATAAATTCATATTTGAAGCTTTTCCTGGTACAAAGAGACATCACAGGGAGATTTCACCTGCTGAATTTCTGCTCCTGCATAGTTGTCTAAGGCAGAAGAGTCCCATGAAGTCCTGAGGTGCTCCAGAGAACCTACAGTTTGGGACAGGGGTCCTCAACATCATATCAGCAGCCCATCCTCCTCAACCCTGAGGCCTTGATGCTGAAGTAGAACCTGGGTGGGCTCAGTTGGGTGAGACTAACACCCTCGTATTTGCCCATCCAGGTCTTGCTTATATGCAAGGTCAGTCACCACAACCTTGACTCCATTGTGGATGGAGAACACGTCCTCTCCACAGAACAGGGACCAGGTGGCAAAAAGGCTGGCTGCCCAAGGCTGTCCTGGCAGCCACACCCCTCTCAGTGCTTTAAAAGCTGCTTTGGTTATGAATTATACTGGGTTCCAGGCATTCTGCAGGGGCAGGGAAACCAAGGAGGCCATTTGTGTGGGGTGAAGACATCCCTGCCCCCTCTTTCATATGAAAAACTCCATGAAAATGCATCTTGAAACACAGGATGACTTCACTGTGTTTCAAGCCACTAATGTGAACATACCCCTTCACTACTACTTTTTTTTTGGGGGGGGGAATCTCCTCCTCCCCAGTTTTCCATTACTTTTAGAGGGAACAGAGAAGAAAGCTGAGTGTGTTAAAAACAACCTTAGTAAAAGGAACAGTAGCTGAAGCAGCTCTAGTGTGTATCGCAGAGGCCTGTCAGTGCTTCTGCTTGCCAGGTAGCCATGGAAACACACTCTCCAATACCGCTGCTTAGAAATAATTGGCAATTTCTACCTTTGCAGCTCAAAAGAATCTCTCCTGAAATCAATTCACACCTGTCTACAGTTGTCACCTTTTGCTCCCAGGAGGACTCCTGTGTGTTTAACAGGCAGCAATTCAGCAGGTATTGCATTTCCCAATATTGGGTTCAGTGAGGGAGGAAAGCTTCACCTGTTGAGCATCTTCCAGAAAAAAATGGCACCTCTAGGCCAGTGAAAATTATACCTGGTTATAGGTTGCATAGAAAAACATTTTTCAAGGTGAAAATATAGAATGCTCAACTTCTATTTTCTGTATTGATATATATCACTAACATGTGAATATACCCTTAGTCTGAAGCTGAAATCATTGGTGTTCAGGGCTGCCAGCGAAGGCCTTCATGGGGGCTGGGCTGGTGAGCCCCACCCTCCACTGACTTTAACTGGGGTGTAGGAGAAGTGTGAACAAGGCAACAAATGAAAATGTTAGAATTCAACAATGCCAGTTCATTGTTTGTAGTTACGTTCCAAAGGTATGCTCTCATTTAACAATGCATACTAATAACTTGGGGGCCACCCCCAACTGCCGAGAGGCCTAATTCTGTGCATATCTATAAATCCACCACTGTACAATTTCTAGGTAGACTTGACAACCCAGACTAGGCCAAGTTTTGCTTACTGACAAATACTGTATATACATCACTTGTTGGTTTTACGTTCCTATAATGGAGAATCTTGTAGTATTCCAGATTATATAACATTATTTACATCACCAAGCTTTTATTTCCTGATTTATACTCCTTGGAAGATTGTAACTAATGAATGACAATTAAAAACACAGTTTATTCTTGCCCTTTGCAGTTTGGGAGCATCGGGCAGAAGCCTATCAGATCTGGTCTTACAAATTTACCTTCAATTTCCTTTCTCTCTGAGAGAGAGAATCCTTTTCGTGTGTGCCCCCCCTTCCTCTTTCTGCTTAGTTACTGTTTTCCCTCCTTTCATTTCCCTCAGTACCTGGAGCTTTTACTCTGAACAGCTGGTTCTTCTGTAACCATGACAACTCCGTGATGACATCAGCAAAAGGTCCCACCACTACTCTGTGGAGTCAGATCTCATTAATGCCGTGATCCCTTTTAAACTGCAGTTTAATACTCCCTTCACAGGCCAAGGAAATGATCCACTGGTGTCCCTCGGGGGTGTGTGTGTGTGTTATACTACATATATGCACAAAGGCTGACGGCGTTTTCACACACTGTTTGGAAGCATGTGCAGTAAACATGGGAGCGAAAGTGGGAGGCGTTCACTAAGCTCAATGCACATTTTATACAATATGTAGGAGTTGCGTTTGGATTACACATATCCAGTAAAAAAAAGGGGAGGGGAAGTTAAACCTCATAAAAGGATAGCTAAGAAGCCCTACTAGGTGACACCGATAATTCTCTGAACTGGAGGAGCAGTTAAGGATGTGAATTTTGCAGTGTTCTATTTGGGGTAGGGAAAGTGGTGAGCCTACAGCACTCCTCTCCCAGGGACATATTTTTATCAGCATTATACTGTATTTTAAAAATCTTTTAATTTGTGCTAGAATGCCCTTTTGCCTATATTTTATTTTAAAAAATATTAATGCACTAGCACTTCAATGAAACTGGTATTTTACCCCCTTTCAGCACAATTTTAATCCCCCCCTGTTTTTTGCAGCTTTTAATTCACACCAAAACACCTTTTAGGCTGATGCTGCAGCAGCTTCTCCAAATCTATGCAGGGGTAGCTGGTTATGCAGTGGGTGCATTTTGGGACTCCTTCCACACTCCTACAATAATGGCACTGGCATGACTGCAACATTTTGCTTTTCTTTATTAGCTGATTTATTGGGGGCAAGAGAATGAGCTCACCTATTTCCAGAAAAGGTTTCCATGCAGGCATCAGAGGACGGGAGTGGCTTGCTTTCTCTTCTGCCGCCATTTGTGTCCATTTCCCATTTGTCACAGCTCTTATCATCCTCTCACACTCAATCTTGCTAACAAGCCATTTCCAAGTTGCGACAATATAATTGGATTTTTAAAATATATATTAAAAAACCTAGACAAATTAGATCGGTGGATAGACGTATCAACCCATATTAGTCAAATTGGCCAAGGCACAGCTGCTGCTGTTCACAGTGTATGTCTGTGCGCACTAGGGAGCTCTGGGATGGGTGAAGAATTCCACTGTGACCTTGGCACTCGTGGACTCTTCCTTTGAAACGCCTGAGTCGGGCCATGTGAGGGGGCTAAATATGAATGGTTGGATTGATCCAATAAGGCCAAGGCCAGATTTAGGTTTGATGAGACCCTAAGCTACTGAAGGTAATGGGGCCCTTTATATGTCCAGCTGCCATTTGTCAACAACAAATTGTTGCTGTTTTTGTGTTGAATATATGCTATATGGTAATTTATGGACCTAATAGGTACCTAAAACCATTTGCACATAACAAAATATGTATTATTTACATCATAGGAGCCTACACAACACACTTCTGAAGAAGTGTGCATGCACACGAAAGCTCATACCAAGAACTAACTTAGTTGGTCTTTAAGGTGCTACTGGAAAGAAAAAAATTTTTTTGTTTACACAACACAAAACACTGTTGCTGTATGTAGGTTTTATTTTATTTGTTTTTATCTTATATTTTGGAAATGCACATCCAGTTTTTTTCCTTTGGATTTTTTGGGGCCCCCAAGAGAGTGGGGCCCTAAGCTATAGCACAGGGGTCAGCAAGCTTTTTCAGCTGTGGGCTGGTCCACCATCCCTTGGACCATGTGATGGGCCAGACTATATTTTTTTGGGGGGGGGAAATGAACGAATTCCTATGTCCCACAAATAACCTAGAGATGCATTTTAAATAAAAGCACACATTCTACTCATGTAAGAACATGCTGATTCCTGGATAGTCCGTGGGCTGGATAGAGAAGGCGATTGGGCCGCATCTGTCCCACGGGCCTTAGGTTGCCTACCCCTGCTATAGCATGTTTAGCTTATACGGAAATCTGGCACTGAATAAGGCTGTCGGCCCCCTTCCTCTGCTCCATGGGAGGTCCCATTCCCAGGACTCTGCAAGAGATTGCAGTGTCTGGAGCAAGAAGAGGGAAGCAGCATGCAACGAGCCCTCCTTCACAGGTAAAAAGAAAGGTGGAGGCAGACAGCTTTAAACTGAGCAGATTCCTCCATATCCCAAGAAAAAGCTTGAGAAAAGTTCTGGTGTAGCCTTGCTCCACAGGAACTGGAACAAAGTGAGGTGCAGCCCTATTCACACTTACTCGGCAGTAAAGCCCCATTAAACTGGGTGACATGCATTTCAGAGTAAAGAAGCATGCTTCCTCTCCAGGCTGACTTGTGCAGCTGTGTGCTTTTTATATGGTCCGAGAGGATAAGACCAGAAGGCTGGTTTCTGGATCTCTCTGTCAACCGTCCTTTTGCGTAATTTCAGCAACCAACCCAAAGCAAGCCCCAACAATGGGGAGATGTAAAAAAAAACTTCAAAGGCACAGATGTGCATATGCTACTTTAGAGGTACAGATGAAAATATAGAAATAAGTACATAATCTAAACAGAAATGCAGTACGTGATCTCAGCATAGTGGGGGAAACTGCTTTTCAGAAGCTACCTGCTGGTGGGCATCTTCCAGGCCCCTCTTGCTCTCCCTTCTTAGACTTGGATATGACAGCTTTGTAAACAGAGGACTGTCCTCTGCAAAGGAAGGCATGTGGCTACCTGAGGAAGTGCACTGGCTCTGCAGATTCCCATGCCCCCTTCCTCCCACCTGGCCCTGCAGTTTCCTCATATCTTCAGCATGATATGTGCAAACCCCCACCTGCAATTTCCAGCCTCACAGCCAAGGCGCGCATCCTTCAGTAATACTGATTTGCAGCTCTAGTATGATGATAAGGCCCATATTTCTATTCAGTTGCAAAAACACATAAATGTCCTTGCAGCCTCAAGAACACTCTTCAATCCTCCTTTAGCTTCAATGCACACACACTGATGCAATTTATTTCTGCCTTATACATATTTATGCCTCCTCCCAGGCAGTTTCTTACTGCTGTGCTCAATAAAGCCATGCAGAGGCTCTTATTCAAAGCAGCCAGAGCAGCAGGGTCTCAGGAAGCACGGCTGCACTTCCCTCTGACGTCAGAGTCTGGAAATCCCATTTTAATCAGGTTTGTTGATTTTATGTGTCCCTTCTGAAGAACAGAATGAGAGTGAAATCTTGTCTAATTGCTCTGGGGAAGCAGATTCATTTTAACTATACCATCGCCGCTGATTTTTGTTTGTACTTTCAGAGCTGGAGAGGAGCTGCAATTTTATATTGGAGGCAGACATCAGAATAGGTTGCCCTTGTTTGTAAAAAATAAAAAAATACAAAAAATACAAAAAATACAAAAACCCAGAAGCCTATTTCTGAAGATTTATGACTCCAGGGGTTTGTGCAAACTAAGACTCACTTGCCTGTTTGCTTTCTTATTGCATCAGACTTGGCTCCACGTATCTTCCTACTAAATAATACTGTTATAGCTGAACACAACTGTAGCTATATTGCCATGTGCACCCCAGTGATCGGAGTTTACAACAGTTTTCCTGACAGTAATAACTGTGATCAGGTAAGAGTGCTCTCTCCCCCCTTCCCCATGATGAAGGCTTTGGAAAAGAGCAGAGCACAGAACTGTGAATGATCAAGAATTGCATGGCTGAAAAAGAGAGACATTCTTTAAATGAGAATTATAGCACACCGTTCTGTAAGTATTATAACCCTTCTCTGTAAGTAATTCCACAGATATGATAAACTGGGTGCTATTCCATAGGTGCAAAACTCTGACTTTTAAAAATGTCACACTTTATATTGCCCAGCCAACATTTGCCCCAGCTGCAACAAAACATGTCTCTCTATCAGTCTCTATAGCCACAGCAGGCATTGTAACTCTCCACCCCCTGAAGGCACACTCTTCCATTGTCTCCCAAGGCAGATGGATGCCAACAACAGATAGAGCACCTGTATTGTTGTTGCCATCCATCTGTCTCAAGAGTCAATGGCGTGTGCCTCTGGGGTGAAGTCAAACCATTGTGTGGGGAGGACCGAAATGATCTAAGCCTGGGCAGCGTGTACATGTATGTATGTATGTATGTATGTATGTATGTATGTATGTATATAGATAGCCAAATTGTCTGATTGGTTTCATAATTTTTATATAATGAATATATCCTACAACAGACAGCAAAAATGCTGATACATTTTTGTATCAGCCCCTACAGATCCTTTCTTTGCTATCACCATTCCATCTAAATTCAGCGCTCTGCTTACTGTGCTCTTTGGTTTCAGACTTCCACTGATCAGTGTCACATTCTGAAGGCAGAGGAGAGAGATTTCCAGGTCATTAAGGAAAACATCCCCAGTCATTAAGGAACAATAAGGTTCTTTTGTCTGACTACCCATTGGTTTGTCAGCTGAAACCATAGTGATAAGCCCATTCATGACAACCAAGAAAGCAAAACTCAAAGGTGTTATGTATGACGCAACAGCAGTGCAGATCTATCACTTAGCATTAGAGGAAGCATTTTTGAAGTTATTTGAATGAATCAAGAAATGTATGCACAGATGGAATGCCATCAGCGCTTATTAAAATCCTGTTGGTCCCTATCTGCCACCTCTTCTCTCGACACTTAAAAGCAGGACTGTGGCTCAATGGTGGAGCAGCTGTTTTAGGTTCAGAAGGCTTTGGGTTTGATTCCCTGGCCAATCCAGGTAAAAGGTGATGGGAAAGACCTTTACCCAAGTCAAAGTCAGTTAGATAATCACACTGGGCTAGAGGGATCAAAAGTCTGAACTATTGCAAGGCACCATGCAGAGGCTAATCTTGAAAGCTTCTGAGGAAGAAAAGATTCCATGAGTTAATATTCACAGCAACCCAGAGGGGGGAATCATGCTTTCAATGTGCTTTAAAGGTATAATGTGTAGAGGGCAGTGTCCCAAAGGGGTAGCAGTGGTCTCCTCAGCTGGTGGTGTTCCTTGGACTACTTTCTGCATATGTGGAGCCACAGAACTTGTACAGTTGCCAACTCTAGGAAACTTAATGGGGTGTTTCCAAAGTAGTGTTGCTGAGTATGACGTCCTGTCAGCTGAAAGATTTCCACTTGTGCTATGGGACACACAGCTCTCTCTCCCCCCCCAGTACCTCCTAAATATGTTTTAAGGTTTCCCTCAACCCTCTGAAGCAGGTTTGGAGAGAACGTGCATGAGAGGGAGGTCGAAGCCCCACACTGCACAGGCAGAAAACCTTGCTCTGTCAGGACCTGTCATTCGATAATGCTGCCCTATGGAACATGGCTGCTTTTCCAAGATTTTCCCTGTGAATCAAAATGTACGGCAGGCAGTGGCCTTAAACTGAGCCAAGAGTTGGAAGCTTAATGTGTAGTAGCCATGGCAACATTACCTTTCTCCACAGTCCAGGCCATCCTCATCAAGAAGTAGATGGCGTAAGTACCTTGCCACCAAACAACTAAGATAACTTGCCCCAGTCTAGTGTCCTCCTGCCAAACTTACTTGGTCGTGTTTTGGTAAAGGCTGACTGTTTGACACAGGATGACTTTCCAGGTCACTGACTGATCACTTTCTAATGCTTGTCCTGCTTAAGACCGATGGAGGTGAAGAGTTGCCAAAAGAACTAGGGCTGAGTAGGACTCCATAACAGGTAAGATGCAAAGGATTTGGAGGCTGCTGCTTCCTCCTCCCTCTAACACTTGTCCTTTCCACAGTACTTTTACATCAAAAGTCACTGAGCCAGGAAGATTATGTTTTCTATTTTGAGAAGCCCAGCATTCTTTATTCTGTTTGCACAGCCCTCCTAAAAGGGCAGTTCAGAGTTTAGTTTAAATTAAAGTTTAGAACTGGCAGAGGGACTTAAAACAGACTAAAGGGGGATTCGTCTATTGAGCCGCCCCAGCAGACGTCTGCGCAGTGACTTCCATTGGGGCAATAGAGCTCTCCTCCCTCTCCTCCCTGCATGCCCCCTGGAACTGGCTCTTGGGGGGGGATCAGGAGAACCACCAGGACAGCACATGGGGGCAGGAGAGGGCAGATAATTCCATCAAGGAAGCAGACATGCTTGTGCTGACAGAGCGATCTGCTTAGCACTACACTTGTACCTTGGAAGTCGAACGGAATCCGTTCTGGAAGTCAAATGGACTTCCAAAACGTTCAGAAACCAAAGTGTGGCTTCCGATTAGCTGAAGGAAGCTCCTGCAGCCAATCGGAAGCCATGGAAGCCCCGTTCAGCTTCCAAAAATAGTTCGCAAACCAGAACAGTCACTTCTGGGTTTGCAGCATTCAGGAGCCAAAATGTCCAAGAACTATTGTACTTTTCCGTGTATAAGACTAGGGTTTTTTTAACTTTAAAATAATGTTAAAAGGGGGGTAGTCTTATATATGGGGGAAATCTCCCCCCATTTTATTAATTTTGAGTCCCCAAAAATAGGGGGCGTGTTATACACGGGAAAATACGGTAAGCTGTTTGAAAACCAAGGTACGATTGTACTTCTTTTCCCTCTAGGAGCTGGAATGTAGGAAGTGCCTGATTCAAATCTGAACTACTGTCATGGATTCCTGAGGCATTAATGAATACTAACATTTTTTTGTCCCAAACAGTGAGGAATGTTACAGCACTTGTAACATTCTGGAGCAAGCTTTTGCGGACTGCAGCATATGACAAAGTGGACTGTGATCCATTAAAATATGTTCATCTTTTAACGTGCCACAAGATGCTTTTGCTGTTTTTGATGGGACAACAGTTTGTTTGTTTGTTTGTTTGTTTATACATACCATTTCCAAATCATCTTTGCTCCAAAGGAGCTCAAAGCAATGTACAACAATCATATTCCTACTCAGAGTAGATCCTAACTTGAACCTAACTTAGTCATGTCTATTAACTTCAGTGTTTCCGCTCTGAATAGGACTGGCATTGACTATCACCCATTAATATTAGCACAAAGCTAAAAATAAGAATAAACTTTGCATTCCAACACTGAATCAAACATGGCTGCTGAGGATTAAGCGTCCTATTACCAAACTACAAAATCCTGGGTAAACAACATCTTCAGTTGACATCTGAAGACCAACAATGAGGGCAATAGAAGTGCTGGAGATTGTTCCAGAGTTGAGGCCCCATCACAGAGAAGACCTTCTACAGGTCCCCTCTGCAGGGAACTGTGAGAAGAGCTCCTGGTCAGGCCTCAGCCCATTATAGGCACCAGCTGAAAGTCAAGAACCTAAATTCCTTGCCAGAAAAGAAAATCAAGCCTGATGTTGGATTCAGGGGACATGGAATAGAGCAGGCATAGGCAAACTCCGGCCCTCCAGATGTTTGGGACTACAATTCCCATCATCCCTAGCTAACAGGACCAGTGGTCAGGGATGATGGGAATTGTAGTCCCAAACATCTGGAGGGCCGGAGTTTGCCTGTGCCTAGAACAGAGCAATGTTAAAAACCAACAATTAAAAGAGTGGCAAGTCCACATGTTTTCTGCAGTCACCTACTAGGTAAATTCCATTTTTGCAGCAAAGGCTGACGATTTCAATCTTTCCTGTGACACTACTCTTATTTTTAGATTGCCAGAGTCTTGTTTAAGACAGTCAATATGGGGTAACATCCAGTTTCAGCAAATAAAAGGGAAAAAAACAGGACACCAGGTCACCATGGAAATAAATGACTCAGAAGTCAAAAGTCACAAATGAGAAGGACATCCAACTTGTTGTTTTTCAAGAAGTACAGCATAGTTCAGTCACTGCTGCTGTGAGCTGGCTGTTGGCCCCTGATTTAGCAAGAAAAGATTTATCTCTCTTCCCCTTGCTCCCTTTCATCATGCTTCTGCTTCCGACAGATGTTCTATGATTTAAATAGATTGAAAAAACCAAAATGATTGGTTCCCCCCCAAAACATGTCTTTCATGGCCTATTTATATGTTATATATGTGTTATCTAAAGTTATGTGGCTCCCACAGCAACAATGTTCAGATTAACCTTCTGATTTTGGAAATATTGTGGCATGACAATTAATGGGAAATTACCACAGTGTTCATCTGTGACCAGCTGGGAGACATTCTGGAAAGACTAGATGTACTTTGTGTGTGAGAGAGATGTGCAACAAAATCAGCTTTCATGACACCAGATCTGTACCAGGTACAAAAAGATCAGCTTGCATCACAACTGCTGCTATACAAACAGACCCATTCCATAAACAATGAAACAGTCCCATGAATGACTTCTGAAGGCTCCAGTATAAACATGCTTACATGTATTAAAGAGATGTGGCAGGATCCAGAGAGCTCATTGCACAAGCTGAAGGCACCTGAACTTGGACAAGGCATCATTCAGGTGGGTTGCTTGACCCTCCAGCGTGGCTTTGATGGAGTTATAATTTATCATTTGGGGTGGCACATAGCTTAGTTTGAGGAGTAGCCCCCAATTCATTATCTATGTGTATCTGTGTATTTAGCTATTATTGGTGTGGCAGGTTGCTTGTCAGTGTCAGTCTGCTACCCAAAGGAAGTTCTGGCTGGGCCAGATGATGTAGCATCTCATAGTGGACACTAGATGACCACACAAATCACTCTTGGGCTCTGGCCTGAGCAGCTGGCTTCTCCTTGCTGCATGGCTGCACTGACTCTGAGTAAGAGTCACATAAATTGTTATTATACCCAAAACTCTGTGATTGATGCAGGCCTACCACCTAGTTTCCATCTCTTGGTGTGTAGAATTTACAAAAAAAGATCACGTGCAGTATTATTCATCACATATGGTAATAATTTTTGTCCTGGTTCAAGGACTAAATACTCCATCACCATAATCCTTCTTTCTAGAAGTCAGAATATGTCCATAATCACGTCCATTTTGTCCCAGGGGAAGAAGGAAGCACTTTGTGGTTACCTAGCAACCAACTATCTGCCATATTGAGTGACATTTCCTTGATTCTACTAAGAACCAAGCTGTGTACACAGTGTTGTTTACTCTGACTCCAGTGCGCTCCCACCACAGATGTTTGGATCTGTGTTCACACAATGTTACTAATGATCGAGAGGCAGCTCATCATTTCTTGTTGAACACGTAGTTTTATGTGGCTTACCTCCAGTCAGCTTCAATCCAACTTGAAAATGGTACCTGCATTGATTCTGCAGATTTCCTGCAGGTGGATGATTTTACATGCCTGACATCAGTGTGGGTGTTTCCTGTAGAAGAGCTGCCACTTCCCACCTGTTCACCACCTGCAGCTTATGTCAAAATTAGGGGTATATGAGGAGATGATGACACTAACAGTGATAATAATATTTCTACCCCTGCACTGGACTCCCTCCCTGCCCCCCAAACATCCAAATTGGCCCCCCTCCCATTCCATGCTAGGGGGACAAGCAAGGAGCATCCTTTGGAATCATAGAACTGTAGAGCTGGAAGGGACCACGAGAGTCATCTAGACTAACCCCCTGCAATGCCTATTGCCTATTGTGGGACTTGAACACACAACCCTGAAATTAAGAGTCTCATGCTCTACCCTCCTTGCTTGCCCCAGGCACATCAAGGGAGAGGGAGCCAAATGGTTGCTGTGGCTGCTGGCAGCATGGCCCATTGACTTCCCCTGCCTCCCCCATGTGTAAAACATGGCTTCCCATTAAAAACAGACATTCCAGTTCATTAGCATTCTAGGACTGCCTTGCAGTACAGGCAACAATGAATTTTCCTGCATAGCCAGCAACACAATCCTAGCTATCTCTGCTCAGATATACTGTATGCCCTGTTTAATTCAGTTGGGATTACCCTCAGGTAAGAAGAGTTAAGCGTGCCACCTTAAATGGAAATCCTACCCCTCCCTGTCCTTGAGAGTAAGCCCTAGTAAGCACAGTGCGACTTAATTCTGAGTGGCCATGCACATGGTTGCACTGTCAGGCTGCTGTCTTATGCTTTCCCATTTACTTGGAAGTAAGACGACAGCTGCACAGAGCTGGGGCAGGGAAGCCAATTGAGCAATCTGCATCAGGTGAAGACATCTCCTCTCCCCCCACTAGTGTGGACAGAGAACATGGAAGCATATCAAAGACCAGCGATTGCATGAGGCTGGACTACATGATCCTCGGGGTCCCTTCCAGCTCTACAGTTCTATGATATGCACGATGATGTGCAAGTTTGACTTGAAGCACATGGCACAGGGGAACAACCTCACTGCACTTTAAGCTGATACTGCATCCATAGACCTACTCCGAGAACACAGCACAACAAGCCAACACCGCCCCGCTGCCAAAGCTTACATAGGACCCCCACTAGACTCTGTGAAGAAGTTGTTTTGTGTCAGACATGATGAATGAGGAGTTCCCACCCTGCCCATAGCCTCTAGAGAAAGCAGGCAGCTATCAACCCAATTCTACACTCCGAATAGGACTAGGCAGTTGTTCGATAACTAGTTGCCTGATCTTTCCTATGGGTCAGTGTCCTGAAGGCATGTCCACCTACAAGGGAACGTGTATTGGAGGATGGAGACAACTTGTAAGAGCCAAGCAGCAAAAAACCTCTTGCACAAAGATAGAAGTTGATCGCTCAACTAAGCAGAGGCCTGACTGAAAAAGCATGGGAGCTCCCCACTGCTTCCTGATTAATATGCTAGGAGGCCTGTGCGACATTTCTATAAAATGTCTCTGTGCTCCTGGGATTTGATGATTCAGTGCAGGCTGCCTAGGATTTCTGCAAAGCATCAGCCTTCCACATTTGCTGCGGCGCCTTTTATCAGCCTGTCAAACAGCAGTATTTCCTCCGCTTTGGCTACGACAACAAAAAGGGAGAATGTACAATTCACAGTTAAGTTGTGTGTAGCAATGGATTCAAAGGGCGCTGGCACGCAGGTAAATCTACCTTTTAAATCAAGCTAAAGTCCAACTGCCACAGCCAGTTAATCCTTTTCTCTTTGATCTGAAAAATAATAATAATCCAAGATTGACACAAGACTGTGAGAGTTACATGAAGCAGAGCATTTCCAGAACCCATATAGTACTTGATTTTAGCCTAGCTCCTAGAATATGGGTGTATTTCCATGACTGCCTTAGGATGCAGCAAAGTTGTTGTTGTTTTTCTGGTGTGTATCACAGCGTTCCACCTCCCGCCCAGCTATTCACATCAGCACAGCTTCATTTGTGTCAGATCCATTTTTGTTTCCTTCCAGTCAGGCCAGAATTTACCTTAATCTGGCTGCCAAGACACGCTCCTGATGATCCTGACCCTGGAAGGAAGAAAACCAAAAGAGGCTTGGACAAAGGGGTCAGCCTCTTTTCTTTGGCCTTAGCCCTACCCCTGGCCAGCCGTCCATTGTCCTTCCTGGCCAAGGGTGGGTCAAAGGCCGGGCCAAGCAAGTGGGAGGCACCCGCCCAGGTGAGCCCCCGCACAGTGCCACAAACCCTGCCTACCTGTGGGGAAGGGAGGGGGGAAATTGTGTACACACCAGGGGCTGTTCACAGGGTGGGGATGTTTTTACCCTATGCTAAGGTGTTCACAACCTAGCTAGAGACAAATGTATGCAGCCTTAGAGGACACAGTGAAATGAAGCAGAAGAGTGTGATCATACTCACAGGGACAGAGAAGACCAGCTGGGAGGCATTTAATTTAGTTGACTTGAGTGTTGTCTTGGTGACATGACCATAAAGAGTTTGTTGCAATTTACTTTGGTTTCAGGCACAAAACAGTAGCCACAACATGTCACTAAAGATGAGGAGAATCATAAATGCTTTAGCACTAAAAATGAGTTAACAGAGATGAGGCATCTCTGGAGCATTCTCATAAATTATCCTGAATTGGTTTGTCCTTTCTGCTTTACTCCATGTAGATGCATATTTATGGCTTCTTGTGTTTAGATGTGGGAAGAGTGAAGTCAACGTGATCTAGTATCCCCCCCCCCAGTTTTAATAAAATCATCCCCTCCGCCCTTTGCAGCATTTCAGTCACATTTTATTAATTCTGAAATGAACAATCTACAGTCAGCTGCTGAAAAGTTCATTAATACCAGGAAATCCTGGGCTTGGAACTATGAATCTCAAAGACTGTGACCCTTTGTCAATATCTGAACCTGGTCCCCAAGCTCTGGAAATCAGGAAAATCTTGTTTGGGGCCTATGCCTGCACAACACACACACCCCACAAGCTCTCCAACCAAGCTCTACCAGACTGCCACCACTCATTATTGTCTCCCAGTCTGTTGTAGGAGACCCTCAGACCTTTCTAGATGTCACTGCAGATTCAGCAAGGCAAGAGCTGAGGATCCACTTTCTGCTTGCAAAGCCTCAGGCATTCAGCTACAAGGTAGCAGTTGACCAAGCAGGTCCAAAGCACTGGAAATAAGTATCCCAGCTTCCCCAAAATAAATGCTGTTAAGGTGGTCTTCTCGCCTGGAGAAGAGGAGGTTAAGGGGTGATATGATAGCCATGTTCAAATATATAAAAGGATGTCACATAGAGGAGGGAGAAAGGTTGTTTTCTGCTGCTCCAGAGAAGCGGACACGGAGCAATGGATCCAAACTACAAGAAAGAAGATTCCACCTAAACATTAGGAAGAACTTCCTGACAGTAAGAGCTGTTCGACAGTGGAATTTGCTGCCAAGGAGTGTGGTGGAGTCTCCTTCTTTGGAGGTCTTTAAGCAGAGGCTTGGCAACCATATGTCAGGAGTGCTCTGATGGTGTTTCCTGCTTGGCAGGGGGTTGGACTCGATGGCCCTTGTGGTCTCTTCCAACTCTATGATTCTATGATTCTATGATTCTATGAAATCACACAACCGTTGAGGTGGTGTATTTACAGTGAGTATTTCCATAAAAGAATACCAATAATAGGGCTGCCATACATCCGGATTTTGCCAGACATCACTGGGATTTCAAAGGTGGAATTGACATACGGGGGAATTTCTGAAAGGCGGCACTTTGTCCTGGATCTTAGACAAGTCAATCGAAAAATCACAGGGTTTTGTAAAAAAAAATCTCAACAATTTGGGTGGTTTCCTGGTTTTTACTTTTTGAAATATGGCAACCCTAACCAATAAAAAGTTTTATTAAAAGGCTGTAGGTGAAAAAAGAAACAGGGGGAGATTTGTGAGGACTGAGTACCTTAACAGAAAATAATTCAGACCCTCCAAGTGTCCCTATTTTCCAGGAACGTCCCTGATTTAGAGAAACCATCCCGGTTTCTGATTTGACCCTAGAATGTCCCACTTTTCCTTAGGATATCCCTATTTCCACTGGAGAAATGTTGGAGGATATGTTGTTATCCGACCCCCGAGCCATCTGAAGGCAATCCTGTATAGGGAGGTATTTTTTTTTTTTAAAAAAGGTTTACTGTTTTATTATGTTTTTATATAAGTTGGAACCTGCTTAGAGTAGCTGGGGCAACCCTGTCCCTATTTCCATCGGAGACATGTTAGAGGCTATGATCATTTTTCTATTAATCCGAGGCCTGCATAAACCAACTCTGGCCAAGGCCTAGCAATATAGGCAGGGCCAGCCCCCCATGAGACAAAGTGAGGCAACCACCTTAACAGCAGGACCCACAGGGGCAGCAGATCCTAATGCAGATCTTTATTCCTGATTTGGATCTTCATACACTCCTTCCCTGGAAGCTGGTGTGGGGACCATTTTGTGGTTTGCCTCAAGGGCCAAAATGTCTTGGGCTTCCTTGAATAAAGGCTTGCCTTGAGCCCTTCAGGCTAGTGAAGTGCTCAGAATTCAAGCCTACAGCTTCATCTCAGAGCAACTAGAGATGCCAACAATAGCCACTGTGTTAGGTCTTTAGATTGGACTAACTGCCAAGAGCCTGACCACCTGATCTCTAGAGCAGAACCTACCACCTGTTGCATTCAGAGTATCAGCTCCTGCCTAAGATTCTGAGAACCTCATTGTTGCTGCGACCCCTGTGAGCTAGGTATATTCATTCCAGAGATAGTCCTCATATAGTGTCCATCTCTCCGATGGGCACACACCAGCCCTGGGAAGCAGTGGCGTAGCGTGGGTTGTCAGCACCCGGGACAAGGCAAGTAATTTGCGCCCCCTAACCCGTGGATTTGCGCCCCCTAACCCTAACCCCCAGACGTTGCGCCCGGTGCAGCCGGCCCCCCCTGCACCCCCCACGCTACGCCACTGCTGGGAAGTGAAGATAAATGCAGCAAAGTGTTGCGTTCAGAATAAACTGTTTATTCTTTTATGTTTGTTGTTGTTGTTTAGTCGTTTAGTCGTGTCCGGCTCTTCGTGACCCCATGGACCAGAGCATGCCAGGCACTCCTGTCTTCCACATTCTTTTATGTAATGCCTTAAAAAAAATGGAAATCAATTTGGAATTCAATTAATGGAATATATATGCTAATTTGGAGCAAAGCGAAGGAGTGGGGGGAAGCAGATCCTGTGGCTGGCCGGAATCTCCTTGATTTCAGGATCTGCACTCAAGGTACATTGGAAAGTTTTAGGGAATAAAGGGCGGGGAATATGCTGCTATCTGGGGGATTAGCAAAATAATCTCATTGTGAGAGAGTTACACAGGAAGCGAAAGGCTAAGAGATGGTGATGTCAAGAGACCAGGAGACCAAAATAGAAACTGCTTACTAGCTCAACAACATAGCAGTATAAATGCTGTACACAGAGCATGAAACCAACAGCTCATGTGACAGATCAACCTACAAATCACCATAGTGCATTCATCTTTTGAAGGTGTCATTGTATTGGCAACAAAAATGAGAACTCAAAGGCATGAAGGGTAAGATCTTATATTTAGAGTCAAACAATCACACGATATGACCTTTGCTTTCTTTCCTATTCATAGAATTGCTGCAACTGCAGTGTTGGTGGGGAACAAACTAGAACAATACTAATCTTCCAAATCTAACACTTCCTACAGACTAGTCAAAATAATTTGGGCTATATGAACATCTCATGTGCCTTAAAGCAGAACACATGAGAAAACAAGGTACACTGTACCGAAGACTACCAGTTCATTGCCTATCAACAAAGGCATCAACACTTGTTCAGTATTTGGTGGAATTCTTGCTCTCTCTTTTTCTTTTTAGGCATCTTTTCGGAAAGATATAGATCTTCCTTAGAGATGGCTTTGGCCACACAGTGTAGGATACTCAGGGGAGACATCTCCCTTGGTACTACATCCATTGTGCATTGTTCCTTGGACCATCAGAATGGAGTCTGTTAGGAGGTGAGACACCATGAAGGGTCAATCACTGCTAATTCACACAACTAAAATGGCATGGGAAGGATGTCATGAATATTAGGCCAATGCCCATCTACTACTGAGCCAGGTTCCAGGTCCTTGTACTGATTTGCAAAGCCTGGAACAACTTAGGTCTAGTCTATCTTACTGCCCATCTAAATATCCCAGCTCAATCACTGAGATCATTTGCAGGAGTGTTTTTGGATTTCTCCCAAGTTGGTGAGGCTCATTGGACATCACTGTGAAATAGAGGATAGTACTAATTGACCCAGTGTTGTCACTGGAGACACAGATGACTTTTTATCAGCTTTGGCTTACAAACCAACTGTGACTCTACCCAGAGATAACTTGGCAACCATAATCCTTGTTCAGGTACCCCATTTTGATGAAGGCAATACACTGTACATGTATTTGAAAGTGCTTCAGAAATTCCAACTAGTCCAAAATATGGTGTTCAGGAATGAAATTGTTCCACTATTTTGCATTCTGCTTGGTTCTTATGAAATTGTTGACTTTGCTTTAAAGGTTATTCAGCACAGGATGATATGATGCACAGGAGGGTCAAATGTTCACAGGAAGGTTAAAAATGCACATAAGTTCTATTTTTTACCACAGTCAGAAATGCTCACTGGAGGAAGTTTCGCATTGGAAGGTCAAAGAGTCATCCTCGGAATATGGCAGCTGAGGAGAAATATAAACTTATCCAGGACTCTACCAATTGGCTAATGAGTGGGAAGGGGAGTGAAAATATGATACATAAGTCAGTATGTAAAAGAGAGGAGTTAGCTGGAAAAGCTGGAACTGATGAATCTAACAGCTAGAAGAGCTGGAACAGTTTTCTAGAAAGCTGGAAACATCCCTTAGGAGTGGGTGTGTAGTGGGTGTGGGTGCATGCCAGAGACAGAGGCGCCAACTTCTGAGGGAGAAGGGGCGGGACAATATCATGCATGTGATATCAGGACATTGGGAGGAGCCAGGGGCAGAGCCAATCAGGGGGGCAGCATGGCTTCAATGGTCAGTGGCTCTTCCTCCTGCTGCTGCTGCCACGGCCAGGAGCTGCTTACCTGCTCCTTTCTTACCATGGCAGGAAGAGGAAGAAAAGGAGAAGCTGTGCTGCGCTCAGCTCCATGTTTGGACTTCTTTGCCCCTACTGAACATTGGGGCTCCCCCCCCGCAAAAATATGGAGGTACCCAAAAGGGCTCAGCCCCCAGGAGTTGGTGCCCCTGGCCAGGGAGATATCCATTTGGTGGCCATAAGAAGAAATGGTTGATTTGGTTGGTTTGCATGCCTCCTTTCTTTTTCACGGTGCAGCTAACCCCACACAAAGATATTGACTGGAACTGGATTTTTATTTTTTTTACTGTTTTATACTGAATGTTTAAAATGAAGTTTGCCACTCAGAGAACCTCATTTGTATGGTGGCATAGAAGTACTATGAATGAATAAATAAAGAATAAAGAAACACATTTCAATTACAGTGGTACCTCGGGTTACATACGCTTCAGGTTACATACGCTTCAGGTTACAGACTCCGCTAACCCAGAAATAGTGCTTCAGGTTAAAAACTTTGCTTCAGGATGAGAACAGAAATCGTGCTCCGGCGGCGCAGCAGCAGCGGGAGGCCCCATCAGCTAAAGTGGTGCTTCAGGTTAAGAACAGTTTCAGGTTAAGTACAGACCTCCGGAATGAATTAAGTACTTAACCTGAGGTACCACTGTACTCTATCTTGTAAAGAGCCACTCACTCAAACGACAGATTCCCCTTGGCAAGCTCGGATATGTAACTGGTTTCAACATTTGGCACACAGAGTTTGTCCAAGGCCTGTCCATTCCTAGAAATTCTGGGCTCCAAGCAATTCCTTTTCAGAAGAGAAGTTTGCTTGACTCGGTATACTTCCCTCCCAACACCATCCCTGCTCCCGCCATTTATTAAATGTGTCGCCTTTTCAGATTAATTAAGACTAGCTGCTTTGCCAGAAAGCTTCATACACAAGCAATGCACACGGGCTGCCTTTGCTGTGATGGCAAAAATCGCCATAGCAACAGTGTGTTTGCCGCCTGCATTCCTAATAGGAGTGACGTTGTGCCTGCATTTGCCTATCAGGGAAATTGATGTGGAAATTGAATCTATAAATATTGCAGTTACTTAGCTTGCCTTCTAAACAGCTTTCTATGGCTAACAGAGGGGAAGTTAATTTTTTGAAAATTGGCCGGCTTGTTTTGGGGGGCTGGTGGTGGCTTCTCAACTCTATCCAAAATGAATCTACAGGAAGAGCTTTTCTCTTAAGCTGAGATGCTGCCTTCTCTTCCCTCAGCAGAAAGATTTACAGTCAAGGTACCTGTTATAAGTGATAAAACTGCTTCTTTCCCCTCATGGGGTACCCAAGAGCCCATATAGAGTCCTTTTGTAGGTTCTCTATCAGTAGGAAAAAATAACACAGACCAACCAGAGAATACTGAGAAGCAAAGCAGCTAGTAAGCCTGATCTTTATTAACTGTTGCAACAGGGTGCTCCCCCACACGCAGGAGGAGGACCCAGAACAAAGGTGTGCCCGCTCTTATATAGACTTTTGGAATTGCCCACCCTTAAACTCCAGACCACCCCCAGATACATCATACCTACATCACAGAAAAGGTGGTCTACAACAGAAATCTGAGTGCGTTGTTTATCTCCTGTCTGGCAAGTTATCTTATTGCATTATCTGGATTTTGGCCACTCTTTTGTTATTATAACTACTTAATTCCTGAATCTAGGTCACAGGCTCACCCTGTTCATATCTTGAATGTGCCCTTGTGAGGACAAGTTTTGTGAGGAAAGAGACAATGGGGACATTTCCGACTTTGACCTTGCAGAGAAATATTTGAGGTCAATTTGTTCAGGACCTTGTCTATGGGGTTTCAGACATGTGGTTTATATACACAGTTATGAACATTTTAAAAAAAATGACCTTAAAATTCTGATAACAGTACCTGAGGGTGATAAACAGCTGATGATACATGCCATCTCCCCAGTGTTGGATTACCCAGTAGACAGACTAAGCACTTATTTAGGACACCAGCAAAGCAGGTGTACAAATTCCTTTAATAAATAAATAGATGACATTTGATATATATTTTTAGAAGCATTATTTACGTGGGTGGGTGGCCAATTTAATTAAAAAAAAATATGAGAAGCAAATTTTCTGACATGCCAGACTTGCACAAAAGAATAGGTTATTTAAAAAATAATAATGCATGTATCATGACTAGACCCACCTGTAATCCATCAAGGAGTATCTCCCATATGGAAGTAGAAGGTGTGGTGATAGACGACACCCAGGAAAACATCACCACACATGGGGGAGGGGAAAGGCCCACACAATACACTTCAGTACATCCACAGCTGGGTAACATGATTTTATGTTGTATTCCCTTCTCTCCTTAACACACTATTTGGCAAAATCAAAATTAAATGGAGGGGGGCAGAATGTGGGCTGCCACTTGGCTCTGGAATGGATAATGTGAAAAATAGGCATGTGCCAAGAAGTTAAGGGAAAGGTCTCATGACTGACACAAGGGACCAGCTAAGCAGCATTGTGCAAATCCAGCCTCTGCTGAGACCCATAATAACAAGCTTTACTCTTAGCTTGATTTTAGGGGGCAGGTTGTTCACATGCTCAGAATGCTGTGAGTGCACTTATACAGTGGGCTCACCTCACTCAAATTACATTCCTTCATTCATGTTCTGTGCTTCTCTGATAAGCTTAAAGGTAAAGGGACCCCTGACCATTAGGTCCAGTCGTGGCCGACCCTGGGGTTGCGGTGCTCATCTCGCTTTATTGGCCAAGGGAGCCATGTGGCCAGCATGACTAAGCTGCTTCTGGCAAACCAGAGCAGCACACGGAAACGCCGTTTACCTTCCCGCTGGAGGGGGAAGTTTATCTACTTGTACTTTGACGTGCTTTTGAACTGCTAGGTTGGCTTAGAAGGAGCAATTTTCAAAATGTGAATAGGGAAGGTAAAAATCAGATGCAGCTCTACTACATATGATACCAAATCTGTCAAATAATGAATAAATGTAATAGAAAATACCAACATCTTGCCCCAGACATTTGCAATAAATGATAAGTGTATTAGGAACAGGAGTAATTTTCTCCACAGAAGCACTCAACAGGCCTGTAACAAATTCAGTAACTCGGAATTGCTTGTATGATGTGCTCATTCACTCACCCACAGTCATGCAAATGTTCTTTGAATGCAGATGCTAAGAGATGTTGTAATGTTCTGATAAAGCATAAGTAGAACCTTTTAAGTAGAAAGGGCCATGTATTATCTGGTCAAACCATTTACCATAAGGAAAGGACTCCCAACTTCTGACAACCTGTTTATTGAGCATTCATCTTGATTTTCTGGCACAAAACATGCGGTGGGGGCTGGTTTCGCCATCCCCTAAGTATGCCTGTGCCTTCTTCAGCAATCTCTCGTAGCCGAGTAAGATTGTCTTCCATAAACACGGTTTTAACAGTGAGTCCGTAAGTGACTGTGGAGGCCAATTCTAGATCCACACATCCTTCCACAGTGGGGACATTGGTTTCTGGGCAGGAGTTGATCACGGTGTGGATTTGCCAAGCATGGCTTCCTCTTAGCACGTTTCTCCCTTGCATCCTGAGTTCGAGTGTCTTCAAAGCCCATGACACCTTTGGTAAAGGCTGTTCTCTAAGTATGGAAGGATCTGTCATTTTCAGTTCTCTCAGCATCTCATTTTTCTAATCTTAAATTCAGTTCTCCATATTTGTGGGTTTGTTTTTTTAAGTCCTCATGAAAATGTTTCAGTATTTTAGTGCGAATCTCTCCTAAAAACATCTGTACCTGCAATTTTCACATTTTTTAACGCAACTTAATATAAAGCATTTTTGTATGCTATTTTCACAAATATATTTTAAAATGCATTTCCTCCTAGTATATGCATTTTTATAAACATTGCTTGGTTGGAGAAGTGCATTGCAGAATTTGGATAAGTGCTAATTTTGAATATTTTGAAGGATGGCTGTGTTTTGGTTCTTATATTGTTCTGGAAAGTGCAAATCTGATAAAATTGGCTTCAAAATGTAAACAGAACCAAATTTGTCCCCTGTCCCTGGCTGAGACTGATGGGAGTTGGAGTCCAACAGCAAATGGGGGTGGTTGGTTTTTTTGGGTTTTCTTTACAGTTTTCTCATCTTGCTCAATACAGAGTCATGATAGTTTTGTCCCTGGATGTTGAATGTCCAAAGGTATTCCATTATAGTATGCCAGTAAATATGTGTGTGCATTAAAAAATGGATATGCTTTTGGGTTGGAGCTGTGTGCATCTGTGTTATGCGCAGAACCAAATGTACACACCCATGAATGCAATGCATTAAAAATGCACCCACTTAACACACTTGCCAAGACGAAATGCACCAAAGCATTGGCTTGCTCCCTTAAGCAGGTTGCCTCTCTCAGTTGGGAGCAATTGCTGTGAACTCTGTTTCTTACATCTGCACACCTGCTTCCTTACAGTGAGAACATCTGTGGAGGGGAGAAGCTGGCACATCCAACAGAAAGGACATGAGGCAACAGTCAGTGACAGAGAAGAGCAGGTTGGGAAAGGGTCTCCACTTCTATACAAGCTTCTAGGGGAAAGCCAGGCTCATAGAGAGCATCCTAGACTGAATTTCAAAGCCAAGGAATTCCAGCTCAATCAAGAGAAAGTGCCCAAGATGGCTGTAAGTAACTTCCATCCATTGACTCGCAGTGTGGCAGCCCAGCACGCCATCTTAAGCAACACACAAAACACAAATCTATTTGCTTCCTCTTTGGCTGGCTATGGCAAAGACACCCCCCCCCCCATTATGGACACTGAAAGGAAGCAGTTTAAATTATGCCCTCTACTTCTGTGTTCCTTTTTGTTCCTGTACACAGAATATGAATGTTTAATGAAGGATATAGGAATTCCTCTTCCAGAACTCTGGAAATGTGGACTAGATTTCCCAACCCCCCCCCCCATTTAAATTAGTGAACACTAATGAATCTTTCATATTTACATATAACAACTGCAGCATTTAGCCAAATCTGACTATACCTGTCTGTATTTCAGATATTTAAATGGTCAGGTGTGTTTCTCATAGCTAAGGGGTCTAGTAATCTAACATCTCATGCAAAACACATAGTATTTATTATTTTATCTCTTTCTATCTAATAAAAAGGTAAGAATGTCATCACACAGCCTCTATTGGAGGATTTGTAGTGCTGCATCACAGTCCTGGATTTGCATGAAGTCACAGTGGGCTAAAAGGAGCAAAAGTGAAGGAAGGTTGCACCACTGAGAGGGAGAAAGCAGTGGTTTAAAACAATGACAGAAGTCTGACTAAAGGATGGAGGGAACTGGGAGGAAAGCTGTGGTTTTAAACAATGTCAGAGGTTTGAATAAAGTACTCAGCATCCTTTCTCTCACAGCTGAGAAATGGCAGCTGAGGAAATGAAGAAGGCGGACAGCAAAAAGAGAAAGTGAAGGAGGGGGGAAAAAACTGTTTTAAACATAGCAGAAGTTTTAGCAAGGCTTTTTCCCCCCAGTCGGAACTCACCAGTACTGAGTTCCGGCACCTCTTTAGCATCACTGTCACTTAGAATTGCCCTTGAGATCCTTATCTCAGCATTCCCTTTCTGTTTGAAGATGGGCATCTATGACCATTTTCTATCTGATCCCACACACTGCTTTTCAGTGTAAGAAAGAGAAAACTAACATCAGAAGCAGCCCTAAGGTGCATCACATCAAAGATGCTAGAGGACGGTTGTAAACTGATAAACTACTCCACAAATCTGAAATCATTTGGTTTCAGATTCATGGGGTAGTTTATCAGCATGTTTTACAGCACCTTTATGAGAAGTGGGACAAGAGAGTAAACATTCTTATTTAAAATTCCTATTCAAAAAAGCCTGATCTTTGCTTCCCTGCTCAGAAGTGTTCAGAGAAACAGAGCGCCATTTATGCAAGCACGTATCTCTAGTGGTGCAGGAAATTATAGCAAACTGCATCTCCTAATTGTGGTTTGGAATTTTCTTTTGCTTGTTCTCAATAAATATCTAGGTCAGAAAGGAATGCGGTAACAACACAGAGATCTTGTTAAGAGAATTTGTGTTCCTCTCTATTGCTCTCCGATGCAATAAGAAAATTCTGAATTTTGCTTGGAAAGGTGTGTGTGTAAAGTGTATACAGCATCAACAAAAGGTTGAGAGGCAACAGTGAGCTTTAAATGGGTGATATGATCCAAGAGGAGAAATCTCTCCAGCCAACGTCATAGCAAACAGCCTGCCATCACACACACCGAGACGCCAATTTAAAGCCGCCGCATCACAATATTTCAATCTGAGCATGTCATAGATGCTGCCTCCCTGGCACCTGCAGGGTTAATGCAAAAATATTTCCCCCAGAAACATTTCTGCACAGTTAATTGGCTATGTCTTTTCCTTTCTTTTTTTAACTGTCCTCCATCAGATCACAAAGCTAGCATTTAGTTACCATGGTCACCTATTACCCTGGAAACCATTAGATATTTTCTATATTTTTAGAATTTCACAATTGGTTCCTTTCCCATAGGAGATGGATACAGTTAACAGCATTGCCCTCCCACCCTGTCCCAGGGAATCACATTGGGCAGGGGCCGGGGGGGCGGGGGCACACACAATGACAGCACAGTTACAAGTGTAAGCGGCATTTGCAAGTAGGTTACAAGACAAACAAATCCTTGCAGGATGCCCTTCCCTGTAGAGACGGCGTCCAAGAGGCTGATTGGATATTACTGGAATGAAACATGTGGAATAATGGGAATGAAAAACACTTTAAGTATGCTTAACTGGTGAGCCTTTCATTAACGGCACCAATAAAGCTGGAAAGGCTTTTTGTAGCCAAAGGCGAAAACTAACTTCATTCTACGGTCCCTCCATGACTTTCAAACCCATAATTTTACACATAAAGATACAGTCTTTACATAAAAGCTATTTCAGACTCTCAGCCTGCATCATTATTCAAATCACTCTCATCTACTTCCAGGCTGTTGGGCACTTGAGCAAAGTTTCAGCAGGTGTGATACTTACTCCCTCTGGTGGACAAAAGATAATAATCCCGAGTTTTCCTGCTTTATTTTTAGGTGAATGATAACAGTCAAATCACAACAGGCAGGTGATTAAGGTATAATAAACAGTATTTAAACCTTAATTCCTCAATGTCAGCATAAAGAATAATCATATATTCTAATTTAGGGCTGTCCAATTTCCAGCCACTGGGGATTAACTGAATTTCAGAAGAGGCAGCACCTCTCTTATTTTGCTTCAAATTATTGCCCTACTCAGGCTTTGCTCAGTGTGGTTTCAGCTCAGTGTTCAGACATCCATGGGAGAATATGTAACAAAGGACAGAACACTGTACAATTCTAGGCAGGATTCTCTTGTTTCAGAATGCTGCCTAAAATTGTAGAACGTTCTGTCCTTTGTCAAGTTCATCAGAAACGAAACAAATCAAAACAAATCCCAAGACAACCATGTTGGTCCAAAAAAAATGCCAGAATCTACCGTTGGGTAATACTTTTATTAGGACTACCAAAATGTCACAAAATAGCACACAAGCCATGGGCGTAGCTAAGGGGGAGGGCAGAGGCGCAGCTTTCCCCCCCCATACCAAGTAAAACAATAGAAATACTTAGTGCTTTTTTTCTAAAAAAATGTTTAGGGGTAATCAAGAAAATCACCATTTTATAGTTCAAATTGGGAAAAATAAAGGGCAGGCCTTATGGTTTTTCAAAAATGGAGATTAGCCATTGGGTGAAACCTGATACCTGCAAGCACCTAGCAGGGACTAATTCTGCCAGCCTGCGGTCTCCATCTTCAGGCTTCAAGACTTCAACAGTTAGCCCAGTTTTGGGACTTTGGGTTGATCCCCCTTATCTGCCTCACAAACATTTGCTTCATGTAACATCCAGCCTGACTGCTATAAGAATTTTAAGGTCATATATATATATACACACACATATATATACAGTGTGTGTGTGTGTGTATATATATATATATATATATATATATATATATATATATATACACACACACACATAATGTTCATAACTGTATATATAAACCACATGTCTGAAACCCCACAGAAAAAGTCCTGAACAAATGGACCTCAAATATTTCTCTGCAAGGTCAAAGTGGGAAACCTCCCCAATGTCTCTTTCCTCACAAATCCTGTCTTAGGGGCACATTCAAGATATGAACAGGGTGAGCCTGTGACCTGTGACCTAGATTCAGGAATTAAGTAGTTCTAATAATGAAAGCATGGCCAAACCCAGATAATGCAATTGATAACTTGCCAGACAGGAGATAAACAACACACTCAGGATTCTGTTTTAGACCACCCCTTCTGTGATGTGTGTATGATGTTTCTGGGGGTGGTCTGGAGTTTGAAGGTGGGCAATTTAAAACGTCTATATAAGGGCTCGCGCGCCATTGTTTGGGGTCCCTCCTCTCTCCTGTGTGTGGTTGTGAAGCAGCATGTTACAACAGCTTTAATAAAGATCAGGCTTACTAGCTGCCTTGCTTCTCAATATTCTCGGGTTGGCCTCTGTTATTTTCTCCTACCGATAGAGAACCTAAAAAGAGGTCTCTATATGGGCGCTTGGGTACCCCATAAGGTAAAAAGAGCAGTTTTTTTCTTATAACACTGACGAAACATTCTGGAGAACTTTACGGATGCACACATTTTGCAACGTTTCTTGTCAGTCCTAATAAAAGTCTTGCCAATGTGTGGGGCTTGGTCTTTTTAAAAAACAAGTTTCTGTACACCACCTAATTCTTATAGGCACTCAGCAAATATTATCAGAGCTGCAATGTTTAGTCAATTACTTAGTGATTAAATGTTTGGTCAATTACTTAGTGATTAAAAATATTTGGCAGACTACAATATGTCCCTGCTTAAATCAGTCAGCTGTTTAAAATAATTATTTAAATTCAAGTACTTGAAGAAATGGTTCCGGCCTGTTGAGTTCTCTGGGAAAGAGGGCTGTTCTCACTTCTATCCAATACTGAAGTGGAGGAAGGGGGGGGGGCTTGTCTAGTGAATAAGCTCTGGAATTGGCCTCCCCAGGAGTCCCACTTAATCTTCTTTACCTCTCAACTTCTCCACGGGCTACAAAGAAAGCTTTTTAAAATGGGGGTTTGATATTTAATTATTCTGTTTTGAGCAATGGAGGGTGCAATCCATAAATACGCACTTACTCAGGAATAAGTCCCATCAAGCTCATTTGACCTTACCACAAAGTATACATGTATTTGAGTGGGCTGTAATTCTGAAGGTTTTAGGTATTGCTGCCTTACTATTGTTAATTATTATTATTAATAATAATAATAATAATAATAATAATAATAATAATAATAAATATTTATTAAATTTGTTCATCGTTTTATCCTGTCCAAGGCAACCCAAAGCGACTTACAACCAAATTATGAACATTATGTATTTTTTTATATTTCATGTCATTGCTTTTTATGCTGTTTTTGGTTGCAAGCTTAAAACAAAGCTCATTTTTCTATGCAGTTGATCAATAGATAGCCTCTTGTTCTGGTCCTGCAAAGTAAGTAACCTTGCCTTATATTATATAACAACTTAACAGTCTTCTGCGACGATGTCTGCTGCAACACATTTATGTATAATCTAAAAACCAGTTCATGTTCTTTACAACTATTTTCTCATGTACATTTCTTCAGATTTAATACAGCAATTGACTAAAACTCATACTATCTTAAGTACCCATTATTATATTTCATTGGTGACAGAGTTAAACCTAAGGGTAAACAAAGGACTCCTTCAAAACACTAGCTCTCATGTTATAGAACTGGTTCTCCAAACCTTTAAAGCTAGTTCTACAAGCTGTTATTTTCTTCTATGCTAATAAAAGCTCTGGAATCTGTTGCCAGGAAACAATTGCTTATCTCACAGATAACAAATTTTATTTTAGTTGGGCAAGTTGGGACCAAGTGTCACAAAGGTGTGGCAAGTTTTCAAGTTCTCCAGCACTCTTCAACAGGCAAGGTGTTGCACAATGCAGGGGGCAGCGCAGGGGAACAGGAGTACAAAATTTAGACTGATGTTGTAGCTATGGGGTTAGTTTGTAGACTCAGTTCCAAGACAGGGATTGCAGACAGGTTCCAGGTTACACACCTAGAATTCTGGAATAAATAAGAAAATGGATGCTTTCCCCATTTGTGAGTAACTCTCAGGCTTGTAACCCTGATCAGTCCCAAGCCTTAAGCAAAGCACAAAGATTCCTGGGATAGGCAGAGGTTTTACCTTAAGCATCAGAGATGGACTGACTTGTAATGATCATTTTCTAATCCCATATTCCTGTATTTGGTATTAGGGCAGTGTTATTCACCCTAAGCTGTGAGTGCAGCTTTCTCCCGATTGTAGTTCAGAGTGTTTGAGGACCGGGACATTCATAGAGAAACCAAAATGCTTGTTTACAAAGCCATTGTACTACCAACCTTGCTGTACACTTGTGAAACATGGACCACTTATAAACGCCATTTCCAGTTCCTCGAAAGATTCCATCAACGGTGTCTCTGAAAAATTTCACACTTCACTTGGGAAGACAGGCAAACTAATGCCAGTGTACTGAAAGAAGCAAAGATCACCAGTGTCGAAGCAATGATTCTTCAACATCAACTTCGTTGGACTGGTCATGTTGTGCGGATGCCTGATTATCGTATTCCAAAGCAACTACTCTATTCCGAACTTAAAAATAGGAAGCGTAATGTTGGTGGTTAACAAGAGAGGTCTAAAGACCCTCTCAAGGCAAATCTAAAAAAATGTAGTATAAACACCGACAACTGGGAAACACTGGCCTGCGATCGCTCCAATTGGAGAACAGCCTTTACCAAAGGTGTCAGGGACTTTGAAGACACTCGAACTCAGGACGCAAGGGAGAAATGTGCTAAGAGGAAGGCACGCTTGGCAAACCCTCATGATGATCAACTCCCACCCAGAAACCTATGTCCCTGCTGTGGAAGGACGTCTGGATCCAGAATTGGCCTCCACAGTCACTTACGGACTCACTGTTAAAACCGTGTTTATGGAAGACAATCTTACTCGGCTATGAGCGATCGCCAAAGAAGAAGAAGATACATTCCATTTGGCACACATTATGTTTTGCCTTCACAAAGCTTTTATATTTCCTCTCATCCAGGCTCTTGTTTTTACAAGGCCCTTTTTCAGATGAGTTAATCACCAGATCACTGAATGCAAAACATTGTTTTGCAGCATAATACCCAACTCCCTTGAGTTGATATGCTCACTTTTCTATCTCCTCTCTCCAAAAATTCCCATGGTAGTTATCAAATAGTGGTCCAGGAGTTTGCATGCCCCCTGAAGAGGTTTTAGGAGTGCTATAGCACTAAGAATGAGCCAGTCACAGATTCAATTCAAGGGGTTGGTTTTGGTCTTTAAGGCCCACACAGCTTGGGACTAGAGTACCCGAAGGATCACCTTTCCCCACACCAATGCAGACCCTTGGAGGGCCCTCCGGAGTATGGTGTGGTGGGTCCACGAGATATGGCCTTGTCAGTGGTGGTTGTGGAATTCCCTCATCTAAGGGACACTAAATGTGCTAACTTTGATATCAAGCAATAACCTTTTAATTTCCCCAGGATTTTAACACTGTCTTAGATTTAAGCTCCATTTCCCCTCTGTGCTTTCTATTTTCATACTTTATTAAGTTTCTATTGTTACTGAATTTCAAATTATTTCTTCTTATGAACAGCCCTCAGAATTTTGTTATAGGGTGACCTATAAACACTTAATAAACTGGTGGAATGGCTGAATTCAGGATCACTATGGGGTTTGTTTTTTAAACCAAAACTCCACTTTAGGCATTATGGGGAAATGTTTGGGAACTGTTGTGAGTAGAACCTCTTCAGAGTCATATTCAAGTATCTCCAGTGAATAATTGTGGCTGGTTTATGTTCTGAATATTTGAAGTTATGTTCCATTAGTACATTCCACCTAGCACTTTAACAATATTGAAGTTCATGTGGTACCATGTTAACAATTTGCCTGACCTTGTGAGTTTTCACTAGCATTTTTATTTATAGACCTTATGAGCATTTTTGCATGCTAAGGCAATGGCTTAGAAGTGACGTACAATAGAATAACTATCAAGTTCAATAGTCAAAGTATTTGAACAGCTAGAACAACTTGTCAGGATATTTCTTGACTGTCTTCGTTCCAGGCACTAGCCTAGCATGGAAAAGCACTTTGACTGGGCCCCAACTCAGGGTTGCTATACAAGAGAAAATGATGGCAGTCATACACTAGGGGTGCTGCAGATCTTTTGCCTGTAGCAGCTGCAAAAACAGCAACATTCAGATGCTAGACTGAGAGGTGATGCTGAAGACTTGTAAATAGGGGGTGTATGTTTGTAAAAGGCAATATTCAACATATGAAACACCTTTTGGAATATACTGTGTGCATGAGTGCTTTCTATGTGCACTATGTGTGCAAGTGCATGTCCATAAGAAAGTCAAAGCACTTTGGCCACACCCACCACTGGCATGGAGCTTTTTGAAGCTTGGTCAATCCTCAATGTGGCCCTCAGCCAAAGAAAGGTTAGCCAACATTGGCCTATGGGAAGAACAAACTTGGGACATATTGCCTCTTGCCTTTCTGTTGAATCAACAGACATATAAAAATAGTCAATGGCAATGCTCACAAGTTATAAAATTCATACTATATGTAAAGCTTTGGATTTTTTTTATTAGTACATGATTTATAGAATTTGAAAAGTGTCATGAAAAGAGAGATCTTGCTTGGAATCTTTATGAAAGCCCCATGAACAATTTTGTTCATAGAAAATAGAAAATAGTGGCAGGGAAAGATGGTCTCCTCACATATCCCTATTTTCAGTGTAAAAGAGCAAAAACATTCATAAATCAATGTTGATTACTCATTTTGAACAACTTGTCTTTGGCATATTTCCAGTGTGGAAGTAGCTTCCTGAAAGAAAGAGCCCAAATTCTGAAATCACAACACAATACAATACAATAATTGGTGGAAGGAAGCAAGTTACGAACAGCCCTTCCAAGAACGGGGAAAGATTCGTGTTTACTGTACTTAAAAAATTAAAGAGACAAGAGGCCAATATATATTTGTCTACATTCCATATTATTTCTGATTCCAGTTTGTCATTGCAAATAAAACAGGAGCAGCTTTGATACTGGACTTTGCTACAAACACTTGTTCAAATATCTGTAATTCTCAAAGGTCTAACATCAAAGTTCATTCTTCCAGGCCAGAGAATTTCCAGGAAAGGTCAATTTCACAGTCTCAGGTGGCTGCTGTAAACTTTTTCTCCTCTGGAATCCTACTGCATTTGGTCCCACTGGTCCCAATACTTGGGTCCCAGGCTGCAACCTCTCTGCAGCTACGATACTCTTTTTGAGGAAGGAGGAAATTCAACCACCATTGTCCTGAAGTGACAAATATTCTAATGAAGAGAATTCAAGGCCTGCTTGGGGTGAAAAAACAGGAAGAGACACAGAATATAGTCATGATCTACCTAGTGAGAAATGGTGCAGAAGCTGTGCTGGAGGCCAATTGATTGATTGAAGTACATTCCGTGGCCTTCAAACAAACCTTTAATGCAATTGGTGTTGCTCTCCTCAACCTTTCATGTGATATGATTTCAGTTAGTACATAAAGTGTAAAAACACTCAAATAACCATGCAATCTGTTCCCAAATATATGTTAGATACCTCTTCTTACTAGATCACAACTTTATAAAGGGCTCAAGTAGGAATAACAACAATTTGTTCTGGTAGAGTAAAATTATACAAGGTCATCTAGCAGGAGCCTTTGCCAGTCACCAAGAGCCTGAAAAAACCAGATAAAATACTACTAAGGGTTCACAAAGTAATACTGATGAATGCATGTACACAGAGGCTCTGGGATACTTACACTGATACGTAACAAGACACCCAGACTCCCAGAGTCTGATACAGGTGCCTGAAGTGTAAGCACAGATTCCAGAGCATTTGCACAATGGCTACAATATGCTATGGCTCAACCAGGTAACAAGATTGCCACTTAAAAGAGAACAGGGATAAGAGGGTGGTTTCCCACAGAGCAGGGCTAAGTTTTTTTCTGTAATACAGCAACTTCATATCCATCGATAAAAGAGAACTGTGTGTTCTCTCCATAGGAGATCAATGATTTTTCTGCAAGGCAGCAGGAAATAGGTTTTTTGGGGGGCGGGGGGTGCTGAGGTACATAGCTTCCTTCTTAAGAGGTCCCCTGACTGTGAACATCCTCTATGCATGAGATGGTGGTGGGGAGATGCATGTTTCTGAATAAATTCCAGTGAGACAGAACATGGACTCCTAGGGAAGCAAGAGATCATGGGGCAATCTTTCCAGGGCTAGTAAAATAATTTGTGCTGGACAGAGTGGTACCATGAAGAGCTCACTACAAGATGAAAGCGACAATCCAAGTCTGAAAACAGCAGCTCCCAGTAAGGTGGGTACAAAGAATGGTGCAGCATCCAGGATGAATTGTTTCCTGAACATCTATCTGATCTCAACAGGCAGTCTTAGCATAGTCAGTATACATAAGTAATACCTTAGTAGATACAATATGGTGGAGGAGCTTTTCATTTCCCATTAAACTGCAAAACATGATAAGGTTGAGGATGAGCAGCTGGGCTCATCTCTCTCAATAAGACAAGGAAATAGCTTCACTCAGACTGCCTACCGATATGTTTCTATTAGTTCATGTAGCTGACTCATCCTTGGAGTCTCACCAGATCCTGAGAATAACTGGCTATTATCCCATCTCCTTGGAAATCCCCTTTCCTTTTCTCAGTTTAGTCACATAAATCCTGTGGGAGGACCTCCTCTAGTCATTTGCTTAACAGCACCCTGTCCTGTCCTGCCTTGTTCATAAGTCAAGATACTCTTCATCCTTCCACCAGTGTATAGATAGCTGCTGTGTACGGATTATTCTTTCTCTGGAGCAATGCAAGCAGTCTCCCCCCCTTTTTTTAATGCTACTAACACTGGCAGCTTGACAACAGCACAAAACAACATGTGGGGAGGAAGGTAGCCCTGCTGAGAAGGGAAAAGTTGTTTATTCAATTTGGAGTCTAACTCCTGACAGAGGCAGCTTCCTACAGTCCCCTACAAGCCCAAGCAGGAGTAAAGCTGACGAGACCCGATCTTCTGCTCTAGCCCATTTCACTCCTAAGGGGACATTTATTTTGTATAAGAACAAAGTATTTTTTTCTCTCAGCACATGCTATTTTGCTGCCTCAGGTGGAACAGCAGATACCCTCCAACCCCAACAAAGTATGCAGTACCCAAGGCTGACCAAGTTATTTTTTCACCAGAGACACAAAATCCTACAATCACCTCTACTTGGCAGTCAAAATACAATAATAAATTAGAAGTAAAAATTAGCTGCAAATTCAGGACACCCAAAATCTGCTTTCTGATGAAGTATCCCCATTTAGCCTAATGGTAGAAGAGGCTCTGAAAGAGTGTCATTTCCTTATAATGAACGTTGTTTCTACAGAGGTCACATTAAAATGGGCATATTTAGTGTTTCTTCTGCTAAGAGGTTGCTTCAACTTCCCCTAGACCGCTTGAAATGCTACAAAGTCTGCAAAACTAGTTTGACCAGAGATCAGAAGAAGAGGGTATGTCATATAGGCAATGGTCACTCCAAAATGTTGCCTCCGGTTCTCTGAAAAGCTATTGCTTACCCTCTGCCAGTATACTCACTGAAGACTTGACACAGTGGCCGAAGAGGTACTGGAGCTGCCAATGACAGCTGTAACTGAACTATGATGGCAAGGATCTGACTGACTGGGCAGCAGGATTAAGACCTTTAAATAAGTTTGCTTTACCCAATCTTGTTGTCCACTTCTTACTGACTGACTGCTGTTCCTCTAGCAGGCAGAAGGGAATACACTGGTATAGCGTCCTATCCTTGTCACATCTACTGCTGCCTGTTCAACAAACAAGGGAAATGACTGGCATTCAACATAATGAGTCTCCGTTTCTTGGCTCTCCTCCAGACCTGCCATGCAAATTCAAATCAGTCACTGTGAATGTCTGCAAAAGAATGACAGCAGCACTGTCCCCTTTACACAGCAGAAATCAGAGAATGCAAGTACTAAGGCTAGCTCAGATTAAAAGAATCCTGATGAAAGGAGGCAAACACAGACTGCTGCTGCTGGAGAACTGGATCTACGTAACAACAGTGGCAGAGGAGTGACTTGTCAGTAAGCAAGCTGCTCGCAATGGAAAGGCTCTGTGAAACTTCAAGGCTTGTATTTGCTTACATTTGAGAGAGAAGGGTTCAACCAATAGGAGTTGGCACTTCAACAGAAGTTGGTTGAAGAGAAGGCCATCGGATAACACCAGCTGTTGTCCTGGTGCAAGGATAATATCCCAAAGAGGTTCTAAATACCATGTCCAACATGACAACACAAGAAAAGGAAAACAAACCCCTCCCACCCCCGTTCCTGGAGAAACAAGAAACATTTCACCGCTACACAATGCTGAAAGACACTCTTGCCTGGAATGGGGAAGAGCCAGATTTCATGATAAAAGTCTCTTCCAGCTATATTCTGCCTCTGAAGAACAGCATTATTAGAGCCTTCTGCTAGCTACATGGGTTCTCTTGCTATTACTCTTCTAATCTTACAAACCCAAAACACAACAGCAGAGCCAGACTGTGGGAAGGATGCAGAAATAGGAGCACATTCTTACCACACTCTAAATCCAAGGTTCTCTGTACTACAATGAAGTTTATTTATTTATTTCCTAAAATGTATACAATGCTTGATTGTAGAAAAAAACCGCAAAACTGATTAAGTGGCAATTCCATTTTGCACCTGACTCAAAACAAGTTTTGAATTCTTCCATCGTGGACCTCCTAACACGTAAGAGGTAAAGAGAGGTTAAAGAAAAGAAAAGAATTCAGATTACCATGTTATTTATATGGTGTTTGTTCTGTCCTATGATAGTCTCAATATCAGACTCTTTCATCACAGAGCCATTAATGGCACAACCCTATAATGTTTACATAGAGATAAGTCTTATGATGTTTAGTGGTCCCAAGCAAGTGTACATAGGATCATGGCCTTATTGTGATAAAGTCTCTTAAGAATAATAGCAGCCAATAGAGAGGAAAATCTCCATTCAAGGAGCTCTATCATCCCCTCCCCCCATGAATTGTTAAACAGGCTACCCAAGGGCCAGCTACACATGATGTTAATCACATGGTTTAACATTCTGCATATCTCCTGCTCCAAAGATTGTAAATAGCAACCACCGGTCAGGATAAGGTGCATGGGGAGGAGGTTTAACCCTTTCCTTCCACACTGCGGTTCTGATACCTGCCCTCACCGGGGGGACGACGACGACAGCTATTTGGCATATGAGGGGAGTTCTCACTGCTGCCAACAGAAGCTTTCCTCCCATGCCAAACAGCAGCTGAGTGGGGGGTATTTTTGTTGGGACTGTAGCATAGGAGTTGAAAAAGGTGCAGGAAAGGGCAACTAAAATGATCAAGGAGCTAGAGAAACTGCCATATGAGAAAATATTACAGCATTTGGAGCTTTTGTTTCAAAAAAAGGGAGAAAAAGTGGGGAGATATTACGGAGGTGTATAAAATAATACATGGTGTAGAAAAAGGCAGGTTCCCATATATATTTGATCATCAAGCTGAATATGAAGCCCAGCTGCAGGATAATGATGTTCTTAAACATAAAACTGATAGGAAATTTAAAATAATTAAGGGACACAAATATGAAAAGACCATATGGTGTTACACAAAAGCAAACCAACAAAAACCAGACGCCTAACAATTTAGATATTTTGCTGCCTGCTGAAAATGTTTCTTTTATGACAATTGTTTTCAGAGGATTAATCTGATTCAGTGTAGGTCAATTGTTCTGTATTTTAGATTGTTTGAATACTTACACATTGCACACCATCCTGATATTTTCTTATGAGCCAGTGGTTTAGAAATACTTTTAGAAGTATAATAAAAGTAAAACACCCAATTGGACTACAATTAAAACTGACCCAACAGGATGTGGTGAGAAGATGGGGACTGAGAAGCAGACCAGGCTAATATGAAAAGGTAGAAACTGCCTCAGGACTTAAGCATCTCAGGGAATGGGCTCAAGTTATTCAGCATCATCCCATCCTTATACTTCACTGGAAGCACTGCTGAAAAACTGTGCACACTTCTAGGAGAAGTGCTAACCCTGATTCCAGTTTATCAACTTCTATGCAAAAGTACTGCCTCATACAAAGGATGCTGGGAAGAGTTTGATGTATGTGCTGTAAAAAACACAAGGCAGTATCTACAAGCAACAACCACAGTGTGCTGCTGAAACACAAGTTGATAAAAGCAAGCAAGCTGATAAAAGTAGTGTTGCTTTCTCTGTGAAACAGAAAGGCTTTCCCCTTCATATACTACAGCAATACAAATGTCTCACTTACAGCCAGCCCAGCATTCAAATGCACTTTCCCCATTCATACATATTCCAAGCATAAGGAAGTGCAGCCATTGCACATGTAAACCCATACTTGATTTAAATAAAACTACTGAAGATTAATTGCATGGTACTAGGAGAGAGGGATCAGCTGTGTAAAAAGTGCAGTATGGTTCTACATTCTCACACTCAGCAAACCAAAGTACCTTCCAAATAGTAAAAACCTAATCTGAGATTTAGGGTCTGCATCCTTGACAAATTACAAAATGTAATTTGTAATTATAGCTTGCCAATTTTTTGGCATTAAACAGCCGCTGCCAAAAAGAATGGCAAAAATGTTGTGATTCATTTTCTTTGTACTTGCAGAGGCTGAACTAACAAGTATCCAGAAGAGAAGTACAGCACACGAGTGCAGGTTTGTAGCTGATTTGGAAGAGGATAAAGGGAATCTCTTCAACTATGTAATCTTAATGATAAGCCTTCTCTGCTCTGAAACTATACAAATTAAAAAGTGTGCTTAAAGGTGCAATCCTAAAGTACACTGATTAGGAAGCAGTCTCACAGAACTCAATGGAGGTTAGCTTCTTAAAAAACTTATTTAGGAAGCAGTACATGTCAGCCTGTAGTGAAAAATCAGGATTTAAACTGCATAGTGAAGCAGCTGCGTGGCCATGTTGCATACCCAACATCAGCCCGATTTGCCATTAACTTATAGTAGATGAGGGTAACTGAAATTTGTTTCCAGCACTGTTAGATCTCATACATTTGCTCCACTGTTTAAAAGACTAGTGGCTTTGGCACATATTCAGAAGTTGGATAATTTATTAAAGGGCTAGGTTAGAGAACAGCAGGGTTTATCTATACACTATGTGTCTCAGTATTCCTGCACTATAGTCCTAGATCAGGACAGTCATATCTGTATATGTTAAACTGTCTGGAACAGAAATGTTTATCATTATTTATCTATCCATTTGATTGGAGCATGATACAAAACTGAATTCGGTTTTTCACAGAATGCTAGATGGTTAGAGCGTGGTGCTAATAATGCCAAGGTTGCAGGTTTGATCGGCTGCATATTCCTGCACTGCAAGGAGTTGGGCTAGATGATCCTCAGGGTCCCTTCCAATGCTACAATTCTATGATAGTCTCAAACACTAAATAATATTGCCTCCAAAATGTAACCAGAGTTAACAGGGAATGATGGAAGTCAGTGGTGGCAGAAATGAGTAGTTCCTGAGAGCCAAGTAACGTTATCCCTTATCCACCCATGGAATCATTGAGGAATGTCCCATCACTTACTTACCTCATTACAAAATGCCAGAAAAGCTCCAAAAAGGGTTGCTACTTTTTGCCTACTTATCAGGTTACACTGATCGAGCTCCAACCTTATATTCCCAGTGCAAATAAAGCATAATTAAGAACACAGCAGAAACTTAAGGTACCATCCATATTTCCTCCAGCTTCTTCCATACACATGCCTTTTCCAAACAATTCTTACAGAAAACAGACTGACCTGTAAAATATAAAGGCAACTCTGAAGCAGGGGGCCAAAGTGTTTGGTTCTTAGACAGTGGCTATTCAGGATTTCAACTCTTTGGAGAGACTGATCTGTGCCGAGGCATTCTCACACCCCCTGCTCCAACCGTGGTCCTCTTAGCTTCGTCACCTTCCTCCCAGCCTTATTCTACTTGAAAAAAACCATGCAAATAGTTCTACCGTCGCAACATCTACCATGAGCAGACTTAAAATGCTTCCAACCAAGCAAAAGAGGCTGCTTAGAAATAGGCACCAAATAGTGGTAAAGAAGCCAGCCGCTTGCATTCTCACCTTCCACCCCTCTCCCAAACATCTGCAGACTCCCTGCAAAAAACACCACTTTACCCAATCCCACAGGCAAGCAGTTGCCCATGTAGCAAAGCACCAAGCAAACCTACACTTTTGTCTCTTGCTTCTGCCCAAATGAGTTTAGATAACACTACCAGTCACTTTGCTCCAGGCACTTCCTAACAATTCCCCACAGCAGCTACAGCATGACAACCAGTGAAATGCTGAAATATTATTGGGGAGCTCCCCACCTCCAATTAGAATTTCAGTGGCACCCGTCTTGATTTTTTTTTCCTTCCAGCCTCTCTGTCAAAGATGGCTCTAACCCTAATGGAAGAGTTGTTCCAGCAAAGAGTTTCCCTATTAGGGTTACACACAGAGAGGGAATCCCAAAACAACAGGCTATGTACAGACAGATTAGCATTCTCTCCATCACAGAGATGAAGTGTAAATAATTCCTGAGGATGGCCATCCTCTAATCTGTGTGCCAAATTTCAGTCACCCTCTTGCCTTGGAATGAGCTCTACAAAGCAGTAGCTGTTATGTACATGATCTCAGCTCCCTTTCCTTGGAGAGTGCTCATCAAAGTGTCTGAAGAGCCCTAGGACAGACAGGCTGGGATGTCCTTAGGCTGACTCGCCAGCAGCACTGGAACCTGTAACTTTCTTCTTGGGACGGGCTTTGACAGTCTTTTGTGGGGGCTGGAAAGCAAGAGAGGAGAGAAATAACATGAAACTAGTTGCAGGACAAGGAGCTTAAAAAAAGAAAGAGCCTGATGAAATTTTTGCTGAGACCTCACATCATTCACTGAGCTCCTGCTTCCAGAACAAAAGGAACTGATTGCTATTCAGTTTTAAGCCCTCTTACTTCTGTAATTCTATTAATGAATCAATTCAATTAGTAACCTCAGAATAAGAAAAACGTCTGGTACAGTAGCACTAACAGAAAATGACAAAAATAAAATAAAACAAACCTATAAAGCAGTCAGCAGAGGGCACTCAAATAAAATAGGTTATTCTCCTACACAGCCATTTTCTGGCTCTTTACCAGCTCCTTCAAAACTATTTCCAGAAACAGAACCTGAACAATCATACTGAATAACCAGTATCATTTCAGCTACTCTTGCAGGCATGTCCAGATGTGTAGGAAGCCTTTGATTCAGATACAACCCAAAACTTCATGAAGGAAGCCAGCCACAGCCAATTCCTGCCACCCAATGATATATCATCAGCTGTAATCTAGCTGGGGGCCAGGACAGCTAAAGCACTCTACACTAAATGACCTGATGTGCTGCATGCAGCCAGCAAGACCACCACCAAATTTCAGTTAATGTCAAATATGTGAAACTTTTTAGCTCTTTAACAAGGGGTGCTTCCAGATAAAGGTTTATTGTGAAACTGGTGCTGTCCATGCACACAAGTATTTTTGCACAGTCCACAGGAGAGTGTCATCATCAAAATGCCAACCTATGCTTTTTGACATTTAATCCAAATTCCCTCTTAATGTGAAATATATATGGAAGCTCATTAGTGCATTTTTGGTTGGGCCTTTCCCCCTAAAAATAATAATTTTGATTTTTACCAACAAAATGAAAATTTATATCCCCATATAGTTGTGCATATACCCAGAGCAGAAAAGGTTACTGAAGGACAAGGGAGCAATTATTGAAGGAAGAGGCCAGAAAACCACAGCATGGAAACATTTCTTCAAGGTGTGGCGTGGACCTGATACAGTGGAATTCCTACGAAAAATCTAAGATTAAAAACTGGATGCGTGGACATGTGCACAAACTGCGCACACAGAAAATCTTATTTGAGCCACTTGTTTGCAACATAAAGCCATACTATATAATATATTTTGGCACTGGAAAAATCAGGAAGTGGAGTCCAAACAAAAACAGCTGATGGAATGTCTGCAGGCTGTGCCCCTAATGTCAGCAGCAGATCATGCAAAAACTCATAAAACTGGATGCATCCTGAGTGCCAAATAAGATGTGGCAGTAGCACATTCATGTTTATTCATTCATGTGCCTATGCATTCACAAATGAAGCAGGGGAGTCCAACTTTAACATCAAAAGGGTGTACATAAGAGAAGGAAGTTGAATCTCCCCTCTTTTGCCTTTCCTTCCCATGTTCCAACACCCCAAGCCCTTTCTCAAAGCTAAGCCAACTTCCAGTACTGCAAGAGGGGAGTGGGGACAATAGAGCATGGGAAGGTAAGCAAATGAATGAAGAAGTATTCAGCATGTCATGCACATTCTCATTTAAAAAGTTAAAAATGAGACACTATCCACTCTCTGCTTGGCATAGCAATGGTGCAAATGAACAAGTTGCTACTGCCATCACATCTACTTTCAGCCCTTAGTAATGCCTTAAATTCTTACTAAAGAGGCATTTAAATTATTGACAGAATAGGAATGTGAAACAACAGGAGGAATTCAACACCACACTCTTCTGATTGTTCTGCTACTGCAAACATTTCAGCCTGCCAAACAGAATGATCCCTCTTTCCTTTCCGTGAGCAGTTCTGGGTGTTCTCCTGATCCCCTCCGGGCCAATTTTGGGGGATGCAGGGGAGAAAGCCCTTTTGTACAAGCTGAAGTTCTTGTGCAGGCTTCTGCTGATGGGACCCATTAGTTGAATCCTGTCCAAAACTTCAAAATGTAGTAAAAGATATCTGGCAGGCAAGCAAAGCACACTTGCAAGGGAGGGGCAGCTATTAAAAGAGATTATGTGCCAGGCTGAAGCACACAAGTTATATATGAGGCAGGATCCAGCTGCAAGCTTTCCAAACAATTACATCCAGCTCACCTCAGTCTTTGTCACTTTTTTTGGAGCTTTTAGGCTCTGGGTCCGTTTGGGAACTTTGTCTCCTGTATCGTCATCTGATGGGTCTGTTCTGGCATCAGACTGGGCCCCATTATGTCTTTGAGACAGAGTCATCTCTTCCGATGAGGAATAACAGGATGCACCTGAGGAGAAAACCAAAAGCAGAGATGCCCGTTATTTTTTAATATGGAGGAGGAGCAGAAAATGAAAATGCCATCTCTGATGCCAAGGTTCTTGAAGGAAAGGAGAAAATAAATAATACTAATACTAAGGTGACTAATAATTTATTACACACACACACTTGTGCCCCACCCACATGACTGGGTTGACCCAGCCACTGTGGGCAGCTTCCAACAGAATATAACAGAACACAGTGAAACATCAGACATTAAAAACTTCCCAAAAAGGGGAGCCTTCAGATGTCTATGGAAAGTTGTGGAGAATCAAACTGTGAAGGTGACAAAAGACTCGGCGTCTTTAAATAACTCTTTGAATCACTTTATTTGGATTCACCTCCCCCCCGCTTTAAACAAAAGTAACAGGAGTTTGGTTCCTCCCCCAATCCAGACCAGTGTGGATTGGTGGTGTGCAGTGTAAAGTGAAGAAGGGGTGCCCAGGTGCAAAGGAGATCAAACCCTTCCTTTGCACACATCCTCTCCCCTCCCCCAGTCTATCTCCTAGCTAGGATCACTGGTTGAATGAAAATTACGCAGAGGTATAGAAGATAAAGATAAAAGAAGTTGTTTTGTGTATGTGAACACAGAAACCTCCTTTTATGCTTCCACGCCTTGCTTTATATATTACTGGAAAATACCCACATTTAAAAATACGGGCCTGCTGCTGTCATGAGTAGTGTGGCCCAAACTATAATATCTTGCTGCTGGGAAAATGTGAATTCTTTCTTTAAGCAGCATGTCCATTGCAAGTGTGAGTACTGCATGAAATATAGGTGTGCATGCACTCCCAAGTTCAAAACATAGCTAACTACCACTGAAGTTAGATGCTTCAATATTTGCCCCAAGCCCACAACTCTTAGACATCTGCCCTCATTAAATAATATGAATGGATTGCTGTTAACCTGAATCATCAACAGTTTCAAGATGTCCAGTAGCAGAAGTACGCATGCGTGGCTCAGGGCTCCGTAAATGCACAGTGTCATCATCCCGAATCAAAGTCAAGTCCTGCATGCTGAAACTCCGTAGTTTTTCAGACAAAACTCCTTGGCCCTTTAAGACACAATTTCTAGTTGTAACTATTCACATGAGTTGAACCATTCAGAACACATCAGAGGACATGCTAGAACAGCTTCCAATGGAAAAGAACACACGACAGCAGTTAGATGAGAGGGACACAGCTTGGTCAGGTAATAATAATAATAATAATAATAATAATAATAATAATAATAATAATAATAATAAGTTTTATTTATTTATACCCCCCCTCCCCGGCCAAAACCAGGCTCAGAGTGGCTAACATCAAATGTATAACAAATTAACATAAAATCAGGCAATCAGTTAAAATACATCCTAAAATCAGATCAGGATCAGAATAAAATCCAATCAGATGGCAAGCTGCAGGTGAGTTTGTCTCATGTCTAGCTTGAAAGAACAACTTAGCAAACAGCATGGAGGTGGGGAAGTGGGATACAGTTATGAAACCAAAAGTCCAACAGAAGTGAACAGGGTTGATATGGCACATAGGTATATAAGGAGTTACCTTTGCAGCTGCAGTAACTGCTGCATTGGCTGCCAAATTTAATCCTCGCTTGCCAACTCGCATCATAGTTTCATAACTCTTGTCACGGGCCTGGCTGATATACTCATCGATTTCCTAGGATTTAATTGGTGGGGAAGGCCACATTAAAAAATTATTTGCATAGCTATAGCCCTCAAGAATGATACATACTCACACAAAAGCTTTTAAGAGGAAGTTTTTTGGGGAAGGGCTGAAGCTCAGTAGTAGAGCATCTGCTTTGAATACTGAATTGCTTAGGGTTTAATTCTCAGTACCTCCAGGAAGGGCTGGGAATGTTGCCTGTCTGAAACCCTGGCGAGGGCTGCTAGTCAGTGTACACAATACTTGGCTAGATGGACTTATAGTCCAACTAGGTATAAGGCAAGGTCCAAGTCCATAGGGTTTGAACAACAAAACAGAACAGAAGTTCTCAAAGTCATCATAATGTTTTACTTTTGTTAATTATAAAACCTTTCAAACTTTCTCTGATGACTAAGTAAATCTTTCCAGAGGTTATAAACTATCCATTGATAGCTTGCATGGTGGAATGAGAAAAAGAATCACCTATGGATCATCAATGCACACAACAGAACAAATGCAGCTGCACTAATTAACAATACACTAGATTACAGAGTACAAAAATAGTTCAGCAGGACCAGGTAACAGAAAAACCAACACCTCTCATTTTGAGAATCATGTACTTAGAAGTACCCATCACATCTTAACACAGGCAACCCAGGTAAGAGGGGAAGAAAAACATGCTTAAACAATTATTCATATGGAAGAATATATCTTTAAGTAAGACTAAGATCAAGCAGTAACTTGTCTTTATGGAACAGAAGAGAGGAATTTCACAAACTAGTTCTGGCAGCAATGAAGCATAATTCTAAAGGCCAGTTTTAAAGTATCATGACATAACAGTAAATGTTGACTTCAATGTCAAGATCAATGTCAACATGTTGACTACCAGTAAATGTTAAATAGGACATTTCTGGATTTTTTTCTAGAAAGCTTTTTGGAAAATTTCTTATGCAATTTTGGGTAATTAGCAATAGAAAACCTTGTTTGCATTGGAAATTTTCTAGGACATACAGAAAATTTCTCTAATTTAGCATGTTTATTTTATATGCATTTAGTAAACAAAACTAAAAACTTGGAAACTTCTAAGTCTGTCTAATGCTATGTTGACACTCATTCACTGATATTAATCACCTTATAAAATGGAATTTTTTCCTCCACTGCCATTCCAAAAAACACACAGGAAGAAATTCTTACACCACTGGTTCAATGACTTACATACATCAGAGGCTGGGCTAAACTCATCTGGATTATGAGTCTGGTGAAGATTTTGTCACTGATTGATTTGCATTTTAGTCTATTGAAATGGAGAGAATTTTTTCTCTATCCAACCTGGAGAGAATGTAGCCCTGATAGACTATAAATGCATGGGCTAGTTATTGTTAAAGGTGGCTGCTATCAAATCATTCTATCTACAGAAACAATTGAACTGTATGGACTTTGGAACTCACTGTTCACCTGTAGGCATAAACATAGCTAGCAGGTCAATAAGCAAAAATAGCTGCACTTGTCATGTCTAGTCTGATCCTAAAACAGCCAAATTTTATGAAAGATTAACCAATTAACTATAAGAGAAATTTCAGGACTATTATTCTTAGTTTTAACACGAGTGGGGGGGCGGATCTCTTCCAAGACTGGGTGGAATCAAGACCCTCATCAGTTTGTTAGAAGTATTGAGAGTGTGACCTCTCCTATTTATTAGAATACAGATACTGTATTGGCCCGAATATAAGCCGCACCTTTAAAATTGGGGGGGGGGGGAGAGACAATACCCGGGCCATTTCCTGGGGGGAGCCACACCGCTTTGCTGTGGGGTCATGAAAATATGCGCACTTTAACTTTTCACTGTTGGAATTTGGGGGGAAAGTGTGGTTTATATTCAGGCCAATACAGTATACCATGACCATCTGGCTCATACTCCTTTTTTTATTTTTTATTTTTTATAGATATTTACTGAAATTTCACAAAAAACAAAGAGTTACAGAATAAAAAGAAAAAAAGAAAAAAATACAAAAAGACTTATATAAAAAGATATAAAAAACATACAAAGGTAAATAGAAAAAAATTAAAAAGACAAATTAGTTTTTCTATTTTAATTTTCATTTGCTTATTTCCTTGACCTCCTCACACCTCCCTTTTTTGTATTCCCATTCACATGATTGGTTCATGTGAGGGTAAATCCTTACCCTCTTTCATTTATCTTAACTCTATATCTCAACATATTATAACTATATATTTTCATCCGTTATCAATCCATTTTTACATAATCTTATTAACCTTGTTGCTAATGCCACTTAATTTCAATCCAACATCATTTTAACATTCATTGATTTTACAATGTTTCCGCAAATAGTCATTAAATTTCTTCCAATCTTCTTCCACCAACTCTTCTCCCTGGTCTCGGATTCTGCCAGTCATTTCCGCCAGTTCCATATAGTCCATCACCTTCATCTGCCACTCTTCCAGGGTGGGTAAATCTTGTGTCTTCCAATACTTTGCAATGAGTATTCTTGCTGCTGTTGTCGCATACATAAAGAAAGTTCTATCCTTCTTTGGCACCAATTGGCCGACTATGCCCAGGAGAAAGGCCTCTGGTTTCTTCAGGAAGGTATATTTAAATACCTTTTTCATTTCATTATAGATCATCTCCCAGAAAGCCTTAATCTTTGGGCACGTCCACCAAAGATGAAAGAATGCACCTTCGTTTTCTTTACATTTCCAACATTTATTATCGGGCAAATGATAGATTTTTGCAAGCTTGACTGGTGTCATGTACCACCTGTATATCATTTTCATAATATTCTCTCTTAGGGCATTACATGCCATAAATTTCATACCTGTGGTCCACAACTGTTCCCAGTCGGCGAACATAATGTTATGTCCAACATCTTGTGCCCATTTAAATATAACAGATTTGACCGTTTCATCCTGAGTGTTCCATTTTAACAGCAAGTTATACATTCTAGAAAGTATTTTTGTTTTAGGATCTAACAGTTCTGTTTCCAGTTTTGATTTCTCCACCTGGAAGCCAATTTTTTTGTCCAAATTGTAAGCCTCCCTTATTTGATAATAGTGAAGCCAGTCTCGCACTTTATCTTTTAATTTCTCAAAACTCTGCAATTTCAATTTGTCTCCTTCTTGCTCCAAAATTTCCCAATATTTCGGCCATTTGGCCTCCATATTGAGCTTTTTCTGAGCCTTTGCTTCCATCGGTGACAACCACCTTGGGGTTTTATTTTCAAGTAAGTCTTTATATCTTATCCAGACATTAAACAATGCTTTCCTGACAATATGGTTTTTAAATGCTTTATGTGCTTTGACCTTGTCATACCACAAATATGCATGCCATCCAAAAACGTTAGATACTCCTTTTTTTTTTTAGAGCACAAGAGCATACTAATATCCAGTGAGAACTTGAATGATTAGCCACTCAAGAGAAGAGACACAGGTTCACAGCAAAAAAAAAACAAACAAACAAACAACCTGTGTCCTGATATTGTGAAATCTGATCCCCAGGAGAAAAATGGGAAGCACGTACCCTTAGTTTTTAAATGAGAAATGAACATCAAGGCTCATGTAATTGTTGTATTGTGTTTCATTGTGCCAAATTCAGCGTTGTGCCAATTTCAGTCTTCCTCAACATTAGCAGCATCAAGGAGAAAACAAATTACACATATACCAAAACTTTGCCACAGAAAGAAAGCTACTTCCTGGGGTCAATTTTCTTAAATCTCTTGTACTAGAAGACCTCCCACACTTCAGACACACATGACAAAAATATCCACTCGTGGTATTCCACACTCAGCAATTGAATCCTTTCTTGATTTTGTATTCTGTATCACAACTATGATGACCTAGCAAGCCAAGTGCAAAAGTCATTGTTGACTCCAGCAGGTGGATGATCAAGGGGAAAGAGAAACAAAGGTTGCAGCTTTTGGAACTTTTTAGTTTCGAGAAAAGGCAAGAAAGAGGTGACACAATAGAAATTTAAAGTTATGCATGCCATAGAGAAAGTGGCTAGAGAAAAGTTTTCCCCCTCTTTCATAACACTAGAACTCATATCCAGTGAAGCTGAATGTTGGAAGATTCAGGACAGATAAAAGAAAGTACTAATTCACACAGTGCCTAGTGAAACCATGTAACTCGCTCCCACAGCAGGCAGTGATGGCCACCAAGTTGAGTGGCTTTTAAATTTATGGAGGATAAAGTTAACAATGTCTACTAGCCATGATGGCTATGCTCTGCCTCTACAGTTAGAGGCAGTAATGCTTCTAACATCAAGTTGCTGGAAACTCCAAGAGGCGAGAGTGCTCTTTTCTTCAGCCCCTGCTTCAGTTTCCCACACACATCTTGTTGGTCACTATGAGAACAGCATGCTAGACTAGATGGCCCATTGGTCTGATCCAGCAGGCTCTTCTAATGTCCTTATGGGTTCAAACTAGTGTTATTTAGTGGGAAATTCACCATATCCACATTTTCCAATGTCTGATACTGACTGTCCTAGTCAGTCCCATGCTTGGAACAGATTTAACATTTACCGTATTTTTTGCTCTATAAGACTCACCTTTTCCCTTCTAAAAAGTAAGGGGAAATGTGTGTGCATCTTATGGAGCGAACGCAGGCTGTGCAGCTATCCCAGAAGCCAGAACAGCAAGAGGAATTGCTGCTTTCACTGTGCAGCGATCCCTCTTGCTGTTCTGGCTTCTGAGATTCAGAATATATATTTTTTTCTTGTTTTCCTCCTCCAAAAACTAGGTGCGTCTTGTGGTCTGGTGCGTCTTATAGAGTGAAAAATACGGTAGTTAAAAATATAAAACTTTGAAATCCTGCTATGCTCATGCTTTGGATCTCTTTAGAAATATAGAAGTCCGAATTTCAAGAAGGAATGTGAAGCAGTATGAAAAAGCAGCACCAGTCTGAGAAGTCAGTCAGTGCTAGAGGAAGCTTAACTAAATGTATGCATAAAGACATTGTGATTGAATACAATGCTTTGTGCTCCCTCCCCAAAAACATAGAGGTGTACAGTGCTTTTCAAGAAATACAGACTGGGAGAATGTTTGTGTTAATATACCTTTGCCTTACATGGATCCATGGGATCCCTATCAAATACAGGGAGAATTAGCTTAATCATTTCACAATTATCAGACCTGTTTATTTTGTGAATAAGTCATCATTTAAACATACATGTGCTATCATAACTGACACAAGGCAGATATACTAATACTGTTACAAAAAGTATGGTAAGAAGCAGTCCTCAGACAGAACCAGCCAGCCTTTGACCTGTTAATTCCAAGGGACTGCCTAGCTCTCTTTTGCAACACTGAGGGATTAGCAGAGAAAGGATTAAATATACCGGTAGTTCATGTGATTTAAAGCTGCATATAGAACTTGTTTCCTTGTGCAGTACATTCTTTCTTAGCATTACGACCATGTATCCATAATTTTTCTGAATCTTGAGACACTTCTGCCTGAAATCCTAACCCCTTCTTGCACCAACATCATGAAGCCAACTATAAAATCCAAAAATCCAGGAAAACATTATATATTAGATAGCACAGCAGAATGGATTGTATAGCAAGTGCTCTGAGTCTCCCAAAGTGTTGCCCAGCACTAACATATAGTGGTTGAAAGGAAGGAAATTCAATATTCCAGTGAATGCTACTCCCAGAAGGCTGAAATATTACTCAAAAAAATTATGTCCTAAGGTAAAAATGCATACGGCACTTACAAGTTGATGGAGACTGTCACCCCTTATCAGCAGGCTCAAACTAAATGAATGACCATGCCTATACTTTGCCCTGTGCTAGAACTACATGAGATAAAGGAGAGTAATTATGCATCTACCACTAATCACAGTGTAGACTACAAAGAGTAAAGGTAGTTTCTCTTCTGGTTATAGCCCCTGCCCTGCAACAAATGTTGTTCCAAAGAGTCCCTCAAACTCTCCATGCATGGCCCTTTGGCTCACAGTTAGGAGCCATGAACTCTACTCTAAAGCTACGTTATTCAGGTTAGAGCTAACAAATTCTCATCAGGTTACAAACTAGGAATTCACTATTGCTCTGTAAAAGCAGCAGTTGCCACACATCTATTATGAGCAGGCATAAGCATGATTTATATCAAGCACAGACAGAGCTAATACCAGTATCTTTTCTGCAATCTATCATGATCTCATGTCACTAAACTTCCAGGATTTATATGTAGGGCAATCTGAAGGAAGTACCTTCTCCTTATTGGAGAGCGTTGGGTGAACAAACTTCCTGTAGAGAACGCTGGAGCCCTTGGTGTAAGGAGAGAGCAGCCAGATCACAAATGCGATTTTCAGCTCGAAATAAAAGGGAAACCTGAGAGAAATGGAAAAGCTAGAATCAAGCTCAGGTTAGAGATGAACAAAGACTGACAGTCCAGAGAGCAGCAAAGATGAGATAAGCAGACGGAAGAAGAGAGAAGCTACAGATGGAACAGAATCAACATGACAAGGCCAGCTATTGAACAGGCCACACATACCCTTTACGGGATGTATCTTCTTGAAGTCTCTTTTTAAGTTTTCACCATAGCCTTGATAAGTCCATATCCAAAGTTATCCTCAACCCTGCAAACAGAGTTATGTCCCAGCAGTTGCACTACTCAAGTATTTGTGAAGAGAGTCATTGGGAAGAGAGTAACATTGGGATGTTCCATCAGCACTGGCCCTCTGCCTGGGAATGACTGATGTTTCCAACCCATCAATTACCCCCTTCATTTTAGACTTCTGGACAAAGTGGCAGCTAGGAGTTTTGCACACAGATACTGCAGGATTAGGACATCATCTCTGTCCTCAGTACTAGTCAGGACAAATAAATCAGCACAATACAGCTCAATGTTTGCCTAACAGGGATTTACACTGTTGAGAACAAATCTTTGGAAATTTGTTAGCAAAGCACAAGACATGCAATAGTGTCAGAACCTAACATTTAATCAGAACTAGAATCACAATATTCAAAGATTACTCTACAACTATCCCTATAGTTTCCATTAGGTTTCAGCTTCTCTCCCTCACACTCCACAAATCAGATTCGTAAAACTAGAATCCCATTCTTCATTCATTTTTTGCTCTCTAGAACAGAGGTTGGCAACCTTAATCAGAGGATGGGCCGGAGCATGTGTGCACGCACGCTCTTCCGGGTCAGAGGAGTGCCTGTGCACACACGCTATTTCCGGTGCTCTCCCGACCCGGAAGTGCGCCGGAAATAGTGTGGGTGCATGCACACAGGCACTTCTCCATCCCACATGAGTGCGCACACGCTATTTCCGGTGCACATCCAGGTCGGAGGAGCACCCATGCGCATGCGCCATCAACCCAGAAGTCAGTCCCTGCGCCGCACCACGCTGGTAAGGCAGAGGGCGGCAGGGGTCGCCATGGGCTGGTTAGACAAGCCTCGTGGGCTGCTACCAGCCCATGGGCCTTAGGTTGCTGACCCCTGCTCTAGAAGACCCTATATCTTTTTTTTCTAGGTTGGGAGGACAAGCAAAACAACTACACATTTTTGCCAACAACACAACTTTCAGTCATTGTGTATATGGTTTACTACAGAACATTCAAATAATAAACCTGAACAACACTATGTTTGTTTTTCTCAAGAACAGGATAACTACAGGGAAGCTGAATATCTTACCAAATTGCCTCACAGCAACCAATTCTAGATGGATAACTGAAAAAGAATTGAAGTATCCAGTAGTCCCCCCCCCCCCGCTTACTTCCTAAGTGTGGCAGGGTACTTACCAAGAGAGAATGATGTCTGTGAGTGTCTCTGCTGTGGTGAAGAAAGCAAACACAATCCAATACATCATCCATTTGACCTGCAAGACAGCCAGCACCATTACATATCATTTGAAAGCTGCAACCTACTTAAAACAAATTCCTGACTGATGCCAAATCTTGTCATTTTGAAGCAGTTCATTATAATTATACCCATGTCCAAATGTCAGCAATTCTGGGTTTCAAACAGTTGGTCTCTCTCTTCAACAGTGTCTAGTAGCAGAGACATCAAGGTAAGTTCCAAAAACAGAAATTCTGCTTTAAGGTTTGCCCGCCAATAATTTTCAGACACCTATAGCTTTTCACCACACTTAAGTCTTATCATTACTTGGCCATGTGTACAGCCTTCTCGTTAATTCAAATGACCTGGAATTTTTGCACTTTCGTGAACAATTTGTGCAGATCTAAGATATACATAGTTCAACGGTCCTGTTCACAGTGTAATGCACATTTCTCCTCTAACATCTGCACTGACGCCATCAAGGAATATGGGCAGTTGTAACAGATTCTGAACAACCATCCCTCTTTACCAGATTGCGCTAACCTCACAAAGGAATTAAAACCTTGCACATCCTATTTACAACTGGTGCTTGAGAACAGAGACCTTGTTTGCACATCATGGTGATGACTTATCATGCAGAATTGTATTACTCCTACTTCACTCTTCTTGACTCATGCAAGCAACAAACAAACAAACAAACAAACAAACAAACAAACAACTCCTAGCTTTCCATTGTGTCTGAACCATACATTGTGCTTTGTTTAACTCCAACGAGCCACAGTTTGTAACTAAGGTTTGTTCATGGCTTACTGATAATGGTTTAATAGAATAGAACAAACCATGATTAAACACTCATCTAAATGAGTTTGTATAATGTGCCAGGAGGAGCAAAACAGCCCTGCTTGGCATGTTCATGGTAAATTATTAACTATAGTTTACCACAATGTGTGACCTGGCCAGTCTTTCATGTCTGATTTTCGTATCCCTTGTTCTCCTGCTTTGGTTGTGCTGTGCACAAGTCTGATCTTCACTAGGAAGTCTTAACCATTTCCAGGATGAGAGACAACACAGGAAACTGAGAGATACATTTTATGAGTAAATAATGTTGCTACCCACAAATCAACAATTCTCAGCAAAAAAAGTTGGGGGTGACCAGAACAACCTAATTATAAGATGGGCTACCAATATCAAAGCAGATTACAAGGAAAATAGTATAAACAATGCAATGTATCCCCACACCAAAAAGGAGGAGTTGACCTTTAGAACAGCATGTCAATTTTGCTACAGTAAAGTTTAATACTATTACGAATATTTTGGCAGCCAAGGTTATGCCCTCATCTGTCTGAACAATTTAACGAGCCTGTTCCACACTAGAAAGAGAAGCTGGCTCCCCCTGCTGTTCCTTAACTGCAAGGCATTATGTAAAAAAATATTGCCACTGAAATTGGTGTTGGCTTTCAACATATGGCTAGAAGAAGCTCCTGAAAAGCAGCTTGTTCTAAACAGTAACTTTGAACTTGCAATTCCTTCCAAATACCTGGGTGACTCACACTTCTATACTACGATGAAATCTGAAAGTGTCCATTTTTAGCCACTTCACTCTGTATTATGGTTATGAACAATATTTCTTTTTAGATTTCATACCGTCTACCCTTTATTAATTAGGGTTGCCCATGCCATATTCCCCAAAGTGAAAATCCAGATGGAGTTGTTGAGCCTTTTATAGGAACATTTAAAAAAATAAAAACAGCCCAAATTTACCATACATCCAGGTTTTCCCCAACATTTTGCCAATTTAGCAAAAATATGCCTGGATGCCATTTTTCAGAGCAATTCCCAGATGTGTCCAGGAAAGCCCAGACATTTGGCATCCCTATTACTAATCTTTTGAAAAATATTTTTTGATGCTCTTGTTTTATTCTTACTAAAGCTTGAGGATATCCAAACAGCCTTTTCCCACTGACACTAACATGTATTTTCAGCTAATACCAACTAATGCCAGAGACACCAAATCCAAGTATAGCTGCTATTTTAAAGTACTTTCCTTCGAATTGTGTTCCTCAGCATTCCTCATATTATCAGGGGTTCCTCAACAAAATGATCAGTAATGGCAGACAAAGTAAAAAAACAGCTTGCTTGCTGTTAACAAATTTGGCTTTCAGTGCACAGCTACACAGAAGTGATGGGGTATTTTAGGGTACATACAACTCATGTACCCTGATGGGGTATTTTAGGGTACATAATGGTCAAGATTATTTGCTCTCCGTGTAGCCCCTCAATAACTGACCATGCAACCTTGAACAGGGGTGAGCAAGGGAGACTGGGATTTAGTAGCGGTTGGGGAAGGGCTGCCAACTTATAATAATAGTTACAACAAAAATTATTTATTTGGGACCAAGGCTGTTCGAATCCCTGAACTTGTATTTGCAGGTCATCACTGTGCATGAATCATGGAACGCAGCAGAGAGCCAAATTTTCTCCCTAATGGGTCTGGGAAACTTAAGGCAATGAAACAACATGGGCAACAACTGGAATGACAATAGCGGGAGACTCATGACAAATGTGATCACACAGGCTAGAGCTCACTTTCATTACCCTGGTGGTGATGGCAGCAAATAAGTCAGACTTTTCTGCCACCATTGAATCTACTCAGTTGTCCAATGAAACTCTTCTAGTGATCAATGTTTGGCCTTAAAGGCGGGGGAGGACCACTCAACTATTTCACTGTGATCCGTTCACTGAACACTTCACAGAAAAAAACTACTCACATCCATTCCAAATTGGGTATCATAGTTAGGGCAGAGCCAGATGTACCTTTCACACCTCCAGTTATTTTGGATACATCTGCAATCCATGGATGTGGGAAGAAATCTTGGAGGAGTGAGGCCTACCACATGTTCAACTTTTGCCCTCCCTAACTAATAAAAGCCCTGCTGGGGTTTCTGGGCCCCAGAGCCCAGGCTGGCCTTGCTGCCGTGTCCCGGGCCCTCTTGCTGAATGACTGTTTGGCCGGCGCTTGCTCGGCACACTCCCTGGAGGCAGGCAGGCAAGGGGCTGTAAGAAGTAGAGAAAGGTTACAAAGCCTATATGCTATGCTCACTATGGGATTCAGTAATATCTGCTACATTAAAACAATCAATAGTGAGATCTCTGCTGAAGAATCTCACCATGGATCTCTGAAACAGAAGGCTTATGTTAAACCTCCCTTTTTTGCCAAAGTGGTGGAGCAAACATAAGTTGCTGGATCCGACAGTCTCCATTCTAGTCTAGTACCCCATTTCTAACAATGTTCTGCCAGGTGCTACTTGAAGGCCCACAAACAGCGCATGAAGGCAATAGTCCTTCTATGTCATTTGATTCCAAGCAACTGATATTCAGACACATGAATGTTCCATTTAGTTATCATGGCTAGCAGCCAAGGGCACTCACTTGCCCCCCACATTGCGGAGGTGCATCATGTGAGGCATCATGTTACATGGCATGTGACGTGTCCCGCCCACTGTGATGCCGGGGAATGGGGAACATGGTTGGCCTCCTCCTCCCTGCACAACATTGGTCAGGGTGGAGGAGGCAGAGTGGGGCCGCCAGGCTCCCCGCTCAGCCTCCTCATCCCCACATGACATCAGCAGGGTTTCACGACATAGGTGGGGTAGAGGTGGCAGAGCAGGCCACTAGATTTGGGGGGAGCCCAGCCCCCTTCTTGAAAAACTGGGGGGCTGAAGACCGCTCGGCCCCCACCACAGTGCATTTGCTAATAGCCACCGATTTATTTTCCTTCAGGAATTTGTCTAATGCTTTAAAAAGCCATCTAACTCAAATATTCTGCAAAACTAGAACACAAACCAAAGAGGGTTTTTTTTTCTTAAACTGCTTCAGAAGCATTCCTAGTATGCATTTTCAAATGCAATCAATATGTTAATTTCCCCACAACTGAACTTTAGTAACAAAGTCATAGAAGTTAAATAAGAAATTTTCTTCATTTCATAATTGAATCACAGAGCAACAAAATGTGGTAAATAAGTAAATGAAGCAGCATTGCTCCTTGGACTAAATTCACTCCCTCTTGAATTATTTTCAACTATATATATCTTGCCCATTTAACAACTATACATACGTACATCATTTTGCTTGAGCTGCACTGTATCCTAAATTCATTATGGTAGGATTTTCACAAGCAATGGGTAAGGATGGTCTTTGGTCCCACATTTTAAAAGGAAGGGGCTACGTTTTAAAAACAAAGAATCCATTCTGGATTTAAAATGCCTCTTTGCTGCTTTCAGTTTTACAACAACTTTCCGAAGAAGCACATCCCATACTAAGAAGAATTCTCAGTATTACTCTTGAAAATGCCACAGTATTCTAGATAGCAATGTCAGGGAAACTGCAGCAAATAGAAAGTGGCAATAAGAAACACTTGCATTTTCACAAATGACACTAAAATGACACTTTTCACACTTTGTGCAAACACGCAAGTGATAGAAGCATAGTTTGTAATGTGCAAAAATGTGCAACCATCTGGTTTAAATTGACTAAAAGCCATGCAGAAAGTGGATTTTGCCATTTATGAAGCACATGCTACAGACTAGGCAAGTGGGCTGCACTAGCTGTAACCTTTACTGCAGAATAAAGCAAAGAGGTAATGCAAATTAGTTGGAGCTGTGGTGAAGTGACATCACAGATATGTAGGTGCTAAAAAAAGTATTTAAGTCAATTGTGAAGACACCTCAGGAATTTTCACATTTGAAGTTTCTGTCACTTGGTGCTTAAATGGGTCTATAATGTAATTTTAAAACCGAAACTGAGCACAATGGGTATTTCAGCTCTATTCCACCATTATTTACTCAAACAAGGCCGAAAATGCTCAGATGAACTATTCAGTGTTGTGTAACACAGGTGACATGGACTGTAGCATCGTTTTGCAGTACAATTCCAATTTCCTGCTTGAACAAGCTATGTCGCTAGTATCTTCACACCACCGGGAGACAAGCTACAGTAAGGGTTGGTGTTAAACCAAGAGAATGGTTAATTGCCTCACACTTACATATTCCTTCACATTTTTCGTCTTCACAGCTTTGTAAGAGGAGTATGCTGGGTACAAGGTGCCGAAAACCAGCCTGGAACAAGAGGTTGTTGTTATTATTATTTAAACAGAAAAGAGAAAGGAAGAAGAAAAACCTCATGAGATTATTCATTCAGCTTAGAGTCGGCTCCAGGCCGGAGAAGCCCCGGTCCCTGCTAGCCCGCCCATCCACCCTCTTCCCCCCTTCCGCTGCCAGCGCAGAGAAGGCCTAGCGCAGCCGCTGCAAGGCTGGCAGAACGTCAGAGGCGCTGGGCGCCCTACCTGCAGCCCTCAGGTGGTGGCGCCCAGAGGCCGTTAAACGGACAGCAGCTTAATAAGCGGGGGGGGGGAGCCCCGCGGTGTCCAGGCGACGCCCCTGGGCTCGCTCTTGTCACCTGTCAGGGTCAGGGCTAAGCTGGGCGGGGTGGCAGCAGGGGCCGGGGGGGGGGGACGTCCACCTCAGGAGCCCCCGAGAGCCAGAGGAGTGGAGGAGCCGAGAAAAGGGCTGGGCGCAGCGGGCACCACCGGGCGGGGTGGGATTCGGGAGAGCCGCCCGTCCAGACGACCCCCGTCCCCATCTTCTTCCCGTTGCCTAGCAACGGGCGAGGAGGGCCTCCCCGTTGTCGTCGTCCCCCTCCTCCTGCCGCCGCCGCCGCGCGCTTACACCACCAGCCGGGAGATGATCCAGGACACCATGGCGAGGCCGAGGCTCCTCCGGGGGCCGGCGGGGACTGGCGAGCTGGCTTTCGGCAGCGGCACCAGCGAGGAAAGGAGAGAGCGCTGTTAAAGGGCAGGTTCCTGCAGCAAGCGCGGCCCCGCCCCGGCTCCTTAAAGGGGAGGAGCCAGCGGCGCCTGTCGGAGGGAAAAAGAGCAGCGGGTGCATGGCGGTGGGCTCGTCGTCAGTGCGGCGGTTGCTGCTGCTGCTGCTGGGCCTTCGCGTCATCTCTCCGTGGCAGAGCAGCAGGTCCGGCGCCTCCGCCAGGCCTCGCGTCAAGCGACACGCTCCCCGCCCTAGAAGGCAGAGCCAGCCCCGCAATAGCGCTCGTCTCTGGACCAGCGCTTTAGAGGGCTTGCGGCGCAGTCCTTGCCACGCCTCCTCAGAAGTAAGTCCTGTTGAGTTCAGTGCGGCTTACTCTCGGGGAAACGGGGTTCAGGTGGCAGCCCGCCTGCTGGGTTTGCAACGCCGCAACTGGAATAGGCAGCCTCAGGCCCCAGCCAGCCAGTTGCGTATTTCAAATATTCGTGTGCAAGAAGAGCCTCCAGGTTTATTATAATAAACCGTTAAAGGGCAAGGCCGGGAAATAACCGAAAGGCTCCCCCCGCCATAGAAGTAGACAATGGATATTGGTGTGGGCGGGGGGCTCTCTTGCAGGTGCTGTTCGATTTGACGGAGTTATCCATCGCGAATCCCTAAAATCCTTGGGGTTTTGTTCAGGACCGGGCTGAGGATGCGGAGGAAACACCAGTCTGGGCCTCTGCCAACAGCTCTCATCGGTGTCTCAGGCAGCAGCTACCCCATGCTTATCAGGTGGCCCTCTCCCCAAAGGCCCTGGAAAGGGGCACTCAAGGTGTTTTTGCACCCCTGCTTCCTTCTAGAAAGCAAGCAAAACTCCATCTTTCTCACCCAATCCCCTCAGCGTTTCCATCAGAATTGAGATTGAATACCTCTTGTAGTTTGTTAGATCATGTAATTAAATCAAATTATCTTAAACTGGCTTGTTCTTCCGTTTCCAGTATTTAAGACACATCCCACTGTTCTAGTGAGTCTTTTTTAAACCCCCTTAATAAACAAAGCACTACAACGAATAAGATACCAGTTTAAAAGATAACCCTATTTTGTTTTCTTTTGTTTTACAATTTTCTGACATCCAAGAAAGTTAAAATGTACATGCGTTCTCAGTGGCCTTGCCATTCTTCTTAAAATGTTTTTAGCATATATATTTAATGGATAATTGGTGAAAGCGTAAAAAAGGAAAAGGCTCACTGGAGTCTGCGCTTTTCAAATGTTCTACCACAACCTCAGATGTAAGGTTGTGTCGGATATATTTTGGTCAGTCAATCACTCTGTTTTGCCATGTACTAAAAAATGATACTGAAACCTTTACTACTTTTAACTGGCTCCCCAGTGGCTGAATAAGCCATAAGAAAGAAGGAAAGGAAGAGCTGGAAAGTGCCTATCAAAAGGCCAAAAAGGGAAAGAGAGTTCACTGAAACCTTCAAAGCATTTCAACAGCCAGTTGGCTGGCTAAAGCATTTCACTGCACAAGAATGAGGATGTGAAAGGAGAACTGAAAGCCACAGTATTTTGATGTGCTCCCATGATGAAATGATTAACAGTTACCCATGGCTGGCCTGCTTAATGCCTCCTGAATGGATTATTCAGCAAAAAATTGTAATTGCTGGCCAGCACATCTAGGAAGAACAATGAAAGAGGACAAAGGGTGCTATTCAACTAAGTTTTACTCAGAGTAGACCCACTGAATTAATGAACATGACTAAGTTATGTTGTAATGGTGTGTGCCAGTCTGAACTTTTTAGATCATGGCACTGGAATAGTTGGCATAAACTTTATATAAAATATACTCCTAAATGAACTTCCTTGACCCTGGTCCAGTTACTGTCTCAAATATGTCCCAGAAATATGTCCCTGGGCTCCTAATACTTTACATAAAGTTCAGCACAGTAATCTGGTGTTACCAGCAAACTTTAACATCTCCTGTAAAAAGAATGGGTTTCACAACATTAAGAAAACCTTAAGACTCTGGAAACAAATACTGTATAACTAGTTTAGTAATTTCTCAGTACCAAATGAGCAAAATAAACAAAATGAGGAACAGACAGGAACTTAATAGGAAATAATGTAACAATGGAATATAGGTGTTATGACAAATCACTAATCCCAAAGACCCCCTCCCCTCTCCATAGCCTAGCATTGGCTCAGAATAATACCAAAACTCCAGATGTTCAGTGACTGGTTTGCTTTCATGGACCCCTTTTCACACTGCTCTCTCAAGGACCAGCCTGACACTATGCTTTGCTTCAGGACACCATTCTCCCTCCCTTTCTTTGGTTTAGTGTGGGTACTGTGACAAATGTCACACTTAATTTCTCTTTGAGCTTTTGATAGGGATCCTTCTTTGCTCTTTAGACCAAGGTATGTTTGTGTTGTACAATTTGCAACCAGCTTGTATTTGTACCTGCTTTCTTAAGCCGCATCCATATATTTTGCCACATATATTCAGGTTAATCAATCTTTCTTTATTCCTTTTGCATGTGAACTTCTTGGGGCATAAGGTTAAGGCTAAACACATATTCATAAATAAATATTACAACTCCAGCAAAAGGTTCAGACACACTATAAAACAACATTCATTAATTTTAATAGGTCTAGTCAGCAAACTTTGGTTGACTATCACCCAAACAGGTGGAATTCAACATAGTGCTAAGAAGGTCAGGGATCTTAATTTTATTGCTTTGGTTTCTTCTACAACTTGGAGAGGGCATGTTACATGCTCCTCTAGTATTGCTGCTATATGTTTTTAGTAGTAGCAATTGCATGACTTAGGATACAAATACTATACACACTCAAGTTTATTTCCTAATTGTTCAGAATCTAAGCAGTAGCTGAGATTTCCCATTAAAAACCCTATGAAATACAGTGCAACATAGCAATATTTTTAATGCTTAGTCACTGGAGCACAGATGAGAGAAGCGAAAATCCAGGACATGTTGAAACCACCACAAATAAAATATGGGTTTGCAATTCAAATCATTGCTGTGATTTCCACTAGCATTTTTTGTCCTGAGGCTTAGATGCTTGGCAGCCATAATAAAATGTGTAGTTTGGAAGTCATCAACTCCTGCTTGAGAAGATTATCCTGCTCTGAGGGAATTACTGGAGCCTACAGAAAAGGAAGTACCATTAATGTCACCCACCAAAACCAGTACAGTAATGTTGGGCAAATGAGACAAACAAATTGCTAGTAGTTATGATGGTGGTATTAACTTCAGCTATCACAGACATGTTATGTCTGAATACCAGCTGCTGAGGATCATGAGCTGGAGTGTGTGGTTTTGCTCATGCCCTGCTTGTGGGCTTCCCATAGGCCAGGCTGGCCACACAATGCAGGGCAAGACGGGCCTTTGGTCTGATTCAGCAGGCCTCTTAAGTTCTAATGATGAGACCATGTTGACAGTCTGGAATATATAGTGAGGAATTTCAGCTGCTGTCCTATGTGGTCAGTGCTGATGAACTAGAATTGTTGGGGAGTATGCATGCAGAGATGAGGGAATAGATCTCTGGGGGTGGCTATTTTACCCCTCAGTCACCCAACAGATGTGGAGAGATGTGACCAGAGCTGCATGTCATGGCACTGATTCTGGCCTTGCACCAACGCAGCTCCAAAAGTATGGGAGCCCAAGTGTGCTCCAGCTGCCCAAACCTGGGTATCCAACGTTGGTTGCATGAGGCAGATTTCAAGTGAGACTGCCAACGAAATTACGGTATAGCTGTAAATGGATGAGGAACATTTTGCTGGTGGGTGAAGGGAAAACTGAAGGCATTTTGAAGGGGCTTTGCAATTCAGATAAATAGCTGAGAGAGTAAGCACACACAGAGACTTTATCCCAGTTTGAGTGGTATAGATAAGTGGAAAAACACAATGTTTGCTACATCTTGATTTCTTCTAAGTGACCACAACTATGACATTTTTGCTCTCCCATAGTAACTCTTACAGGGTTTAGCCTGTTCTGAATTGGGGAGTGGAGTCTGTGTTATGCCGGAGTGTTTCATGGGTCAAGTTTGACCACATCATACCTATAAGAGAAATAAAATACACATGGGATTGCTTGACTGGTTCACTGCTGAAACCATGTTGCAGTTTTGCTGCCTCCTGAAAAAAAGGTCATTATTACTAGGTACTGAAGGGAAACGGTGCAGCAAACCTTGGAAGTTGCCTCTGAAAAATATGCATGAATGCAGCTCTCAGAGTTATGGGAGAGGAGTGGGAGCTCAGAAGCAAAGGCACTTCTTTAGCCCCACCCACAATTCCTCTTGCACAGATTCAGTGTAGGTTTAAAGAAGATTCTACAGTAAATGACTTTTATTTTTTAAAAAATGAAATAACCGTGAACATATTAACAGGCCTGCAGGTGGCACTACAGTACAGCTGGATAGAAGGTAGATATAGTCCCAATGTACAGTCAAACAATGGAATCCATCAGTTCAATGGTGACAATTCTGAATACAACTCTATCAAGCAGGAACATTTTACTGAAAATATTTCTGGACAAAGCTGATATTGAAAATTAGCTCTGGGAAGTACAAGTCCCAATCTAGAACTGACAACTGGTGAACTATTACCTGGTTTGCCAGTTTAGGGAGAGATGTACAACATCTCCAAAACATAAAAGTTCTTTCCCCCCCTTGCATTTGTGGAAACTGGTGTTGGAAGTCAATTTCTTTTAGCTCTCCTCTGGCCAATTGTGCTATTTTGGATTTATTTCTAAGAATCATTTCTTGAAAGGTTTTACTGAAAGGAAGACTAAACACAATGTGCCTTTCCTTGTAACCCAGGAACAGTTGTGGTATTTCAAATTCTAAAAATATCTACTTTCATGAAATACTGTTTCACTACAAACCTAGTTTTTCACTAAATACACATTTTTAAATCCTGGAGCCATCAGGGAAAAAGTGGTTTCTCTCTGCGATTCTGCGTTTCTACAGTGTATAGCGAACTCTTAAAAAGGGAGCATGAAGAACATCTTTCTTTCCTTGGCCTGTGTCAGACTCAGGAGGACCTGCTTCAGCAGCTGGGCTCCTGGTGATCGCACTCTTTCAGAGTTGGCTACTTAAGTCTGCAAGAGAATGTCCATCTTCACATCATTCTTTCTAACTTCTTGGAAAGACTAACTAGGCATGAAAAAGGTTCACACGTTCTATTCATAATAGGCAGGAACACCACATGGTTTCCATACAATTTAAATTTGCAAAAGGCCACAGGAAAGGGACACAGCACCTTTCATTAGGTGGGAAACTTTGCATGTTATAGTGACCTTCCTTTAGTTTCCTTAGTATTGAGGCAGCATAGAAGACGGTGGCTGGAGAGTGTAATGAATGCCATGGCATCTCTTAGCGAGAAGCGTTTGGCTCCTGCACAGGCAGGTATGTGCGCTCCCCTTCTATACTGTGAGCAAAAAAATGACTCCAGAGGGGGGGCGGTGTTTGGAATCACCAGTTCCTACGACCTAGCCAGTTTGGACTCGTGAGCCTTTAGTGTGCCAACAGCATCTTTCACTGCGTGGTAGATAATGTTCTTCACCTGCAAACAGAAGAAAATGAAGACACTGAAAATCAAAACTCTGAACAGTCATTTCCACCTACTATGTAAGACACGCCAGAGTTTCTCAATTATTAATTCACTGTATTCATAAATGAATGTATTCATAAATGAATATGGGAAGGTGTCTGAGCTGCTAATACTTCTTACAAGGATACTGGATCAAACTCGAAAAGCATCCAATAAAATATTACATTCCAATATGAATGCTGATCTCCCTCCTCTCAAACCAAAGTCAGGAGAACCCCTTAATTGCCCTCCCCCCTTTTTTTGGCAAAACATGTACACATCTACTATGATAATCTTTTCTTAGCAACAGGCTAAGCCTTTGATACTGGTTTAAGTTGGATTGCATCCAAAAGTATAGTGTGTTAGTGGAAAAGCACCCCCACAAGGCAGCCTTCCTTATGACCTACTGCAAGCCATTCCAGAGCATCCAGAGGGGTCTTTTGAAAGTGCAGGGGGCTACAGTGAAGAGGAAACAGGAAAGCCCCAGTGGAGTTCTTCTTGCCCTTCTTTAGGTTCAACCCATTTTATAAGAATTCATTCGGCTAATACAGGGTTCAAAAAGTAAACAAAACCCAAGTTCATTGACCCTTTTTTAAATAAAAAAATGCCAAAAACCACCATAATTTTTCAAGTGACTTGCCTAAGATCCAGGACAAAGCACCACCTTTCGGAAATTCCCTCCCATGCATCAATTCCCCACCCCCCTGCCAATGTATGGCAGCCCTAGCTAACATGGCCAGCAGCCAGCTTATAACTTTAGTCAAATTTAACCCTATGCAATTTTGCAAATACTTTCTGCCAAAATCTGATATGTGCTTTAGAGGTTGTTCCATGAAAACAGATGCTTACCTGCAGCTTATCTTCATGGTTTGTGTGAGTGTTAGACAGGTGCCTGAACTCCTGGGTTAGGCGGAAGCAGTGTTTCACATGTTCTGGAGATACAAAATCTTCTGCTACTTTAATGCAGCTATACAGATTATGAACCTGAAAAAATAAGCAGCAGAACCGGGTGCTAGATAAACATCAAAACTCAACAATCCAATGTATATTCAAAATATTGCTTTCTGCAGTATAAATAAGATTGGTAAATGCTATTTCAATGTGTTCATGAGCCACATCTAACAGGTAGAAAGAGATCAGATGTTCAAAGTAAGTTTTTCAAACTGCCTTCCATTCAAATAATGACTTCACACTATGAGTCAAATAACAGTTTTTCATCAATACAGGCCAGATTGTGTGGGAAATATGTGATTATTTTTTCTAGGGTCATTTTATATTTTAAAAAGGAAGACCAAGATGACAGTAATAACCAAGATCAAGAAAACCGAGAAAACAAGAGTGGAGAAAAACAGTTCTTCACAATGAAGATAGGAATAATAAAAAACCAGTGTTGGGTAAGAAAAGTTAGGAGTGGGGCGGATCACTCTGGAAAACAAATTTCTCACTGTCCCTTGAATGATGACTAAATGGTGAGATGACCAAGCTCAGGCAATCATCTCTCAGCTAAGTAAGTCAGGATGCACAGAAATCTTCTGCCCATGCACGCACTCCTCCTCACTCCTCTCATTATTACATTCTGCAATCTCCAACTTGCAAGTCTCCAACTAACCAACTTCCTTTTTCATCCAAACCAAGAAACTATGGTTACCAGCTTCAGAAGAAACCAAGATATTTAAATAGTGGCTTAAAATCCTGCCCTGTTCTGAAACTGGTAGGCACAGGGTTCAGTCCAGAGGAGGACTCTTGGAACAGGGCTTTATGGCTCCCCACCCCCAAGGCCCACTGCTCCTCCATAAGCTGCTCATGAAAACGGACAGACTCACTGGACTAGCATAGGATTTGGTGCCAAGTGAATGAGAGAAAGATAAGAAAACTGGAATAATTTAGTGGGGCCACTTTGCACGAGTCAGTTTCCAGGTTCAGATGAACAGCAAACTCTGGTTAACTGTGGATTTCTGAGTTTAATTGCTGTGTTCTGCAAACTGAAGGAAAAAGGAGGCTACATGTGAGAGCAGAAGGCCTGTGCATATCTTGGCATATTAGGCCAAACAAAGTTTACGTCTGCTGCTTAACTGCCTCCTGAAACAACTGGCAATCATGCAGAAATAATTATCACCACTTTAGCATACACCTATGCTTTATGATGTGCATGATAAAATTTGCAAGGAGAATTGCACTGTAAATAAAGTTCGAATTCTTATTTAACATATTTATATACTGTTCTTCTGCTCACAGAATACTGAAGAGTTCAGTGGTATAAACAGGAATGAGGAACCCCCAGTTCTCCACATGTTTGTGGACTACAACTCCAGTAATTCCTGACCATTGGTCATGCTGGGTGGAGCTGATAGGATTGAACAATATTCAGAGCACCATAGGTACCACAATCCTGGTATAAGAGTAATAAAAGGAGACAACTGCAGCAAGCAGACAAGATCCAGAGCTGGGATGAGGGAACAGTTTTAGTTTGAAAACAAATTATTGGTTCAAACCTGGGTGCTAGGCACTACAAAGTTACTGAATCCTTGCTAGACTCAAATAACTAGCTGCACCCAGAATGTACAACAAACATTTTATTGCTTCACCTAAGAATCCCAGATAGTGAATTTACACTAAAGTAAACACGCTAAGCGCATATGCTGATATTTTACTTTTAATTATTCAAGTTTCCCGTATTCAAGGAATGTGGACCCCCCCAACCCTTTCAAGAACTGGAATAAATTTTTGAGAAAAACATATGGAGCTTGAGACCCAGGAATAGTAGACATGGAACTCTATAGTAAGGTACTGAAACTTGACACTTCTGAGAACTAGAGTTCCCTCAGTCCTTATTTCAGCTTCTGGAATTTTACCAAGCACAGTCAGCAGGTTTTCAGTACTCTAAACTTGTTCCCACAACAGAAAAAGCTCAGGAAAACCAACCTAACCAATTGTACAGTGTTTCTGAAAATTCTGTTACCTGTCACATTCTAAAGTTGTGCTCTTTTTGGAACGCTTCATGAACAACTTGTTTTATGCTCTTAAGTTTTTGCCCTACCCTTTTGGGCCCTAGCACTCCACACTCACCTGGTGAGGGGCCCCTGCAGGAATAAATACAGCATCTCCCAGGAACTGCACTATTGCCCAGCCTTGTACTCCATACTCCTCATACAGACGCTTACGGAGGGTCTGGTCCAGGTACCAGCTTTGGTCATGGATTGGGTCATGATCTGGAGGATTTTCTTGTCCTTGTTCTTCACCAACCTAATACAAATGTATCAGAGTTTAATGCTGCCTACTTGCAGATTTCTTCATCTGTATTCAGCAAACAACTGCAAGTTACTTTATGATGAAATTCTTAGTTTTGCCTAAGGTGGACTTTACAGCTGCCCTAGTCCATTCCCAGACTATTTAGGGCATGAATACTCCACTCTTCAACAAGGTTTTTAGGGCAGTCCAATTAAAATATTGGGACACAAGTTTTATCAGAAAGTATACTGTATTGTTTTTAACACTTGATTGCGAGCCGCCCAGAGTGGCTGGGGAAACTCAGCCAGATGGTGGGGTATAAATAATAAATTATTATTATTATTATTATTGAATAATGTATGAAATATTAAACTCCTGAAACATCCAAACATCACACCTTGCGAAGAAGTTCCCTGATCTTCTCAGCATCCTTAGCAGCATAAATGTGCCATAGTGCCCCAGGCTTCTCCTTTGCTTCATGGATTCGCTGTTTTGTAACATCATCAGCGTCTCCCTCATCAATTGTTTTCAGCACCTCTGAAATTCACATCAATAAGTTGCATGGCTTTCTAGTGTAATGTGTAACAATCAAATGAATTCAAGGAAGCACAAAACTACAGCCATAAGAAATTACTGTAAACCAACTTTAACATCTAAGAAAGTAATCCTACTTAATGATACAGGACAGTTAGGAAATTCGAAAGGACCAAATCACATTATCTTTAGTAATTCTGGAAAAAGCACTAAATTTGTTCCCTTTGTCAAGAGCACATCATTTCAAGCCTGCAAGGGTGCTTATGTATGCCTAAAAATCATCTATTATGTTTGCACTATCCATATATCACAAATATATATCATAAATGTATAACATCAAACTGGTGACATTTGCATTTGTGCACAGGTGATACTTTCAATCAGGACTCCACATCCAAGTTTCATCCTGGCAGTTAGGACCTCAAAGCAGTACTCTGCTTATTTATAATGTTCCGCATGATTATTAGACAGGTATCTTATTTGAAGAGAAACTGATACATCTACTCATGAGTAAATTCACATGACTAGGCATTCCAGTTTGCAGCTGAACTATCTTTTTTGTCCTCTGATTACCTTTGTTCATATGCATTACCAATGTGCAAAGAGCAACACAAGAACAGAGAAGAAATCAAAACAAAAAGAAATTAAATGGTGCAGGCCTAATATAAGCAATATTTTGCATATCTAGGGGGAGATTCAGAAGTTAAGTTAAACATTGAAAAAGATTATCTTAGAAGTTTACCATCATCATGAGAACCTTCCCCGATGGGAATTCCAACGTACACCATGACGTTAACGGCATCTGACACATCCAAATGCAGATTGGTTGTACCAACTCTTCTGTCTTCTGCCGTTATCAGTCCTACAAAAAAGAAGCAAAGAAGAGAGACGATGACAGCAAGCTTGAAGCTATTTGTTATAGGTATGCTTTTTATGCTACATCAAAAGTATATCACCACACAGAGAATATTCAGCTATTAGCCATGATAATGTGAGCAGTAGCAGAGATACTTGATCTCTGCTGGTTAGATATCAAGGGTAGCCAACATGATGTCTTTCAGATGTTATTGGATTCTTAACTCCCACCAGTCCCAGACATTAAGGTCAAACATCAAGGATGAGGGGGTATGTAGTCCAGCAACATCTGGAGGCCATCATAAGGGCACCTGCTATGCATATTTAACTATAAAAGGAGCCAGACTTAAGGTGCAAACTCCCTATCACTTTGTAATTGCAGCACTTAGTACAAACAGATGATATGGTCCACTGCTTCAAATCAACAAATGCACTTTATTGAATATTTTTTATCACAGCCACTACCACACTCGAAGTGGCACACAACCTGATAAAAATAAAACGCACACAGAAAAACCACTAAGGACTCAGCTCTTAATAGGTGTCCTAGAAACACCAGCGGAAAGGAAAATCCAGGTCAATCACCTTCAGCCAATAACAAAGTCTATTCCGAAACATCAGGTTTTCCCAAGCCAACAGAACAAGGGGGCATCAAAACATGTTTCCAGAGTTGACGATCAACGCTTCCTTTAGCCCCTTAAGGAAATAGCCCCTTCTTCTGTGATCTATTTACTACAGCTAGCAAAAGCTTATTGAACTTGGGGCCAGGCAAGATGGACATTTACCAGCCAAGATGGACAAGGGTTGAGGATTCTTCTCCCAAGAATCACATCCATTTGTTTGGAAAATAGTAGCTGAAACCTGCTCATCAAAACTGGACAGGCAGATGCTCCTGAATCCCATACCCAGATCTGCACCAACACTGGAATCCAAGCTGGAGCAGATGTGAGTGATTTTATCTGCAAAATATTTTCCAAACTGATCACAGTGAGTCTCAGGGGGCTTCTCTCGTTGGGATGAGAAGACGAATACAGTCCTTTCACAGATTAAGAGCACGTGGATGCAACTGAATATGGACACGTAAACTAGTGTAAAAACTTCATTCTGATGGGCATGGGTCCTTGAGTTCTCTTACCTGATTTGCACACCATCATTTCATTTTACAAAGTTCTTTGATTCTGACAACACTGTCTGATTCCATTTAGTCTACAATTACCAAATTATCTTCCACTTCTAATGACATTATACTTTTAATTAGAAGCAAACAGATTTAAAGGAAACAAATTAATTTTATGACTAACATGGGTAATAATCCATCCAACTCATTTACTCCTCAGTCCATATGCTTTCATAAGACACAAACTATGAGTAGGGACAAAACTATGCTCTCTTGGTCCACATACCATATGCGTTGTACATTTTGGGACCCAGATCTGGTCGTACAAAGTAGCTTGGCAACCTTGATGCCAGATTCAGTCTTCCATCCCTCTTAGTGTACTCTGGGAGAGGAAGGTTCTCCATTAGGTCCTCAAACCTGAAAAGGGCAAGTACCATGTTAGACACTGGCAAAGGCAAGAAGAATAGATTGCTAGAACACCAACAATTCTCACAGAGGCCCAGACCCAGAGTAACAAGGGACCTTACCTTGTCGGCATCATGTCTCTAAAATCTTCTCCGGGAGGCCAGTCCTTTAGCTTCAGTACCATGGGCTGTCCATCATCAGATCTTAGACGCTCTGAAAAGAAATAGTTTTACTTGGCTTGTATGTTGTTCTATCACTATTAGTTTGCTTTTCCTATGAAATCTACAGGATTTTTTGGGAGCAGGGGAGGGAAGAATGAAACCTAAATCCATAATGAGAGATCTGGGTTTAAATCTCCTGTTCAGCTATGACATTAATAGTGTCCTAAGTTGGGGCAGAGACTACACTGATGTGATAGATAACTTTTCACAAGTAGTATCAACAGAATTAGGTGGCACTTACTAGAAATGACCTCAAAGCCATCCCAGAAGTCACGCACTTTCACATCTGAGATTATGGCACAGTTCCTACAATTGACCAGATCTACATCCTGATCTCCAAATTCTTGACTAAAGGCCTCTGGTTTCCAGAGTTCAGGCTTCAGCTTCTTATGAACACCAGAAACTAAAACAGGCTGTGAAAAGAAAGAGGAGGTATTATTCCAAAATGACAATTCGCAGAAGGCATTTTATTTTTTTATTTACTAATTTATAATCTTTCATAAAAATATAGCCAGACAAAATGAAAATAAGAAACCACTATGTTTCCAGTATTCTTCGTTAAAGATTTTCTGGTCTTAAAATGTAAGAGATGGAAATGTTGGCAAAGGACCAAGCTGTTGTTGTTTTTAAAAAATGGATTCCTAAATGATGGACTTGTTTAAGAAGAATAACAATAACAATTTCTGCGGGAAGGCTGCAACTCAGATAAACAAAATGAACATATATTCTCCATTAATCCTCTGTATATTTTACTTGGCTGCCTTAAAGAAGTTATAAGGAGGGAGCGTTCAGAATTAGTAGACCTTTTAACAGCAGCAAAAATAATTACAGGCACCAACAGAAACAGAAGCAACTATGGAAGTCACTGATTGTATGAAACAACAAAATAGAGGCAATAACAGATATGCTCTGGTTGCTAAGATATCATTTTGTATAAATACAATATAAAAAAAGAAAAATTAAATAATGTAAATTCAAATTAAGTAGGTAATACCTTATAGTGATAAATTTTAAGACTACTATATGTTATTATAGATTATGTATTTCTAATGTTTTGTTAGGTTTCGTAAATTTATATGTGGATTTAAAAATCAAAGTCCAACTTCTGTGCTAAGAAAAGCTATTCTAGTTTTATACAAATTGAAATCTATGGGCTGATGACCATCTTTTGATAATACCCAATATATTTACCTTTTTAACAGAAGCACTGAATTCTAAGCTTCTGGCTGCTGGAAATCCTGGTCAACCCAGCCAAGTTCTGAATGTTCATCAGGCATTATCCATATTCTATCTAGCCCAATTTCCCAACCATAAGGGCCCAAAACTTGTTGCTGTAATTTAACTGAATCCCAGGGTTCTAAGGGTACCACGTCCTGTTCCAGAAATGAATTTTTGTGCTTGTATCACACATAGACGAGTGCCATTAACTGTGTTTTGTCCTTCAACCTTAAACTACTAACAAAGTCTGCACCAACAGATTAAATAGCTGTTGTTTGTCTTAAGTACAATGAAAATCTTGCCACAGGCAGAAAGGATGTCCACACAAACTTTTTATTTACCTGGCCCTGTTTCCAACACTCCCTGAAGATCTTCCAGTTGTTTTTATTGCTGGGGTCATGGAGACACAAAAGCCTTCCGTCACAGAGCCAAGAATGGGAAGTGTGTGGGTCCAGCACATTTAATCCCATTACCATCTCTTTCACTTCTTTCTGAGTATCAGCCACATTGCTTGCTCGCTTGGCAGCATCAGACGTCTTCTTATTTTCCACCACTGAGGCAATAATATGATCAAGGAAATTTGGCAAGCTGGCCTTATTCTTAGCACCCTAGAAGACACAAATCCACATAGCAACCCAAGTCTTGGGTAAAGAATTAGAATATACTGCCTGTGACACAGATCTGATCTTTCAACCAACTAAACACTTTCTAGAAAAGTTAGCACACTAAAGTGGCTAAAACAATGCCAAGGAAAGAATAATAATGTGTTGAACCAAAGGGGAACTGTTCCAGAAGCTCTGCAAACGCCATCTTGGTAGTCAAGATAACACCACAGTTAATTGGTAGTTGTTGTAACAATGAGCTCATATATGTTTACATTCACTTGCTTTGATAGAAGCTAATTGGCTTGTTCATCTGTGGGCTTGGGGCCAGAAAGGGGAACTATCTGTAAGATTTGGATATTTGCCACTTATGTCCTCATCTGCTCAGGCGAAATGATGGGAAGTCTTGGCCGAAGTGCTGGTGAATAAAGAATGTATAAATGTTTGCTTGGGTGTGGATTACTCATGACAACCTCTCACTGGGTCTGTAAAGGCTCCACTGTATGTCTACATCTCCTTCTTATAATAAAGTACCAGAATTGATCACTCTGGCATTTTCAAAATCTTTCTTTGGTATACTTGAACCAAACCACTCCCACGAACCCACCTTTGGGCTAGTGGACAAACAATAATACGCCTAAATAAATCTTATTTTGAAAAGTTCAGTATAGGTTTTCCTACCAAAGAAAGAGATCATACCACTTTAAAGAAGCAACTATCAATACCTCTAAACAAAAATAGTATTACTTACAGTGGAAGCTCCAGAAAAGACAGGAGGAAAAGGGATGCCTGCATCAAGTGAAGCCTGAGGAAGCTTTCCAGGCCCGGAGTTAAGCAAATCGCGAAGACTGGAACCTTCTGTCTTGTTGCTTGAGGCAACTGGGCCCAATAAGAGACTATTAAAAAGCTTTGGAGTTAAAGGGGAGGCCTTTGCATTGGTGTTGAAGGAATCCAATCCGAAAGGTGATTGAGATTCTTTATTGAGCACTGACCTCAGTGATCCAGCTTCTGTAAAAAAGCAAAAAAGGCACCATTAGAAGACGTATATTTCCGTGCCCCCCCCCAAAGGAAGTATTTTGACAATCACAGAGGAGGGAAGTGAGGTTATGAATTGTAACAAGAGATTTCATAAGCTCAAACTTATCATAACTACCGCTACAATATTTATGAGTACAAAACAAGTAAGCCAAAATAGCAGTTGTAATTAGAAAAAGATAGCAAGCATGAGAGGAAGGAGAAAATAAAATATTGCATAAATACTAATGTGTATCCTTGGACATTCTTCAATTGTAGATACAATTCTTGTAATCATAAGCAAGAGACGTTGTGACTGCTTTTTTAATCAGCATGGAATGGAATGTCTTAATGTCAAAGGGCCAGTGTTTTATGTGTGACCTTCAAAGGTTTAGATATGCTCCAGCCGGCATCAGTTTAAATTTGTTAGGACACAAATCTTCCAGAAGATTTACAAAAAAATCCTAGTAGCTGTCCAGATACCAGCCACTCATACATTTGATCATTAAACACATGAGAAAAAAATGCAGTAAGGAGGTCTCAGTATGAAATCCAAGCAAAATAAAACCCAACCCCCACCTTTACACAAGTTCTTTACCAGTTTAAGATGTACTAAGATGGCCTAAGAAATGGACAAAACCAAGTAATTATGTATCAGTTTTACAAAGCCAAAACAGATAGGTTAGTCCAGAATAACTTTTAATCTCAAGGTTGTGAGTTTGGGCCCATGTTGGGCAAAAGATTCCTGCATTGCAGGGGGTTAACTAGATTACCCTTGTGGTGCCTTCCAACTCTACAATTCTATGTGAAATGCAGGTGCAATACTACTGTTTGGATAGTTACCAAATTTTCAGACAGGCATGGAATTCCATGTGATATGACTCCCCTCACATCAAATAAATGATGCCAGCACTTGTGAAATTACAACAGATGTTAAAAAGTAATTTTTCCAATGCAGTTGCAGCGTATGTGAAAGTGACATGCTGCATTTGTTTTATTAGTGCTGTAATCTTTTAAACATCCCTGAATAGCTAAGTACCCAAAATTAATCCCTCAGCATGCTTGAAACTTCACAGAACTATCTGTTTGCCATTTGGGTTAGGAAAGAGAGAAGTCCCAGTGTGGATTATGAACATCAAGAGTATTAAAACAATGTGTCTTGACATGCAAAAAGCAGCCATCTTGGAGTGACCCTGGTTTTTTTGGTCTTCTAAATTCTCATCTTCAAAAACATCCCTCTCTCTCCAGGGTGATAATCAGCTCTCTAGCAAAAATCTTCAGCTCCCCAAGAACTTACCTTTTGTTTCTTCTTTTGCCTTTTGTGTTGCTAAATCCGCAAGCCAGTGCAGTGCTGAAGAGGGACTTGTTTCTGGACACAGTGACTTGTTAGGTTTTGTCTCCCCACTGTTACTGGTTCCTTGAGCCTCTGTCTTTATAGGCTCCTCAGCTTTTTCCTCCGTAGCTTCTGACTTAGGAATAACATTAGTGTCCGTCTGCCCTCCTTCTGTTGTCCCTGTGCCACTGGAGAAAGCGCTTTCATTTGCAGGTGTGGATACACTGGGATTCATACTGGGCAGCTGCTGAAACAGAGGATCACACACGGGGAAGTCAAAATGTGGTAACTGAAACTTAAGTATTTCTTTAAACAACTGAGACAAATGTAAAGTTTTTTTAAAACTAGCAATATTAAGACTAGACACAAGCATGAGACAAACTCAATATATTTTAAGGTAGTCCATTGGGGTGGAGGGCTGCAATGGAGAATAGTGGGATGGGGGACTTAGCTTCCATGAACCCATTACATGAGCTTATTCTGGATACAAGCCAATATTTTGGATACGGAGACCAGGGTACATTATTATTCTCTCAAATTTAAAAAACAAACAAAAAACATTTGACACTAACAGGTTGTGTATATTCCAAACTCAGAAAAAAATAAACATTCCACTGGTAGACACACTATCTGAGGCCATGTAAAAAGGCAAAATAAGTATGAAACACCACATCTTTAGTAATGGCTGTTTCTTTATAATCTGCATTTTCATTAACACGGCACTTCAAATTCCACAAAACAATAGCAAATAAATATTCCAACACACAAAATACCAACAACTCTTTTTAAAAACAACAGCCCAGGTCAGGATGCCTAAAGGAAGTGGACAATTTCTAACAGGATCACATAACAGATTTCGGCCATAATAAAAGTTCACATACCTGTGAAATTCCATTGGTGACGGCAGGTCGCAGCACAGATTTATTCTGCCGATTAATACATGGACAGTTGGCTTTAATTCCCCATTTGCCACGGGCTGCATGAACCATGTCTCCAATACTATACAGTGCTGAAAAGTGAGAAACCTCAGTATCAAATTTTGTAACAAGATCTGAAAGTCTTAAAATGCAAGGACCGGTATCTTCCTGCTTACAGCTGAAATGGTAGATCTTCTAGGCTTTTTAACCTATGTTTAAGAGTATGGCTTTTAGGCTGGGAAGGGAGACCCTCTGTCTGGATAAAAATCATTACCTTTGTTGTGACAATACTATTAATGGCACTAATTGTTAGGATGCTCTCTTTAACAACTGCCTCAAGTAGCTTTAATAACCTATTAAGCATCCTTGTAAGCAATGAGAACTCTGCAACTGCAGATGCACTCTTGTTACAAAAATGCATTCAAATAATGAATTCACCTGGCTGGATCTGATGGCAAAAACGAACCACGACCTAACAAGGACCTGGCAGCAGTCATTACCTCAGGCTGTAAGAGAGGGAGTGAAGGGAAGCAGAATCCTATAAAGCTCAGCTTAGAAGCCAGCACCATTAGGCCGCTGCTTCCACCAACTGTTGTAGCAGAGAGGACGACAATGAGGGAAGCAGAGCCATGCCACTGGCTCAGCTAAGAGAGCAGCAACTTTTTGCTCCTGTCAGCAAACTGTTCTCCATTCCTGCTGATTGTGATAAGAAATTTGTTACTATGAACTCATGCCCAAGGTTGCTGTTCTCCTCCTCCCTCCAACCCTTTCCCCTTGTCTTTTAGATTGTAAGCCTGAGAGAAGGACATCTTATTATTGGTATTTGCAAGCTGATCTGGGAACCTTTGTGGCTGAAAAGCGGGATAAAATCTGTCAAAGAAGAAAGACATGATAGGACATGGAAAATAGATTCACCTGTGCCAGGGATTATCTGTGTTGGCATGAGATTCTCTGGTTCATGCGACTGTCCCTTTGCACACTTCAACCATGAAAAAACCTCCTCATCACCAATCTCCTCTGTCTCTGAAATAGAAAGACAATTAGATCGTTTAACTTTCTAAATGCTTGCTTGCACGTTCCAGTACTACAACGGCTTCAAACTAATAAATTCAAAGGTGGCAGGTTTTGCTGAGCACTCTCTTCATAGTCAAACAAAACATGCAACAGCCGTCTGTTGTGGTGCTTAATGTGCTACTAAAACCCTTCAGAGACAGTCGCAGCTGGATGGGAGTTTCAGTCCAAAACAGCTGGAGGGCTAATGAAGGCTGTGCTAATGGAAGGTGTGTTAATACAACAACCGTTAGGTATGCAAGATTAAAACATGAACACACAAACCTAGAATCAATATTCTGTCCTATTTCCACACTGGAAGATGTTTTTTCAAGCTCTGTTGAAACTCTCCACAACTCCTTTCAGTAATGTGTTTGTGCATCAATAATCTATATGTGTATCAATAACGTGTATTTGTGCAGCCTTGTGCTTGCTTTTCTGCTAGTTTATCACATTACCTCTTAAAGATGGAATATCCTGCCTCAAACATTATTTCATTTTCCTTTTTACAAAAGACATGATAGGTTGGGACAGTTCACAGGACAAAATAGAAAAATCAGACAGAAACCCTTGTTCCCATCTGTCCTAAGTCAGCACACACCTGACACTTGGAAAATAACTAAAGGCCTACTTTAGCAATTAGATGACATGCTTTACTCCAAAGGTCAACTGTGTCACATTGAAAGTTCCTTAAGAATGCATTGGTGAATTCTTTAAGCTATTCCTAGTGCAAGATTAGGAATTTTACCTGCGATTCCCTAAGTTCTTCCTTATTCCAGCTGTCCTCATTCTACATGATGATCCTATACATGCCATCCCTGTTCTTGAAAGCATGGCTAAGCTCAACATAGAATGTAATTCTGTATTATGCTGCCATGAGGAAGCAGGAAGATGAAGCAGCAGCAGAGGAAATTAGGCCAATACTCTCAATCCATATCATCCTTTATCTTATCTAGCAACACAGGAAACTGATCACTTAGCCTTCACACAGAACAATTCCTCCCCAACCCTACCACCAAAAGCAGAACGCCAATCTAAACTTTACAGCATTCTTGGAAAAATATCAAGTACTCACCACTGCGTGGACGGCTTTTCCTGAGACGGTAACAGTCCAGACACACCCCAAAGCCACATTTGCGACAAACCCAGTGAATATTGAACAGTGTTGTTTCACATACATCACACATCTCCCTCACTCCACGTACAGCTCTCTTCCAGGCCACTTTCTCTATTAAAATAAATAAAATCAAGGAGGCACATGTTAACAGATTATACATTAGAACCATGCTGTAAAAGTTGGTTTACAACAATTTCTTGGTTTTACAATAATTTATTAAAAGTTGTTCAAATTCAAAATGAAAACATGTGTTTGAGAGAGAGAAGTGATGGTGGTATTGAGAGACAAGAGTTTGAGAAACTCCAGAAAAAGCCTCTTTGAATGCATGGATCACACATCTACAGTATTGGATTCAGGATAATTCATGCAATAGTTCTGGAGACATTGGGTGGGGGGAGGTGTTTCCAAGATGCAGCGATGGCCACCAACTTGGTTGTTTTTAAATGAGGACTAGTCAAATTCATGGAGAGTAAGGCTAGGTGGCTACTAGTTATGAAGGCTATGTTCCACCTCCACTGTTGGAGACAACATATCCCTGAATACCAGTTGCATACAAGTGGAGAAAATGTTGTTGCACTCAGGTACTGTTTGAGGGCTTCCAACAGGCATCTGTTTAGCTAATGTAAGAACAAGATGCTGGACTAGATGGGCCTTTGGTCCGATCCTGCAGGGCTCTTCCTATGCTCTTATTGCCAATTTTTAAGAGATTCCTTTATATGAAGACTTAAGGAATTACTCACACCTATTTACATAACAGCATATAATGCAAAAATGGGACTTAAGAAAATTGGTCCTCTAATAGATTAGTAGGCCAAGGTTTGATTTATTAAGACATTTTCATAAATTCCATGCATTCCAGAGAAGTGATATGTAAAAGAAAAATGAATATCACTATCCTTTAGATCAGAGGTTTTAAAGCTTTTTCAGTCCACGGCCCCCTTGACCAGTTACATTCTTCCTGCCCTGTGGGGCTCAGGAGCCCAGTTATGCCACCCCTTGCCTGCAGAGCTGGTAGCCTCTCACCCTTTTTTGAACACCCTCCCTTGTGGAGTGTTCCCTTAGTCTCCTTCCCTCTCTCCTCTCATTGGGAGTCCTCTGAGCAGCCACAGCTGCTGCCCCTGGTCTCTGAGCTGCCTCCCCTGCTCGAAAGAGAGGTGCCTCCTCACACTGCCCCACGGGGGCCTAGAACTTGGCTGTCCATTCCCAACAGCAAGGGCTGGTGGACTGGCTGGCTTGCTTACTCCGAGGCCACCTCAACTTCTGGCAACCAGCACCCCCTGACTAGCCCCAGAGGCACCATTCACCTGCGGAGCTTGTAGCCAGGACAGCTGCAACAAACGGCTGAGCAAACCTTAGGGAAGCAGAGATGTGAGACGGCGTCAGAGAAGAGAGGGAAGGAAAGAGGGATAGAGGCCAGTGTTGCCCGTGGCACCCCTGACCATCATTTAAGGCACCCCAGAGGGCCACGGCACACTGGTTGAAAACCACTGTTTTAGATCATTGGCTGGACAAAACTAGTATGTGAGAAAGAGGCCACCATCCACTTCCAAACTCCACAAGGGCAACTCCATTGGCTACTTAACACTTGCAGGTATTCAAATACTTGCAGAATAAACCATAGAGTAATGGGTTGGGTATCTTCTTCAATAATCGAGTTCCAGTTACACACACGCATTAAAAGAAAACACCAACTTACGGTGTGGTTCCACCATCATCATTGCCTCCTTCTCAGACATAACTAACTGACAAAACTGGTCTCCAACATTGGCCAGGATGTATTTGGAAGTTTCCAGGTCAATTCCCTCTGCAGGGGCAGTAGACGGGATCCACAAGCTCAAAGCGTCAGTGTCACTCTGTTGGGGGTTCAAGAATCCCTCCACTCGTAGTATACCCTTCCGAGTAAATATCAGTCTGAAACAAAACTATGAGCTAGTTAAAAGAGCACATTAGCTACAATCTCTTGAAAACACAAATGAAATGGAGGTTTCCTCCATGGCTATTCTTTAGAATTAGTACAATTGATAGATTTCTTCCTGAAGACATGGTGCTGTAGAAACCTTTGTTAGAAACTATCATTAGAGGCTGGTTGGCTTAACATCTGTTCTGAAAAAAACTGGTAGACAGCATTTCTAAAAGATAAAAATTACCAAGCATATAAAAGAGCAAGTCTTCCTGAATAACAAGCATGGCTTCTGCAAACTAACCTTTTAGAGTTATCTGACAGTGCCAATAAGCACGTGGGGCAGGATGTGTCCAATTCCACTCACTTTCAAGAAACTTTTGATAAAGCCCTACACCAAAAACTATTGAGTACCAAAGCAATAATGGGATTAAAATGACAGATTGTATTATGGTCCAGTAACTGGTTAAAGAGCAGGGAATAAATGGACAGTGGGCTTGGAAGAAAGTACTCCTTACAAACAAAGTGGGGAACTCTGAATTTCAAAACAAATTGACAAATTGTCACCATTTCTTTCAGAGAACATATAAACTAGAGTGGTACCTCGGGTTAAGTACTTAATTCGTTCCAGAGGTCCATTCTTAACCTGAAACTGTTCTTAACCTGAAGCACCACTTTAGCTAATGGGGCCTCCTGCTGCTGCCGCGCTGCCGGAGCACGATTTCTGTTCTCATCCTGAAGCAAAGTTCTTAACCCAAGGTACTATTTCTGGGTTAGCGGAGTCTGTAACCTGAAGCGTATGTAACCTGAAGTGTATGTAACCCGAGGTACCACTGTACCTTAAAATGATTAGCCCTTGGTCAACACCTCACTCACTCTGCCTAAACAGCTCCTACCCCCAAAATGAGCGCATTATCTAGGCTAGTCTTAACTGGAAATTTAACATGGGACTTTCTGCATGTACAGCTGATGTCCTGCTATTGAGCAATGCTCTCCCCCTGCCTCAGAGGGATTCTTAAAAACAAAACAAAAAGAGGCAATATTATTTAGGATGCACAAACATTATAATCAACTATTTTCTTTATTTTGCACACCGTCATTTTTAGAAGGCAAAATTCTTAATAAGAATTACTATTTTTCCCACGCTTTTCTTCATTAGATCACAAATGAGTTAACAGATACTCAACAGCACAACATGCACTCACACGTACAGAGAAGTATGGTTTAAAGCAGGGTATGCATCACCGTGGGTTTTATGAATCCATGATCTTTTGCCACTTCAACTAGTTCCAAGCCAGTTTAATCACATTTCTGTAACACTGACATCCTGCCAAGCAACTTACGTCTTTTATATATATTAGTGTCTTATACAATTAACATCCTTCATGAATGCACACCAAAATCTAAAGCTTTGTGAGGCCAGACTCATACGGTTTCCAAAATGCCTGCATATAACCACCCTCTTATGAAACAGATGTCTATTTTTCAGAATGGATTTCTTAAATCAAGGTGATTTTAATATGCAGCTTAAATCACCAAGAAAAAATATGGATGTAGATCATGGTGCTGCATTCAACTAAATAATTGCATGTCTGGAACAGCTTCCTCAACCACAACAGAGCTTTCCTCCTTCCTGCACCACACCCAGATCTGCTCCAGCAGGTTGGGGGAAGCTTCTGTGTGTGCAATAATTTAGCTGGACACAACCCAACTAAATACAAGCATTTCCAGAATAAGAGTACACACCTATTATTTGCTATAATAATCAACACATCTTGTTTTGTAGCTCAAACACTACAGTACTTAGTACTATCTATGAGAATAATTCAAAGTCTCTGGTCATGCAACCAACATGCCTTTTGTATCACACAATTATATCAGTTTAGAGAAGGGGGTATATTTTGTCATTAATAGGTTTCTGTTTGGTTTTCTGCTCGCATGCAAGCAAAACTGTTAACTTAACACAAGAGACACAATCCAATACAGCTGGGTATGTTGGTCCATGGACCAATTCCCCAGAACATTTTAAGAGTAAGGGGGGTAATTACTATGGATTGTATCCAGTTGGTATCCCATCACTACCAAAGTCTCTCTGATCCAACAGGAACTTCTGCCAGGGGAAAGGGAAGGGAGGCAATTTCCCCTTTCTCCTGCACCCTCCCATCCTCCAGAACAGATTGGGGGTGGTGCAGGAAACCTAGTGCGGGGGGGGGGAATGAAAAATCACCCCCTCCTTGTTCCTTGATGGACACCCACATGAGATCAAATAGTCTCCTATCAGTGGAGGCCTATTAGATACCACTATAAGAACACCATCTCTCTCTGTAACAGGGAAAGTAAATGTTCACATTGGCAGATAAGAACTCAGTATTTTTTAATTGTCATAATAATGCAGTACCTATAGTATAATGCTTGCTTGCCTCAAAAATAAAATATTTCGTCTCATGGTTTGTTCTATGATATAGAAAAGCAGGTTTTAATTCAGTATGCCTGACAGAGTATTGGATTGGGTTTTAAGTGTAAAATTCAACAAGTTTGTTTAAATGATTTTATAGTAAAATATGAATGAAAGGTTTTTTTAAAGTGCAATGTACCTGAAATATTTTTTAAAAATATAAAAAATAATATTAAAAATCCATCTTTGTTTTTGCTTTTAAATCTTAAAATCTTGCTTTAAAAGGCCATCCTGTTATTCTGGTGCAATTTTACAGGCCAGTTTCCAGAACATGTGTGGAACTGAATACCTTGGAAGGTGGTGGATTCTCCACTGGAGGTTTTTAAACTGAGGTCTGTCAGGGATTATTTAGCTGTGATTCTGCATTGCAGGGGATTGAATTCTACAATTCTATGATCCTAAGAAAAAGCACCAGGTGGACAGAAGTGCCAGTGGGTCCAGAGATCACTGCTCAATGGAAAGTTCTATTACTGCAAGGAGCCCTCAGAAGCTACAGCAGGAATTGCAACTGTCATTGCAGCAAGGATGTACAATTTTGAAGAGATGAAATTACTTAGCATTATCTTGCTATTAAAATACTTAAAAGCCAAGTGACACATTAACCAGCAACAAGCACAGTATACCAACAAGACATGCTCAGGGAGCTTCATTACCTGCGGAAGTGGAAGAAGCGACAGGCTACAGTGGAGTCGTCCTGCTCCTGCTCCTTGAACTTCCGGTAGCGTTCCAACCGACACTCCCGGCACTTGTGCAGATGAGGGGCTACGTTGATACAGGAGCCATCTTGGAGGAACGCTTCCCCTGATTGCTTCAGCTTCCTCACCTTACTCATGTCTTTCAGTACAGACTGGCCAACTATGAAGCAAAGTTAACAATTAGAGGCATTCAACAGAACAACAGAGGGAAAGGATGTCAAGTTCCAAGCAGTACTTATTTAATGCTGACTGCTATAGAATGTAGCACTGTACCAATGTTAGGTTTGATAGAGAGCGGGACTGGACTTGTCTGTACTTGACATTTGTGACCTGGGCATCGGCATAGGGGCCTGGGCATGCAAGCCTGATACAGATAATCTCTACATATCAAAGACAGTGCTTCGATCAGGCCTACATATTTACATGCCTTTCAGCAAACATAAGGTAATATGCAGTTAAGTGAAGTTCAAGTAACTTATCCATTGATTCAATGGGACTACTCTGTCCACATTTTTCAATGGCTCTATTTGAACTGAGTAAAGATGGCTATCACCCCTAATTTCAGCCAGGCAAAAGCAGGAGCAGGCATGATTCCACTCCCACTTTGCATTTAGTCTTTTCCCATAAAAAAAAAGTCTGCATGGGACTTAAGCATTCACACCAAGGGCTCCTAAACTTGCTCTAAAGTATCAATATTAATTAGGGGTTTCAAGATGCAGAAACATCTAGTCACATTAGTACAGTAGCATACATTGTTGTGCTCCCTAAGCAGTCCTTCTAAATTAACATTCAGTTCATACATATACTTCTGCCAGTAACCAGATTGTATCCATTTATAATTTCCTGAAAATAGGGGAGTAAATGTTTTTCTATAATGTGAAGAGTGCAAGATAATGCTTTCACCCAAAAAAAGAACTGCAAGTACATGCAGACAGATGTAAGGCTCTCAGGCTGGTGGTGTGTTCTTCTGATGCCTTGCTTCTGGCTACATGCACAGAGGACATATTTGACAGAAGGTCACACACCACACGGCTGACCACACAGATAATATGGAAGTACAGAACAAAAAGCAGCCCTCCTTCAGCCTTCCTCAAATAACCCTTCCTTTAAAGCTGTCACCTTTCAGGGGCGCTGTGCGAGGCCTGCCCTTAGGGGTTTGTTTCCCTTTTCCTTTGCCCATTAGTAGTTCCGCATTCCGCTCGCCATTAGGACCCAGTTTCCCAATCAGATGCTCTGGGATTCCCTTCAGACAAGCTTTGGTGTGCAGCTGCTCCTCAGAATCACTCATATCCGAGAGGTCGCTATTGGTACTGGAATCGGAATCCTGCTTAGACGGCATGCTCCGCTCATCTAGAGAGAACCTTTTCACAGTTTCAAAGGGGTTTTTGTTCTCCAGTGCCAGCTCTGCCTGTGAAGAGAAAAAGCCAGCCGGATGTCTGCCAAACACATTAGAAAAGGTTTTCATAAGAGGATTGTCCTGCTGCCCAGGCCCAACAGATGGCTTTTCTTCTGTTGGGCTGGAGGAGAGCGTGGGCATTTCAATAGGTTGTGTCAAGCTTCCGATAGGTGAGGTGGAACGGCCATTCCCCAGAGTAGATGAACTCTGAACACCGGGAAAGCGAGTTGAAGTAGGTGCACTGGACAGGATCTTGGAGGAATCAGTCGTTATAAACAAGCTTTTCTTTTTAGCTAAAGAGTCAGCTCCAGTGTGCAAATCTGGCCAGCCAGAAGCTGCCTTGGAACCAAGAACTGAAGAAGGAGTAGCAGTTGCTCCTGGCTGAGAGGAAGAGGCGAAGCTGCTGAAAGGACTGAGTTCTGATTTTTCTGAAAATGCCAAGAAAGGGTTTGAGGGCTCCTCTCGTGAGAGTTTTGGGGGTTGCAAAAAGAGATTCTCGTGATTTTCTGGAGGTCGAGTACTCATAATGTTTCGGGGGAAAGCTGGAGTAAGCGTGGGCATAGATTCCGCTGGCAGTTTCCGGTCCACAGAACTGCCCAATTGAGTCCCAGCTTTAGCTTCTCCTGCAAGAGCTTTACCTTTGCAGATGCCTGCACTCAGGCTCTCTGAATTTTTTTTTAACGAGTCCTGACTAGCGGGCTCTTCAGCCAGGTTCTCTGACAAGGCTGTGAAGTAGTTGCTGGAGGGAAGATTCTGGGACATGCACTGAAAAAACAAGTTATTTGATAAATCAGAGTCTTTCTGGACCTCATGACCAGTGCTACTACCAAATGGAAATCCAACAGACTTCTTCTCTGGAGCTATTACTCCATTGGACTGGCTTCGCCCGCTGTCAAACACCACAGGCTGGGAACCAGCTGAGTGTGCCACTCCAAACCCTGATGAAGCCAACATTGAATTGGGGGAAATCTGAAACAAAACAGGAAACCAGTCAGTTGTACTCCTCTCCCAAGAGAGGACAAAACACTTCCTGCAAACCTGCTTTATTTCCCCCAATATACTGCCTTTGCAGCATCGCTTGGCAGCTTGTTCTATATCAGAAATATACTTGTTGCGCAACAACAGTCGAGGCATGAGACAAAATGCCCAGATTTTGCAGGCTGCCCGAATTAATTTACGCTGACTATTCTTAAACTTTCAAATTTTTAAATAAGTTTATTGTATCTCTGCAAACCTTGCTTCAAAATGCTAACAAGAATGGGTATAATGGAAAAGAAAAACAAATGAAATTCAGTATTTTTAATTCAATTTCTAAAACGTTACTCTAAAATGGCAAGATGTGTATCAAAACAACCATTCCGAAATTATTGACTGTTCCCTCTAGGCTACCATCTTATGGTCCCTAGGTGTCCCAGGACTTTGCAGATCTCCCTTTCTGTGAGGAAGAGGGAGAGCTATGGGTGGGGCTGCCTTGCAAGTGTCAAAAATTCCATGGCTGTCATTCATTTGCTTTTACTCTGATGGCAGAGAAAGCAAAAAGGGGGGTATTCGAGGAGTGTGTTGCAGGTGGACTGGGGGAGGCTTTGGATCCTGACATGCCCCTGAAACAGGACGAAAGTACATTACCCCTGGGGCTAGCGTAGTTATTTTGCCTCCTAATGGTCCCAATAGCAGGAAAAATCATTTTTTTAAAAAAGCCTCTAGTGGAGGAGGAAAAAAAGAGGAATGACACTTTCCCCTTTCCTACAAAGCCCAGCAGGGCTTTGGATTTGGTGCTTTGTTTGCCTTTGAGTCTCTCTCCCTTGACCAAGTAGGATTGTTTTGCCTATCTATAGAAGATTAAAATATAAACACACTGATCTCTCTTGTAAGTGTAGCTGCCATATTTTCCCCATGAGCTTCCCCCCCGTAGCTATAGAAATGACTTTTTTTGGGGGGGGGGGATGTTCTTATGGACAATAAAGATATACTAAACCAGAGGCTATGAATTCAAGTTTTCTTTACTGTGAAACCCAGCACCCTTTTCCTAATGTATAAATGTGGAGAGGAACACACTGTACATTGAACAAAACGTAAGACCCTACCAGATCACAAGTCTACAGTCGTAGTATTCCACATCCTGCTAGATGGCTGCATCCATTATAACAGGGGAGGATCTCAAGTCCGCTATAATGCTCCAACTGTACAGCTGTACATAGCCTTAACACAGCTATTCTAAGAGTTATAGCAAGACAAAGTATGCAAAGTGCTACATATATATGTGTGCTATGTATTATCACTACTATGCTGACTGTAAACGGCTTACCTCTCCCTGAACAGGCAAATGGCCTGCCTTCTGTTTTTCTTGTCCAGTAGCTGCTGACAAGCCAGCATCTGGAATCCGCACAGTAGCTGGCGTTGGCCCAGCTGCAGCAATAATGGCAGGGGCAGGCACCTGGACTTGGCTGACCTGCTCTAATGATTTTGCCATTTCTTGGTTACCACTGCCACTCAGCAGTGCCTGGGAAGCAGTTGAAGACAAGGAAGTAAAGGGCATAGGTGGCTCACCACCCACTGGTTCATCCTGGACCACAAGAGTTCGGCCATTCTCCTTGGTGTATGTGGCAAAACGAATACTGCGATTAACTTGAGGGACAAATGGAGGAAGTTGCTTGGCTCTTGGATCCAGAGTCACGTCGCTGCTGCTGCATCCTTTCCAAGCTCCCCTATTTGCCTCACCTCCATCATTCCCATTGCTATCCACTTCACACCTCTCCTTTAGCTTCTTCGTAGCATGATCACACACAGTATCGGAAGAATTTTTTCTCCTTCGTCCATCTTTCCCTTCCACACTTTCTCTCTTCTTTTTTCCTTTTGATGATTTTGCTGCCTTTAGAGAAGCTCCCTATAACAAATAAAAGCACATATCACTACAAAGAGGAAGCCAAAATAATTAACTTCATCTATCCAGTGCCAAAGGTTTTTAAAAAGCCTGGCCATGAAACGATTAATACATTGCTTTAAACATCAGGGGCTTAGGGGTCAGGTGTCACTAGTATGCTAATGATACATAGTTCTATTTCTCTGTAACATCTGAAACAGCAGAGGCTGTGCAAGAGCTCTGGACCACTGCAAGAGCTCTGGACCACTGCCTGGACTTTGTTGTGGGCTGGATGAGGGCCAACAAAATGAGTTGAATCAAAGCAAGACAGAGGCACTATGAGTGAGTGGCTCCCAAATCCAGATAGTTCATCAGCTGCCTGCTTTGGATGGAGCTGTATACTCTAAGAGGAAGGTTCATAGTCTTGGGGTGCTCCTGGATCCATCTCTGTCACTAGAGAGTCAGATGACCTCACTGAGTAGGAATGCCTTTTACCAGCTTTGGCTGGTAAGAAAACTATGGTTGTTTCTGGACCAGGATACGATGATCACTGTAGTCCACACACTGCTATCCTCTATTACAGTGGTACCTCGGGTTAAGAACTTTATTCGTTCTGGAGGTCCGTTCTTAACCTGAAACTGTTCTTAACCTGAAGCACCACTTTAGCTAATGGGGCCTCCCACTGCTGTGCAATTTCTGTTCTCATACTGAAGCAAAGTTCTTAACCCAAGGTACTATTTCTGGGTTAGCAGAGTCTGTAACCTGAAGCGTCTGTAATCCGAGGTACCACTGCACTGCTATGCACTCTGGGTAGGAAACCCTATACAGCTTGGGACCAGGATACCTAAAAGGCTTATAGCACGATAGTATGCATACCTACTCATTCATAAGTCCCCTGAATTCAATGGAATTTACTCAGCTTAAGCCTGTAACGGACTGAAGCCTTAACTGGGAAGTCAAACTAATAGCTCTATGAAAATATAGATACATTTCAGACAGCTGTCATAATATGTTTTTGAGATCAGATCTTTAAAACATTATTGCTAATATAATGACCTGGTGCAACACAGTATGTGTACCTCGTTCAGTGCAGAGGTGTCCATCACTACATGAATCAGTCGGGGATCCACTGACTTGATTTCGCCAGTCTGATTTTTGTGGTCAACAAAGGGGGAGAGGGAGAGAAGACAAAGTCAATCATAAAGACTGGTAAGATACTGATCATAAAAGCACCTTCTCCAATGTCCCTCTTCTTCACCTGCCTTTTCCCTGCAAGCTGTGCTCCCATTCCATATCCATTATCATCTTCACTCTTACATATGAAACTGAAGTAATTTTATATAACTTATTCCATTTTAATAGTACATACATTTTCATGGTTGCAAAAATGATTTTGGCAAAATATGGAACGCAATCTTTTCTTTAAGGAGGACTTGTAAAAGAGCCTGGCTCTATAAGCTTACGGGACTGGAAATAAATGTAAGACAGTAAAAAGGCAGGAGGTGATGTTTGAACTTTGAAAATGATGCATTCCCTAACCATTAGGATATTCCACTCCAACTGCTTTTCTTGGCTGCAACTATAAAAGACTAGAATTTGCTTAAATGCTGAAAACTGTCAGAGTTCTGCTCATGCTGAGTGAGCTTGTATTAAATGTCACAGTCCACACAACATAACTAAGACCATGTATATAACTGTTGGTAGATAAATGAAGAAAGGAAATCAGGCATCAAGAACCCGCAAGAAAAGCTTCACACCTCAGTCAAAACCACCTCCATCAGACAGGTGATAGGATCTTGACAGCTCACAACAGCAGAGACCCAGCTGTTTTCCTCCTCTGGCTGGTAAACCTTCACTCTTTGACCTTGGATGCTGCAAGGACCTGGGAATGAACCCCAAGCAAGAATGCTATCAGCCAAACCAGTGCCACTGCACCAAGAATTAAAAGTGAGCATGGACTTAAAGCATTGGTTTCTTAATGTAACACACAAATAAAGCTTTATTAGGATTTGTTTTGGGACAAGGGATAACAAAAGTAACCACCACAATACTGTGGAGTTCTGTGTCTTCATGTACATGTCTGTTTCTAAAATTCCAGTAAAGGGTGGATATGTCTATTCTGAATTTAGTTACGTCATATTGGAAACATATAACTCAAGTGCTAACTTCTTAATGAATTCTTCTTGCTTTTGTTTTTGCACCTACAAGTTAACAAACCATTTGTGCAAACACAATAGCTGCTCGATATCTGTGACTACTCCATGAGTGCTTGGAGAAAGTCCTCCTTTGCCACAGTAAGTGGCCCAATGTAGCAGGCTAACGAACTAAATCTACAGTTACAAACACATGAGCAGATAAAAATAGAAGCAAAGCGAGTAAGAGTAGTCAGTTAAATTAAAAACTAGCAGCAGCAAAATACCCTCAGTTCAATAACCTACAGGTCTCTCTGAACAAGGACTCCAGCTGTCAGAAAATGGCCAGAGAGTGGGCTGGATAGCTGTTCCTAGAAAGGAAAGCAGTTCCAGGGCCTTGGTGCAGCCACCTTGGTGCAAGGTACTCTCTTGTATCCCCACCAAACACAAATCCAGTGTTGCTGGAAGGATCTCTCCTTCAGATCTTTTTGCACTGGTATTCAAAGCCTTTTAGGGCTTTCAAATTCATTACCAATACTTTGAACCGTGCCCAAAAACAACCTGGAATCCAGTGGAGGTGCTCCAACAAGAGGATCACATACTTCTGATCAGTACCCCTTGTCAATACTCTGGCCAGAGTATTCTGGATCCCTTCTGTGTCGTCAAGCGTATAGCTCCAATATGACATTTGATAGTCATTGAAATCAACTCCTTCAAATCTAAGCCAGTCAGGAACCTTTAAGCTCCTCTGAATAGCTCTCTCCAACTCTTATTTTAATAAATAAATATAGTCATTCTTCAATGTCTTTCTTTATTAACCTTTGATTAATAACAACTGTCTTAGTCATTAATTTTTGACTAATGATAGTGGTTCTCCATGGCTGATTCTCTTCTTCTCTCTTGATTTAAGATTAATATAGTTGTTCTACCCTACTGATTTCTTGCATTCCTCTAGCATGCCAGAGCACTGTTACAATAAAGACTATAAACAGTTTTTTCTCCTGGAAAGGGTAGCTAAAGTTCATACTCAAACAACAAAACTGATTCAAACAAGAAAACAGAGTGTTAAGGAAATGAAATTTTAGGGAAAATTGAGCTTTCTCCCTTCACAGCAAAGCTCAATTAATTCCTCAGTTTCAAGAGCTTGAAATTTCATACGTCACAGACCTATGAAAAAGCTGGAACAGGTCTTAGGATCTTAAGAAGCAGCTGTAGGCTGAATATAATTTCCAGAACCACTTAGGGTCCTTAAAAAACTAAAACCAGCTGGTCTTACCTCTGCTAAATATCTCCTGAAGCTTCTGATCACTGACCAATGAATTGACAGCTTCCCTCAATATTGGCTGTTGTTGGAGAATTTGGTTCTGACTTTCAGTTGCCATCTGCAAACAATTTTTAAAAATATGTAACAGCTGTTCAAGAACAGGGTAAAAGCATAATTTATATGGCCTAGATTGTTATGACTTCTTTTTCCCGTTTCTTGATGTTCCTTCCCCATAGTGACAGAAATGTACGGATTTATTTCTTAATGTTTATCCTGCATTTAAATTCTAAGGAAACATAGTGTACTCAGGCTACTTTTCTACAGCACACACCACTGCATGATAATTTTATAATTTTTATTATTTATACCCCAGCCAGTGCAAAACTACTACATTCCATAATGCAAGATTTAAAAGCCAGCTGGTCTTACATATACTAAAGATCTTGGAAGTACTTTGCCTATCACAGAGGAAAGCAACTTGCTCAAATTCACATCACACAGAATAGACTTTTCCAGCACAAAATAATGTGAGAAGTAGTCCTGAGTGTCAGTTACCTCATCAAAAACTATGAAGGCCTACAAAGCTAAGCTTGGTATATGTAATTGTTTTTCAGTTCATTTTCACTAAAGTGCTTTAAATTAAATTCGTAATCTAAAGAACTATTTTAGGCACAACAAGGTGGGATTTTCCCATGCCTTTGTTTTCATTGCAGATCCTCATGCCATATTGCAAGCCACTTTTTGAAATCAAAAGCCATTGACCATGTGTTGTTGTTGTCATTTAGTCGTGTCTGACTCTTCGTGACCCCATGGACCAGAGCATGCCAGGCACTCCTGTATTCCACTGCCTCCCGCAGCTTGGTCAAACTCATGCTGGTAGCTTCGAGAACACTGTCCAACCATCTCGTCCTCTGTCGTCCCCTTCTCCTTGTGCCCTCAATCTTTCCCAACATCAAGGTCTTTTCCAGGGAGTCTTCTCTTCTCATGAGGTGGCCAAAGTATTGGAGCCTCAGCTTCCAGGGAGCACTCAGGGCTGATTTCCTTAAGAATGGATAGGTTTGATCTTCTTGCAGTCTATGGGACTCTCAAAAGTCTCCTCCAGCACCATAATCCAAAAGCATCAATTCTTTGGCGATCAGCCTTCTTTATGGTTCAGCTCTCACTTCCACACATCACTACTGGGAAAACCATTGCTTTAACTATACGGACCTTTGTTGGTAAGGTGATGTCTCTGCTTTTTAAGATGCTGTCTAGGTTTGTCATTGCTTTTCTCCCAAGAAGCAGGCGTCTTTTAATTTCGTGACTGCTGTCACCATCTGCAGTGATCATGGAGCCCAAGAAAGTAAAATCTCTCACTGCCTCCATTTCTTCCCCTTCTATTTGCCAGGAGGTGATGGGACCAGTGGCCATGATCTTAGTTTTTTTGATGCTGAGCTTCAGACCATATTTTGCGCTCTCCTCTTTCACCCTCATTAAAAGGTCATTTAAATCTTCCTCACTTTCTGCCATCAAGGTTGTGTCATCTGCCTATCTGAAGTTGTTGATATTTGGCTATTTGAGAAACATGAGCCTGAAGTCCTCTTGGTCTAATGGAATTAGCTGTGTAAGTATTCTGCCTGCTTACTGCCTTGCTTCCCTTTTTGCCTGCTTAACTGGCATGGAAGAGAATGCTAAAAGCGAGAGAATTCCAGGACCATATTGCTGAAGTCATGATACCTCTACCACATGAACCTCTAACACTGCTAATTGTTGTAACCAACCCTGGACCTTAGGGTGAAGGCAGGTAATAAATTAAAATAACTAAACTAAACTAAATAACTAAACTAAACTAAACTAAACTAAACTAAACTAAACTAAACTAAACAAACAAACAAACAAACAAACAAACAATATACCTGGAAGAGACGTAGTCCAGTGGCATCAGACAGGAATCTCAAGTCTCGGTCTACAAGAGACTCTACTGGAACCACAGAACCTAAGCCAAGCTTATCGACCAAGGGAGTGAAAGTCTGTGAATGAGAATATAAAAAACACGACTGCATGAAAACAGAAGGTAGCATACTTATTTCTTAAAAGTGCTTATTATAACTGGTATTTCCTCACTCTTTTTACCCTCCTTAGAGGCTTCTGAGAAGAAGTCTTACTCCATCATCTGCTGAAAGGAGTCAATCAACTGTCTAGCAAAAACTCGAGTTTATTTCATAACTTGGGTGTTAATATAGATACAACAGCACACCAAGTAACTCTTCAAGTTAAAAAGTTTCTAAAACCGTATCATTCAGCTGGATAAAAATCCTCAGCTAAGGTTTAATCTTACATGTTTCAATTTATTAGAATACACTTGCACAATGGCCTAGATAAGAATTACAAGAAACAAAGAAACTTGGACAAAATAGGCCTTGAGACACATAACAAAACAATCCACCATTCAGATTTTGACGTAAGGATTGTTTTTTATCAAGGGCAACAAGCTAAATGAAGATACTCACCAATGCAGGCCAGTGCCCAACTGACACTCTAGTTCCCTGAAGCAGAACTGGGTCATTTCGAGGGGCCCAAACGAGAGACCCTTCCAGCATCAAAACGATCACTTCTTCAGCATGAACTTTCACCCAGGCGTGTTGCTTCCAATTGCACCGGTCAAATTCCACAAATATCTGCAACAGATCCCAGAATGGGTTCTTTCAAACACATGTGGGCAAAGTCACAACAATCAGTCAGCAAAATGCTTGTCATGAATAGGGGTCTACAAATATCAGCTTGGCTTACCAGATAAACCTCTACCTGTCCTCACTACAATTTTTATCTTATCCCCACTGCCACACCTCTGACGCAAGCAAAGGGGGCTTTTGGAAGAGGCCATGGTCTCTTCAGTTTGGGCTGCAGTGTGGAGAAGAAAAACAATAGGTTCCTCTGCACCCCACCCATTTTTTTCTGCTGCAAGGGTGACAAGATTTCACCCCTTTCCCATACAGGGCTTGGGAGAGAGGCAGAGTCTTGTCTACATGCATGGAGGTATAAGGTAAGTAACAGTGGGGGGAGTGCCTGGCTTTCTTATGCAAACAAATGCCAGTGCAAGTAAAATTACACCTCACTTCAAAGTAATTCTTAAACCTGTAATTCTTAAAAGGGCTGGAGGGAGAAGCAACTAATATCTGACTTGCAGAAAACTTTGGAGAACAGAAAAAGTGGGGGAAACACAGCCTGTCTTCACCAAAGCTTCCTGAAAAACAGTAAATACTTTCCCTCTTCCATCAAGCCCTCTAGCAAACATGGAGGGTTGGAAGAAGATACAGATGGGGTCTTGCAGAAGTCTTTGGCAAAGACTGCACCCACAGTTTCCATCCTTCTCCAAAGCGTCCTGTAAGTAAGATAAGACCCCATCTTCGGCTCCATCTCTCTGTGCTATAGAAGACAGGACTTCTTTTACTTGCAAGAAGCTTAAGAGAAGGCAGAAACAGTGATGCCTATCATTTCTTATCAAAACTGCTCCACTAAGGAGGTGCCATTTTGGACCATGGGGTTAAGGGACACTGTTGATGCCCAATTCTGAAACAAAACCGTTTGAAGGTTTGTACACAACATTCCAGATGTGATCTACCTGATGTGATCACAGGAACGAAACCTCAACCATCCAATCTTAGATTACAATAACTTAATGCCATGTATTTATTTGTAATTTAGTTCCTCAAACTACATTAACGTTTGCCCACTGTCACCCTGTTTGAAGTTCACTCTGGAAGAGAGTCTACTTGATGCCTGGCATACCTTCTTTCTCTCTAACATCATATCCATACTTCTTCCTGGTGATTTTAACACTCAAGTTGATAATTCCTCTTACTCAGCTGCCTTTCATCTCCAGCTCTTGACAGACCTCCCTGGACACTACCATGGCCACTCCTGACCACGTCTTTATCTGTGTCTGAACCTGTGTGCAGGCTTGCAGCTGCTCTAGTCCAACCCCTCTCTGATCCAGAGCTCCTATATACAAGTCCTGTTGTATTAAAGCTGGAAGAGAAACAATCACCCAGGAGAAATCCTGTTCTCCAGGACGTACCATTTTCTAGGAGAGATACTCCACTTTGTATTTATTTTATTTGATTTATTAAATTTGTATACCACCCTTCATCCACAGATCTCGGGGCAGTTCACAACATAAAAATAAAATTGACTCTGCCCCTTTGGGAGTCATGTCACATCTCAACAAATTGTCACCAGCAAGTACTATAATTTTTGGATGAAGGGGAGCTGGAAGGTCTTCACCTCTCTCTGTTGGGTGGGTTAAGATTTTCTGCCTTCAGTAAATGAGAAGCTGGTGGAAGCAAAAGTGGGAGAGGTGCTCTAATACCTGCTACCTCTAGTGAGAGATAAAGCACTATTTACTTCTATTTTTGCCCCTGGAGGACAGGAGGAATTAATAGGTGTATGTAGAACACACAAATAAGGAGCCAGCTGGGTACTTTATTATTGTATTTAGTACAATATTGATCTCTGGGGCTAATCAGAATGCTTTTGAAGGAAATTCAAATTTCATACTTTCTGCTTTATATTGCCATTTCCCAATCTTGTTTCATTTTATTTTTTTGCTTGGATTTTTATATTTAGATTCCTTAGTGGTTAGTTTCCTGATGTTTAGCTTTATTTGATGAAGTGTCTGTAATGGATTGTTAATGCAAATGTTACATTATTTTAAAAATATTGCCCTGCTCTGTATCCTGAGCTGTTATTAAATTACTATATTATCTGAGTTTTGATGAAAAGTTTGCAAAGTTTTGGCTTTTAATTGTTTACTACTGATTATATTATATATTTAGTATTGCTTAATAATTAAATGTATTTATATCCCACCTTTCCATTAAAAAAAAAATCAAGGCACTTGGTAGCATCTTCAAAATAGCCAAACAGCTACTGGTAATCCTAACAAGAGTTTTAAAAATTTGAAGATAAGATACACAAAGTCAGGGCATCAGCAAAAAATCCAGCAGGTCAAGATCACCTTAACCAGATGGCAGAAAACAGAGAGTTGGCAAGACTGACTTCTCTAGGTAGGGAGCTCCTCAGTCTAAGCTGAACCCTCCTACATCCTCACTTGCACTTCAGCTGCTGATGGGACAAAAAGAGTCTCCCCAGCAGATCTTCCAACTGTAACTGCATTGCACACCGTTACCCTGGAAAGGGACATGTCCTCTTTTAGATTATAACATACCATGCTCAGAAATTAAACAACTTGTTTGCCAACTGCATATTAAGTAAGCCTTTCACTATCACTAAATAATGACAAGGCATGCTAAGCATGTGAAGTCTCTTTGAAAGCATTTTTACTAAAGTAACTTGCCCAATGTAACAATACCCAGAAGACACCCCATTATAAATCATGGTATTCTGAAAACTTGAACATATCTAAGTCTTAATTTCTCATCCTGGTTCCAGTTGTCTCAGACTATCACTCCCACCAACACAACTCTGAAAAGTGTTAAGAAAGAATGATAAAACAGACCACTTGAAAATTGCCAAGGGTTTGGTGCAACACTTAAATTATGTTTCAATTTGTTACAGCAATTATGACATGCTAGATGCTATACGATTTTAATTGCATTTTAATCGCTGCTTTTATTTCTTTTATATTCAATTTCCTTGCATTACAATTTTAATTCCATAGAATTAAAATTGTAATATATTAAAATGCAATATAAGAAAAGCAGCAATAATAAAATCAATATGAATATTTAATCCAAGGGTTCTGCCATCTTGTGTCTTCAACCAAAAATTCATAGATACACCACAGGCCATCTGACTGAAGCTTGATGGTCCATGAACCACAGTTTGGGAACGCCTCAGGCAGAGGAACCCTCAGAGGTCCACTGAAACAAATCTGCAAAACACAGTGCAAAACATCACTCATAGCATGTTTGCACATAAAAATCATACAGGGGCCTAGTTCTTGCCGACACAGAAATCTGTATAGTCCATCTAGCAGCCCTATATTGTCTACATTGACTTTCTTTCTTTCCCAGCAAGGGGAATAAACCTCTAGGTTCTTCTGCATGCTAAGCATGTGCACAACCAACTATGGCCATTCCCTCTTCAACACTCCAATATGGGCAGAAACTGCTACAGGGATCTACTGCTACTTCTTTTTCAGCATGTACAGATGCCCCTGTTTGTTCAGTGTAAAAATGTGGACAGAAATCTTGAAAGGGGGAGGTCAATCATATCTGTATTTGACCATGCCTTTCCTGGAAAATCTACTCAGTTATACTGGGAGTTTTAATGAGGATGCTATGCAGTGTTGTAAACTCAAAATATATAAGCTAATCACCAAATGGCACGCCGTATCTCCTGAATCTTCCAACATTCAGCTTCACTGGATGTCCATGAGTTCTAGTGTTATGGAAGGATAAAAACCTTGCCATGCATAATTTTATCAACTTCTTTCACATCACCAATTAATTGCCTTATCTCTAAATTAAAAGTACTCCTAAGGCAGAGGCCCTATGAGCCCACGGCTCCCTTCACCAACTACCTTCTTTCTGCGGCACCCCTGTGGGGCTCAGACATAGCTGTCAACTGTCCCTTATCTGAAGGGACAGTCCCTTATTCCAACGCCATGTCCCGCTGCTGTCCCTTATTGATGGATGTCCCTTAAATGTCCCTTAAATGATGTCCCTTAAATTTCAAAGGAAGCAGCTCCTCTCCCTCCCTCCCTGCCGGCCAGGGAGGAGGGAGGCTCCAACTGTGTTGCTTGGCTGTGTTGCTCACCCAATAAGAAATCTAAGAATGACTGGGGGGTGGAGCTTGCATGCCTTGTGTGTGGCTAGTTAATGCAAGCTGAGGGGATTTTTTAATGCTGGACGCCATTTTGTTGCACGTGCTGCTGCAAACTTTGCAGTGCAAAGCCAGGCCGGGGAGCCATCTTAAGGTGAGGCTGCATAGGCCTTGTGGTGCATGTGATTCAGATTCTATTCAGTTGAACCTCTGGTTACAAAGTTGGCTGGACAGTGTTCTCGAAGCTACCAGCATGAGTTTGACCAGACTGCAGGAGGACAGGAAGACTGGAGTGCCTGGAACAGGTGAGGCTGCAGGTCCCTTATTTTGGCTGCTGGTCCCTTATTTTCAAGGCTGCTGGTCCCTTATTTTCAAATCTGTAAGTTGACAGCTATGGGCTCAGAAGCCCAGTTATTGTAGAGCTTGGGAAAAGTACAGTAAAGGGAAAAATCTATCAGGAGACTGGAATATATACCTAAGAGATAACAAGATTTGGGCTATTCAGTTTTTGAAAAAGTTGAGCAGAACTTTTTTATACAGAAGTGAATAAATTTTGCATGACATAGAGCAGAGAGGGGAATGTTTCTCTCCCCCTTCTTAAAATATTAGAACCCAGGGAATCCAGCTAAGTGGAACTGCGGGAGAATAAGAACAGAAAAAAGAATTGGATTTCTTCAAACAGTTAAACTACAACATTTACTTCCACAAAATGTTGATGGGTCACCAATTTGGGTTGAAAGGGGGATTAGACAAATTCATGGGAGAAAAAGGCTATCAGCGGCTATATACAACTACAGAATAAGAGGAAGTATACCTCTGAATACCTGTTGCTGGGAAGAGCCACAACATAAGGGTTTTGCTCTCATGCCCTGCTTGTGGGTGTCTCATAAGTAATGGCCACTACAGACATAGGGTGCTAGTCAAGGGTGGAATCTATGCACATATAAAAACCATTCTGAAAATGGTTTTTTAAAAAGCGTTTTTAAAAATACACTGAATTTTCCAATAGGCTCACCATTGCCATCTAGTGTCACATGGTATACTGCACTTAAAACACACTTAAAATGTTTTATTTGCAGCTGTATAGCTGAGTCCTAGGTTAGTGTTTGATCTGTTCCATCAGAGTTCTTATTTTCATATATGAACACAGTCCACATGATTTGTCGATTATTTAAACAGTTTCAGCAGATATTTTCAGGATTTTTTTTTGAAACTCCCAAGATCTCTTTCCTAGGCAATTATTTGCAACTAATTCAATGTTTTCATACTTGTAGGATAATTTATTCCAAATTGTATTGCACCCTACTTAATAACAGAGCAACAGAATGACAAATCGATTCGATTCTATCATCCAGATGGGAAAGAGCCTTCTCCAGGTCTTCAGTGTACTTTGTTTCTGAATAATTAAGTCACCTTAAATTTTAAAAATTGGGGGTAATCTGAAAAATAACTCTGTTTTTAGGACCTAAAGGGATTCTCCAAACAGCCTATCCTTATTTTACAGTGCCAGAATTGGCAACCAAGGTATGATGGCAGATGTAAAAAGGCAATGGTACTAGCATAGCACAAAGTGGTACAAAAAAGTAGTTGCTACATAGTTGTTTGGAACACAACTTCCTCAGGCACTTTAGCTGAAGTACTTTGAATCTTGGAAATCAAGAGCTAAGTGCTGTGGATATGGGGTTTTCAAAAATAATCACACTGGCAGCTATCCTTCACAGACAATAACAGCATAATCGTAATAGCAACAGCACTGAACTGGTACCCATTATCAGTGCTGGCTTTCGACCAGTGACACAAATATAGATATCCCATAGAAGGCTGCATGCCATTAAGAAATGAACGCACAAGCTCCAACCTTCCCTTTTTGGAACAATTGGCGGCCCTCGACCTGGTACTTTTGTGCAAACATCTTCGAAGTTTAGATTATCCTTTCTACCTAATAAAACTGCAAGGCATACGGAAAACACAACACTGCACTGAAGTAAACATAAGCAGCGATCCCAACAACTAAGGAAAGTACGGGATCCAAGCTGGAAAACACGAAACGTTGAAAGCTCCCAGACTTCAAACGCGCTGCAGCTAGAGAGAGAGAGACCAGGATACCCACCGTTAAGGGATCTAATCCTAACTACCATGAACAAACATTCCTTAGCAGGAACGCACAGCAGACTTCCTTCTCCCACCCGCCACTTCAGTACAACCCCCCGCACATCCCACCCCAGAGGTAAACGGGCTCGGGTGCAGCACCGCGCAGTGTCTCACGACGGGGGGAAACACCAAGGACGGCCATAGATGCGGCAACCGAAACCCGAGATCCAAGCGTAACAAGAGATCCTGCAGCGGCAGCGGCAGCTGCCACCAGATAAGGAAGAGGCGGAGCAGGGAGGCTGAGCTACCTCGGCCGAAGAAGGAAAGCGGATAAACCCCTCCCCCTCCCCTCCGGAGTCCAAGCAGAAGCTCAGCAACACACCCCACCCCCACCTAGGCACAGAGAGAGATATACATAAACACACGTACGCAGGACACGCATTTGCACACGGACCCCAGCTCCCGCCCCCGAGGAAGGCGCTCACCGCTAAGTCCTGAGGCACGGCGCCGCTCATGGCCCGCACGGTCCCGCTCCTCCAGGCTCGAGAGGGCAGTGCAGGCCCAGGCTCCGGCCCCGCCGCCGCCTCGCCCTCGCCCGGCCCCGCGACCAGCAGCAGCAGAAGTCGCTTCCCCACCGGGGAGGCCGCCGTGTCCGCCATCCCCGCCGGGCAGAAGCAGCCTCCGTCGCGCCTCCGAGCCCAACAGCCGCCGCCGGAGACACCGAGTGAGCGACGGCCCTGCGCTGGGCCCCCCGAACACCAGCCCGCCCTGATCCCGGCGTGCCCCGCGCCAGAACCTCCGTTCCAATCCCGGCGTGCCCCGCGCCGGCCAGCCAGCTGGCCCCGCCCCTGATTCAAGTTCCCAGCGTGCCCTGCGCGCGCCCTTATTTATTTACTCCTCCGCTCCCGGCATGCACCGCAGTCGTCGCGCTCTTGTCCTAGGTGCCTGTTGTTCGGTTTTGCCCGTACGGGGCGCTGCAGGGGACTCATTTCACAGGCCCCGATACACGCAGCACAGAACCTTAAAGCCTCTCCCCCCAACCCCACAAGGCACATCACACCTGATGGGGAAAGTGGAATGGCCACCTGCCGTGCCTTGGTTGACCTGAGGTACAAGAAGGGCTGCCCTCTTCTTTTCGGGTGTTATGAGTGATATTACTGTACTGACGAGGTCTCAGCCCACACTCCCAGTGCGGGAGGAAGCTTTCACCAGCTAAAGTTGTAAATCATTTTGAGTATGATTTACTCAACATGCATGTGTGTTTAGGGAATCTTACTCCATTCTTTTGTGATGGTAAATACTTAAATGCCTGAATCCTGGTCACAGGCTCACCCTATTCATACACAAATATGGCCTTAAGACAGTTAAGCAAAAGACAATGGAGAGGCTTTCCCATTTCCTTCCTCCTTGCAGAGAAACATTTGAGGTCAATTTAGGAGCCAAAATACCGGTAGTTTCAGGATTGCTTTCCTGTACTATTTCAGACACATGGTTTATATGCTTATGTGTTTGCCTTGTAAATTTATGAACATTTAATTTATATATTTGAGACCTTGCATTCTTACAACACTGCCAAGTTGTAAAATGTTTTAGTTGCCTGCCTTGGATTTTGCTCATCTGATGAGTGTAACTGAACTAATACAGTAATTGGCAACCAACCTAGGCCAGGATTTTGTCACCCACTCTGCAAAATGCTCCATTTAAGGACAGTCTGCTCTCCCCAGTAGTCTTTACAATTTACAAATAGGGTGTTCCCCAGGCTCCAGTCTAAGTATGAAGGCTTTGCATTTCTTCTTCTTTGGCGATGACTCATAGCCGAGTAAGATTGTCTTCCATGAAAATGGTCTTAACACTGACTCTGTAAGTGACTGTGGAAGCCAATTCTGTATCCACACGTCCTTCCAATGTGATCACGGTGAGGGTTTGCCAAATGTGCCTTCCTTTTAGCTCATTTCTCCTTTTTGCCCTGAGTTCGTGCTTCTTCAAAGTCCATAACACCTTTGGTAAAGGCTGTTCTCTAATGGGAGCGCTTGCAGGCCAGTGTTTCCCAGTTATCAATGCTTATACTACATTTTTAAAATATTTGCCTTGAGAACATCTTTAAACCTCTTCTGTTGTCCACTGATATTTCGCTTTCCATTCTTAAGTTGGGAATAGAGTAGTTGCTTTGGAAGACAATAATCAGGCATCCAAACATGACCAGTCCAACAAAGTTGATGTTTAAGAATCATTGCTTCAACACTGGTGATCTTTCTTCTTCCGGTATACTGACATTAGTTCGCCTGTCTTCCCAAGTGATGGGTAAAAAAATTTTGAGACACCGTTGATGGAATCTTTCAAGGAGTTGGAGATGGCGTTTATAAGTTGTCCATGTTTCTCAAGCGTAAAGTTGGTAGCATAATGCCTTTGTAAACAAGCATTTTGGTTCCCCTGCGAATGTCCTGGTCCTCAAACACTCAGTGCTTCAATCGGGAGGAAACTGCACTCACAGAGCTCAGGCAATGCTGGATTTCAGCATCGATGTTGGCCCTTGTGGAAAGATAACTGTCCAGGTAGGAAAAGTGGTCGACATTTTCCAACACTGCACCATTAAGTTGGATTTGTGGCACTGCATAGGATTTTTTGTGTGCTTGTGGTACAGCACTTTGGTTTTTTGGAAATTGAGCAATAGGCCAAGTTTTCCATAAGCTGTGAAGCTATTTAAGAGGATTTGGAGGTCATCCTCTGAGTGTGCACAAACTACATTGTCATCAGCATACTGAAGCTCTATGATGGAAGTTATGGTAACTTTACTCTTTGCTTTCATCCTACTCCGTTTAAAGAGTTTTCATCTGTTCGTTATATGATTTCTACTTCGGTGGGGAGTTTCCCTTAGACAATGTGTTGGATCATGGCGATGAAGATAATAGAGCTGGGGCACTAACTCATCCCTGTTTAACGCCTGATCCCACTGTGAATGGTTCATTTTGAGAGCCACTGGTATCCACAATTGTTGCAGTTATATTATCATGGAGGAGTCAAAGGATTGATACGGAAGGGGGAGGCATGTCTTCTTCACCTTCTTCTTCGCTACAATATATCAATTTATTTCCAATTGTCAATGTCAAAGGGGACTAAAATCTATAAAATTCATAGAATATCAACGTACCAATTTGCTCAATTTCTCTAGGACTCCATCACACCTCCCCTGTCCTCCATAATCCCTCAAGCAAGGTGTCAAGACCCTAATCCTGTCAAATCACTCTGCCAAGCCTTTCCTCCAGGAAATGCCAGTACATGGACCATTGTCTTCTCATCAGGATGTGCTTATCTGCGCATATCTCCAGCTCTGCATATTCCCCCCTCCCTCCTCCATATGTTAATCCTGTGTAACCCAACCTCTTCTTAATGTATTCATGATGTAATCTGTGTAACCCAACCTCTCTTTAATGTATTCATGATGTAACTGGGATGTATTTTGCACTGTATTCTGGGACATGGAGGGAAGTTTCAAAAGTTTATGTCACCCCTTTCTCGCTGTTCAATCTCGCCTTGAACCTGTTGCGCAATAAACGTGGATCTTCTGCAGCTTGCTCCTGTCTCCGGCTGAGCTCATTTTTCTCCGCAGGGGCCCGCGGACTTAGTCCAACGAGCTGGGTGGCTGAGCAGCCTCGCACCCAGATTTTTACCGTAACAGGATGTTCACAAATTTATCTGGGCAGCCGATTTTTAGAAGGACAGTCCACAGGGCAGTGCAATTTAGTGTTGAAGGCCTTAGTCAGTTCAATAAATGCCACATACAGGAGTTGGTTTTGCTCTCTGCATTTTCCTTGCCAAGCAGTGAAAATCATATCCACTGTCCCCCTAGAACGTCGAAAACCATTTTGGGATTCAGGAAGAATATCCTTGTTTGCCAATATCCTTGCAAGAATTTTTCCAGCCACAGCTAATAAAGAGATGCCTCAATAGTTTCCACAATCCATTCTATCATCTTTTAAAAAAAGAAATAAATTAATTTTTCTGCATCTCTGAAGTCTGCTAGGATCTCTTCTTTCTCCCAGATTTTTTTGATGAGCTCTTGAAGTTGTTGTGTAAGTTCAATTCCGCCCACTTTGAAGACTTCAGCAGGTATCCCATCAGGTATGCTGGCTTTGTTGTTTTTCATTTGGTTAATAGCTGTACACAACTCGCCCAGATGTGGACATACTGCAAGCTCATCTCCAATTTGTTTTTGTGGGATTTGTGAGAGGACCTCAGCAGCTACGGGGAAGTTGCCTTCCATTGCCACATCAACTTTTTATTACCATTTTAGACTTACCAGATTTCTCTTATCTAAAATCTTAAAATTTTAAGAGACCACATACCAAGTGCCCAGGATGCGGATCTGCCTATGGAAGGAGGCAGGTCAAAGGTAACTTTCCCAATCCCCTTCTCTTCCTGGCTATTCCAAGGGTCAAGAAACATTTCTGAATAGGGTAGACTGTGATGTACAGGGATATAGTGTAAAACTGGGCAGATGCATCTCCTGTAAGTAGAAACTATACTTACAGAAGTTACTTCACTAACTTTCTGTTATTTCTCCCTTTCCCCATAATGCCCCACTTAGTCAATTTCCACCCCACCCCACCCCACTTCCGCAGGTTAATCTCTAGAGCCAACCCATCATGTTTACCAATTGCACAGATTTGCAAAAGTTGTAATGCAGACACTAAACGGTTAGTCAAATACATTATAAAGGGAGCAACACAGTGAAATGAGAAAACCCACATGACCATAAAGGAAATATTTATTAAAATATAATCAAAGAAACTGTCAAACTTCTAACAAAAGCCAGGAGAGAGTTGAAGGGAGAAACATCTGTACAGGAAACATCATTGGAAATGCTTTTACATGCTTTATTGTTTAAGTTTCACAGTTTAGTTATTGGCTACAAAAATATATTTCTGAAACTCTGAGTCCTCTATAAAAAAAGCTGGTCAGCAACAGCAAACCTGACAAGCAGAATATACCTTAGGACAGAGTGAGCTCCTCCTGCAGATAAGCTTGGCATGACCCAGGGCACTCCTGCCTCAACGTTAGGAACAAATGTTCTTTGGGATTAAGCTCCACATTAATTCTGAAGGAAGTCTATTCTTCCTCCAGCATGCATAAAACTTGGAGCAAGGAGTTTCACATCTATACATGTGAGAAGGGGTCACTGAACCAATGTTTAGTGTCAGGAGAGAGACTTCACTTTAGCATTACCCTTTCTTGTGGCAACTGCTAGTCTGAACCAAAAATATACCATGATGTGCAACTGGAGCACTTTCATCAGCACCTGGCCCATCCTGCTTTCTGGGGAAAAACCCCTTGATTAGCTAAGGAGTCTCAAACCTGATCTGGATCCTCAAGCGATGCCACTCTGGCAGTTTCAAAGTTGTTTTAATTCCCAAATGTAGGTCTAGGTAATACTGGCTATCTTTGAGGGCTTAAGGCTTATACAATGTTCACCAGCATTCAGAGACTGACACAACCTTATCATTTATGTATTCTAGTATGCCAATCAGCACGGTTTCTACAAAAGGCTCAGTGCTAGCCAGCTGGGATCTTCCCAATTTCTCTCCTTATGGAGGTTTTTACCTGATAAGTCTTTAGAGGTATTCATGTGTAAAAAATAATTTTGCTTACTAATATATGGTTGCCACTTTTAATTAAGTGTATCTTACACTACTCCCTGAAACAGGCAAGATGAACAGACTCTGGGCAATCCCACAACTGGGGACCTTGATCAGAAAATCTTACAAACAGGAATTGCCAGCAGCAAGCTGAGCAAAAGATGTTGCTGGTTTTCTCTGCTCGTAATACAATGTGACATTGGGGCAATAGGCATCCTATTCTCCACTGCAGGAATGCTCAACCCATGGGTTGACAGAACTTATTAGTTGGGTTGCAACAGGACAGTGAAATACATCAGTATTTCCTATCCAAGTATGAAATCTAATCAAACTTGGTATCCTGAGATTTTCAGCTTTCATTTTTTTTAAAGCACATTCCTGCTCTCATGGTTGTAGCCAACAGCTTGACAATGCATAACTAATGTTGAGTAAAGTACAAGAAACTAAAAGGCAGAGTGGCAGGGCACCAGAGCCCTGCAATTCCCTGCTCTTCCTCAATGGCTATTTCCTACCGTCTTTCTCACTAATCCCAATTTCTCTACAATTCCCTGCCGTTTCTGTAAAAATACCCTAAACATGATGGTCTATTGGAAGCAGAAATATGCACATTTATATTATTATGAATCAGAATTTTGAGTGCTGTGTAATGGGGAGGTTGGCGGAGAATACACACAACCCTGAACTGCCCTCTGGAGTAGCACCTAATGTTATGGCTATCTGAGGCACATCAGCAATGTGTGAATGTTTTGTAGATTGGGATTTCTCCTCAACAGATTGTGAAATGTAATACATGCAGCCCACCTCACAGCTGGCTAGTTTGCCCACTACAGAGAGCAGAGTTTTTCAAGGGCTGGTGCGGACACAATTCTGGCCCTTGGCTCAGGCCAAAAGATCAACAGCAAACAATAAGATCACATCTCCGTCTCCTCTCACAGATACATTCCTTTAGCTCTCTTTGCCCTTGTTTAGAGTTAGGTCTGAGCAATGTTAATCTTGATTAACACAGATGTGAACCTAGATTTTGGAACTGAAGGTGGGGAATGGTGTGGGCACAGGAAATTTACACAGGAGAAAGGATGGGGTGAGGAAGTGTCTTGTCACACAGGCTACTCCCATTTTCTTTAACCCTAGTTAAAGGCCAGCATTGTGTTATATTTGCAACAACCCAAATGGCAATGCATTCCAGTTTTCAGGTTGGTTAGAGCAGATTAGTATGCAGATCAAATAAAAAGCTGAAACTGTTATTTTTGCCCCAAGTTAAATCTCTTCAGAGGTGAAGGCTTCACTCAAAGGTTCCCCACATTTACTGCCACACACTTAGCACTAACATCTGTTAGCATGCCCCCCCGTGCACAGACTGCTAAAAACCCTGAGCGACCCAAGAGGTATGTGAATTTTAAACATGAAGTAATAATCATCCAAGAGATTATAAAGCTATTGTGCCTCCCCCACTACCAGAGCCTACATTACACCAAACACTTCCAACTCACATTCTAACAAAGCACACACTACAAGGGCACCATATACCATCTCACAATACAAAAGTAAGATTTTTCTTGCTCAGCGCTTCCCTCACTTGAAAGGGATTCTCTGTACACCTGTCAGTTAGCACTTGGCATTGAAGAAATCCTGCCAATATCTGCAGACAGTCTTGGAAAATTGGGATGCTTGGGGACATGCTAGCCCATTATCAATGTTCAGTTGTAAGCAAGATCTAGGATGAGGTTTCTACTCCACCCAGTTCCCAGGTTGCCTGGCTGGCATTTTGTTTGGAAGAAAACAAGGTAAAGTTGAATTCTGATTACAACAAAAAATTCCTATTCTTCACCCCCAATTGTTTTCTGAGCTTAATACTTAGGCGGTCTGATTATAAGCCATAACATTTTCCTAGTCAAAGAGTTCTGTAAAGTCCAAGCAACATGACAAGGCTATCCTCCAACAATAATAAATACTTTGCTTCATTATGAACTATATGCTGTGTGGACAGTGCCAGGGAATAAGAATTTATTCACCTCATAAGAGACAATGTACAGCACTAGTTCTGCCTTTAAATCTGGTTTAAATGCCTTGGTTAAAACATACCCCTGGTTGTTGTTTTTAAAGGCAACTGCCATAGTTTGCCACAGACCAACTATTTCTCCCCAAGAAGAATCTGTGTGGCCATCTGTAGGTTTTGAGAATAAATTCTGTTGGTTGGTTTTTTTGCAAGACAAGGACTCAATTCAGAGAAAGGGGTTGAAGTAAAGAACTTGAAAATTCAGCACGCACACACCTGGGACATTTCATACTAAACAAAAATAAGAGGGAAGAATCCTGGCTTGGCCTTTGATGCGTGTTAAGAGACAGGTCAACGAGACTTAGGTCCCAAGTTAAGTTCTAGGATTTCAGCATAATCATCTTATTGTAGCAAAGTTGCACTAATAAGCGTGCAAAGAGCAGGCATTTATGTAACCTGACACCTTGATTTCTGAAACGCCTTCTGCCTCCCTATATGGAGCTGACTCCTCATTCCCTGAGCTGGGCCCAAATCTCAGTTGAATCTTCCTCCCTGTAACTTCGCAAGCATCTTGGCTGTCGATGCAAATTCTCTGCACGTCTTGAAACACAAATAAGATTCCAGGCAGAATTTCCAATTCACTCTGGTTCGTATAATTACTTACCCCCAGCATCCTAGGAGCAAATCACCCACCAAGCACATCAGTTAAGAGCATACAGGCAGGCCAAAGCAGTAAATGCCCACAACTGAGCCAGGGCTCCCCTTCCTACCAAGCAAACCTACATGCGCACCTTCCCTCTCCATTACAGTGTACTTTGCCCCTTGGACCTGAAACTCTGCTGACCTTCAACCTAAGAAACCACCTTAAATGCACACCAGTCTTGTTCTGGAATCACTGGAATTCTCAGTATTCTACTCAGGTACTGTTTTCCCGTATATCACACAGTGGAAGGCAGGGGCAAGGAAACCTGCATGTTAAAACTAAACATTACCAAGAGGGTGAAAAGTCACTGCTTCATTGCCCCAGATAAGGAAAAAGATTCACCAAAAGATTTAAACTAAATCTGATATAAAATATCTGTTTAAAGGCAAGAGCTAGAATTTGCCAACAATGAAATGCATTCTCCTGTCCGGTGCGAACAGGAAACAGTCCACAGGGATCACAATATGTCCTAAAAAAAAAGGAGGCATTCCCTGCTTTCTCATGGGGGAATAAAGAGAACAGAGATGCTACTGGTCAGTGGAGATTTCTCTGTCTGGCTCCAATTTGCTTGACTCTCCCGGAGAAGGGGTATGGGGTGCAGAGTGAGACACAGAGGGAATACCGTGAGGTACAATCCCCTCTACTGGTGGCTCTGGGAGCCCTGTGGCTGCTACTCCCACTACTCCTGGAGGAAACCTGCCACAAAAAAGAAAGCACAGGGTGATTACAATCCAGGGAGTGTTTCCTTGAAGGTTTCACTGACATTATATAAAAGGCATTCAGAAATTAAGCAATTAAGTGAAGGTTAGTAGGAAATGGCATTACAGTAAATTCTATTACAGCTTTAATTTGGTGTTTATCAGGACACAATCCTCTGGCCACTATCCTCCGAAGCAGGTTTGTCTTAATTGCTGCAGGGGTACAGCTACATATTAAAATCATTACTAGGGTGCCTAGCCAGTAACCCATCTGAACAAAGGTCCTGAAGCCTTCTGGCTAAACTGGGTTGGTGCTCTTAGATTGTTCAAGACTTACAATCTACAAAGCAATGCAGCTTTATTTCAAAGGAGTTTGCTGCCAGAAAGAAGGTGGACAGGGAGGCTGGGTCAGTCTCACAAAGCTAGATAAATTTTCTGAATACAATCCTTTTGAGACCTGATGCATAAGCGACCTGTGCAAAAAGCTATTGGTAAGAATGCATGCACATCTCACCTGTAAGCTGCAGCTCCGTTAAGCTCTGGATGCACAGCCGCAGGGTCAATACTGGACCACTGAGCTGCTAAAAGCAAGTACTCCTTATTAACACAGTTCCTCAAATGATCAGGTATGACACCTAAAACAAAGTCAAAATATACAGAGGTATATTAGATGCTAATCCCAAAATTATTTACACCCAAATGTCACAGGGGAAAGATACCCTAACTGCTTCTCTACTTTGTATATAGGATGCAAGATAGATCCACAAATATAATATGAAAAATAAGAATGGTGTAGTACAAGAAAAAATTGCTTGTTTCTTCCACAGTGTTCATGAGAAACGATTCCCTCAACTGCAGTTTCTAGATGCACCAATGTCATTAGACATGACTGCTGTCAAGAAAATCCTCCAAGGCATCACTCCATGTTGAAACAGCACCAAACATCTCCCAAACACCAGGGTAGGAAAACAGTCTAAGTCAGGCATCCCCAACCTTCAGCCCTCCAGATGTTTTGGACTACAATTCCCATCATCCCTGACCACTGGTCCTGTTAGTTAGGGATCATGGGAGTTGCAGGCCAAAACATCCGGAGGGCCGCAGGTTGGGGATACCAGGCCTAAGTGGTCTAAAAAGCTAAAGAACTAATCCAGTGACTTAATTTTCACCTCCACCAATTAGGCAAGGAGCTCCATCACAACAGTTGTATAGACCTATCCCAGTGAAACAATCTTTAAAGCAAAAGCAGAGCTACCTGTGATGGCTCTTCGGATCTCCTTAGCTGCATCCTCTCTAGATTCAATGGAGGCCTGTTCACTATACCAGGCTGTGTGAGGAGTACAGATCACGTTGGGAGCATCTTTGAGGGGTCCATTCGCAAAGCTGTGATGTAGAGAAAGGGGCATTTTTTTTATTATGATCTCTGGCAGCCCTAACACTTGGAGAAGGAGAGGTGAAAAGCGGTATAGGCTGGCAGCAGTACAGGGCAATAGTGGAGTTGTTACCTGAAGGGTTCTGACTCATGCACATCCAATGCTGCCCCTCTGATTCTCCCTTCCTTTAGGGCTTGAGCCAGGGCTCTCTCTTCAACCAGTCCTCCACGAGCTGTATTCACCAGAAAGCAGCCTTGGCGCATCTGCAAAAAAATATAAAAATAGGCTACTGTTGAGCTTGAATAACCTACTATTGAGTCCAAATTACATTATTGTTAGTAAAAGTTAAATGGAGCACAGTTTAAAAGGAGTATGGGACAATCAGGACAGAATAGATTTGAAGTATTTCCCTCACATACATTCTGAAATACACAATTTTCCTACTCAAAAACTTAGGGCTCAGCACAACATCACACAAAAATTAACATAAATCTTCAAAAGGTGCCCAGGGAGCAGGAAAAAGAGAAAAGAAGGGGAATCTAACAACAGAAACTTGGAGGTGGGGGGGGGCAGACATTGAAAATAGTGCCTGAGAGGTTCATCATCTGTCCATTCTCTGCACTCTCTCTTCCCTCCCCCAACCAGGTTCTGTTGGGATCCCTCGCAAGGTTTTTTAAAGTAGCAGTTGAAGAGAACAGCCAACATTTGGATCATGGGATGACAACAATTGGGAAGAACCATTACTGCAAACCCGTATAACAGAAGTACAAAAATTAGACCTCAAATGAAACAAGCGTTGAGTCACTATAGTATAAAACAACACTCACTCTGAAAAGAACATTTGAGTGGGCAAACCGGGAAGAACATGACATTAAAAGAATCTAGAGTTGTTTGAAACAGTTCAGTGCTGTCACTGTTCTTTGCTTACTCAGCACTGCCAGTTACAGAGTTTATTATATATAGACTGAAGCCAAACATTTGTTACAGGCAGTTTCTAATCACAGAATCAATCTATTCACAACAAAAGAAGCCACGCTCAGCAGAAATGCAGCACCAGATCCACACATTTCTAGCTTTCATGAAACCACCCTACAGCAGCAACTTATACTCCCAGCACAATGCAATGTTGCACCTGTTTAATGGCAAAGTCATTGATGAGGTGATGATTATGTTCGTTGAGGCTGCAGTGCAATGTGATGCAGTCACTTTGCATGAGCAGATCCTGCAGGGTGCTCATCCGCTGTAACCCCAGGGAACGCTCCACTCCATGAGGCAGATATGGATCGTAGAAAATCACATTGAAGCCAAAGGGTTTTGCTCGCAGAGCAACTGCTTGCCCAACTCGACCTTGAAAAAAAGGAACACGTATTCACCTGAATAACAGCACAACACATTCTTCCCAAAGAGCTAAGTCATTGGGAGGAGACTTGGAATGACCTAAGAAAAACGATACTCTTTTTTTAGGGATAGGGAGAAGGGGAGGGGAGACTAATGGTGGGCGCTGAGGTCTTCTGTGTATTCTCTCCAAGGAAACAGACCCCACATATATGCAACAGCTGTGATCAATGGCCTAGTTGAGGTTCTTTGCAAGCGCTACTGAGAGATTCCGAATAAGACCTGCAGAAAGCAACTGAAGTTTGAATTTTACCTGATTGTTTACAATACTAGAGTCTTCCCTAACTTGGGGCCTTCCATGTTTCGGACTGCAATTCCCACCAGCCCCAGCCAGCATGGATAATAGTCACAAATGTTGGGAGTTATAGGCCAAAACACTTGGACAGCCCCAAACTGGGGAGGGCTGCTCTACCAGATGAACTACTGGCCTAACTAAATATAAGGCAGATACCAATACCACCCCAAATCTATCAGTGGGAACCTCCCATTCGCACTAGGAGCCACAAAGTTCAACTACACAACCAACAAGGCAGAAAGGGTGAATGAGCAGGAGCGTCATTCAACATGTGACACCCATTTCTGCAAGTTTTCATTTTAACGATCAGATAAGTCTCTCCACATCTAGTAAATTTTCCATACAGGTAACTCCCCATTTACACGTGGGTTATGTTCCAGACTTCCATGCACGTCAGTGAAACATGTATAAATGGGGGGCACCCTGGAGAGTCCTAGGGGCTTGCGAGGAGACCCACTCCAAAGCCCGAAGAGGACATATGTAAAGAAGCAGTCAAGGATGTTTTGGGCTTAGACATTCCCTCCTCACCTCAGCTCCTGTCTTTTGCCTCTCCGATCCTGGTTTGCAGTAGAAGCACAAACCATAGCAATGGTTTGCCTCAAGCTATGAAAAGAGGGAGAGAGCTGCCACACTGCAAGGCTCCTTCACTACGGGAGAGGGACTGCGAGCAACATCATGGGAGGGGTAACCCTAGGACCAAGGTGAAACTGTAAAGCTCCCTTGTTATTTTTGCTACTGGATGCTTGATTATGTAATCTTGATATATTAATAGTACTGAAAAGTTTATTAGCTGTTGTTATTATTTATTAAATTTGTATACTGCCCTTCATCCAGATCACCGGGTGGTTGACAACATTATTAATTAATTATATTTTATTTTATTTATTATACCCCGCCCCTCTGGGCGGCTTACAGCATATCCAAAAACATAATAAAAATATCAAAGTAATAAAAACCTCCCAATACAGGGAGTTTTCTAAAAGTTACGTAATTCTTTATCTCCTTGACATCTGAAGGGAGGGCGTTCCACAGGGAGGGCGCCACTACCGAGAATAATACAAAAGGAGAACACAAAATACATAATAATGCCACTCCTCCCACAAAAACATTTAAAGGCCATAAGGCCTAGTTATAGAGAAACATTTTCACCTGGCGCCTGAAGATATGTAATGAAGTCACCAGGCAAGCTTCCCTGGGGAAAGAATTCCACAACAGAGGAGCCACTGCAAAAAAGGTCCATTCTTGTCTTGCCACCCTCTCATGGAGGAGGCACACAATGATGATGATGATCAGATTATTATATTTGCTACTGTATTGTTTTGCTACGTTATTATGAAATAGTTTTTGCACTCTTTGCTTTTGAAATGCATTCCTGTTTTCATTGTTGCAAGCCACTTGGAGCATTGTTTTTTGTGGAAAGGCAGTATACAAATGAATAAATGAATGTCTGATCATATAACTCTGAGCTGTTTGGTCTAAACGATGTCTGTATCTCTAGGAGCAGCCAATTTCTTACCAAGGCCAATGATGCCCAAGGTCTCCCCACGGATACGCACAGCACCTCCAGCCACCTCTCTGATTTGCTCCATACTTGAGGCTCTGTTTCCTTCTCGCATGGCCTGGTGGAGCCAAGTAACCCGACGATAAAGGTTTAGAATGTGGCAAAGGGTAGAATCAGCTGTCTCTTCCACAGAAGAAGAAGGGACGTTGCACACTGCAATGCCTGAGGAAATAGGAAGAAGAGGCTAGTGCAATTCCCAAACAATCTCAATACAGATGAAGAAAAGAAGGGATTCCCCAACACTCCAGAGCTACAAACAAGGCAATATATTTGATACTGACACGAGCACATTGTCCAACATTTTAATGTACAGCAAAATCCTGTTCCCACTATCAACACCATGATAATTTTGGGGACAGGAAAACTCTCTGTCACAATCAGGCAGTTGGATGAAGGAGAGAAGAAGCTGCATTGCACCAAATCAGGTAAGTAGGCTATCTAATTTAGTCCTGTTTTTATCTGATATTAGCTGTCCAACTTCTGAGGCAGAGGTTCTCCCCAGCCCTGCTACCTAAAGGATTTTAAACAGTATACAGTGGTGCCTCGCAAGACGAAAAGAATCCGTTCTGCGAGTCTCTTCGTCTAGCTCATCTTGCGAAGCAAGCCCATTGACGGCTTAGCGGATTAGCGCTGTGGCTTTTAGCGGCTTAGCGGCTTAGAAAAAGGGGGGGGGGGGAAAAACCCGCAGGAACTCGCAATACAGACATTTCCGTCTTGCGAAGCAAGCCCATAGGAAATTCGTTTTGCGAAGGACCTCCAAAACGGAAAACTCGTTCGTCTAGCGAGTTTTCCGTCTTGCGAGGCATTTGTCTTGCGGGGCACCACTGTATATCAGTGACTAAACCTGAGAGAACCTTCTATTCACAACACATGTCCCCTATTATTTAGCTATGATCTATCCACAAGGGACTCGATTATATACCACATTTTTCCGTGTGTAAGTCTAGGTTTTTTCCCTAAAAAATAATGTCAAAAATTTGGGGGCGTCTTATACATGGACCCCCCCCCCATTTTCTTAAACCGAAGTCCCCAAGAATAGGGGCCATCTTATACATGAGGGAGTCTTATAGACGGAAAAATACGGTAATTTTTTTCTTGAAAATACTTGTCCTTGTGGAAATCATAGCTCAGGAGACGCTATAGTCCAAATGCGCAACAATACTCAGTTTGGCATTAAATTTCAACACTTCAAGAAGACTATACAGACAGACCACCACCAAAACTCAAGAGAATTTAGGTTATTCAGTATGACAAGAGTTTACGGCTAGGACTGCAGAATCTATAGGAACTCCATTAGATGGCTCTCACACAGGTGCTGAGATCAGTAGCAGAACACTTACTGCTTTTAAGCTAGACGTATACCTAGAGTTTAATTTGCAAACTATGCTATACTTTTGTATTGTGTTTGCTTAATTAGTAATTAGGTGTCATGGACTTTGAAGACGCTTGAACTCAGGACGAAAGGGATAAACATGCTAAGAGGAAGGTACATTTGGCAAACTCTCACCGTGATCAACTCCCAACCCGAAACCTATGTCCTCACTGTGAAAGGATGCGTGGATCCAGAATTGGCCTCCACAGTCACTTATGGACTCACTGTTAAGACTGTGTTCATGGAAGACAATCTTACTTGGCTACGAGTGATTGCCAAAGAAAGAAGAAGTCTACTTATTAAAATGGTTTATATCTTGAACCAAAGCATCCTTGTGCGAAAAAAAGGCCCATTGAAATCAGTAAATTATCTCCACATAAATCGGCTTAGGACCAGAAAATTAGAAAATTACAGCCTTAGCCAACATAGCAACCAGAACATTAGCAGCCTGCAAAAACCGTTGCTCAAAGCAAACACAAGTACTATGTTGTTAGTGCATGTCCTCATAAGTCTGCCACTACATGCAACAAGTAGCTATTTAACAGCTTGCATTTTATAAAATTCCTAAAATAGTTCTAATCCATAGTAGGCCTAACTTATAGGGGTTCTTATGAGAGCAAATGTATTAAAATAAAACAGTGGCGCGCTTTGCAAATTTCTCTCTCTCTGCAATAGTGAGCACTTCATCGCTTCTTCGGAGTTTATGATTTTGGCTAGCCCCCAATTTAGACCCAGTAAACTGAACACAAAGAGGCAGTGCACATGTTTTCACTCTATGTATTCATTTATTTTTTAGAAAATATTGCACTGGGATCACCATACCTAATTCTGCAGCTGACTTGATATCCACATTGTCATAGCCACTGCCAATTCGCACAATGACCCGGAGAGCTTTGAACTTCTCCAGGTCCTGGCGCGACAAGGTAATGGTGTGGTACATCAGAGCCCCAACAGCTTCATTTAGCACCTATGGGAAGACAGAACAACAGAATAATGCTTGCTCCACAGCATTAGAACTAGTCAGATCAGGATTCTGCAAACCCACTTACTTGATTGCCAGCAGCATTGCCCCTCCCTGCCCCATGGTGAGCAGCCCTGCCCCACCCCACACACCCAGCATAAGGATCCTTTCCCCTAAGTTCTGTGAAGCAGTGGTTTTTGCAGAAGGCACAAGCAGCATCTCAGTGCTTTTACAGAAGAAGAGAAACCACTTTCCCTCAATTTGTCTTGAGTTCTCACAGTGAATTCAAGGGAGGAGTTGTTTCTCTCCCTCCCCCATGGCCTTCTGCAGTAGACAGAAACAGCAAGCCATAGAGTGGGGCTTCTGCACAAGCTCAGTGTGAAGTCTAAGAAAATGCATCACCCTCCCACAAATTCTCTGCTAAATTCTTTGCAAATTCATTGGACTTCTGCAGAATTTGGGGGGAGGGGGTTGGAAGCAACTACAAATAGCAGCTAGTTATTAAAGCAATAACAAAATGAAAGATATTCTTGTTTAGGTGTGTTTACCTTTTCATGGATTTCCTGAGTTGACTGTGCATCACAGAAAGCCACTGTGGCAACATCCTTCAGGATGGGCATCTCTACAGTGCAATCTCTGCCATCCAGGAGGGCAACCAGCGGACGGGCTTGCATTGGGCCATTACCAATAGGAGGCCTTATACCTACAGGGAAAAAGCATCTTAATGAGCTGCAAATGTGAGCATGACAAGATTCTTATGTCAGTCCTAAGCAAACATCACCAAGGATTCGTAGTGAAAACAAATGTAAGGGTTAGGGGGAATCAGAGAAGAGTCACAGCTCAGTGCTAAGGCACATGCTTTGTATGCAGAAGGTCACAGACTCAATCCCAAATATTTCCAGAACTGAAAAACACACCTGTCTAAAACGCTAGAGAGCTGCTGCCAACCACTGTAAACATTATAAAGCTAGTATGCCAGTGGTCTGATCTGGCACAGGCAGCTTTCTGTGTTGCTTTTCTTACATGCAAAGGCTACCATGAATCACTTGTGTCATACCAGCATGCAAACATTACCTGAATTCATGATGCATGCAACAGGACCCAGAGATACTTGCAAACTATGTAACCAGTTCTGAAGTTTGGCTATTCACAGACCTTTTATAAAGTCAATTATCATATAACAGATACTGATAACCCGTTCACAAATGTATGCAATTTGGGAGTTATCTGTAGAAAAAATAAAATTAGAAGAGCAATATTTTTCACAAGTTTCTTTGAAGGAAACAGGTCTAAAAGCAATCTGAGAGGAGTGTGGAGAAAAGGCAAACAGCTTTTCTTGAACAGAAGCAGTGTCTCTATACAAAGTGATGACAACCCAAAAAAATGACGCTTTGTATTTTGTGCTCATTTCAGGAAGCATGCAGTTGTTTGAAACATGCAAACCTAAAACCATGGTTTCAAAGTTTAGTCTGAAACAAACCATAGTTAACCACAGTCTGTTAGGATGGCACAAGCTGTGGCTAAGCTTCCAGACTCTCAGTCCAGAGATAGAAAAGTGTATCTGCTTGTTCTGGTGAACAGAGGAAGCCTCAGGCTCATCTTGCTATCCACAGGGATAATGATAATCAAGCCTTACAAAGGAGTAAATTCAATAGAGAGACATTGCCAAACACCATGCACAGAATCATGCTGCAGTACAAAGCAAGGACAGTTTATCTAACAGAGATCAAACTTCAACCATGCATGCAACTAGCTGAAGGGAAGGGAACTGACAATATGTTTTGAGGGTGAATCCAAAAACCTTTTGAAAAACTGGACCCACCCTCCCTAGTTAAGACATTGTGTGTATATGTGTGTGTCCAGGGTATAGAGACAGTACAGTTGATGCCTGAGTCTAGTCAGTAAAAATCTAAGATAATGAAGGAGTGAGTGAAGAGCTAAGCACTCTGCTTTGATAAATCACAATATAATCAGGAAAGGAGGAACAAAGGAGACATTTGCACTTGCATCAGCATCTTCCCGTGTCTCTTTAGGATGCTACACAGATACAGGATTATTTGTGCAATAGTGTTAGGCCACAGGGCATTATACGCAGTGTCACCTAAGAATGGTCCAGCTCACACATTAAAGCATCCAGATAAGAAACCATTGTCAGGCAATTAAAGGAATTAGTCACAAGATGAGGCAACCACTGCATAAGAATTAAGAAAGCATAATGTCAAATAACAGCTGAGCCAGCAACACAACCCGTTTCTTCACAATTCTCTTTACTTTCAAGTAACCACACATCTGCTGCCGAACAGATGAAGTTCCTTACTTTCTTTTCTAACTTTACTTTAGAACAGTCTTGCAGGTGGCCTCTTGACTCAGGGAAAGAACAATACCTTCCAGCCTCACTACTTAGATCAGACTGGGTTACTTTGGCAAGCAGACAAGCTGAAAATTTATATGGAAGTCTGGAGAAGTGGGCGGTGGCTCCAGAGACCACATTAACAGTACTTCAATTAAGAAAAAAGAGGCAATGACACAGAGTCTTAAAAGGGGGCTGTGAATAATGGACTGATTCCAGACTTAGGCCAACTGAAGTCCCATTGAATAAATGAGACTTCACTTCAACTAACCTAATCCAGATCCAATACAATGTTCTGCACTTTTCAGTTAGACTAGCCCTCCCAATTTCCCACACAATGCGAGAAGACTCAGGAAGCACCTGTCAGAAGCATCAACAGTTTACTTGGGAGAGGTTTACTTGGACTCTCCCATCAGGCACAACCCAGCTGCCAGAGCTTCTAATGACCCACCACCACAGCACAGCTTTTGCCAGATTCTGCCAAGATAAAAGCCGTCAATCTTTTCTGCTCCACTTTGAAACATTAGACAGCTGTTTGCATGCCCTGCTTTTATGGAATTACTTTGTTTGAAAATTCAAGATACACTATGTCACTTTATAGTTCCATTTCTCCCACAAATTTGAATCCACTTTACTCCTAGTCTAGCACACCATGGGAGTAAAGCTGCTAGTAGTAGCAGTAGTAGTAGTAGTAGTAGTAGTAGTATCCCATCTTTTCCCCAGACAGGAACTCAAAGTGGCTTATGTAAATTAACACAGTTAAACTATAAAATGCTAAAAACATATAAAGGGCAATTGTTAAAAAGCAATTAAGCTCTAATAGGATTAAAACATGGTAAGAAACAAATCTATTAAAATGCAGATAATAAAAACAGCAGTACTGTATTAAGAGCCCTTTCGGTTTCTGGTCATGAACTTGTTAAGAGTTCATGACCAGAAAAGGAAAACCCCGGTTCTCTTGGCCTTGTCTCTTTCTCCCATCTACAATACAGGGATAAGACTGTTGGGCTACCTGATCAGAACACCGTTAAGATTTCTTGAGATGGGAGCATGTGTAGCCACCTGAACCGCTCTGCAAGACCGGAAACGGGATGTGGCTGCCTTGCTCATGGCTCCCTAAAGGGGAGGGAGACATTTGCACTTGGGCTAATCCTGCTCGTGTACACCTTCAGTATCTGGACGGATCTGGCAAGGCTACCAGGATCTAAGCTTTGAGTGGCGAAAGGGCCCCCACGTCCAAGATCCCGTTCACAGAAAGGGGCATGGGGGGCGCGAATAAACCCTCCGCCTGAAGTCGCCTGTCACTGCGGCGGAAGGACGACGAGATCCTCCGCCTTTTGGCAGAAAGGAAGGCGCTCGCTCGCTGGCCCCGGGGCCAGGCCCCTTCCCCTTCCCCGCCGCCCAGCGAACGCCTCCCTCCCTCCGCCCAGGGCGTTACCTTCGCAAATGCGGTCGAGCCTCTGGCGCTTCACTTTGTGCCTGTCCATGGGACACCCCGAGGCAGACCCGCGCGACTCTGAGCCCGGGAGAGGCGGGCGCTAGGGAGGCGCAAGCTCGGGGACCGGAGGAGGCGGCGGCGGCGGCCTCGCCCCCGCCCAAAGACTCGCAGAGGCGGCGAGCAGCCCGCCTACAGCCGGAGGAGAAAAGGGCGGGGAGGAAAGGCCAGGCCAGCTCAGCGGATGCGCTCCGGGCGCCGTCCTCCTGCCTCTCGCCTGCCGCGGCCCTCCCCCCACCGAACGTCGCTCGCCACCGGCCTCCAAAAGGGAAGCGGAAGGCCTCGGCTGGGTCCGCGGAGGGCAAGATCCCCGTCGAAGCCGGAGCGCAACGGGCTGCGCAGCCATAGAGTACCGCGCCCAGAGCGGCCCCCGGAAACCAACGATCACTTCCGGTCCTCTGGGCTCTCCCGCGGCGCCGGCCGCAGTCCTGTGGAGCCAGGCTCAAGGCTAGAGCAGCAGAGATTCAGGGGCGGCGAGGCAGAAAAAAATTAAAGTAAAAGCGAGGGATGGTTAAAGGTTCTGGTCGTGGCAGTACGTACTTTGAAGCAGTGAAACAAGGATGTGTTTCCCTCACGCTCTTCGCCTCTTTAGGTGCCTTGTGCAAAGCAGAAATTCCTGAGGTGCAGCAATGAGAAAAGCTCCCGTTGGGTTTGTTTCAGCTATAAAGAACCACCACAGCTATAGCAGTTTATTATTAGGTGTGTTCACTTCCCGCCTTTCTTCAAGCTATATGTAGCATGAAAACATTAGCCAGGTCACCAGTACTCATAAAGGGTACCATACAGGAATTCAAACAAAAACAATCCTAGCGCCATAAAGCTATGGCAGTGGGTATTTTGTTGAATTTCTGCTTATGTAGCCTTTTAAAGGCACAGGTTTCTCATCCTGAAGCTCAGCTCCATATATTCTAATAAAATCTTTTTTATCCCAATGAAACCTCCAAAGGGGTGCCATTGAGGCTCCCAGCCTGTGTGTGTGTGTTTGCGCACACACATGTGCAGGGGGGGGCACCAAACTGGGTCTTTGACCCAGGTGAAATAAAGCCTAGTTCTGCCCCTGTCCAAAAGCTGTTTTTAAAAAATATTAGTCTCGCTTTTTGCAGTGTCTCAAAATAACTTACATAAAAAGTGCATGTGTCTTTGTGTGTAAAACCTTCCCTTCACTATAAAACATGAATCCAGTCTCAGCTGTTCAATAGTTCCCTTTTCTCTATACACTTCCCCTTTGGGCATGTTTTCCAGTTACTCACATATGGTCTGCTTTTCCGACAGTCAGGCAAAACATACAATCTTTACAGTGTAAGAAATTTAGATTCTGCTAGAAGGACAGCATTACTTGAATTGAGACAAGTCCAAGATACAGACTGTCTCACCAGAGTGGTGCATGCTCTAGTTATCTCCCACTTGGATTACTGCAATGTGCTCTGCGTGGGGCTACCTTTGAAAGTGACCTGGAAACCACAACTAATCCAGAATGTGACAGCTAGACTGGTGACTGGGAGTGGCTGCCGAGACCATATTACACCGGTCCTGAAAGACCTACATTGGCTCCCAGTACGCTTCCAAGCACAACTCAAAGTGCTGGTGCTGACCTTTAAAGCCCTAAATGGCCTCGGCCCAGTATACCTGAAGGAGCATCTCCACTCCCATCAATCAGCCCAGACACTGAGGTTCAGCTCTGAGGGCCTTCTGGCAGTTCCCTGACTGTGAGAAGTGAGGTTACAGGGAAACAGACAGAGGGCCTTCTTGGTAGTGGCGCCTGCCCTGTGGAACCCCCTCCCATCAGATGTCAAGGAAATAAACAACTATCTGACTTTTAGAAGACATCTGAAGGCAGCCCTGTTTAGGGAAGTTTTTAATGTTTGAAGTTTTATTCTGTTTTTAGTGTTCTGTTGGGAGCCGCCCAGAGTGGCTAGGGAAAGCCAGCCAGATGGGTGGGGTATAAATTTATTATTATTATTATTTCCTTGTTAATCTTCATAAAGAAACAAAACTAAAATTAAACTGAAGTCTTGACTTTTGGATTGGCTGATATGGGGAAGGAGGACAGCAGCAAAAGCCTCGGGTTCTATACTTACCACCAGAAAGGAAGTAGGTACTACCAGTGGGGGTGGAGGGAATGAGTATTACAAAGCACTGCAACAAAATTTAATTTCCAACTCTGCTTGTTTCGTCCAGCATTTTTATAGAGATTCCTATTTTCCCCACCAAATTTGTGGAATAATTTCACTGGAATGAGATCACAGTAGAACTCACGCCCCCCCAATAGTTTTACGGTATTAGAGACTAATGTTATTGTCTCCCTTTGGGGTAATGGAGTCCATTTTGAAACATGGGTGCCCAAGGGGCTTGCTAAAAAACTGATATGGGAACAGGGAGAAGGATTATTGGCAAAGTTCTCTGTTTTTCTCACATATGGACACACCCCTCTGGCAGGACTCCATCACTCCATCCCAGAGACATACAGCATCTATACAGCCATTTTTCCTTTTTTTTTTTAATAAAAAAGAAACAAGCAGACAAAACCCCACCAGTCCCACCGCCACTTTCCCCTCTGCACCCACCCCACTTCCCTCATCAAGGAGTGCAGCCTCCCTTGTGGCTGATCCCAGAGTCAGTTTCTTGTGGAGACATCCAACCCTTAGTTCTCCTCAATCAAAGTTAGATCCAGATCGCTAAAGTCTGGTTGGAAGAGTGTCCTTTTGCTTGCTAAATTCCAATTTAGTCGCCGTGCCGCTTGTACTGCTGCTTCCTCTTCCTCCTCCTCTTCCTCGCTTTCACTAAGAACCTGGACACAGTTGCTGAGGGGACTACATGGAGCTGAAGGTGCTTGTGGGCTGCAGCCCAAGAGCCATGATGAATAGCCACCTTCTTCAGATTTGTCCAGCTGACAGACGCCTCCTGCAAATGGTTTCTGTCAAATGTAACAAAACAAGTTTTTATATACCAATGCACCTTCCATACTTAATTACATTATTCTAATACTGACAATTTATAACCATATTAATAGTCACTTGCACTAGAGCTCTTTCAAGTCATAACTTGCCAAAGAAAAATACTACTTCCCCCCTCCCTGCTCTGGGTCATCTACCTGTGGGCCAGATTCCAGATAAGGCATGAAAAGCCACCTCAAAGCCTGTTCCAGACTGCACAATGCAGTGCCCCACCTGCAGTGCCATCTACTACCACATGCAAAGGATCCTTATGTTGTTAGTAATGTATTTTTTGTTTTTTTAAATGTAGTTTAATGTTTCTTGTGAAAGCTGCCTTGGAAGTTATTTGTATCCTGAAAGCCAGGACATAAATAATTGTCATAAACAAATAATAAACTGAAGATGACGCAAGCTTCTGAAGGCTCACAGTTGGCTATGGATCTGAGCAGATGGGACACAGACTTGAATTTTCAAAAACCAACTGCTCTCATTGCTGACCTAAGCTGACGAGTGTGAGACAGGCAATGCTATTCTAATAAAGCCTTCCTGAAGCACTAGCTTCACATATGTATTTCTGGTAGCCACCTTACTTTCCCCACAATATAATTATTAATTTAATCTATGTCTTCTCAGACCATAGTAGACTACTGTTGAAGTTAATGGGGCTAAAACCTGAATGCTGTTCAAACTATACTTTAATAATAATTAAGCTACCAGTGTTCATATTTGCTTTGCCTAAGGCAGAGGGAGTGGGAAAGCAGTGGCCATAACTGAATACCCCACACTGCGTATGGAGGATGCTATAATAGGAATGGGTGCTCTACCCAAACATTTCTGCCCTAACTCTATGTTTTGAATCTGAAAAAAACATGGAATGGTTGCTGGCTCTTCCAGCAATAATTGAACAACCAATTACTGCTGGTCAAATGTGAACCCTATAGTAATAGGGACATAAAACAACCAGTAGTTTCAGCTGGAAACCGGTAATGTAAACAGAGCTGCCCATGGAGAAGGGTCTATTATCACTTCTGTATTTTGTGCAGCAGCTGACCCAACATTACCAATAAATAAACATGGAGTAACATGTTTCGTGGGTGGCGCTGTGAGTTAAACCACAGAGCCTAGGACTTGCCGATCAGAAGGTTGGCGGTTCGAATCCCCGTGACGGGGTGAGCTCCCGTTGCTCAGTCCCAGCTCCTGCCCACCTAGCAGTTCGAAAGCATGTTGAAGTGCAAGTAGATAAATAGGTACCGCTCCGGCGGGAAGGTAAATGGCGTTTCCATGTGCTGCTCTGGTTCACCAGAAGCGCCTTAGTCATGCTGGCCACATGACCCGGAAGCTGTACGCCGGCTCCCTCGGCCAATAAAGCGAGATGAGCACCGCAACCCCAGAGTCGGCCACGACTGGACCTAATGGTCAGGGGTCCCTTTACCTTTACCCTAACATGTTTTGTTGGCATCATTCAGAGAAATCTCGGTGTGGCTCCCAGCCCCCTTGCCCAGTGCTTGTAATCTCATCTCAACTATCTCATAACAGCAAATTGTTGTCAGAGGTTAAGGAGAGAGGCAAGAGAAGCTCTGTGTGTGTGTGTGCTATTTTTTTGTGACATAGCCAAATTCTGTTCTTTACTTCAGTAGATTACCCTTTTAATCTCACTGCACCCCAACATTTTCCCTTTCATATGTATCCTTAAGGCACTCAAATGGGAACAGTGCTTGCTTCCTTCCCTACCTGGTTCATCTTGTAGAAATCAAGCGAGGGCCTATGCCACCTCACATCCTCATCGTGGCGCCGCTTGAGACCAGATTTCCTGGTGTCCAAGTCACATGGTTGTGAGCGGCTGCGAGGGAGGCTGTGCTGGTGTCGAAGCAACTCTGGAGTGGAGGTGGTGGAGCTTCGCGGGGAGGGAAGGAATCTGACAGGTGACAGGGAGAAACGTCGTTGCAGAGGGTAGGGCTGCAAAGTCTCTCCAGTCTCCCATGATGTGCTTGCTGGCGATTCTCGGGATAGGGCCAGGCTGAAGAAAGGGGGGCTCCTACCGCCGCCACTGCCGCTACCACCAGCACCATCTTGAACACACTGGTGAGAGGCACTGGGGGCAGGGTTGAAGCAAGGTCTGTTGGCTCCCTGGGCCAGGTTCTGGGCTTGCACTGCCAAAGTGTCCCCTCCACTGTTGTCCCGGCGTTTGACGTGCGTCCAGACTTTGGAGCCCAGGGGCCTCCAGACAGCCTGCCAACGGGAGAGGTCTTCAGGCACTGATAGTGAACGGCAGTGTCTTTTGGTGGGGGGCACAGAAGCCTTTTCTGAGACTACTGAGTTGGTGGCCAGTGTTTGGGATGTGAGGCTGTTCTGAGGACGGTTGTCTGAGCTGCAGGGGGGCAGGGGAAGGCTCAAGCTGGAGTGTTGGTAAAGACCTGTGCTGTCCTGAAGATGGATCTTTGGACAGGGAGCTAGGTCCCTCCATGAAGTTCCCTCTGCAAGAAATACCACAAGACAGAATTTTAAAGATGAAGGCTCTAATTAGCGCCACAAGCCAGATAGCCAATTTATCATTTGACATGTGAGCAATCAGCACCCTTTGTTGCCTTATTTTTACTTTTTATTAGCACCATCACACATACAAAGTTTCAGAACCTTCTACAACAGCAGTTGTAGAACAAACAACCATGTCAAGCAATTGTTAGATCTGAAACGGCCCTAACTATTCTACTATACCCGATTAAGATTTAAGATCTGGTCTGATCATCTTTGTTGTGCTTCACTCTCGAATAAGAAGACCCACAATGACAACAAGATAGGGAAATGTTCTCCAGGATAACATTCCCCATTTGCTCCCCTTAGTGCCCCTGGTTTCCCCTCTCCTGTGATGCATGCGGTCTTCACATTGAAGAAGCAATTCTCTTCTTTCAGTGTTAGACAGGAGGCACTTGTGGATCAGAGAAAGGGAGTAAAACGAGTGAGGGACAACATAAATTTTATTTAATACTTACACCCCTGTTACAGTTGGAGCAAGATGTTGGCGGGGAGCCAGATTAAGATATCCTACCTTAAAAGAATCTACAATTTATTCATTGTTTGATTACTACAGTTGGGGCAGTTCAACTGTGGGAACCAATTAAAGGAATTTAATTCAAACTGAAGAACAGTTGGAGAAAACAATTCCTGCTTTTTTTCCAAGTTCTTCCATGTTTCGTACAACTGATGAATTTGGGGTGCTTTTCATGTCCACAGCCCCACCCCCATTCATATTTAACACACATATAATAAAATAGCTGGAATATTTCTCTCTCCAACATCAGCACATTGTAAGATCTTCCAGCCACTTCCCTTCTTAGTGATGCCTTAAAAAAAGCAAGAAGCAGTCCTGTGTTTCACAACTGCAGTCCCTCCAGAAAGGCTGTTTTCATTTAATGACATTGTTCTTATAAGACTCATTTGTCTCTTAGAGGTGGTCAAAGCTGGTAGCAACAATAATCAAATGAGTTAGCCTCCAAGTCAAAAGCCAAGCTGTCTTGAAGTAATTCCAGAGAAGAAACCCCAAGTTGCCTACATATAGAAGGTGGTGTTTTTTAAACGACAAGGAGCTAATATGGCTCATTTCATTCAAAAGTATACTGACTGCAAACTGAAATAAGAGGACTAATATGCAAAAGCTAGAACCAAACATGCTGTACAAAGAAGAGAAAAGAGCAGACACATGACAAGAACCTTGAGAAACACAAACCATGCTTTCCAACAAGACAGAAAGAAGTTTAAATATTCTGTAAATCCCACACGAAATCACTCACATAGCCAATCTGAGCTCCAAAAGCATAACCATACTAGTCTGTAGCAGCAAAACTGAGTCCTGTTGAATCTTAAATACCAACAAATTTATCGTGGCATCAAGTTTTAGGCTACAGCGCGCCAATATATTGTGTAGAAGAAAAATCAAAGATAACCATGCTGGTCCATTAGGACTCCCAATATCTACAGGTGAGCAGTACCTTTTATTGGAACCAATTTTACCCCACTGAGGCAGATCTCCGTGTGTGTGTGTGTGTGTGTGTGTGTGTGTGTGTGTTTAAATCTTCATCCTCCAATTGATGAAGTAGACTTATGCCACGATACATATGTTAGAAGTCTGTAGCCTCTGAAATGGCCTTCTTCAGACACTCCATTAGAGCAATGATTATGCAGAAGATAAAGCTCTTTTAGCTCAGGTTATGCAGCTGAAAATCCTGACAGCCTATTATTGTCCCGTATCAAGCAGGTATAAGCTAACAAGTTTAAAGCCAAGGTACTTTGTTTTGTAAGCCAGTCTGGAAACTTGCTTAAAGGATAAGGTGGAAACTTCTGTAATAAATAAATCAGATAAATAAAATGGCCCATCATGCTATAGCTGAACCAAGAAAACACACTCGCCACCAACACCCACAAAGTCATTATTATGTGGAAAATATTCTAATTCTAAGCCTACAAAGGAGTCACAGTCAGATTGCTGTACAATATGATTCTAGTACAAGTGACCAGAACAGTCACAGGAATGACTCACTTTGGCAGGGAACACACGCTTTCTTTAATGTGCCTTGCAAAGAAAACGTGCTGCAAACAAAAATGCTATTTTAAAATAAGTGACTAGAAGCTATTCTACTTAAGGCTCAGTACACTGATTGTACAATGTAGGTTTCCTACATTGATCGGAAACACAGTTCTTTATTTTAAGAGCTACAAAGGATCCAGGAATACACTTTGATAGCTTACAGTTTTATGACATACACTGAGATTAATTACGTACCAAAATTCTATATGGGCCAATTGCAGTAAGAGTCAACAGAACTGATGAAGACAACAGCTAGTTGTTGTTTTTTTAATTAAGACTATGGGTTTTATTCTCTTATCCACCTGGCATCCATTCTTCGTCCATGCATAATCAAGCACATCTATAATTCAAGTGCCAAAATCAAGTTATTTATCAGAGTATTTATCAGTATATACATATACTGCCAATGTAACTATGCTACAACGTAGTTTGTATCAAGAGTTAATTATTAGCGCTATATATCCTGAAGTGTTTACATGACCAGTGGTGGTACTTGGCCACATACGTAAACTGCTTTGATCAAGCGATATATACATTTTTAAATAAATAAATAAATAAATAAATAACTTTTTAACATAGGCAGCACCCAGTATGCATATAGCAATATTAAGCTGTATTAGATTTGATTGTTTTGACAATTTATATCTTAGATAAAAGAATCTTAGTGGTTTGCAACATCTTAGATAAAACGGTGATGGTTGCCAGTTCAAAAATAAAGACAGAAAAATGAAATGGGAGCATTAGCAGGATTAATTTTTAAAACTACTAAATAGAACACCACTTCTTCACTGGATCTCTTTCCTTCCATTCGTCAGAAGCATAATGACATTTCTTTACTGAAAACAGCCATTCCTGTTATTTATTGGGATATCCTCCTGCATTTAACTCTGTTGAATTCTTGTTATTAAAACTAAACCACAGCTGGCCCTTTATTTGCACCAAGCTTTCACCTAAAAGTGGAGATGGTATCACAAAATACATGAGCTCTAGGAGACCTGGAAAGGAAGCTAATCTTATTAACTGTGAGCTGCATGTAAAGGACATCAGACGATAAAAAGGACAGACAAAAGCGAAATGGATGTAGGCACAAAAGGTGGAAGTCCAGCCAGACGCTCTTACCAGGCGCTATCTGGAAGGGGCTGCCACAGCTGGCCACATCAGCGTGATCAGGCAAAGGCTAGGGAGGAAACACAAGGAGTCACCACATCACAGCAAGGACCAGCATCTCATAAGCACCTTTGGATCTCTAATTCCCAACATGTGGTCTACAACAGAAAAGTGGTACCAGCTGTGGGATTCTACCAACATTAAGATATCTTGCTGTATCTCAGGATTGGAGAACTTGTGGCTCTTCAGATATTGGTGGACCATGATGCCATTCACTTCCCACCATTACTCATACTGGCTAGGGTTGATACAAGGTGGAGTCCAACAACATCTGGAGGACCACAGGTCTCCCACTCCTGGACCTATCTGAATTCCTTGGATCCTATGACCCCCTGCCATTATTAGTAACAAATCTTCAAGCTTTCCCCAAGGAAAGTTTCCAAAACTTGCTTTAATCTGAATGTTGAAATCAAAGTTCAGAGGGGCAAAATAACCAAATGGAAACTCTGATTTGCTCAAGCTTAACTACCAGTCCTTTCCATGGTGCTGCTCTTACAGTCATCCACAAGCTACTATGCTACAGAGGTTCTACACCAGGCATAGGCAAACTCCGGCCCTCCAGATGTTTGCGACTACAATTCCCATCATCCCTGACCACTGGTCCTGTTAGCTAGGGATGATGGGAATTATAGTCCCAAACATCTGGAGGGCTGGAGTTTGCCTATGCCTGTTCTACACAGATTTAAACTGCTCCCTTTATACCATGCCTAAACTATTCAGTATCAAAAGCCCGAGGATACTTCACTCTCATTAGAAAAAATGTGAGAAGACACCAATAAATTAATGTTTTAGATTATGGCCACAGAAATAATCCAAATTTGCACTTACCACTATTTTCCTCTTTCATTCTACCACTGGAAGCCCTCTGAGACAAGGACAATGTAGTATTTGTCTGTACGTCAGCTCCCTTAATATAAGGAGAGCCAGACACTAAATACCACAGGCCACCATAAATTAAGATGCACCACTTCTCCCTAAAGCAATGAGCGATCTTCCCAAATCTCTTGCTTGACAATAACCCATTAAAAATACCTAACAAAACACCACAGGAAAGAGTTATGGCAGGATTAATTCTTGTCATCTTTGCCTCCATGGGTTGTTTCCAAATGTCAATAGAGTAAAATGCCTCTGCACATTATCCATGTTTAAAACTTGAAAGGCTGAAGTCCCTTTGTTCTCCAAACCATTGACTCTCTGCTACAGAGCTTCCTCTACTCAAACACCATTATGCTTTTGGACTGTGCCTTCCCCTGCAAAAGCTTCATTAGGCCACACATCCCATTCTTAGAAGTCTACACCTCAATGTTGCAGAAAAGTCAAGTTCTGTAACTGGTTGCAACCGCAGCAACTTTGTGCAGTTTTAACTTTTCTTCTGAGCAATCTTTCTAGGCAACAGATAAGTACATCTTTAACTCATTTTGAAGCAAAAAAACTTATTTCCATGGGCTCCAGATCCAAGATAAATCAGGAAACGCATGCTTCATATTCCACCATGTCATTCTCTTTTTCATTAATTTTTGCTACAGCAGCACATTGCCTTTCATTTTCCAAGTCAGGCCAGCTCTCCTTAGATTACAGGGATAGATTAGAGAGAGGATCCCTTGGTACAGTTTATCTTATCCCCATTAAGAAAAAAATATGGAGAAAGTGTACTGGGAAGCACTTTACATTTAATAAGGGCTGGGGTGATTGGAAAACAAGGACGATAGAACACATGCACATGAGCGGGAAACTGGTGGGTCAGTTTCCCTTGTGAGTGGTATTCCACAGTCCTCAAACAGTAACATGCTAAAAAGAAGAAAATAATATGGGATTTAGAGGTAATAGTAAAAAAAAAGGCAAGCTCCCAGCGTAGTTGAATGCTTGAGTAATATTCTATAAAGCAAAGAAATACACCAGTATCTTCTTGATTCCTCCCCAATACTCTTACTCTCTTTCCATCACTGCCCTGTGATGTATTGTAAACCAAACTGTGATCCTCAGATGAAGGGCTGCATAGAAATTCAGTAAGTAAGTAAATAAATCACCTTCCAAAGGAGTGACCTTTACCCTCAGTCATTCAATGGCAAACGAGCCTTTGACCTTTACCTGTTCAGAGCAGCAACAGATATAATGCTAACCTGAGGCATATCTGTAGTCATCTGTAGCAATAACTTCAGACCATACCTGTCCCTCACTTGTCCTTGAAAACAGGAAATTATGGAACTAGCATGGGGAAAACAAAAAAACACCCCACCAATTCTCTTGGTCTCAAAGAAAGAAAAATCAATATGTGGGTAATTTTGATAAGCCCCTTGAAAACACCAGATAGGCAATGTGATGTAGTGGTTAGAGTACTGGACTAGAGAGACCAGGATTCAAACCCCCACTTAGTCATGAAGCTCACTGGGTGATCTTGAGTCAGTCACTTTCTCTTAGCCTAACCTACCTCATAGGATTGTTCTGAGGATAAAACATGTTGCTCAACAACTCCAGGTGAGCACTCAGGAAGTAAAGGGCCCCTGTGGAAAAGGTATCACTTGGTGCGCTACTCACAAATCACTTTACTGTAGCACCTAGTTGCATGATGGGGTGCCAAGTCTCTTACTCTTCTAGCATTAAACACTAACCTTCTGAACACTAAAAGACAAGGCGTGCCATATATGCAACTTGGCTTGCATCACCAAAATCTGACCGGGTGAGGGGAGGAGAGTTACCATCTCCCAAATATGTCCAACCAAACTTCGCAATACAGCACAAAGTTCAATCTGGGATGGGAAAAGTTGGCCAGAGTTGAATGTCTATATCTGGTATTGAAGACCCAATAACAAATTGGGATTCTGTCCGTGTACCAGACACCTAGCTGCCCGACACTCTCCCCGTTTGAGCTGACAGAGGTGGTCAGTGTGGCATTGAGAACTGCACAGTTTATGCTTTGGGGAAACTTTAATAACCCCACCAAACCTAATTGAGGCTGATTCAACACACGTACGATGACAAATTTGGAAGCTAGTCTTCTGTACAAAACAGAGGGAAACATCTGCAGGTGAGGGAGTCGTTCTTGGTTCCGTTGCGTTGGCATTTGACATTCAGGCTGTCTGTAATCTCCACAGAACCTGATTAATTTCAATGGTTTTCTGTCATCACTGGAGATTTTCTTAAAGGTCTAGCTGATGGTCCTGCCAAGGCTCTGGTATCTGCTTGGAATGAGGAGATCACAACAGCAATTGATGGGATAGCTCCCAAATATCCTTGACCTGATTGTAGAAGCATGTCAGCTCTGTGGTATTCCAAGAAGCTAATGGTGATGAATCATCTGAACCAACAATTAGTGTGTAAGTGACAGAAAACATTCAACAAATAAGACCAAACACAAGTGAGAGTTAATTTACTTCTCTGCCACCACTGCATTTGTTCAACATCATGCACCACAGCTGTTTCTGGTGATGAGCAGACTCCTCAGTGGAGGCTCAGTGATGCAAGATCTAGAGCCTGAGCTTGCTGTTTATTTTGTAGATAAAGTAACTTGCGCCTGTGCCAACTTGGGTGTAATAACTGTGATAGAGTCCAAGACTATGAGCCTCTATGAGAGTCATACTATGATTATCACCACCTCGCACCAAACTGAAGACATATACAAGCTGCTTGGAGAGTTGAGGCCCACCACATATTCCCTTAACCCTTGCCCATTTTAGCTAGTGAAATCTGCCAAGGCTAGGCTATGCAATCTGAACCTTGGAGGTGATTCAACACCTTTATCAGGGAATACTGTGGTCACTGCTACCTTGACATAGGCCACGGTGAGGCCACTATTTAAAAAGCCACGTTTAGAACTACTAAACTCCTGAGGCAATATCTGGAGGCAATTGTGGGCTAGATGAGAGTAAGAAAGATACAACTTAATCCTGGAACCTGAATAATCTGGATGGAGAATTTAAGAGGGTTGCACTCACCCTGAAGTATGAAATTCAGAAGGTTGCACACTGGACTACTGTAATACATTCTAGATTGAGCTGCCTTTAAAGGCAGTTTAGAAACTTCAAATGGTGCAAAATGCAACTGCCCAAGTATTGATGAAGGTCAGGTGGTTAGAGCAAGCAACAACTATATTGCACCAATTACACTGATTAATAGTGCATTTCTGGGCTCAATTTAAAGACCCAGCAATTACCTTTAAAGTCCCAAACCAGGTGTGGTGAACACATGGATCATGCCAAAAGCAGTATCTTCCCCTTAAGGTACTTGGTGTCAGGTACTCAGTTCTACTGTAACATCTCTATAAATATGGAGACATCACTCCTGCCTAATGAAACTATTAGCCAATGACAGCCTACCAATTTACCTTCATAGACATTATCATGTGGAGATCAGTTCCATAGGTTAATTACATGTAAACATAGAATGGAATCTCTCTTCTTAAGCAGTGTATAGATAATAATCTCTGAGAGGAAAGACTGCCTACTAGCTACTACCATGGCAATAACTCCAACTCAGCAACAGTAGCTCAACAATTGTAGAAAAGTAATGGGTAAGAGGGGGAAGGAAGCAACTATCCTTATTTTTATCAATTCTTATAAGTGTAAAATCACAGCCCTTTTCTTTAACCCCAAACACATCACTGGAATGGTGAAATTGACTTTGAGGAGAATAGAAGCAGCTTTTGGTCTACTCGGTTTTACTGCTAAGGAAAAGATGATGTTCTTGAATGCCAGGGTACTGCTGAAAGAAGCAGAACCCTCACTTTGAGATGTCTACCCCAACACACCACATTCATATTTGCATAGATACTTACTCATCTGTTCATCTGCTTAAGAACTTTTTTAAAAATTCCAAATCTCCTCTGGCCATGGAGAAGCAAGGAAACTTGGGAGTGGGGGTGGGGAATATAAGCCTTGTCATGGGTCACAACCATGGCCATAACAAGAGGTGCCCCCATAACAATCACCAGAATAAGTGTTCTTACTTATTGTAGAAGTGTTAGCCATGCTCCCAAGAGCTGGTTTCAGCTTTGCCAAGGTAAAGATCAAAACAGAAAATCTGTAAGGGTGATTGGCGGTAGGGCACTAAACAAAATATATGTACTACTGGCAGTGCTAGCTCTGCAGAACACCCTTCTTTCCCAAGCCAATATAGCAGGCTGCTGGTTCACAACAAAACTAATGCTGTTGGGACTACAACTCCCATTCACCCTTGCCAACATAGTCAATGATCAGGGATAATGGGAGCTGTTGTTCAAGAAGAGCTGGGGGAGACCATGTTGGTTACCCCAGCTTAGACTGCCACAAAGTACTTGTACTAGCCCAACAGATTTAATAAATTAGTCTTTGAATAGCAGGTCCTCATGCCATATCAAAAGCTCTGTTGGAACCTCCCCTGTTTCAAAAGCAGTTTGGCATGCAGTATGGGCAGAAGACTGTTATGGGCAGGGAACACCCAAAGTATACTTAGGCAATCAGAATTAGTTATTTGACTCCTGGTCATAGGCAGCAGCAGCAGCAGCAGCAGCTTGAATCACAGCGTAGCAATCTCTCCAATCTTTCATTTATTAAAATGAGGCAACGAGTGAATTCAAGGTCACTGAGGAAATCATTCCACCACTGCAAGCATTTTTGCTGGCCCAGCAGAACAATCTTCCCTCTCTTCCACCCTGTGTACTGTTCTGGGGGTTCTCCCAACCTCCAAAGTGGATTTGGAAGAGGCATGGGGGAAGGGGAGCCCTGCTGCACTGGCAGGAGTTCTTGAATTGGTTTCCACGAATAGAACAAGTTAGTTGAATGTGGCCCTATGGTTCAAGATAAAAACAAACATTATTTCTTCAACTGATTTGAAAATTATCAAGATGCAAGGCAAGGCAGGGCAAATCTTACCAGGCTGATGCTGAAGGATGTGCATTTCAATTCCTCCAGGCTTTGTTTCTGTAGCTGTTCAGTTATCAAGGTGATCATGGCTTCTTACAGAGGCCAGGCACCAGAACCCTTGAGAGACTCCAGCTCCTGCCACCTGCCACCCTTTCGCCTCCCTCAGCAAGTCCAGCCGCATTCAAGCATCACCATCACATCTGCTAAGTTGTTGTCTTCATACATGCTAGCCATACTCCATCTCATACTCAGGAACCCTGCAAAAGACAGACATTAATTAAGGAAGGCATATTATATCATATCATACAACCAACTTATTCTCTCCAAATCTGCTGTTCAAAAATAAACATGCATATGTGTGCAATATACGTATACGACCAAGACACAAGTTAAACAAGCTTAGATAAGGCTCCAACCTCCATAGCTAGCATCATATTTTAAAATATTACATCTTTACCCTGCTTTTGCTACCAGGAACACCAAGCAGCATATAGGGTCTGTTCCCCCTACTCTATTTTATCCGCAGACCTACCCAGTGAGGTAGGTGAAAGCAGCAAGATAGAGATGGACCAAATGTCAGCCAGTGGGCTTCTTGGTGTGCAGATCTAATTCGAACTCTATAACTTAAGCCAAGGAGACTATATCATCACACTGGCTGTCCAACTTTTTTCCCCCTGCATGTTGATTTTATTTCAGCAGTCTCAGAAAGCCCCAACCATGTGATATCTTATTTCTGTAGTACAAAGAGTCAGGATTCCATCCTCAGTTGTTCCTTGAATAAATTGATGCCTTACCTTATTCTTCAAATTATCTACAATACTTAAAGGCTAGTGTCTGGGATTCTTAAAAGTATTATAGTAAAACATGCAATGTTCCATAATAAGGAAACAGAAGTTAGTATTGTGATCTTAGTACTGTGAGCAAAATCGAAATCAGATGCGAAGCTTACCTAATTTAATCTCTCATTATCAGCGCTCAGTACATTAAAAGTCAACATCTACTCTGAGCAAGCTTGATCATTGCCACTGCCACCTTTCTCCCAGCGTGAACTTTCCCTCTTGATGTGGATAACCAATCCCTAATGTTCAAGCTTTGTTAACTTATCACAGAATGCTGAAGTGATGGTTGTATTGTAAATAGCTTACTAGAAATAGATAAGGCAAATCAACTACAGTATTTCACTGAACACCTCTTATTCTGTGCAAGTTAATACTTATACCTCTCCTAAACACTGTCACAATGTGCTTTACAAAACCAAGATCAGCAGCCCAGAAGCTCTACTATAGAGTAAAATAAGGCAACAAAGATAAGAGGTTACAGCCTAATAAGTTCTACAGAGAGCTGACCCACTGAAGTTAATGCACCTAAGTTAGTCATCTCTCTGTTTTGAGTATGACTAATGTTGACTACAACCCAGGCTACTTATGATGTTCATTCGTCATCTAGGAAAGGCAAATTACTAATTACTATGCATACCAATTTATATAGCACTTTTTGGTATGTGAAGACTGAAATTCTACACACACTTTAGCTGGAAGTAACTCATTAAACTGTCCAAATTACTTCTGAATAGATATGTATAGGATTACAGTATAAGTGGTTACAATCTTCACAGTGTGGTAATTCCCACTTAGTTCAAAGGGGTTTACACTCAGTTATGTGGGTATAGGATTGCAATCTCAATGCATATTTATGCATACACACAAACACATACAAATGACTCTTACTTTTTCCAAAAATAGTAGAACTAACTAGTCCTAAAACCAAAGGGAAAAGAGGACTCCAAAGACGATGTGTGAAAAGGATTACTTCAACAAGATGGACTTGCTGGTGGAGGGGAGGGGAGTAGTTCACCAAAAACTATGCTGTATTTGTTTCAGGTGAAAGGAACTGGCAGTCCATTTCTTAGTTTAGTCCAGAAAGAACCAAGCTGAGAAAAGTCAGGTGGCTTGCTTCCTTGAAAATCTTAGTTTTTCTAAGTACTGTATTACATCCCTTCTTTGTTACCTCAAAATAGAAGTTCATTTTAAAATTGCCTCTCTAGGGCCTCCTTGCTGCACCTTTGTCTTCCACTCTACCCTTTCTGAAATCATACATTAAGCATTAAAACACAATTTACAATAATTGTGGGAAAGAGTGAGGCTCCACAGATTTACCAAGCTGCTCACACACTTTCATCCATTTCTAGTCCTGTCTCTGCCTCTTCATCAGTTATTGTCCTCCCCATTATCTGTTCTAGACTGCAAGATTCTTCAGGGCAGGAGCTGGGGCCTATCTACATTTTTGCTTATGGAACTCAGTAAACTAAAATATACTCCAGTGGTGCTCTCTAAGCAAAATAACAAATCCATTTTCAAAACTTCACAATATTATTTTCTGTATGCTCTTGATAAGGTGGGGTGTACTTTTTCCTCTACTACTTTTTACAGATGCCAGAGCACTTTCTGACCATAAATCTAGTAAGGCTGCAGTCCTATGCATTTTGCTAGGGATTAAGTGAATGTGCATAGGACCATGCTGCACACAGAGAAATAGCTTAATTTTGCCACTTCCAATTTACACAAGCAACTTGGTCAACAATTAATATTTCCCCTGGCATACACTGCATACATTGAAGGCTCCTCATAACTTTCTCTGAACTTAAAATACTCCATAGACTCTGTTCTAGAGAGATTCTGCCAGGAACAATTTCTTTCCCCATGTTAATCCTGGTTAATTTAGCAGCTGATAGCATGCAAAAGATTTGCATCTGAAAGACGGAAGTTCAAGCCCCTGCTCAGTCATGAAGCCTACTGGGTGGCCTTGGATAAGTCAGTATCTCTCAGTAACAACCTAACTGCAGGACTGTTGTGATGAGAAAAGATAAAAAGATGAACTGTAATCCACCCTGGGCCTCAAGGATAGGGTGGGAGAAGTCTGCAAGAATAACTAAGAACAAGTCTCCTAGGATGTGCCCAAAATCTTGTGGCTGTTTTTCACTGTAAAGAACGTGCTAGAATTATTTTTATCCTTCATGTATTGTCCTCAGGCAATTAGTTATAATACTTTGCTATGCATCTTCCTCCACGCCTACTTATTCTAATAGCTTCAGGCCACAAGCCTTTAGAAAACACTGATCCACCAAGCCCCATTACCAGACACCTTAAAACTAGTGTAGAAAAATTTCCAACAGCTTAGCAAAGTGTTGGGTTTTCATTGCAGCTGCTTCCCCTCCTTCAGTCCTACATGATGCGCCCAAGACTTGATTCCTTCGTTTATATAGCGATCTAATCATTTTTTAAAAAACCCCAAACACAAGCAGGCCTTAAGCAACCTCGAGCCTGTGCGATAGGAAGACAGCGCGAGACTCCATGACAGGATTGTGCCATGCAGTGCGATTCTGCTGTGTTTTTAAGAATGGGTCCCGTCAACCTAGTTTTAGGAATGCATCCACAGGGGACGCAATACCTAACAAAGCAGAACCATCCCAGCCTCCGCGGAGGGAACCACTCCCCCCCTTTCTCCACCAAGGCCCTCCATTCCACCCCAAATTCCCATAGATTCACGCGCTCCCTTGCACGCCCAGGCAAGCCCCTGAACCCACATCTTCCGCCGAAACCCCAACGTTATCCAATCCAGTGAAGCAAGCGCCCATAACGTAGCAAAACAAAACAACCTCTGCCTTGCAGGGTTCCTTTTTCCCCTTTTTTCTTTTATGACAACAGGAGACGTCTGTAACCAAGGCACCTCACAAAGACAACCCCCCTCCCTCGCCGGAGACTCCCAAGATCCCCACCCCATAAACACACACACACACCTGGAACCACCAAAATCCCCCACCGCGCGCGCACACACCCCACAAATTTCAGCATTACACCCACCCGAGCTCCGCAGCCCCCCCCCTTTTGCCACCTTTCGCGATACCCACCGCGCCAGCTGAAGGCGGCGGCAGAGGCGGCGGCGGCGGCGGCTCCAGCACCTCCTCGCGGGGCCCGCAGCCAGGCAGTTGTGCGCCCCCCTTTCTCTCTCGCGCCCCCACCCCCGATTCTGAACAGCCCCGAGACCACCCACCTGCCGTGTGTGTGGGGAGACCTCGTTCCTGGGCTCCCCCGACACGCCAGCATCCACCGGCCCTCCCTGGTCCAGCTGCCGCCCCCAACCCGGCGGCCAGGGCTCCCAGCCCCACCACCACCACCCCGCCAGGAGCCTCTGCTCCCCCTTCGGTCGGGAGTGGATCGACCTGCTCAGGACAAACCACCCAACTCACAAGGGGGGCGGTGAAGCCCCATAGATCAGCAGCGACCCACAGGGGAATTTCAGGAAGGGGCTCGCCTCTCCGCAACAACCCACTACGAACCCCTCTTGCAGCAACGCAGGGACTTGGCTTTCTGTCGTCCTGGGTTGCCCCAACGCTAGCCTCCTCTTCTCCCCCTTCTACGGACCGTACCAAGTGGCAAAGCATGACGGGATATGTAGTTCGAAGTGAGGCTCTTGGAGAATAGCGTTTTACCCCTTCCTCTGGCTCATTCCTTCTATGGCCCAGAGGCATTTTCCACTTCTTAATTTAAGCCAGCCTCGGTTACAGAATAAATACCTTTCAGCGAGAGGGCTCCGCCTCATAAAATGTGAAATATATTGTTACTAAACATATATATACCCCAGTGATGTCAAGAGTCCCTTTCTTTCTCCACCTGAGCTCTTTATTAGCCAACCTGGCCAGCCACCTGAAACTGAGCTTCTGGGGCCACTGCTTGCATTGAGCCCTGGCCCCTCATAACACAAGCAGTATTTCTGGAACTACCTAGACCTAAGTATGCCTGAACAACTTTTGGCAAAGTTTGACAGGTTGTAGCTGCAGAAGATCAACAGATAAAACCTATGAAACGTGTTTTGTGCCCTGATTCACCAGCTGCAACACATATAGAGAAGAGAATGGCATATACTGAGAGAGCCACCAGCTGGAGGTGCATAATCAGAAAAGTAAAGGTCATGTTTTCGTAACCAAGCCACACTCATGACTAAATGATAAATGAATAGGGACAGTCATATACTTAGGTCACAAGCAGGCATGTGTAACCTGTGGCTCATGAGATGCTGCTGGACTCCCAGCTCCAAGCAGCTTGGGCAATGGTCAGAGATGAAGCAGTTCTAGTCCAACAATATATGAGGAGCCACAAGGTTTCCATCCTTACTCTACAGCTTTTCCCTGCTGTGGGGAAGCAGGTAGCTCTTCATGGTGCACTTTTTTCCATTTTAAACAGAAAGAGGTCAAGGTTTATGCATTTGATAGGACCCCCTCCAAAAAAACACACAAAAAAAAACAACCCTTAGTCCCTTACTAAGCTTCATGCTTATAAATTCTCTACCTCCCACCCAAGGTTTGGGGATGATGTTCTCACCTAAGCAACAGAAGGATCTTAACTGAGACCAAGTACAAAGGACGCTTTCCTCACACCACTGTACTTGTGTCAAGTAGATCTAAACAAGCCAGGCCAATGAGGAACTCATTGATAAGCTGATCCTGGGTGCTTACCTTCTAAAGTAATTCATGCTCAAACTTTTCATCTTTGGTTATCATCTCCCCCTTTTTCCCCTCCAATGCAAGGTACTGTCACCAAGTATTCCACTTCTGGAATGTACTTTACTGACTTTACATCCTCCACCCATGCTTCAACAATAGAAATGTCAATGATACAAACAGGGCTTCTTCAAAGTAAGTGGGTGAAGCAGAGGCAGTAACAAGTGCTCTCTGTGTGGAAACTGCATAGAGCAAATTACTCAAGAATGGAAATAGATTAATGTATTACAAAATATTGCAGCAATCTAGGGAAGCAAGAGTTGGCCACAGTGGAAAAAAGCTTGAAGATAGCTCAGGTTCCCACTCTCCACTTCTTATTTCATTTTAAAGATGCTGCCTCTTCTAGGGCATCAGGTGCTTTGGGTTTCCAGAAGATATGATTCACACCCAGAAGCAGTATGGATGGTCTTCTGTATCTTCCATAAAGTTATCATCATGATGCAGCAAAGCAGAAGAGTGGTCAGAAGATGACAAACCAGCAAACTAAAACCAGAAGAGACAGTGTTAAATGAGTAGTCTAATAAAATGAGATTTCGTAGTTAACAAACCTTTTTTCCCATTTAAAGTTATTTTCCCCACCCCACCTGTCATTGAATTGCACATGAACATCTAGAACTCTACAGTTTATGTTTATTTATTTATTTTTAAACCACCAAGTTTATTTGTATTTTATCGGTGAAACAGAACAGCTGCACTTATTGGATAGGAAGAAGAAATGTAAATTCCACCTTAACTATAACTTCATATAAGTGTATCAGTCCATAAATGGTCATGTGGTCTAATCCATCCTTCCTTGAGAGTGCATGAAATAAAGCCAAACCATTTTCTCTTAAAAGTGTTTTTTCTTGTTACTCCTGCGTTCTCTCATTCTGTTAGTTAACTTGTCCATTAGGGCTAATTCCCACAGCTGTGCCAGTCACATTTCATACAAGTCCATGTTCAATGTCCTCCAGTTTTTAGCTGCTGTCATAAGCTGTATAGTAAGTTCTTTAAAAGGTAAGCCATCAGTTATAAGGCTATCAGGTGCTAAAGCTATTTGTTGTTTGGTTGTGAAAGACCAGTTCCCAAAAGGAGGACACTAAGGAGCCTATATATCATATGTGGAAAAAGGAGGCTGGCCACAGGTGCTGCAACAGGTAGCTGGGCAAGTTGCATCTATTAGTAGGGAAGAATACATGCACCACCAGTAAGTTAATTTGAGGGCCTATTTTAGTGAACTCTAGCGGAGGAGGAGCGATTGGAGAACATGTCCAATATTTTATTCCAAGAGATCTTGTCTATAGAGTCACCAATAATATCTCATTCCCAAAGGGTTTTCAATGGTAGTGAATATTTTGTACAGAACTGTGATAGAGTACTTGTAGTTTAAGGAAATTATGCTTTTCTCCAAGTCCTATGAATTATTTTTTTAATACAAGTCAAAATATTTTGTTCTTTTAACCAGTGCTTTTTTTCTAAAAAAATGTTTAGGGGTACTCTCATTTTCCTACTCATATTGAAATACTGCCCCTCAGTGAGGCCAAACTTAGATTCACAAAATGATTAGGGATATGCGTACCCCTGCGTCCCCCCAGGGGGGGAAAGCACTGCTTTTAACTATGGCAAAATAAAGTATTAAGGAGCACAACTGAATAATGTTAAATACCTGCCCATGCAAGACTTCTTTACAAAGTTTTTCCAGGGTCCCTTGGGCAAGAAGCCAGTCATTTGAAAGAGCAGGCAGAGGACCCACCAGCTCCTGCCTTGCAAGCAAACAGAATTTCATTCACACTGAACCAGGCAACAGATAGCATTAGATATCTTTAGATCCCAGACCAGGCATAAGGAACCTGTGTACAATTCTCCAACTTGAACCATGGTTGATAAGAAGTAACATTTAGAGGCCTAGAAGTCCCACGTTGTCCTGGACGCCAAGGATGAAATCTCCCCGCTATGATAACCATACTGAAAAAGAAGTGTATGGCTTCTCTCTTCATCACTGATGGTAACTGAACTCAAATGACTAAATTCTTCTTCGCCACATACACCTCTGGGGAGATTACCAACTGCCAGAATATAGGCAATGATTGAAATCCACTAAAATATAAAGTTGGCTACATCTTTCTCACTTCTATACCACAGCAGTATTTCTCCCTCTTATCAGTGCACATGTGACCACCACCACATAGGCATTCACACAACAGTGTACAAAAATACTCCCAGACTTTGATAAGCCCAAGAGCCATTTGCTCTCAGCAAGGAGCACAAGAGCTGTGTTGACAATTAACCCTGTCTCCATGGTGATAAGGAATACCAGGGAGAGAGCCTACATAGACTAGGCCCGCAATTCCTGAAGAGTGTGTTAAGATTGCTTTATAAATGGGTCACGGGGCTGCTGGCAGTGAATGCTCCACAATGAAAAGGGAGTTACTTTCTAATATGGAACCAAGGTTCAACAGGAGTATGTCAAAGAATGAATTCCATTAGCAAGTTCTCTAGAGCAAAAGATTTGGGCAGGGAAAACTGGACACACATGTCCATATTTCATCTCCAAAAGCTTCTTCCCCCAGATTATCCAGGAATAGCTAAGAGAAACTAGCAAATACTTCCCTGTCCAGTTCCTGCGAACTCAAGTCCAGGCGGGTCCCAGCCATGCAGTGCCCGTCGCCACAGTTTGATCTGCATGTCCCAGGAGCGGCGACTGTACTTCTTATATTTATTTGGAGTTCTTGGGTGAACACCTGGCTGCCGAGCGGCCCTAGAACAAAGCATGAACACTTGTTAGGTTCTACCGTTTAAGACCACATTAAGCCCTCACCCCCAAAAAAGTGGTAACCTTTCCCAATGGTTCATCAGGAGCAGATGCCAAAGTGAATGTCTCAAATGCCAGTCCCTTGAAGTAGGCTTAGAGAACAGTTGCCAGCCACCGTTTGGAAAGGAAAGCTGTGAACTCCAAGCCCGTGCTACGTGAAGATAAAGACTTGGTAGATAAACAACTAGCTTTGCTCACTTGGGCACCTGCTGAACAAAGCACTGGTAACCAATGGTGTTTTTCCCATAGTCTATCTGCTTCTGCCTCCTTTGCAAGACAGCCACATCTGTCTCCACGCCAGACCTGCTGAGAGAAGAGATGTAATGCTAAATGCAAATTCTTCATCAGTAATAAACAGTATTAGAACACATGAGGTGAATGAGTTGATGTAGTTAAGAATGCCGTATTTTCAGCATATCCAAATAAACATTTTTTGAGGAATCAAAGCAAATTTTGTGTTTTTATTTAAACTGAAAAATTAGCAGCAGCAAATAAGCGAAAGCTAACTATATGGGATGCTACTGATTAGTAAGAAAAGATAAAGAACAGTGCCTATGAGAAAGTGGTGCAGAGATTGACAGAGGTCTCAGATGACATTTTGAAATTATCACAAGAGGTTCTTGGGTCTTGTTTCTCAATGGCAGCTCAACATAGGGAAAATTGGTTTTAAATGAGTGCACATCGTAGGGAAAGTGGAAGCTTTATAAAGTAGAATTATTACAAAGAATATGATATAAGGTAGAAATTATTAGATGGTTAGGGGAACAAAGATGTATATATGTCAATATGAAATTAATATGAACTAGGAAATAAAATAATAATAAAATAATTAAAATAATAATTTATTATTTATACCCCCTCATCTGGCTGGGTTTCCCCAGTCACTCTGGGCAGCTCCCAACAGAACATTAAAAACACAATAAAAGTTCAAAGATTAAAAACTTCCCTAAACAGGGCTGCTTTCAGATGTCTTCTAAAAGTCAAAGAAATCAGGATACAAATGTGAACAAAACAGAATGTGAACAACATGTAAACTGTATCAATGGATGTACATATAGGTATAAGTTTGTAGTAAGTGTGTTTATGACATATAAGCCCCCGCACCCCCAAATAAAAGCACTACAGTCCTACTAAAACTTACCTGGATTCTGGTCTGGATTCTGTTGTCCTTTCTGGGCTGGTGCCTACACACACACTCACCATTTCAACAGGAAAGACCTGGGATGAAGGCCTGTTCCAATAAAATGAGAGGCAATATCCAATGGTAGTCATACTTGGAGTAGGCCCACTGAAAGTTACTTAAATCTATTTACTTAAGTGGGTCTCCTTCAAATATGACTTCACTGTTTATCATCTGTTTTGATTACAGAGCATGAAAAATAGGCTAGAGCCAGCTATGGCAAGATCCCACAACCCCCAATCTACCATGGTCACTACTGAAAGGTATTCACAGGTTAAAACATGCCTCTGAAAATCAGTAGGATCTTTTATTCAGTAAAGTAAAGTGTACCTTTAAGTAGTTACTGCCATCTGAAGCCACAGAAGCAGCCTAAAGGGTACACTTTTTCAACTAAGAGGTGCATAACAGGATGTATCAATGTACAAATAGCATTTATTTATTGGAAATGGAGCCGACGCATCAGGATCCCTTTAATAAATGGTTTCTGCAACAGGTTTCTGTCTCCAGGAACTAATGGTTGAAACTCAGTAGCAAGGCAGCCATACAATTTTCAGACTCAGTTCAAGATCAGAACCACACACTATGGAGAAAGCCCATAAACTTTGAAATCAATCTTAATGTTGTGCCAGTTGAAAGCTGGACAGCATGGGCTTTAAATTTCCAATTCATAATGTGGGACATTAAGTTAGAGGTGAAGGAAAGTTAGCATTTTTATTGTTCCATTTTGTGTACAATATGCTAGCCTGCAATAATCACCTGATATCACCCATGCTATGTCTGACATTCTTCATGCCAAACTAAAAATACGTAAACCAATGCTCATTCCAATATACTCCATTTTGTTTCTCCCCAACCTTCCCATTTTAACATTTTCCAAGTGTCTGAGCAATCTCTTGGCTACTCTCCCCAGAGCATGCATAACTAAACCTCAAGTTTTGTGTGCAGCTACCTGAATCATGCAATATTAGCGTTATACATTCCCTAAACCAAACACTGCCTGCCAGTCTGAGGAATCCAGGTGCTACATATTATTACAACATCTTCTATACTAGCGGTTCCCAAACTCACCACCAAGACCACCTGAAAATTACTGAGGTTCTTGGAAGACCACTTAATTATTTTGTAGGAATTGCAGTGCACTGTGCTAGATACTGTGTAACTTTTAATCATATTTTTACAGACATACCACCTGAAAGAGGCTCACAGACCACCTGTGGACCACAGTTAGGGAATGCTTGTTCTATGCAACCTTGTGGCCTTGAATGAGGAGAGAAGGGAAATGTTTTATTAATAATATGGATTCATTTATACCTCAAGACCACAGGTTCCCTCACATTTCACCCTGTTTATGACATACCGTAGCTATCCCACCTTTCCTCATGGGAATCAAGGTGCATTTCTCAGTTTTCTTCACACATACACTTTAAAAAATCACAACAGTAACCCTATAAAATAAACTAGGTCAAAAGACAGTGACTGGCTGTCCATAATTAGAGGGGGTGCAAGTTGCTGCCAGCTTCATACCCTAGTTCATGTATTATATACAAGGTAGTCTCCTTACTGTGTTTATTTCCAGCTCAGCAGTCATGAATTGCTCCCAGAAGGAACCTGTTCACTATTGTAATGAGTAAACCCATGACCATGAATGACAAAAAAAATAAAAATAATAAGGCATAACACAAAAGTCTTGGACAGTTTTCAATGCCTTGGAAAACATTAACTATTTTATTCTTTGTTAAGTATCTTATACTTCTCATAGTGATACTCATTCAAGGGAATGTGGTCCCCAATGGTCCCTCACATTCCTTGCCAGAGACCAACACTTATCTTTTGGAGCACCAGGCAAAATTTTAAAAAACTGAGGCATTTTAACTGATTTAATTTAAACAAATCTTAAATGCTTAAGCAAATGGAGTCAGTATCTGCTGCTTTTATCTTTGTTTCATTTGTATTTAAATACTTTAATATGACCACTAGAGGCTGAAAAAGGTTTCTGGTTCATTCCCTTCAATATTACATTCATCCTGCTCTCAAGCTCCATTCTAAAGCATCAGACATTGGCTGAGATCAAACAATTAACCCTCTTCAAAGACATTTGTTACTGATTTGTATCACAAACTGGTGCCTTCATTACACCAGAATTCCCAACTGATTTCCTTTGTGAATCATAATCCACGTAACTAATGAATTGACTCTTATTATTTGGAAAAAGTTTATTCATTGCTGCTAATAAGGTATATCTTACTTCATCCCATCTCCCACTGAATTGTTACCTACCTGTTTCTTTGAAACACAGGTGACATCCCAGCAGCAAGTGCCCCATGATTGAAAACCAATGACCCATAGTACAGAGAACTGAGGGCAGATTAAAAGACAGTAATTTGTTATAAATATTCTACAGACGAGACTATTACCAATCCCAAAGACCTCCCAGAGGGGAGCAACAGATCTTAGCCTATACGGATATTCTAGCTAACGAGAGTGGACTGAAAACTGTTTCCAGGCACTTACGCTCTTATCAGTTCTCATCTAATTCATAACACGCAAACAGCAAAACCCCTGCAGCATGAAACCACACTTACAGAGCAAAGCAAAACATAACACGTTTGCATAAGAGGTTTTTGGTTATCCCCATTTGGCCTTTCCATACGAGTTCAGAAAATAGGAGGATCAGAGCTGTTACAGTTAGTCCCAACACAAAATAAAACTGAGCCCGGGAAATGAGGGGCGGGAGACAAATTGACATGGTGCCGAGCCTAGTTTTTTTTAGTGACTGGTCAGCTAAATTTAGAACAATATTTTTAAAAATGTTGTGCTACAAGGAAACCATTCATTTATTCCGTGGCTCTGCAGCACTCTTCCTACCAGCTTTGGTAACCAATACTCGGGTGGAAAGAAAGAGAACAGAACGAAGCAGCCAACAAACAGCAGCTTCCTTCTCGTTACATTTCAGGAGGAAGAAAATGAGCTTCGCTTTCCACCCACTCCAGAAATCCAGGAACAAGCACCTGTCGCTCACGGGAGCCCACCCATCACCCACAGCACTCCCAAGGTGCATGACTCAAATGGAACAGCAGCGTGTCTGTCAGGTGCAGAGCAGAATCTTCCCGGGATTTAAATCTCCCTCCAGTAGCTCAGAAGGGCGGGGCTTGCAGCACAGTCCTGACCTATCGCGTGGTAGTGGGGGCGGGCCCTCCTTAAGCGATTGGCTGCACGAAAAGCACAAAGGAAGGCGGAAAGCCGCTGCGGAACAATAACAAGCGTGGTAAGCAAAGCCCCGCCTACCACCACTACGCTCTCCCAATAGGTGCTCCGGGGCCTCTTTGACGCCCGTGGCTACGTTGACCAATTGAAAAGCTGTTCAAGCCGTAGCTAGGGCTCCTCTTCCTCCGCGCTTCGGTGGTTGGTTGACGAAGAAGACGGCGTTTGGGATTGGCTGGCTGCTCGGGCGGCAGGTTTAAGTTCCCAGACTGTTGTCCGCTTTCGAGCCTGTCCCGGGAAGGGCTGGGCGAGCGGCGCAGTTGCGTCGATGGGCAGCAGGTGGGTTTGGGGGAACGGGAGCGGGGCGGTGGGATGAGCTCTGCTCGGAGTGGCGGTCCTCGAGGGGACGGAGAGATTCCCTTGGTGGGGAGCAGTCGAGGCTCTATCTGCCTAGGGCTGCAGGTTGTGGCTGCCCTTGTACTGTATGTTTGCAGTATGGGGTCAAGGGAGTCTGGAGGAGAGCAGAGCCGGATTTAGGTTTGATGAGGTCCTAAGCTACTGAAGGTAATGGGGCCCTTTTTATGTCCATCTGTCCTTTGTCAACAGCAAATTGTCGCTGTTTTTTTGTGTTGAATATATGCTATTATGGTAATTTATGGACCTAAAGCCATTTGCACATGACAAAATATGTATTTTATCAACATATTTGTTGAACTGAAATACAATTAAGAAGTATATTAATAGTGAAATAATGATTAAGCTCTAACTTAAAATGATTTTTTATTCATAACAAACTTAATAATTCAAACACATTGGCATTTGGCAATAACAAAAGTTCCTTTAGAAACACAGTTTACAAAGACTCATAATCTAGTCTCTAGAAACATGCTATAACATGAAATAATAGCAAACCAGTGATATTTTAGGGAGCAGGCTAGCAGGCGGGGCCCATTACTTACATCATAGGAGCCTACACAACACAAAACACTGTTACTGTATTTAGGTTTTATTTGTTTCTTATATTTTGGAAATATACATCCAGGTTTTTTCCCTTTAATTTTTTTGGGGGCCCCCAAGAGAGTGGGGCCCTAAGCTTTAGCTTGTTTAGTTTATACGTAGATCCGGCACTGCAGGAAAGAGTCTTCAGACAACCTGAAGAAATGCAGCTTTGTGAGGGATTAAACTTCCATGGACAGACGGGTGCAGGAAACTAGCAGATATTCCTACATGCGTGGGGCCGGGGGAGGGGGAGGTCGCTTGGTGACAAACTGCAACAGGAACACACGGCTGGTGATAATTTACCAACAGCAACATGCTTTCCTCCGCAAACCCATAAGGTTGATTCAAACCATGTATGACAGAATTGGCTTTAATCATAAATTGCCAGAATTTGACTTTTGCTTAGCTTTGGAAATGGAAGATGTGTACAGTGGTACCCCGGGTTACATACGCTTCAGGTTACAGACTCTGCTAACCCAGAAATATTACCTCAGGTTAAGAACTTTGCTTCAGGATGAGAACAGAAATGGGTTTCGGCGGCGCAGCAGCAGCAGGAGGCCCCATTAGCTAAAGTGGTGCTTCAGGTTAAGAACAGTTTCAGGTTAAGAACGGACCTCCGGAACAAATTAAGTACTTAACCCAAGGTACCACTGTATATTCATGGGTTTATAATCTTTTAATTTTATAACCCCTCAATTTGCATGAGGGTTCTGTTCCAGGGTTCGCTCCCAAAGCCAAAATTGTGTATTGTCAAAACACATTGAGTGCAATGGCAAGTGGGATTGCCAAAGGCTTTTTCTGGATGCCTACCTCCATTCTACTCCCTCCTTATTTTATTTTTTAAAAAATTGCCAAATGCATAAAGCTGAATGCACACAAGTTAAATGTGCATAAATTGCAGGCTTACTATGTATTTTATTTTAATCTTATTGCTACCAGTTTTGAGTGGTTCTTTTGAACCTCAAGTTTGTTTTATGTATGTTTTAATAATTTCAGTGATAACTGTACTGTTTATACTGCAGTTTTTGTGTTTATGCTGAAAGATAATCTGGTTATAATAAAAAGCAGGATATAAATAGTAATTGTTGTTCTCCACAGGCAGCAGCTCAGTGGATTCTGTGTCAAACCATGTCTGAGAACTTTGCCCCCATAGAGGCTGATGCTTCTCATTTGTGTCTTGGGTTCCGATCCAGATGCAGGATGATTATGTTCCAGGATGCTGAGTTCTCACTACCCTTTACTCCAGAGGCACCTCTTACCCCAATCTCTAGCCTAACTCAGGGTTTCAGGACCTTTAGCACATTAACTGGGTAAGTTTCTCTTTTCAGAATAGTGAAATGAGGTAGAAAACATTGCATTTTCCCAATTTCCTTAATTTAGCAGCATAATGAGTGGATACAATATGGTTCAAGTTAGGTAGTTTCAAATGTGTAATTAATTTTTCAGTTGACTATGCATGCACATATACCGTATTTTTCGCTCTATAACACGCACCCGACCATAACATGCACGTAGTTTTTAGAGGAGGAAAATCCGTAGGCATGCCACCCGTAGGCATTCCCTCCATAACACGCACAGACATTCCCCCTTTTTAGGAGGAAAAAAGTGAGTGCTATGGTGCAAAAAATACGGTAACTTACACACTATCGCTATCCAAACACAATGCAGTCACAGGAAATCATTCTTTAGGTGAGTGTTTGCACAATGAGTCAACAATTTCCATTAATTCCTATGGGAAAATGTGTTCCCAACCACAGAATTTTGAATCCTAAATGACAAAAACTCTGAAACCTTGCAAAAGGCAAACAAGGAAGGAAAAACGCTTTGTTTGTCCAATCTCTTCTCCCACTATTGTCTCTGGCAAAATGGCCAGTGGGGACCAGCAAAACACAAGGCTTGTTTAAGGCTTTATTTGTTTACAGTACTACACACTGGTCTGACTGTTTGGAAATCTGAATCTGCAGTATGTGTAGTAAGGTTTGAGTATTAACATGAACATAAGTGAATTTTTGTATAGCGGGACCTGCATTTATTATTGTAAGACGGGTTTGAAAAGGAGAGGGCTAAATCAGCTAAAATTTAATGGCCTTGGCAAGTATGTCATTTGTTAGGGAAATAACAGGTAAATAGGCTACAGCCCAAACAACTATGATTATTTGAAAGCTGTGGTAAAGGCTCTTGAACATAAAAACAAATGTCAATTTTCATCTCTAGTACTTTGGGTGACTGTCTTTTTCATGGATACTGGTAAAATAATTTTTGAGAACTGACAGCATAACCATATTGCATTTGACCTAGTTTGTATTTAGTGCTGAGCAGCATACATTGTGATTTTTTCCCCTTCCATAATTAAATCTGGCTTGTGCTAATTAGTCAAATTTTCTTTCATTATCTATAAATTATTTGCATTGAAACATGCTATTTTGCTCTGTACATGAAAAGTACAAATGGTGGCAATGACATACTGGCAATGTGGAGAAAATTCATCCAATGCACTTGTTCTGTTAGTGCAACAGAACACGCCCCCCCCTTCTGCTCCACACCATCCCCAAATTTGCTTTGGAGGTTTGGGTGGGGGACCTGGACCAGATTTAGGGGGCATATGAGGAAAGAAAGAGGGGAAGTTCCATTGAGTGTTGACAGAATGAGTGCACTGAATATCACCCAAAATATTCATAGCAAAGCAATAGTATATAAAATCACAGGTGATAGCCACTTCTAAAAAAAAAAGTGGATGCAATTAATCAAAACACAGCAGCTAATTCTAAAGCAGATCATAATAAAAATTAGATCAAAAAGCAGATCATAATAAAAACAACTTAAGTGTTCTCTAAATGGTGTCCCTATGGCAGTGATGTAGTGCTGGAGCCAGACTGCAGCTGCAAACTTAATCCAGTTACCTGGAATTAAGCCTCAATGAGTTCAATAGGACTTACTTTTGAGTAGACATGGTTAAGCTCCTGTTGGAAGTTGGCAAATGGGGCTTAAGGTAGTCAGTGAGTCTTAAATGTATCTCACTTAATCTAAATCCTAATCTGACTTCAGTCCTTAGTAATTATTTCTCTGGTGCAGCATTCTAAGGTGGTCGTCATCCCCTGATTATGTATAGTAGAAGCTGATAAAATGGCAGCTGAATGCAATTTGTCTACTAATTGTGATTACTGTCTTAGAAGAGAAGCACACAGACCAGAAAACACTCACAAACTTTATATTTCAATCAGAAATTCAGTCTTTTATGTCCTGTATTAATTTGTATAAGATGTGTGTGTTTCTCCCAAGCATTCCTGTTACTTTGTTCATGCAGGGATACACCAAGACGCTGCCTAGATCTGTCCAATCTCAGCAATGGTGAAGAGGAAACTGCCTTCAACTTCAGCCAGTCCCCAGGTACATTGGAAACTGGTAATAGTTGTTGCCAGCAGCACAATTCTCTGCATGCTGCTGCTTGTCTTTATTCCTGTAGCTCTGTTCAAATGGCTAATGTGTTAGGGCATTTATACAGGCTGCCCAATGACAACATTCTCTGAATGGCTCACTAAAATAAAATAACCATAAGAAATGCAGCATAAAATTGTCAGCAAACCAAGCCCCCGCAGATAATTTGATTACATGTTAACATGCCAGGCAACTTGTGGAAACAAGTGCCCTGGACTCTCCCACTGCCATTCTATTAGAACCCTGGGAAAGCTCTCTTCCCAAGCCGCACCCCTCATTGTGTGCTTCCAGTAGGCTTTTGTGATTTGTTTTCTGGTTAGTCTAGGGCAGGGGTCCCAAACTGGTCTGTTGTCCACCAGTGGTTCACAAGCTTCATTTGGGCGGTCTGTGGCATGATTGCAATAAATATTAATATTGGTTTTTAGTTGTATTTTCATTGCTTCTTTTATTTCTTATGTTGTATTTTATTGTATTCCAATTTTAATTATATGGAATGCAAATTGTAATACAATAAAATACAATACACTAAATAAAATAAGCAATTAAAAATGCAATTAAAAGTCAGCATCTAGCACAGCTGTTACAATTGCTACAAAAGGAAGAAAAATAAATTAAGTGGTCTGGCAAGACCTTTGACAATTTTCAAGTGGTCCACGGGGGGAAAGTTTGGGAACCAGTGGTTAAGCCATTTTTACAGAAGAACAACTTCTGGCTTTTATCTTGTCACTTACATTTCAAGCCTCAATCTTTTCTGGTCCTTTGCTGATTTTTCTTTATTCTTTTACAGGTCAGAAGGGTTCAATGGGACTCCAGAATAAGCTGTAAGTTATGCCATCACATTCTTATAGCATATTAGTATTAGCCCCCCCCCCCCATTTGTGTTTAAAATGTTGATCTGCTTTCAAAGCTGAGAATAATGGGGGATAAAGCCGAAAATGACAGGAGGAGAGAGGGAAGATTCTTTCCCAATTAGGCGGTTTACTTTTTTGAGCCCTGAGTGCTAGAAATCTGTGAACCTGAGCAAAGCACAGACATATTTGGGTTCTTTGGCAGCAAGTACGTTTTATAAAAAGGTAAAGGACCTCTGACAGTTAAGTCCAGTCACGAATGTCTCTGGGGTTGCAGCACTCATCTCGCTTTACTGGCCGAGGGAGCCGACGTTTGTCTGCAGACAGTTTTTCCAGGCCATGTGGCCAGCATGACTAAGCCGCTTATGACGAAACCAGAGCAGCTCACGGAAACGCCGTTACCTTCCTGCCGGAGTGGTACCTATTTATCTACTTGCACTTTGATGTGCTTTTGAACTGCTAGGTTGGCAGGAGCAGGGACCGAGCAACGGGAGCTCACCCCATCGCGGGAATTCGAACCACCGACCTTCCGATCGGCAAGCCCTAGGCTCAATAGTTTAGACCACCGTGCCACCCACATCCCTAGTATGTTTTATAGCTTACCACTATTGTCTTTTTCTAGGGTTTGCCAAAGTATATTTAGAAAACTGTAGAGATGCTTGCGGAGGCTTTTGTGCTTTTGTTCTTTTTATTTTTTTTAATATAGTTTTTCTACCAAACAGTCTGGCAGGCCCTAGAGTCCTTTCTTCTCACTTTCCTTAAGACAACTTATTTGTTCATTGCTGAAGAAGATGCATTGGAAATGCCTTGTAAACTGGGGAACAGCTTGCTACTAATTTGCATGGTTTAGTTGCATATGACGTAACTTTCATGCCTGGTGGACACAGGTAGAACAGATGTGCCTGATTCACCATCTGGGTCTACCAGGCAAATTGAGTTGCCAAAGCTCTTGATATTTGCAGTCCCAAACATTCATATCAATAGTTTGACCCAAGCTGTAGTGAAATACAAGCCAGACCTTTTCAGCCTTAGATGGATTTATTTACAATATAGATGAAGTACTGTAGCTGGATTCATTTACATGATTAGAATGTGGGTTTTTATCAGTAGAGGGAAAGGGTGCATTACCCTCTGAATGTCTGTCTCTCTGTGTTGGAAAATTCTAACCCAAATGCAGGTGGAGAGTGGTTGGTCCATTGCTTAATTTTCATGCACCCACATCAGTAAGTCCCTGTCCCTGAGCTGAGGGTGCTGAATCTATAAGATGCTGGTCCAACTGATGATCTTTTGCCCATCAGGATTCATAAGCAAAATGGCTGTACAAAGGACTTACACTGCTTTTTCTTTTGTACACCAGCGTTCTTAAGATTTGGTCTTTGCTAGGTTAGTTTATTGTGAGAATAAAGAGAACGTTGGGGTTTAGTTTTGTGTGTCATCTGAAAGTTGACCCCAGATGTTGGAAATATGAAAAGTGAGTGGGTAGCATGAATTTAACACCAAGTTTATAAAATATGGAACTGTCCTGTGAATAAACCAGGAGGTGAACTCTAAAGTGATTTCCAGGAAGGCCAGGAGACCTTGCCTCAATTCTTCAGACTGAAAAATTGGCTGAAATCTCCTCCTGCTGGACAAGTGTTACCATCCTAGTGGACTTCTAGGAAGTGTATGCAAGGCAGATTGGGATTGACAGATTGACCACTCTTTTTCAATGAGAAGGCTTTCTGACTAGTTGTTTCTTTCTCCCAGCAGACTTTCAGGGAGGCAGTGTTCACAATTGCTCCAGGTGAGTGTTTCCTGTCTGGTGAGGTGGAATTCATTCACCTCTTAGTAATATTCTGCTGCCAGAGAACTGTGAGTCAGAGGTCTTGGGGCCCCAGTTCTAAGATTCACAACCAACATTAATTTACTGAAAATGTGTTTCTCTGCATGGTCTTCCAGTCCCGGGTACTGTGTAGCACACCGGACACTCCGAGCTGCTTCCGACACATTAGCAGGGTGATCAGCAGTCCTTCCATGAACAAAGAGAATGTGAGTATTTATTTATTTTTGCAGCAAGCTGGGGTTTCCAGCCATATTAGTAAGCTGCAGGCCAGGTTTTCAGGCAGGCAGAAGTCTTTGCTTACCAAAGCTAGGCCCTTCTTTTCACTTCATGGTGATAATACTTAGCTTAACTTCCCTGAAACTTCCCCAGGTTCTTGATTCCAGAGAGTTCTCAACTCTAAAAGCCACCTCCTTTCCTTATCTCCTTCCAGGAGGGTAGCCCTTTTAAGCGCCCAGGGTGGAGCATGCCCAAATCCCTGCTGTTCTGGAAAAAACCACGAGATGCACAGCAGACCTATGCTACTATGCTGGTAAGTTAATACTGCTTACTTGCTGTTCAAATAGAACTAGGTTTGGACCTTTTCAGCTATGTGTGGGTATAGATATTAAGTAGTAGTCAGACCTACCACTTATCAGTATGCCAACACTATAATTTGATTTACTGATACATGGGAATCCATGCATTGCGGGTTTACATATTTTTTCTCCTCTACAAAAATCATTGTTCATTGGGAGTGTTAGTCTAACAGAGTACTCCACTTAAATGTCCAGTTCAGGCCAGTCTTTCAGGCTTCACGATGCAGGGAACTTCTCCATTGGACATGAATGGGGATAAAGCATTTGGTTAGGGAACTCAGAATTAATCTCCCAGCAGCAAGGCATGTAATGGTGATGGATGCTGGCCTCCATATGCTGGTCATTTTTAGGTGCCAGCTATCATTGTGGGGTGCATCGTTTGTCCCTTCTTACAAGGGAGGTGTGGCTCACCAAGGGAATCAGTTTATGTGCAATTATATATATGGTTACATTTTGAATTGCCAAAACTAGCAAATAGCACGTGCACTTACAGGAATATTCAAGTATCGAGACAAAAAGGCATACCAACAGAACAAGTGCTTTCATCTCAACAGTTAAGGACAATCAAATATTTCCTAGTACAGAAAACTAATATAAAACCCAAATTACCCAACCACAGATATATAAAAGTTCTAGGGGAAAGATATATATACACACACATATATCATGCCGGAGAAGCAGTAGGTGCCAGCTGTGAGCTTCTTCTCTTGACAGGAAGCAGGTGATCTAGAGGAGTATGAGATGAAAGATCTTGGCAGCCCAATTTCTGCAGTGACACCACCAGGAATGCCAGAGTCCTTGGGTGGCTTTCCAGAACTCTGCCCTGAACAGGAAGAGACTGAGGTGAGACAAATGTGATATGTTCACTCCATTATTGGCATTTGTGAAAAGCAAGAAATCTTAGAAGATGGAAAAGTAGATCTTACCAGTTATGATTCTCAGGGCTACCAGAACACAGTGGTCTTGGATCTGTTCCTACTACAAAGCTGCCAATGTGGTTGGAGAGAGAGCTTAGAGCCTTTTGAGAAGTGTGGTTTGGTAATGGCTAAATCATGGACTTGTGTATTATTGCACTGAAACATCATGAAGCAGTAGAAGACTTGTAGGTATTTTGCTCAAAAGTATATGTTTAAGTGTCCCAACACCTGTAATAGTAAAGCGTTCACAATGGGCACTGAATTTTTTCACACTGTTGCCATAGCTGTGCTGAGCAGCTTCTGTATTTCACCCGCTACCCTAAAGATGATCTAGTCTTGATTTCAGCATCGTGACTTCTGAAAACCTAGATGCAATTCAGTTTATTTTCCATCCATTGTCATTTCCGCAAGAGTCATCCAACCGTCTGCAGTAAATGGTTAAGAGTAGGAAAATGATGAAATACGAAAGTTCCTTGTGAGATCTCAACAGGGATATTTGATCCAAGTGCAGTAGTTTTTATATGGAGGAAGGCTCAAAACATCACACAGTGGTTTCATACATTATGCTTAATGGGAGTTATAGGCAAGGTTGTCAAAAATAGGTTCTGATTATTTGTCCCATTTTTGTTCTATCATACCAGAATTACACTCCTTGTCCACCCCTAAAACTCAAGGTTCCCTTATTCTATCTACTATTATTGGTCATCTGTCCCCAAAGCTGAACCACCATATGCATTTATTCCTCCCTGTGGCAAGCTTGTATGTAAAGCTTTCGGGCATCTGTAGTACTAATAAGCTGTTTTTTTCTGTACAAAAACACCATGTCAGTTGAATTACGGGGAGGGTCATGTTGTTTCTTCCTATGGGCAGAGGAAACAGTTTTAAGTTCTCCTGTCTTCATACTGTGAAATACTGCTTGGGTTCTGCATTCTTCTTTTATGTTTCTCTTAGAAGCCACTTTCTGGGCATCTCTCCAGCATGGCGATTTTGCTCTCGGGACCACTTCTTACTCAGGACATCAGTGTCAGTGAGGCAAGTAGCATATAGCAAACCTAGCCTTCCTTGGTTGCCTATGGCAAGTAAGATTCAGACTAGAGAGAACCCTGAAAATGTAATTAGAAACTGCATCAGGGTTTATTAAACAATTTCTTAATGTTTAATCTTAGGCTGAATAGGTAATCCAGGATGCAGCACATAGAGAGCAGAGGTTTAGCCCTCCTCTCCAAGCTGTGATGTTCCTTCAGATGAAGTTAGAGATGGGGAACCTCCAGCCTGCATGCTTAATCAGGCCTGCCAGGCCAAATTAGCCAAGTCACACCTATCTGCCAACCACCTGATGTCATAATTGTCATGCGTGTGAAGGAAAGACTTAAGCACGTTGCAGAGTCCCCCAAAATAGACCAGAGGCAATTGTACTTCATCCAGCAGAGCTTTGCTGCTACTGAAGGAAAATGAGCATAATGGTCACAAATCCAATACAGTGGTGCCTCGCAAGACAAAATTAATTCGTTCCGCAAGTTTTTTCTTCTTGCGAGTTTTTCGTCTTGCGAAGCATGGTTTCCCATGGGAATGCATTGAAAATCAATTAATGCGTTCCTATGGAGACCACCTTCAGACCAGGTCCGGGGACAGTCTGTCCCCGGACCTCTTCTGAAGGCTGGCGGGGGGAGAAGGACTTTTCTCCCCACCGCCAGCCTTCAGAACAGCTTTCTGAAGGCTGGCGGTGGGAAGAAAAGCCCTTCTCCCGCCGCCAGCCTTCAGAAGAGTTCCCCCAGGGCTGCCTAGGCTGCGGATAGCAGCCTGCTGCCCCGTGCGAGGGGCGCTCTGAAGCAGAGCGCCCCTCATGTGGGGCAGCAGGCTGCTATCCGCAGCTTGGAGAGCCCTGCAGGGAAGTCCTGCAGGGCTCCCCAAGCTGCAAATGTCTGCCCCGCGTGAGGGGCGCTCTGAAGCAGAGCGCCCCTCGCGCGGGGCAGCAGGCTGCTATCCGCAGCCTAGGCAGCCCTGGGGGAACTCTTCTGAAGGCTGGCGGTGGGAGAAGGGCTTTTCTTCCCACCGCCAGCCTTCAGAACAGCCTTCTGAATGTTGGCGGTGGGGAGGAAAACCTTCCTCCCACCGCAAGTCTTCAAGACAGGTCCGGGAACAGAGGAGAAGCGCTGCGCGCCTTCCCCTCTGTTCCCGGACCTGTCCTGAAGGCTTGCGGTGGGAGGAGGGCTTTCCTCCCCACCGCCAACATTCAGAATGCTGTTCTGAATGTTGCCGGTGGGGAGGAAAAACCCTCCTCCCACCGCAAGCCCCGGGAACAGAGGAGAAGCGCTGCGCGCCTTCTCCTCTGTTCCCGGACCTCCCACCGCAAGCCTTCAGGACAGGTCCGGGAACAGAGGAGAAGGCGCGCTGCGCTTCCCCGCTGTCCCCGGAGATTTCCCTATGGGCTTTCGTCTTGCAAAGCAAGCCCATAGGGAAATTCGTCTTGCGAAGCCGCTAAAAAATCGGAAAACCCTTTCGTCTTGCGGGTTTTTCGTTTAGCGAGGCATTCGTCTTGCGGGGTACCACTGTACATTCAGGATTGACACAGTTCATCAGAAATCCAGTTGCAGCAGACTTAACTTAAACTTAATAATAACTTATACCAAACTTATCCATGTACAAGACAAGGTTTTTTTACTAAAAATGTTAAAAGGGGGGTAGTCTTATACACAGGGGCAATCTTTCCCATTTTCTTAATTTTGAGTCCCCCAAAATAGGTGTGACTTGGCTAATTTGTCTTATACACAGGGGCATGTTATACGTGGAAAAATACGGTAATAAGACTAAACTTAACACTATATACAGAACACCACACCAAAACAAAGAGGTAGAAAGTAAGTGAAACCCAGGCTCCTTCTGGCCTGACTATTATAGTCAGCATGAACTTGACAGAAAGTTAATAGAACCAGTTTAAACCAGCTGTACTCAGCTTTTCAGAAGAAATAACCCAAACAAGAACCTTCTCTCACACAGAGAAGAAACCTTCCAGAACCCTCTTGAACTAAGCAGAACAGGAAAGATCTCTACACATCAGATCAATACTTTCTGACAATACAAACTGACAATAATGGCACAAGGTGTGCACAGGTAAAAAGATAGGTGCTTTGAAGTTGCCCCAAACAGCTGACCTTTGTGCTTTAGAATGTTGTATCACCTGACATCATTGTGGCATCAGGTGGAGTCCTACTTGTCAAATTTGGGCCCAGGGGTGGGAATAGGGGAAATAAGAATCTGCTCTTTCAGCTCCCCATCCCTGATCTTTCTAGTAATTACCGAAAATTAAAATTCTGATGATGAGGCTGGTGCTGCTCCCCATCAGCCTTTTTGGTAGGAGCCCTGAAACTTTGTCAATGAAGCAAGGGAGTTCCCCACTGCTCCCCAACTTTCATCGCTGCCTATGTGCCACTCTGAGCAGGTCTCTGTGAACAAGACTCGACTCTTCCGATCCCCATCACTGCCAGAGGAACTGAACAGCCCCGTGCTGAAGAAGGCAGCAAAGAGCCAAGATGAAGACGAAGCACCCATCAAGGTGAAACAGAAGCACAGCCCAACCCAAGAGGAGCCAGATGGGGTAAGATCCTGCTTGGTTCAAGTATGAGTTCCTGGGTCTAAGTAGTGACAGCAGAATGGCAGTCCCATGTGCTGTATCAACAGGTAGCTATCGGGGCATAGCTGCTGTCATGAGAGCATACCTGATGATGCAGATAATAAGCCCATCTAGTCCAGCATTCTCCTCTTGCAGTGGTCCACCAGATGCCAGGGAGGCGGGGTGTCACACGCAGGACCTGAGTGTTGCAACACCTTCCCCACTTGCTTTCCCCAGCAACCAGTTATTTCTTTGTTCCTTGAGGCAGCATATAGCCATCATAACTTAGCGGCCCATCAGACCGCTGTTTAGTTGTGGATGTATGCAGCAAAGTGTTTCTGATTCATAGTGCATTTGAAATGGATTTGTACTGAGCCATCCAAACATCATCCCGTTTTCTCAGTTGTTTTGCGATGCTTCCCCAACATACCTGCGTCATTGCAGCCACACTTCAACTCTGCCCATTCCATTGTTCGTGTTCCGGCTACCCGTAATTGCCAGCTGTGCAAATTAGTCATGCCATGACGCCATGCCACTACACTTTCATTTCAACACCTTTTCAGTTTTTATATACGGGCTGCGATTGCTGTGCTAAATGTTTTGCTCATTTCCATTAAAAAGAAAACACCCACAGGAATGCCAATTTTGGGCGTTGACAGGAGGGATAGGAGAGTGGCTACGTCACAAAGGAGCAGATGCATTTTGGCACATTGCCAGGGCACTTTTGTGCGATAGTACATTAACAGCAAGAGTGAAAGGATGAACTGTAACATTTGTAGTGTAAAAAGTTATGGGGTTTTAGCTGGAAACTTGAGGATGTGCACTGATGGCAGCCAAGGCAGTATCAGCAGAACTTTTGCGTGCGCAAATGGTATTGAAAGTTTGATTGCATACAATTGTCCTGATAGCATCATGAGCACAAACCATGGTGCATGCACAGTACAGTGGTACCTTGGGTTACATACACTTCAGGTTACATATGCTTCAGGTTACAGACTCCGCTAACCCAGAAATAGTGCTTCAGGTTAAGAACAGAAATTGGGCTCCGGCGGCGCAGCAGCAGCAGGAGGCCCCATTAGCTAAAGTGGTGCTTCAGGTTAAGAACTGTTTCAGGTTAAGTACAGACCTCCGGAACGAATTAAGTACTTAACCTGAGGTACCACTGTAGAAAGGATGCCTAGACGGAGCCCTAGAAGCCATTGATAGCCATGAATTTCTCCACAACCCTTTTAAAGTCATCCAAATTGGAGGCCATCACTCTGTCTTGTGGTAGCATATAATTTCTACTATCACACTTGTGTGAACAGAGAGAAACTAGCAAGTAGGTAGCTGGGCAGGGATTCATTTGCTTACATGTTGCCGATGACTGCCTGCTTTGTTTATATAGGTAATGCATTTGAAGAAGGCAGCCTCCCTTTCTGACATGGAGATTGTCAGAGCACTGGATCAAGACCACAGCTTCAGGCAGCTGATTGGAGATTTCTCCTGTGTAGGTTTCTTCAACCTTTGTGGGGCAGGGAGGCTGGCTTTTGTCTTTCACTCTCCAATGATGCTGAATACCTTGATTGTTGACCGATGCTGGGAGATGCAAGCTTTCTACATATTTAAACTGCCTGTTGATAGTTTATCCTCTTTTGGGGGCAAAGCAGGGCACGCACAGAGTTACACAGACTTGGGGTGTATATTGATATACCACACACACACGCCTGATTTTGTGATCTAGCTGTAAGACCACTTGCATGTTTTGGGTGGGGTTCCAACTAATAATGCATTTCTATAAGCAGCTCCCTGCATGAGTCAAGAAGATCTTAACCAGACTGGTACTTATATGCGTGAGAATTGTATTGGGGTAGTTCAAGGGTGGGGAACTTTTCCGGCTCTTGTGGCCCCACCCTGTGCACCAACTTTGATAGATGGGGTGGGCGAATCTACCTGTAAGTCACAAGGCATAACTGATGCCACATGACTGACATATGGGTTGCCCTGCCCATGTGTCAAAATGCCTTTCAGTTCCTACAATCCCATCAAAACGTCAGCAGCTATCTTTAAAAGGGTGGGAGAAACAGTTCTTCATGTTAAACTGTTCTGTACTAATTAATGAGAATTGAATGTTATAGTACAATATGGCCTAGATGCCACTGTGCCGTTCATTCCCTCAAGTCTTGTTTTACCAATTGTTGTAGCACAGAATCAGATAAGATTTTGTTCACAATCCGGAGACTAAGGCAGGGATCAGCAAACTTTTTCAGCAGGGGGCCAGTCCACTGTCCCTCAGACCTTGTGGGGGGGGGGCGGACTATATTTTGAAAAATAATAATGAATGAATTCCTATGGCCCACAAATAACCCAGAGATGCATTTTAAATAAAAGGACACATTCTACTAATGTAAAAGCATGCTGATTCCCCGACCATCCGCGGGCCGGATTTAGAAGGCGATTGGGCCGGATCCAGCCCTTGGGCCTTAGTTTGCCTACCCATGCTCTAAGGACGTGGTTCCCAATGTGGGGCACACGCCCCACAGGGGGGCAATTTGATTTTTATGGGGGGCAATTGGAAAATGAGTTATTAACAGTTAATGGCCTTTTAAGCTTCCTCCACGTGAATAGGAGTTCTCTTTTTTAATAATGAGAATTATATGTCACCGGGGGGGGGGGGGGAGAATCAGGATTTTAGAGATGTTTAGGTGGGGCATGGCCAAAATAAAGTTAGGAACCACTGCTCTAAGGCATTGCGCTCAAGATTTTTTATTCTTAATTGCAGGGAAGCTTTAGAATATGGGGACTGTCTGCTGAAAGTTCTGAATGGGTTATCCCATTTGTCTCTTGCTGCATCATCCTGATTCATTTTACAAACAGGAGTGCAACATCACTCCTCAGAAAAGGTGTTTGCATATTACCCAAAAAGCCTATTTGCAACCCCTCAGCGTTGCCAGAATAGCTGTCCTTCGTTACGTCTTTAACTAGTTGCTGGAACGTTACTTGCACCTAAGCTGAATATAGCTCTGGTGCTTAAGAGTTAAACAGCAGTACTGTACATTTCTCCAATGCAAAAGTGGAATAAAATGCCATTAATCATACTATCAAGAAACCAACTGGAAAATGAAAAGAACAAAAATAATCTCCCTTCATTCACAATCTGCTGTGTTTTGCTCTTTACAAGGTTGTATAGGGCCACACTCCAGGCATCTTCCCTATGTTGTTATCCCTTTGTGGCATCACCCATGTTAATCTGCCCCTGACAATTCCAATAAAATGTATACTTCCCCCCAATTTGTGTAATTCTGCCAACAGGGTATGAGTTTTCAGACTATAAAAGATTTTTCTTGTAGAACTCTCAACGCTGGCTTGTAATCTTGCAGAAAATGCAGCCTAGCAAATAAAGATCAATCAGGTGGTTACGTTGCTTTTCAGAGCAGAAGGAGTGCTTTTGAACCAGGAATCAGATGATACATTCAGTGCTTGCAGCCCAATTGTCTGCATGTTTTCTAAGAAGTAGGTCTGATTATGGAGTTCACTGGGGCTTCGTTCCAATTAAGTGCACTTAGGATCACAGCTTTGGTTTTAGAATTTACCTTGCTGAGGCTTAGGAGATCTGGGGGGGTTGGGAGCTATTGCAAAGCCTGAAGTGGAATGTGGCTGCATTGTCTCTAGGTGTATTCACTGCCAACAGTAGCAGGAAGGCATCAGGACCTGAAATACATCACTTCAGAGACCGTGAGCAATCACCTCTTCTGTTATCTGTGTGCGTCTGTGTCTTTGGCCCTTTGGTTTCCTCCACATCAGCTGAATTTTGGCTCCTTGACCCACACTTGGTTCTATAAAAATCCCAGAAGGTACTTGGGGGGTGGGGATATAGCTGTCCTTCCCACCCCAATACAGATTTGTGTTTTGTGCACTAACTGAAGGACCCCAGCTTTACCTCAGTCTACCTTTAGTGTTACCTGCTAGAGCTATCCTTCACCTTAGGATATAATAGGTAACCATGTAATGACAGGGAAGAAATAGTAGAGCTTGTGGTTTTGTTTACTTCATTTTTAGCCCATCTTCCTTCCCAGGAGCTCAAGGTGGTGGTAGAGATGATTCTTCCCCCATTTCTAGCTGCATTTTATCCTGACAACCTCCCTGTGATGTAGGTAAGGCTTGAGAGACAGCGACGAGATGAACTTGGGTCTTGTTCTGCTATTCTTTTAGATGGCTGCTCTGCTCCAAGGCCAATTCCAAAGCCTTATAGATAAATTCTGCATTATTGACTGTCGCTACCCCTATGAATATGATGGGGGACATATCAAGGTGAGAGAATCATGTGCTTAATTAAGGGTGGTGATTGGTTTTGTGGGCTGCATGATGGGATGGCCTTACCTCAGTGGCAAGGCATGTGCAAAATGTCACGGTTAAATCCCCCACACCTCCAGGTGGGGCTTCTGCATATCAATGCTAAACAACCACGACCAGCTGATGTTGATACCTTATACCTCATTCTGAGAATTTGTTTTCTATTTCTAACTATAGGGGGCTCTGAATATCCCCAGGGAAGATGATCTATTTGAGGCCTTCCTGAGGAAGCCTCTTCTCTCATCAACGCCTCAGAAGCGACTCATCCTTGTTTTCCACTGTGAATATTCCTCAGAGAGGGGCCCAAAGATGTGAGTGTGGGTCTCGGTGAGGCAACTCTTGGGAGCAGGATAAACAGGTGGGGTTTTGGAGGTCCTTTGCTTGATATGGTAGCTTTTGTCTTGCCTTTCTGCTTACTCTTCCTGCCTTGCTGTTACTTGAAGGTGTCGCTATCTGAGGGAAGAAGACAGAGCCATGAATGAGTATCCTGCACTGCACTATCCTGAACTGTATGTCCTTCAGGGTGGCTATAAGGACTTCTTCGTAGAATACAAGGTAACAGCCAAGACTTTGACTTCATAATCTTACCATGCAGGAACATCTCATTCCAAGATTTGGGTTCTCCTAGCAAATGGAAAAAATGATGTCTTGTCAACCCTCTTGTGCATGTTTTGAGGGACAAGAAAACAATAACTAAAAACAAATCCTAAAAAGATCAGTATAAAATGTCTCTATAATGCATCAGATTGAATTCCAACAGCTGAGATAGAAAGAAGCAATCAAGAATCAATTATTGCTCATTTAAAAAGCTCAGGCAAATGAAATACTTGTAATCAGGCACAAAAAGTTAGGTAACATATGCACCAGACTAACAACCCGGGCAAGGGTGTTGCACAGTTGTGGTGCCACCTCAGTGAAGGTCCTGTCTCCACTCTTCTACATCTGAAAGAGGAACATCAGTGGAAGATCACCTTAATAAGCTTAACAAATATGGGCACAGTCAGTCCTTTGGATTCCTTGATCCAAACATAGATCTCTATAGGTATAAACCAGCACTTTGAATTACAACTGAAAGCACATGGTAAGCCAGTGAAAAAGTGTGTAAAACTGGTGAGTAATGTTCCAGTTGACTAGAACCCCATTGACAATGTAGCTGCAGTATTTTGGACCAGTTGAAGTTCATTGTTTGCTCAATTTGTATACTGCTCTTCATCTGAAGATCCCAGGGCGGTTCACAACAGGAAAATACAAAATGAGAATACAAAGTAGTCTTCAATGCATTTGTCATAGCCTTGTTTGGAACTCAAAAATTATAGTTCCCATGTTTGTGTTGTGGGCAGACTGTCAGGGCTTTCTCTTACTAGATGCTGGTCAGCAGGTTGGTAAAAAAAATCTCCCTATTATGATTATGCCTGGTCTCATCACAGAGGATGTAGGTGGGTAAACTGTTGTTGTTGAGTGATGTGCAGGAATCCTGGAATTCTGTGCTTAAAGCAGCTTAGGGAAATCTATATTGCACACATTTAAATCATGGGGCAGGAATGCACTAGATCTGAAGGAATGTTAAACTAGAACCCGGTCGACTCAACCTAAGCTCCTTGAAGGAGGCCTGAGACATAGGTGTAATATGTTTCTTGTGTAGAACTTGAAATCCTTTGATGTGACATAAGAAATTAGATGGGGAAAGGATGCGTTTCCTCTAGGGAACAATGTTGAGCAGCTAATTGTACATAGAAGCAGGAGAATATGGAAGGGAAAGGTAACCATATAAGATTCAGAATCTGCTTGAGTCCCATCCAGACCCTTTCTTGGTTTCTCATCCTTTAACTGAAAAAGTCTATAAGACTTCAGTTTTCCTCCTCCTATGTGCCAAAGAGCTGGAAATGCACTGTTTGGGGTTTCTTAAGCTTGATATGTTTGTGATGAATTCAGTGGGTCTTTGGCTTTAAAAGAAAAGCTCCAGACCTTGCATTCTGCTGCGTCTCCCTTCCCCTTAGGAGCTGTGTGAGCCCCAGAGCTACTGCCCCATGCGCCACCAGGACTTCAAGGCAGAGATGCTGAAGTTCCGCACCAGAAGCAAGACATGGGCAGGAGAGCGGAGGTGGAGGGGTCAAGTTGCGCGTCTCATGAAGCCGTGAGGACAAAGGCAGTCTTGGAGAAGGGATTCTGCTCTAAGAGGACTCTTCCCTGGCAAAGGGATAACCTGAGGTCTCTATAATTGACTGCGCCACACGGAGGCTCAGAAAGCGGGGAAGCCAGCACTTAGGAGTGCATGTCAGTTGCTGCAATAAGGAGAGCTCAGAAGTGTTAGGGAAGCGTCATTTGTGTTTCCACAAGTTTTCATTTGGGAAGGAGCTCAGTGTGAACTGGCACTTAAGCGTCTGGTTTTAATGGTAGAATAAACTGTACTGGAACATAATGCCTGTTACTCTTTTGCATATGCATTTCTTCCTGTGCAGTGTAGTGGGTAAATATAACATCTCCTAGATTTATTTTTTATTTATTGAATTTATATACCGCCCTATACCCGGAGGTCTCAAGGCAGTTTGCATTAAAAGATCACAGTATATAAAATAAAAATAAAAGCAGTAACCCAATAATACCCACCTCCCGAAAGAGCCACATTTTGAAAGGGTATGGATACATAACGTGTGAAGGTGTCGATGTTACTCTGGATAGCATATAAACATAAGAGGCACACAAGTTGTTTGAGAGGGATGCAAAGAGTGGGTGGGTTTCTTTGTAACTTCTGCTGCAACTGACCCACACAAACCTGGGAGATGAAGCATGTGGGTTGTCTCCAGTGTTAGTCCTTCTCAAAGAAAGCCCATTGAAACTGGTGGACATGACTAAGCTAGGTCTATTAATTTCAGTGGGTCTAATCTGAGTACTTGGCTATAACCCTGTGTTTTAATATACTGTATAGGCATGTTTGCTTAGAATATTATTTATTTACTGACATTGAGGGAAGAAGATAAGATAAATAAAGGTAAAGGACCCCTAGTCCAGTCAAAGGCAGCTATGGGGTTGCAGCACTCATCTCGCTTGCAGACCGAGGGAGCCGACATTTGTCCACAGTCAGCTTTCTGGGTCATGTGGCGCAACGGAACACTGTGACGGAAGCCAGAGCACACAGAAACACCGTTTACCTTCCCGCCACAGTGGTATCTATTTATCTACTTGCACTGGTGTGCTTTTGAACTGCTAGGTTGGCAGAAGCTGGGACAGAGCAACGGGAGCTTACCACGTCACGGGGATTCGAACCGTCGACGTTCTGATTGGTAGGCCCAAGAAGCTCAGTGGTTTAGACCACAGCACCACCCGCGTCCCTCATAGAGTTGTAGAGTTGGAAGGGACTGCAAGGGTCACCTAGTCCAGCTCCCTGCGATGCAAGGATCTTCTCACCAATGTGTAGCTCAAACCCACAACCCTTAGCTCATTTGGTAGAGGATGAGACTCTTAATATATCTATGACAATTGCCAACATGAAGATAATGGGTTTAAGGCAGCTTTAAAGCATAAGCGTGTGGTGGGGGCTCCCTAAATGTCTGACAGAATTTTAAAGAGCGAGCTCATGAAGCAGTGGCATCGCTTAGATTTGACGGCTTCAGGAGAAAGGTCCCTACTGCAAATTTTTTAAATTGCCTGCTACAAAAGAGATGTGCCACCAGATGGCACCACTGCAACGCTTAAGCTCAAATTCGAGTGAAGGGAAAAAATCCTTTCTGTCAGCTCTGGGTGGCAACTTCTAGGCAGAATGAAATGATGACAGCAGGAAGCAAACTGGTAAAGGGTCGGGATGCACAGAACTGTAGCAGAAAAGTCAACAAATGGCCTTGTGACACCTTAAGAGGTGAGCAGGTTTATCATAGCATAAGCTGTGAGTGGGCTAGGGTCCCACAGCATCTGATGGACTCTGGAAGAAGCTTATGCTACAATAAGTCTGTTTGTTTTAAAGGTGCCACAAGGCTCTTTATTTTGCTGCAACAGTTATTTCTGTTATTGGTGCAGAAAGGGATATTCTGACTCTGCCTTTGCTTGGTACCTTTAGTCCTGCAGTTGGCATTTAATGGGATCTATAATGCCCTAGCCCATTCACCTGATATAAAACTAACTGAAACAAAATGAACAGCAAGCACAAAATTGAAGTCGCAAATCAGATGGCACTGCAGACATCAATTACCTTATGTGCTGTCTTCTAATTTGTGCTCGTATAAGCTTAACAAACATATGGATAAGCTCTTCAAAAGGCGCTCATACGCTCACATAATCACTGGTGCATTATTGTAGGGGCAAAAACCACCTCCAACATCTGGGAGCATCTCCCTGCAGGCATACAAATCACAAATTAATGTTTTGGGTGCTCATTAAATTGATAGCGCAGAAAAACTCCTAATGCTTTGCTGGCCCCTATGCTCAGCACTTTGCAACACACTGAGCTTGGGGCAACAGCCCCTGCACTGTGGATCCCAAATGCCCGTCAGCCAGCTGGCTGTTGGCCACCTTGGAAACCCGCACAAGGGAATTTGACGGGTGGGTGGGACAACCCACCTGTCAAGTGTGTGATGTCGTATTTATGTCATATGATTGATAGGTGAGTTGCCTGCCCACCAGAAAGGTTCTCCACCAATTTGGTATATGCAAGGCTGGTCCTTGCCGTACATCAGGGCAAAGGAACCTACTTCAGGCAGTACTGGCAATGGTGAAAGGCAGGAATTAATGTTGGCATGGGGTGGTAAGGCTTTTTAAAGCAATGCAGGGTGGAGGGGGCATTGGGACTTTGCTTCAGGCAGCAAAATGCCTGGGCCTATCACTGTGATGTAGTCAGTCATATCAGCCACCTCATACATTCTGTTGCTTTTGCTGTGGCCACACAACTAAAGACGGGGCTGGCCCAAGACATTTTGGCCCCTGAGACAAAACTCAGTGCTGTGCAGAATGGCATCGCCATTTGGTCCTCTGTTTCTTCCCTCCTGCTTACTCTGCTCTTCTCCCAAGGCAACATTCAATCCTGGTGCTCATGCACTACTTTGGCGCTAAGAAGTAACTGTCTCCTTTCTCTAATTCTCTTGTTTCCTGAAGCCCACCAGCAGTAACCCAACCCACAAACTGAAAGAACGCTTCCAAACGGAGTCCTCAGATAGCGTCCCGTCTCCCAAGGTTCTAGCCTGTATCCGTTTCCAAAGTATTTTGGGGTCGTGGCTGTGAAATCCCATCTGTTTTGGCTCAGTACATATTGTATAGTGACTGGAACCTAGAATCTTCTTCTTGGATTCTGGCTCTGTGTGCTTGGGGGCTTAATAAAAACAAAAAAACAAAAGTGCCCCTCTGTTGCTAGGGCTGGAGCGGGGGGGCCTGTCAGTTTCAGAACTCATGCCAACAACCCGTCTGTGCACAGCAGTTTCACTGCTGAGGGTCAAAGTCCCATTGGAAGGGAAAGCCCTCTACTCAGTCTCTGCAGCATCTGGCTATGCTGATAAAGAAAATGGGAAAACAGCTGCCTCTACGCTGCTACCTTTCCAGGTGTCCATGCTAATTGTAAGCAAGGGGGTGTTCTCATCTGATCGAAAAACAGCACTGTTGTCAGGTGATAATCTGGTTCAGGTGTGTGAATGAGAGCGAGAGATTAGCCCAACATCACCTGCTCTTGACATTTCTCCTTTTCTGTGTTTGCATGGAACAGTGATCCTGTTTGCTAACAGCCACCAGATTATAATGGTACCTCAGGTAACGAACACTTCAGGTTACAGACTCCGCTAACCCGGAAGTAGTACCTCGGGTCAAGAACTTTACCTCAGGATGAGAACAGAAATTGCGCGCTGGTGGTGGGGTGGCAGCAGAGGGAGGCCCCATTAGCTAAAGTGGTACCTCATGTTAAGAACAGTTTCAGGTTTCATTAATAAGAGTGTGGGGAAAATATAAAGATCTGTTAGAGCGGAAAACACTATGGTGGCTGTCACCCACTGAAGCATTTTCACTTAGGTCGACCAAAAAAGTAAGCCGGTTGACATATAGAGAGTTGTTAACAGAAGAAGAAGGTAAACTCAAACTGAAAGAGTATGATGAGCTGAAAGACTGTTTACAAAGTTGGTTACACCACAGGCAATTAAATGAAATTTTTAAGGAAGACAATAAAAAGGGGTTTAGTTATACAATCTCCAGATTTCAAAAATAAAAAGTTGAAGAGAATGTTAAATTGTTAAAAAAAGCATATAATATTTTATTAGAGTGGGAAACCAAAGATGAAGATGTTAATTCAGTTATGAATAAATAGGCTCAGGATGTGGGACACAACATCCAATTTGAAAGTTGGGAAAAATTATGGAAAGTTGATATAAAATTCGCAGACTGCATACTATTAAGAGAGAATTACATGAAAATGATGTATAGATGGTATATCACACCAGTGAAAATGGCAAAGATGTTTAGGAAAGAAAATAACAGATGTTGGAGATGTAAGGAAAAAGAAGGAAAATGTTATCATATGTGGTGGGAATGCAAATGCATTAAAAAATATTGGTAAATGATATACAATGAATTGGAAAAAATGTTTAAAATGAATTTTGTCAAACACCCTGAAGCCTTTTTGTTAGGTATCTCAAACCAAGAGCTACCAAAAGAAAAATGGACCTTATTTATGTATGCTACAACAGCGGCAAGAATCTTGATTGTACAATATTGGAAGATGGAATAAATACCATCAAAGGAACAATGGCAAGAAAAGCTGGTGAACTATGCAGAATTGGCTAAGCTAACAGACAAACTATGAGAGAAGGACCAAAAGGACTTCAAAAGAGTCTGGGAACCATTTACAGTATATTTGCAGAAACAACAGAATGGACTGGATTCACTGGTAGGATTTGAATGAACTTTCACAACTTCATTTGAGTAACAGATATTTTAGAGAAATGATAAGGGATTTTATTGTTGTGTAGGAAAAGCAGCATACGATAAATAAAGCTAAATAACTCAGCAGAGGGGGAGTTGAGGGAAGTCCAGAGGAGTGGAGGGAGAATAATTGTAAATAACATGATGAATGAGATTTGTATCATTAATTGTTAAAGAATGAATTAAGTTCGTAACCAGAGATACCACTGTACTTCTAAATGTTCATAGGGAATAAATTTATGTCACTCTATAATGCTTCCAAAATTTCGTTGGTTCTGCCAAGGATGGCTTTTTCTTCTAAGCTTTCTGCTCATTGTCAGTGGCAGCACAGTACACTAGCCCTCTCAACAGCTGCTGGTCCTGAGGCCCTGGCCCATCTTTCTATCTCTCCCAGTGCACACTCACCCAGGATTGCCTTGGGCAAAGGAAGGCACTCTGTTGCCACTAAACTTACGGCACATCTGCAAACTTGGGCATATGATGAGGGAAGGCAAAACAAGGGAGAGAAGAGCATATTGATACACAGGCGCTTCTCCGTTCTATACAAAAAGCCTTCTACTTATTCAAACTTAACTCTGCTGAGTCTGCTCTAATTCTTTGAGTTTGCCAGTGTCAGTTGGCCAAAAAAACCTCAAAACTGAGCTAACGATGGCTCCGAGTAAAATGCCATGCTCTGCTCATTGCGAATGGCAAATGTCAACTAACTGAAACATATGCAGAATGTTTACACACTATGTTCCAACACTGAGGCTTACGGGAAACGGCTTGGCTGTGCCATTTTGAAACTGTCCTGCAACACACAACTAATTCACAAAAGCAGCAGAACAGTCATCCTAGATAATATCTATTCTAAGGATGCTTTGGGATGGGTGCTGCTCATTCAAGCAGTTTTTTGTTTGTTTTTTGCAGTGTCCTCATGCATCAGAATGCCATCTTGCAATTTCTAATCATTTAATCCAAATTAACCCTTTCCACTAAAATTTAGATAACTTTTTCTTTTTAAAAAGCCTGTTGCCAATGTTACATTTGTGATATCAGGTCTCTGTCTGGAAGTACCCCAAATCTTGCTCCTGACAGTCCTGAAGGCTAACTTGGAGCCCACTTTGCTTAGAGAAGCAGGGTCGTTCTTAAGTAAATCCTGCATTTTTAGCAGTAGTGTAATTCAAATAGGTGGGGGCAGTGCTTCAAGGAACTGTAGAGTTGGAAGGGACCACAAAGGTCATCTAGTTCAAAAGAGAAGAGGTGGTGGGTGCGGGGTGGCAGATCTACTCTTCCTTTGAAGAGCCAGTATGGTGCAGTGGTTAGAGTGCCAGGCTAGTACCTGGAAGACCAGTGTTTAATCTCCACTTGGCTATGAAGCTCACTGGGTGACCCTGGGCTAGTCACTGCCTCTCAGCCTTACCTACCTTACAGGGATGTTAAGAGGGTTGAAGAAGAAGGGGAGAACCATGTACACCAACTTGATCTCCTTGGATAAAAAGGTGGCATATAAATGCCCCTTGTCCACGTGTGATAATTATTTGAGCTTCACATTTTTTTATATATATGTGAGGGTTTCCACACGACAGTTTATTGATGTGGCTCATGGGTGCAAGTTTTCTGCACTGTCTGCAGGATCCCATCCTTATCAAAATGGCAGCCTGTATTTTCCTCCCATTAAATCTGGAAGATTACCTGATTATCTGCAGAAACAGTAAATCTGTATTAAATGCATAGAGAAACGAGATGGCATTTTGACAATGACAATGTTGTGTAGATGCTACACAAAAGTTCGAAGCATCAAGCCTAGAATAAATCGCTGTGAGGAAGCACCCTCGTGCTAGTTTTATAAAATGCTTCCTGGGATTTCATGTGGACAATTCACCCTGGGATTCAAGCAAAATATTGTTCCTTTCAAATGCTAATTGCTTTTCCTCTCTGTTTGTTCTGGCTATCTACAGTCTAGATATCTCCTAGTTATCCAGGAGTCAATTACTAATCCCTCTGGACCTCTGTTGTTAACTGCATTTTTGTTCCAGGGAACTTAAAGTTTATATTTGCTGAGCTCAAATATATTGATAGTTGTTCCAAGATAGATGGGTCTGTTGTCTGTTGCCATCTGGAAGAGTTCACAGTGACTGAGATGACCCTTTACCATTTCAGAAGACTTGACTACTGTTTCTCTGGGTTTGTGACAAGAGAGGCTAAGGCAAGGGACTTATAAAAGGCTGTGGCTGCATATGCACAATGCAATATCCAGGCACCAAGAGACTCCAGGGGTGCCAGCACTTAGGGTTCGGTTTCTTTGGATTAAGATAAATGGAGACTGTGGTGTCTTTAGGATATATGGTTTTATTTACACATTGTACAACCTAGCATAAGACGGAAAGGCTCACACAGCATTAACACATCCACAGATCTTGCTTCCTTATTATGTTTCTGGGGGGGGGTCCTCAAAACCACAGCTCTTAATTCAGCACCAAGAACAAGCTAGTCAAGCGTCTGTGAGTTCCAGTTTCAGAGCAGGCTAAGAACAAAAGCTGGCTCCCTGGTCTATGGAGGCCTTTCCCTCTCCTGAAAGAACATCATCACCCTGTTGTCTCCATGGCAACATGACCACTCATTAGTCATGCAAATAGCAGGTGCTTATAGACCCAGGTGGGGCTGTTATCTTAACAAAGTGGCTGATTTGACCAACTCAGTGGTTCCCTTCTGCTACAAACTCCCATCTAAGAGATCCTAAAACACAGACTTGGTTGGTTGGGAAAAATGGGCATAATTCAAACCAATCACCTAGCCCTACAACAATGCATTTTAAGCACATCCCTTCCTCAGTCATCCTGTGAACTGCAGTTCACCCACAGAGCTACAATTCCCAAAACCCTTAACAAGCTAAAGCTCCCAGGATTTGGGGAGGAAATGTATGTACTTTAAATGTATGGTGTGTATACAGCCTATGTGTCAAAACTCTGGGAGAATAAGAGCTTTCTACAATAATCTTGTGGTATACATTGGGAAGGGACGTGGGTGGCGCTGTGGGTTAAACCACAGAGCCTAGGACTTGCCGATCAGAAGGTCAGCGGTTTGAATCCCTGCGACGGGGTGAGCTCCTGTTGCTCAGTCCCAGCTCCTGCCAACCTACAGTTCGAAAGCACGTCAAAGTGCAAGTAGATAAATAGGTACCGCTCCGGCGGGAAGGTAAACGGCGTTTCCGTGCGCTGCTCTGGTTCGCCAGAAGCGGCTTAGTCATGCTGGCCACATGACTCGGAGCTGTACGCCAGCTCCCTCAGCCAATAAAGCGAGATGAGCGCCGCAACCCCAGAGGCGGCCACGACTGGACCTAACGGTTAGGGGTCCCTTTACCTTTACCTTATACATTGGGAGGGCCATAGGTTCAGTATTTTTAGTTTGTAGAACTACTGTAAGATAATGCTTCATGTTTTCATTTTGCTTTTAGATATGCTGTATGCTGCCCAGAGTGGCTGGGGAAACCCAGAAAGATGAGCAGGGTGTAAGTATTATTATTACTTGTCAGTAGTACCACCATCTGACACAGCTGGAAAAAAGTACTTGTTTTTAATTATTGTCTTGCTTATTTAATGCTAAGTGTTTCTTATTTACTTCCAAAATAATTTTTTTCCTTTTGCCTTTGGATTTAAAGAAACAGCATCCACTCTCTTAGGAAGCAGTCTTTAAAGGATGTCCAGGCTCATCTAAGCAGTTCCAGTGTCTAAAGAGAAAAGACAAGGGATTGCCCAAACTCCATAGCATCACATAAGCCCTACGTTTTATCCAGAGTGGCCTTAGCATTAATAAAAACAAATGGTGGCAGACTGACCAACAGTTTGTGGCTTTGTACTGGTAATGGCTCTCTGCAGTTTTACAGTGGCGGCGGCAGTGATTTATTAGATTTTTATCCAGCACTTCTTCCCAAAGGAGTCCAATGATACGTTGTGGAAGCACTGTAATTTTATTTGTGTAGTTGTGTCTCACTCATACTGTGTCTTCCTAAGAGAAAGCAAGTTTAGGGAAAGGAGGAAACTGGTACTTAAGCATAATAGACAACAGCATATTAGTCCCAGAGATTTAGCACCATGGGGTTAAAATATCTTGGGATAATATATTTCCATCTGAAGATAAAAGCAAAGGGATTTCAAGCCCAAAATGCAGATGCTCCTTCTTAACATCTTGCACTAAATTCTAGACTGTGCTTTATGGGGTATATAATGAACAGATGTTAAGAAACAAGAGTGCTTGTGTTTGTGTCCTTTGAATGTTGACATTTGCTTGGGCTGGGGTGTTTGCTGGAGGTTAATAATACTGTGTGGCACAGGTGCTAGTGCATACCTGACTGCAGTGTGTATGTGTTTGTGTTTCTGCCTGTCCCTGTCCCTATAATGAGAGAACCACATTGTCCTAAAACATATTAGCTCAAGTGGAGAAGTGTTCAAACAGCTTCATGCTGCCAGCGGTGTTTTCATCCTGACTAAGGTCCAGACACCACAGTCAAAGCTGGGGTGGCCAGTTATGCATTGCCAAAAGAGAGAGGCTTTACATCACCAAAAGACACAGTGGCAGAAGGTTCCAGGAATTCTATATTCTTTTCCCAAAGCCTTTTCCCTGGGTTTTTAGACATACCTTTTAAAACATTTCCCCCATAGTGAAATTTTGGAACAAGAGGGAGATAGATTAAAACTGCAGAGTTTTGAAAAATTAAAAAATAGAGTGCGAGATTGGCTTCACTATTATCAGATAATGGAGGCATATAATTTGGATAAAAAAATTGGCTTCCAGGTGGAAAAATCAAAATTGGAAACAGAACTGTTAGATTCCAAAACTATTTGTCAAGAATGTATAACTTGCTGTTGAAATGGAATACTCAGGATGAAACGGTGAAATCTGCTATGATTAAATGGGCACAAGATGTTGGATATAATATTATGATGGCTGACTGGGAACAGTTATGGACCACAGGTATCAAGTTCATGGCATGCAATGCCTTAAGAAAGAATATAATGAAAATGATATACAGGTGGTACATGACACCAGTCAAGCTTGCAAAAATTTATCATTTGCCCGATAATAAATGTTGCAAATGTAAAGAGACTGAAGGTACATTCTTTCACCTTTGGTGGACATGCCCAAGGATTAAGGCTTTCTGGGAGATGATCTATAATGAAATGAAAAAGGTATTTAAATATACCTTTCTGAAGAAACCAGAGGCCTTTCTCCTGGGCGTGGTCGGCGAATTGGTGCCAAAGAAGGATAGAACTTTCTTTATGTATGCTACAACAGCAGGAAGAATACTTTTTGCAAAGTATTGGAAGACACAAGATTTACCCACCCTGGAAGAATGGCAGATGAAGGTGATGGACTATATGGAACTGGCGGAAATGACTGGCAGAATTCGAGACCAGGGAGAAGAGTCGGTGGAGGAAGATTGGAAGAAATTTAAAGACTATTTACAGAAACACTGCAAAATTAATGAATGTTAGAATGATGTTGGAATGAATTTATGTGATTTTAGCAGAAATGTTATAAAGGTTCAGGAAAAAACAGACTGTTAATTGGTGAAAGGAGGGAAAGTAAAGTTATATTAATATCAAGATAAATTTACAGGACAAAAATTTGAAGAGGGAAAGGATTTGCTGAAATGGATAATTGACCTAGAATACAAAAAAGGGAGGTGTGAGGAGGTCAGGGAAATAAGCTAATGAAAGATAAGTAATGGGAAGATTTGCCATATTTTCCTTGATTTTTCTTTTTGCTTAATGGATCTTAATTTTCTGCTTTTTCTTTTTTCTTTTTCTTTTTTCTCTTTTGTATTTTATCTTTTTTTGTTTAAAATGATGTTTTTTGTATTTTCTTTTTGTACTTCTAAAAATTTTAATAAATATTTAAAAATAAAAATAAAACATTTCCCCCATAGATTCTTTACAGGAGAATGCACACAATATAGTCATCCTTTTTCGCAGTTGTTCTGTGCTATTTCTTCATTTCATCTGCTTTTTCAGCTAACATGGAAAATCCATTTTTTACCAATGATCTGGAACAAAAAAATAAAAAACAAACCAACAAACCCTTAGATATGGGTGTTTCTTTACACTTTAACTTCTCAGATTTAGGTGGGTGTGGTTTTGATGTGGGTATTTTGGGAGGCTAAACACCGACTGCACCTCTTCTCTTTTAGCCGCATCTCACCTGATACCAGAGCCATTCTGTTTTGCTCCAGGCATTTTTTACTTTTACAAATAATGGTTTTGAGGAGTTCTTTGCTCAAGAATCCCAAAGAGTGAATGTGGACAAGTGGTCCCACCATAGTAAATATTCCTGACCTTTAATATAAGGAAGTATCTGCCACTTACATTTTACATTCATCACTTTATGAAACACAATAGCAGGCCACGTTTTCCATTGTGTAATGCAAATTGCAGTGTGTCTATGTCAACAGAAAACTTACTGTTTTTCACAGGAAACTGAAATATTTATAAAAAGGCAGGCGGTGGGAATGGGGCTTGCAGAATTCTGATAAGTCTCAATTTTAAAATCGAAAAAGGGAGCTTCATGTGGAGAGGGCAACACTTCCCACATACTACAGTGAAGTCTAGCAAATTGAGGTTCTATGTTATGAACCTTCTACCTCCTCAGTTCTCCAGTAGGTATCTCTCCCATACCTTGCTCCTTTTTTGTACATGTGCAGAGTTAGAAAAAGCCTCATTTATAGGCTTGCTAGAACCAAAGTGATTAGAAAAGGAAACAGAAAAGGGGAGAGGAAGAAAGGCTGTGGCTAATCAGAATTTAAAGGTTTTGAAATACTGGTTTATGATGAAGAAGGAAGGGAAGGAAGAGGAGGGTGTGTATTAAGCATGTGTGTGAATGCTAAGCAAACACAAATAGCTATGTGGGAGGGTCGAGGAAAGTGGTGGGAATTATGAGGGAACCAATGGCAGGGAATGAACTCTTTTCTTTCCAAAAACATGATTCACCCACTGGTGAAACAGCATGACCAAACTTATAAAGAATGAAAAGTTAACAATTGTCTGGATAGCCCATTGCAGTTCCACAGGCAACAAACAATGGGAAAACAAAGGCCTTGTGGGCAAGAAGCTTTGCATCTTGAAGCATTCCAATATTATAAAAGAACTGCATGCAAGCCTTGGCCTTCTGTGAAGAAACAAACACCCCTGCAGTCATATGCAAGTTTTCCTATTTGATGGATTTTCAAAGTGTGTTCTTACAAACCTTAACAAATGATGAAGCTTCTCCTCTGCTTTAGGTAGTATGTTTTCTCTCTCTCACTCTGACACTGTAGTGCATGTTTCAAAGGTCATGAGAAGTATATACTGGGAAGTTACCTGTCAGGGAACTGCCATCGGAACTAGCGGAGGAGGCGAGGCTCCACAGCGATGCTGGAGAGGGGCCAAGCAGGGAGAGAGGCAGGTCTCCGGCTGGGGAAGAAAATCAGTGCAACACCAGGGATAGAGGGGGGCTGATGGGGAGAGCAGAGAGGGGGCTCCAGGACTCTTCGCAGGAGACCAGCGAGGAGAGCACAGGTCCTCCGCTGCCCACACCCACCCTGCGCAGAAGACTTCCGCGCAGGGAAAGTAGGCACCGACTTGGCGTCAAAGAACTTCTTTGCTGGAAGAGGTTTAAGAAATGCCCACTGACGGATTCTGCCAGCGACTGAACAGCCACGGAGTGGATGGCTGTCCAGCGAGAAATGGTTTAACCAGCCAACCTAGCCCAGAGCGGCGGCAACTTACACACAAGCAACCCCTAAAGCCATTACATTACCCAAATTCAGTTCCTGAAATTTCTTCAGAGGTGCTTTCTGCTAATCCAAGAAAGGCCTCATGCCAGGTGGTGAATCAACTTTTTCACAAGCTGCTGGCCACATGCCGGTTAGAAAATATGAGAAGTTTCTGTTCTTGACAGCCCACTGTAGACAAAGAAACATGTGAATCAGGATTAGGAAACTGCACATGCCCTGTCTAAAGTTATTTCTTCTCAAAGTGTTGTCTAATTATTTGAATTGCCAAGATATAAATATTTAGCAGTAATAATAATAATAAATAGACTAGGAACAAGGAAAGAGTAGCTGACAAGATCTCCAAATTTCTGTCAGCAGCTGTTATTTCACTTCATAAGACTTGTGGAACCTAGAAGTTGCTAAAGAACACTTAGTTTTATTTGGCTGCAACAGGAGCCAAGTTAACACACGTTCCTCCAGGGCTTTATTTGTGCCAGGCCTGAGCCCCAGGATCTGTTTTCAACAGCAGGGCTGAATTCTAGAAAATGTAAAGTTAAAACAAAGAAAGGTGCCTGCCAGCTTATTTAAAATAGCCTTTTCCTTACAAGGATCTGCAGCCTATCCAGTTCTAACACATTTCAGATTTAGAGGCAGGGATCACCTTGATAAGGCTGAAGGCTGAACTCCTCCTGATCAGAATCTGGCTGAATCTCCTGACACAAATAAGTGTTTGGGGAGGTAAACCTGTGCTCCATGGAAGATGGCAATGCATAAACATAAGAACCTTTAAAACTACACTGCCATCGGAAGGAAACGGAGGCCTGTAAGCTCAACATGATAGGGACAGAGGTTGAAATGGTGGGCAAACAGTTGCTACAAACAGAAATGGTTTTTGTGTGGTATTTCTGATCTGATCAGTCTGATCTTAAAACGAGAAAGTATTAGTACAACCAGTGCCAATTCAGACAGTACACTAAGCAATAAGGGTCTCTATGTATCAAAGACAAAGAGCAATAAGACCCACAAATATACCATTAATGTACTCCAGTGAGCAAAAAGATGAAAAGGGCAATGCACAATAATACAAACAAGATGATGAACAATAATAGTACAGAACAAGCAGTTACTGATCTGTTTTGACTATACCTTGGCTTAATGTGGATTGTGAACCCAGTTGTGTTTCCTTTAATTCTCCCTCATCCTTGCAGTGTCCTCCTCCCAACTACTGCTGTCCCACTCTTTCTCCTCCCTAAATCCAGATTCCCTGTGCCCTGAAAATCCAAATCTACATCAATTGCATAGGGCAGGGGTTTTCAAGCAGTGTGCTGTGCCACTCTGGAGTGCATTGAAGGATGTTCAGGGGTGCTGCAGGCAACACAGGCCTCTGTCCCTCTTTCCTTCCCTCCCTTCTCTGGTGTCCTCTCTTGTCTCTGCCTCCCAAAGGCTTTTGTGGCTGTTTGTTGCAGTATCCCTGGCTACAAGCTCCCCAGGCAAATGGTGCCTCTGTGGCTGGCCAGGGGGTGCTGACTGCCAGGCGCTGAGATAGACTGCTGCCCTGAGGTCTCCCAAGGAGAAATGAGAGGAGGCTGAGGGAATGCTCCACAAGGGAGGGCGTTCGAAAAAGGGTAAGAGGCTGCCAGCTCTGCAGGCAAGGGGTGACATAACTGGGCTCCTGAGCCCCACAGGGGTGCCGCAGGAAGAACGTAATTGATCAAGGGAGCCATGGACTCAAAAAGGTTGAAAAGCTCTGGCATAGGGAACCTCCAGATTTAGAAGAAAGTGTGAGACCTTGGGAACCATAGTGGACAGGTTCATGAAGACGTTGACCCAGTCTACAGCAGATGATCCAAAGCATGTTTACAAGCAAGTCCCACTAAATTCAATGCAATGTTCCCTCAGCTATGTGGAATTACAGTCTTAAGTTTACCTCTCCAATTGCTCTCCTAGGTAGGTCAATGGCAGTGCCATGCTGCCCATGTTCTACTGAGCAACGGAAGCTCACTCCGTCACAGTGATTCAAACTGCCAACCTTCTGAACGGCAAGCCTTAGGCTCTGTAGTTTAACCCACAGCGCCACCAGCGTCCCATAAAATATAAAGGGAGAGACCTACTATTCAGTGGGTTGGTGGCAGCAGATGTCTTAAGGGACTGACTTTGGTGACATACCTGGGGGGACAAGCCTTTGTTAAAGGACGGGAGGCAATGTCCCACACAGTATTTAAAGTTTCTGTTCAGATATTGTATGAAATAACACCTGCAGGATGCTGAAAATGGAAGCTCAAAACTGGTTTTCAATGAAAGTATATAAAAATGCTTTAGATATAAGGTCACTTCTGAGGAGCCTGAGCCATGAAGGACCTTAAATATAAGTCTGAGCTGAAATTACATTTGTGAATTAGAATAATGGATCAGTTGAAATATCAAGTTTATTGTAGTATCGTTGCAGTAGAATTGTGTATGGACTTCCCATGCCCTCATATTCCTTTCTGCTGTGCAATCCTTCAGTTCTGGGAGATTCTTTTGGAGATACCTGGTATTTCTCCATGATAAACAGGATTTCATTGTTAAGCCTAGCAATCTCACTGCTCATACTTGACTTCAGAATACTAGTGCATATAGAAAATTGGTGTGGAATACTGTTGATAGTGAAAATCATTTGATCCCTACACCAGCCTCTCAAGGATGCCCAAACGTTTTGGGAATTCAAGTAAAGGACAGTGTCCCCCAGATTGATCCCTGTTGTAAGGCGGAAAAAAAAGTTCCCAAATCAGAATGTATCCAACAATTGTGTGACCCAATAATTTATTGACGTTTTGCTGCTGCATTTGGTTAAGTTTCTTCTTCTCCCGCACAAAGACAGATCAATGTCCGAGAGATAGCTGCAACTCTCCAGCTTCAGGCGGGGCCTTAAGCAGTAGTACTGGTCCAGAGCAAGTTTAACATGCAAAAATCACTGTCACCTCCAGCAGAGGCAAGACTGGCCAAGACCCCTGTCTGAAAACCCGGAGAGCTGCAGCCACACTGGGTCTAGATGGACCAATAACGCTGTGTGCTAAATCTGCTCCCTCCCTCCTCTCAGATTTAACTGAAGTGTTGAAGGAAGACTGGGTGAAATTTATATGCTTCCTTTATGTTTTAAAATGGCGTGCCGCATGAGCAATATTTGCAAACAGTTCAAACAGTGTTGTTTGAGAGCTCGTTTATTTGTTTGCACCCCTCACGAGCGCGAGAGCAACACGGCGCGAGGAAATGTGCGCGCGCCAGAAGAACGCCTGAGCGGCGACAAAAGCGAAGGCGACACGCCCGTTTTCCCGGGCGGCGTTTTCGGTCCTGGCAATAATAAAAAAAATAGACCCGTCCTCCCTGCTTTTCCGGACGAGGTTCCACAGCTCACAAAATTCAAAGGCAACAGGGGCCGCTCCGCCTCCTTGTGTGAGGGGAAGCGACCTCCCAGCGCCAAAAACCAAACCCCAAGGCCGCGACGGGGCTGACCCCGTCCCAATCCATACCGCTACCCCACCCAGAGAGAGAAAGCGCCCTAGCGCGAGGCGGGCCATTCCTGCCGCTCTCCGCCAGGGCGCTACTCCTGCGCCCCTCCCCTCCCCTCGCGCGCCGGCGGCGAGTTCCCGCCTCCCGCTGTAGCGCCGCGCGCGCACCTGCCCAGCGCGAGCTGAGAAGGCGAGTCCCCGCGAAGGCGGGACGACGAGGGCAGGCTGGCAGCAGGTGGCCACGCGAGGCTGCCCAGTCCCCGCTGAACTAGCGGAGCATGTGAGCCCTTCCCTCGCAAGACCGGCTCGGAGTGGAGTGACCGCGCGTGCTGCGCCTGCTGCGCTTCCCTCCGCCATGGGCCTCCCTTTGCTGCTGGGGCTGCTGCTGCTCTCCCGAACCGGTAATGGGGCGTCGTGGGGGGCGGGCGCCGTTGAGAAAGGGGTCCGGTGCGGGGAAAAGGCGGTGTTGGATCTGCTGTATGTTTTCTACCCTACCCCATCCGACCCCATCTCCGTTCATGGGGGGCTTGCTTGGCTCCCCTCGCCGTCGTGCGGGACTGGGTTGCGGGCATAGAGAATCGGGCGCTCTGGGGCGGGTCAAGGGAGAAGTTATGCGTCCATCCGCGCCTTTTAGCTTTTGTTTTGCGCCCGCTGTCTCTGATAGGACCATTCTTTCTCTGTGTTGTTGTTTTTTTCCTGTCTCAAGGCAAAGAGGGTCTGGCATCTTATGCCCGTCTTGCTGGGAGGCGAGCCCCCTGAGCGGACTTTGCTTCCATGTAAGCCCGCTCAGGATCGGGCTGCGCGTGTCTCTCTCAGCGGGGCGGTGTCTGGACAGTAGTCCAGGTTTCTAATCCAGCGCGCGCTCGGCGTCTCGGATTTGCAGGCGGCGACGGGGAGGACTGCCTGACCACCCTGTTTGCTAATCACTTTGGGTGTGTTCAGGCCAGGCAGATCCCCGATGGCGCTATTGATGGGTGCTGGGAGAGAAAGGAAAGAGGGATGTACGGCCATAGAATAGGCTACGGAGGAACAGCGCAGCCCCTATTCCGCCGCTTGCTAACGGAGGGGAGAAAGTGCCTGTTGCTTACGGGGTAGCTGATTTGCGGGAATAAAGATTTGATCGCAGATTTCCATTTCGAGTGCCAGGCTGCTTTCTCTGTCGGAGAAACTTTCGGCAAGTGTCTGCCAAGCCGTTTGCCGGCCAGAGAAGGGCTGTGACCCTTTCCTCAGCCAGAGAGTTAGAGCCGCTCCGCCGCGCGCTGTAGGAGCAGTTTGCAATGTACAACTCGCCTGCTCAATGGGGTCGTGTGCTTATAAATTGGCCCGAAATTAGATCTGTGTATATTCCGATTGTGGAATACGATCAGAAGGGTTTTTCACATGACATTTATATATATTTTAAATATATGCATATGTATGGTCTGCATTTAATTTGCATATCCTACACTGGCTATATTGGTTTTTAAATTGCGTTTCACACTTGTCAGGGGCAACATCAGGGGACAGCTATCTCTGTCTAGCTCTGTGAGCTTCCCAGACAGATTTGTTTGATACAGAGTACTGTTAGATGGATCCTTGGTCTAATATAACATAGAAAGGTCTAATCAAACATGGACAGCTCTTGGGTTGCTAATGCAGGAAGGAAAGATGAAGAGGACTATTTTAAAATGAAATGCACATTCCATCTGATGTGAATTTTAACATGGCATTATATGTCATGCTGCTGCGGGTGGAATCTTCCAAGGATGACCTAGAGCTCTCCAAAGCAGCTCATGCCATGGGGCAGCGAGGTGCTGGGGGATGTGGGACAGCCACTGAGTCCTAGGGAGCACAGGCATCTAAAAGTGCAGGCTTAGGCACTGGAGTGCAAGCCTGAGGAACAAGCACTACACCAGAGTAAAGTGATACTTGTGTGAAAAAAGCTACAGTATTCACGAGTAGACCAAATCCTCAGGCAACCCAGATGCCCTGCTGCTGTGCTCAGACTAAAAATCATTCCGTTCACGGCACAGAGTGCTGTAGCCATAAATTTGCTCCACTGCCCTGATGACCGCATCCCTGTCTACCTAGCTCTTCAATTCGAGACCTCCCCCACATCTCACATTTTGACTTCAGGTTGCCTTTGACCTTGCTTCTTAACCTGCCCCTGGGTTTGAACATGCAACTAATACCAAACTGAGTCCAGTACTGTCCATGGTTAACTGTCAGCTGCTCTGTCCTTGTGTCACCTGGAACAGGACATTGTAAACTAGGGAAATACTGGTAATGGGGTGGGGTTTTTTGTATCATGAATGAAAATATCACAGAAAGGGCTGTTGTGTTTACTGTATCTGTGATCTGAAAATATAAAACATACTTTGGTTAGAATAGCTCTAATCTGCTCACTTTCCTGCATTAACAACATTAACACATGCACAGATTGCATGGGAGTGAGTCGAAATGCTTTGTCAAACATGAAAACACTATTCTGCTTTCTACCTGTATTAACATAATTCACAAGTGACTCATTCCAGACTAAACTAATATGAAGACTTCTTTTATTTTTGAAACTTGTATTCATCTTTAGTTTGCGTGGTAGAATTGAACTCTTACCTTTGGGATAAGGCAATATTGAGTTTTAAGGCTACAATCCTATGCACATTTACTCAACAGAAAGGATACAATGAGCCCTTTCTGTGGTGGCTCCCTGCTTGTGAGATGCTCTCTCCAGGGAGGCTCACCTGGTGCTTTCTTGCATATCTTTAGATGCCAGGCAAAAACATTCCTTTTCTCTCAGGCCTTTGGCTTATTAAACAACCTATGGCCTTTTAAACTGTGTGTGTTTATGGGTGTTTATTATTTTTGTTTTACTATGTTATGCATTTTTGTTTTTTATATTGTAAACCACTCTGTGATCCTCAGATGAAGGGCAATAAAGAAATTTAACAAGTAAATGAAAATATACTGCTTGGTAAACAGGAGTAGGGTCAGCCTTTATGGAACCACATGCATTGTTCACTTGCAGGGAAACCAAATTTCCTTCCTTGGATCCCCCACAGAATTGGTTCACAAACTTTAATCTAGAAACATAACACAATGACGATTATATTAATTTTAGATAGATATACCACTGGCTGTACCACTGGCTGGATGCGGGTGGCACTGTGGTCTAAAGCACTGAGCCTAGGGCTTGCCGATTGGAAGGTTGGCGGTTCGAATCCCCACGACGGAGATTCCCGTTGCTCAGTCCGAGCTCCTGCCAACCTAGCAGTTCAAAAATACGACAAAGTGCAAGTAGATAAATACCGTATTTTTCGCTCTATAGGACACACTTTTTCCCCTCCAAAAATGAAGGGGAAATGTGTGTGCGTCCTATGGAGCGAATGCAGGCTCCTATATTGCAAGTAGATAAATAGGTACTGCTCCAGCGGGAAGGTAAACAGCGTTTCCATGCGCTGCTCTGGTTTCACCAGAAGTTGCTTAGTCATCCTGGCCACATGACCTGGAAAACTGTCTGTGGACAAACGTGAGCTCCCTTGGCCAGTAAAGCGAGATGAGCGCCACAACCCCAGAGTCGTTCGCGAATGGACTTAACTGTCAGGGGTCCTTTACCTTTACCTTATTACCACTGGCTACTTTTAATGACCTGGGAGATATGTGTGACCACCTGTACTGAGAGATGTTGAATCAGTATCCATCACAAGCGGTAAGAAACACAATAAGAGTCCTGATAGATCAGATTGAAAGTACATCTAGTCTAGCATCTCATTTCCCATATCTACAAGCCAGCTGTCTCTGGCAACTCCGCTAGTAGCACATGAACACAACAGCACTCTCCTGATGTTGTTCCCCTTTAACTGGTATTCAGAGGGAATCTGATTCTGGAGGTAGTATATAGCCAGCATGGATAATATTCTTGATTGAGTAATAAAGAGTAATTTAGTAGTGAAATGTGATGTTTAGCACTACCCATCTGCTATATCACTGACTTTCTGTGTGTATTGAAACAGCATTTGGTGGCATTATATCTGTCAGCATTTACTTCTCTATTGAAATTATGCAGAACATCATAGCTAATGACCCTATATCCCTTGCTTCTCCCTTTTGCATCTCACAGGGCATTGGTAAACAGTATGGTAGTTAGCAGCATGTAGCATTTTAATCACCATGTAAAAATGGTGAAGGTTATTATTTTCTCTAGAGAAACTGCTCAGTTTCTTTTTTGTGGTTTAAACCCCTAGTTCATGCATGACCAAACTTGGCCCTCCAAATGTTTTGGGACTACAATTCCCACTGTTAGCTAGGGATGATGGGAGTTGTAGTCCCAAAACATCTGGAGGGCTAAGTTTGGCCATGCCTGCCCCAGTTCATCTGCTTACCTGCCTTTGAGCTGTTCCCCTGGGCTTAATTGATCCAGAAAGTGTGATCTGTGCTGGCGCTCATTACCTCCTTGCATCCTTGCTTCTGCAAGTGGCACCCTAAAATTCCAGGCAGCAACAGAGGATCTAGGCCGAGCATTGTCATATCCAAGACATTACGCTTAATGCCAGACTGCAAAGGTTCATTAGAGCTGCTGTGGGCCTTGGGCACCAGATGACAGGTGAGGAGCCAACCCTGCAGTAGAACAACTGTCCCACTTCAGCTTCAGAGAGTGCTATAGCTGAAACTGGTTGTGCACCAGCAGCTGGTGTTGGAAGCTCCTTTGCAGTCCTTGTTGGGCACACTGGGCAAAGAGGACCTGTTGCCTGACCCCTTGTTGCTTGTTATTTCTCTTTTTTCCCTAGGCAGCCAGCTATCCATCCTGGCCCCACTTCCCTTCCTCTACTTCTGCATCTCCTCCCTGGTGCATGTCTCATTTGCAGCCAGCTTCTGTTTCTGTAGTGGGCTGTACTCCTGTTGTTTGTACTCCCATCCCCAAGGTTTAGGGGACTTCCTGCCCAGGTAGGACAAGGTTGGTGGTTGGTAGTGCTCCCCCACACCCAGGGGTAAGCCTATCACTGGCACAACACTTCCATCCACCTGGCTGCTCTTTGGATTGTGGGCTGTGATTGCCCTGATTAGACAGTTGCCTGGCCCTTCCTCCCTTCCCTACACGAATGGTTGTGGTATCCCTGCAGATGGTTGTGTTCCTCCTGCCATACGAGGTGTGGTGGTGGGAGAGACATGGAAGATGGTTGCAGCAGCTATACTTTGTAAGACAGTTGCTCCCTTTCCCCTGCATATCTCTGTGGGATGCTCTATAGTCAAATCCCTGCCATACATTTAAAATACATCTAAAGCACATGGCTCTCTAAAAAATCCTGGAAACTGTTATCTACCCATCACAGAGTCACAATTCTCACAGTTCTATGTGGGAAGCCCATGTGCTTTAAGTGTATGCTGTGGAAGTGATCTGTCTGAATTTCATAAAGTCTGTTGTTAAGTGTATAGTAAGAATGCTTGGGATTCAATAGATGTTAACCAAGCCATAATAAAAATTGAAAATCAATATGCGAAGAGAAACACTGAATGTAAATCAAAAGCACACTGGGGGAAATGAGAGATGGTGGACAGGAATATGAGTGTTTTAGAATGGGGCCATATTTCTATGTTGGGGTGGGGAACCTTTTCAGTTTGAGGGCCACATTCCCTCATGACACACCTGAGAGGGGTGGGAAAAGCCGGAGACAAAAGTGGATGGGGCTCTTATTTTTCTACCGAAAGCTCCATTCCCAGCCACACACATGCCAGAGATTTCTAAAGGCCCTCATGCGCACGTATCTTTCCATTTTCCATCCAGGCAAGGAAGAAGCTTTATCACAATCCAAGGACACATTCCAGACAGACAAAAGCACTTGAGGAGAGCACCGAGCAAGGCTGGTGAGGGATAAGGCCAAGCTAGAGGAGTTCAGACCTCAAGGGAGCCCCAAGGGCCAGATAGATCTAGTGGGCCACATTTGGACCCTGGGCCTGAGTTCCCCCACCCGTGTTGTATGTGATAGAAATTTGAGGAGCGTTTCATTTCTGCAACTGTCATTTTTCAAGGACAAGAACATCTGCCCTTCAAGCATGGTTCAGTCTGCGCTGTTCTCCATTTGGCTCACATTCAAATATAGAAACCACTGCAGTAACTGGTTGGACCTGAAATGAGTCTATTTATTAGTGTTTATAGTAAGATGCCAAACGTGATACCAGGAAGTCTGTCTGTAGCTGTCATTTCTGTCACTTATGTAAGTATCAGGACGTGAGTCTGGAGCTGGTGCCAAATTGCTGAAGTGGACTGGAGGTTCAAACAGCACTGCTGTCAAAGACTGGGCCCATCTATTTCACCAAAATGTAGATTTCCACCAAAATTCAGCACCAAAGTATAATCCTGCCCAACTGGACACTGCTGCTTTTTTTAAAAAAGGCTTTAGAAACTCTTGATTTTATGTCAGAAGAATAGATTAAAGTGTGGAGATCTTCCTTTCTTCTAAAAAGCATTTAATGCAAGGAGTGGTGATCTTTACATGCTAGCAATTATTAATTGCCAACAGCAAGAGGTAGATAAATGTAGATTTGTAAAAAGAACTCTCATACACATCCGTTGGAATATCAAAATAAAAACCATACTATAGCAATGGGAGGAATTAAGTGTAGCACTATGGCGTTTGTTTTGTCAGAACAAGGTTTTCAGCTTGCCAGATGGAACAACACCCTTTCTCTTCCCGCTTTACACTGTTTTGAGACTTCTTCCAAATCGGGGACGAAACTAGGCTTTATTTCACCCAGGTCAAAGACCCAGTTTGGCACACCCCCACCCCTATATTTACACACACACACACACACACACACACACACACACACACACGGAGCCTCAGTGGGAGTCCTCTGGAGGCTTAACATAGGGCAAGAGAAAGACTACCCCCCTCCCCGTAGTTACAGCTCTGACTGAACTCACCTCCCCCCCAAAAAAAGCCAATGGGGGGGACAGTGAGGGAAGTCCTGTTGCACTAGCTGGAGTCCTTGTCTTTGCTTCCTCCAGTAGGACTTGTTACTTGAATCCCACACATCTCCCCCCCCCACACACCTTGATAATATGAACAACAGGATAGGCAAAGCATACATGTGTGCTAATTCACATTAGTGATTGTGGCAGTATAAACATTCCAGATTGCTTAATTCAGCAAAAAGCAGGAGCTTATGCTTGTGCCCTTGAAGGGATGAGAAAGTGGCTGCAGTATGTGAATTTATGAAATGATAACACACACTCTCTCTACTTGAACAGGAGGCCTCCTTGTTCTCTCTCTTGATCAGCCGCACACCTGTATAACAGCAGAGACCCTTTGCTTGGCTGAGCCTGCCTGCAGCGCCGCTTATCAGACCTTGCAAAACTGTTCCCAGTCTTTTCCCAAGAGCAGTTTCCTCCCTGACCAAGAAACCAGGAACAGATGCTTCGCGGCAGGAACATTTGTAAGAAACAGTTATTTTCAGGAATGCAAGTGTCACCGGCGCACACGAAAGTTGGAGCAGCTGTGCCTGCGCATCTACTGGACTGTTCATTTTGGTGAGATAGAAGCTTTGCTCACTCTTCATTTTGTATTATCACTGGTGGCGGGAGGATAAGAATTGTGTGCCCCACTCCAGAGCAATACCTGAATATCTGGGAGAAGACCCTTGGACCTGATTGCAAAAACAAAACAAAAATATTTGCACCAAGTCAAGACTAGCAATTGTCTGGCTGACTAGAAAGCGTCTCCCCAGGGTCTCAGTCTTCCTACATCTAGCCTTGTTTCTTGAAATTCTTTTTAACCAGAGATGCTGGGGGTTGATTTTTGGATCTTCTGCTATGGCTCCTCCCAAAGAATAGAAAGCTATTAGAAACCCATTGCTTTATTTTTGCTACCTTGAAATTTTATTTTCCACGATGGTTTACAAAAAGAATAAAAACATATATATTTGAATATTTACATTGACAATATTCTAAAATAGATGTCAAAATCAAAAAAGATCCCTCATAATTGTTTTTTAGACTGAGCAGGATATTAAGGTGTGGTTCTTCTCTTTCTGTTAATTAAAATCTTAAGCATTTCCTGCTTAGTTTTATGTGCCCCGGCCCCCGCATTAAGGAGCCAACTGGGAACATGTAGATAGACTTTTTTTCCACATGCAGCTGCCTGCAAGTGCTCTCTCACGCTGAAGGTGGAGGGCCTTCTCTGTTGTGGCCTCTCCTTTACGGCATAACAACATCATCAACAACAACAATTTATTATTTCTACCCTGCCCATCTGGTTGGGTTTCCCCAGCCAGTCTGGATGGCTTTCAACAGAACATTAAAAACAGAATAAAACTTCAAACATTAAAAACTTCCCTGAACAGGGCATGCTGTCCCTTGGGGCATTTTCCCTTTTTTGCCAATTATTTTTATTGGTTTTCCAAAGTTTTCCTTGCACCTACATTAATAAATGTTGGTACCAGGCAAATAGTTTTCAATTCACCCAGTTTTTTATGAAATTATTTTTAATGCTGTATCATTGTTTTTAATTTAGCTCTGAAAGAATTTTAATCTGTGCTAGATTGACATGTGTTTTAGCTTTGTATTGCTCTTGTGCTTTTATGTAAATGGATATGTTTAGAGTTGCATTCTGCTGCCTTGGTTACCTTTTTTTAAGAGTTCATATTTTGTGATTTTCTGTTTTATTCATTACACACATAACTTATAGTGTGACTCCTAAGTAAATAAATTTATTTTGCACAGATGACTTTCATTTAGAGGTGTCACCCTATGAAGATGCAGACAATGAAGACTCTTCAAAGACCAATTACAACAAACTGTCAACTAGGATTTCAGGTAGAACCTATACTAACATTTGGTTGTCTTTTCTTTTCCTCAGGACCTACATACTACAACTGAGTTTTTTTAGGGAGAAAGGAAATGTTTTATAAGCAATTTAAAGGTAGCGTCAAGCAGACTAATGCTAGGATGCCAGGGTAAACATATGGTCTAGAGGTGAGGGATATCAGCATAGACCAAAAATAAAACACAAACTCAAATCTGAAAGGCAGAAATAACTGCTATTATAATGTAACAGAAAGCAGAAAGTATAAGACTCTCAAAGATAAAGTAGTCCTGTGAGGTAAATTTTCCACAGAAAAAAAGTTTTAGTCTGAGAGGAATCTTCTGAGAGGTAACAGCAGTAGCAGCCAAAATAAAACTCACTGGGTATGTAGAAGGTATCACACCTTTTGATGTGTGTACACAGAGAATAGGAGTGCGCCACCCACCAAAACTTTGGCCTAGTATAAAATCTTCCCAAATGAGGTTCTGCATAAGGGTAGAACCCATCCAAGTGATTGCTTCCCCCAGCCTTCAAGTCTACTCTGATGCTGCACAGAGTATCTGGGTAGATTACCCAGGGCAGCAACACCAGTGTGCATGGTGCTTTTCAGAGCACAGAAGGACAAGTGCCTACTCCAAGGAGTCTATAATCTAAAGCTTCACACAGGGCAAACTATGAAGGAAAAGGAAGCAGGTGTAAATAAATGAATTTCTGAATTGCAAAGTGATATTGGAAATTGCTTCGACTACATTTTCTTCGTGTTTAATCCACATCTTCATGGAAATAATCTCTGGAACCCACTACATATTCTTGTCTTTCTGTGACTTTTGTTGGCTCCCATATAGCTATGGATAGGACAAATCCCTGCCTGCATGCCACAAACGTTTGCCACTTGAACCACAAGTGCATGCGTCTGCGCTCACTCTATGCCCAGACCTGCAGCACAGAGACCACCTGTGATCGGCGCAGATGCCACCGACACCTGAGACACTTCTTTGAGAGGATCAGCGCGGATTTCACCAAGAGCCTTCTCTTCTGCCCTTGTCAAGATGAGGTCTGTGGTGAGCGGCGCTGGAATACCATTGTCCCGGAGTGCTCTTTCCAGAGCAGCAGCAGCAGCAAGCCAAACTGCCTCGTCCTGTTGGACTCCTGTCTGAAGGACAATATCTGCAAGTAGGTCTGGCACCAAGGGCATTGGGGTGGCCGCCATAGTAAGCTATTAGTTGTATGAGGCACAAGTAACTGGATCCTCAGGCGGATTGTACACTTGATACAGTAAAAGAAGGAAATAAAACTATATGTTTCCATAATGCCTAACAATTTAGATAGTCCCAGTCTATACACATTTTAATTTTAAAATGCAATCTTATGTTTTTGAAACAGCAGATCAGGAAAAGCATCACCTAAATCAGGGATGGACAATTTCTACATACTTGAGAGCCACTTTATTCTCCAGACAGATGTCTGTGAGCCAGAGGTGGTCAGTTTCATAATAAAATTGGAGACCATCTAGTAAGAAGGACTTTGCTCTTAAGGAGAGCATATGCTCAATATGTATGTTTATAAAAGGTAAAGGATCCCTGGACAGTTAAGTTCAGTCAAAGGCAACTATGGGGTGTGCCGCTCATCTCGCTTCAGGCCGAGGGAGCCAGTGTTTGTCCACAGACAGCTTTCCAGGTCATGTGGCCAGCATGACTAAACCATTTACCTTCCTGCCACAGCGGTACCTATTTATCTACTTACAGTGGTGGGCTTTTGAATTGCTAGGTTGGCAGAAGTTGGGACAGAGCAACAGGAGCTCACCCCATTGTGTGGATTCGAACCACTGACCTTCCAATCAGCAAACTCAAGAGGCTCAGTAGTTTAGACCACAGCGCCACCCGGTCCCCTTGTACATTTGTATATTACATTAAACATGTGAGAGATGTAGGACTAATATGTCTGTTCTATAAAGTATTTTTGGTTAAGCCGCCAGTTGCCAGAAAACACTGCTTCAGGGGCCATGTAAGACATGAGCCATCAGTTGCCCATTCCTAATTTAGCTACAGTGGTACCTCAGGTTAAGAACTTAATTCGTTCTGGAGGTCTGTACTTAACCTGAAACTGTTCTTAACCTGAAGCGCCACTTTAGCTAATGGGGCCTCCGGCTGCCGCCACGCCGCCAGAGCACAATTTCTGTTCTCATCCTGAAGCAAAGTTCTTAACCTGAAGCACTATTTCTGGGTTAGTGGAGTCTGTAACCTGAAGCGTATGTAACCTGAGGTACCACTGTATTACTTTTAAGATGAAGATCTATGATGTTGCTTGGCTTTGCATAAAAAGTGACTTTGGTTTATAAACTACAGGACAAATGAATAAAGCAATCTCTGTGGTGGTAAAGAAAGCCCTCGTTCTGATAGTTGTTATCTTCCACCAGATCCCGGCTGGCAGACTTCCAAGAGCAATGCAAGCCTTCAGGCACATCTTCAGATGGCTGCTCTCCGCACAACCATGCTGCATGCCTGGAGGCTTACATGGGGATGGTTGGTATGTGCTGGGCCCAGAGGAATTCACTGGGAGCTTGATGAGGGTTATACCATTAGACATACATGGGTGTGTGTGTGTGCAATGTAAGGTCCTGCCTTCCCGGTCTATGGAACAGAGAGTGAGAAAGGAGCGTAAGCTTCTCTGAGCTGTAGGAAACTCCCTCTTCTGAAGACTTGGTCCATCTTCCTTCCCCTTATAGCTGAATACTATTCCACTTTCACGTTCACTCTGAAGTTGGAGGAGGAACATTAACCATCAGTTTCTTATGTTAGGTGGTTATTAGCCATGGTAACGAAATGGAGTATCCATGTCTAGAAGCACTACACCTCTGATTTTGATATACTGATGCCAGAAACAGGATTACTATCCCCTTCATGCCCTGCCTATGAAGCATTTGGCTGACCACAGCAACAGTGTGGTTATGCTTTAGTTAATTACAATTTTTAAAATTAGGTATATTTTTATACCTTTCCCTCCCGCCAATCTGGAGCACAGAGCGACTTCACATCAGAAATCCTTAGAAAGAGTTTGAGATTGGCAGGATGTTGAATTGAGCAGATTGAGATAGCACATTCTGGGGTTATGGAAAGCATGCTAGACTGGTGGGTCTGTATCTTTTGACTCATTGGTATTCCATATGGGAAAATTCTGACTCTTTGTTTTTTTCGGTCTTGAAATAGGTACACCTATGACCCCCAATTATGCCAGCAATTCCAGTACTGACGTCACACTGTGGTGCTCCTGCAAGGACAGTGGCAATCAGAAGGAGGACTGTGAGCAAGTCCTCAGCTCCTTTGCCAGCAACAGATGCCTCAGTAAGTAAATGGCCTTGGCCCAGTATACCTGAAGGAGCGTCTCCACCCCCATCGTTCTGCCTGGATGCTGAGGTCCAGCGCCGAGGGCCTTCTGGTGGTTCCCTCATTGCGAGAAGCAAAGCTACAGGGAACCAGGCAGAGGGCCTTCTCGGTAGTGGCGCCTGCCCTGTGGAACGCCCTCCCATCAGATGTCAAAGCGATAAATAACTACCTGACATTCAGAAGACATCTTAAGGCAGCCCTGTTCAGGGAAGTTTTTAATCTGTGATATTTTAGTGTATTTTTGGTTTCTATGGAAGCCGCCCAGAGTGGCTGGGGAAACCCAGCCAGATGGGCGGGGTACAAATAATAAATTATTATTATTATTATCATCATCAGTAAGTCATCCAAACATATGCCAGACATTTAGTGCATCTACCCCTATTAATTGTTATCCCCTTTTCATAATAATACTAGAAGTCAACTTTTCTCTGATTAATTTAATTTGGCAGCAGATTCAGGACAGGCAAAACAAAGTACTTCTCTATCCAGAGAATTCACTGCCACTGGATTTTATGCATATATTAAATTTAAATCCACCTTTTCATTGAAGGTGCTCAAGATAATGTGTTTTATAAAGGATCAGAGAAGTTCATAAAAGAAAGATCTGTCAACTTATTCGTTGTTTAGAAACATCCATAATATTAGAGGTTGTATGTCAGAAGTTGGCTACAAACAGAGACATCTTGTTCCGGGGTGGGAATCCTTTGGCCTTCCAGCTGTTGTTCCCATCATCCCTGAGGGCAAATTGGCTGGGTCTGATGGGAGATGGAGTCTAGCAATAGTTACCCCTTCCCATCTAGCTACTGGCCTCTTGCCTACATACAAATTTACCAGAGGCATCTAGTCAGCCTCTTTTGGAAACAAAGGTCCTTTATTCTGATCCTTTAGGGTACTTCTAGGGTTCTTGTTGCTCATCAAGCAAGGGATGGGAAACTTGAAGTCCTCCAAGTTATTATTGGGCTACAGCTCCTATATCTCCTGACTATTGACCATGTTGACTGGTCAAGTGTTGGAATCTAACAGCATCTGGAAGACCAGAGGCTCCCCACCCCTGTTAATTAATCACTCCGGCATTTACAAATTCATTTGTTCTAACTAGTCCAGTGGACTTTACATCAGCTCATTGATCCTGCTGCTTGAGCATAAAATCAGATATTGGCCCTAACTTTGTCCAAGACCTCCTCTCTGGCTATTATTGTCAACGCATCTCTTAAAATGTTTGGTCTTGCTAAGATTTAAATATTTTATGACTATAAAAGCTCACAGAGGACGTAAAACAGAACCAAAGCTTGCTTGTTAAACATTTAATGCCTCGGCTTCTTATCTGTTGATTATATTTATGGAAAAGTTTTTCATGCCCCACCCCCTTAAGATTTGGGCTCTTCTTTGACCAAACGTGCTGCTCCCCTTTGGAAGGAAGATAAGCCATGCCCCTGCAGACATTGGCTGGTCTGTGTTCCCTGTAGGCTCCCCTACAGCATGGAAACAGCAGCCCAGCTAAATCATGACACCTAAAGCACAGTGGCAAATTGCGGAGTAGACTTGCAGTGGGTTAATTGCCACATGCTTCGGCAATCAAAAATCAATTAAAAAAATTTGTTGATTCACTAAAATCAATCAAACTGTACACAAGGAGTTTGCAGTGTTTTCTTGCTCAAGAGCCATATCCCCTCGTAGGCAACTTTGGGGGGGGGCACACATGCCAATAAGTGGGTGGGGCCAGGGGCAAAAATGAGTGGATTAATAAAAGTGGCTCCTAACTTGGTTCAGCAGGCTGTATTCAAGCCATGCAAAAAGTCAGAGAATTCCATACATGACTACACAAACACTTCTCTCTGTCATTCAGGCAAGCAAGAGGCGATGGTGCAGTTCAAGGACATATTTGAGTCAGAGAAAAGCACTCAAGAGCACAGAGCAGGGCTGTTGAGAGTGTGGCCTGGGAAGGGGGCATGGCTTAGGGTGATTCATGGGGTTTGGGAGGGCCCCTGGAGGGCCACATTTGGCCCCTGGGTCTGATGTTCTCTCCCCCCGCAGTAGATGCATGCATAGCCAAAGCTGAGCAGAAAAGGTCTGCTGGCTCCCTCTCAGGCCATTTCCAGGCACCAATGCATGGCTGTCTTACAATAATTTATCCTGTTAGTTACACCTGGCGCTCAAAGACTCCGGGACCCAGAATGTGTAACCTGACTCTGTATACATGCATTCAGGTCCTCACACAATCTCCTGTGTGTTCTCTGCTTTACAGGAAGTGCAATCCAGTCTCAGATGATCTTAAACCAGAGGAATATGGAGGTTCAGGAGCAGCTGCAGTTCACACCTTCCCTGAATTTCCAGGGAGATGCCACCAGCACAGATGGCACAGTTTTCACTTCAGAAATGCGTTGGGTACGAACCGTTCCTTCTGTTTGACACAAAGCCAGCTTCTTCTGAATCCGTAGCAGGGATATGGGGAACCTGTGGCCCCACAGAAGTTGCTGGTCTCCAAGCTCCCATCCATCCAGTAATGAGGGACGATGCAGCTGCAGTCCAGCAACATCTGGAGGACCACAGGTTTCCCATTCCTGATCTGTAGCGTAAGTGGAATCAGGTATGTTGTTATGCGCCTGTAAAGCAAATGGTTGGCATAACAAGGTTGCTTTAGTTAAGTGTGTTCTATTGTGAGAGAAGGTTGAGCAAAGAAGCTGGCACCTTTGTTCCCAGGGATGTCCTCAGGTCTTCTGAGTAGAGCAGGGGACACCATGCAAGTGGAAATGGTGCTGGTGTGGAAAGGAGGGATTCAAATGAGATGTTGTGACGGACAGCAGATGTATCCAGTCATGAGTTCTCTCTCTCTCTCTCTGCCTTTCTAGGAAGCTGAGAAAAGTAAGATGCAGCCAGAGGTCCTCATGCAAGACGGAAGATCGTTTCCTAACTCTGTCTACTCTGGAGCTCATCTTTCTTCACTCACTTTGACCTTCACGCTGCTCCTTCTGTTACTTGGTCCGCCATAACATCATACATCTGGCATTGCTCCTGACTTGTAATTCCATGAGAAGGGAAACTGGACATTGTTTCATGCCAAAGAGGAAGCACTGACCACCGCAAGCCTCTTCCCAGTGCTCACCCCCTTCTGCCTAGAACTCTGCCACTTTCACTCGCTGTTCTATGCAATGTTGGCCTGCCTGTGAAAGGAGCAGGGGTGCTGGTTCTCTTTCCAGTGCCCACAAGGAAAAGAAAGCAGGCAGCTTGGAGATTCTAGGGACCTATTGCCTTCCAATATTTTTTATTTTAAGAGGAAGGCACCCATTGCCTCTAGACTAGCAAATGAAATGCTATTTCTGGCTTCAGGCTTCTGCCCCCAAATCTGGATTCTCTACTTTTTGGTGGTGTTCAGGGCCATGTGTGTACGCATGTCCATTTCTTTAGACATACAAAACAAAACTTGACAGTGATGCTAAATTGTATCCTCTGCACTTAACCCTTTCTGCCCCTTTGTTGTGACTCATGAGACATTTAACACCTCAGAGCTAGGCTGGGCTTCTGTATTCATCCCAGTAACTTTCCTGTCTGGTATTATATGAGCCTTCTAGGCTTTCATAGGAATTTGCATGCAGGCTTACTAAGATTTTACCCACCAGAGTTTCCTCGGAGCACTGAAGTCTCTCCCTTGAGCTGCAGAGCAAATATTTTTTTCCATATGTGGCTATCAAGCATCCCTCCACATGTGTTTCTGTACATTCTGTAGCACCAGACATTTATCCATAATGTAATAATTCCAGATGTAAAGATTTGTGTGGTGTAAACTGCTGTTCATTTGTGCTGCAGTGGAATGTTGTCCATTTCTAGGCACACATTAATAATTCACACCCCCATTGTGTCACCACTTCCTTGTTGGCTGGCTTAAATTTTTGGAAGAGGTAGCAAGCTAACTGCTACAACCTCCCTGTGTTGCTGTTTGGTGGCTGTGAAAGATGCAGTCAGTATTGCATCTTGTTTCTCTCCTACTCCCCAAGAAAAATAGACAATGTTGTGGTTGCCAAAGTTTCCTGCCCTATATTTGGGAGTGGGTGGGGAACAAGGGCACAATCCATCTTTCTGTGAATGTTCTACCACATCAACCAGTGACGACAATGCCTCTGTGAATTTCATGTTTTTCTCATCCAGGTATAAGTTACTTATTTGTGCCCAGTGCAGGGGTCTCTGTACTACCCACCAGCATAGGCTTTGTTTCTGTGTACATTTACTGGTAGACTTTGTCTCAAACATTGAGGTATCATTTGGAAAGGCCTGCCAATCCATTCTGCAGTAGTAATGGTGTTTATTATTATTCCAGCTCTTTACTGAAGGCAAAAAAGGATTTGCTTGTACAGTGGTACCTTTGGTTGCGAACAGGATCCATTCCGGAGGCCCGTTTGCAACCTGAAAAGAACACAACCCGCATCTGTGCACACGCGGTTCGCGATTTGCTGCTTCTGCACATGCGCGTGACGTCATTTTGCGCGTCTGTGCATGCGTGCGCGGGGAAACCCATAAGTAACCCTTTCTGGTACTTCCGGGTCGCCGCGGGACGCAACCTGAAAACGCGCAACCTGAAGCAAATGTAACATGAGGTATGACTAGCCTTTTTAAAATGGTTGTAGCTGGTTCTAGCTGTACAAATAACTTTGAAAGCATGTCTTCTGAAAAACAAGGCAAGGAATGTGAAAGGGTTACAATAAAAGCTTATTGGTTTTTTTAAAAAAAGAAAAGGAAAAAACCAAATAAATACTGGGTTTGGCAGTGTAATACTGGCACAGAATATGTATTGGATCCAGGCACCTGAAGTGTTGTGGGAACCCAGACCTTGGAACAGGCTTAGTATCCATATAAGCTGAAAGCTTTCGCAACAGTGCAAATGTTTTTACGACATTCCTTAGGGTAAGCAAGTCCTGAGTGGAAAATCATGGGAAGTCTTAAACTTCATTTGTAAATGCTTTCTCATAAGCCAGTTTGCATTTCACAACACTGTTCTCCATTCTAGTTCAGTTGCCAAATCAGGCTTACTTATACAACATAGCAAGTTACAAAAATAAAGTTCAGCAATTTTATCCAGCTAAGAAGCATACTTATTGTAAGATTTCAAGTCCACAACCCAGTCCGCAATAGGTCCAGTACCCATGTGCAGTGGGATTGGTCCCAGTAGAGCAGGGGTCACCAACCTTTTTAGGCCAGGGCATACTTGTGAAATTTTGAAAAACTGCTGTGAGCACCAGTCATAAAATGGCTCCAGAGGTGTTCAAATTACACAAAATGGCTACCTTGGGGCATGGCAGAATATATAATGGCTGCCACATCTAAAAGAACAGAAAAAGAGTCAGGGCCACAAAATGGTGTGGGAGTGGCCCACAACAGTGCACACAGCCCTGCCATCAATGGGGGGGAAAACCTCAGCCTCTTATGCATTCAAAGAGAGAAGCTCTTTGCACCTTCTCTCTGTTCAGAATATAAGGGAGGGTGTCCAGTCCTGGCATCCATGGAAATGTGGGCATGTTTTTAGACTGGGGGGCTCAGTGCAAGCAGCAATTGAGCAAAATTGTGCACTGGATTTTTAAGGGGATTATTTACTGAGACCTTCCATGGGAACCATAGGAGGTACTTGCAGGCATGCTTGCAACCCTTGCTTGAGCTTTGTTTTCTTGCTCTCCCTGGTTAGAGTAAGTGGGTGCCTTCTTAGGTCCACGTACCTGTCTCACCATCCTCTTTCAGCCCCGCTCCCCCCGTCACTTCACTATAGATTACTTGTGCTCCACAACATAAAATACTTGCTCTGTGGAGGGAGGGAGGCTATATTGTGGTAGAGAAGTGTGGTCCCTTTCTCCTCCTACATGGGCAAGTGGAGGAAGGGGGAAAACTGCTTGCTGGATCTGCAGTGGACTGGATCACGCCCCAACTGCTTTTATTTCTAGTACATTCCACTGAAATTTCATTTTCCGTATCTAGCTGAAGTGACACAGTATTGAGTCTCTGTTGACTTTTCAATGTTGTGACGTTATTTCCTGCTACTTAACATAGTAACAATGGTAATTTGTCTCTATTGAATACACCAGCAACTCTCATGCCTTTGTTAAAGCTTCAGGGCAATAGAAATCTCTAAAATGTTATCCGTTTTCAAAATACAATTTAGGTCTCTTGGCAAACAGAGGAAGCAGGAGCATTGAGAGCTGCTGTAATGTACATTGCAATATCTTACAAATGTGGTTCAGACTATAATATCCAAAATAAAGTTTATCTTACAACTCTGGGAGTTCCTTTCCTTTACGTTCAGCAAAAAAATGCACAAAATGTCAGTTCTATCTAGTGACGGCACAGTGCAGGCAGCTCTCACACAAGAGGTTTGAAAATGGAACCAAACCAGAGAGATATGTCTAGTCTCTCCTGGCAACCTATGGTGTTAGAATTCAATTGTGTTTATATAACTTGACACAGGAAGCATTGATCCTCAAGCCTCAACTTCTCTATGTGTTGACATTCATCTGCCTCGAGAGACAATGGAGTGTGCCTCCAGGGGTGAAGTCAAACTGCTGTGCTAGCAGCACCAGTAACCTCCCCAGGGTGCAAGTCGTGGTGGTGTGTATGGAGGTCCTGGGCTTCCCAGACAACGACCCCCTCTTGGCTTCACAGACGTAGTCCAAAGACAAGCAGAGCAATATGTTCAGCACCAGCTTGGCTGCAGGAGTTGCCAGAAGGAGGCATGCAAGATGCCATCCAGCCCTTTTAGGGACTCCACTCCAGATTTGTGTAGGGTTTACGCCTTAGCCTTTTCTTCTGAAGATAGCCCGCAAGGCAGCAAAGGTTTAGGATAAGAGTTTTCCTTCTAGACTGGCTACCTTCTCAGGTTGACAAGCTCCATCTGCCCCTCACTTCCCTCTACAGCACATGCAGAAACTGCCCTGGTGGTGCAGGAGAGGGACCAGGCACTCATTTGCTCAAGGCCATGCTGTGAAAATACAATTTCTTGTGATGCAAGATTTTGGCGATAACCTTTATCTATAAAGCTTCCATCACACTTGCCAACAAAGACCAGTCTAAGAACTTGGTGAAGAAATAGGTTCATCAGTGTGCCAACTTTGTTAAACAGATACTATTCCATAGGTTCGCTATTCCTCTGGAGATGGGGAAAGGTTAGGTCGGTTGTTTCATCATAGCCTTGGGAGAGTTTATAGTTGATTCGGCATGTGTTCCTGTTGAAGCCCTGGTTGATCTGTGGAAAAAATGAGATAAACCAGATAATGGATGCGATCTCTTCTAAGTACACACCCTTGAATGGCTTTCTGGTACCCTAGGGAACTTGGAGTAATAGCAGCAGGGATAATTAGTAGAATGTAAGTGGAGAAAGACACATTCTAAATGTGATCAAACACAGGCTAGATCTCACTTTAGATCATAATTGGTGGTGATAGTTGCAAAGAAAGAAGTCTCCCCACCACTATTGCATCCACACACTGCAGTCCAGTGGAACTGTTTAGGTAGCAAAGGGTCTGTAGAGTGTTAGTCCCCAGTGTGAACACCAACAGGTTACAGATAGTTCATTGTGACTTATTTGCTAAGCACTTAGTGGAACATAGAACTTGACATTCATTCCAAACTGCACCTGACATGCATCTTTAACATGCAGGTTTTCTGTGTTGTTTTTTAAAAGGCAAATTGCATTGACTGGAGAGGGGAATCTGCTAATTAACCTCTTCCTCCCTTGCTAAAGTCTTAACCACTGCTGGTGGTTAAGTTCCAGATGTTTCTGGGTGACATGAGGTAGCAGATTGCCCTGGTAGATGACCTACATCAGGAGAAAGTGTGATGTTGATTCTTCTGAACCTCTCAGCAACTTTCAGTACCATCAGTCCTAGTATTTGGGACAATTTGGACTGGGAATTAGATATACTGTACAGTGGTACCTCGGGTTAAGTACTTAATTCGTTCAGGAGGTCTGTTCTTAACCTGAAGCTGTTCTTAACCTGAAGCACCACTTTAGCTAATGGGGCCTCCTGCTGCTGCCGTGCCGCCGCCGCACAATTTCTGTTCTTATCCTGAAGCAAAGTTCTTAACCTGAAGCACTATTTCTAGGTTAGCGGAGTGTGTAACCTGAAGCATATGTAACATGAAGTGTATGTAACCCGAGGTACCACTGTACTATGCTTCTGTTGTTCCACTCCTGTATAAAACACAGGTCTCATAAAGTGGAGGTGGAGGACTTTGGCTTTGTGCAGTGGCATCTGTGGCTATGGAGCTAGGTGTTGTTGACATATCAATGACACCCAGCTCTGCTTTTCTTATAATTTAGATGTAGCAGTGGATGTCCTGAACAGATGCCTTCACTTGAAACAATAGGTTGGCTAACAAGCTAAACCCAGACAAGATGGAAATAGTGCTGATGAGTAGAGCTTGGCAAATGCTATTTAAGTCAACAGCGAGTGATAATGGCTTTGTGTGACAAATGGCATCTGTGGCACATAGTCCCATTCTTCAACTGCTTTGCCAGCTGCACCTCATCTTCGAGAGAGCCTTCGCACAACTTTCCATACTTTGATAACACGCAAGAATTATTGCTGTGGTGTTTGCACATGGACTTCCCTTTGAAGAACATTTGGAAACTTTGGTAGGCTCAGATTCCAGTGACCAGGCTGCTAACAGGGATCTACTAACAGGGATCTACTACACTGCACCCATTTTACGGGTGCTAAAATATATTCGCTGGCTCTTAGCTTGTGTCCAGGTGTGATTCAAAGGGTTGGTTTTGTAACTTGTAAAGTCCTGAACAGCTGGGGACCAGGGGGGGCTACAAGAGGGCTGCGGTCAGAGTCCCCACAGTTGCCTGGCACAAACATTCTATATCCTTCAGGCGCCAGATTAAAACTGTCTTATTTGCCCATGCATTTAGCGGATGATTGCTTATTGCTTACTTATTACTCCCTTTTGTGCTTCCCTTATCTGCTTTTTCTTTTCAGTGATTGATTTTTTTATTGTTTGTTTTTATTACTTGATAAGCTGCCTTGGTTGCTTGAAAAGCTTCAATGCAGAATGCAAATGCTTTAATGAAAGAAATTAGATTCTCTAAAATTGTTCTTAATAATCCAAAGACAATACAAGGCAGCAAGCAACCAAAGTTCACTAAGCCCCCACCCCCAACACTCCAAGTGTCCTTATTTTCCAGGGACAGTCACGGATTTACAGAAACCGTCCCAGTTTCTTATTTGATCTCAGAATGCCCTACTTTTCCTTAGGATGTCCCTATTTTCATCAGAGAAATGTTGGAGGGTGTGGAGTTATGCGACCCCCAAGCCAAGGAGACAAGTAACTATAAAGCTTTGTAAAGACATCTGAATGCAACCCTGTAGAGGGAAGTTTTTATGTTAAAACATTAGTTTTATTACGTTTTTATATATGCTGGAACCCACCCAGTATCTGGGCAACCCAGTCAGATGGGCAGGGTGTTGTTGTTGTTATGTCACTCAATGCTTTTGGTTGTGCATCCAATTGATCCAATATGCTTTTAAATGTACTTTTTAAAAAGTATACTTGCTTTGGAGTGCTTTATAAATCAATACTTAATTGCTCAACTTATTAATAAGAATTAATACTTCGCTTAATTTGTTCATCATTGTATGACACCTTGTGAAGACTTTATGAGGATATAAATACATCAAATTAATAAAATACAATTAGATACAGGCTCGGACACAAACTTAGCTATAATCTAATATAAGCATGTTCACAATTACATGTTTCATGATACAAGTGCACTCTCTAATGAGCCCAGATTGGAAGCAGCTCCCTGTCTAGTTTATGCCGAGCAAGGAGAATTCTTATGAAAACAGAAATGAAAGCAGAAATTGCCAGTGTTCATTTATTCATCTCATGTCCAGTGAATATGATTGGCATTGACTGTTGATGGTGTCACTCTGCAAACGATCTGCATTGCATTTCCTTTGCATTGAAATGAATGGGGTGGAATAATGTAATGGCAACATAACTTATGTAAGTTATAAGATTTCATCGCAGTGAGAGGTGTAACATAGTTTTCGACAGAAGACAAACTGCAGCAGAACGGAAACACTGCTGCGTGTGACAAATACAGGGAAGAAAGGAAAACCATGCCTCCTTACATCCCTAATGCTGAGCGGTGCATGATGGTATCTGGCTACATGATGTGTCACATGGTCATTTAGAAATATTTTGGCTTTCTTTTCAAATAGGTCAGGTAATGGTCATTATGTAGCAGGGCAGATGGCCGATTAATTTTTTTTAAAATCTCTTCCGGAAGCTACTTACAAGCAGATTGTTCTATAATTGGTTTGCTTTTTAATGCCCCTTTATTATTCATTATTGATAACTATCAGCAAAAACTACCAGAGACGATCCTTTGGGCTCCGTAGGTGAACTGTTGATCCATAAACAATTAAGGAGTTATCTGCTGACCCACCAAAAGAGTCCTATTATGGAATGTGGAAGTTCTCAATTATTTAAACCTAAGAGCGCCCACGCACTCTGCAGTAGCTTTCATAAGGGACTAAACCTATTTTTTTAGTCAAACACCAACCTGCAGTTTTCTACTATTTCCCAATAATTTGTTTCAAGTGAGTTTGAGGCAGGCCTCTGCAGATATGGATGGAGAGCTGCCAGGTGCAGCCTTGGCTCTCCCCTGGCCCCCAGCTGTGTGTCCTAACTGGGTCCTCCTGAGACAGAGGTGACGACCCCACTAATAACTTTTTCAGAGATGTGGAGGTAATATTGAAGAGGTGGTCTCCACATCCGTAATTTATTCTGTGCAGCTTTATGAAACCGACACGATATAACATTCTGTAAGGACCTTACAGAGATGCAGATGGACTAACATATGGTTACTGTTGCTTTGCAGTTATTTTCAGGGAAGTAGTCCCATAGTTTGACAGCAGGAGCAATGAATCAGGCCTTTCTTTTGGGTGCTGTGGTTGAACTTTTACACCGGTAAAGGAGAGTCTGTTTTAGTGACCAGTTGGTTGGGATACTAATGGAGATGGTCCTCCAGAATGCCTTTTCCTGTTTGGGCCTTAGGGTCAAGGAAGGTTACTCTGTGCCATGCTTTCTCTCTCCAGTGCCCACAAGCAAACAGTCCTTCATCTTTTCCATTTGCAGCTGATCTCTTCCATTATCCACAGACCGGGAGGAGATGATCAGTAATTGTTAAGTGCTTGAATCAGAGACTAATAGCTGGCTGCTAATTTGCCCTGTAATGCAAGTCTGAATTCCTGGTAAACAAACTGGCTGCTTTTCACACACAGGGATGGTTGCCAAGAACCTAATATTAGAACTCTGGAGTGAAGGCTTTTAGAGCAATTCCATCCACTCAAAAGATGTTTAATGACATTAAATTGTGTACTAAATAATTAGAAGATGAAGGCTCACTTGGAGTCAATGAGTTATTGTCTGATTAAGGTGGAAAGGGGTTTCTGTCCTACTTTTTAAACAGTTGTACTAAAATGGTGTACCTGATAAATGATAAAGATAACTAGGCCTTTACCTGTGGGCAAAAGAATTGGCGCAAGATGACGTTATCCATCAAAGTCTAAACAAGATAATTCCTGGCTTCGGCCTTCTTCCAAGTGGCTTTTTAAAAGCATACCGTTGGTAAAAGGTGATATAATAAAAGTCAGATGTGGTTCAAAATTTTTATAGTAAGCATCTGCTGGCAGGAATTTATGACTTAGCAAAAGGGGCTTTGGGTGGGAAGATGCGCCGATTGCTTCTGCCTTGAGGAAAGTAGAAGCTCCATACCACAGAAAAACACAGTGTCAAGTTCAGAGGCTGTGTGCGAGCAGGAAACAGGAAAGCCAACGATACTCAGTTTGAAGCACATGCAGAGATTGATAAACTAAGGGATGTTATATTGATTTTTGCAACTGAATCAAAGTTAATTAGTAAGTTAACCTTCAGCGGCGTTGTGCGTTGGCTACATCCCATCAATATAAACAGAGTCCAGAAAAGTGCAGCCGTGGCTCAGATGATCAGTGCAGAGGGAACTGGGTCTCCTGCCCTATCCTTTGTGATGGTTTTACCCTTTGCTGGTTCTGTACTTGTAGCAGCTACATAGCATGCAGAAATCTAGCATGTCATGCATTCCCTGGGCTCGTCTGACAAATCAGTAGGTATCTGTAATCAAAATGAAAGTTAGCAAGTTTTTTGGCAATGCTTTCCATTCCAGTGTATTACAGTATTTTAATATTTTTTTGGAAGCCGCCCAGAGTGGCTGGGGAAGCCCAGCCAGATGGGCGGGGTATAAATATTATTATTATTATTATTATTATTATTATTATTATTATTAGTTTTATCACAGTGTTCCTGTACAAAGCTCTGGTTTTGCAGTGGCGGTTGGGTTTTGTCTGCATTGGTAAATCCCGCCCCCTGCATTTCAACCTCGAATTGTGGTGATATATGGGGTTTGCCATATAACAGGAGGCAAAGCAGGGAGAAGACAAATGGATCACATCTCAGTAGTGATGAGAAAAGCATTTTTGGAATTGATTAAATAATTTGGTCAGGTAGCAGGTTTTAAGTTGAACAAGATGAAAACTAAGGTTTTAGAGAAAAACCTAACTGTGATTGAGAGAGATAAGTTTCAGAAGGAGACAGGATTAACACTGGTTAAGAAAGTGAAATATTTAGGGGTTAACATGACTGCTAAGAATGTGAATCTATTTAAGGATAACTATGAAAAATGTTGGATTTTTCCAACATTTTTGACTTAGAAATATGGTCAAATCTGAAGTTATCACTGTTAGGCCGAATTGCTGTGATAAAAATGAACGTATTGCCAAGGATGCTGTTTTTGTTTCAAACATTGCAAATCTTGGACAAAATGGACTGTTTCAAGAAGTGGCAGAGAGATATCTCCAGATTTGTCTGGCAGGGCAAGAAGCCTCAAATAAAATTTAAGATATTAACTGATGCTAAAGAAAGAGGTGGATTTGCCCTGCCAGACCTTAAACTTTATTATGAATCAGCCGCTTTTTGCTGGCTGAGAGAATGGCTGCTTCTTGAAAATACTGATGTGTTGGACTTAGAAGGTTTCAACAATGTATTTGGTTGGCATGCATATTTGTGGTACGACAAGGTTAAAGCACATAAAGCGTTTAAAAACCATATTGTCAGAAAAGCACTGTTTAATGTCTGGATAAGATATAAGGACTTGTTAGAAAATAAAACCCCAAGATGGTTGTCACCAATGGAAGCGAAGGCTCAGAAAAAACTCAATATGGAGGCCAAATGGCCGAAATATTGGGAAATTCTGGAACAAGAGGGAGACAGAATAAAACTGCAGAGCTTTGAAAAATTAAAAAATAGAGTGCGAGACTGGCTCCATTACTACCAAATAATGGAGGCATATAATTTGGACAAAAAACTTGGCTTCCAGGTGGAAAAATCAAAATTGGAAACAGAATTGTTAGATCCCAAAATTACGGTAAGAATTTGTCAAGAATGTATAACTTGCTGTTGAAATGCAACACTCAGGATGAAACGGTGAAATCTGCTATGATTAAATGGGCACAAGATGTTGGACACAACATTATGACGGCTGACTGGGAACAGTTATGGACCACAGGTATGAAGTTTACGGCATGTAATGCCTTAAGAGAGAATTTAATGAAAATGATTTACAGGTGGTACATGACACCAGTCAAGCTCGCAAAAATTTATAACTTACCTGACAATAAATGTTGGAAATGTAATGAGACTGAAGGTACATTCTTTCACCTTTGGTGGACGTGCCCAAGGATTAAGACATTCTGGGAGATGATTTATAACGAAATGAAAAAGGTATTTAAATATACCTTCCTGAAGAAACCAGAGGCCTTTCTCCTGGGCATGGTCGGCGAATTGGTGCCAAAGAAGGATAGAACTTTCTTTATGTAAGCTACAACAGCAGCAAGAATACTCATCACAAAGTATTGGAAGACACAAGATTTACCCACCCGGGAAGAATGGCAGATGAAGTTGATGGACTACATGGAACTGGCGGAAATGACTGGCAGAATCAGAGACCAAGGAGAAGAGTCGGTGGAAGAAGATTGGAAAAAATTTAAAGACTATTTACAGAAACACTGTAAAATTAATGAATGTTAGAAGGATGCTGGAATGAAGTTATATGGCTTTAGCAGAAATGTTATAAAGAATTAAGTAAAAATAGATTGTTAATGGACTAAAGGGAAAAATAAGGTTAGATTGTGTTAAGATAAATTATAGGACAAAAACTGAGGAAGATGGAAAGGATTTGCTGAAATAGCTAACTGAACTGGAATACAAAAAAGGGAGGTGTGAGGAGGTCGCTGAAACAAGTAAATGAAAGATAAGATATGGAAATATTGGATGTGTTTTTAATTGTTTCTGTTTTTGTTTTTGTTTTGTTAAGATAAGTAGTGTTTTTGTTTTTCTTGTATTGTATTGTATTGTTCTGTTTTGTTTAACTCTTTTTTTTCTTTTTTGTAACCTTTAAACTCTTAATAAATATTATATTTTTTTTTTAAAAAAGAGAAAAGCATTTTTGATGGTATGATGCTAAACATCTGAGATGTCTGGCAGTTGTACCTTATCTGTGGCTACTATTGTGCAGCAAATACCACACTGTGTGCTGTGGGAACCAGGTTCAATATCCCCCTTCCCTTTCTTTTTTGAGGGGCAGCGATGCTTACCAAAATGTTGCACTGTAACAAAGATTACCTTGAAAATTTGGGTTCCAATGGTTTGAAAACAAAACTCAGTGTTCTTTAACCTTATTTGATGGTCTACCTATGTTATCAATTTTAAAACAGTTGAATTTCTTAAGTAAAGCTTTTATCCATATCCATAACACTCCAAGGGTAAATTTTGTTGTCGTTGATTTCCAACTTTCCACTAGTCACATTGTAGATGATGGGCAGCAAAACAATAATTCCAAATAGTGCAATATGGTTCACTTCTGGATAAATCCTTTGTTTTCTCCAGAATTTCTTTCCAATAAACAGTAACTGGATATTGCCAAAATATATAAAAATAGCTGCTCCAAACTCGGTTTCCTCCAAAAGCACCTGGATCTGGCCCATGATCTTGCCCAAGAAGGGGTGATTGACAGATGGCCAGAAATTTTTTGGCCAGAAGTTTTTCCAAATACAGGGAGGGTTTCTTGAAGAGTGGTTTTATCACTGCCTCCTTCAAGCAGGCATGAACCACACCCTCTCACAATGAGGCATTAATCACCTCCCTGGCCCCCTCACTCTTAGTTTTATCAACCTCAGCCAAGAGGGGGAAGTAGTTGCCCTGATACAAGCAACTTGTCCACATCCTTGAGCCTTACTAACTGAAACTTATCCAACACAACAGGGCTAGACAGTGCTCTGGACACCTTCACATATATATGCCATTTACAGATAACATATAATGTAAACAAAGCTTAACAAATAAGTTAACACGCTGCTCTATTAAGCTATAGACAATAGTTCTTGCCAAACGTCATCTATTAATGTTCCAGTATTCAGCAAAAGGTCACCCTTGATCACACAGGGCAAATGCAGTTTGCTTTGTATTTTCCCAGGCACATTTATAATGGTCCAATTTATTCATTAGCATGGCTTGCCAGATCTTGCATAACTCCTCTTCTGTTGTAGGCAACAAGTCTTTCTTCCTCTCTAATATGGTGCCAGAAAGATTTGTGCTTAACTATTTGCAGATTAAAAAAAAGAAAAAGGAGTCAGTCCATTGGTTTTGATGGGTTTCCTACAAGGTTTGCGGGGGGTGTACTTTCTCATGAACAACCTTTTGAAGGTTGCATGACAGTGGTGGATGGGGCCAGAGTTTAAAGTGGGTGGGATATGTGAGATTTTTACCCGTTGAGATTGGTAGGGCAGAAGGTAAGGAGACCAACACAGCTTCAACTTAGAAAAAGAATAATCAAACAGCAGAGGGAACAGTTCTAGCCCAGCCTAGTTTACTGGAGGGTTCTTGTTTTTTTGATGGAAGGAAGTATTCAAAAAGCATCCAGGAAGTGAAGCAGCAGTCCATTCTACCACCTTAGAGGTGATACCGTATCACATTGTTCTACTGCATGTGTAGCTAGGGATGGGGGAGAACTTTGGATACGTCTGCATTTAAAGGTAAACCTATCTAATCCACACTTTCCAATACAATATGTGAACTGAAACACAGCCATCCTTCAAAACTGGCTTATCTCTGGATTTTGCAAGGGAGTTCTCCAGCCAAGAAATATGCAAAAGAAATGAATATACTGGGGTGAAATCTGCCTACAAATGCGTATATTGGCAAAAGTGACATACAAAAAAGTGTTGTATTAGGAAAATTGCTATGCAAAAGTGGGCACATTGGGTGCAAACGGTGTACAAAAATGCAATATATTAGGAGAGATCTGCACTAAAATTCTGAAGCCTCTAAAAAAAAGCAGATTGTTGTGGAAATGTGAAGTGAATTTAAGATCAGAAAAATGAGATACCGAAATTTGCCCATCCCTACTCACTGAGGGCTCGTCCACACTTCTGCTTGGCCCTTGCCTAGAAAGCATAGGCCCAAGCGGTTTTCCACTTGCCCTGCTGCTTTCTCAGGGAAAACCCGCTCTTTAGTGCTAAATCGGTGTAAGCAGCAAGCGGAAGTCTCAATGAGCTCTAATATGACTAAGCAGAGCCACTCGCTGAAGAAATGGGCCGCAATCTGACACACAATTGTCACAGTTGCTTCAATCCCACTGATATTAATTGGGGTTTAAAAACATGACCAGTTCTCCCAGACTGTGGCTTTGCAACATAAAGGTAAAGGTAAAGGGACCCCTGACCATTAGGTCCAGTCGTGGCCGACTCTGGGGTTGCAGCGCTCATCTCGCTTTATTGGCCTAGGGAGCCGGCATACAGCTTCCAGGTCATGTGGCCAGCATGACTAAGCCGCTTCTGGCGAACCAGAGCAGCGCACGGAAACGCCGTTTACCTTCCCGCCGGAGCAGTACCTATTTATCTACTTGCACTTGACGTGCTTTCGAACTGCTAGGTTGGCAGGAGCAGAGACCGAGCAACAGGAGCTCACCCCGTTGTGGGGATTTGAACCACCAACCTTCTGATCGGCAAGTCCTAGGCTCTGTGGTTTAACCCACAGCGCCACCCGCGTCCTACTTACCTATAAATAAGAGTTCTTTCTCTGCGTGAACATGACTGATGAATTATGAAGTGTGAGGGGGTGTTTCCTTTGCCTAATTGTGGAAGAATGTTTTTTTCTGCATTATGGAACCAAACTCCAGCTGCTCTGTGTCCTTCCCCTGCTTCTCATTGAACACCCCCACAGCATTCCACTACAGGCCAGCAGATGTGAACTAAGGGTGGGTTTATGGGCTTAAGACTTTCCCTGAATTCTAAATGGCTGAGATAACAGTTTTATTTTGCAGCCTCCCAGACTAGCAGCCAGCAAAAGCCAGAGACCAAGGGATTCTGAAATAATCTTTTGATTAGCTGAAGTCAATTTTGCTAAGTGCTAGTGGCTCTGAGAAACTGGTTCTGTCAGAGATCCCTAGGGATCCATTATGTATTCAAGGCAATAAAGGAAGAATTGCTTGAGGGTTTTTTCCCCCTCCTTTTTTCAGAAATAGAGAATTATGGAGGTTATTTTTCCCAGACTACAGCTCTTTGGGTTTAAATCTTTGTATCTTTGGGGAAAGTGTTTGCTTCAAATGAGAGCAGTTAAGTACCTCCGTTTCCTAATGTAAGGTTTAGCAGAGACATCTGAGGAGGTTAAAGCTCTCGCATCTTATTTCTGAGGCAGAAATTCTCATGTGCCTCTACCCCAAACATTTTGATTCCCTGGGTATTATAATCACTTCCCCACACCCCTGTCCAAGCAGGTGTTTATTTGCAACAGTGGTCTGTTACCGCAGTGTTCTTCGATCTGGTAATCCCCAAATGTTGCTGGACTACAACTCTCATCATCCCCAGCCAGTGGTAAAGGATAATAGGTGTTGTAGTCCAACAACATCTGAGGACCCAAGGTTGAAACGCACTGTTCTACTGTTTGTCTTGACCTTCATGCTAGTTACTTTTGCCCACAGCCCACCATCCCTGTCATCCCTGCCCATCCTTTATGTGCTGGTTTCCTGCCAAAAACGTTCCTTAACAGTAACCAAAATATCTACACCTGTTAGGATGAACTGAGTAGACATGCAGCATAGTCCATACTACACAAGGGACCTGAAGTTTGAAGTTGGCTGTTTCACAACAATATACAGAATTTTCTCCTCTTAGTCCCCCTCTAGCCCTTTGTCCCTCTGGTTTCCAAGCTTCCCCAGTTCTTAGGTTTTTGAATCCCCTTCCTCTTCCCACTTATAAATACACCTTGGTATGTTCATCTCAGGCTGTGTGTGCACCATATGTTTAAAGCACATACCCCACTCAAAAGGAGTCCTGGAAACTGAAGGGTACTGGGAATTGTAGCTCTGTGATGGGTAAATTACATTTCCCATTATTCTTGTCTTGGGGGGGGGAGAATGTGTTTTAAAGATGTGTGTATGCAGCCTCAGCCTAAAGTCCTCCTTCCCCCAATTTCCCTTCATCTGTTCCCATTTAGCTCAGCTCTGAGCCTCTATCCCACAAGCCCTTCTGAGTTGATTCCCTGCCTTGCCAATGTTCCTTCTGCCACCTGGTCTTTTGGGCCATTTATCCTTTAGTTGCCACGCCTCTTGAAATCTCTTTCCACAAACGTTCACAGCCCTCTGTGCTTTCCTCATCCACCCAGACGGCCCTGGATCTTTCTGCCTCTGTTCTTGCTTGCTGCTATAACACAAAATATCTCTTCTGCCTACATGTCCAATTCCATTTCCCTCGCAGAAGATGTACCGTTTGTCATCCTTTTCTCTGCGACTGACCCTTTTCTCTGTCGTAGTTAAATTTAGTGACCAGTCAGTCTATGACATCAGAGCAACTCAACCAATGACACAGGAGGGGTGCTCACAGAAGGACATTGAGCTTCTCTCAGTTATTTAGATGCATGTATGCTATAGTAATTATGAGAAATTGTTCTGACAGCTACTGCTAATCTTATGGCCAAGTAAGTACTTTTGCTAAGTGACTAAATGTCAACTTCATTTCCCATTAATCAATAACATTTACCATGCTCCAGGTGTAAATATCAAAAGCAAGCTTCAAGTTGTAACATAATCATTAGGCATTAATTGGTACATTTCAAGAACCACCAGAACTATTCAATAAATGACCCAAGTGCATTATAATGTCCATCAGTTACTGGTAAATTTTCATATTTGCCAGAGCTGGCTAGGAATTTGAACAAATTAATTGCTTTTCAGACATCTTCTTGCTTCAGTTATAGTTTTATTTAACCCAATAAAAACACCTCTGTTGTCCTTGTCCTTAAATATATGGTACTCCAAACATATCACAATTGGATGAAAGACTTCCTTTGACTTTGGTTTTACCTTGTACAGAACTGCTTTCCTTCCCTTAGTTTTTCTTTTGAACTATTCCATTGAAATTGTGCAATTATCTGTTTGCCTCACCTTGCATTTCTGACCTTCCTCAGGATTTGCTTTAACCCCTTACTATGGATCCCACTCACTGATAATTACCTTCTTCTGACGTTCCATCAAGACTTCTGTAGCCTTGATTAACCCAAACAATTTTCTGTATTATTATATTATCACTTTTCTTGGCAGGTCACTGATGAATCAGCCACACACTGCAGCCTTCAGAAACAAGCCATTCCATGAGGCAAAGCAACCTTTTGCTAATCCTTAAAACTTGCCCTTAGCATCCCTGTATTGTGCTTGCTGCCTTCCCTTTCACTCCTTCCCACTTTTCTGGACCTGAGGTTTGGAAAGAATCCAGCTTCTGTGAGCATCATGCCCTGGTCTAATGGAATATGTAATTATTGCCACTGAGGCATGCAGCTAGACTCTGGGTCACTATTAACTCAGAGTGACAGGGTTCATTACGCACATGCGTCTCTTCAAAGAGGAGGGAGTGATGGATCAGAAATTAAATCAAGCCTAGTCGCTCCGCTTCAAGTGCTGTTAGTTGGGGCGTTCCAAAGAACATAACTAGGAAATAATGAGATGAAATTAAGCAAAGATAGATGGAGGATGAATTAAAAAAAAACCTCTCAAAGCCCAATTAGCCTGCAGCGCAGGGACAAGCCATGGTAGACAGTATTTATGTGATCCTGGGGCCAGATTGCTGAACTCCTCTGTGGATGTGAAATACAGCTCCCAGAACATTCTTTCTATTCAGCTTCTGAAAGATACGGTCAGAGCTGTATATTTATTTCTATTCTAAGGGAAAAAACCCTAAATGAATTTTGCATTGAGGTAATCCAAATTCTGCAACACAAAAAACAGAGTTCTGCGACCTGAATAAATTATGCAAATTAACACAATGTGCGTATTTTCCCATTGTGCTTTATTTCTTATTCTGCAGTCTTTCCAATTTGCATTATTTATTCCGCTCCAGCCATTTGACAGGAGAAGCAAGAAGCTATGCAGGGCACTGAAGCTGTGCTTATCTATTCAGTAACTCCTCTTCCTGCTGAGAGTCACCAACCATTGCCTGCAGATGTTACTGGACTGTATCTCTGCTAGACACAAAATTCTGCACTCAAGGTTGCATTCTGTGGCTTTTTCACACTTCCACAGAATCATAGCCTACACACCTCTACAGCACTTTTTTCACAGTTTTTTCTTTGTCTCACCTTCCCTTTGGTTGTTTTTAGCTTTTTCAAAACTCCATTAACATTGCTGGACCATGTTGGTGGAGGAGCAGGGAGCAGAACGAGGAATTATTCATTACTGAAAAAAATCTCTGCAGGGCTGGGGGGGAAACAGCCATATGCTGTGAAAGGTCAAAAACCAACGCAAGCAACAAGAAATGAAAGAATTAATATTAGTGGGGATTGCTGAATATATGGGTGTATGGTCAATCAAACATGCTTACACTGTCAGAAACAAAAAGAGAAGCTCTAATAAATGGTGAGTGAGACCAGGACAGGATGAAAGGCACCAGTCACATCCATACAATACACTGAAAGCACATTTTAAGCACGTGGCTTCTCCCAAAGAATCTTGAGAACTGTAGTTTGTTAAGAGTGCTGAGAGTTGTAGTTCTGTGGGGATAAACTACAGTTCCCAGAGTGCTTTAAGGGAAACCATGTACTTTAAATGTGTTTTAGATGCCTGGTGTGTGTTATATATTCAGTAACAGATAGGTAGCCGTGTTGGTCTGCCATAGTCAAAAAAATAAATAAATAAAAAAATTTCCTTCCAGTAGCACCTTAAAGACCAACTAAGTTAGTTCTTGGTATGAGCTTTCGTGTGCATGCACACTTCTTCAGATACACTGAAACAGAAGTTGCCAGATCCTTCTATATAGTGAGAAGGTGGGGAGGGGTATTACTCAGAAGGGTGGTGGGAATGGGTGGTTGGCAGATAGCTGGGATGAGCCTGTTGACGACTCTTAACGACTGCAATAGGTCTTACAGGAAAAAGCAAGGGAAAAAGCATGTATTCAGTAGTCTGTGTTCGCCTGAACTTGAGTCTGGACTATGGATTCTGAGCCCCTGTGTTCTGATTCGATACATGATATCCAATCACAGAACATTTCAGGATTTGGACCTCTGCCATTGGCCCTTAAACTCTGAGTAATGATTCGCAGCTTGAAAGTTTAGACAGCCAATCACGTTGGGAGTGGGAGCAGCCCAGGCCTTCAGAAATGTATATAAGCAGCCACTTTGCCCCGTTGTCCAGTTCTGTTAGTTCAATAAAGATTAGTGCTATTATCACTGTGCCTTGCCTCGTGAGAACTCACCTACACTTCAGTGTGGATCTGCCCATTGTCTATTATAAAGTGGCAGGACACCAAGGAAGGGAAAGAGGATCCTGACAAAGGGTGTAACCATGATTAGTGCACACCGGGACAAGCTGAAGAGGGGGAAGGGGAGGTTGGAGACTTAGGAGGTACTCAGGGGACACCAGAGAACATTGAAGGGGCAGCTGACAGTTCACAGGAGACGGGAACTGTACACACCACCAGACCCCAAGGCATAGCTGTCAACTTTCCCCTTTTTTAAAGGGAAATTCACTTATTCCAAATAGGATTCCTCGCAAGAAAAGGGAAAAGTTGACAGCTATGCCCCAAGGTGCCCCCTTTTCCGTGAACACAATGGGCTCTGAGACGTCGTGAACAGCGGTAAGTGCACTTTAAGAGGCTGTGTCAGGCAAGAGAACACAGCCCAGCTTATAGTTGATCAGATGGAGATCATGGGACATTAGCTGTGGGATGAGTTTTGTGGCCCCTCAGCTTGAATAAGCTCAGGGCAGGTGACAACCACATCCTTCGTTGAGGGGAGAGGCACAGCTCCTCAGCTGGAACAAGCTCAGGTGCATCAAGTAAGATTGGAAGGAACAAAAAGAGAAGTTGATGGACCACGGCTTGACTGTTTTGGGAGCTCCATCAGACTGCGATTTTGGGGCTGACTCCAGGATTCCAACCTTGGATCTGCTTCAGAGATGGGAACCTGGCCTAATGGTTTGACTTTGAACCTTTCTCATTACATTGGACCTGAACCTGCATTTGATTATTGGACTCCTCTCTGACATTGCCCTTGGGACTGTTGTCAATAACACTTTCTGCTTAGACTTTGTGGCTCGCTGTGTGCACTACTGGATCTTTTCAGGAAAGCCACACAGATAAAAACAAACCATATCCAGCAACTTCTAGCACTAACAGGGAGTGTGCTGAGAGTGCCCTGCAGCGGCTCTGGGCACTGGGGGCCACCCAGACACCAACCCACTGACCACCAACCCAGCTCAGCTTTCTGGTCACCAGAGGCAGGCAGGGTGCACACATTCAAGGGTGGGATGGCTGAGAACTGCTGAGAGAGAGCCACTTCCCAATCTCTCTCAACAGCACCCTCCCCACTTTACGTAATTTCACATATACACATAGAGTCTGGGAACAAAACCCCCACATAAGGGGGTAGGGAGGGAAATGCCTGTAATTTTCAGCCAGTAAACTGTCAACTTGTGACATTTCCAGTTTCCAAAAATAATGATCAAATCAGTCTGCCATGATATTCACCAGAGACAAAGCCACAGTTTAAAAAATACAAAATAAAAATCATGCCAGTTCTTTAGATAAACCTTGGCAGGTCACCTACAAAGATGGAATGTGCCAAATCTTTATCCAAGCAACCCTCCCACCGAGAGGTTGGCAAGAAGCACAGGGCCTAGTTGACACAAGAGTAAGAAGAAGAGCTTGTCAGCCGTGAGGGAGATACCAAGGGCTAAATAGCAGCTCTCTTCTTCCTGGGTTGCTCATCCCTAGTAGCTTTGTCTTAATTAACTAGATTTGATCTGTGTTGAAGTTATATGTAGGGGGATGTGTAACATTGTCAAATTTACAGGCAGGCATTTCTCCCCATTAGGTTTTCCTGGCTTGTTTGTAACTGGTTTCTATACTTATTCTTTCAAGCAGAAGGACACGCACTGAGCCCATGCTTTACTTATTCTGCAGCCAAAGGGAATGTACCGTATTTGTGTCATTTGTCTTCTTTCCCTTTAGCCTTTTCTTTTTGGGGTGGGGAAGCAGTTCTTGTAAGAATTGCACGTTTTTTTATATGTCGCTGGAAAATTGACCTTTGATTCCTCCTCTCTTTTAAAAATAACCATTTTTTTGCATTTGTTTGGTTTGCTCTCTTTCACCATCTGCATCAGCTAGCAATTGTACAAAAGGAAAATGTTGCAGGTGTGCCCCCCAGTTGAGTAAGGGGGGAACCAGGCACCTGATTAGAGTGGTTACTACCTATTCCTATTCTCAAAGGGAGAATAAGGGACTTGCGTGCCTTTCTAGGGGTCACCAACTAGAGGATGCTCCTTTTGTTACCAAGTCTGTGTGTGTTATGCTTACACGCATGTCTACACGTATAACCACAGTAACAACATATTTGGAGTTTTTATATTGAAATTTGTGGCTCGTCATAAGGAGGTTGCATTGTATACTTACTTACCTGAATTACCTGGAGGAATTAGCAAAAACCACCGAGTCCCAATTTGGATTCAAATGAAAGAACATCCATTGTTTCAAGTGCCCAAATGGCATTAAATAATAAAATAGCTATGCTGTTTGTATTGTCAAGATGCAATTGTTAAGATATAGAGGAGTAAGACAGCATAAAATTCGTATAGCAGCTGCCCAAATCCCTGCTGCCTGGACCCAGTGCTTTTTTTGGCGGGGAGAGTACACATACCTCTAAACATTTTGTGAATCAAAGTTTGGCTTCATCGAGGGCAGTATTTCAATATGAGTAGGAAAATTGTGAGTACCCCTAAAAAATTTTTTTTGGGGGGGGGGAGAGCACTGCCTGGACCAATAGTGTCTGCTTAGCTAGTTTCTATGACGGAGACAGAGTCGGGGAGATCTTAGTGTTGCTGCATAAACAGCAGAGGTTGGTACTAGGGATCTGCTAGGCTGAAATGGAAGTCTAGGCACACCAGAGGAATGTGGGAATGCAAACGACACAAGTTTGTGCCAAGAGAAGACAGGAAGTCAGTGAGATTTAGGAAATGTAGGACACAGTGATTAATCCCTGCCTTGAAGCAGCTTGAAGCAGCCCTCCTTGGATGTAAGTCACTATTGAAAACAATGGAGGGCTCACCCAGACTTACTCTTGTTCCACCGCTTTCCCCTGGCAAAACCCACTTTTTAGACTTGGAGCAAATGACCATTGGTCCTAAAGAGTGGGGTTTCCCTGGGAAAGCAGTGGGAGAAAAATTGGATGGGATAGAGAACTTTTAAAAGCAGACAAATACTGTCAGTGAGGACAGCCAGTGTAGCGCTAGACTCATTTCCACTGTCATGCTCGCAAAGAGTTTGTGCCCACTGCAGTCACCTGTAGAGCGAAGTTAAGGGACTCCAGCAATATAGAAATCTTCTTGGCATGGCAGGTGAACCATGCAGGAACCTCATCAATACTTCCTTTGGAAATGGAAATTAAGGGACAAGTCACTAAACACCTTGGCTCTGCATATTGATCAGCTGTGGAGGAGCATAAGCTCACATAATACCCAACAAAGTAATATTTTGGTTGCCTACATAGTTGGGGGAAAGTTCTGTTTTCAAAAGGCCAGCTTCTGCTTTCACATACACCTATGTGCACATCCTTTCAAGGTTACAAAGGTACAGCAGAAGAGACTGTGCCCTCAATTTTTGCACTGGCTCCATGCCATCACCTTTTCTCTTGCTGTGCGTGCTATGTCTGACTCTCTTATTAATGGCGTTTTACAGACAGACTTCTATTTTTGACTCTTCATTCAACTGGGGAACAACATGCAAACAGAAGGCAAGTTGTTGTAGACAACAGAGACACCCACACAGCATATTGTGGGATCATGCAAAAGGTATATGTTATATTGGGTTCTGCAAACTGTATTTCTCTGGCCACTGCCCTCTGAGCCTGTTGAAAAGGGCAAATTCAACAAGACATCTTGAGTTCCTCCCATTCCCTGATGAATTAGAATTTGATGAATTAGAATAATGATTTCATCACATGTTGCTTTTACCCATTATGCTGTCATAAATGCAGAAAGCTATTAAGCACATTGATAATCAGAGGCATGACCTAAACAGCAGTCAATCATCTTTGGCAGGTTCCAAAACCTATGCATGCCATCTGATAAAAGGATATTTGCAACCATTAGTGCTCCATTAACACAGCGTATGTTTGAGCAATTTCACAATTTTTTTACGTGTGGGGCACCATGACCAACCCCGTACTAGTTTTACTCACAAGGTACAGTATCAGTGCACCTGCTCATGGCACCACAGAGCTCCTGAGTCCTCACTGCTGATGTGGAATAGAAAAATTCAATCACTTTTCACAGCATGGGGTGGGGAAAGTTGCATGCTAAAATTTATTTGCTATATAAAATGTGACAGGTGCATTATCCTTCTCCCATGCTAAGGGCTGTAGCCAACATGAGTCCTACTCTAGACAGACCCACTGAAATTAATGTATGTGGTGAATGGGGTTATTAATTTCAGTGGGACTACTCTTGAGTAGAACATAGTTGGCTATAACCCTAAACCTGGCAAGCTGAAGGACAGAGCAGTGCCATTCGCTGTACCACCCAAGGTTCCATGTTGCCATCAGCCCATAAGCATGAATCTTACAAATCAAATCTGGAAAGCAATAAACTAACAGTGGAGAGGCCATCCAGCAATACACACAAGACAAGTGATATTGCTTCCTTCCATCAGAGGGAAAGTTTACTTAACTGTGCAAGATGAACTACCCACTTCAGTATGTCATTTAGTATTTATAGAAACTGAGGGATATGGCTATTTATTTCTTTGATGTTTATTTTCTTCCCCCATTCACAATAATTAGTAATAAAAAGTATTTGAGATCCAGCTTTTTAATTTAAAAAAACAACAACTTTAGTAATGAATTTTGTGAAGTCAGATGGTGTTTGGGCTGTCTTAAAAACCAGAGAGAAGAGATAAAACTTTTCCTGCTGAATGGACCAGGATGATTGTTTGTTCTTACAATATCCCACTGAGGATGCAAATAGGATGTTTGCAGTGTATGCAAACAAAAAGCCCCTGTAAATAGGGCATGTCATCTGGGTATGTCATCTGAGGTTGGCCGGATGATATCGTGCAGTTACAGTTTACCTCATATATCAATTAACACGAGATAAAAATGTTTAAATGGTTATAACTGAAAAGCAAGTACTCTCAGATTTGTAAGCCAATTTTTTGAGGACTCAAGAAAATATATTGTACTTGGCTATACCTTGGTTACGTTGTGTAGCAAAGTACTGTTGACATGGTTTTAAAGGGGGAAATGATATTGTTATGTTGTTGTTGTTGTTTAGTCGTTTAGTCGTGTCCGACTCTTCGTGACCCCATGGACCAGAGCACGCCAGGCACTCCTGTCTTCCACTGCCTCCCGCAGTTTGGTCAAACTCATGTTAGTAGCTTCGAGAACACTGTCCAGCCATCTCGTCCTCTGTTGTCCCCTTCTCCTTGTGCCCTCCATCTTTCCCAACATCCGGGTCTTTTCCAGGGAGTCTTCTCTTCGGTAGCAAGATTGCAGTGGTGTTGGCACTTAACTAGGATTTGTGATCTTTTGGAATGAGACACAGCGAAGACTAGTATCTTTAAGGGATATAGTTTATTTTACACATTTTTACAACCTGAGTTTTGATGGAGGACGTGCAAAACATTACTCCCCAAGAGTGTCTCTCGTGGCTCCTCTCATGGCTTCAGCACGCTTGGGGCCAGAGCAGCAGCTAGTCATGTCCCCTGATATTTCAATGCAGTATCTCCCAGCGAGTTCCGGCCCCTCCTTTCTCCTTCCCAAAAACCCTTGCTCAAAACCTCAGTTTAAAAGGACACATTTTTTCCTGTGGTCCCCCCCCCACCCGTTACCCTGGTAACTTCCCCCTCCATGCCGGCATTGTCTTCTCCCTGGCTGATGGCTCCCATTATCAAACAAACCTTTGGTAGATTTGCAAAACTAAAAACGCACGCCAATTAATAAATTTTAGAATGGGGCAAGATTAGATGTGGACACACAAAGCATTTTAAAAATCAAGACTCCTTGTGCTCCGCTCCATTCTGCTCCCCCTTTCTTTCCACCCAGGGTGGCCCTGCCCTCTGCCTGCCCCTCAGAGCTGATGCAACATGGGGGGTTAGGCCTCAGCAGCCACAGCCTCTCGTCCTCCTCGCCTGCTCTCCAGCAGCTGCTACAAGCTGCCCAAGGGAGGAGGCTGGCAGCAACGGCCATGGAGAGGCAATGGGATGCTCCCTCACAGCTGCCACCGCTGCTGTCACTTGGGACAAGCACCAGCTCATCCTTCTCCCTGAGTTTGGCACTGATAAGGGAAACAGGGACGTTCTGGGATCAAATCAGAAGCCAGGATGGCTTTCACAATTCCAGGACTGTCCCTGGACACTTGGAGAGCATGCAGTTCTCTCCCACGATGGTCCTTGTGGGGAATGAGATTTGGGTACAATGACCACCGAGGAGGCCATATTTCTCAACACAAAAACTTGAGTAGGTAACAGGTGGGCAAAGTCTGGTAAAGGGGAGTTCTTGTTCCGCCTAATGCAGATGTCAGTTAATTAGAGGAGAAGGTTATATCATTAGCGGCCAAATCGATACAAAAAAGATTAAGAGCTTTGGACAGCAAGCTCCTGTGCTTTCCAGTACAGCACCTGGGGCTGTATTTAGCTAAAACTCAATATACATTAGCAACACAATCAATGTAGAGTTGCACTGGGATGTCTTCTTGAAATACTTTAATTGGACTCTTTCTAGAATTATCAATGCTAAACAAGACGTCAGCTTTAAGCAGAATCGCTCTCCTTATATGATGGACAGCCCAGGGCCTAGGAAGCCACATTCTCTTTAATTATAGCTTTCCTTCTTTTCTGATGCATATTAATAGTGATCCCCCCCCCCGAAAAAAAAATTAACTGGCCTTGAAAGATTTGACAAGTGTTATTGGCAAGAAAGTGGAGGCACTCAGAACTATTCCTGATGGCCAATTCTGCCACCTTCCTTGCCAAATTAATGGGTCAGCCCCCTCTTCCCAGACCTAAAATTCTTCTGAACAGATAAATCACCAGCAATCGGACCAAATGACCGCCAACCTTTTATCGTGGATTTATGTTCTGAAAAGAACACAAATCAAACTGTGTTGAACCTGCTTGAAATCATCAAGTCAATAAGCAGAAAATGCCCAATCGATAACATCCATGATTGGCCGATATCTGACATTGCAATATTACATGAAACTGCACAAATGGCGCTAATAACACAGTGCCTTCTCTAAAATGTTTTCCGTCATGTTTATTCAATACAGAAGTGCATAGCATAAGCTTATCTAATTCTGTCATCTGCATTGTGCTTTTTAACTTGTTCATAAATGAGCTAGGAGTAAGCAGTGCGGTAGCCAAATTTGCTGATGATGCTAAGTTGTTCAGGGTCATTTTTGTTATGCTATAGCCTCTGGTCAGAAACTAGACTTGCCACTTAAATTTATTTATTTTTACTGTGCCTATATCACTAGCCTGATCCAGAGACATATTAGCCGGTTAAGCTTCTCCGACTACATCCGTATATTGGGCTGTTGCTAAAGGCAGAGGAGGATTTTAACGTTGTTGTTGCTCTAAACAACTCTCCCTAAAGTTAAGGTTTGGAGACCATTCCTATTTTATACAATTACTTGGTCCAGTAAAGGATATTCAATATATTCTATAGAGCCATCATTCTATAGGACAGCCTCACTAGTTTACTATTTAAAAAGAACTGAAGGAGAGAAAAGATGAAAATAACGGTGATGAAATCACTCTATTATAATGTTGTGAGAGTACAGAACAATGCGGACTTCTAAGGGCCATGACTTTGTGGTTTCCAGACATTTCAGCTTTTGGCTAAACAATTAAGTAAATGAGATCCTTTGACAGAACACCACCCCTCTTCCTGGCCATTATCATTTGGCAGTTTCCAGTAGGCCCTGTGGTAAAGGTGTGTCTTCTTCAGAGCAATTTTCAAGAAGGCAGGAGCTTTTTACAGACTTGCTCTGGAAAGATGTTCTTTGCTCACCTAAAAATGAGAGAAAGAGAGAGAGAGTTTAGAATGAGAAGAAAGTTAAGCAGACTGCATGCAGACCCCACCAAGGATCAGGGTGAGGCTAGCATCTCAAGGTAGCAAATGTTGGGACATTTTTTTTTTACTGTTGTTCAGAGTTTGCTGTCCCTGCTGAGAGGCTTCCTGGAGTGGTAATTCCGACCTTTGCATTTGATTTCTGAGTTGAGGTGAAGAGGTGATGTGGGGCCACAGACGTTCAGAAAGGGAAATTACCTTAGCAACATGGAATACAATGCCGGGAAGAAAACAACATAGCTACATGGGCATAGGGAATGTCACTAGCGAGACTATTCTACTTCACTGAACAATTCCACTTAGACGGTGATGTGTGTGTGTGCAGTTAAATTCTCTTGAATTAACCAATATATCACCAGTATAGGTCTGGAATCCCCATGAACCTTCAACCCATGGGGCTGTCTTAGCATTCAAACGGTTGCAAGCTGCAGCTAGTTTGGACAATGAAGCCCTGCTCTTCTCAACATTATATTATGGGAAATTGCTTACAAAAATGTGTATATCTGGAGAAATTCATACTAAAATGCTGGTGAATATTCATGAGGACCTGATGCAGAAATGTGGTGAACTGATCTTAAAAATAGGAAACTGAGAGAAACCAGTACTGACAGATTCGCCCATTCTTTTTCAAAGTTTCACTGAACTCAGCTTCATTAGGTTGGTGGTGTCCAGCATAACAAGGATGCTATGCAGCAGGGTGCTTGTACAGTGTTATTCAAGAAAAATATAATTGCGCAGCTAGCACATTACAGCATAGTCCGGAAATAAGCTGGCATTTACTTAGCACACAGAAGGGCTTTATTACAGTGTATGCTGGAAGATATTGCTCGATTAACCCTGTCTCCTTTGCTCTAACCTCTAAAATTACACTCTCAGAAATTGCAACGCAAAAACCAGCAGCTCCAAATGCCCTCGTGACAGGCCTGGATGACCCAGCACAGGTTGCCTGTTACTGAGTAACACTCTGGTCTGGTTTGCACATTTCTTTAAAGCGTAGCTAAATTAAACTATGCTCTGTGCAGTGTACCAATGTTCACTGCTGAAGCTGTGAGCGCTTCCTCCCTCATTCCCACCAGTGGCGTAGGAAGAGAGGGCGGAGGGGGCGGGTCCCCCCGGGCGCCACTCTGGGAGGGGTGACAAGATGGTCCCTGCCTCCCCCCAGCTGTAGAGCAGCCAAGGGGGCCTGCAGTCCATATGGGCGCCGCTTGTGCGGCGTCCGTATGGGATGGTGCTCACGTGGCAGCCTGTACGGTGGCCATGCACGAGCGACAGCCCATATGGATTGCGTATGTCCGGTATCCCGTACGGTCACTGCACATGTGCAGTCAGTACGGGATGTCGCACATGCGCAGTCTGTACAGAGTGCGCTGCCCCGGGTGCCAGAGAGGGTTCCTCCGTCACTGATCCCCACCACTCCTGCTGCTGCTGCTGCTGCTGCTGCTGCACTGCTGGAAAACAAGCCATAACCTGGTTTAGCATTACCTCTGAGCCAAGGTTCATGGTTTGTTTTGCCCCACCCCAACAAACCACAAATGATAAACACAGTTTGTTTGTTCTTTCCTGCCTCTATACCCCACATTTCAGTCTGGCAGACTCATCAGGGCCTTACAGTGAAAATAAGGTACCATAAAATAAATTTTAAAGCAATGTTTTTTTAAAAAAAATATACACTAATTTCTTTATTTGTTTGCTTGTTTCTAAAGCACAGGTGTCTTTGCAGCAACTTACCAATTCCCCTGCTTAAACCAACCAGTCTAGCACAGTTTAACAGACAAAGAAGAGAAGCAGTGGCATTTCTCCGGCTGTTTTCATCGCATGTCATACATGCTATATGTATACCCTGAACTTGACAAAGTGTTCCCCCCTGTACAGTAACTCATCTGACTCCAATGTATGCTCCCTGAAATGGAAGAGTTACACATTACCTTTCCAGTTTAATTAAATGTTCCCGGGATAAATCTCGTGTTTATACATGCTTGCAATGTGCTTCTACTACTCCTGACTGCTCCATTTATAAACTGACTGGATGCAGTCCAATCATCTCCAGTTAATGTACCTGTCACTCACTGAAAGCTAAGACTCCTGGGAGGTTTGCTGTCCGAGTCCTTTTATTTGCTACAGTTATTAACTGTTATGTCTCTGAAACTGAGTTATTTATATTCATTAGATATCTGTACACACACACACACACACACCTTTTGAGCCATTATCTTTTACCAGAATGGAGGACTGCAGAAGTCCAACACTGCAAGCGTCTACTTTGAAAATATTGAGAGTGCTAGTTACATAGAAATGGCAGTGTGTGGGATGTGGAAATCTCAAGGGTTGGTTCCAAGGCCGGCTGGAAACAAGAAACTGATCGACACGGAGCTATGATTCAAGGTCAACTGTATTTTTAATACCATTTCTTTAAAATATTTATATCCTGCCTCTTGAATCAAAACCGATTCACAAGGCAGATTTCAACATAAAACGTGTGTGTGTGTGTGTGTGTGTGTGTGTGTACTGTATATAAAACAGCAGTAAGGATAATAGCTCAATCAGTAGAGCACAAGACTCTTAATCTCTGGGTCATGGGTTTGAGCCCCATGTTGGGCAAAAGATTCCTGCATTGCAAGGAGTTGAACTGGATGACCCTTATGGTCCCTTCCAACTCTACAGTTTTACGCTTCTATGATCAGCAGCATCAACATGCTAATAACTGAGGAAAACAGCATCAGCTTCTGCTTAAAGCTGTGGGAAACAGCGTAGGTGGGGCATCTCTTTCTAGTTCATAGAGGTGTAGGGCAGGAGATGGAATACTTAGCACCACTACAAACTTATAAAACTTTACTTCCCCTATAAAACCTCTGTTAAGTACTGAGTTGAATAGGATCCAAAATGCAGCAGGCTGATTGGTCCTAGAACAATGCAGCAGTATGATTGGTCTGCAGGAGCCACCCAATCCAGCTCCAAATGAAAGTGAATCCACAACCTGATTGGCCTACAGGAGAATTCCGGAATTAGCCAATCACGTGCAGCCCATTGTGTAAATAATGTATATAAAGCAGATACTTTGGGGAAACTTTCATTCCTCCTCACCACTATGAGCTGAATAAAGAGCATGAAATCCACTCTTGACTCTGAGTCTTTTTCAACCTCACTTCTAAGTGCCATGCTTTCTCCTAGGGTCCTGTGCATTCTAAGGGCTCCTCCTGTCTAGGCTTCCAGCTTCACACAAAAGACGTTACATTGCAGAGGGTTAGGATCTCCTGTGATCCTATGACTTGGATTCTTGGTTCAGGAAATTCTGAAAGTTTTATTAAGGAAATTAGCACACTGCATCGTCTCAGAATACAGGCTGCAAGGCTCAAAAGGTACACCAGTGGAAACTTGGCTAGGCAAAGCAAATGTGTCACCTCCACACCTGACACACGTACCCTGGCTCTACTTTTAAAGGGGTAGGACTGGTCTTTTGTGCGGTTCTTGTTCAAGGTAAGAAGACAGTGCTTCCAAGGAAGCACTTCTACAAGGAGACCGGATCTGTTCGTGCCTGTGCTGATGGTGGCATGTCATGTGGACTTGCATTCCAGTCCTTACAGTTAGGGCAATTGCAGGAAGGCCTTCAATTGCCTGTGAAAGCACCCATCTTCGCTGGTCACCTGAGCTCCAAAGCATAAGGAGCTCATGCCACAAAATGGGTGCCACAATGGAAATGGCCCTCCTCTGAACTCTGGCCAACCTAACTTCAACAGGCTTCAGGACATTCAGGAGGGTGGAGGGAACCATCTCAGTTCCACTTGCCGGCTAAGGGCTTTGCATATTCTTGTTGCACAAGTGCTGATGTCATTCCTGGTCAGCAGCAGTGAATCAGGGGATCAGTGGCAGACACTGCTGAGGTGCTGAGGCCTCAGCAGATGTCTAACAAAGCTGATTCCTTGCAAACATAAATGAGACAGAAACATATCCACAGTCCACTCAGCAGCAACTTTCTAGTGAGGCGGATGCCTGACCACAATTCTGCCGCATGTTCCCGTAACTAGGCTGGGTATGAAGCAATAATAAGGAAGCCCATCGAAGCAGGGTGTGTGTGGTTTAGCAGAGAGCACACAGACACAGCAGCAACCACCAATTAGAACAACTATTTCTGCAGAGTTTTACAGGGTTTACTTGAGAAAAATGATGCAGAAAGGCCGGATTCTTGACTTGGAGAAAGCCCAGCTCCTTGTATCTGTTCCAAGAACTGGGGCCACTAAAAAATAGCAAAGGGCCTGGGTCAGATTTGTTTTAGGGAAAGTGAATTTTGGAATACAACAGTGATATAGATTGCCCTCTAGGGACTGGGAGAGTAGATCAAGGAGCAATGGGAGGAAGAGAATCATTTAAAAAGTGGATTGCAGTGTATGAGGTTGCATGGCTCTACCTGCCCCTCCCTGTTTCTCCTACCCTGTTTTTGAAAATATTGCAGTAGTTCTACATTCTGGTCCTCAGACAGTTATCAGCAATTCTCTTATTTGCAACTGATGTAACTTCCCGCCTCTTCTGCATTGAAGCATCGTTGGCTCTAAGGGACTGTAATAATCACATTTTAACTACAATCATGAAAAAGAGTGCTTGTTATTCTTTAGAAAATTGCACTTCTCACTGTAATTAGGCATCAACAAAGCTTTTTAACTCCCATTGTCTGACCATACTAAAAGCAGTGTTGAAAATGAAGCCGTTCTTACGTTTCTTTTAATAATGAAAGCTAACAGCACACTTAGGGTTCTTGGTTCTCTGTCCAAGTGCAAAGGAGGATGGCAGATTCTTAACTATGCTATCTAAAAGTTGATATATACATGTACTGCATTCATTTAACTGTAACTGCAGTGATGGCTGCTAGGGTCAAAGATCAGAAATTCATCCAAAACATCAGTTCTACATTTGAAATCCCGGTTATGTCTGGGAAAATCCGGACGTATGGCAGCCCTAATGGCTGCAGATATATATAGTCATGATCGTACCCCAACTTTCAGCCCAGTCTGTGGCGGAGAGAAGTCCAGAATCAGAGGCAGAGGCTGAAGCAGGAGAGTGGAAGGAGGGAGGCCAAAAGGCTGGTGAAGAGTCATAGGTGTTTCCCCCTCATGTTGCAACAAGCTCCTCTCCCCATAGTCTCCCAGAATCAAGAGAGGCATGAAGAGAGCAAAGAAGTTAGCTTCAAGCAGGCAAAGTCTCAGATTGCCTGGGGAAAACCCTGAAAAGGAGGAGACTTAGGCAGATGTGGGGAGACAGGAACCTTTAGTCTCCACTACTGCTTCATGAAGAAGAGTTGCTGTGCTCATCAGGCCTGATGCTCCTGTGCAGATCCTGTTTTTGCTAATAAAGAGTTAACTCCAACTTGCTTGGTGTGGTTTCTAGCATCTGCTGCTGATTATAACAAGATGGTCAGCTTGTAATGGGAATGGTGAATTAGGACATTGTGGGGAAGGTGCATGAAAGAAGAGGCAAACATGGAAGGGGCTGAGCACCTCTGCATCCATCCAACCAACCAACCAACCAACCAACCAACCAACCAACCAACTGTTCTCTGTAAGTGTCCCTCTCCACATTCCCATTACCTCATGATACACAGTGTGAGACTGGAGCACACATTTACCAATATAAGAGTCTGCATTTATGCCCCAAGGCATCAGATCTGCAGTACAGGAAGCCTTGATAAACATGGCCTTAGATACTCTTCAACCGCTGAAATTGACTTAAGTTATCAGACTGGGGGGGAAATGCACTGGACATCAAGAAACCAGCCCAAAGTTATTCTGGGTGAGATCTTAATTTCATAACCCCCAGTTGATTTTCTGGCCACCTTAAAAGTCCCCTTTCCCCAGAATGAATGGATTTGGAAAGTTTCTGGAAACCAGATTCTGGAGTGAAACACAGCTGATGGGCTTGATTCTATCTGGCAAACCCAATGACTCTCATAAAATGTATGATGCTGATGCTGTAAGCCTGCAACACTTATGACTTAATTTTCTTCAGATTGTCTAATAGTGCATCTTACGAAGCAGCATCCAGGAAATAAGTTTTACATTTGCAGCTAATCTACTGACAGCATATAAACCTTATTGGCTGATTTACTGCTCCATGATGAGAATGTACATGGTACCATCTTATCTTTTATCTGAGTCAATGTGGCCAATAAAAATAGGAATTCCAATACGCCCAATTAGTTTAGCTTGAAAGCATCTCATCTCATCTCATCATTAGGGTTGTTATCCATCCAGAGTTTTCTGGGAACCTCATGATGTCTGGTCACTTGGCCAAGGCTGAAAGGGCCAAGCCATTCTCCACCTCCTTGGGACAGTGACAAGTGAGCCCTAATGTTAAACAGCAGGCAGTTTTGAATTTGCGTATATATTTAAATTAAACATAGAGGGCTTACTTTTTCTGACAGAATGGCGACCACACAAATATATCACCATGAACGGTATGGCTGAAAAGCTAAGATGAGGGGTTGCCTCTCTATCTTTTCATATAGCTTATTAATAAAATGGAGCCAATGCTCACATTTCACTGTTTCGTAGATTAGAGGAATATAACCTTGGGCCCAACCAAGAATGAATTGGACTTAAGAAAAAACAGAAATAAGATTCATGGTGCAATTCTGTATGTGTCTACCCAGAATCATTTTCAATGGCACTTCCTGTCAGTGAGTATGGAATTGCAGACATAACTTCCATTCCCTCAAATTTGAGAGTATTGTCCAAGTTCTGAAGAGCACTGTGAGTATCATACAAAGGACAAGAAGAATACAATTGGGGAACTAAAACAGAGTTGTCTGGATAAACCACCATTATTACACCATTTCAGAAGAGATAGCCCCTTCTTTATCCGAGAGAAGGGATGCCTCTTCAAAGAAGATGCCTGCCATACATATATTTTTAACTGTAAGTGCTTGCATTAAAAGTAAACTTCCTTTTGAAAAAAATATTCTGCCCAGGTAATTGGGCGCAAGTTTTCTGACCGCTCAAGAACAATTAAATGAACTGATTAATTGACAAAACCTGTAGCTCTAGTAATAATCACTCTTTGTTTAAAATGTAGGCAACTGCTGTGAAAAGGTTTTAATGACAATTCCTAAGTGCTCAGTCCAAAGATGTAGGCAGGAAAGATGTCCACATTTTAGCAAGGGCGATAACAAGCTCAGGACTGAAGCAGTTGCCCGATTATCTGATCTGATGGCAGCATGAAGCTCTATAAAACAAGGGGAGAGAAGCCTCTCTGAAAAATGCAACAAGACAGAGGAGACTTGTCGGGGTACAGTGTCACTTTGCATTGGCTAATGAGTGTAGTGAACATTGGGAGGCAAGGTGTGCTGCTAATGTGGAACACCATTCACAGGAAATCTGCTATGGCAGACGCCATCAAAGTAGGCCATGCTTAGATAATGCAGCTGACGGGTGGCAGAGCAAACCTGTGGGCTCCACTTCCCTGCAGGGTAAGCACATGTCCTTTCAGTTTAGTGAAGTGGACCTTTCTCACCACCCTCCCTCTTTCCTCCATCCAGGAATGCTGCTACTAACAGTCTGACCCATGAAGTGCTCTTCTGGCACAAGGAGACCTATCTAAATGAAAGGAACCTTGGCCAGGACAACAGAGGAGAAAGGCTATGTAATACATTCCAATGCTTGGCCCATTTACTCGATGGGAAGCCCCGCTGATTTCCAAGGAGCTCGTTTCCAAATAAGCTTGCTCAGATCTTCGAAAGATCGCTGTTTTTTAAATTCATGACATTCATGAACTTTGAGCCCCTGTTGACCAGCTTATGTGCTCTGAGCAGGTCACATGACTTCCAGCCCACTGCACTGCCCCCAGACAAATGTGGAGCTGAGCCTAGATAATATTTTATTATAGCTGTGCAACAGCTTTTGACAAGGATGGGAGCTGTTCTGGGCATGGTGAGAGGAAAAGGGAGGAAGAAAAAGAAATGGAGAATGGGACTGGTTAGTGTAGGGCCGAGGAAGCAGCAGCCAATGGAGAAGGACCAAGAACTATCTGTAGCCCTTCCTCAAGGGCAGACCCAGCTTTTGTCCTCAGCAAGTCAAGCAGATTCATGGAGGATAAGGCTACTAACCCCGATGGATATTCTTTGCCTCCCTGGTCAGAGGCAGTACACTTCAGCTGCTGCATTTAGGTTTCATTTGTAGGCTTCTCATAGGTATTGGGGTGGCACTGTGAGAATAGGATGCCAAATCAGACGGGCCGCTGGCCTGATCCATCTGTTTGTATGTAAGTGTATGTGTGCCAGTAAAACCGCATGAGACTGAAGGGCTGCGCCTCAGGACACTTTATAATGCGCAAGGGATTGTGGGCAGCAGACCTTTCAGGTCCCACAGCAGCACTTGGGTTAGTAGAAGTTCTTGGCCGTTGGACTCTTTGTTCAACAAAACAGACCTTTCCAAGTCTGCAAATCTTCCACCACATGCTGCACATGCGTTTACAAATGGTTCTTAATGATCACAAGGGCTAGGAGCTAGTGTTCTTATGCTACCTGATTTTTGTCTAGATATCTGATACCACACACTCTTCTCATCCCCCGATGCTTCTATAGATGGGCTGGAAGTCAAATGCCTTTCGTAACAATGGCAAGTGCAAATGGAAAAGGGAGTGGTTTCTCTTTGTGCCGGTGTTTGATTTCTTTCCTCGTGGTGCTTTTTATTTACTTTTCCACTCATTCTTTTCTGATCATTCTTTTATTAGTTGCTGGACCAGGGGTTAAATGCTGTACAACAAGTCCACTCCCAGAAAGGAGTTCAATGACTGGTCAGAATTGCATAAGCTTGCCATGTATTCAAAAGCTCCCTGGTAATGATGAGTCAGGGCAAAAGGATGATTGAGGTGAAATGCCTCTGTGTGGTTTTTAGAAAAATGCAATTTGCATCAGTGCAGTTGGGGACTAATAATGGATGGGATCCGATAATGAATGAAACCATTGTGTGGACCTGAGAGATCCTCTCTCTTCTGAAGCTAGTATTTGCTTTGGAGGTGTGGGGTGGGGGTGGGGGGAAGAGGCACCAAAACAAACTCAGACATCAGAAGAGGACTTTTCCTTAGGACTGCAGCAGGGGAAGGAAAGGGTTAACTACCACTCCGTGCCTGCCCTGATCCAATTACTTTAACAATCAACCCCCCCAGCTGATGCAATTTGCATTTAACCTCACTCACTGTACTTTGACCCATATTTAACACTTAAAAGAAAGAAGAATGTGCTAAGCATTTCATTGTTTGACAATCATTTCCTTTAGAACCACACAGTTAACATAAGGAAATACCAGTATGTTATATACATATATCAACAAAACCCTACATTATTATTTTTGGGGGGTGGGGAATCTAAAATTACAATGCTGCTCCCTAAAAGCCACCATCAAGCCTGCAACTGTAGTTTTGTTCATGCAGTGTGCAATCACATCCATGGTCTTTGGCATTTGAGGTGTACAATAAGTCCCAAAGCCACTAGCTGGCACTGAGCACTGAAACCAGAGGCTGGCCTGCTTGTATAGGGCAGCAAAGTTCAGCTGTTGCTTCACCACACCATCTGTTAACTCCACTTTTGGGGTTTGTTTTGGGTAAAGCACCAAGCAGATGGATATCGACATAGCTGCCACCCTCTGGCCTTAATTAGCATTCTGGTGCCTTTATTTAGGTGCATAACAAAAGGGAGGTACTGTCAGACCTTGGGTTACGAACGCTGCGGGTTTCGCGTTTTCGGGTTGCGGACCGCGCCGAACCTGGAAGTACAGGAATGGGTTACTTCTGGGTTTTGGCGCTTGCACATGCGCAGAAGCACAAAATGACGTCACACGCATGTGCAGAAGCGCCGAATCGCATCACGCCTGTGTGCAGACGTGGCACTTCAGGCTGTGAATGCTGCGTGTTGCAAACGTGCCTCCTGCACGGATCACGTTCACAACCCGAGGTATGACTGTACAGTGGTACCTTGGCTTACAGATGCTTCGGGCTACAAACTCTGCTTACCAGGAAGTGGTTGCTCCAGGTTAAGAACTTTGCCCCAGGATAAGAAAGGAAATTGTGCGCCAGCGGCGCAGCAGGCCCCATTAGTGAAAGCACGCCTCAGGTTAAGAACCGTTTCAGCTGAAAAATGGACCTCTGGAATGAATTAAGTTCTTAACCCGAGGTACCAGTGTATTTTGGAGACACTTCACATCTAATCAATACAATTCAACTCTGTTCCAAAGTAATGTTTACCAAACTTTTCCTCCTATAACGGCTCCTTTGGGGATGAGACAGGATTTGAGCACATGTGGAATCTCAGAGCTCTGATTCAATTTGTTTTTAGATTTGGAGTTTGCTGCATGCACTGGTGATGGCAACAAAGACTGCTTTTTGGCTGGCTTTGAATATTGTGCATTTTGCTAATGGATTCCTGGGGCATTTATAAAAGAAGGAGCTGAAGACGAGGTGTCTGTCTTTACACTGCATGAATCAGAGTGCCCTAGAGACAACTGCAGCTATTCCATCCCAATTTATTAACTGTATCACTCATCTCACCTGAGAGTTATATGAACCCAAGCGGGGAAAGATTAATAGCATTCTTGACACGTTGAACCCAACTATGAAGTCATCATGTTGTAATGGTGAAGTCAGAGACAGATCACTAGATGCCTGGAATTAAGTGCTGAAAAGGTATGAGAGAAATGCAGAAAAATGAGGTGTGGGGTGGGGTTTTTTAAGGAAGAAAGAGAGAGGCACTCATGCAGCAAGCAGATCAGGGCAGAGGTGTAGAATAATCAGACCTCAGTGAAATTGCATTTCTATTGCATATTAAACAAGCATTTCAAACTGGTATTGCACCCTAAGAGTATTTAGCCAGGTTAATGTAGCTTTTGGGTTATAGCTGAGCCACTAAGCAGCATATATTCCCATTATAATCAATAGCATGATTGCCATGTAAGTGGTTTAGCAACAGTGTCTTCTGCAACCATTGTCTAGAGCACTCCCGTGGTTTAACCGACTGACTGCTTTAAAAGAATACTTAACAAATTTGATCAGGAGGTGGTTTCTATTAGGGCATGTAGAGACCAGCCTGTGCATTTCTGGGCCCAACTTAAAGTGCTGCAATTGAACTTTAAAGCCCTAAATGTTTTGGGACAAGGATTCATGATGACTGCCTGTGCCCACAGCCTGAGACCTGCCTCAGAAGCCCTACTTTCCTGCCCGTGTGTGAGAGCAGATTCAGATGAATTTCAAATCCCAAATCAAAATGGGATACTTTGTGAAGGCATTTTGAACTTGTCAGAGGTGAAGCAGGATCTTTACAATATGGTACAAGTTGAAGCAAGGAGCCCTGAAGTGCTTTGTGGGACTTCAGCAATCCAGACATCAAAAAATACAGCAGACAAGTGTCTGCTGAAAGCAAAAGTAACGTCTCTAAAGATACCATAATATCTGGGTGTGGTGATGGAGGAAGGGAGAGCAAACAGTGAAAAGGCACAGGAGGAATGCTCCATAATGACTGACAGGTCAAGCTTGTAATCAAAGGGAATTTTTATATTCAGAAAGTGAATCCCTTAGTTCTTTCTACTCCAAAATCCATTTTAAAGGTGCCCAGCACAAAGTCCCTAGACCTATATGTCTGCAATTTGGTAGGTTCCCCGTGCCCAACAGGAGTGTATCTATAATATATGCAATTTTCAGCCACTAAATATAATGAGTGATGATTCCCACCCTAAACCTAAACCTGCCCTCAGAATACATATGTCATCCATTTTTGCCCCCAAATTTAAAACAGTTATTATAGTTGGTTCCTTTGAGGGGGGGATGAAGTCACATTTTAAAGACCCTGGACCTCTTTGCCTGTAATTAGGCTTTAGCCACCGTGATGAGCATGCAATGCATGTATACAAATGCCATCTACTTCTGCCAAAAGAGAAAAAGTTGTGTTTTTTTTAAAATTTCCCATGAGGTGAAATGAAGAAGACTTGAACTCCTGATACAAATCCAGCAGCCACTGAAATTGTTCCATCCAGAATGGACTGTTTTACAAAACACTGAATTGTGATCTAAGCCAGATTTTATGGTTGGTGCACACCCCTATGGCAGGTACAGGGACAGGGCCTTCAAATATTTTAAATTATAAAGAAATATTTTTCTGGAATTGCAGCCTTTTTCTGATCTTCTGCGTTCTTAGCTACTTCACAACATAATGGAGACACTACATAGTTCCCCACATTTTCTTATTTTTTGTATACCACATCAGAATTACCAATGTGTGGCAGTGTGTGCAGGGGTATACTGACACATTCTGTGGCATAGTTTGAAGACAAGTGATGCCGCAATCTTGCAGAAACGCTGCGTCTTATCAGTGCCTAGAGAAAAGACTGGCTGAGAAAATACATATATTTCCAAGGAGCAAAGACAGGATATAAATGAATAAATTTAGCATAATATTAGGTTACCCCAGAATCATGAGTAGAACATACATTAATTCAGGAAAAGCATGATGATTAGTTCTGAAACAAGGGACAAACTATAAACCAGATAAATTTCCCTGGGCTCAGAAAACAATCTCATTTCAGTGAGAATTCTCAAGACCCTGTCATGCAGGGATCCCAACAGGATATTCTGGGCCCAGTGCACTCTGTGTGGATTGAGACGCCCAACTCACTCATAAGGCAAGTGACTTCATAGACGGCAAGAAGTGGGAAAATCTCCATGGCTTGCAGATTGATATAAATATACAATGTTTCCAGACAACCTGTGTATTAAGGTTGAATGTTCATCCTGATTTGTTTGCAATGAAATAAGACAACATTGGCTATTTAATGAACATTCATTCTGATTGGTTTGTGGGGAGGCTAGACGATGTTGCATCAAAGCAAGTGTTATCCCACATTTTCCGTCACTTTCTCAGAAGTTTGATCCTTTGCTGGTATGTGACTGAATTCCACTCAAAAATAGAGATGATCTGGAAGCTCCTTTGTTCGCATAAGGAGATACAGTGGTACCTCAGGTTAAGAACTTAATTTGTTCTGGAGGTTTGTTCTTAACCTGAAACTGTTCTTAACCTGAGGAACCACTTTAGCTAATGGGGCCTCCCACTGCTGCCGCGCGATTTCTGTTCTCAAAGATCTTAACCTGAGGTACTATTTCTGGGTTAGCATAGTCTGTAACCTGAAGCGTCTGTAACCTGAGGTACCACTGTATTGGGGACTCAGCTAGATCGGTAAAGAAAAAGCATTGTATATGCGATATAACACTGTGCCACTAGATGATGCTGCAGAGTCCCATTTCTTCCCTACCTGAAACGTTTCTTTGATGTGTCTAGATCCAGCCTAGGATACAGAAATTGGCACGGGATCCCAGTAGCACCTATGCAGTCCCTTCACAGTTGGAGGCAGTAAAGCTTTTGAATAGCAGTTGCTGGAAACCACAGGAGACGAGAGTGCTCATGTGCTTGCAGGTTCCCCATGGGCATCTGGTTGGCCACTGTGGGAACAGGATGCTGGCCTAGATGGGCCATTGGCCTAATCCAGCGGGCTCTTCTGTTTTTATCACTAGTTTACATTTAGCACATGCTGAGAGTAACCGGTTCCTACTGCATTTCCACTTAGTACCTTCCATGCAGAAAGATAATTTCATAACGCCTTAGCTCTCAGGCGTTCCTAGTTCACCATACAACCTAGCCACCAGCCCTCAATCTCAACAGAGGTCACAGTCTGAAAAAGCCATGGAGACGAGGTTTCATTATCAGTCAAAGAAATAATCCTTGTTTTTTGAAATGCAGCCGTGAGATATGGCTTCTGCTGCACAGAGCTCTAGGTTTGCAGATGGAAGAATTGTCTCGAGGGCTAACAGCCTAGCACCTTTTGCCAGCAAAAGATGACAGGAATAAATAAACTCTTGCAATGAATGGTTTGCTACTGCCATTTCTGTAATGAGGAAGGGTCTGTTTTCAATCAGTGCTGCTCCCTGCTTTCCCTTAAGTGTATTCTGTCATTGATTGTCCCCTAAGGGCTGGAGCACAGATAGCACTGCATCAAATAATTGGAAAGTCAAACTCTGTGTTCTATTACTCATGTTAACAGGCTCTCCAGATAGTAGATGCTTCAGATTGAGAGCTAATCATCACCACCACCAAGGACCATGCGGATGTGTGTGTACCTCAGTCACATGAGACATCTTCCTGGCAACAGCCAATGAAACGGCCTGCCTGGTTTTTGCAACACAAAGCAGCTGATTTATAAGATGTCTAGCTAGGGGTAAAGAGGGGAAATGAGCAGAGAGGTGGAAGAGAGAGACAATTGGAGACTGGAGTTGGAACTGTGGTACATAATTGCCTGCTATAGCAACCAGCACCAGGCCGTGTGTGAAGGACCTGCAGTTGCTGCAGCTTTAGCCCCCTCTACAGGGCTCAACTTACCTCAGAAGCTGAGGCACATCATGGCGCTTCTTGTTTGCACTTACTTCTCAAGCTTATTTAACAGATGTTCTCCACTCTTGCCTTTGTATTCTTTTCCAGGGGAGTAGACAGCTGCATTAGTCTCCTGCAGCAAAAGCAACATAAAGTCTTGTGTCACATTTAACTATTTATTATCATTTTATTTACTTTTGACATTTATATCCCGCTTTTCTGCAAGGAGTTCAACGTGATGTACATTTTATTCTCATCACAACAACCCTGTGAGGTAGAGTTAGGCTGAAAGAGGCAGTGAATGGCTCAAGTTCACCCAGTGAGCTTCATGGCTGAACGGAGATTTGAACCTGGGTCTTCTAAACCCTAAGTCCAATACACTACCCTCTGTACCATACTGGCTCTCATCTAAGTTGTAGCTGATGAAATGACCTTTAGTTCACAGAAGCCTATGTCATAATAAGTTTCTATACATTTAATAAATAAAACAATAATAACATTCTTTTTGATACTATTACTCTTCATTTTTTCTATTCTTTGTAACTTACCTTTTCATTGAAAAAGCATAATTGAGTTTGTTGTTTTCCATTTTGTTTGAGCCCCCTCCCAATAATAATGAATACAGAATATTCATATAATTTACAAACTTTTGCAAAGCAGTAATCATGTTACATAGAGAACTAAAAGTTAAAGGCAGTGGTAATTGGCTTGAAATATTACCGTATATCCCAAAGACATGCCAAGTAAGGAAAAAGGGTAAAGGACTCCTGGATGGTTAACTCCAGTCCAAAGCAACTGCAGGGTTTAGGGAAGTTTTTAATGTTTGATATTTCATCACGTTGTTGTTGTTGTTGTTGTTGTTGTTGTTGTTGTTGTTGTTGTTCTTCTTCTTCTTCTTCTTCTTCTTCTTCTTCTTCTTCTTCCTCTTCCTCTTCCTCTTCCTCTTCTTCTTCTTCTTCTTCTTCTTCTTGTTATGTGAGGCGCTCATCTTGCTTCAGGCCGAGGGAACCAGCATTTGTCCACAGACAGCTTTCCGGGTCATATGGCCAGCATGTCTAAACCACTACTGGTGTATGAAGGACCATAATGAGTGCCAGAGCACATGGAAACGCTGTTTACTTTCCCGCCACAGCGGTACCTATTTATCTACTTGCACTGGTATGCTTTTCAAACTGCTAGGTTGGCAGGAGCTGGGACAAAGCAACGGGAGCTTACTCTGTCACGGGGATTCGAACCGCCGACCTTCTGATTGGCAAGCCCAAGAGGCTCAGTGCTTTAGACCACAGCGCCACGCACTCCCCAAGCAACATCACTAGGAAAAACGTAAATAAATCCATGTCAGTTTATTTTTCTCAAATAAGGGTCTGCCACTTACAATCATTATGAAACTACATGGAAAGAGGGGGAAATACATTTTCAAAGTCAGTCCCTGGCCACAGGCTGCTTACCTGTGCCCTGGAAGTGGCGGTATTTCTTCATGTACAGAGTGCATACAGAGTCCTCTTGCACATTCCAGAGTGTCCATATAAGGGCCCATCCCTCACATACCACATAGCTTCTAAAATTATGGGCATTTTGATAGGGAATGATAAGTAGCAACAATAATTGGTACAGAGTGCCTACATTCAGTTAGGGGAAAAAGGAAATTGAACTAAATTGAAGGGGAGAAGATCAGACAGCATATACTAATGTGCTACAGTACTATGAAGTGAAAAACATTACCAATATAAAACATTACCAAAGGGTGGGAGGAAATGTTCTAGTGGTTAGTTTTGGACCCTGTCCCTGTTCATCTACATACTGATAGAATGGTGTTATGCTAATTTTATTTCTCTCCTAATTCTGACACCTCAGGCATCTTTGGTAAATTAGAACGGGGTGGGGGAGCATAGCTACCCCAGCTTTACTACAGGAGCTTAATACCATTCTGCAGCGTGCTTAGCATAGTAATTAATCTGGACCTGGACCCAATTAAGGATATATCTGCCTGCAGGGAATGTTCCAAGTGTCTAACACACCAGCACTTTGCTCCAAAGTAGTTTTAAAACACTTAAAAAAAAAACCATCTTCAATAATTCCTCCTGGCTCTACTTGTTATACATTTATGTATTTTCAGGGATCTGTTGGGGCAGTTGACTTTTATTTTTATTTATTGAATTTATATCCCATCCTTCCTCCCAAAGGAACCTAGTTCCATAGGTCAATTGTGCATTGTAAAGAATATGTATTTTTCATATTTAATGTATGTGCTGCCTTTCTATGTCTTATGGAAATACATCCCATATTATCCCAGGGGATAAAATTGTGAATAGTAGATCCCAAGACATCTTTCACATCTCATTTATCATGCTGGAGATTTCGTGCTCATTACAGACATATTCTGTAAGTTAAAATCATTTTTATCTTGTATTTTGAATATTCTCCATCTTCATTCTATCATTGCGGTAGCTAGGAGTGAACTCAGGAGTTCATGTGAACAGCTGTTAAAGGATCACATCCTTCTGTTTCCCTGCATAAATAAAACCCAAGCTCAAAACAGTTTTCAAATTTTTCTAATTAAAGGTAAATCCGCTGATTCTGGTATCAATTCCAACCACAATTTAAAGAGAGCTAAAAATGTATGAGGGAAGCCCGCTCTCAATAACTATCATGTTCCAAGTTTGAATTCTGAATCTATTTTTAACAAACCCTTTTCTACAACCATGAAAATGAAGAAAGTCTCAGGAACTCTGCGTTAAAAGTTCTCATCAATCTCTAAGCATCTGCAAGACCTCAATGCCTTGTAAGCTCTTTCTCTCTCATTACTGAAGAAGGGAACCCACAGCGCCCATTAGATGACATTTCCACACACACTGGCTGTGGGTTTTAATCCTGGGAATCTATTCCCCCATTTTCTGTGGTCCTGTGTGGCACCTCTCTCTCTCTGCTGAGCAGCTGATTAAAAATGACTCGCTCTTACTGTGCTTGAGGATAAATTGTGGACCATCATTCAGACCTCACTAGTATACTGTGAGACACCACAGTTGTTACAGCCGCTATCTACAGCAACACCTGATCATTTAGGGCATGTCTACACAGGACCTGTTAGAGATGGGTCCAGGAGGGCCATTTGGCCTGGGGCCTCCATCTCAAAGAGGGCCTCAGATTTAGTCATCTGTTAATAATATAAAATAAAAAAGGTTAAGTTTTGCAGCTTGATCAGACCAAAATGTGACATACTCTCACATCTTAGAACTATAAACTTAGGCAGGTAAGAGATGTGAGTCTGGAGTCCTGCTCCTTCAGTTGCTAGTAGTAGTTTATCAGAAGAGCTAATGCACCCAAGGTAGAATGGAATCACTTAGGATACAACTTAAACAGGATCTGCCACACCCCTATGGTCTTATCTACAAGTCTTTATGCTGAGAAGACAGCAGTGTGAGCTGTGCTGAGTGACCTATATATACATTGTTGTGGGTCTGTTCTATACTGGTTGGGACGTGGGTGGCACTGTGGTCTGAACCACTGAGCCTCTTGGGCTTGCCAACTGGGAGGTTGGCAGTTCAAATCTGTGCAATAGGGTGAGCAGGTACTGCTGCGGCGGGAAGGTAAATGGCGTTTCCATGCGCTCTGGCACTCGTCACGATGTCCTGTTGCGCCAGAAGCGGTTTAGTTATGCTGGCCACATGACCTGGAAAGCTGTCTGTGGACAACGCCGTCTCCCTCAGACTGAAAAGCGAGATGAGCACCACACCCCATAGTCATATTTGGCTGGACTTAACCGTCTAGGGGTCCTTTACCTTAAACATTAGTTGAGTAGTGCCCTATTTTAGAATAGTAATCATCATCATCCTCAATCACCACCCGTCACTGCACAATGGTTAAGTTAAAAAGAGCAAACCCTGCCCACAGGTTCTTGATCTGAGAAAGATAAAACTATTAGGAAAGGGAGCGGGAAGGCAAGGATAGGAGAAGAGGTGGAGATCTCAGGTTTGGGGAGAAAATACACATTTCCAGATACTGTTCAAACACTTGCAAGGAGAGAGGAGTGGCAATGTGAGTAGGTGGGGAAAGATCAAGAGAGAGAATGGATGGAAGTGTTAAATAGGATTAATCTGACCAACAAAAGAGTATCAAGAAAATAGAGAAGAGCAGGCAAATAGAGACAGGCTGAAGTACAGACAGATAAGAAGCCAAGAAAATAAGAGACTCCAAAGCAGACAGCAATTTACCAATTGGCAAAACAGATTAAAGACGCAATCCTATACAGTGGGAATAAGTCCTAGAAAGACCTACAGTACAGCTTAAGAAGTGCTGTTTGGTACATCTCATTTCCAGTTCCTTACCCACCCGCTCCTGGCTGGGTTCAGCATTTCCAATTAATTGGTTGAGAAAGATACTGCCCAGAGAAACCCTAAAAAGAGAGCCAATGCTGGTTTCAGACTGGCAAGCCTGTCCAAAGGTTAAACGTAATCTAGTTATCTTTAGACAGAAATGGAATTTAAAAACACAAGAGGTTTGTGTAAAAACCCATTAAAATGAATACAACTAACACACAAAATTCAGATACAGTACAAATGTGCATTACTAGCTGTTATAGATGGACAATGATTTTTCCGTTCCTCTTAGGAGTTCAAAATTTGTTCATAAGTATGCAACATTGGTCCACTTCTGCACAATGCTCTCTGCCCCATCAAAGATTATTCTGGCTGAATTTCTCTTAGCATAAACTGTGGGCTTGGGGTCCATAACCTTACAAATAAACGCTCATAGCCCAATAATTGTTGCATCTTAGCAATTTATTCATGTAATGGACACATTACCCTTCATCTTTTTATTGATTCTCGGTCATTCTCTCACTAGCAGGTTGTTTCAGGGGAGAGCAGAGATTATTAGTCTAAAATCGTGCCGTTGTGCAATGATGTGATGAACTAACTCCTGCTTTCCCAACGTCTCCCCACTTAATGTCAGCTAAGTTAATCTGCAGCTCTCTCAGATGTTATCGGCTTCATGCGCGGCGTATTTAATTAGCCTCCTGCTTTAAAAGCCAGCCCTGGGTGTCACTTAAAAGGTGCATCTATTACATAGTAGAGTGACAGAATGAATTATGAGCTCTCATTATGAAGCCAGTCTGGAGAAATTGGATTACTGAACTCTTAGCAATCAGTACCCTTTCGCCCTTTTCACTCCAGCTTTCAAGGAAAAGCCCAAAGCGCCATCTTCTGCTCACTAACTGGAACCAAAAATAATGTGAGCACTCAGCTCTGTCCGAGGGGAATTGCTAAGAGAGAGGCCTTATAAATTTAGATCTAGCTGCCTGTCCATCAGTTAAATCACTTACCCAGTCTGCTTGTGTGCACATGGCACATGCCAACCAGAAGTGCCCAAACCTTCAACAAGCTGCCTAATAGCCAGTCAGAACAATGGGATGATAAAGCTGGCGTTTTTCTTGTTGTTTAGTTGTTTAGTCGTGTCCGTCTCTTTGTGACCCCATGGACCATACTATACCAGACACTCCTGTCTTCCACTGCCTCCCGCAGCTGACACCGATAAGTATGGTACCTGCAAGGGATGGGTGATATATCATACCTTCCATCATTTCTCTGATGAAAATAGGGATGTCCCATTACATAATGAAATTTTTACTATTTATACACCACACATTTTACTGGGTTGCCTCAGCCACTCTGGGCAGCTTCCACCATATATAAAAACATAATAAAACACTAAACATTAAAAAAAACCTTCCCGGCAGACAGCTCCAACATTTATCCAATGAAAACAGGGACATCCTAAGGAAAAGTGGGACATTCCAGGATCAAATAAGAAACAGGGGTGGCTACTCTAAATCAGGGATGTCCCTGGAAAATAGGGACACTTGGAGGGTCTGATATATTGATATATCGTCCCAAACTGGTTTGAAGTCCATACTGTGATATCAGTTTCATAATTTTTTGACCTGGCAATATATCACAAATCATGGTGTGTGGGGGTGTGTATTAAGCAAAACTCACAATGTGGGAAAAACCGTGAAGCCAGCCTCTACAAAGCTCCATCCTGATTTCAGATATTGTGATATATTGGTATAATGTGATGTTTAGTTGGTGATATATCATGATCTTGAAAACCAGATATTGCCCAGCCCTACTACCTGCAGAGATCAGAATGGATGCAAATTGAATTGTCCTTGACAAAGTGACCTTTCTCCCTTCCCCAATTTAATACATTTCAAAACCTCCTTGGGCAGGGCAGTGGAGAGAGAAGGCCACCTAGCACATCCTTTCTCAAGGCCACCTGGTACCTCCTTTCTGGGTCTGCTTCTGTAAGCAGGATCCTCACTTGCCTATGCTGCTGCTCTCCGTGGAAAGCCTTTAAAGGTATGATGTGTACTTCAGGTATACCTCAACCAACTGAAATCAGCATGCTTTGGTCAGCCTAATTTTGCATATGAACATGTTGCAAATCACACAAAGCAATATCCATTTCAGAAAACACCTCAGACAGGGTTCTAAATAACTGTACATTTCTGTAACTACGTAGTTATCTATATATAGCTCCTAGTAGCCATAGACCATTTATGTACCCATAGAGATCCAGGTTAATGTAGATTTGACAATTGCTGATTTAAAAGATATCAGAACATTTCCCCAGCATGATAATCAAAGTGCGAGTCTGATTGCATTGCGCTAATCAGTGCTCTTATTTTATGGTGCTGACTTCTGACCCTAATGCACACCTCTGTGAGATCATTATGGCGTAAACTTAGAACCCTTATGACAGAGACTAGAGTGTGAGAAGGGATGGGGTGTGTGTGGAAAACTGTAATAGTAATTCTCCCATCTCTGTGGAGACATTCAGAGTGGCGAGAGGTTGCAAAAGAAACCCGTGCTCTGTTTTTTTGGAGAGAGTATTATATGCAGGAAGCTTTTTAAAGAGTAGCAGGAAGAAAGAGCTTTGCAAAGAAACAAAACAAGTTCTTTCCAGTAATATGGGTTTTCTGGAAACTTCTGAATTACTCCATACAATTTAAGGGAATTTTCAGTTTGGCCTAGAAAATTTCCTGATGCATTAGACTCTAGGGCCTACAGAGTGATCTAATTAAGCATGCCCATTTTTACTTATATTTAGTAAATAAGGCTATAAACTTTGGAATGACCAAGCTTGCATAATATTTATTTGCAACTGGCATCTATCCATTGTTACTAATTCAGGCTGCATACAATGTCCAATTTTTGAAAAAGGCCCTTTTTCCACTCTGGGCACTGCCAGACACCCTGTTTATTGAGCATTCATCCTGATATGATTGATGAGCAATTAGACAATGTCAGCAGTTTAATGAGCATTTGCTCAGATTTGTTTGTGGAGAGGCTAGATGTGACATCAAAGCAAGTGTTTTCTCACACGTTCCACGGCATTTTGCCCTCAATTTCCTTCTTGCACAACAAACCTGCAATAGGGAAAGATAATACTTTTTCGGAAGACCTGCAAATCAACTTTAATTGCACATCCTGAATTTACTAGTATGTGAATCCCTCCTGAAAAGAGCTTCGGCACAGAAGCACCTTATGTCTTGTTTATTTCTTTTGTGAGGTCAGAAATGGAATACACTTTTGCACCACTAGGGGTCTCCTGCAGCACTCTTGGAGTAGCCTCCAGCAGACACTGGTGGACCACAACTCCCAGCATACCCTACTGCAGGACTTACTGCCCAACTGGATGAGAAGTGTAGTCCAGCCAGAGACTATGGACTCTTAACTCACACAGAAGTAAACAGCAACTGCAAGTGATAGACTACACATAGTGCAGGGAAATCCCAGCAGCGCAGGTAAAGGTAAAAGTACCCCTGATCGTTAGGTCCAGTTGTGGACGACTGGGTTGTGGTGCTCATCTCACTATATAGGCCAAGGGAGCCAGTGTTTGTCCACAGACAGCTTCCGGGTAATGTGGTCAGCATGACTAAGCCACTTCTGGCGAACCATAGCAACGCACGTAAACGCCATTTACCTTCCTGCTGGAGCGGTACCTATTTATCTGCTTGCACTTTGATGTGCTTTCGAACTGCTAGGTTGGCAAGAGCAGGGACCGAACAACGGGAGCTCATCCTGTCGCAGGGATTCAAACCGCGGACCTCAAGCCCTAGGCTCTGTGGTTTAACCCACAGTGCCACTAGTACTAAAGCCAATGGGGTTTACTCCCAGGAAAGTATCATAGGATTACAACTTCAAAGCACCAAGTGTTTCATAGAATACCAGATTTATACAACGATTATGTGCAATATAATCAATAATGCTAAAGAACAGCTTATGGGTGTGCATCTGCTGGACAGGAAAACACCGTGTTGATCATCCATCAATCACTTGTCAGTAAGAAAAAACCAGCAGAGTTTTGGTATTTTTTTTAGGTTTCTAGGATTGCAAAGGAAGAAGAGTTTGGATTTGATATCCCGCTTTATCACTACCCAAAGGAGTCTCAAAGCGGCTAACATTCTCCTTTCCCTTCCTCCCCCACAACAAACACTCTGTGAGGTGAGTGGATTGCAAAGGAATAGGAGACAGAACTTTAGGCCCATTCCGATTGCACATTCATATTGTACAAATACCTATTTTCCTTATATCTAGGAAATGCAAGAAAATAAATACCGAGGTATTGCACCATTTTTTACCTAGACGTAGGTAGGATAAACATACTCTAATCTGCTCCCTAAATCGCGGCAGTGGCGTAGCGTGGGTTGTCAGCACCCGGGGCAAGGCAAGTAATTTGTGCCCCCTAACACGTGGATTTGCACCCCCTAACCCTAACCCCCAGATGTTGCGCCCGGTGCGGCCGGCCCCCCCTGCACCCCCCACGCTACGCCACTGAATCGCGGAGCAGGTGCCTAGTTCAAGCTCCTGCATGCCATGCAGGGGTCTGCGAACTTTTTTAGCAGGGGGCCGGAGCACTGTCCCTCAGACCTTGTGGGGGGCTGGAGTATATTTGGGGGGGTGAACGAATTCCTATGCCCCACAAATAATCCAGAGATGCATTTTAAATAAAATGACACATTCTACTCATGTAAAAACACGCAGATTCCCGGACCGTCCGCAGGCCGGATTGAGAAGGCGATTAGGCCGATCCGGCCCCCAGGCCTTAGGTTGCCTACCCCTGCTAGAGCAACAACACTCATCCTGTCGGAGAGAGATGCAGAGGAAGAACCATCGGCGGGCTCGGAATTTATCTCACTCGCGCCTCCTCCAGGCTGTCACTTCTCGGCCAATCAGGGTCCAGGAGTTCCAGGCCTCCAGTTTTCATTAGTCGAAGGCCGCGTGAAGGAGCCGAGCGGCGTCCTCCAATAGGGTTGCGGGGCTGCGTCGCGCGCGAGCCGAGGAGCGAGGCTTGGCTTTGGTTGGTCGGCGCTTGCGTCTGCGGGAAGATGGCGGCGACTACCACGGCGCCAGCGGTTGTGGCCGGGTCCACCAGTGCGGATTTCTCCGACCTGCGCGGGATCAAGAAGCAGCTGCTGGACGTGGCGGAGCGGAGCCGGGAGCGCGGCCTGCAACACAGCGGGAAGTGGTGAGGAGAAAGGGCTGCGCGTGCTCTCTATTGAGTCGCGGGAGGGCTGCGTGCAGGGTCTCCAGCAGAACGGGGGCTCCGCAGGCTGCAAGGGGCGCTCTGGGGCGACGGGATGCTGTCGCCGTAGGGAAGGGCGAGGAATAAAAGACCTCGGCAGCGAGCGCGCCCCTTGCTAACTCTTTAGCATAGCCAGGTGTCATCCGGCTACTGCACAGCTAAATTGTAATAGGGGGCTGGCTAGCTATTTTTGGGGAACGCCGTTCTGCTGTTACTAAGGTTGCTTAAGTATTATGGCTTATGATGGGTCTGTGCATAATGTGCGCATTGAAGTGCCAGCTATACATATCGGGTTGCAGGCCGCCTGCCATGTGAGGATGTATGGGCCGTGCCGGATTTACATATAGGCTAAACAAGCTATAGCTTAGGGCCCCACTCGCTTGAGGGCCCCCCAAAAATTTAAATTAAAAAACACCTGGCTGTACATTTCCAAAATACAAGCTAAAAAACAAATAAAATAAAACCTACATGCAGCACCAGTGTTTTGTGTTGTGTATGGACCTGTTAGATCCATAAATTACCATATAGCATATATTCAACACAAAAAAAGCAACAGTTTGTTGTTGACAAAGGACAGCTGGACATATAAAGGGCCCCATTACCTTCAGTAGCTTAGGTCCTCATCAAACCTAAATCCAGCCCTGTGTATGGGATGTCTGTGCATGCTATTGTGCATGTTGGGGAACCTTAGTCCTGGGGGCCAAATGCAGCTCATCAAGCTGCTGTGTCCTGCTCTTGAAACTGCCTGCTGGCTATGGCTCTTCCCCAGGCTACACACTACCATGGCTCTCCTTTATGTCCTCCAGGGTTTTTGCCTGGATGCAGTGAGCCTGGAAACATAGGAGGCTGCCTGTTGGAGGTGAGAGTCACATCAGTTGTGCCTCCCACTCTTTGCCTCGACACGCACACCCCAGCATCATGCTGCCCCTGGAAAGTTGCGTATGAGGGGAAATGGCCCTTGTTCAGAAAAAGGTTCTCTTCCCCTGTTGTATGTAATGAGCACAGTGGTACCTCTGGTTACATACTTAATTCGTTCCGGAGGTCCGTTCTTAACCTGAAACTGTTCTTAACCTGAGGTACCACTTTAGCTAATGGGGCCTCGCGCTGATGGCGCGCAATTTCTGTTCTCATCCTGTTCTTAACCCGAGGTATTACTTCCGGGTTAGCAGAGTCTGTAACCTGAAGTGTTTGTAACCCGAAGCATTTGTAACCCGAGGTACCACTGTATTGTGAGCCAGACTGGCAGAAAGTGGTGTTTTTTAAGCTGCAGTGGGCTTTCTTGTTGTAGGGCCTCAGAGCTGGCTTTTGCCCTGGACCCTCTGCCCTTTAATGAGCTGCCTCCTGCACCTGAACTCACAGAGGTACGTACGGGAGGAGGGCTCATTTTTGCAACACATAAAACAGATGAGGCTGCTCTGATGTAGTATCCTAGAAAATCATAACTTTAAAAAGTTGTGGCAATTGAAAACAGTAATGCTAGAAAAAAGACAAGCAGGCTCCATTTGCAAGTCAGTTTGCATGTCTAATCCACTTGAATGCTTTACTTGTTTAAGGAAGGGATGAGAGAGGTGCGCATTTATTTAATGCTCAGTTCTTTGTAGCTGAGTTGGAGGGAAGGGTTCTGGCTGCAATCCAAAGATTAGAGGACCCTTGGTTCCCAATATTTCTTCTAGCAGTGCTAGGGTCACTTGCCAGGCAAACAATTTTTAATGCAACCAGTTTGCTTTCTTAGGATCCCTTCTTTTTAGCTTGTGTGGGCTTAATCCCTCTCACTTTGCTCTCTTGTCACCAAAGCTTAAAATATCATAAAATTAAACTGATTTTCTATTATTCTCAGAGAAGCTCAAATTGTATTAAAGAATAGGAATTTGGTCAGCCAGACATTATTTGAGAACTGTTGTTTTCAACCCTGTATTTTGTCTTTCAGTGGAAACCAAAAGCAAGAAAAGCATTTGCTTTTGTTACTTGACAGACGAAGGTGTCTAAGGAATTCATTACATTGGAATTTAACTTTTTATTTTTTTGTCCTTAGGAGGATGCTCGTGACTTGGATGCTTACACCCTTGCTAAATCTTACTTTGATCTGAAAGAGTATGACAGGGCTGCTTACTTCCTCCGGGGCTGCAAGAGCCAGAAGGCCTATTTTCTATATATGTACTCCAGATACCTGGTGAGTTAATAAGATAAATCAGTTCCCGTTCCTTGATTTTCTCCCTCTCTTCATAAAGATTATGTGATATATCTAGAAAGTGAAGTTTTATTCTTTTTGCTTCTAGTAGCTGGACCCATGTCCAGTGAACATCTCATGATAGACAATTGCTGGTTCTTAAAATTCTTTTAAAAATTTGTTTGTTTGCAGTCAGGTGAAAAAAAGAAGGATGATGAAACAGTGGATAGTCTGGGTAAGAAACCAACACACAACTTTCTCCAGTTTGACTTTTGACGCTTGATTTACAATTTCCAAGACTACAGCTTATTTTTTCTTCAACTATTGATTGATTTTTTTAAAAAGAAAATGCAAAACATCAGCAAATTGTTTAACTGTTAAATTAACTTCCCTTTCCCCATCATACATTGTTCTGTATTTGAGCTAGTTTAGCATCTGTCTAAAGCAGTAGTCCTCAAAACGTTTTGCAATAGTACCACCCTTTGCTTTAAACAAAACTTTGGCAGAATCTTTGCAGTACAATATTTAAAAATAGTTTTATAAACACATACTGCTAATGGTACCAAATAAGAGATTACTCTGTTTACAGGTCCGTTGGAAAAGGGACAGGTGAAGAATGAAGTTCTAAGAGAGCTACGGGTAGAGCTTAGCAAGAAACGCAAAGCCAGAGAACTGGATGGATTTGGCCTTTATCTGTAAGCACTGAAGTGATGCACTAATGACATATTGTAGGGAATAGCCATATGTTTACATCCAGGTATGATGAAGTTGGGATTGTGAAATGAATAGAGATTCTTGTATGTTTGTGTGCATGCAATTCGCCACACAAAATGTCAGGCTAGGGCACGAGGATGGCATAGGCTCTTGCCCTAGTAGTGTTTCTCTTACTCTTTCTCTGTATCCCCCTAGGTATGGAGTTGTGTTGCGAAAGCTGGACCTGGTGAAAGAGGCCATTGATGTGTTTGTTGAAGCTACCCATGTTTTGCCATTGCACTGGGGGGCCTGGCTGGAGCTTTGTAACTTGATCACAGACAAAGAAATGGTAATTTGTGGGATTCTCAGGTGCAGGTGTGTGATGATTGCTGCCCTGGATTTCTTTGGGAGGAAAGGCAGGATATAAATTCAGATCTGGCCACTATTTTCTGGTACAATTTGATCCATGAACTATCATGAGGTCGATACTGTGTTTGGTGGTTTTTCTGATTTGGAATACTTGAATTTGCCAGCAAACCTTAAGTAATTCAGTAGCAGTTGGAGGTGTTAGCATTCTTTCCATTCTAACCTTTCCTGCAGTTCTTGGGGGCTGCTGTAGACTGCTTCTCTAAATGTGTCCCTCTTTGTGGTTGTTGCCAGCTGAAGTTCCTGTCCTTGCCAGATACCTGGATAAAGGAGTTCTTCCTGGCACACATCTACACAGAGCTGCAGCTGATAGATGAGGCCTTACAGAAGTACCAGAGTCTTATTGATGCAGGATTTTCAAAGAGCACCTACATTATCTCTCAGATTGCAGTGGCCTATCACAATATCAGAGGTCAGTGAATCCTTCCAGATTTGGGCCTTCTGGTGTTTTGTTTCCTGCTTTGTTTCCTCAGTGCCTGCCTTTCTCTTTCCTCAGATATTGATAAAGCTTTGTCCATCTTCAATGAACTAAGAAAACAAGACCCTTACAGGATAGAAAATATGGACACCTTCTCTAATCTGCTCTATGTCAGGGTGAGTACTTTTTTTCTCAATCTGAAATACATTATAGGTTGAGTAGTAGGTGGTGTGGGCAGGATGGAGTTGTTTAGCAGGCTTCCCAAAGCCATGTTACTGAAAGGGAGAGTGGGAGGGAGCAGAGAGCTTGGCACAGTAGGAGGAGCATTGGATTGGCTGAGCTGCTCTGTCTGTATTGTGCTGAGTTCCCTGCTGCCTGACGTCTTGGTAACTGGCAGCAATGCGTTGCACTGGGGAGCCAGGTAGGCAGTCACTTCCTGTACTGCCATGCTGGCCGTTGCTGCATATGACCCTACCTCAACCTTAAATTGCTCGCAATCCTTCAGTTTGTGTAGAGAACTTTTCTGTCTATATCCCTTAAACTTACTCATGTTTTCTTAGCGGTAAACCCCAGTAGGGAAATTTGGTCTGTAAGGAAATAACAGCATTGTACTATCAAGTGAGAGAATATAACGGCAAACAGAATCAGGAAACATTTGCTACAGGGAGATGTTCCAGTTGTCTTGAACTGGTTTGTGAAGTTATTCTGGATATTGTATGAAATTGCCATCCCTGTTGCTGATGACTTCCGGACATCCCGAGATTTGTTGTTCTTGTTGGACTCTCCTAGTTCAGACAACCTAGTGACTGATTTTGTGGCTTGAAATGCAGTTACTTCTTTTTTTCATGCAGTGGTGTTACAAGAGTGTGTTTCCATCCCTGCAGTTCCACCCCCCCCCCACTGGCTCCTATCCTTAAGCTTACCACTTTCCTTTATCCCACTAGAGTATGAAGCCTGAACTGAGCTATTTGGCCCACAACCTATGTGAGATTGACAAGTACCGTGTTGAGACCTGCTGTGTGATTGGTGAGAGACCTTGCTTGCTTGAAGAGGGATGGGAGGAAGCTGCAGGACATGATCCTCTTTCACATGAAAGAGTGTTAGCAGAGTTGTTGTTTCCCAGTCCCTGGCTGCTCTCTGCTCACTTTTCATTGTGCTTTTGCCATAGGGAACTACTATAGTTTGCGCTCACAGCATGAAAAAGCAGCTCTCTACTTCCAGAGAGCGTTGAAGCTGAATCCTCGATACCTTGGAGCATGGACCCTCATGGGACACGAATATATGGAAATGAAAAACACATCAGCAGCTATTCAGGCATATAGGTGCGTGTGCAGATGCCTTCCAAAAACGAAGGCTTACTAGGGTGGGTTTAAACAATATCTTTTTCTATTGTTGTTACTCTCCCAATTGATTCTGCTTGTGCCTTTCTTTTTTAACAAATGCAGACTGTTATGATCTTATCTCCATTTGTGCCGTATACCTGTATACTCTTTCAAAGAATTCCTGTGGCTTTCTCTCTTCTAGACATGCCATAGAAGTGAATAAAAGAGACTACAGAGCATGGTACGGATTGGGGCAAACATATGAGATCCTCAAGATGCCCTTTTACTGTCTCTATTACTATCGGCGGGCCCATCAGCTCAGGTAAAACTGCCCAGTATAGATACTGTCCTTGTGTCTAACTCTTTTTAGTAGCTGCCATTATCAGTGTACAGAGTCAGCTTGCTGTAAATGAAACAGGGATGCACATTGCCATGGCTGCCCTGCAGATTACAAAATCTAATGTTTCAGTGCAGATTGACCAGAGGCAGGGGATCTTACATGTCATTTAAAAGATAATCTGATCTTTACTTTTGCAAAAAAATAATGAGAATTTGGCACTTAATATAGCTCCCCGTATCTCTCCATTGCTCCCAGACTCTTCCTACTCTACAGTTAAAGGAAGGGTGCATGGGACAATCCAAATTTTAAAACTCAATTTTGAAATCATAAGTCCCAACAGCTGGGTTTTAAGTGTTTGATTTTAGTCTCTTCTTTTGGGACGCTGACAAAAAAAAGACTGTTGTGCTACTAGATTTAAAAGTGAGGGTTAGTGCTCATTGGGTTTTAGGTAGCTTTAGAAGTCTGAGCTTGTTCGGTCTTTTTGTGAGCCAGCTGATTTCATGTTTTTCACAGGCCCAATGATTCCCGTATGCTGGTAGCTCTTGGAGAATGTTACGAGAAATTGAATCAGCTGGTGGAAGCCAAAAAGGTAGGGCGGGACATGGATTTGCATTTGAGCAGCAGCAGTGGGGATTATCCTGAACCAGATAAAGGAAATGCTAGTGTATTTCTGCTGTGCTGTTTTGTCATAACAATTGAATTGCCTCTGTCCATTCATTGCCTCTTGAGAATGTACTGGTGAATGTAGGTTATGTAGCTGGAACATAGGTACTGGGGGAAAGTGCTAAAAACTGAGCAGTTTCCAGAACTGAGCTTTTATTCTGTTTGAACTTTTCTTCCATGTAATAATAGCAATCAGATCTTCAGATGGCTTTGTTTCTTCATCCTCTGTTCGAAAAAAAGAGGGAAATATTGTCCAAAACTTGGAGCTAGGTTTATTGGAGTTATCACTCCTATAATCTTGTATTATGTTACTTCTGATATGCTTCATACTATTCACTCATCTCTGCTAGGCAGGATAGTAGGCAATATCACCTTTTCCCCTGACTCTGGACTAGACACTTTTGCATTTGTTGTTCTTTTCTTGACAGTGTTATTGGAGAGCCTATGCTGTTGGAGATGTGGAAAAAATGGCACTGGTGAAACTAGCAAAGTAAGTAGTAGTTTTATATTGCTTTTCTTGGATAGATTGGCAAAACCTCCTTATCTGACCACTGCCTTTTGGACTGAAATCTTAGTCTGCAGACTTTATGATGTGGATGTTTCCTGTCTTTCTGCATAGCTCTTAGTCCTTGTGATCCCAGGAAATTATTTAGAGGAAGTACTCCAGATTATCTTTGACCTTTATGGCAGCAATATTCTGGATAACTACTAGTGGTTTTTCCATAGTTCTTGGTATCGGCATGTGCTCTTGGTGCGTCACACAGTGTGCATTCATACAGGTACTGGCAATAATTAAATGGCTACGCATAAACAAAGTATAAAAAGTATTTTATTATGTATATCAAGATAAATATAAAACTAAAATTGCTACAGTATGGAAATGGGATGTTTGTCTATCTTGATGAAAATGACCCCTGGGAAATACCTGTGAGTGACAGGCGCAGAGATTAAGACATTGCCTAATGTCTTTCCCCCCTATAAATGCAGCTCACATTTGATAGGCTACCTAGGCTTACTCCAAAGCATGTCATTTGTTATTAGGATAATCTCATCAACTACATACTGAATTCTTATAGTGGACAAGAGGTAGCTTCTTCTCTTATAGTGGTGGTCTTATCCTGTAAGCAAGAACACACTTTCGCCTTTTTTTCTTCGTTCCCAGGCTTCATGAACAGTTGAATGAATCGGAGCAAGCTGCTCAGTGCTATATCAAATACATACAAGATATCTATTCTTGTGGGGTGAGTCAGTTCCAAATGATTTTGGGAATGAAAGAGTGAAGGATATACAGAGTGGATAAAAACAGGTGTTTGTTGTTGTTTTTGTAAAAAAGAAAAACGTATTTAAATTGTATTTTTTAAATAAAAAGTTGTAAATACTCAGTTTCTCTCAGGTTAATACTAAATCTTGATAAACAAATTTACCCTGAACCAAACAATAAATACCTTTGTTCTATTCTAGGAGATAGTGGAGCACCTGGAAGTAAGCACTGCCTTCCGCTACCTGGCTCAATATTATTTCAAATGTAAACTCTGGGATGAAGCCTCAGCCTGTGCCCAGAAATGCTGTGCATTCAATGACGTGAGTAGCCAACACATCATCTGTGGACTTCTTCACTGGGTCCCATGCCTGCTTCTACCCACAGTGCCACCATTGAGACCACTCTTGGGTATGGCTATAATGGTTTGAGGCCACACATGTGTTAAGTCATACTTACACAGGATTTTGAAAGAACCTAAAAGAGACACTGAAAGCCCAACTCTTTTCTAGAACAACAATCTAAATCCTTCAGGATTGTCAGAGAGCTCACCCATCTACCTCTAATAATAGAACCAATCAATAATACACCAGATCATGACAAGAACTTTGTGAAAAGCAAGTAAGGAAATCTGCTAAAAAGTTTTTATTCCTTGTGGAAATGGAGGTTGACTTAGGTAGCTAGTTTTTGCTTGGTAAGAAAAGTGTTGCTAGTTACATGGATAAAACATGAAAATGTGCAGATATGTGCTTGCAGGCTACCCAAAAACCTCTTAGTGGGCTTTATATGGCCTGCAGGTTAGCTTGTCCTTGAAATAGATAAAGAGAAAGCATGAACAGGAAATAAAGTATTTAGAATCCTGTTGATGAGTTGGTTTGGCATGGGGAATCCTTTTGGCACAGCAGGCCAGATGTTCCCCACCCCGTTGGGCCAACTTTGACAGGTGGGTGGCATTGTGATATCAGATGATCGACAGGTAGGTTGCCTTGCCTCACCTGTCAAAGTTTCATTGTTCAGCACTTCCCAAATGCTTGACAGCCAGCTTTCTTAAAGGGAAACTTGGTTGTGCAGCTGACAAAGCCATGCCTCTACGTTCTCCACACCTGATGTCACATAGGACACTGGGTATGGGACAGGTGGGCATGGTTTAGAGAAAACAGTTTTGCAGACTAAATTTGGCACATGGGCCAGAGGTTCCCCACCCCAGAGTTGGTGAATAGTTTGCTGGAGTAGCCACTTCAGGGAGAAATATATCATGGGATTTGCAGTATCTAAAGGCTTGCTAGATCTGACATTGAACCACAAGTTTGATTGCAATTCAGAATGGCTGATCTTTGCACAGGAACACCCATGTGCCCCCTTTCTAGTTATTGCACTGTGCTTGCTCTTTGCTCATGCAACTTCATTTCTCTTCCAGACAAGAGAAGAAGGGAAGGCCCTCTTGCGGCAAATCTTACAGTTACGAAATCAAGGGGAGACCTCGTCCACAGAGATTGCCACACCTTTCTTGCTTCCGTCTTCACTATCTGCCAATAACACTCCAACACGCCGTGTGTCACCCCTGAACTTGTCCAATATTACACCTTAAAGTGTGCCTGCCTCTCTGGGCTGATGTGAACTGCAAATGTAATCCAGCTGGAGCCTGGGTTTTTCCTTCTAATACTGCCTCTCTAAGGAGAGTTCTGTATCCAGTGATGCCTTCCTAGAAGGGCTGATAACTCATTGTTGAAGATAGTTACATTGCGGGCATTAAAGGCTGGTGGCACCATATTTCACAGTGAGTGACTGAATCCATTCTACTCCTCTTATGCCTCTCCTTTCTAGCATGACATCTTGGTTTAAGAAGGGATTCCAAGGTCACTTTCCTCCACTGGCATCAATTGGAGTTGCTTCTTCCTGTCATGTTCATGGCATTCCTTCGTAATGTCTTGCTGGCTACCAGTATGTCATCTTTTGGAGGAGAAATGATGCTGCCTTGCTCTTATTTCATGATGGAAAGAATGTCCTTGCAGCAGTTGGTCCCTTGTCCTTTTGGTCTTAGTTACTTTTCAAGCAAAATTGCTGTGTTAGATTAGCTAGCTGGTAAAAGGAGCAAGTGGAGAGAGCAAAAGGACTGCCGTTTGTCTAGCACAAATGTAGAGACATGGGTGAAAAATGTAGTAATTCATATCCCGTCATTTCCCTTACCAATGCAGCAGCCGATGCTGTTGTGTAGCCTGGTAACAATGAAGTGGTGGGACTTCTATGTGTTCATTAAGACAAGAGTGCAATGTTGACATAGTTTTTCCATATATACAGGCTCTAGAAATATCCACCACTATTTGAGTGGCAAAACCCATCCACAATTTTTTGTTGCCCAGGAACACAACTGTTCAGTAGAAAAAAACCTATTGCTTAGTTCTTTGAACTAAGGGGTGTTGTAAACTAGTATTCTAGCAGGGATGCAGTTTTGTTGAATATGATCCTATGATATAAAATAATGGTTGTGATCTATCCTCAATGTGAATTAGCAGAAAAAACTAAGTGGTAAAGAATAACAATGGTATGATTTTCTTCAGCTGACATGAGAATTCAGGCATACAAAGTTGACTTGTCTACAGTTGAGCAGGTAATGGTATCAAGCAAGCTTGAATTCTGCTTCCACTATTAAATTGTTTTTACTACACATTCTTGTCATTTATGTTAGTAAAACACAGAACTTTGACCTCTGTTGTACAGCACAGATGTTGGGGCTAGAGCACTCACATTTTGTTAATTTTTATCTTATCTGGAGATCCTTGCAGGCAGGGGTTCATACAGAGCCCTCATTTTATCATCACAAGTGGTGGTGGTGGTGGGTAGACTACTAGAGACTGATTCATGGTCAGTGAGCTACAAACTTGGGCCCAGATCTGTTCCGTCAAATTCAAACATTCAGAGCCACCCCTACCATTGGGCAGTGTCACAGCTGATTTTAGGTGCTGTGAAAGGACTGTAAATAATACATTTATTTTTAATGTATTTTTACTCCCGGGGAAAAGCAGTTGTGGGATTTTCTGTCTTGTGTGCCAAATTACCTTGGCCTTAGGCAGCAAAATGTCTTGGTTCAGCTCTGCCAGCACTGTACTAACTTAGCTTACCGGTATACCCTAGATAGCCTTGCTTAGCACTGAAAACCAATGATAATGGAGGCTAACATTTTTCACGTTAATGCAGTTATTAATCCACTGCATCCCAATCTGCACCATACTTGCAATATATGCAAAACAAAACCCAGACACCATGTAAATAAGGATTCTGCCTATTTAGGGTATTATAGGTTGTCAAAATTGTATAGAGGTTTGGTGTAAATCATATATAATTTTAATTATTGACCCTCCAGAACCACACCTGCTGTGCCACTGCCTAACAGTTAAGTCTTTAGGGTAATTTCCTGGCGAGTGGCTTTTTGAAAATGTAGTATACATTGCCTGTTCCATTAAAATCTTTGCATTTTGAATACTTTCTGTATTAGGGATCATGTGCAAATTAACCATTGAAGTCTCATGCCTGGGCTACCAGAGGGACACAAAAACCAGCCTCGTGCATAGCTGTCAACGTTTCCCTTTTTTTAAGGGAAATTCCCTTATTCCGAATAGGATTCCTTGCAAGAAAAGGGAAAAGTTGACAGCTATGTCCTCGTGGTTGTGGAGCCTAGTCCACCAGACAAATAGAAGAAACTTAAAAACAAATGCCAGAAAGGTTTCGCATATTAGAGCTTGTTCACATAAACATGAGGTTTTAGAAGACACAAGGTACATTTATTATACAATTAACATAGATAATAAACATTTCACATGCATAACATAAGCTATTGGAGGTGATAAACATAAGGAATATGAATCCAGGTTCCATATACACTGGAGTAGCAGCTGGCCTGAAACGGAGGGCATGCATAGTAAGTAACCATCTTTGGGAAGCCAAAGATTTAGTTAGCTCAGGCCTCAACACATTAACGTGAAGGAAAACATTAAAGTTATCAACCGGTTGCTTGTGCCCAGGTACACTACAACCCCCCCAAAAGTCAGTGTTTTTTGCCAGAGGCCATGGATTTAAATGTTGGAGAGCCACGGGCACGTAGGATACTACTATAGGGGGTCTCTATTGCTACAGCAGGCATGGCTGTAGTGCAAGTCAGGAAATTGTGCAAGAAAGGCTTCTTGAAGGGAGGTTGACTTCTGGGCTGCACATTTTCATTGTTGGCACAAAACCGTTTTTTGCTGCAAGAGGTCGGTGCTGCTTGGAGCTTCTGCACAGTGTGAAATTGCTCTGCAATACAGGCTGCTTTCTTCCGCAAATCCATCTTCACCAGCATCATGTTGTTCTGCAGCTCAGCCAAAGTCTGGTCCTGGAAAAGCCAGTGGAGTAATTCAGTTTTATGAAGATGGAGCCGCCCCTCTTGCCAGACAGGTGCCAATCATTTCAGCCAATTACCCTGAATGTGAAGACTTCTGAAAATGCTTATGGACTCAGAAACATTACAGAGATGAAGATGACAGGTGCCTGGACCTTAACAAAGGGCCCTCTGGGACTGCTTCAACCCAGCCACCAAATCTTGTGGACTGATCTATGACAACTGAGGGAGGAGTTGATTCTATGGTCACTACTGTTATGTGGTTGTGAGCACAAACAAACTACTCCAGAAAATGGTTTAATGTTTTTTAAAAACTGGCACAATGCTTTTATATGGGATTTCCCCCACCTCTCCCCAGCCAGTGGCATCTGTCTCCATGGACCAAAACATAAATATCAGATCTGGCACTTTCAAGCACAATCTTGGTACAAATAAATAATAGTAGGAACAACAACAACATATTTAATTTATACAGCACACTCCATCTGAAGATCTCAGAGCAGTTTACAAGATAAAAATGGATCAAGGCACAGAACCTTAAGGACACTAAGGATTTATCTATCTATTTCATAGGTTTTCCACCATCAAATCAAAGGTCACCTTGGATATACGTGTGTGTGTTGTGCTGCTGGGTCTGAAATTTTTATGGTTCAGTCTATAGACACCAATGTAAACTGACTAAAATGGACAAAACTAAATCTTGTGTAGCAGAGCATGCATGCCCCCTGTAAGCTGCTGAAATTTGGGAGACTCCTTCACCTACCTGCTTCGCCAGGATGTTGTCACACTTAGAGAGAGCTTCACGGAGTTTCCCGGCTCCTGTGCTGTGGCAACATGCTCTTTCGGCTGACTGGAGGGACTCCCCAAGTTTCTGCAGTTCAGATCTCAGCATCCTTACATTCTGAGAGAGGGAAGGACAGTTAAGCACAAGGTAGCATCCAGCCCCTTAAGGAAGACTGGACTACATACAGTGGCAAGTTAGGGTTGGGGAGAACAAGAAGTTATGCACCCATTGGCAGCAGATGAAGGTTTCAGAGACAGTGCCATTCAAGCCAGGGTAAAGGAAGGAGGTTGGCAGATGCCAGGAAAGGAAGGTCTGGCAGTTACCTTTTGGCCTTCTTCCAGCTTCCGGTCCACATTTGTCGTAATGGGCTTTGAGGAAAGTGGCGGCTCCAGCATCTTCTGGTGTTTACGCAACTCTAAGGACAAACCACAGATCATTGCAATTTAGCCCAACCGTTAAAATTATTTTTGCCAGTCCTCAATACAAGAGCTGAATTCTTAAATGTGCAATGCTGAACATACTCCCCAAGAACTGCCAGGCTACCCAGGCCTTTTCCCACACTCTTCAGTTTAAGGAGTTATGTTTCAAGGCAGATTTGAACCCCGACAATGCTATTTTTAGAGAAGTTGTGCATTGCTTTAATCCCCTTCCTTCTGCTACAGAGCCATGTCCTATAGCAATAATGCATTTTGGAAGTCTGGCCAGGTCAGAGGAGAGCAAAATAGTTTACCCTACAATGGGAAACGGTGAAGATTTAGAAAATACACTGCCAGACTAGAGACACTAAACACAAACATAGGAATGAGCTATATTTTCCAGGTTCTTCTCTGCATCACAGTCTATTGTGATCAGATAATCCCAGCTTCGATTTTATTATGTCTCTAGCCCTCATGCTTGTGGGGGGCGGGGAGCATTTGAAGGCTGACAACTGGGTGGGATCCTAATAGTCAAGGGGACTTTATCCCCCTTCTTTGGCTTTCACCACCTATTTCAGGGCTACGAACTCAAGTATTTCAATTGTCTTGTAAAGAAACATGCTCAAAGAAATTTATAATTTGATCAAAGTGCATAATTTTGGTAGAGCATTTAAAATATTAAGCAAAAATGGCCTTAAATCAATTTTTTGGATTCTCCCCCCCCCTCTAATTTTGACCTCTGTCAGGTGGGAACCTGCCGTATTTAAAAAGTACAGTGGTACCTCTGGTTACGTACTTAATTCGTTCCGGAGGTCCGTTCTTAACCTGAAACTGTTATTAACCTGAAGCACCACTTTAGTTAATGGGGCCTCCTGCTGCTGCCGCACCGCTGGAGCACGATTTATGTTCTCATCCTGAAGCAAATTTCTTAACCCGAGGTACTATTTCTGGGTTAGCGGATCTGTAACCTGAAGCGTATGTAACCCAAGGTACCACTATATTTAATATTAAGTCTCCATTCCTTGTACTTCTTGCAACATGCAACCGTTTTTCAGAGATAAAGATGGGGAATGCATGCAAAGCTTTTCGTGTTCCCTCCCAGGTACCTCCACTTTAAAAGTCATATATCGGTGGATGGGAAAGACAAAACTGGTCCCATGGCCTGACCTGTTATAATACAGCTTCTTAAAAGGAGACCTGCTCTCAAGGAGGAGCAGGGGTCCCACACTAATAATAGTCAGGCAGATATCCTAGGTGTGCTTTAACATTTCATGGCAGCTCACTGAGAAGCCAAGGTTCCCAAACGCTAGGTCAGCTTTCAGTTCACTAGACTGATGCTGCGCAGTCTGATCTCTTGACAACCACCTGCTTGGAGCCCATGCGACTACAAGGGGGAGAAGGCCTCACCTTCTGCAGTTCTTTGCAGCTCTGCTTGACACTGCTCTAACTTGGCTTTTGCCTGCAGCAATTCCTGATTCTGGGCAGGCGTTGCTGCTGCCAGTCGTTTGGATTTGCGAGGAGTCTGCTCCGGATCTGCCTCCTTTCTCTCTTGGAGCTGCTGTTGCCGTTTTGCTTCTTGCAAGGCATCCTGCAGCTCTTTTATCTTTTCATCCTGACTCTGAGGGAGACAAACAAGACAAATTACAGGAAGGGCTCTGTTTGGGAAGGTGCAGCCTGCCAACTTGAGATGAGAATGAGCAGCAGCAGCAGAAGATAAGCTGATCAAACTTCCCCAGAATCTCCTGTAGTAGGAATGGGGAACCGGCAACTACTCTCTGGTTGTTACTGGACCACAGCTTCCATCACTCCTGGAGAACTGGAGCCCAACAACATCTGGAAGGGCCATAGGTTACCATCCCTGTCCTGCAGGGTTGTGAGATTCTCATTTGGGCAGACTCTCATGCACCCAGAAATCCATGGCAGAGCCAAAAGTTTCAGTGCCAAGTGTGCAAAGGATTCCACAAATGCGCCTGCATACAGAACCTATCAAATCACATTTGTAGTTCACTCCTCCAAGGGTTTTAGGTGGCAACACACACAAACCTCTTGCATATTTATTTATAAGCCTTCAGTAGGCTGTTTGGGAGATAGCATCTTCGCAGATCAGATCTGTTCCACGTACATATGGAAAGCATTTTTCCCCAGCATTCTCCGGTTATATGAAAATGTTCCTGAACTGTGCACAGGTCACTCCTGCTTGCCCAGAGACAGAGACATGGTTTCTGACCATGGAACCCTCAGACACCCTCATTGAGCCCCCCAAACACCCTTTGCTCTTCCTGAATTGCTTCAATTGTCTTTTTAAAGGGCTTTTTTGTGGGGGTTGCCTTATTTTGGGGTGTATGGCATGCTTTTGCCTGTCTTCGTTTTGGGGAGCATGGTGTAGGTGTTTTGGGGGTTCTGAGAACTGGCAAGTGTTTTTTCTTTCTTTATGTAAAATGGCTTTTGATTATTGCCCATGACAGTTTCTGAGATTTCCAAATGTGCCCCTGGTTCCAAAAACGTTGGGGTGTCCCTGGCATAAGCTTTCATGGACTTAGAGCGCACATTTGATGACACGTATGCTGTTATAAATTTGTTAAATCTTTTAAAAGATATCATGAGCCCCTGCAGTTTTGCGGATGCCAATAAAACTGGGTGCCTTGCTTCAAGTCAGTGCTAAGGTTTGGAACTGCAATGTCCTACCCTCGGGAAACCCTCCAGCACCTCCTTCCCACAGCTCTTTCACCCCACGCACCTCAATCTTCTCCTGATAGTAGTCTGTAAGTGACTCCTTCAGACTGTTCAGTTTCTCCTCATAAACGTCCTCCAGCATCTCCTTTTGGATGTCCACATGCTCACTGCAGAGAGGAAGGTGAAAGTGGGTGGGCAGGGAAAGAGTCATATCAAGAACAGACAAGATGTGGGGTGGACTGCCAAGGCCCAATCCTGGAGAGGAGGAGACGTGCCTCCACAGCCCTCTGCCACCAACAGTACCTGGTCCACTGTTCCTTCTTCTGTAGGAGATCCATCATCTCATTGCAGATCTCATCGCGGAGACGCATTTCCAGCTGAAACTTCTCCTGCCGCTCTTTCAGCAGAAGGTCTCGCACAGCTTCAACCACACGCAACAGGTCCTGAAGGAAGAGAGGAAAGGAACGTGACAACTAGGGTGGATTTACACACAGGAATAAAACGCTGTAAGTCATAAATTCAATCATTCAACAAAATTTTTAAAAACCCTGTATGTAAAATCCCATAGAAAAGTTTTGTGCTCTCCAGCGCCATCTGGTGTTGCATGTTTATAACGCATTTAAAATGCAGGTTGTTAACTAATGTAGCTGAGTCCCAGGTTTTCCAGAACAGTCAAGATGAGGAATTGCCCCAGAGATCCAAGCATTACCACAGCTACTCAATTTTTAATGGGCAAGTAAGAATCCAAAGGAGGTTTTGGGGCCTAGCGGTAACTGGCTATCATTGCATCAGACAGCTTTCCATTTTTTCCTGCGTGAGGGCACAGAATTTTTGAACCTCAGTTGACACTTCATGGTCTATTCTTGGCTGGGTCCATAAGAGGTTTTCTGACTGCTCCAGTCTACCAAAGGACCCTGCCAATGGGAGACTTTCTCAGTGAGTGACAGACAAACGAGCACTTGCCTCTTTGTCATATGTGGTCACATCCATTTCATCCTCGCTCTCTTCGTCCGATTCAGCTTCTTGATACAGGACTTCTGCAGGGATCTTCTTCCCCCGGAGGCTGTGCTCCTTGATGAGAGACTGAATCGACAGGAGCTTTGTAGGAGCTTGTAGGATCTGGAAGGTATACAAAGTGTTGCTGTTGGCATATTCCAAAGAGCAATGGGCACATCCCAGCCAGGCAAAAGCACCTGAGGATAGCACAGGGGTGTGTGGCCTAGGGAGAATCCCAGGGCCAAGGCAGAGGCCTGCATCTGGCCCTCGCTTTCCCACCCATGTGCTACAGCCTTATGTGTAACCTAGCCAGTTTAACACATTGTCGGAAATTCTCCTGCCCCAGTTGATATCCATGCCTGGAGGTTAATAAGCCACATCTAGCCCTCCCTAGAAGTACAATCAGCTATCTGTCCTTCCTCATACTATGGAAAGTCTGTTTCTTCCCTGGCAAGGATTGAGATATACCATATTCCCTAATCTTGCCCGTTTCTCCGCTCTCTTGCAGCCAACCAGCTGTGCTAAATAGCACACCAGCATCCAAGGGTCCTTCAGAGAGGGAATTGCAGGTGCTGCTGAACTTAGCCAAAGGTTGCCAAGGTAAGGTGTGGAGAAGATACTGGAGAAGAGAGGCTGGGGTCTGGGGGCTTATTAGTTTGTTTCCATTCTTGTTTTTATTATGCATTTTGCATTTTTATGTCGTGGACTGCCTTGAGATCTACAGGCAAAGTGCAGTAAACAAATGCAATAAATACAAATAAATAGGTACGTTTCTGAGCACAATTCAAAGTATTGGTGTTGACCTTTAAACCCTAAACTGCCTCGACTCAGTATACCTGAAGGAGCATCTCCACCCCCATTGTTCAGCTCATACACCAAGGTCTAGCACTGAGGGCCTTCTGGCGGTTCCCTCCCAGCGAGAAGTGAGGTTACAGGGAACCAGGCAGAGGGCCTTCTCGGTAGTGGTGCCTGCCCTGTGGAACGCCCTCCCTTCAGATGTCAAGGAAATAAACAATTATCTGACTTTTAGAAGAAATCTGAAGGCAGCCCTGTTTAGGGTAGTTTTTAATGTTTGATGTTTTATCGTGTTTTTAATATTCTGTTGGGAGTTGGGGAAACCCAGCCAGATGGGTGGGGTATAAATAATAAATTAATAATAAATTATTATTATTATCATAATTATAGGAAAGAAAATGGGGAAACACGTAAGAGGTGTAGGAGAGAGAGTACAAGTGTAACAAGCACACTTTGGGGTACACCGGGGGGAGGGGAAGGGAGAAGAGAGAGAGAGGAGGGATTAGCAGTGAAACTTCAAAGGCCAGCCAACATTTATGGAACCTTGCAGGCACCTAGTTTCACCTTCAACAACTTTGTGTCTCACCTGACTAGCAATAGCTGAAAACTTAGCCACGTGAAGAGTCTCATAGTACGATGAAGCACATGGGTTGATATTAACAATCATACAGGACTGCCCACGTCCTGTGAAGAAGCCTTGAAACACACGGGTGAGCTTGCTGTCCCGGAAGGGAACCACACTCTGCTTCAGCCTGTTAAGGATACAGGAAGAGGATTTAAGCCCCAGAAATGGAGCAGAAAAGCAGCAACCATAGCCGGCACCTCACCTGCCGGGAATCAAATTCGACAAACCCTACACACAACCAGCAACATCTCAAGTTGGAGAGGACATGCTACAGGAAGCGCTCCTTGCTGGGTTCAAGTCAGAGCTATGAGGAGCTGTCAGACTGAGAGCTAGGAAGAGCTTTACCTGGTCTGCTGGTTCTGGCGCAGCAAAGTGAGGCAACGCCCCAACGTGTGCAGGGAGGTGTTGATGTTATTTGCCTCTTTCAGGCGGTCCCCGACTCTCTGTTCTTTGCAGCGCTCTGAGCCGGCCAGGTCACAGAGGGACATCCTGGGGAGGAGGGAGGGTGGTGTCAGTATCAGGATACAGGAAGTCTAATCCTACCAGACCCAAGTGTTGCATTCTTCAGGTTAGAAATCCTGCACACCAGACATGTCAACCACTGCCAAATACACCAACTAAAACCTGTTAATTCAGCGCTATGGAAGATTTAGGTTGCTCTGCTTCAGGTAAGCAAAACGGGGGACTAATTACAGATTTTCATTCCAGGTCTGGCACATTGCAGGGATACCGGAAAAGCCCCTGAAAGCTTTACACTGACACATACAGTGGGCGTCTGTCTGAGAAGTACCCATTGTGACTAGGGAGGGGGGGGGACACTCTCCCACACACCCCATTTGCCCTTCTGAACTCCCCTACCCTTAAATGAGATTGCCCTTCAGCCAACTGACAGGGAAACTCATAATTCTGCCCTTCACTGCATGCAAAAACTTTGACTTACTCGCTGATCTTTGGCTCCATCCCACTGCTGCTTTCCTGGAGGTGCAGAATGCGAATGGAGAAAATGCTGTGACTGCAAAGAGCAAAAGAGTAATGAAAACCAGTAGCTTGGGCTCAGATTGTCACCCCCATTCCCTATCTCATAGACACCCACTTGCCCTCCTGCCACCATGCGCTTTGTTTTCTTGTGCGAAAGACATGTTTTGCCAATCCTGAGACATGCACTTTCACCCCACCCCTCCGCTAATAAATAAAATTATGGTGCTGTTACAGACCTGCGGCTAGAATGCTGGTTCATGTGGGTGCTGGCAACGCTCTGATTTCTCCTGCCCAGTTTCAGCAGTTTCCAGGCCTCAGCAGCATCTTGAACATTGATCCAGTTCAGATCTGGGAACAGGAATATGTGGCTTCAGGCTTCACATCTCTACGAGGGATCACCCTCAGCAAGCAGACAAGACCCTATTCCGTTACACAGCCCATGTTACCAATGCTGCCACCCACAGACTGCCAGTGGATCAAGCTATGGGAAAACCGCTGGCTGGGTAAGCTGGCCAGTCTCTACCTTTGACGTAGGGGTTGCCGGTCTGATCTTCGCACAGCCGCAAGCTGGGCCTCTTGCAGTTTGGGCCAAGTGTGGTCGTCTCCAGCAAGTCATAAATCTGTTCATTGTAGATCTCAAAGAAGGAGACCCAGATGGAAAACTGCACATCGTCTTGTGCCAGCACTGAGACATTATCTGGGTCAGCCCAGCGAGGCCCTGTCTCTGTCAATGAAAGCCAAACGTGTATATTGCCAGTGATTGCCACAGCTGAAATTCATCCAAAAGACACAATGTCCCTTCCCAATGCCCTCGCCTGGCTCCCCATTAACTTTATAACTCCCCCCCCCCTTTTAACACACAGCAGTTGCCCTGTTAAAGAAGGCCATAGGCATCTCCCTTTGCAAAATTTCTCACATGCCTCTGAATCTGCCTTGATTTTAAGTCTCCTATAAGTCCCTTCATTGCTAGCCCACTCACTCTTCTGGAGGCCTTTGCATGCCCTCACTGGTGTGAAATTCAGAGAGTGATAAAATACAAATCTACTGAATGGTAAATAAGATTTTAGCAACAGTCCAGCTTTCTGCTTTATAGTTAGTGACAGAAGACTGGCTTTGGCCATCAAGCAATGGCCAAGCCAAAAGCGATTTGAGGGAGTATTTTACAAGCCCCTCCAGAGGAAGCCCAAAGACCCTCTCCTGTAAAGCCCATCAATGAGTCCCCATAAACCACCTCAACATTGTTATAAAATTGATATATGGATGCTATCACTAGATATCCCCCCCTTGCTCTCTTGTGGGTTGGGTGGCCCTATCTATTTTGAGATTCCACACCTCTTGAGGTACTTCTCAGCTTTGATCGTGACAATTAGAAAACCACCTGTCCCCAAACAGGTGGCTCAGGGCAGTAGGTACCTTCTAGCTGGCTGGTGCTTGTCAGGTTGGCAGACTGGCAGCTGTAAGAGAGGCCACCTAAGCCACTGTCAATGCTTCCGCTTGTGCCTGCTTGCAGCTGGGATGCTGTGCTGTGACTTCTATTCAGAGAAGTATACAGCTCCTCCTGTAATTCCAAAGGAAGGAAGGAAGACCACTGAGTTGCTGATCAGGGCATTTTTCTCCTTATAACAAGAGACTCGACGAACGGGAGGGACACTCACCTCCTTCATCTTGCCGCAAAGCAGGGCCTGCTTTTTCATTTCCTCCTGTCGAACCTGCTTGCTGTCCAGCCAGGTCACCTCACTCGAGAGGAAGGGCTTCAGATCCATGGCCCGGTACAACCGCGTCCCAATACTATTGAAAATGATGGCCAGGGAGCGAGGCAGGATCCCCGCATCAGCACCACTACCTGCAAGTCAAAGAAGAAGTGAGCAGACACTGAGACAAGTGTCCCCCGCCACTAGGCAGAGGTGCTTGCCTGAACCAGCACAGACTGAGTGCTTCTTACCCTGGATGGTGTAAGTCTTCCCTGAATTAGTGACGCCATAGGTATAAACCAGCCAGTTCTGCCCATGGAGCACACCCTTCACCACATCCTTCATCGTTGCATCAAAGAAAGCCGCCTGGCCCACCTCTGGACCAAAGATCTGCAACCCCAAATGTTACAGGTTAGTTCCTTTAGAGAGCAGAGAAAGGGAACCTGGGGCCTTCCAGACATTGTTGAACTACAACTTCCATTAACCTTGACCATTGGCAGTGCTGGCTAGGGCTGATGGGAGTTGCTGATATGAGGCAGGCCATACATTCCCCCTCAGGGGGTTAGAGTTAGGCAGTAAAACAAAGAGGGGAAGGGTTTCCCCTGCTTCTCCACTTTTTCCTTAGTGGAGCCCTGCAAAATCCTTAAAAAAAAAAACTGGTGTCCATGTTGAATCCTACATAAACCCAAGATCCAAGTATGTACCTGAGTGAAGGTGAATTTGTGCACCGCCTGACCAAGCCCCCGTTCAATGTTTCTCATGGTGAAGGAATCCTTTGGTGCTTTGAGAAGAAGGGTCTCGGAATCGTCAATACAGGCGCAGCCCTAGAGAGGACAGTTAACATTCTGCGTTCAACATTATTTGCCACAGCAGGAGCACCCCCGGATACTAGTTTAAACATTTGTGGCTTCCCCCAAAGAATTATGGGAGCTGTGTTGTTGTTTTTTTAAAAGGTGCTGAGAGTCGTTAAGAGCCCCTATTCCCTTCACAGAGCTACAGTTACCAGAATGGCTTAACAATCAATCCTTCTTTATAAGGAACTCGGGCAATTGTAGCTTGATGAGGAGGATAGGCTGGGGCCAGGGTGCTCTTCCCCTTGCCAGAGAGGGAAAGGGGGCAACCTCCTGGTGTGATTATACCTCTGGATAAGGGCAGAGACCAGTGTCTATCCGCTCCCAGGAGATTGGCAAAAGCACCCCCCCACCTTAGATGCTGGCCCATGCATTGCCTATAAACTCACTTTATCTTCCTGTTTCTCCATCTCGGCTAGTGTCAGGGGTCGCACTCTTGCATATACCTTCACTTTTCCATTGTCATCAGAAGCGGCCTGTGGAGAAGTCACATGTGACTTTTAGGTTCATACTTAGGAGAGTTAGGCAATACTAGCCCATTCGTTTTGTTGTTTTTTTAATTGTTTTGAAACCAGACCAGAGGTAGCCAATCAGATGCTTTTCAGACGCTGTTGGTCTACAGCTCCATCTTTCCCAACCATGGGTCCTGCTGGACAGGGCTGATGGGCAGCTGCAGTCCAACCATATTAAAGAGCGTCACATTGGCTACCCCCGAGGGAGCACAAACAAGGGTTTTAGTTCTTCACCTCACTGCTCTTACCTGCTCACTGCTTGAAGAGATGGCAGAGAACTCCGCCAAGAGGTCTCGGCACAAGCCAGCCCCACATTCTGCCACAGTGGACTCCAGCACAGGAGAAGTGACAGCTTCTTCATCAGATAACAGCCCTACTGGGGAGGCCATAGCGGCTACACACTGATGCTGCAAGAGAAGCCCATCATAGGATGAGGAATAGAAAAAGAAGCGCAAGTTCCACTGCCAGACTTTGCCACTGGTTTCCAGGTTCCTTGCCACTTCTAAATAAATTATAACAACACTTCCTATAACTGCAAAATGTGTGATGCCTATGATAAGGATATAATCTTGGGGTACAATACTGAAATCGTTTCCCAGCTTCGCTAGGGCCTAGCCCTGCGGGTTCTGAATCGGTCAGGTTCAAGCAAGCAACCACAGCCGGGCAAATCGAAGCAAAACAGTGGCTAGAAGCCTTGATCGCTTTATTGTTGCAGCAAGGTTTTAATTCCCAAACTAAAACAAGGAAGAAGAAGCCCAGAACAAAGGGCACATGGCTTCTTAAGAATTCCCAAAATTTCCCATAATACATTTCACAAAGCAGCATCAAAACATAGGTATGTCCCAGACAGAAACCTGAGATCCAGACATGCCCCTGTCAACCATGCATGGTTCGAGTACCCACTACACACAATGAGAGTATTTACATATCCCCTTGTTAGGAAAACATCCCTCTGCACCTTTATTTGTTCTTCCTGGGTCTCATTTCCCTCTGATAACACCTAATCTGGCCCCTTTGTCAGGGCTGTTAACTGTGTGATGATACATGATGATACATCTTGAAAATTATGGAGTCCCTGTTCTATTCATGCCATGAGTCAGGTCCCTTCCCCTCCATCCTTGGAACACAATTTTATTACCTTTTGGAACTGAATAAAACCATCTACTTGACTATTTTTGGTGAATTTCTATGTTTCAGAAAATGGGGTTTCCTTGCCTTATTGTGGCGCTGGGAGCCCAGTATAACAGAGCAAAGTGTATAGAAGCCAGTGGTAGTGTGTGCCCATCTGGGCCCAGTATTGCCTGTTCTACCTGCTGAGAGCAGCTCTCGAGGTTTCAGAGAGCATCTTTCCCAGTCTGCGCACTACCTGAGGATGTCAGGGACTGAACCTGGGACGTTCTGTATTCAACACACGTGGTCTCTTCCAACCAAGGGGACTGCCCTTAAGTACACTCCCAACCACATATCCTCAGAAATAAATCCACTGGGGCTTAGTTCCAAGGAAGTGGGGTTAGCGAAAACACTATCATGTGGGCACTTTGTTTCGTTATGGAAGTGCTAGCAAGTGCATTGTTTGGTTCAGACAGGATTGTAGCAGCAACGAATGTGACCTTCGTGCAAGCGTAGCTTCTTTAACCAGCTTCTGCAAAGGGTTGTTTAAAAAGAACATGCCACTCTACCTAATCTGCCTTTGGGATCCACCTCTTCCTTTCCCTATGAGAGCAACTTAATTCAGGGAGAATTCAGGAGACCCGCCTCAAGCCTAGCGTCTGGAACGTATCTTCCAGGTCCCATAAGAGGAATTGAAATAAGGTGGGTAAATAAATGCCTAGAATTACGAATACGACTGGCAACCTAGTGAAAGGGGGAGGTTTTCACGAGTACCCAAAATGAGACATGCTCAGCGCTCACATTAGGAGGGGCAGCGGGAGACTTAAATCACCCGCCGTGGCCGTTGCAGAAGTAAAGGCGCAGCTCACGCCCGAGCCTCGTTCTCCCCGACACCAGTAGCAAGGATTGAGTCCAAAGCAATTCTCCCCCGACTGCCGCGTTTCTCCCCCCTCTCACCAGGCTTTCCCCCACTCCGTGCTCTCCTCTGCCCGGCCCGCCAAGCTTTGTCCGCTCGATCGCCGGTGTCCGTACGAGCCACAATGGAGCCCTCGAAATCCTCTTCTGCTTCTCCTGCTCTTTCAAACCGCGCGGTCGGCCCGCTCAGCCAATCAGGACGCGCAAAACTCCGCGGCTAATCACCTACCCGGGGCGGGGCCAGCGCCGAGCTGAACGCGAGGCTGTTTCTCATCCTGGCTCTTGTCGCATGTAGTTCAGCTTCAGTCTGAGAGGAGTGGAAGGAGGAACGAGCAGAGTTTTCTCTGGTCTGGTTCTTCTCCCTCTATTAAAACCCTTCTGGGCCACAAGATATGCCCCCTGCCACCATTCCAGTGCCAATTTTTGCCCCCACCCACCTCCAAATATCTCACAAAAAGTGTGGGGGGGGGGCTACCTTTGGCTGCAACCCCCTTACAACACAAACTCCAAGGAAAAGGAGAGGATTACTTCACAGCCAATCACAGTGGAAGGTGAGGGACCCTTCAGACATCGGGAATTGCTCAGGCGAACTATATGAAACCTGCACCCCTGACTTCCCTCCAGTCACATTTTGATTCCTAATTCAGCTTCCAAAATACTGTTGCTTTTTTTTTTTTTTTTAAAGGAAGCTCAGAATCTCGGGCGCACTGCGGGCATGGGCCCTGATGCAATTGCTCCAACTGCAACATAGATAGTTTTGCCCAGATCCCTTACACCAGGAATGGGGAACATTTTTTAGTAAAAAACAACAACCCACATTACAGTGGTACCTCGGGTTACATACGCTTCAGGTTACATACGCTTCAGGTTACAGACTCTGCTAACCCAGAAATATTACCTCGGGTTAAGAACTTTGCTTCAGGATGAGAACAGAAATCATGCTCCAGCGGCGCGGCAGGAGGCCCCATTAGCTAAAGTGGTGCTTCAGGTTAAGAACAGTTTCAGGTTAAGAACAGACCTCCAGAACGAATTAAGTACTTAACCCGAGGTACCACTGTATATCAAGGGAAAACTTCCAGAAGCCATTTGCAAGTGGTGGATGGGGCTAGAGATGACAGTGGGTGGGCAAAAGGTGCTACTCTTACCTTTATATGATAGGCGGCATTCCAGCCACACAAAAGACAGACATTTCTACACTCATATGATGCCATCCTGGCAAGCTAGCTTAAGGACATACAAAAGCACTTGGGGAGGGATGGAGAAGTGTGGATTAGGAGGGGATGTGGCATCTGAAGGATCCTTAGGGCCACAGAGAAGCTTGGAGGGCCACATTTGGCCCTGGGTCTGAGGTTCCCACCCCTGCCATACATGGATTTTATCTGGTAGCAGCCCACCAGGTGCTGGGGCTCTGCAAAATAGTATATGCACCAAGCATTGCACACCCCACCTGCTGCTAGGGATGTTTCCTCTTAACCACATTTACCGTCAGTCACACACACACACAGTTTCTCCCCAGCCCAACTTTAGCTTCTGCTGCATTATGCTCAAACTCTGTGGGACAGAGAAGAGGCAGAGTCTAACAGTTTCCTGGTACTTTGCAAAGCCGCTGTCATTATATCTGGACTTGTCATAAAGGTGATCCTGTTTTTACAGGTATAATTGAAGCGAAGCGTGCTGTGGTATTTGTTTTCCCCTTTGCTTTCCTCGTGGTCATTATCTACTCCTCTCCTTTTATATCAGGCATTCACAAATAATTTATCATTATTGGTGGAGAACTCCCAATATCCTTTATGCCCTTCCCAAATTAGGCCAAGCCTAGTGATAACTACTTGGTAACTGGTAAAGGTGAGTACAATGGATGCAACTTCAGAGAGTAGTGTTCTGTTAGGGAGGCATGAACAGAATGAATTTGTGCCAGTGTTGAAACCAACAAAGCTACCTTGCTTGGGTACTAACAGTGGCATCATGTAGGGTTTTGGGGGTTTTTTGCCTCCAAAATAATGTTTGAAGATAACTGCATGCTCTTTCAGTTTTAGAATTTTCTAACAAGGAAGCCAACACAGATTTTTAAAAAATCTTTCGGAATCTAGAACAGAACTGTTCTGGAACGGTAATACACAACATAACATTTATTTTCTGGAAATGTACGTTCTACAGCCCCTTGTTGGTGCCTGCTACCAAAAACGGGGCTTAGCTTTGGGGGACAACAAGTCTTGCCTGTGCTATGGCTTGTAGGTTCTTTAACTTTCTTCTTCATCCATTAAACTTCAACTGAGACTCCTGGGTGAGGACAAGACAGCACTGTTCCAGGAATAAATAACAGGAAAAAACATGGTATCTGTAGTCTAAAAACTGACTTTTCTAATACATATAAACCTGTTATGACTAATACTTTGGGACATATAATAGATAACAAAAGCTCTAAGGGAAGTGGAGGGGCATCAGACTGCTGAACTGTGGTTATCTCAACAACTTTTCCGTAGAGCCAGACTGAAGGTAGCACGGTTGAAATCCAGCTTCTCGTCCCTGGACTAGCCTGATTCTTCTGGCTCCTCAACATCTATAAATTGAAAGAAAGACAGTAAATCTCTCAGTTCCCTAAGGATTTATCATGTTCCAGAATAGCCTGTATCTATGCCTACATAAACCTCATTACGAAGGGCCACAGAAAGTACCAGGTTCAATCCCTGGCATTTCCAGGCAGGGCTGGGAGAGACCCCTGTCTAACATCTTGGAGGGCCACTGTCCATCACCATAGACAATGCTAAGCTAGACAGACCAATGGTCTGACTTGATATAAGGCAGTTTCCTATGTTCCTGCTTAGGGAGCCAAGTGAATTTTTAATCATCTATATGCCTTGCATATAGAAGGGACGCGGGTGGCGCTGTGGGTTAAAACACAGAGCCTAGGACTTGCCGATCAGAAGGTCGGCGGTTCGAATCCCTGTGACAGGGTGAGCTCCCATTGCTCAGTCCCAACTTCTGCCAACCTAGCAGTTCGAAAGCACATCAAAAGTGCCAGTAGATAAATAGGTACCATTCCAGTGGGAAGGTAAATGGCGTTTCCATGTGCTGCTCTGGTTTGCCAGAAGCAGCTTAGTCATGCTGGCCACATGCTGTATGCTGGCTCCCTTGGCCAATAAAACGAGATGAGCGCCGCAACCCCAGAGTCGGTCACGACTGGAACTAATGGTCAGGGGTCTCCTTTACCTTTAAATTCTACTCATTATTGTGAAATCTAAGGAAGAGGCTTTCACCTTGAGATGAATAGCACTCATGTTTGGGAGACACAAGCAGAGATGCCATACATCCTGTGAATGGTTGGGTTTCCACTCATTTGTTCCCTACAGGTATGGGAACATGGCAAAGGGGAGGCTGATGTGGTTGCTCCCCTTTGAATACAATCCTCTCACCTTCTCACAAAGCCCTGCATTTCTTCTGAGCACAGGAGTGCCTCGCCCAGCATCTGAAGCTGCTCCAGAACTTCTCGTTGCATCTCCAGAGCAATGCGATGTATATGGTGGTTGGAGTTATTGTACATGATGGCATTCTGGAACATCAGCATGAGATCCCGCTGGAACTGCACCATATTCTGAATGCGGCCCTTGGAGAGGCTCCTCTTTATGGAGGAAAGATCGGCTGGCCTTCAGAAAGGAGGGAGAAGTAAGTTGCAATTGTCTGTCACCCTAGCCAAGTTGTTAAGAAAAAATTACATTGTCTCTCGGAGAAGGATTTGGGTGGTTATAGATTGGAAACTGGCAGAATTTTAACTTGGTAGCCTAGATAGCTCTCAAAGGAAATATCCAATCCTTAGAGTAAGAATTTCTGTTCCTCCATCAGTGGATGGTGGCAGTTACTGGCTTGTGTTGTACAGTGGATTTAATCTTCAAACATACTTTTCTTTGGTTGAAATCAGCCCCTTCGCTCAATTTGGATCAGGTCTATGATGATTCTGGGGGTGGGTTTAACCCTTCACATACCCATACTGCTTCTTAATACATAAATCACACACTAAAGCTGATATTATCTACAGAGTGGGTAGATAGGAAGATGGGTACAATACAGGCGACTGTCTTTTCTCATCTAAATAATAGCCTCTGGGGGAGTGATTCATGTTAAGGGAATCTACCCCAGTACTAAAGTCCCAATCCCAATCCCATCCTCTACCTCACTGCTTTTCAATCAATAATAATTATTGGGTGGGTAAGGGGAGGGAATGGGAGACTGACTCATGAACCTCATCAATCCCACCATTGCATCCAGGCAGGCTTCTCCTGATCCAGATGTTATGGAGAAATAGAGCTGAGTGTCATAAGTATACTGATGGCATCTGGCTCCAAAATGCCTAATGACTGCTTCCCAACAGCTTCATATAGGTATTCAATGGCATAGGGGATAAAATAGTGCCTGGCAGCATCCCATAATTTAACCACCAAAGGGGCCAAAAAGTACTCTCTCAATGTAGGTAGGACTGGAACCCCCCGTTTCTCATTCCATGGAGCCAGTCCAAGAGGCTATATGCACAATGGTATCAAACGCAGCTGAGAGGCAGAAAAGCAGGAACAAAGCTGCATTACCCTTGCCCTGCTCACTGTAAAGGTGGCCAAGGATGACTCGGTCCCATAGCCAAGCCTGAATCCAGATTGGAATGGGTTTAAATGCTCTGTGTCGTCCAAGAATGCTTGCAGCTGCCCTGCCACTACTCTCTCCACCACCAAGAAATTGGTAGCTGCAACTGGATGGTAGTTATTCCAGTCTGAAGGGCCCAGGGCTTCTTCAAGAGTGTTCACACCACCATGTCTTTCAAGGCAGCTGGAACCACCCCATCACACAATAAAATGTTCTCCATGCCTTGGACCCAAGGAATCAAACCCCCTCTGGTAGATTTAAGAAGCTAGGAGGGACAGGGGTGAAGAGGGCATGTGGGCAGACGTATTGCCACCAGCATCTTATCCATATCAACTTGACTGCATAAGCTGAAACTGATCCCGTAACATTATCATAGACTCTGGCATTGAACAATTCGGCTGGAACTGCAACCATGGCAGTTGTTGTGACTTGTAGCCACTCCACAGCCTTATTCTCTGTACCAGCTCTCCCTCCACTTTCTCAGCTGACCTTTTCACCACATCTTTGTAACCAGGAGCCTGCTTCTCGGAAACGGGCTTCAGAAAGGGGCCGCTGTATCTAAGGGGGAGACAGAGATGAAGAGAGCTAAATAGGCTTCCCCATGTGCATTACACGACCCCTTGACTCACCACCGGACTTCATGCCACACCCTTTTCTGTATCTCAGAATGACTGGTGGGGATGACAGTGATTGGCAGATGGAAGTCAATCAGCTAAGAAATCACAATATAATAAATAGAAAGGAAGGGTGAAATGCTCAGGGTAGAACCATGCACAGGTTTGTGCTTTACAGGGGGCAGCTCTGAATGCTGTGTATGCATAATGTCGGACCAAGAGAATCAGGCCAGGATGGGCTGAGAAAAAGGGACACATTCAGCCGTTGTTCCATCTTCCAATTCTAATTACGGGGAAGGGCTGTAGCTCAATGGAAGAACATCTGCTTTGGCTGCAAATGATTGCAGTTCAGTCTCCAGACAAGACTGAAAATGTCCCTAGTCTGAAACCTGGAGGATAGCTGCCAGTCAGAGTAGACAATGCTAAGCTAGAGGGACAAATGGTCTGATTTGGTATAAGGTGGCTTCCTACATTCCTAACCCTAATACATATAGGACACTCCATTTCCTCCGGGCTTCGGTCTTGGGATCCCAGTGTCTTCCCCCATATTTTCACCAGTTCTCTCTGAGCTTGATCCACAACATTCTTCTGTTCGAGCTTTGACTCCCTCAGTATCCAACCCTGGTCTTTCCATGCAGGCTTTAAAGTCTTAGGTTTACTCTCACTGTATCAGTACTAAATTTTGGCACATTTCCTCTATTTATATATTTCCTCCTAAATTTCAATCCACCCACCCCTCACCTTACACACATGGTTCACCCTCTTAATAACCACCAGATACGGGCAGTCGCTCCTGTTTACCCAAATACACCTTAATAAATTTGATGCTGCTTGCCCAAAAAAACCCCAGGGTGATAATCTCAGGAGTGTATTGGATTTTAGGATCATGAAGCAAGTCTGATACGATTTCTGCTATTTAAAAAAAATTAGCAGATGCAGTAAATGCAATAAGCAAGGTGCCTAGGTTACTGAATGTATAGATGCAACGCTACACCACTCCAAGAAATGAAGCAATTTGAAAGAGGAAAACTGCAGTGTCAGGAAGTGGGACAGCAGGAGATTTCAGTCTAGACCAGACTGTGCAAAAGGTTGCATCTCTTAAATTGGGGGGAGGAGAGGACCCTCACAGGAAGTGGCATGCAGACACAGACAAATCGCAAGATGCTGTGTGACCTGCACTAGCTCTTGAATGGTTAGTATGAAGCAGCCATGAAGATGTGCTACTGTGGATGCAGCCTTTGTCCTCTTCGCCTCCATAAACCTTAATAACACACCTGTGGCCAGCCACCATCTTCCAGATGGACAACAAAGTTTTTTTGAAAAGCAAATGCTGCTGGAGAGGGTCATCTTGGCTCAGCCGCATCCTATACAGATAAGAAACAGAACAGATTTATTCCCATCAGGAAAAAGAAATTGGTGGGATGAAATGTGTTATTGGACCGGTGATGCAACTAAGGTTTGTTAGCCCCCGATGGAAAAAGAAATTTGTAAAACTTACCAATGAAAGTTAGTAAATGAAGGGGTTAAGGAACACAGAACTGTAAATTTCTAGAGAAGGCACAGCTAAGATACACCCCCTCACCTTCAAGGAGGAGGGAAGTATTGTTTGTTCCCTGCTCCTCTCTCCCTCTTCTTTTTGAACCATGCAACTGACCAGACACATGAGGCTGGCGCTCCCTGTCCAAACTCCATGCTTGAAGGTACCCTTTTTGTATGTTGTACTCTATAGGTTTTTACCTGTGTTGTTTTTGCTGTAGCATTGATAGATGCGTGAGTGTGACCTTTACTTAAAATAAGTAAAGGTTTGTGCTCTATTAACTCTGAGAGTGGTAGAGACAGGGGAACACAATTAGTACCCAGTGCTTAATACTGAGACATTTAAAGGTCTAACATCCTATATTTGCCACGCTTTGCAAACACTGCATATATTTTAGTTTTAAACTCTGCTGAGGGCCCTTTTGACTACAGAGTGAGTCAGCCCCATGTTTTTTTAATTCAGGCAGTCAGCCGTTTTTTGTTTACTTTTGTAGTTTCCCCCACACATGGAATATCTGGATTAACTAGTATTCCCCAGTTATTTCCTAACAAAGAGTTCCCCGCGCCTCTTCTAGAGGGAGCTTTAGGCTGCAACCCTATATATAAGCTTAGCTGGGAGCCAGGCCCACATAACTCAGTGGGGTTTACTTCTGAGTAGACCTGTGCAGGATTGCATGGAGAGATGACTGGCTACACTTAAAGTACTAAGCCTGAAGAGTAGGCATGATGCCATTTCTGAGCTTTGTGCCACCATTACTCACAAAGGCAAAGAAGCTGTACTTGTGGTAGGAGAGCTCATCAAGGGTGTTCCATAGGGACTGGAGTCATCGTTGCTGTAACTCAGGTGGAAGTCACAATCTTTCCAGTCTTCAGCACGTTCTGCAGCCACTTCCTGGTGAACACAAAATAGGCATGAGCTGAATTGGCAAAGTAACAAATGGAATATCAAACTCAGGGCCAGATGCCCATGATGGAAGATACAAGGATTCTAACTGGCTGGATCCATCTTTTCTCCACCCCACCTGAAAACGCAGCTAAGCCCTCCCAAGCAACTTGTTCTCACTTTTCCCCTTCCCACCAACAATCATGGCTAGCTCACAGATTTCATCTTTCCCTTGGTGCTTATCAACTTTCACTTCACTATGCTGCTCCTTTCCAGAGAATATGACCTCTATCCCAAAATGGAGAGATGAGGCACAGAGACAGAGACCTAGTCCTAAAACTCGACTTGTGAGAGTTTCACCACTTACCTCCACGTTTTGTGGCACCCCATCCTTCAGCGTTCTCCAACTGAAGGAAGTATCATTTGTAAGCTCTAATGAGTAGTCATCTTCATCTGTTTCTCCTGCACTTTCCACAAGGCTATGCAGCATCTTCTTTTCCAAATCCCCATCAGGATTGTCATCTTGAATCTGAGAGTCTCCTGACTCCTCACACAGATCCTGTTGCTCTTCCATTCCTTCTGCTTCCCAGTTAATAACTGGGAGCCCTTCTGAGACCTGAAATGCCAACTTTCCCCTTCCCTGGGAAGTAGCTCTCTTTTTCAGAACCTGAAGCTGACTTCCTTTAGCCACTTCCTCCTCTTGGTGGGTCACAGATCCCTTTATGTCTCCTTCATGATCCAGCAATCCCCTTCCAGGCAGCTCCCCAGCACTGCAAAGTGCCTGTGGACCCTGGGCCAGGTATGTGCTGCCAATGCAAAGGGGCTCCATCAAATGTGTTACCTGGAAGAGAGGGTGACAGGCTAAACAGCTTAAGACCATTACAGAATTAGTGACATTACAGAACTATATGCAGATCTGTCCATTCAACACATCTTTTGTCCTAACGGGCATAGGATAGAGACGCAGCCAAAACACAGAATAACACTCCATGGGCATGTGAATAGAAGTGCATCTGGGCAAAGACACCCTTCCACTTTTGAATTAGAGGGCAGGCACCAACCCTTGTCAACACATTTATCCTGAACCTCTATCTCCAGGTACCTTTACCCAACTGCATACAGAAATGGCCAGTCTGCCACGTGGACTGGGAACACTATTTTTTCAGCCAATTGACAAGGTCACCCACCACCACCTCCGCCTTTTCCTCAACTGCACCCACCAGCAGCCATACCTCTGACAGGAACCTCAAGATAGCATCCTGCTTGTACCTCCCAGCCTCTTCTTGGTCCCCTCTGCTGGCACCTTCCCATGCCAGAGGACCACTCGTTCCCAGCTGACTCTCCTCCTCTTGGCTGCTGCTCTCCTCGACCTCCTCCTCAGCAGTTTCTTCCCCCTTTCTCCAGCAGCCTAGTTCCAGGTCAAGATCTGAGCTGGAGCCTGGGGAGCCCTGGGGAGACTGGCAGCTGCTGCTCTTCTCAGACTCCGTGAAGAATTCTTCTTTGGACTCCAGCCAGGTCCACACGTGACCCATCTACAAGAGGTACACGAGATGGGAAGAGGGTTTGTCACTCGCTCACATGCTAGCTTCAGATCTGATCAGGTGTTCAAGCAGGTAGTAAAGGAGCCAAGTTCAAACCCTGACATATACAATCTATTGTGGTAATGCTCTCAGCTGTGACTTGAAAGAGAACTTTTACCAAAAATTATCCCTAGCTTCTAATTGTCTATGTGGCACTGCACATCTGCCAAGTCCCACAGCAATCCAAATGGTAAGCCAGGAGTGGGTTGCTGAAGCCTTGGGTTATATCACCATATTTGCTAGCAGTGGGGATTGGGAACAGGGCAACCCAGATGTGGCTCAATGGCAGAGCACCTGCTTTGCCTGCAGAAGGGACCAGGATCAAACCCTGCTATCTCCAAGTACGGGTAGGAATGTCCTTTGCCTGAAACCCTTAAGAGCCACTGCCAATCAACGCAGACTGTACTGATCTAGGTGGGCGAATTGTCTAGAATGGTACAAGGCAGCTTCCAATGTTCCTGCATAATAGGTAAAGGAGGAGAGGTGGATTTCTCTCAATGCAAGGCGAATAGAAAAGGCAGATCCTTTCTAAGAATTATAATCCATTGATAGCACAATTTTGCAAAAGAGTTGGAAGCCACTGCCTTATTACAACCCAGTGTGTCTAGAAGTCAAGATCTCAAAATTTTATCTAGGTTTAAAGGAGGAGATAAAGATGCTGTATGAGAATGCAGGTGAAAGTCATGGAAGCCTTCTGTTAACACCACCCTGGGGGAATTGTATTGCTTATGCTGGGATCACTTAACTAGTTATTATACAGTTATTCTTTTGATTATCCCTGAAATATTCTTCAGGGTGGAGAAAATCAAGAAGTCGTTTTTGCTTACAAAACCCGAGGGTGTCTTAAAACATTGTGACGGTTTCTTTTTTTACTCCCATTGGTGACAATATAAATTTTAGTAGACATGTTTTGAAGCAACACATTGAAGCGTTTGCTGAGATATCATGGTTGAAAGAAGTGGTAGTGAAGCTGAGGTTGAGGAGCCCTGGGTGGGTCCCCAGGGCTCTATCCAACTCTCAGGACTCTCCCTCAGCCACTTCCCCTCCTCAGCCCACATCCCTCATGGGTTTTCTGTTCCTACTCAGGCACTGCTGTTTCCATCTGCCCCACCCAGCCTTTCCCAGACTGTGACTTTGAGAACAGCAGCAGCTAGGAAGAGATGATTTCAGGGTGGGTGGGTGTGGGTGTGGTTTTATAATTTGTGTGTGTGTTTCAATTTGATCCTTTTACATGGTTTTGTATGTTTTATGGTTTTCATGCATTGCAATTTGCTGTTATTTTTACTGATTATAGATTGGTAAATTCTTTATTGTGGTATGTGTGAACTGTTTAATTATTTGCCGTTGTTTAATTTTACTGTGTATTATTAGATCCTGATGGATTGTTGATTGTGGCTTTGTTTGATATAAGTTGTCTATTTTAAAGTTGTGATTTTTTATATTGGATCAGATTGTTATTATTAACGTTTATTATGTGTTGGAAGCCGCCCAGACTGTCGTAATATAAATAAAATATTATAATATTATTTTCCTGTGCCCTTTTGCTGGGTTAAAATGTGTCTTGCTTGCTTGTATGGAGGACAGGTGTACTGTAGGTGTATAGAAACATCCACACAGTTGTAATGTAGCCTACTGTACAAAGGTGAAAAATCACATCCATTTCTCTGAGCACGCTTGTCTCTGGCTGCAGCCAACAATGACATGTCGCTCCCAGAAGGTATGAACCACAATGAAGGCCTCTGCACACCAGCTGGCTGCCCCTGTAAGACCTAAACAATCATAGTTTCAAGTCTTTGGCGTCTCCAGTTTGAAAAGTGGGCAAGGGAGAAAGAGTACTTAAGTAGCAGGGCTGGGAAGGGAAACCTATCCATGATATTGGATCAGGCATGGAGATCCTGTTGTTAGACTCCAACTTCTATCAAGTGCAGTCAGTATGACTAATAATCAGAGCTGACAGGAGTTGAAGTTCAACATCATCTGGAAAGCCACAGGCTCCCCATCCCTGACTTGCAGAGTCACTACCAATGAGCATAGCTGTGCACAGCACATTTAATGAGGGTGTGTTTGCAGGGTTTTTGCTTCCCCCCCTCAGGATAAATATTTATTGAATACATAATCATAAAGGACATTGTTTGATAAATAAACTGAAGAAACTAAAATGTAACTTTTTTATTAACAAAAAATACCTAAGTTTTGCTGCCGTGATAATGAAATGTCATGACCTTTAAACAGATGAGTTAAACCAAATTGACCAAAACAGATTATAGTTTCATCATCTTCCTGTCCTAGGAAGGTGGCAAGTGGTGCCTGGAGGGAGACAGAGCCATGAAAACAGACACAGGCAAAAGAAAAAGGCTGCAGCTTCTGCCTGCATCTGTAAGCAATGGTGGGATACTTAGCTCCAGCAGCAACAGTAAGGAAGGAGGAAACTGCAGGTCCTTTCTAGGCTTTTTATTCTGTCTCTCTGTCTGCTTCCCTCCTCCCTACTTCTGCCTTAGTCTCTCCCCCCATAGCCGCTTCCCTGTGGGTTGTGTCACCTGAGGCAGCCAGGCTGCTGCTCCGTGCTCTCTCCTCCTTGCTATGACCTCATGTTTTGAAACATTACGGTGTGTCTGGGCACACATAGCACACCTCTGCCAATGAAGAGACAGTAATGGACTACCACATGCCAGCAGAGGGCCATGGCCAACATTGATGTGACTATCTGGCACCCAGAGACAGGTAGAAACTCATCTATCACAGAACTGGGTTTGATAGACTAGCTCGAACGCCTCCAGAAAGGAAAATCCAATTGTTTCCTTTTGCTCTTCAGCAATTGATCTCTGAAGAGCAGAGGCAACTATTTTTTCAGCACATGGGCTGGGAGGAGAGACTTCTTTTTATGATGGGGAGGAAGATGGGAGCTAGCAGACCTGTTTGAAAGTGCTTGGCAGGTCTGATCTAGCTGATGGATTTGTCATTCTGGACTGTGTAGTCAAAACATTGATTCACAGTATGTGTAGGTCTTTACAAACAAGTTTTTCTTAGAGAGGGTGGTAATGTAAATAAATCAATGCAGCCAGCACACCTTGCTCTACAGGATTCTCTACTACAGTTTATTATACACATTTACACTCCACAAATACAAAAAAATCTGTACACTTCACATTACAGTACGTACTAGCCACCAGTTGCTAGCTAATATGAGGACACTAATAGGACCCCAATACTGCTGCCCTACAACAGGCAGTGGGGCTGCTCTCTTGTTTCTGGGATTACCCTGGTTACACATTCCAGGATGATAGATATTCTTTATTACTGACAGGTCAGCCCTTCCCTGTCCATAGCCATTTCATCCTCAGGATCAGGAAGGTTCTCATTTTGCTTCCTGGGTCCAGACACCAAAGACTGGGCTGTTTCTTATCTTCAGCATCATTTCTTCATCTTCATATCTGCTTCAATGGCACAACGCCGCCCTCTGGTTCCCCCATCCTAATCAAAATGCAGAGAGAAGGGAAGGCACTGTTATTAGCAAGACTGTGTCAAAAGGAAAGACTGCTGGCTGCCATCTGTGTTGCCAGGAAAGACTGACTGCACAGACAGGCAGTACCACTTGCCTTCCTAAAACACAGAGGACTACTTTATGAAACCAGCTACAGAGTTTGCATGTGAACTCAAAAGGGGAAAGGGGGAAATGGACTTTTGGCATTGGCATATGTGATGATGTGTTTGCCCCATGTGAAAAGTTCCAAGTCATTTCTTTCAGTGGGCAGAAAGGATGCTGACTAACATACCTGATCAACTGCTGCTCTTTACAGAAGTTCTCTTCCAGGTGGGTGACCCTGCCACTATCTCCCTAGCATGTCCTCACAGCGGCTCTCTGTGAATGTACGGAAGCTAGAGAGATCACTTCCATCTGCTGCCCACTCCATCTGGCTGCCTTTCCTCATGCTTCTCTGTCTTTAATAAATAGGCATTAGAAAACAATCCCTACCCGCATTCCCTTGGGTGGAGGATGAACCTGCCAAAACGCATCTTTGGGCAGAACAGCAGCTTTCTTACTATAGGACCATGGCTGCATCCATGGAAACAACACACTGTATTTTAGTCTTCTTGCAACGTACACTGTCTAGAACTATCCCATAGTTTGGAGGAGGCTTCAACACAAACTGTTGCAAGAAGTATGTATGAAACAGCAGCTCATATGTAACTAGATTTCTCTTTACAGCCGGGGAAGCTGTTATTGAGACAACCCTTCCTGGGGATCTTTTCCTCTGCAATTCTCAGAATAATTTCACAATTTTATTGTTGTGTTACGTCTTACAGAAAGCTGCTCTGAGAGTCCTGTGAGCTACGAAGGCAGGAACCAAGCTTTAGATGTGAATAATTAAATCCAACATAGGGATGCAGGGAAAACAAGGGAAGAGCCGCAAGCCAAGGATATTACTCTGCAATGTGGACTTTAGTGCGTAACTTTACCCTCTAAGCAAGTGTTGCCTTTTTAAATGTAGAGTCTTGTGATCTACCCAAAGCCAGAATGGAAGGAGACAGACTGAAGAAATGAAAGGAAGTGAGCAGCCTGCAGCCAGAAATAACAAAAAGTCCCCCACTTTCCCCCAGACATCCAATCACAAAACAATACACTGAAGCAAAAGGGGGTAGAGATATTTCTTATGTTTCAGCAACCCAGACATGACCATAGTCTGATTGTAATTTTAGAAAGCCCCTCATCATGCAGACAATGTCCCCATATTGTTATTGTGCTGCTGAAAGCGTAATCATTAAGTACTTACAAAGAGAGAAAGGAGGAAGGCAGGGGAGCCCATGGGGACACTGTCCTGTTAAAAGACAAACAGAAGTAGCAAATGAATTTGATGGAAATATACACATCCACGCACAGGAAGACAAGACAACACAAGGTGGTAGTCTAAACCACTGTTTTCCAAACTACGGTCTGGGACCCACCAGAGGGCCTTGGGCCACTTTCCAGCATCCTCAGTGCCACAGCCTCCCCTGTGCTTCCTCACTTGCCTCCCTGCCTCCTAACTGGACTATAGCCTTTTGGCTGGACCAAAGACAGCACCAGCAAATTCTAATCAGAACGCAGGAAAGTTCAGGTGGGGAGGAGGTAAAGAAGGTCTCCCTCCTCTCAGGGAAAAGGGACAGAAGAGGTGTTGAAGAAAGTTAGAAAGTAAGATAAAATATTAATATTTGTTGTTGTTATTATTATTATTGATACTAATAAGAAAATAAACAAACTGGGAACAAAAAAGAAGAGTCTAAGAAAGGAAAGCTATTATAGGAAAAAGTGAATGTAAAAGGACCAGAGAAGAGGAATGAAACAGGCAGTTTGAGTTGGTTGGTTGGTTGGTTGGTTGGTTGGTTGGTGGGGAAATAAGTACAAGTTGAGTGTGAAAGGAGAATAAGCAGAGATGGGTAATACTGCTTTAAAATGCAGGTGCAGGTGGAAAGGGAAAAATATAAAAGAAAAAGACTTCTCCACTTAGAATATCTGAATCAGTGAATCTGGCTTAACATGGGAAAACAGCCACAATACTTGCAGACTAATGTTTGTACTTAGCTTGAGGAAAGGTGAGCTATGGAACAAGGACAGCAATTTGCTAGCCAATTATGGCAAGCTCTTCCTCCCTCTGCCACTACCTTCTGACTGGTTCACCTCAATAACGTTCAATCATCTCAAATTGGTGCTGGGGGTAGAAAGTTTGAGAACCCCTGGTCTAAACCAAAAAAGCATGTCTCGATTGGGCTCCTGACTTCAAGTTTTGGAAAAGTGACTTCTCTGTCTCTAACCCACCACTCAGATAACAGAATAGAGCTGCTCTTCACACACTGAAATGCTGGTAGCAATCCTCAACTTCAAGGACAAATTAATTTTTCAGTGTACTAGATATTGAAAAATGCAGGATATGGGGGCAAGGGAGAGGGACTGCCACAGCCATCTTTGTTACTAATTAAACCGAAAGGGTAAGCCCACTTCTATTCCGAATGAGACTTCTAAATGAAGGATTCCAAAGCTTCTCTACTCCCCTCAAATGGATGCATCTATCAAATGGCTGAAACAACTTCCCCCAAACAAATCAAAGGTTCTTGTTAGCCCCCACCTTCTCTGAAGCATCTTGTTTCCGAGTGGAATCTCGTCCACGCAGACTTTTTGCACTGATCCCAGACTCAGACGTCTGCATGATCAACTGTGTGGCTAGAAATTGCTGCAAGAAACCACATAATAGCTATTAAGGTTCTCAACATGAATGCAAGTTTAGTGGCTTGCTACAGAAACAATGGAGGTAACTTCAGTTTACTGGTTTGTTTCTAAGCCTGCATTCCTTTTGATTGATCTTAGGAATGGTAAATCATGCAGGGATGGTCAGACATCAGGTTTAACCAGTTTCTCTCTAAGAGGATCTTAAAAGCTAATGAGACAATAAAGATGCCGCAAGGAGCAGGCATCTTCTCTAGTGTACTTAGTGCTTCCCATACAACATCAGGATAAGAACAGTGCCCCACTGAAAACTTCCGACTGTGGCTTTACCTGAATCTGCTCCAAGACATCTCGCTGCATTTCCACAGCCATGTGGTATACATCATGGTCAGAGCTGTTGTACATGACAGCATTTTGGAACATCAGCATGATATCACGTTGGAACTCTGCTGTGGTCCGGATTAGCCCATTCTCAATATTCTTCTTAATGGTTGATAAATCCATTGGCCTGTCAATAAAACACCAGACAAACGTTACCAAAGAAATTAAATTTATTAATACAATCTAAAAATATATTTAAAAATAACTAAACTAGCTGTTCTCCCCGCTTCTGCCAAGAATCTGATCATTGTACCTGATCAACTTTATTAATGCTAGATTGAAGAGACTGTCCCAGGTATATGCTGGCAGTGTCTGAAATCTGCAGGCTGACTGACGTCCAGGACAGATCTGTGACAGATGGCAACAACACTAAGGCAAAAACTGGTGACTCACCTCTGTACAATACTGTGGTAACCTGGAGCTATATCATCGGTCACGGGCTGCAAGAAGACATTGGCATACCTGTGCAACAAAAAATGTGCAAGAGAGTGACACAGGACTAGCTACTGAAAGTTTGAGTACATACAAGGTCAGTGGAAGTAACACAACTTCCACATGCAGAAGTACAGAACTGTTTCTCAACATGCTCTCCACTCATTTGCTCAATATGCTATAGCCAAGAGAATTCTACACCTGAAAATCCACCTTCTATGACTGGAGATGCACAAAGAGGAAACTACATACCAGTGCTATATATGCATATTTTTGTACCAGTTCCATCAAACTGGCAAAGCGTAGTTGGGACTTGAGAAATATGCACATAGAGCAGTAGCAGATATGCAGTCAGATGGATGTACTGTGAACTGCACCACACAAAGATATGACACCCACGGAAAATAGAAGATAGGCTACAGAATTCTGCTGCAGATGCCCATGTGGTAAGATCACTCAATACCTTTTCAGTTTTCTTCCATAGCCATCAGTACCTGGCATGTTTTGAGGGTTTATGTTTCAATTTGACAGCTTAGTTTTTCAAAATTTCATGGCGTTTGCCAGGTTTTGTGCTAAAGGCTCGCATGGAAATGCTTAGAGTTGCAACATTTAATTGATTAAAAGTTTTAAAATATATTAATCTAAGCAATTAATCAACTAAAAAGATGCCCAATTAATCAGGCAGATTTTTAAAAAATTAAGTGCAAGTACTTCTAAGGACTGCAGATGGCAAACACCCTATTAAGAAGAGGCATTCCCCTTTCTCTCACACACAAGGAAATGCCTCTTCTAGAATGAATGTTAGTACAACAGACACATACAGCAGTCTCTCCTCTTCCTACATCGGGGGTAGGGAACTGCCAGGTCATTTCTCCCAAACCATGGCCACCCACACACCCATCAGCTGACATCACTGGTGACATCAGCTGATGAGTGGGAGGGCAGGGTCTAATCCTGCATTGGCTACGCATTCCCAGCAGGGAACTAGTCCATGCAGTCAAGGCAGCAGTTTAATCCCAAGTTACTTCAAAGACTTTAGTATAGCTCCTGCACTCCCATTTGTGGCTCCAGAGACTCAAACAGGAACGTGGGCGCTGTTTTAAGGCCTTCTGCAAGTCTATCTCCACCCTTTTTAAGTCCCCGATCTTGGAGGCTTGAATGGGAACTGCAGAGAGACTTGGAAAAGGGTTTTTGAGTCTCCTCCTGCTCCCATTTTAAGCCTCTGCAATCAGTAGCTGAAAAAGGGGGAGCACAGGGAGACTCGCAAAGCACAAGGGATTTTGACAGGTGGATGGCCCTGCCAACCTGTCAAATTTGCCCTATAAGGCAGATTCTGGTAAAAGACTTGGCCCATGGAGCCAAAAAGGTTCCCCATTCCTGTTCTACATGCTTGGACACTGGATGCAAGTTGATTTACCTGTGATTGGCTGCTGCTCTCCAAACTAACATAATAGCCTTTTTCCAGATCTTCTGGGCCTGAATAGCCTCCTGATCCTCACTGCAAACAGAGCTGAAGAGGAAAAGGCATCTATTAGAAAAGGACACCCAAAGGCTCCTAAAGCAAAGCAAATAACCACAATCTCCAACATCCATCCCCTCCTACTTCAAATTTATCTAAGTTAACAAAAAAAGAAAAAAAGAAACGTTTGCTGGTCTCCTAAGCAAGCAAAAGTCTAACCTTGAGGCTTCTCCATACAGCCAAGAAGTTGTACAAGAAGAAGAAGAAGACTATAACATTGCATGGGTCTCAGCTAATTCACACTACATACCACTGTACAAAGGGACAAAATTAGTCTCAACTTTCAGCAGGCTAGTTGCATGTTCTGGGCTATCTAGTGAGTAGTTGTAGGTTCACCAATACTCACAACTGTGAGGAGGCGGGGCTGCTGGGAATGGAATCAGCCAAAGTGTGAGACTGCAAAGGCGCATTATGGATACTGAAGCCATCATCACTCTCACTCACAGGGGGCTCATTGTCCATTTCAGAGAGGTATCCCTCACCCTGATCTTCCTCTTTGGGCTCTTCCAGACTGGCAGCCTCACTGGCACCATCCTCCTCATCCTCTTCACCCTTAGATACAAGATTAAGATTCCAGCAAATCAAGTAGCACAACTAAGGTGCAGCTGCCAATAACAGCATCTGCACCAGCTGCCAAAGAAGACAGCAGAGGAAAAGGAAAAGCTATATGAACAAACATCTGCTCCTAGCATACTAGGGAAGCATGATTAGGGAGAATGCCTTTCAGCTAACTTCCCCACACAAGTCTATCTGCTTGCTGAGATTTACAGAAGGGACCCTGTCCCACTTCCCCCACCCCAAGTCACAGGGCCTTCACAGAAGTGGCACCTCTATCAAAAGGCAGGTGTTTTTTCCTCCCTCTCCTACTTTTGAAGGATGGCAAAGCCCACTCTTCTCCATCAAGACTTTTTCAACAATTTCAGCTTCTGCTCCCTTCCCCTTGATTTCTGTAATTTTATGCCAGCATCTTAAAATCTATGGATGGTATTGTTGCCAGGTTTTGACATGCTTAAGACGAAGGATGGTACCTCATCCTATTAGCACAATGATTTCCACTTTTACAACAGGACTCTCCCTACCCCAACCTCCCCAAAGAGACCCTGCCCACAGGCTTACAATTTAGAGGTACACAACACAAAAGGGAAACAGACTGGGTGGGAGAAAGAAAAAGCAAACTCAAGTATAAGTTCTTCATTTCAAATTCTTCCAGTGGGCAGCTGGAGTGGAAAACTTCACGAACAGGTGCCAGAATTGCTGGTCTCTCAGCTGCTCAGGTGATATGGCCCTGCACCCCTCCTCCCCCACTGTTGGATGTTAATGGCTGCTGCTAAGTGAGCTGAAGGAAGCAGCCTAGCTTCTCAGCAGAGCTGGTAGTGGCCCTGAATCCCTGCACCACTACTTCCACCCACCCAGTGCAGCCTGCTGCCAGATATTAATTATATTGCATTTTGTTACACAATACTTTGTTCATTCTTTTGAAGGTCTTTGGCCAGAAAAAAACAGGATAGGAATAAATATTAACACACAATAGCACAGCTACAAGGGAGGCCTGGATCTCTGCCTGCAGGAAGATTAACTCAACTTTTCCTTTTCGTCTGTAATTTTTGAGAACCTGGTATACATTGGGATCACACTCTAAATTAATTCTGGCATTCTCCACCTATGGCCTCAGATGCAAACAGCTGACAACTACTTTCATTCTGCATGTAAGTCAAGAAATCTGAGGGTAAATAAAATACCTTCAGCTGGTTCTCAAAAAGAGCTTGGGCTTCTTCCTTCATTGATTCTGGGAGGGGGGAAAAGGGGGAAAATTTTACTCCAATAATTTCAGGCAGTCAGATACCAGCCTCCCTCCCTAGCAGTGTCACAACCAGTTCCCCCTTCCCCAGCAAGCCAGTCAGGTTACCTGAAAGCTCATATTTGTGGTGAAGATCTGCTTGTGAGGAATCTTCGCTTGCACTTGGTGCATGTGGGGAGGAAGTATCATCATCAGGGGGAAGCTAGAAGGAAAAGAATGGCCTCACATGAGCAACAGGACCAGATTCCTACACAACTCAGCATTAAGTCATATTTTACACCATCAGGACTCTAAAGGCAGACAGCAATTGAACAACGAAACAGCTGCATCCACAGCAAAGCTCTGCATACCTGAGCAAGTGGCTCCCCAAGAATCTAACATATGGCCAAAACTGTGCATATGCTGTAGCCCCACAAGTACAAAGAAATGGAGAATGAAGTGTTCAGCTGACTGTGAATCCAGATTTCATTGATAAAGGGTGACAGCACAATGTACTTGGTGGGTAATGTCTTCCAAGTGACAGGGATAGTTGAAGAACATTCCCGAGGGACTGGGGACAGGGATTCAGTACTCACTGCCACTGCCTTCTGGCTAGCAAAACAAGAATACCCATAATCCCTGCCCCAATTTCAGCAATTTGCATAATCTATACATGCCAGATTTTTATTTGGGGTAAATCTAAGAATGCCCAAGCACAGATTGCACAGAGTGAATACAGTTAGTTTGTCAAGTCAGTTTGGCAAACAAACAAATTTGCTCGTTATTGTGCACTAAGCATAGGTCTGAAAAACATCTTCAAGCTAGGGGCCTCCCTCTCTCCTCCCATACCTCGTCTATCAACTGATTCCCCATTCATGTTATATCCAAGAAGCCTCTTCATTGATTTACCTCTGTCTTCACTGTGCCATGATCCATTTCAACCTTTGATGATTCCATCTCCATTTCAGAGCACTCCAGACCAGTAACCCGTGTCTCTTCATCTTCAGGGGCTTCACTTGTTCTGGTTGCTAGTGCAGAAGCTTCCTCAGGGCTCAGATGAATCTGTCCCTGCTCAGAAGGTTCCGTCTTTATTTCTGTTCCCAGATCCCCAATGCTCATCAGATCTCTGATCCCCTTAGCCTCTGATTCCTCACAGTCTGGTCTCTCCTGCTTTACAGTCACAGCCATTGGGGGGATCTGACACTGCTTCTCGTGCTCCTGTTGGATTGGGTGCTCTCGTTGGAGTGGGTGCTCCCAGGGGTCGGTCAGCGACTGAGGATCCTCAATCTCATCGCAGAAGGCCTCTACTGCTGCTACATCCAGGACTTCAGAATGGTCGTCCACCTTTACCAACAGCGATACAAGCAACAATCAGAGGCCACGAGAACAATGGAGATGTAAAGAAAGACCTTGCACTATCCCGTATATTCAACAGGCTAGGGTGCCAAACACATGGGAAGAGTAGAGGTCTAGTTCACATGTCACATTGAAACAGTAATTTAAACAATATGAATGAGCAGCATGCTAAAATTGTGGGTGCCTCATGACTCTCCAGTTGTGCTGAGCCAGGGTATACCCTGTAGTGTCACCTGAACCCAGCATGAAGTTTATTTTAACTATGGTTTCATGTGATATGAGAAGCATGACCAAGCCTCTAGATAATTTTACCTTGTCTTCAATGATAGCTATGATGTCCCCAACAGTCTCAAAGTCCAGTTCTTCCCCCGTGTAGGAAACTGCAATGTCCATCTTCTCAGCCAGATCTAGGTCTTCCTTCCCATCAATGCTGTGGTCTTTGGAAGCCCCTACAGCACCAGATGCCCCAGAGCCCAGGCAATCTTTCTTGATGGAATCAATGATCATGGAAATCTCACTGCTGTCCATTGACACTGTCACAGTGTGAGGATCAGGCACTGCCTCCATGGAAACACAGGTGTTGGGCTGACTCACTGGACAAGAGTGACAAGTCAAGTGAAAGCCTGGCAGCTGCAGCAACCAGCAGCATGGGTCAGATCAAGAAAATCAAAACACATTCTACAGTCCCCAAATAAAGGCACATGCAGGCTGATGGCCCCTATTTTCCCCACCCTCCCAAATGATGAGAGTCAGAGCAGGAGCCATCTCTTAGCATCGGAGTCTAGCTCTATCCCTCTTGCTAACTTCACCCCAGATCATCTTTCCTTTATCAGTTCCTGCACCCTGCCTGAAATACAAGGGGGACTCTTCTCAACAACCTCGGGCCCCTGGTACAATGAATCCCAAAATCAACCACCCGGCTACAGATTTTAGAGACGCCCACAGCCCACATCCACATAGACCTTCTACCGAACCTAAGAAGGAAAGTCTTCTGCAAAGTATGGGCGGGCATACGAGTGCAAGGACGCACCTGTCGCTACACTTTCAGGAGTTGCAGCGGGTGGCACAGCAGCTGGTGCTTGTAGCGTGGGCACCATGACTAGAGTTGCCTGAGACACGGACTCTACAGGGGGAGGCAGGAGTTTGCCTGGAGGTTCACTGGCAACAGCAGAAAAGGAAGCAAGCGATGTGGTGAATTGCGCTGGACCAGCTTCTAAAAGGCGGGAAAGTGTAGGAGCACCTAACAAAAGTGTGAAGAAGGGGGAAAGCACATTAGCCAAGAAGCTACAGAATACTACAGAGCAAGCAATCCTTGGGCTCTCGACCAGCTCATGCCCACCAGGGTTGCACACGCCGACACAAGTCACAAAACAGACCACAGAGAGCTGTCCTAGGAGTCACTTAGCAGGGCTCAGGAGCATATACAAGCAAGGATCACTGTGTGCTTTTAAAAGAGGAAGGGCAGCATTTTATACCACTAGAAGAAATTCTAATCTGGGCAAAACAACTACGTTTTCGTACACTGAACAAATCCTAGGAGGTTTTCATAGCTTTCCCTTTATTTGCAAAACCTAAATTCAATTTTCAGTATTTAAAGGTGTGCAAAATTCACAATATTTTGGTATAGATGAAATCGGATAGGGGAAAGAAGGGAGTGAGCAAAGTTTGACTGAGCAACAATGCCCAAGGGATAGCAGGATTCTGGAGCCATGGGAGCTAGTAAAGTATAAAAGGCCTTTCATGGAAGCTCAACACAAGTCTTCTGCTGAATCCGGAGTGTTTAGCAGACTTGGAGCCCACATTTTTTTCCCTATAAGGTTTATCATTGTGAGAATTATCTTTTTTAAAAAAGGAGGACCAAGCTAGGAAGGCAATTCGGCATCAATCAAGATCTTATGTCATGTAGCAGGGCTGGAGCAGACAAAGTCTGATGCAGAACTCTGAAGCCAAGCCTGTATATGCCCAATGTTAACAGTGCTCTGGGAGTATTTGGACCAAGAGAAGGTGAATTCTGCAACCAGTATAGAATACAAAGATTTTTCTTTCCATCACTTCCCCAACACCTGCATTTCCCTCAGGAATTACACACTTTTAACACTGTTTTAAAATGGGCCAGAAAACTACTTTTTTAAAAAGCTGAGATTCTCAGGGTACTTTGTGCTGCACTTGGAACCAATCTTTATGTTTGTATAATCCTTTTGCATCTACAAGGGGTGTATCACACTGGAGAGCTGGATCCAAAAGCTGGATCCAAAAATGGCTGAGCCTCCTTGGGTTAATTAGCTGACGTCGTAGGACATTATGTGACTGAAACTTCAAAACTTGGCTCCAACGGAAGATTCAGGAGTATATTCACACTTTTCCTCCTATTATTATTAAACTTTTCCTCCTTGAACTTTCCTGCACTTGATGCCATAAGACGTCAAAACAAGGGGGGAAATTATTATTTATTAAATCTGTATACCACCCTATACCTGTAGATCTCAACCTAGTGGGCTAACTGCTGAGGTCTAGTGGTCCTAATTAAGTTCCCTACCTCCAGCCTACTACTAGGTGCTTAACAATGAGGGCAGGGGGGAGTGAGGGAAGGAGGGAGGAAAGGGGGGGGCAGGGAAAAAGGACACACACCATGGCTCAGATAAAAGTCTCATGGTATCAGTTAAATACATACAAAACAGCATAAAAAAAAATCATTCCAGTCGCACCTTAGAGACCAACTAAGTTTGTTCTTAGTATGAGCTTCGTGTACATGCACACTTCTTCAGATAACATGCACACGAAAGCTCATACCAAGAACAAACGTACCAAAAGAATGGAGGAAATGGAAAGGAACATTAAGCTAAACATGAGATTAAGGGGAAGTAAGCAAACGAAGTGATTTAAGGAGGAGAATCAAGGCAATAACATTCATAACACGAAGTAACATGATCAAACATCACACAAAGCCCCGACACATACAAGCAAAGTTTTGACTAAAGGCTTTGCCATGCAGATTACATATTTGGTCTCCAAGGTCTCAGCTTTCATAGAATATGTTCTTGATTTATTCACATTATTTGAAACAGGACCCTCACATCCCCTGCTGTTCTCAACACAAATGGCAGACCAGAAATTACACACTATAGCAGTGGATATCTTCTGAAGCCCCTTCCAACTCTAGGATACTAATGCAGAAGAGAGAAAAACAGAACAATAGCAGAATAGGCCTACCTGAAGCAGCAGGAGATGCAGGAACAGTAGTTGAAGCTGACTGCATTTCTCCACCGTGCAGCCCTGGAAGAACCCCTCCCACTTCCAGGAGGAGACCAGAGCTGCTTGTGTGACCAGAAACTACTGTCATGTCGCTCTCACCCACCTGCCAAAGGATATTCACATACTAAAAACCAATACACAGACTCTCCCACTGCTATCCACACACAAGGTCTTGCGTGTACTACCAATAAAACTAACTCAGGTTCTTGCAGCTGGCTCCGCTGAGATGCTCCAGCTGCTCCCATGTAGCATTTAAGCAAGGAGCCAGCAGCATGGATAAAGTCAATCAAGTAAATAAAGTCAATCAAGCACAGAGGCAAGGAAAATCCAAAATAAAAAACTCCCTCATTCTCATCCAAAGAAATAACACTCTGCTTCTCATCCATGGCTAGAAATTCAGGTTAGCTCGGCTTAATTTGTTAGAAATGCCAGACAGGAAAGATCAGCTCAAAAAGGAGAAAACTGTAGAGCTTTCCTTGGAAACACAAGGCAGATTTTTTTCTAAGCCCACCTCCCCAATATAATCAATGCTAAAAACATAAAATAAAACCTTATGTATTAAAAAGTCACAGGAGAGAAGGAAAAAATAACCAAGGTGTATATGAAGCAAACAAAGACTACATTGCATAGATGGTCACACAAATCCCAGATGACCTTACTCATATGAAGGGATCCCCATATGGCTGCAGATCCTCCCGTTCCACATAGTGTCCATTCCACCTGCCCATGCACACTCACCAATGGTGAGAGAAGACAGACTTTATGAGACAGATGGGAAAGCTGCGGCCCTCTGGAGATTATTGGACTAGAATGCCCATCAGCCCAAACCCAATTGGCCATGTGCCTGGGGCTGATGTGGGTTGGAGTCCAACATGTGGAGGGCTACAGTTTCTTCACACACCCCTGCTCTTTGGGGATCCCGCCACATGCAGGCAGTGAACAAGCTCTAAATATATTAAGAGAGCAAAACAAAATACATTATGGCTGCCATCCCATACACACTTACCTGGGTGCATGGGATTGCAGTGCAAAACATCCAAATTATTGTGTAATTGTGTGAGGTTTCCTAAAGTTCTTGCACTAAATCATGTCTAATTTGACATTAATGTTGTAAACCATCTAAAAGTCTTTTTTGTTCTGGTAAATGATATATAATTTCTGTTAAATAAAATAAATAGTTTCTGTGTGTGTGTGTGTGTGTGTGTGTGTGTGTGTGTGTGTACACACACACACACACACACACACACAGTTGTAATTTCACTGTATGCAGCTTGGTTGCCTCATTCTCCTCTTTTGTATGCTCAATGTACTTAAAATATTTTTATCCCACCTGTCCCATACTTCAAGGTGATTTACAACATATTTAGGACTAAATTATTAAACAAACCACACTAAAAATAAGTCCAGTGAGTGATCAGGAAGCAGTTAATGTTGAAGCACTGGAGGCTAACCATTGTGGTTCTGATCAAATCCCTTGGATGAGAAATCACTGGGAGCCCCGTGTTAGAACAATATATTAAGTATAATAAATAATTTTTAAAGAAACAACCAATCACCATTAAGAACAATTAATTTTTTTAAAAAGCAATAAAAATCCCAACCAATCTGCAACTGCGTTTCCTTAATATGGCTGTGTATGGTCTTCAACCCTGTATACTCATGAACTAAAAATTCCCAGTTCAAATGTCATCTTAGTATTATGAACTCACTTTGTAGCATTATGACAGTCACTCTCCCCCACAGCTGTAACATGCAGATAATAATACTAGCCTGCCATATAGGGTTATCATATGAATGACTAAGATGCTGCATGCATAGTGCTTTGTGGAGCTTGGAAAATTTGCTATATAGCAGCCAAAATTAACATGTGGCATTTAAGGCCTATCTAAGCTTCCCCCTTTGAAAAATGCTTGGGCCTTTTGCCCTTTCCAGTGAAAGTCAGTCACAGAGATTCACCAGGACTATTGCATATGTAAGCAGGGAACTCCATACCAGCCTGGGGCTTGTGGGCAGGAGGCTGCCCTTCTTCAGCAGCTCTGAAAGCAGAGGAGAAGGAGGCGGAGTTGCTTTCTGTCCTAGCATCTTTTTCTGGGCTGAATCATCTGTGACTGGGGTCATGGGGGCATCCAGGGAGGTGGAGCCTATAGGGGTGTCAGGGATCCCAATGAAGGAGGCAACTGGGGTGCTGGGCAATGTCCCTGGAGTTACCTGAGAAAGAGAAAAACCACACTGTTCAATGCCACATCCTCATCATCCTGACAAGTCCCAATCACCCCTCCCACCGGGGCCAATGACCAAGCATACCCCAAGCACCTCCTCCATCACTCTTGCTCCCCTCAGCCCTTTGTGTACCTCCACCTCTTCAGACCTACACTAGCAGTTACCACCAAAGTGCATTTCAACCTTTTGCCACACAGCACAAAGCAGGCTTTGTTCTCTGGAAAAGGTTGCATGCAAGCTATCAACATTATAAAAGAAAAAAAGGGGGGGCAAGAAGTCTGGGAAAACTGCAGAGAGACCTATAGGGTCTCAATGGTTTCTCATTCTTGCCATATCCTTACCCCTGGACTAGCCTCTTCCAACGTGGGTTGAGATAAGTCACCGAGACTGTAGTCTGCTCCTGGCGAGGTTGAGCCTGCAGGAGAACGGACCATAATTCCTGGAGGTCTTCGTGATGTGTTCTTAACTGCCTGACGAGCTGGAAAATGCCGAAAATTCAGTCAAGAAGTTCAAAGAATCACCTTGATAAATAAGAAATCTCAGCACAAGATGAAATGATCCCCAAAACACCATCACAAACATTCTTGGTGCTAATGAATTCCTGCTGTTTCTCCCAGCATAAAGAATCAGAATACGCAACTGGTAGCAAATTCTTCCTCAGTGGCTTATTCATCACTAATCCAGGCAGCTTTCTTACTTCATCTCTTTTTCTGTTAAAAGAATCTCTCTGGAATTTTGCCTTCCCTCAGGATTCTTGCACCAAAACCTGGCATCTAAAACTGAGGACAGTCTTTTAAGAAGGGAGAGGCTTCTGAAAATCATACACTGTCTTCCACTTCACAAAGGGAAGACTGAGGAAATCAGGCTGACCCAATCCATCTACCTGTAGACTTATTTCTTCCTCTCAGCTCAGTTGCACCACTAAACATGTTCACCTCCAGGAGTTTGGTTCTATGGGATCAAAAACTGGCTTCCAACTAACCTTGATAAGCAGCATCTGTAGCCTTTCTCTTCACTTCTGCCTCCTCCTCTTCCATTCTTTTCTTCCTGAAAAAAATAACCAAGTTCAATGTTACACTAGGCTATTGGGTGCAAAACGGAGGTGCTTCCCATGGATGTGTTAGACAGATATCCACAGTCCCTAATATAATAACTGCTCACAATTAAGCCCCGAGGCAGGCTTTTCAGCCAAGACCTTAAAAATGTCAGGCCAGATATCAGGACCATTTCCCAATAATGCCCTCAAAGCTCTACTTCAAAAGCCACAAGGCCTTGCAAGCCAGGGGATGAGGGAGAGAAAGTGAGCAAATGCTACAAAGCTTGGGCAATTGCACCACATGGGGTAATGATGCCATAAAGCCAAGAAGCGTCAAGTTCAATCATTTCGTTGCAATGCTAAGAACTAAATCTGAAGGCTCAGATATGAAGTCCCAGAAAGAAAGAAAGAAATGCTGTAGCAGGGAAATAATAAGATAACCCACACCACAATGTCATTGCACAGTTCCTCCAGCCTATGGTCCATGTGCCCTGCCTGGATCAGTTCTGCATCCCTCTTCAGCTGCCTGTAGAGACAACACAGATAGGTTTGATCCATGTTATCATTATTCACATGTCCTGAAGCAACCAGGGTTTTCAAGAGCTCCAGACTCCAAAAAAATCTGATAGGTACCTGTACTTTTCCTGCGTCTCCTTAATCATCTTCTTTAACTCCTCAACCCGTTCTGCTGTCAGTTTTCTCACAATTACATCTTCCACAGTTTCTACCACTTCTCCCTTCTCACCACGCTTTCTTCTACACAAAAAAGGAGAAAACAATCTAGCAACCAGTAATGGCTTTCAATCTTCCCATACACAGCACCTTTTGCTCTCACATATCCCACCTTATTCTTCCTTGTTCCAATTATCTCTTTCCCACTTTTGCTATTCTGCAACTCAGTGGAAATGCAATCTTAAAAAGATCACAACAGCCTAAGTATCGGCCAGCCACTCTGGAAATTTGTATGGGAAATTGCAAGAAGCCTACCTTCCCAAACATTGTACATTGTACAATTTATAGGGACTGAAACATAAATAAAAAGAAGAAATGATTCAGTCACAAGACACAATAATATATATGAAAAAGTGTTTGGCTTCTAAAGCTGAGCAACTTTTGCAGATTTAAACATCCTACTGCTCTTTCCCGGGGAATGATGTCGAACTGACCCCCAAGTAAAGCACAGGTTACAAAAATATGAGAAAGACATCTACTCCCCAAACCAGAATGCCTGAGCTAATCCAGAATCCACTGCATTTCAAACTGGCCTCATTGCTGTCATTTGATGGCAATGGGCCTGATTGCTCCAGCAGCATTCTGTCTGCCCCCCACCTGGCCAGCATGAGCTATGGGTCTGGATGGAGCTAGATGAGATTGTGGCTGTGTCCTTCTTTCGTGTTTTGTGACTACTCAGCCAGGGTTTGGATTGTTCTGCCAGTGAATTATCTTTCTTTGTAAACAAATCACTTAGCTTAGGGTAAAGTATGCAAGTTACTATAATTTCTGGGAGCCAGACTTAAAAAGAAAGATGGTCAGGAAGCAGCGTTTCAGGTACTTTCGTATGCTGTGTTCAAACTGTCATTCTTCTTCAGTTCTCAAATAGTCTATAACACAGTAGTTTACCATTACACAGTATCTTCCTTGCAATGTGAAGTCCTGCCCTGTCCCACCCCACTCAAAGAGATGGTTTGGCCTTTGAACTCACTTTGGGGTCTCTGTGGTCTCCAGAAGCTCAGAATATTGTGATGCACAATGCTAAAAAAAAAGATAATAAAAGTGCATACAGATTTCAGAAGATAAATCACAACAGACAGCACTAAGAATCTGAGTTGAGACAAAAACTTGGGGTAGTTTATATAACACACATTCCACATATTAAAGCTGTTTCCAGATATGTGGGCTAGGAAATATACTTTCCTGGCAAATGATTTAAAACATGTTTTACGCATTTAACGTGCGATAGATCCTTACAGGGAGTCCCCTGAACAGGTATTCCCCATAGGTGAAATGAAAGCCTATTATGATGTGAAATTTAAGCACCCTACCTTTTGGGAAAACCAATCAGGTGGGCGGCCTGGCTCTGCAAAGGGTTTGATGGCTCTGCTGACAGACACCCTAGAGAATAAGAAGAAAGTTTCAAGATCTTCCCTCCTTTGCTGGGCAAAATATAGTGGGGAAGGTTTGGTCACCAGTTGATTGGACTGGGGAAACTTTGACCCACAGACAATACAGTGGTACCTCAGGTTAAGTACTTAATTCATTCTGGAGGTCTGTTCTTAACCTGAAACTGTTCTTAACCAGAAGCACCACTTTAGCTAATGGGGCCTCTCGCTGCGCCGCCGTGTTTTGAGAAACCCATCTCCCACATCTGGATTTTGTTTAAAGAAACCCCAGCATCAAGTGGGTGGTTAGAAACAGTCAAAGGTCAAAGGCCTATAGCACGTCTTATCCCCTCCCCTTTCTCTAGGAATGTGTGTATGTGCAGTGGTATAAAGCCAAGGCTGGATTCAGCACCATTTGCACGAGTGTGAGCTTTTATCATCTTGGTGGATGTTACATGTTGTATGGTAAAGTATAGCATGGTGAGATAGCATGGTAAAGTGCTAGTGGATCTGTCTGCAAACTTGGATCATTACTAGGTTTATCTCTAAGATCAGAGAACTGCTTTGTAGTTGATAAGTTCATGATGTAGCAGCATCTCTTAAAGTTTTTGTAAGTAGTGTGCCTATGCTTGTCTTGTGCTGTGAGACAATAAACACATTACACTTTGAACTGAACTGTGTGAGAAAGGAGTTTTCTTAACAGGGAACTCTAGAAAATACTGACTACTGGAAGGTAAGAAGACTTTGAAGTTCTTCTGTACGACTCTGCTGGAGCTGTGCATACTCTGCTCACTGCACTGGTCAAAGTGTGGTATAATATCAACAACATATGGTGGGCCCAATATAACAGGTTATGGGCCAACTGACTTACGAGTCTAACCACCTGTAGCCCATATTTGGAGCTAGAAAGAGTGGTTGACTTTGCTGCTGTGCAGCTAAGATACCACCACCACCCTGCCTTGTAGGTTTTGTACTTACAGTTCCATGACTGGAAGGATGATGCTAAATACACTTGCAAGAGGATAACAGAACACTGGCAAGCAGAAACATGAAATCCTCCTGAACTATTAACAGCTTGCCAGAAAACTACCCCGAGTTCAGCTCTGAGACCCTTAGAGATATTCACACGGTCCCCAAAAACAGCTTCCCCCATCTTGAACCTCTATATAAAATCACACCTTCATCCTTCTAAATCAGTTTTTCATTGGAAGCCCAAATTATCCAGTTGTCAGTATTACTATTTGGTGTTAACAATCATCTCAACTACTACTACTACATATGAATAATGACACAGTGCAGATGTAGATACCTGCTCACTTTTCTATTAAAGCCCATTTCCTAAACCATTTCTCCCCTTTTTTCACCAGCGTATATTGTTGACTATATATTTAGAATTATATTTTGAAATTATTTGACACAAGATTATTTTAGCATAGTTGACTATGTAATATGCAGCTGGGTTATATGTCCAAGCTCATTGGCTAATGTCTAGAAAATCCCTTCTCAGTAGGACTTTGGTATGCTTCCTAGTCTTGCAATCCTACAATTCTGTTTTTAACAATTTTTCCAACACATGCAAAGTTAGGATCACAAAGGGCATTCAATTACTTCTTGTGTTTGGAATAAGAGCCATCACAAATCAATTGAGGGTTCTTTATGACTTATGTAATACAGTTAAACAATATACATTCAAAGTGTTGGTGTTGACCTTTAAAGCCCTAAACGGCCTTGGCCCAGTTTACCTGAAGGAGCGTCTCCACCTCCTTCTGGTGGTTCCCTCATTGCAAGAATTAAAGCTACAGGGAACCCGGCAGAGGGCCTTCTCGGTAGTGGCGCCCTCCCTGTGAAACACCCTCCCATCAGATGTCAAAGAGTGCTACTTGACAACTACCTGACATTCAGAAGACATCTAAAGGCAGCCCTGTTCAGGGAAGTTTTTAATGTGTGACATTTTAATGTATTTTTAATCTTTGTTGGAAGCTGCCCAGAGTGGCTGGGGAAACCCAGCCAGAAGGGCGGGGTACAAATAATAAATTATTATTATTAAACTATGTTACAAGGCATAGCAGGAACTGTATTTAGCAACAGTTTTTATGTAGCCAACAGTTATATCCGTTTCTTACCAGTTTTGGTCTCCACTCCGCATGACTGAAGAAGCCAAACAAAGTTTTTCCCGGATAGACCATGGCTCTGTAGGCCCAGCACTCAGCAACTTGTGCTCTGATGTGGAAAAAGATAAACATTACAGTGTTGCAACATGCCCACACAGTTAAAAAGAACCCTCAAACTAAAATTAAATCTATCTCAATCCATGCTGCTTTTAAAAGTTTGGTTTTCAAGCCCCTACACCCTCCATGCCCCACCACAAACAGCCACACCAAAAGTCAATTCAATGAAAAGTCTACTGGTAACAACTGAGTGGCAGAGAATATATGTTGCATGCAAAAAGTCACAGGGTCAATTTCCTGTTAACCTCAGGAAACATTCCCATCTGAAACCCTGAAGAGGTGCCTTCATTTAGTGGTAGGGAAGATTCCTTTCTGAAGCCCTGGAAAGTCACTGTCAGTCAGTATGAACAATAAATAAGCCGTTTGTCTGGCTAAGCATAAGGCCTTTTACTACCTCCTATGCCCGTTATTCCCGGGTACCTCAGCTAAGGAGAAAACTGACCTGTCATCGGAGGCCTTTTAGTCAAGCCACCTCCCAACCAACCCTTCTTAAAGTCATGTTAAAAGTTGCCTGACACCTGACACAACAAACGAAGCTTCGCTCAACCAAGCAACGGGCATCCTTCTCTAGTTTTTTTTTTATGGCGGGGCCAACCCTAGCTCCCCTCACCGCGCCACGTCCCTCCTTCCCCAAAGAAAGACCCCCACTCACTACCCGTCCCCGCCGCCATCTTCCCCAAGACGCCAACAAGCGCGATGCTTGCTGGGAAACCTGCTCCGAGGAGGAAGGAGAGGGCGGCATTTATTCCTCAAAGTCGCTTTTCTACTGGATGATGGCAGAGCTGGCCGACCAATGGGGTGACCGGAAACAAGGTCTTTCCCTCCCTTTGAGCTCTATGGTTGCCTTCCCAGAGTTCCTTGCTCTGGGAGGCTCAGGAGCGGAAGTGGCTGCACGTGGGTCCGCGTTCTTTCGGCGGCAAAGATGGGCAAAGCCAAGCACCAGGAGTCGAGGGAAGAGCCGGAGCCCGAGGCGACCCCGGAGAAGTCGTACCACGAGCTGGTGGAGAACGTGAACGCCATCGCGCGGCCTCTGGCCTCCCGCAAGTTGACGCGCAAGTTGTACAAGTGCATCAAGAAAGGTGCGCGTGCAGGACGGGGAGGGGAGGGGAGGGGAAGGAGGGCGGTCCGGCTTTCGCGGGCGGTGGGGGCTCCGTCCAACAACCCTTGCTGGAAACTCCCGTTTGACTTGCAGCATCGAAGCAGAAGCAGATCCGGCGTGGGGTGAAAGAGGTCCAGAAATTCATCAACAAAGGCGAGAAGGGGTAAGAACTCCGCGCCGTTGCGACGCGATGTGCCTTCTTTCTCTCTCCGTGCCGCTGCCTGACGCTAGCAGTTCAGATCTTGAATTCGGAGCCAGTCTTGTTCGCTAGGCCTGGTCCCTACTCTCGCCGTGTTAGGAAATCCTCTTTCTGTCTGTCTGTCTGTCTATCTATCTATCGGAGAGAGATATAGACACGCAGTTATGTGTTGTTTAGACACACAAAGCTTTGAATCAGTAGATGACATTTTCTGAGATGTTCCGGGTCGTAAGCTTTCAAATAATCCTCAGCTAGTTTATAATCCTGTGATTCTGTTGGTGCAAGAGACAAAGGGACTGAAGGGACTGCTTTTAGTGCAGTCATTGCCAAACTGGTGCCTTCCAGCTATTTTGGCTACAGCTCAGGGCCCCAGCCAGCACAGCTGAAGGGCACCTTATTGGCGAAGGCTGTGCTAATACAAGGGTGGGGAAGCTTTATATTCCATCTCCTCTTAGTCACAGCTAGCATAGCTAATTTTCAGGGATTATCAGATTTGTAACATTTGAAGGCCTTCATCCTTGAAGGCATCATCACCAGAGAAACAATCTGGTTGTGTGTGAGAATGAGTAAACCTGTATTACAATATCAAATATTTGGAAAGATTCATAATATATCTGTTTTAATATATCTGTTTTGTTGTCTTCTCTACTTGCATTGCTCTGGTCTTATTTTTGTTGCTGATGCTGCATTGTCTGTCTCTCTTAGGATCACAGTTCTTGCAGGAGACACACTTCCTATTGATGTTTATTGCCACATTCCCATTATGTGTGAAGACAGGAGCCTTCCATATGTCTACATCCCTTCCAAAACGGTAATGTAGGGTGGGGAAGTAGAAGAAAGGGATTCTCTCTTTCTGTGGATCTAGAGTGGAAACTGTATGTAGAGTTGGAAATGACCAGGATTCTAACATCGTTTTGTTTCCATGCTACTATTAAAATATGGCTTCCATTTCTTGTAGAATTTTTATTCTTCACCATAGACCTGCATCCTGATAAGGAACAGAAATCTTGGTTATTCTAGAAGAGCAGTTTCACGCAGCTGGCATTTATATAATTTCTCCATGTGAATTGGTACATGGTCCGTTTGCTGCTTAAAGTAAAAAAGGTAAACTTGTATGTGAATTAGGAAACTGAATGCTGCTTTCCTATTTTTTTCTTTCAGGACTTGGGAGCAGCTGCAGGTTCAAAGCGACCAACGTGTGTGATCATGATCAAGCCCCATGAGGAATATCAGGAAGCCTATGATGAGTGTATGGAAGAGGTGGAGGCTCTTCCCCTCCCTCTGTGAAGAACATCAGTAAGAGATGCTACTAAGACTGACAAACAGGCACTTGCCTGGGCAGTAGCTTGACCCTGATTTTAGAGGAGCCGTGCAAGGAAGAGAATACTGCAATTGGCACTGTCACCAGCCCTGTGGCTCATACCCGCTTCAAGGGCCAGATATTAAGCAACTTTTTTAGAAAGAAGTTATTGACTTGTCTTGCAGCAAGGGAAGTTTCTGAAGCTTGGGGGCGGGGGAGGCGGAGAGATTAAACTCATTAAAACACTTGTAATGTTGTGTAGTGTCTATTACAACACACTATTTACCCCTACATACCACAACTTATCCTTGACAAGGTGAAGTGTTCACCAACTTTTACATTCTTCCACTTGAAGTAGATACATAAATGATTTTTAAATTTAATGTGTAAGTTGATCAATCCACATATGGTAGAGAAACTGCAATATCCCTGTTTTGGCAGGGCAGGTGGTGGCAGTGGGTGTTTTTTCTCCCTTCAGCAGTGTCCGTCCCATTTATTTCAGTGTGAGAGCTGGCATAGTTTGTTCCCTAGGCTGGGGCAACAGGAGAACTTTGGGGCTTGTAGGTCCACAGCTTCTCCCTTTTAAACATCCTTGGACTTTTAAAAGAAGCACCACCTGTGGAACTTTTCAGTCTCCTGAGAGGAGGATCTCAAGGTCAGCTTCTCTGCCCTTGAGAGATGCCCCCTACCTCAAAAGAAATAGCACCTCTGAGATGCCCTTCCAGGGACCATAGAAGTGTAGCCTTAGTTAGCCTCCAGCTATTTCCCTTCTCCAGTCTTATGTAATCTAGACCACTGTGGTGTGGTGTGTTGGACTAGGGCCTGGGAGTTCAGAGTTCAAATCCCCACTTGCCATTAAGTTCACTGAGTGACCTTGGACTAGTAGTCACTGCCATCAGGCTAATCTACCTCATAAGGTTGTTGTGTTTATGGGGAGGGAAAGCCGTGTATGCCACCTCGAGCGCCTTAGAGGAAAGGTGGGATATATATTTACCGTATTTTCTGCTCTATAGGACGCACTTTTTCCCCCTCCAAAAATGAAGGGGCAATATGTGTGCGTCCTATGGAGTGAGTGCAGGCTCCTTGGCTTCAGCGATAGCAACGCGAAGCCTCCAAAGCGCAGAGGAAGCACTCCCTCTGCGCTCCGGAGGCTACGCGTTGCTTTCGCTGAAGCCTGGAGAGCAAGAGGGATAGCCGCCTGAAGCCTTTGGAGTGTAGCGGGAACTCGTGCTGTGCTCCAAAGGCTTCAGTTTCCTTTTGCTGAAGCCGAGAGAGCAAGACTCTCCTGGCTTCAGCAGAGAGGGAGAGCTGCACAGCACCCCTTCAGCCAAGCGGGAGGAGAAATGGAAGGGGCTCAGTTTCTCCTGCCGCTTTGCTGAAGGGGCGCTGAGCAGAGAGAGGGAATTTTTTTCTTGTTCTCCCCCTCTAAAACAAGGTGCGTCCTATGGTCGGGTGCATCCTATAGAGTGAAAAATATGGTAATAAAATAAAAATAAATAATACAAGTAAACACAGAATGCATGGTGAAGGGAGATGGACAGTTCCGATAAGTCCAGCGGCAAGGGCCTTCTGGTGGTTCCCTCGCTGCAAGAAGCCAAGTTACAGGGAACCAGGCAGAGGGCCTTCTCGGTAGTGGCACCCGCCCTGTGGAACGCCCACCCACCAGATATCAAAGAGAAAAACATCTACCAGACTTTTAGAAGACATCTGAAGGCAGCCCTGTTTAGGGAAGCCTTTAATGTTTGACGGACTGCTGTATTTTAATATTTTGTTGGAAGCCACCCAGAGTTAATGGGGAAACCCAGCCAGATGGGCGGGGTATAAATAATAATTTATTATTATTATTATTATTATTATTATTATTATTATTATTATTACTACTACTACTACTACACTTGTGTAAGAGTTTTGCTCTGCTGGGAGTCTTTAAAAGCAATATTGTCAAGAACGTGTCTACTTTAAGGAAAATGTTTCATTTTTGTTCTAAATATATCAACACCAAAAACCATACACAAGTTTGCTGAAAAGAAATTTATTTAGCTGTATTTCCATGCCATCCATCTCTATCCTGGGTTTAACAGTTCCTGGTGCCTTGGAGGAAGAAAAACTAAGAATACATGCAGTGTGGCATCATAAAAGTATCTTTAAACGTCTCCCTCCAGGCTAGTGCAGATCTTCACATCCACTGTTATTCCAGACTGATACTCCAAACTACTGCATTTTTTTTAACAACAACAAAAATCTAAAGTGCAACTTGTAGGCACCAACTCCTGCGCCTACAGCTTTAAACTATTTACCCTCACCGTTCTAATAAAAATGGGCTCAGCTTTCAAAGCTAAGTTCAGACTTCAAGCAACACAGATTTAAACTCTGCCAGTTGTTTTAATATTACTTTCGGGTCTCGTTCCAAGGGAGTTCAAATCTCTAAATCAGATTCAAGATCCCTGTTAATTATCCATACCCCCATTCTCCCATATTACAGAGCATTTTTAGGACCATTGCCTAAAATAGTTCACCTAGTCAGGTTCTGATGTGTATCTGTAACCTTAATGAGTACTTGCAAATGCTGTGAATTGTCAGCAACAGGGGAAAGGATTACTTCAAATTTCTTGAATAAAATAGACTGTATACCTACTTTTAAAGATGTCTCAATGATAGTTACTATTCTACCAGCTTTCTCAACCTGCACAAAGTCATGGTACTTTCTCCATTTTCTACTCCTTCACAATAGATAAAGCAGCTTAGCTAGGCTTTCTAACACTCAAAAGCAGCAAGCTGCTATCATGTTCCTGTCATAAAGTATGAATTTCTTCAATACAGTGCCATCCCAGTTTTTCACTTGTGTTATTTTCATTAGGAAACAATACACCTTATTACTTATCCCTTGTTTTTTGAAGAGCTACACTGTGTATTAGTACACCGAGGGCCCAAACTCCACCTTTGTTGATTCAAATATTTTCACCATTGCATTTCCAACCTATTTTAAACTTTTCTTCAAAATAGCAGTAAGCCAAGTTTCCAGCATACTTCTCCCAACTTAAATTCCATCCTTCCCATTGTCAAAAGCACATATTGGGCAGTGGGAAGAGAAAGGCAGCTCTAAGACTCCCCCCCCCCAACTGATGGATTGAAACAGAAAAAAAGACCTAGATTTATCTTGAAGTGTTCTAAAAATAGCAACAGCTCTCTGTGTACTATTTGTGATACAAGCTGTATCTCAACAAGTAGAGCTATGCATGGGGAGAGTGTAAACCATCTTGCTAGGAAGGGTCACTGCCAGTTAACGCTCCCAGGAAGAATCCTAGGAAGTTGTATGTTGCGAGGAGTACAGAATAATGTGGCTTGGCTTACAGTAGACATAAGATTGCTCTCCTCTGGCCCAGTGAGCTACAGTCAGTTCCCAGCGTGTAGCAGCTAATACTGTTCACAGCAGAAGACCATTCCTGCCAGCATATGCCACCTTCCATCAAGCATTATCCCAATAGCCTATTTTCACCAGAACATCTCCAAGGCATGCCATTATCAAAAGATTAGGCGTTTTCCATCAGCTGGGCTCTGCTCCATGGGACAATATGGACACTTCAGCCTGCACAAAGAAAGAAAGATCAGAATCAAAACAAGGCCTTAGAATTCTCATTGGCAAGTAGTCCTACCAGACCACTAAAGCAGATAAGCAGGAAGCTGACCCAGACCCATACTTCCAGTAGACCACTAGCAAGTCCTGGTGTTTGGTCCACTACCTCACTCTCTTCTCTGCCCTCTTAACAAGTCTGATTTGGCCTTGGGCTTGCCAGTTACTAAGAAACTACAAGGAGCAGTACTAAGCTCCCCCTTACTATAGCAACTGCAGTATGACCTAGTTACCCAGCAGAGGGCAGCAGACACAGTGAAACTAACATGTAGTCCAAAAAAATAAAATGATAGTGAGAAACTGCTTCAAGATGAAAGGGACTTCCTGGACCTACCATATTTTTCGCTCTATAAGACGCACCCGACCATAAGACGCACCTAGTTTTTAGAGGAGGAAAACAAGAAACAAGAAAGCAACGCAAACCCTCTTGAGCGAAGAGGCAGGAGCATTTCCACTGCGCTCAAGAGGCTTTGTGTGGCTATCCCCGAAGCCAGAACAGCCAGAGGGATCGGTGCACACCGATCCCTCTTGCTCTTCTGGCTTCTGGGATAGCTGCGCAGCCTCTTCAGGGCAGTGGGATGAAGGCTCCCCGCTGCCCTGAAGAGGCTGCACACAGCTAAGCCAGAAGCTAGAACAGCGAGAGGGAGCGCTGCTGTTCTGGCTTTGGGGATAGCTGCTCAGCCTGCATTCGCTCCATAAGACGCACACACATTTCCCCTTACTTTTTAGGAGGGAAAAAGTGCGTCTTATAGAGCAAAAAATACGGTACATGGAAATGAGATGTGTGGGGAATCTAATCCTGTCAGGGTGACCACAGCATTTCACAGGTAGGAGAGCCTGGATACTTCAAGTTTTCAGGCAAGAGTTTGTCATCCACAGCCTCCCAGAATTGAGGAAATTAACAACAGTTTGTAAAAACCACTCACTTCCCTCCATTGATGAGCTTGTTAAGGGCATCTCGAGAAATAACATGCCCACAGATGAGCTTGATGGGTGGGTTAGAATCAGTTGTCTGCTGTCGCAAAATGGGACATGCAAAGACCGAGTGGTACCAGCATTTCATCCCAAGCTCAATTTCAATCTGATAAAACAAGCAGAAAACAATTAGGCCCATGACCTGGTTGTTATTGTTAACTTTCTTTCACAAAAATATCCCCACCCTGCAGCTCTCTCATAGCACCCTACCCCTGAATGGGCCAGGCACTCACAGGCAGCTCATCTTTGTGGCTCCAGACACCCGTGCACTGTCTCTGCTCAATCACAGCCTTGATGTTCATCAGCACCGGCAGTGCTACACATCCTGCAGCAAAGCTGCCGAGAGAGAAGGAGGGAGGAGATAGCTCAGCACTGCTCAATCCACCGCCAGTCCCACCCATAACAAGCTTTACCTGACACTCAGAGGTGACTCCACTGAGAGACCTAACAGGGCACAGGCATCACGAGTGAATATCTCACAAATCTCAGTCCACTGACTCTCATCCAGAAGATGCCTATATGGAGAATTCTTAAGGCCCAAGCGCAGGTACACCAGGCTGCCCATCATCACCTGGATCTCTGCAGATGACAAATGCAGGAAGCAGCACTCAGGTAAACATACTTTTGCTAACGGGGCTGGCCTGTTATGGAACCAGTTATTGGGAAATGGTGATACCTATGACAACGACCAGGTTGAGTCAACAACTCCCAAGACTTCCCCTACTAAAAAGGGAAACTCCAAACACTTTGAAGCAACAAAATGGGAGCCCATTCTATTGGGTGCGGCAAAGCCCAGAGAAACAGCCTAAAGGCAAGAAAGCTCCTCCCAAGGAACAAGTAGCAGAGTAGGCTTCTGGAAACAGCCTCACCTTGCTGATGCAGGTGAGCAAAGGGCTGGAAATGGCGTGCGTAGCTCAGGGCCTCTAGCTCCTTGCCTGGACCGCCAGCAAGGAGCCTGATGAAGTGGAGTCGATGCAGCCGGAACTCCAGATTGCTGTTCATTTCTGCCAGCTGCTGTCGGTGGAAGACTGCCCAACTGAGCAAGAGACAACACTGCTCAATGCCATCATCTACATATAAAGCTGCCCTTAGAGTGGGTGCTACTCCAATCCAAGCTACATATTTGTGGACGACCTGGTCTGAGGCAGGTTGCAGCAGCATTTTCTCAGCATGCTGTGAGCTCACAAATGCAGGTATCTTATTACAGGAACACCCTGGCCTTGTGTAGAAGATAATGAATGAAAACAAAACAAGCAGAACTTCTTGGTGCTTGTTGGAAGAGAAAAGATGGCAGACCCACAGAGTGGATAGGCTCACTGATAATGAGGCGTGTGGTTCCCCCAATGGCCCTTGCCATAGGCCCTACTTCAAAATCATTCTGTTAGGACTCTGTTTCCTCTCCCACTGTACTTATTATTCCTAAGAGGGGAAACAGAATATAGCTCATCATTCTTACCTCAGAGCAGGCTCCAGATCCTGTTTGTGCAGAGCTTCCAATATACTGTTAAGTTCCAGGAATGGCTTTTTAAAGTCTACATCCACATTCACAGTGGATTCCTGTGGAAGGGCAAGCCAAATTAGAACAAGGCTCAAGGCAAGGTAAATATTCCCAGAGAGAGGCTGTCAAGTACATATCCATCCTCTGCAGGTTGGATAGAAGAGGCAGCAGAATAGGCAGCTTGTTGTACTTTGCAGTGGAACTGGCTGGCAGGTTCAAGCTTCTGATCCTCCTGCATATGCAAGCAGGAAACAGAGACCTTTCCTGGCACATCTCAATGGCCAATACCAAGCAGCGCCGTGGCACAATGTAGAGATGCAACTATCGGTTCCCATACACCATGCAAATAACATTTACACTTCCATCTCCTCAAACCCCTGTACCTGACACAGTTCCTCCGCCACTCCTAGCATCCCTTGTTGGTAGAGGTGCTCTATGATGGCCAACACCAGGATCTGCTTCTCTTGAGACTCCCAGACCATAGCAGGAACAATGCCACACAAATCAGCATCAAAATGCTGGAACAGAACAAGGCGTCAGTCATTCACAAGCACTAAAGAAAGCCCCAGAACAAGTAGTAGAAATAAGTGGCTTTCCATCAGCACTGAGTACAATACTAGCTGTCATCCCATATCACTATGAATTTGGCAGTATCTACAGACAGCTAGAGAAGTATACTGAAGTTTTGGACATAGTTTTCGACATAGTAGTGGCAGCCATATTGCACCCCATGCAAGTCTTTTTTCAAATTCAGGGGCATTCTTGTCAGTAACTTGTTTCCAGTAATTTAAACAGTCTGGGAGAAAAGACGACAGGCAAGCAACAGAGCTAAGGAACCTCAGAGCAAGGAATTGGATAGGTAGAAAGGCTTGTTGTGTGCTGGAGAAATGTGGATGCTCTTGATTTAACAGCAAAAGGAAAGCACATGGGTTAAGTCTTCCTCTCCATAGATACTGATGGGGAGGGACCCTAGGCCCAATCCTCAGCTGAGGCAGGAGAACTTCCTTCAATTTCTTAAATGACAACAGCTGAATTACTGGTTTCAACTCCAAAAACTTATTCATGATCTGGGCTTCCCACAGTGCTTGCCACTAGTTCTTCAGCTCTGAGTTTAAAAAGGGGGTATAGTCATTTGATGGAACTTATGCATGTTGGAAAGCAAGGTGGGTTGCCATCTTGGCAACTGCAGAGAGATCACATTATCATGGCATGAACAGAGTTTGCAATGGTTTCTAGTCGTGTTCACTATCAAGGCTTAAATAATATCCCTCTCCTTGGCAATAGTCAAGGAAATTCTCACAAGATTCAACTCTGACTCTTCTGCTTAATGCCCCCCGTGCTTTCACTCCTAGCCCTGCAAAACCAAAACTAATCCCATTTGAACTATGTCTGTGAAGAAAAAGAAAAAAACAGGAGCCACCCTTATTTAGCCAATACAAAGCACACATGTGTCATGTGTTTACTAGAAATACTGAACTCTGGACAATCTAATACAGTGGAACCTTGGGTTGCAAATGTGATCCGTGCAGGAGGCACGTTCACAACCCGGAGCGTTCGCAGCCCACAGCACCGTGTCTGCGCACACGCGTGACGCGATTTGGCGCTTCTGTGCATGCGCAAAGCATGATTTAGCGCTTCTGTGCATGCACAAGTGCCGAAACCTGGAAGTAACCCGTTCCAGTACTTCCGGGTTCGGTGCGTCCGTAACCCAGAAATGCGCAACCCGCAGTGTTTGCAACCCGAGGTATGACTGTATTCTTTTATGCAGAATTCTAGATTTCAGTGTTAACACAGAGGAAAGACACTGGTTCTGCAGGTTGGAAAAACAGGGAGACATTTGTGGGCCTGGATAAAATCAGGCAGTGTGGATGTAGTCAAAGCACAATATAGGAGAGAAGATGCACACTGCACTAATCCATTAAAGACCCATGTTTCAATAATGAGCTCTATATAGGGCGATGGAGCACATACAAGAAAAACATTTGCTCTCAAAACTCATCAAGTTTTCAGTTTTAAATGCTTGGGTTCCCACCTTGCTCCTGAAACCTACTCACCCTATCGATTGCTTTGCCCACACGAGAGATACTGCTGTGAATGTCTTTGTGGTCTGAAGCTAGGTTCTGCACTGTGTCTTTGATCTTCTTACAGCATTGGGACATAACCAGGGAGAGAGTAGCAGACAGTGGTGTTCGTTGCAAGGCTGCAGGAGAAGCAGCAATTATATCTTAGTGTGGGTGCCAGTTCAAGAGCATACAGGTAACTCGAATCTTACACTTATTTTACTTACACGATTGCAACTGTGTGCAGGGGGGTATTTAAAAAAGTAGTATAAACAGCAACAATTGGGAAACACTTGCCTGCGAGCGCTCCAATTGGAGAACAGCCTTTACCAAAGGCGTCATGCGCTTTGAAGACACTCAAACTCCGGATGCAAGGGAGAAACGTGCTAAGAGGAAGGCACGCTTGGCAAATCCACACCGAGATCAACTCCCACCCAATGTCCCCACTGTGGAAGGACGTGTGGAGCCAGCATTGGCCTCCACAGTCACTTATGGACTCATTGTTAAAACCGTGTTTATGGAAGACAATCTTAGTCAGCTACGAGTGATCGCCAAGGAAGAAGAATTATTAAATACATGGAGAGCAGGGGAAACCCACTCTCCATTTATTTATTCTCCACCCACCTGCACAAGGCTGTGATCACCGACTTACCTGGCTTTGGGAAGGCAGTGCTAGGGCTCTGGCAACATCCTGGAGCCCTCACACCCAAAGCTGACCAGTTCCCGGTTTTGCACATTTTTGCATTTACATGTGGACTCCCAGAACTGAACCATCATGTAAGATGCAAATTACCTGTAGTCTATAGAGCAAGACTTCCTTATTGCTTACAAATCTGATCTGGAACAGGTAGGAATTAACAGAAGCCAACAGTTTCCCCCCAGATCTTAGTCTTGGGAGAAATTTATGCTCACCAGTAAGAGAATGAACAGATTATGGGGCTATGGGTGGGTGGGATCTTAATTTTATCTATTTATTATTACATCTATCCCACTTTTTTTTCCAAGGAACTCAAGGTGACATATATAATTCTCCCTCTTTCCTTTTTATCCTCAAAACAACCCTATGAGGTAGGATAAGCTGAGAGATAGTGACCAGCTCAAGGTCATCCAAGGAGCTTTCATGGTCACATAGGGATTTATATACTGGTCTCCCAAGTCCTAGTCCAGCACTCTAACCATGACACCACACTGGCTTTTCCCACTGCTTCTAGAGCAGGAACACTCAAAACCAATTCTAGGAATCTTGCTGCTTTCAAATAGATGATATATAAATTATGGTATAATATGCTCCAAGAAAACAGGAGAACATTCTATAAAAGCAAAACACACATTCAACCTTTTCACTAATCTATTAGTAACATAAACAATAGCTTTCATTGGTTAACACAATCTTTGCTGTGCCAATTTATCATCATTAGTCCTAAGAGAAAATCTTGGTTCTGAGTCCTAAACAAACAACTTTATTGATAAATTCTGGTTCAGCAAACTCATGCCAAAATTTCCCTTTTGTCAGAGATTTCCTTGAAGTTTCAATGTACTGATAGTCTCCCAGAGACACTGTTCCAGCAAACAAAGAGGTAGAGGTTGAGGTTGTAAACATCAACCTCCCTACCAAGATGGATCACAATCTACCAGTACTGTCATTCCTGAAGATATTTCAGTACATCCTCCTCCACAGTTACTTCAGATTTGTGGGAAATTTGTATCTTCAGGTCAACAGAACTACCACTGATACCTCAACAACTCTACATTATGCCAACGTATACAATATTTATGGCTGTCTTCAATCAACCATTCTTTGGCTTTTGTTTCAAAAGGTTCAAGGACTTCAAACGGTACAGTGATACCTTGGTTTACGAACAGTCCTGTTTACAAACTACATGGTTTACAAACTCCACAAAACCGGAAGTGGTGTTCTGGTTTGCGAACTTTACCTCGGTCTACAAATGGAAGCCGAACGGTGGAAAGGCACCGGCGGCAAGAGGCCTCATTAGGGAAAGTGTGCCTTGGTTGAAGAACGTATTTGGTTTAAGAACAGACTTCAGGATCGGATTAAGCTTGTAAACCGAGGTACCACTGTAACCTGTTCCACGACTGGTCCAGACTCAGGCTGATGGCAGGGTAAGAAGTTAGAAATGTGTTAACTGTGTAGCTACAGAATGGACAATACAAGTCCTATCTTAACCCAGAAACCTACTGACCACTTCCTTTAGGAAGCACACAAGCTTCCAGCTACCACAAGGAGCACACCACACACTCCACTGTTGGTAACTCAAGCTTACAATGCAACCAGATTTGTTCTGGTTCCTTGGACAGGGACTCACAACTAATTCAGTTGTAAAACGACTGAAGCAAATGATGCACCCTGTAGCTACATTTCATTGCCTTTGGGGCTCCAGGGATTACAAATTCCCCCACCCACCCACCCACCCACATTATATATCTGCCAGCTGAGGATAACACTTCACACATTTGATGCATCTAAAAAGAAAAGGAGCAGCCCTGCCACAATATCAAGTTAGCCTACCTTACACGACAGGGTTGTGTCCATAGTGTCCACATGAAGCTAGCCACTCTTAAACCCAAACTGGGCGACCTTGGGCCAGCCACTCCCCTTCAGCCTAAGCTCTACCTCACAGGGTTGTCGTTGTGAAGGACAAAACTGGCCACCCTCTCTTGGAAGAACGGGATATAAATGTAATAAATAATGTGGGTGGGTCATTCTGTGCTCGGTGGGGCTTATATTTTCGAACTAATGAGGAGTACACTCGAGAAGCCGCCAGCATTAGCCGCTCCCGACGCCGCCCTCGACCCACCCGCCCTTCCTTCCTCGCTCCCTCAGAGGCAGGAGCCGACTGGCCACCGCCAGACGGAGGCCCCCGCGCGTACCTGCAGCGCCCAGCTCCTCCCTCAGTTGGCTGACGTAGCGCAGCAACTCCTCCAGACCTCGCTCGCAGTGCTGGCCGTAGCACAGGAACTTCTGCAGCACTTTGTCCAGCTCCCTCTCCACGCAGGCGCAGCGCTCCATCGCCCCGGCCTTGCCTCTGCCGCGCGCGCCCTGGAGGAGGCGGGACAAGAGCGCCCAATCAGTCACTGGCCCGGCGCGGCCATAAGACCCGAGCCAAAGGGGAAGGTGTCAGGGAGGAAGAGAGGGAACGGAAAGGAAGCCCCCCACCCACCCCCGGCCTCCCTAACCGCTTGGTACTGGCCGAGAAAGGTACTGTGGCAGCCCCTTATGGGCTGGGAGTGTGTATTTCACGGCCCGGAGCGTTCAAACTGGGAAGGTGATGGACACCATAGGCTTTAACCCGTCTCAGACATTCTCTGGGCGAGACTAGACCACCGTACTGTGGGGGTGGAGAACACACGCACACCCCTTATATTACAGTGGCACATTCCTTTGCTGGTCGGTGTGAGCACTGGACGGCACCATTTCCAGGGACAGCCGGGGTGAGGAAGGGGGAAAGAGAACAGCTAACCTGAGAGTCGCGGAATGAGACGTCAATCTTCTCCGGACCGGAACAACAGAAGAAAAATTGCGTATCAAGCCGCCTCCTTCCCTGGTGCGGTCCTATATAGGCATAACTGCTAAAGTTCTCTAATGATGGATCAAACCATCCTCATTTTCGGATAGGGTGTGCCTGGAACGAACCATCAACGGGCAACAGCTGGGTGGAACGGACCATTCTTGGCTCGGATGACGTGCAGTGCACGACTGGAATGAACCATTTTTAGAGCTAATCGGGACCCACTTTTAGTTTGAAAGCCCAACGAAGTGTTTCTGCAGTGACAGATCAGGCAGAGGCTTGTCGGTTTGTGAAAAGTAGCTCATTATCTAAAAAGGTACCTATTAAGAACGACCAATCCTAGCAGGTTTAGTGCTCCAACTGGTGACACAGCCCTGGCATGTTTTACTATGGCTTTTCTGAAGCATTTCTGTTAATTCTTCAGCTCAAGGTGTCAGAGGTGATACAAACCTTTAATATTTGCTCAAGGAGCATGTCTACGTAAATATTCATCTTGATTGCTGTAGTGCATTCTGCATGGGGCAGCCCTTGAAACTTCACCCGATACAAAATGCAGGTAGCCTGTTGGTTTATCTAGAGCCATATAAGCCCAATTCTGGGAGAGCTCTGGTGGCATCCATCTCAAACTTAAATGCAATGTCTTGGTTTTTACCTTTACAGTACTGTGCAACCCTATAAGCATCTACTCAGTAGTAAGTCCCATTGCGTTAAACAGGACTTACTTCCATTGGGGCAAGAAGGGAAAATAAGAAGTATCCCTGCTTTCCATTACCAATGGTACATTCATTTATTGGTGGCTTATATGAAGGTTTAACAACTCATTTCCTATATATTTATTCTTCTAGAGGCAAATCAGCAGTGGTCCCTTACCTTTTGGAAAACACTACACTGCAGTCCGTTCAACTTTTATGAAATGCACATGGTATCTCATTGCTCTTCGAAGGTTTTCAGCCTGGGGCATTACATTGAAAACAATGAGCAACATGTGCCAGACATTTTATTTTCCTTATGTGTGCATTTCTTTTTCAATCACACCTTGATTAAAATTTGATAAAACAACTAAACACCCAGCTTATGCACAGCAATTTGGCCATTGCTTATGCAGATGAATTGTGCTATGTTTCCACAATGCTAGTACAGTAGACTTGCAGTGGAGCATCAGTACCTGTTAGGGCGCCTCAATGTTGACAAAGGCAAATCTACAGGCAGTCCACTTCATAGACAGAAACTACAGCAGCTGAAAAACAGGAGCTAGTCTACAGAAAACCTCTGACCTTGGCTTGTGACAAAAATGTAGTGTCCACATGTTTGCTGGATATAAACCACAAAAGTGGGAAAGGATTGTTGAGCAATGTTCACATACAGGTCCAGGAAATGAAATGGCAGAACTGACACTAAGGAACGATCCCACTAGTGAAAAACACCAATGTGAACAGTACATGCTTTTGAGGCTGTCTTATGTCCAGCTGTAGTGGGAAGAAATGTAAAGTGGAGTGACACACTTGTCTCCACAAAAGCTGTAGAGACCAGGTTTCTGGGCTGGGGGCCAAGAAGGAAACACTGCTGTCATAGACCTTTGGAGGAAACACATGCCAAACACAGGATGGCTGGAGGGGCCAGGACGTCTGAGCTTTCCAAGTGTTTTTGGATTGGAGCTGTAGCACCACAGATTTCTTTGTATCAGTGGCACCTGCCCGGGCCCCATCTCCTTCCAGGGAATGAATCAGTCCTGTGGAATTCAGGAAACTGGTTTGTCCAGCAGCTCTAGAAGGCAAGCTCTACTGCTCCCTGTGACGCCTCAACTCTTCCCTGTGGCATCTGAGCTAGCAGCTTGGTTTCTGGCTTTGCTGCCAAGTTTTGGTGCCGCCCTCTCCTGGGTTGCTCCTCAACTCTGCACAGCTCTAATTGATGGGTGGAAACCTGCTTTGGGGATTTTGGATGAGGCGCCAACAGAGCACTGGACTGGTGTGGGCACAGTGAAACAAACAAGGGATTTCAACAGCCGGCTGTCCGACAAGAAAAACAAGCCAAGCCTTTGCAGTTTCCTGGGACCAGGGAAGTCCAATTCAACTGGAATTGTAGGAAGCACATTCCCAACCAGGCCTAGTATTTTTATGCAGCCTGATGTTCTTATGCAATCTATTTTGCAATTTCTTCATTAATTTCCATTCCACCATTCACTAACCCAGGCCTTTGGCTTTTGGCTTGTGGCTTGGACATGAGCCAAGTACACATCATAGGTATCCAATAAATACATTAGATTTCTAGAGGTGGCGGGGCCACAGTGAAGCTCAGCCAGTTTCTCAGGCTATAAATTAAATTGCTTAGCTGCTTCAGTTGCAGTATAATTTAGAGAAATTTTTGCAGGGAAGGAAGCTGTGTTATATAAGACTGGATATCCCACACCCAGCACAATATTTGGTCATCAGATCTGTCAAATCCTCTACCAGCCAGCAGATAATTATTTTGTTTTTTGCTCTTGCTAGTTACGCTGTACATTTCCTGAATTCAAATGGCTTGGGCATGCCAAACTCTCTGTGCTCACTTCACACTTTTCTTACCAGTTGGGTGAGCAAACGCTGTTCTAAAGCAGGAACAGAAGCTGCAGGATGCTAGAAACCACAATCAACCTTTCTCCATCATCTCAGATTGCAGTCCAGATAAAGGATTATACTGACTTTCCACCCTTGAATTCAGAAAAATGCTTCAAGAAGATTCCCTCTTATCACCACCCCCTACCTACCCACCCACCCACCTTCCTACCGAAGAAACAGAGGCAAGAGAGTCATCTCCATTACTGTCTTATGCATGGCCCCATTTCTTCTCGCTGCTCTAACTGGCCTAGGTAAGACTGCAAGAACTGGTTGTGGAGCAACGTAAGCATGTGTATTGAACGTTCATTACAGTATAAATGCCATGGTCAACAATAGCAGAAGTGTTAGGGGATACTACAGTGGAAAGAGAAAGCAACAAACATGGAGCCAAAGGTGTCAGGCAGATTTTTATTCCAGGAATTGCCAGGTAGAACTTCCATTTCAGGACTCATCACTCTGGCCCAGAACCTTCAAATCCAAAAACTGGGGCACCAAGCAGCAACAGAACAGAGGGACAGAACAGCCCCATCCCCATTCTCCCCATTGCCTATGGAGAAACTGGCCCAAGCCCAGATGACCCTGCCCCCTGGATGGATGAGCCCAATTGGTTTGGCTTTCAGTGAGCTTTTGGACCAGACTTACACATTCTGGAGCTGAACATCTTGTCACTTACAATACAAGGCGCACACAACTGGAGCTTCTAAGACAGGCACAGCATGAGGACCAGCAGCGGAGCAAGCCAATCAGGTGCCTGGGGCGGCGCGCGTGCCCTGTGCCCAGGGGCTGCACCAGCTGGAGCAGGACACTCCGCGGGGCCTCCAAGGAGTCTGCCTGCCTCCTCCTACTCAGTCGCCCTACAGCTGAGGGGGAGGCGGTGGGCAGACCGTTTGGGGTAGAGTGGAGCCTGTGGGCACCCAAGCCACTTTGTCACTCCCAGGAGAGACGTGTGGCTCGGGCACACTGCAGGCCCCGTGGTGAGTGCCGCCCCACATTTTGTCACCCCCCTTTTGTCATTCCTCCGCCCGTGATGAGGACAAGCCAGATGGAGAGTAAACAAATCCTACAGGGCAAGGCTCATGCTGAGGGGAGTTTGCTCTCAACCTTCCCTTCTCGGCGGGGGGGGGGGGGAGAAAGGGGAATGCAGTGGGGCGGGCAGCCCCTGGTGTCACCACTGAGGGGAGAGACAAAATGCCAGGCAGCACTCACCGCAGGGCCTGGGAGTGATGCGGTGGCTTGGGCACCCGCAGGCTCCACGCTACCCCAAACGGTCCACCCACCGCCTCCCCCTCAGCTGTAGGGTAGGGCGGCTGAGTGGGAGGAGGCAGGCAGAATCCTCAGAGGCCCTGCAGAGCATCCTGCCCTTGCTGGCCCCGCCCCACAGGCGCAGGGCACGCGTGCTGCCCCAGGTGCGCGGTTTGCTCTGCCGCTGGTCCTCATGCTGTGCCTGTCTTAGAAGCTCCAGTTGTGTGGGCCTTGTGTTGTAAGCTTGCTCCACTGCTGCTTCTCAGCGCAACAGGCCAAGTCTCAAGTTGTGAAGAGACACAGCCAAAGCTCCACGAAGGGCTCATTACTTGGTGGCACCATCTTTTGCACATTCTTCTTCAGACCTTTTCAAGAAGGGCCATAGCTCCCAATCGTGGCCATTCACATTCCACAATAACAAGCCTTCCATCCCGACAGACAGTGCCAGTGTGGGCACAAAGCAGGACACAACAGGAAAGCATTCTGCCCTCCAAGACAGCAGTGACAGGGAGGCAAAGGCCTACCTGGACGGACAGAAAATGCCAGGTGCAATGCTGGGATTCCATTCCATGGACAGCAGCAGTCTTCAAAATCCTCTATGGGCGAGGTTAACCAGCCCTTTAGTTTAACCACTTCTTCTACCAAAACCCTAAGGTCCATGCTGCTGTGTGGTACCTCTCCCCTTTGTAATTCCAGCACAGAGCCCCTTGCATACTGTTCAGATCTTTGAGGACTCAACTCTTTCAATCCAAGGTGGCTCCGAGCTGATACTTCTGGGCTCAGCTTGGAACTGCCGGAACTCACTTAGCTGCCTCTCCAGTGTCTGGTTCCGGTAGTACATCTCCATATAGCTGGCCTGAATCTCCCGCTGATAGCGCAGGACTTTTTCCTTCTCCTTTTGCCAGGTTTTCCGCTCCTGCTCAAAGTTTGCAGCTTGTAGCTGGGCCTGGCGCCTCTCACGCAGCAATTCTCCCCATAGCCACTCAGCGCCCTCTGCGCTCTCCCCCTGCATCCCCTGACTTTTAGAGTCATCTGTTTCACAACCCAAAAAGTCCTGGCATGCTTGCATGGGAGAGTCCCGTGGAGGAACAGGGGAGCTGCGCTCTGGCAAGGTTTGGAAAGAGTCCCCCAACTGTGCCAGTTGCGAGTCCTTGGCTTGCAGCTCTGTTCGGACCTCCCGCAGCTGTGTTTTCAAGCTGAAGATTTCACCCAGTTTCTGGGCTATCTCCTCCTGGGCATCTCGGAACTGCTGCTTGAGCAATGAAATCTCTGCAGTCTTCTGACAGACCTGTCAAAACAGTACATTAGGGTGAGAACAGGGGATAAGACTAGACAAAGAGAAGCAGTAAGCTGTTGGATCCCGGGTGCTGCAGCACAGCAGAGGGAAAGGGCTGGAATATTTCCAAAGGACAATGTCATGCCCACAGCAAAGTCAACCAAGCAACAACAAAGACCAGAGAGAAAGGGAGATGTTGGGAGTTGCTCAGATAGGACTGTGAACATAAGGCTTTGCATGTGAAAACTTAGTTCTACAGCTTGGCAAGAGGGAAGCAGTAGCCACAAAAACTTTGCCAGCTGTCTAGTAAGAATTGATCTGCTTTGCAAAAACACCAGAGTTCAATAGAACTGGCAGCCTCCACTCCCAGATGGGGATGCATGGACACCAGTAGAACCATGAGCATGCTGAGGAGCAAAGAAGAGCCAGGATCACAGTGGACATTGGCACTGTGCTCTGTATGGGTTTCCCCCACTCACCTCCCACTGGGTCTCCTCCAACTTGGGGCTCAGGCGCTCTGCCTGTTGCTGCTGCAGCCTCAGCTCCTCGCACTGCCTCTGCTGAAGGTCCAGCTCTTCTTGCAGCCGTTTCTTTTCCTGCTGAGCTTTGTAGAGCTGCAGCTGAAGTGCCCGCTGGCTGCGTTGGGCCTGTTGCATCACTTGCTGCAGCTTGGCTACATACATCTGCTTCAGTTCATCCAGCTCATCCATCCACAAGCGCTGTTTGTCCTCAAACATCTGTCAAAATGAGAGAAGATCATGGAGGGGTCTTACGTCAGCCCTTGAGATGACTGGCCAGATTCAGTTGGCAAATCAATGACTTTTCTCAGTATAAAAGATATCCCAATCCAGAAAGCTCAGGCTTTCTATGGAAGGCAAATATATTCTACTCTAGGACTCATTCTTTAAATGTCTCAGTTTAAGTCCATAGCATCACAAGGTAAAAGGCGTAGCCAACACAGTACCCTGCAGATGATGTTGGATTCCAAGCCCCCATCAACCCCAGCCAGCATGGCCAATGGTCATGGATGATGGGTGTTGTAGTATGGAAACATCTAGAGAGACCACATTGGTTACCTCTGAAAGGATCCAGATAGCAGAACTGGGGAGAGTCTACATCCTGAGATTCTGCTGTCAGTCTGTTTATAGACAGGACTGGTAAGAAGAGCTAGTACTAGCCTGCTTCAGAATAAGTCAGCTCATTTATAATCAACCTGAATATGTATGACTGTATAAACTTAATTAACATATGTTATGATTCAGAAAAGGAGCAGCTTTCCATTATTCATGATGTGTAACTCCTTGGCACTTTAAGGATGGTAGAGCAAAACACAGTCCAGTGACAGCAGAACTGCCAAGTCATTCTGTCCCCAGAGCATAGCTTGACACTCAGTGAGACTGCATGTTCCAAACAGAAGATATGGATGGGCAACAAAACCCTGCAATATTATCTGAACAGTTCACTTTTTCACTCTATTGTGCTCTCCACATCATCAACAAAAAAGAAGACTTTCAAAACAAAATCAAGTAAAACAAAAAGGGGCTATGAAGCACCATTTACCTGACAGCCTAGGGAGGCTAAGAATTCCTTCAAGGAAATCAAGCAGAAAAGTTTGCCCCCAAAAGTAGTTGTTTAATATTTTAGACCACACAAATAATTCACATAGGGACAATTGGGCAAGTCACTTTTATGAACATAATTGCACAATTATTTTTAAACCCCTGCCTGTAACACAATTTGGCCATTGTCTTTCACTGTGGGGAGTTCAGCTCCCTTGACACTTGTGCTGGGACCAATGTAAGATAAGATGTTTTTCAATGATCATATACATATAGTAAAATAAATAAAATCAGTCCAGGCAGAAAAATTGGAGCTCAACTTCTCAGCTCTACAGTCTGCTCCACAGAGGAGATCCCTCAGCAACACGTATTTCAATATTATCCATTTCTGTATGGAAAAGCTTCACCATGACGATTACATGCTCTACTCCTTCCTTCCACTGGCACACACAGTACTTCACACACATCTCCTATGTAAACTATTTTTTCCTTTCCTCTAATTCTATTATATACTTAATGAGGAATGTGCAAGGAATTCTTTAATTAAATTTATATCCCACCCTTTCTTTCAAAGTAGCTCAGGACTAGATTGGTGGCAGGGATTGGTTCCAGATAGGAGTGGAAATCAGACACCGAGAGTCTTGCAAATAAGCAGCCTTGCAATGAAGTACTCTTACTAGTCCACCTGCCCCAACATACCCATGTTAGTAATCTGTATGGCACTTTGAAAGCCCAAAAGCAGTGTAGGAGCATCCAGCTTTCTTACTCCATAGAAAAGCTTCTCCGTTGCCTTGAGGCCATTCTTATTCACCACAGGCATCCAGGAAAGTGGCTACTAGCAAGCCTCTAGGTGACATGGCTGACAGTGATGTATGTGGGATGCAAATTAAGGATTAGATGCCTTAGGAACGGAGGATGATGCAAGATCCAAAAAACAGAAGGCAAAATGAGGAAAGGGAGAGCAGATTGTAGTTTCCACAGGACCAAATAAGCCCATCCTGTGGTGAAAATCCACCCACCTGTGTGAAGGGATCATCATTCTCACTCAGATTTCTCTTAAGCTGGCGGAGCTCCATGCCCTTCTCTGTCAGCCGGTCCTCGAGCTGCTTCACCACATCTTCCAAGGAGTATGTGGGTTCATACGGAGGGGGTGGTTCCCCAGAGCTCTGCAGGCGGCTGAGGCTCTTGCAAGACAGAGGTGCTTTGTCTACAGCCAAAGGGTCCCGTGGCCCCCGAGAAGCCCTGTCTAAGGAACCGCCAATGTGGTTGATGTGGCCTACGGAAGCACTGAGCTGGGTTGGAGCAGGTTTGAAACGGGGAGTGTAGGTGGGGAAGCTTTGGATAGAGTTGGTGCTCTCGTCCAGGCTGATGGTGTGCAGCAGGTGGCTGCGGAGAGGGCCGCGTTGCGAGGAGCTGCTGGTGCTGCTCTGGGTCAGCAGCGTGTGCAGGCTCCCGTTGCTCTTGGACAGCTTCTGGCCTTTGGCTGATGACAGCCCCGGCATGGACAACAAGCTCTTCCCAGACACCACCTTGAAGGCAGAGGGTCTTATCCGACACTGGAAGGAACACAAGAGCCATTAGCAGGTACATCAGCCCATGAGCAAAGCAGGGGTGGAAGGAGGTCAACATGTTCTTGCCACAATTTGTAGAGTTGGTTCTATATAGCAGGGATGCAGAACAGCCGGTCTAGGGGGCAACTGTGGTCATCCAGGTCTCTTATCTGGCCATTGGGACTCTTCTCAAGCCACTCGCCCTTCCTCAGCCACACCCGCTACTGGACCTGCCTCAAGGATGGAATTCAATATAGCGCTATGGTGAAATTCAATATGGTGCTAGGGTGAACAGTCCATCAGCACACAGAATTCTCCTTGTGCAACAATCTCCCCCTCTTCTCCCTCCACCCTGTCCCCCAAATCTGATTTAGGGGTTGCCCCAACACTCCGGAGCAAATCTGGGGAGGCGCACACCTCACATGGTGGGGAGGGGGAGTCCCATTGTGCAAGCGGAAGTAGTTCTGCTCATGAAATTATTTCTTTTAATACTGCTCTGAGTATTGAGAGAAGCGGAAGCTGGTGTTGCGATGGGGGCTACTCGGAGTAGCCATAAGCAGTGCACAATGGCCGGTAACAACGTAATGAACCCACAGCGGCCAAATCACATTCTCAGATACAAGCCTGTATCCACAGAGAACAACCCTACCCTGGAAGACCCCACACCAGACTACATGAATCTACTGGGAATGATTTTCAGTATGTGTGACTTGATGCTGAAGCTAAAGTGGTGAGCCTGGGTTGTTGTCTACTGTTCTTTCATCAGCATTGCCAACACTCGGAGCTCAGAAGATACCAAACAGATGATGAGGTGCACTCCCTCATCAGAGAGGACTATTTTCTCAGACAATGCAGATCCATTTGCGCATGCCTTGGGTGTACTCATTTTGCTGCATTAATAAACTGATGGTCATTGGGGGTGGGAAATACTGCCCTGAATGTTTTTGCTTGGCTGCAGCGTGTGCTTGATTGAAATTGATAATGCTTGTCGCTTGCCACCTGGAAACTAGCCACCTGCACAAAAGTAAAATTCACATTTGTTGTTGCTCTGCCCACTTCTGCCTCTGGCCCCACCTAACACTGGCATGTAGCCCCAAAAGGATTGCAGCTGTTGATCTAAAAAAGGGTTGCTGCCTCGTTATATAGTTTGGTTTTCCCTACTGATCGCCCCTCAACTACTTCCTCATTCAGATGTTGAAGATAAATGGCATAGGCCTTCAAGAAGAACAAGTTTCAGGCAGGGGCAGCCTACTTCTTTGACCAAGTAGGCTGGACACTCCCTGGCCAGCAGCAGCAGCATACTGGAGACCATGTGGAATTTGGTGGCCATGAGGCCAAGTGTATCCTAGGGTCCACCAATAGCAACAGTACAGCAACAGTAGCCAATCTAGTTGTTCTGTCCACTATAAACGGCATCTCCTTAGATCTAGCTCCCTCCGGGTCCATTAGCTCCTCCTATGCTCCAATGCAGTGGTGGAGAACCTGCTGCCCCCCCATATATTGTTTGATTACAGCCCTCAATAGCCCTGACCGTTGGCTTTGGCTGATGGGAGTTAGAGTCCAACAGCAAGTTCCTGACCTCCAGAACACCCCATTAATCCAATATCCCCACATCACACACTGCTGGACCCTATGTACAGCTAAAGGCTTTCTGTTTCAGCACATCAGAAATACTGTAGGACTACTGGTGGGAAAATGCATTGGATTTATGCCAAGAAGCCCCACCCCATTCCCCTTGCAATCAGTCTCTGCCAAGAAACTCTCTCTTCCTTCCTAAAACCACACCCCCAGCTTGCTCACCTTGTCAAAGCGTCCACGTTCAGGCAAGGAGCTCTTGGAGAAATCAGCTGCCCGTTGATTGTCCCGGAAATACCGCTCGGGGGACTGGTTCTCCCGGTCACTCTCATAGTCCCGTTTAAAGCCACCTCCAGATGACTGGTGCTTCTTCTCAGCCCGGGTGTCCCGTTTGCCCCCATGCAAGTAGCCAAAAACTTCACGCTGTGACATTCCTTTCCGGAGCAGCCCGTCTGGCTGACGCATGCCGCGCAGACCTCCCGGAGCAGTTGGCAAGAAATCCTGTTTCTCTACTAGGCTGCCCACGCTGCCCATGCTGCCGTCGTCAGGCTCAGAATCCAGAGAGTAAGGATCAAAAAGACAATTGCCAGGGTCACAGGTCACATGAGAAGCCTGTGCTGTTGCCATGGAGATTTAACGACAAGCGGAATGCCAGCACTGCCAAAAGAAGTCACACAGGCACACAAGTTATTGATATGTTTGTTCCCACCAGCCTGTGGGGACAGCAGGCTAAAAATCTATCCCAATCCATTCCTGTCAGCGAAAGGTCCTCACACCAGTTCCTAGTGACACCATGCTAGGAAACAAGTCCTCTCTTAAGCTTTGGTAGTCAAGCACACCAATAGAAGCCACTGATACTACGGGAGGGGTAGGGAGTCCAGAAGCTGTTGTTGGCCTACAACTCCCATCAATCCTGACCATTGGCCTTGCTGGTTGAGGCTGATGGGCATAAATGCCCAACAACATCTGGAGGGCTGCAAGGTCCCCACCCCTGCCCCGTCTCCTGTATCCCTTTTACTGACCTATTTACTCACCCAGCCAGAGCAGAGTCCAAATGCGGGAGATGCTTCAGCAGGAAGAAGCAACTCCCAACAAGGAGGCAGAATCCACCCAGACCTGCTCCTCACAGAAGCCTAAGTTATTCTCCTCTGATGACAAGCTGACTCCCATATCTAGCTCCTCCCCCTGCCTCAGGCAGTAGGGTGGAAAACGAAAATAAACACGCTGGATGGCAAAGGAGGAGCTCCAAAACTGACAATACTTGCGCAGCTACCAGTTATTCTCTCACCAAGGCTACTGCAAATCATTTCCTTATTTTAGCCGCCAATAAAAGAACTCTTGGCAAGCCTATATTGGGCTGGAGAACCTGTGCTTCCCCATCATCTCCGGCCAATGCAGTTGGACTACAACTCCCATTATCCCTTACTATGCTGGCTACGGCCGATGGGAGCAAGAGTCCAACAACATATGGAGGGTGCCAAGTTTCCCACCACTGCTCTATACATTATATGCTGGTGGCAGCCTCTACTGTCCCTAGGAACATCCTGCTCCAGTGATGATCACTGATAGCCTTCCCTGGCCCACTTGGTCAACTGCAGTCAGAATCCTATATAATAAGACTTTGCTGGTAGCATATTTTTGCGGCTTAACAGGCCAGTCATAACAGGACATGAGTCTGGCATGACATTTGATGGGACCAAAATGAGGAAAGGAGCTTCCTACCAGGATTCAGCCTTGGTCTGTCATATTGTAAGAGTGATAGTGATGATGCAACTGCAATTTCCCTCTCACACCAAACAGGACCTTTATTTTAGCTCTAGGCTAGTCTGATGTTCAGTTGGTTAACAGGCGGGAAAGAAAGGAAGGAAGGCACATACCAGATGCTGACATGTCAGCTCCACCACTGCCCTGAGTTCCAGCCCTCTTGCTGTGTGTGGAACCACTGACACCTCTCCCTCACTGAGGTGTGCTCTTGCTATGATGTGGCCACGGATGGCACTTCAAGAATATGCTAGCCCGGCCTCACAGTTCAGCACTCACACAGCATGACCATGTACGCAGGAAGGTAGATTCAGCATTGCCATGGAACCATGGATTCACAACACTTTCTCTGTCTTCATTGCCACAACCTAATGCTTGCCAACTTCCATGGGGCAGATAGGGTGGCCATGTGTCCTACTATGGCAGGCATGTCAAAAGTCCGTTTCAGGGGCCTAATCCAGCCCGCTGGTCGATTTAATCTGGCCCCCATGGCAGTATATGTTCTGGGGTAAAAATCCTTTAAAAAGCTCAACAACTTTGGGGTAAAATTGTAAAAAATGCTCAACAACTTCAATCCTAAAAAAAATTCAACAACTTTGGTTGGCCTTCACGCATGTTCACTTCATCAAATCTGGCCCTCTTTGAAAAAATTTGGGCACCCCTATTTGGGCTGTCTGGTCATAATCCAGTTTAAAGATAAAGAACCAAGAGGAGGGGGGGTTGTCTTTGAAGTTGCCCCTCAACAGTGGACTGAGAGGCACACAGGTCACCTGGTCAATCTTTCCCACTATGGATGAGATGTATTGTACTTTTACCTAAAATATCAATTCTTTCTAAATCTGCATCTATACATATGAATTAGCACATACAGATTTACTACAGGTTTGTATGGGGTATTTTTTACCTCTTTTTGGTAATGGGTTTACTCTTTCTTGGTGATGTATGAGTGGGCACTCTCGGAGTAGGATAAATCTCAAGACTCCTAAAATTCAGAAATGTCACCCAGTTTCTATATACTTGTCTCCAGACCTAGCTCCAGATATACACTGGCAGAGCTGAACAGTAGAGAAACAAGCATATATGACTTGCTATTTTTGCCTCCTTGTGGAGGCAATAATATAAGGAATAACAATCCTCTGTGTCCCCTCTAACTAAAGGCAGGACTCGTGTCTTAAACTGTTTGGTGATTTCTCAGGGCAAGAACTAAAGTAAGTATCTTGGCACAGATTTATTCTGATGAGGCAGCGTTTCAGGGAGCTAAATTGGAAACATGCTCAGAGATGAGCTGGAAGCACAAACAGCTGAATTGGAGGAAACCGGAAAAGATATTTGGGAGGCAAGATGGGCAGGACAGCATCATTTCCTGAGCAGGTGTGAAGGCTTTGAATACTCGGCATTACTAGGAGGGAGCCTGAAAGCCTGCTGTTAACTGTTTGCAAATGAATGTTTGGTCTCCCAATGCCACAGATCAAGGTCTGGTTTACACATGAAGCAAAATAAAGGTGAACTTCTGACAGCAGGTAGAGAGCCATATTTCCGAATGCTCCCGGAAGTCCAACAAAAACTCCCTGAGCAGAAACCAGCACAGCGAACAATAGGCTAGACTAGTCCTGATAAGATAGTTTCCTACAGCCAGGGATTACTATATCTTCCCATCTACCGCTTAAAATGATATTTATTTATTTGTTTGTTTGCTTGCTTGCTTGTTTGCTTTAGTTATTCTTTGGGTTATGGGCAAAGAAATATTAAAACAAGAAAAAAATCACAAAAAAATAAATGCAATACAGAAACAGCATTAAATGAGGCAGCAACATTCCAGATAGGAAAACAAATTCCAGAAAGGAAAACAAGCACACACACAAAAGGGGGGGGGGAGTAGATAAAGAAATTAAAAGCGACAGATTTTAAAAACCTGTGAGAATAGGAAAGGGTTTTGCCTGGGGACGAAAAGATGTCTAGCTACGCAGCAGAGAGAACCTCTCTGGCAAGCCACTACTGAGCAGCCCAGTTTTTTTTCCCATAGCCACCTGTTGTATCTCAGCTGTGGTGGCACTCGGAGAAGGATCCCCATTGTTGATCTCGGAGTATATAGGTACATAAGGAGGGAAAGCGGTTTTTCAGATACTGCAACCCCAAACTATGAAGGACTTGGAAGGTCAGAATCAGCACTCTGATTTGGGCCTGGCAACACGCTGGGCACCAGTGTAGTTGGCATAATAGGCTCATAGTACCCAGCCCCTAATAATAATAATAATAATAATAATAATAATAATAATAATAATAATTTTTTATTTATACCCCACCCTCCCCAGCCAAGACCGGGCTCAGGGCAGCTAACAACCAATAATAAAAACAAGTTGATTAAAATACAATTTAAAAGATTAAGATACAACATTCAAACATTAGGATGCAGTCTCTTCATAGGAGGAGAAAGGAAAAAGAAAGAGGGGGAGGGAATCAAACTGATTCTAAACCAAAGGCTAGGTAGAACAACTCTGTCTTACAGGCCCTGCGGAAAGAAATCAGATCCCGCAGGGCCCTGCTCTCATGAGACAGAGCATTCCACCAGGCCAGAGCCAGTGTTGAAAAGGCCCTGGCTCTGGTTGAAGCTAATCTAACTTCCTTAGGGCCCAGAACCTCTAGAGTGTTGCTATATGTGGACCTTAAGGTCCTCCGTGGGGCAAACCAGGAGAGGCGGTCCCGTATAACAAATAGTACTCTTGCAGCTGTATTCTATACTATCTGTAGTTTCTGGACCATCATCAAAGGCAGTCCAACATACAACACCTCACAGTGACCGAATTAGGTTACCAAGACACACCAGGATCACTGAAGCCAGGCTATCTCTGTCCAAGTATAGTCATCGTTGGTATACCAGTCAGGTAAGCTAGCAGAAGGCACTATAAGATGGCAGAAGGCACTCTTATCCTCTGCGTGGGTAAGCCTAAATGCCCACTGTAAGAGCTCAATGCACTGATTTGATGTGATTTATTATATTTCTATGCCGCATTTCATTCAAATGAATCCCAAAGTGGCTTACGAACAATAAATAACAATAACATGATACAGCATAATACATCACAAATACACCATAAACAACATAGAATATTTAACAATTCATCAGGAAAACCATTACAATTCATAAAACACTTAAATCATCAACTAAAAAAATAAGCTAAACATCACAAAGCAAAAGTCATAACCCGGGGGGGAGCTCTATTCTACACTTCCTTCCATTTATTCATAGGCCTCTAAGAAGGTAATCTCAATATTCCAGTTTCCATCACTACCAAATTAGGGCTGATTTCTTGAATTGCCCAGGGCAGTGGCTCTAAGAAGGCTAGCACCTCAGAGCACTCTCTGCACCTCCATTTTAAACGAGCTTGCTGCCAAATGTTCATGCTCTGACCCTGCAAGATAATGACCCTAAGCACTGCCGGCTCATTAATTATCGGATAATGAATCAGCCCAACATGCTCATAACCCTGAGTCAAAAAGCTGCCACAAGTACGGAAGCACAATGTTAAAGGGGCTTTGCCAACAGGTGCCAAAAAAGGTCCACAGTCAAACTGGCAACAGAACCTGGGACTCCGCATTCCCTCTTGTAGAGGCCAGTAAGTCGGCTCCAGTCATATCAAGTAGATCAAAGGCAGTCCCAAAGAGGAAGGTTTCCATGGCAACAGACTTCCACACAGCTCATTTATGTTCCCACATGTACTGATAATATACAGTCTGTTCAAAGCAGGCTTGTGGCAGAGAGCCCGCCCAGCTTTAACAGATGTTGACACAGTTCTTGCAGAGGCGTAAGAGTTCTCCACCCTTGGTGCACATAATTGGGTCCCCAGTGCACATGACAAAGGGTAGCGACAGTAGCTAAAGGCTCGTTATAATGATCGTATCCCATGTTGACTGGCACATAGGATGGGGCGTTTCAATAGATGTCCCAGAGGATTTGGCGGCCTAGATTCCTACACAGTGCCAAGACTCTTGAAACTTTCCTGGCTTAGAGGCTCACACCCCATCTGAATCAGGAGAGACTGTGCATGCCCTGGACCAGAGTGTGGACTCGGTGAAGGCCAGAAAAATGAGTCTGAATCATTGCAAGATGGAGGCGCTGCGGGTAAATGGTTCCCAAGTCTCAATAATTGGACAGTTGCCTTTCTGTTGGGTTGTACTCCCGTAATGGAGCAGGTTTGTAGACCGAGTGTGCTCTTGGATCCAACTCTGACACTAGAGGCTGGATCCTAGATACAAGCGAGAGGGCAGTTGCCCACTCTGGATAGGGCTGCACTCCTCCTGAAGGAGCAGGTACATAGCTTGGTGGTACTCCTGGAACTTGGTGGCCTCAGTAACTGGAAGTTCTTTTTATGTATGCCCACCAAGTGTGGCAGTTCCTGATTAGGGATGACCTGGCTACTAAATTCCATGTGTATTGATAACCTCAAGACTATGCCTTTGTGTTTCATCCAGAAGCTTCAACTATTGTGGAATGTTCTGGCTAGACTGGTGATAGAAACAGACTACCACCAACACATGACAAAGGACTTAGAAGACATGCACTGGCTTCCCGTCTGCTACCATGTACAAAGTCCTGAACAACCTGGGCTCAGGATACCTTACTGACTGCTTTACCCCTGCTGGACTTGACATCTTTCCGCAGGGCCTGAAAGACAGAGCTGTTCCACCAGGCCTTTGGTCAGGGCGCAGCCTGACCCCCTCCTTTGGCAATCCTCACAGAACTCTAGCCCAATGGTTGCCATTAATCTGATTTGAATTGATTTTATAATGAAATGATTTTAGAATGTTGTATCATTTTAATGTTGTTAGCCGCTCTGAGCCCAGCTTCAGCTGGGGAGGGCGGGATGTAAATAAAACTTTATTATTATTTTATTATTATGTCCTAGGTTGATCAGTGAGATCATCCGGGGAAGTGTGGTCCCCCATGGACCAGAAGCACAACTCATGTTAACAAGAAGTCACGCCTCCATTGTAACAGACTTACTCTAAGGAACTCCCTACCATTAGAAATTAGGCAGGCACTGTCCTTGCTAAGTTTCAGGTGTCAGGTTAAACCAGGAGAGCTTCACACCATGAATGTTGTTCTAATTTTCTCCCCTCTACAGTGGTACCTCTGGATGCGAACGGGATCCGTTCCGGAGCCCCGTTCGCATCCTGAAGCAAACACAATCTGTGTCCGCGCATGCGCAGATCGCGATTCACCGCTTCCACGCATGCGCATGATGTCATTTTGAGCATCTGCGCATGCGCGAGTGGCAAAACCCGGAAGTAATGCGCTCTGTTACTTCCGGATTGCTGGGGAGCGTAACCCGAAAATATTCATCCCAAAGCTACTTCAACCCGAGGTATGTCTGTACTTATTGTATCTTGGGTGTTTTTATTTCTGTAAGCTGCTTTGAGACATATGGTGAAAAGTGGTGCATATGGTTTTAAATAAATAAATAGAAGCTGGGGTGACCTTCATGGCTAGGAGTGCTTTTTTACCAGCTTTGGTTGGCAATACAGCTACGGCCATTTCTGAACCAGGATAGCCTGAAAATGGTTGCTTATGCACCAGGATAGCCTGAAAATGGTTGCTTATGCACTGGTAGCCTCCAGGTTGAACCACTGCAAGAGGTGATGCTGCCCATGAAGTTGGTTCAGAAACTACAGATCGTGCAAAATGCAGTGGCTCAACTGCTCACTGAGGCAGACTATCACCATTGTGTTATGCCGTTGCTGAAAGAATTATACCCACTGCCAATTAGCTACCAGACTAAGTTCAAGGTGCTGGTATACAAAGCCTATAGAGCTTGGGACCAGAATGTAAGAGTATATTACTCCTTATATGCCCAACCAGTAACTGCACTGTGAAGAGAAATGGACTTCTGCATATGCCATCTAATCAAGAGGCCTATTCTGTACAATGTAGGAATTGGGCCGTTAGAATGGCAGCACCAACTCTTGGGAACTCCATACTGTTTCTATCAGACAGACACCACCTCAGTTATCTTTTCAAAGTCTATTGAATGCCTTCTGTTCTTCAACAAGCCTTTGCAGTGGATATTTTTATCCCACTCAGTATCTGCATCAAACTGAAATCGTTTTTATATTTGAAACTGTGTGTGTGTGCGCATGCGTGCACATGTGTGTGTGTGTGCACATGTGTTTATTGTTGATGTATTTATTACTTTGAGATATTTTATAGGAAGCAATTCCTATACAGAATGGAATAAAATAAATATTTCCTAATACCGTCTTGTTTTGTTCATAATAATTTCATGATTAGCTGATGGGGTGATTTTCTTTTATTGCCATGTTGCTGATGCTATATGTGAAACAAATTATTGAATGCTAATTGTTTTTGGTTATATTTTGAATTGTTACAGGGCGGCAGTGATTTCTAGCATATCTTTTGTCATTTCTTAGGGTTCTAAACCACCTCAAACACAGTAACTTGGAAAGGTGGCATACAAACTGGAATAAAATGAAGTTGGGCTGGTTCACATGGATGAACCTGTTCAGGTAACACTAGGACTGTGACGCATTGAATCTGTATGGAAATTCCTCAGTCAGACCTGTCATGCCAACTGGGATGGAAGCCAGTTCCTGCCAGATCTCTTTCTCTACTGTTCAGTTCATAGTCTGATGTCCAATGACTCTTCACTATTCTCTGTCTTCTGAAATGTTTTGTGGGCATCATAGGACTCCACCCTTTTCTTGAATTTGCTCCATGAAGTTCTATCCAAGTCTTCATCTAGTTCCTTTTCCCTCTTAGTTTCCTTTCAATCATCTATTGAAGGATCTCCCATCTTCTACAATATCACATTGGACCCTAGGACCCTTAGGAAAAGCACCGTCACACTTCTTCAACCTTTTCTGCACTCCGCATACTGCTCCAAATCCATCCAAATATACCTTCATTCGCTTCCTTCCTATTCACATTCTTTTCCAGTACAAGCTTCACATTTTGTTTCTTCCACTTGGCCTCTTGTCTATGCTTCACATATACATGAACACATATTTTTAAACTTCTGGATATATTTCTCCTGCCAGTGAATGCTCTGCTTTATAACAAAAAGCTAGGAGAAGCAATGGGTCCTGTCGGGATGCTACCTGGCAGGGCTGGCCTATCTTGCAAAAGTGAGAGGGAGGTGGATTGACCATGTAGGTTGCCAGAGAGCAGAGGTGAACAAAAAGGGCTAGGTAACCCATGCAGGAATCAGGTTAATGGGCATGCAGCACTCCTCCTGACTGGCACAGATGTGCCTGGGTACAAAGAATCATAGAATTGTAGAGATGAAAGGGACCCTGAGGAACACCTAGTCCAAACCCTGCAATGTAGGAACACGCAGCTGTCCCATACGGGGATCAAACCTGCAACCCTGACATCATCAGCCCCACACTTTAACCAACTGAGCTATCTCAGCTGTGCGTGGAGGGTGTCCCCTCACCTTCCCTAGCGTGGAGTTGCACCTTGGATTTGAACCAGGGACCTCCAGCCTGCTCTTCTGCAGCCCCAGAGCTCCTGGCATCTATGCATGGTTGTTCAGGCTGAGGATGGGAGGAAAACAAATGCCCCATGCTGTGTCTACTTACTGTCTGCTCCTCTTGCTCTGTGGTACAGTGGTACCTCGGGTTAAGAACTTAATTCATTCTGGAGGTATGTTCTTAACCTGAAACTGTTCTTAACCTGAGGTACCACTTTAGCTAATGGGGCCTCCCGCTGTTCTCATCCTGAAGCAAAGTTCTTAACTCAAGGTACTATTTCTGGGTTAGCGGAGTCAGTAACCTGAAACGTCTGTAACCTGAAGCGTCTGTAACCCAAGGTCCCACTGTATTTGCAGTGTGGGTTCAAGCCTTGGAAACTCGCTCTCTTTTGCCCCCCACATAGCTTTTTCCTTCCCTTCCCCTCCTCCCTCCCCGCTGTGTGTTTGCGTGTGTGTGTGTGTGGTTAGGCTTACAAAAGGTGAGCACGGCCATATTTGCCCCCTCCCTCCAGTAGGGCTCACACTCTCATATCCAGCTTCCCAGCCCCGTGCTCTATGCAGTGAGTCACTGAATGTTGCTGCTGTCAGCAAGTGTCTGTAGCTAGCTGCTTTTGTTACACAGCTCAACCCCTCCCTTGGGCTGCTTGGCCAAAGAGTTTTTACCTCCCTACCTGAATCTTTAATCCCTGTTCGCAGGAGGGCTGCACTTGATATTTGCAAGCCTCTTGCCCAAGAAATTACTTGGGTGCTGTGTAGTCACACTGCCGGCACAATCCCTGATTCACAGTGGGCAGTGCCAGTTTTCCCAGGAATGCTGGCTCTGTTTGATGTCTCCCTTTCTAATGCTGTTTTTGTATTTGTATGTGTGTATGTGTGTCCCCCCACTTGATAAATAGAGGTTATGGGGATGTTCCAGCAGTGTAGTGGTGGTGCATTCCGCCCCCCTTGCCAAAAAAGAAAAGAAAAATTAAAGCATAGGATTGCTTTGCCTTAGGGCTAGTTGCAAACTGATTCAAGGATACTCTCACCTAATTTTTAACTGACCTATGAAAATCTCCAACACAGGTTGTATCCAAGTATCAGAATTTAACCAAGATAAATTGGGCAGCCATACTATAAATGGTAACTAGAGCAAGAATAATTGGTGCTACATAGGTGGAGGAAAATAAATCCTTCAAGCCTTAGGGCAAAATTCCATCACATTATGAAAAATAGGGGTATGACATTTCTGAGGTATATTATCTTACAATGTGTGTGCTTTGCATGACTTTTCACCTCATTTTGAAATGCCAGTGATTGCCAGAAGACTGGGCTAAATTGGCAATTCTTGTGGAGATAAGTGCTAAAAAAAGAACTGAGGCGAGAGACTGGCTTGCTGCAGGAATTGCCAAGAGTCTAGCCTCTGCAGACTTCAATAACAACTGACACTTTATTTTGTCACACACTGGAACTAGTGCTTCCCTGTAGGATCAGACCCCCTTCCATTTATGCCTATATACAAATCTATGGTGAGAGAGACCTCACTTGTAATAGTGGGCAGTATTCAGAACACATGCCCTGTGCAAGGATTTCCAACTGCATAAGGGGACTTTCTCCAAGTCTCACAGTGGCCAACCAATTCTTGAGAGTAGGATGTGGACTAGATAGGCCTCCTTTGGCCTGATCCAGCAGGGTTCTTCTGATGTTCCACTAAGTATTTGCAGCAATAGGACAAACTGGGCAAATCTGTAATGTAATAATAAATTGACAGTGACAAACAGATAATACAAGTGGTCAGGGCTAAGTCAGGGACAGGTAAATGAAGCAGGCTCAAAGTTGAAGCAGGCAAAGTCTGGGAAACTGAAGATGGCTTTGGATACTACCCAGAATTGCTGCTGGGGGGAAATGCATGAATAACTTGCACATCCTGCTTCCATTCTGCTATGTGCTACACAGGTATCCAGCTTATACAGCTCCTTTTGAAGATGATAGTTTGCTGCTATAACTACTACCCAGAAGCATGGAAAGAGCGTTATCTTTTCAGTGCTCCAATGCAACATCTGGAACCATCCATAGTTAGGATCTAGAAGCGATGCATGGGCATGTTCTGTTGTAGAAATAAGGGTTTAAGGCAGGAAAGGAAGATCTAGCAGTGCAAGTGATAACTGCAACAAAGCACACATAAGAGAGCAATGCAAGGCAAGAGATGACTGGGGATATTTGAGATCTGGAGGCACATTACCGTAAGGATGCAGTGGTGGCTAAATGGACATGGTTCTTGTCCAATTCTCAGAGAGTAAGTCAGGTACAAGGATTCCTGACACTAAAAGCTGAAACTTCACTATCCAAACACACTAATACAGTACACTGGTACCTTGGTTCTCAAACTTAATATGTTCTGGAAGTCTGTTCCAAAACCAAGGCGTGCTTTCCCATAGAAAGTAATGCAAAATGGATTAATCCGTTCCAGACTTTTAAAACAACCCCTAAAACAGCAATATAACATGAATTTTACTATCTAACAAGACCATTGATCCATAAAATGAAAGCAATAAACCAGGGGTCAGCAAACCTTTTCAGCAGGGGGCCAGTCCACTGTCCCTCAGACCTTGTAGGGGGCTAGACTATATTTTGAAGAGAGAAAAAATGAACGAATTCCTATGCCCCACAAATAACCCAGAGTTGCATTTAAAATAAAAGGACACATTCTACTCATGTAAAAACACGCTGATTCCTGGACCGTCCGCAGGCTGGATTTAGAATTGGGCCGGATCTGGGCCCCAGGCCTTAGTTTGCCTACCCATACAATAAGCAATGTACTACAGTCACACAATCAATCAATCAATCAATCAGTAGCTGAACTGGGTTCCACACAGTCACAAAAAGAGCCGCAAAACAAAAACGCAAAATAAACAGCAAAAACAGACAGACCTCAGCGTAACACTCAAAACAGAAGTGTGGCACTCAAATCGGAAGCGTAACACTCAAAACGGAGCATGTTCAGCTTCCAAAAAAAGTTCGCAAACTGGAACACTTTCTTCCACATTTGCAGTTTTTGGGTTCCAAGGCGTTTGAGAACCAAGGTACCACTGTACTTGCGTGGGCTGTAACATTTCTGGGCCAAGGAACTCTTGGTCTCTCCTGAGAATGTCAATGTTAATTTCATTTCTTTCTCAAAAAAGAGAAGGCGATAAGCTTCATGGTGTGAACAAGTATTAAAAAATGTGACTGCAGTTTATGCCAAGACTCATAAACCAGAAGGCAAATTAAGAGACTCCAATATGTGGCTGTCACTGAGAATGACTTTTAAATCAGCACCAGATTTTTAGAAGCTTGCTGTGATTCTGAACATCTGAAGGAGACCGTGAATGTCATAAAAATAGAAAAGGCCTCCTGGATCAGACCAAAGGTCCATCTAGTCCACCATTCTATTCCTAGTAATGGTCACCTAGATGCTTCAGGGAAGCTGATAGCAGGACAGCCCTCTGCTGTTGTTTCACCACCACCTCCAACTTGATTTCAGTGCTATACATGTTCTAAACTTGGGAGGTTCTATTTACCTATTGTGTCCATTGATAATCTTTCACCATAAATTTGCCTAATCCCCTTTTAAAATCATTATGTAAGCCTGTGGCCATCAACACACCTTATGGAAGTGAATTCTACACTTCGTTTGAAATTATTTTCTTTTCTCTGTTCTGAATCTACTGGGTGTACTGTGAAACAATTGGGTGACCTCAGGTTTTAGTATTATGAAAGGGAATAGAGGGGGATCACACTATCTAATCTTTCCACGCCACATATTTTTTCATAAATCATCTTTTTCAAACTGATGTAGTACCATAACTTTACCCCTTTCCACAAAGGGTGGCGTTTCAACCCTTGATAATTTTGATCACCCTTTCCTGCACTTCTCCAGAGATCTATGATTTCTTTTTAGAGATGGAGCTACCAGAACTGTAAAGTTCGGTCAATATAACAGCCCAGACAAACCTTTTCAACCAAGTCAGTCCCCTCTCGTCAGTCATCTAATGTGGACCATCTAACGTTACAGATTTCTTCTCCAGGAACCACTGCATGGAGGTTGCTCCAAGGGCTGTTTGCTATACCAAATGCACTTTCATGCAGTGGGGAGACGGGGTGGGGGGAACAGGACAGTTGCTACATGTGCAACCATTGTATACATTTTGGGAAGCCACACCCAATTGCAGCTCTTCAACAAGTTTGCACACATTTTACAGTACAAAAGTGAGAGCATTAGGCAAAAGACCAACTCCCTGAGAGCAGGAGAGTCTTATTCCATGTACTGCCCGTGTAAACTGTTCAGTTGCCTCTCCAAAGAAGGTGAGGCAATGGTTGGAACAAGGAAGTGGCTCATGTTTCCTGTATCCTTCTAAATCTAAAAATAGCAATTTCACAGGAAGCAGCTTGTGAAACCCCCGGGCAGGTAAGGTTGACTATGTTGGGGCATTCAAGGTTAGAAGCAATACCCAGACATTCCTTTGAGTATAAGTATTCTCAGACTTGGCTTCTGCACTGATCAGCTCTCCTTCAAAAAAGGAATGCATGCATTAAAAGAACTGCTCAACCGCTACACCAGAAATGGGGAAACTGTGGTATTCCAGATACAGTATTGTTGGATTCCAAACTCCCATCATCCAAATTCATCATAATGCTAATGTACAAGATGCACATGAGGTTGGACTAGATGACCCGTGGGGTACCTTCGAATTCTATGACCCCAATTGTCCTGCAAAGAAGCAAAAACACACACCAAAAAACCCACATACATAAGAGCAGGCATAGGCAAACTCGGCCCTTCAGATGTTTTGGGACTACAACTCCCATCATCCCTGACCACTGGTCCTGTTAGCTACGGATGATGGGAGTTGTAGTCCCAAAACATCTGGAGGGCCGAGTTTGCCTATGCCTGCATAAGAGGTTTGTTTTTAAATGACCTGCAGCTATAGTGAAAGCATTTTCTAAAGCTGTTCCTCAGTCTTGCTTTTATGATCCATATACCATTCAAAACAACAGGATGACAGAGACTAAAATGGGATGAATTGTATATATCTTTACATAGCTAACAATCTATACTGCTCAGGAAAAAAATGGAGAAAATGACTACTAAGATATCCCAGAAAGAGAATGCTCTGTTCTGAAAGCCAAACATGTATACACCAATGACTCATCAAGAACTATTAGACTTTGGAGATTCAAGAAACAAAATTGCCTTCTTTGTAAATTGAATCAGACCACTGTATTTTCTACAGTGATTCTTCAAGGTCTTCAAATAAGCAGACACTTTCCCCATCCCTTCACAGGAAATGAGATCCTGAGATTCTTTTTGACTGGAGCTTCAACAATCTGAACTGGGACCTTCTATACATGAGCAGGTGCTCATATACTACTACATTATGAGGTTCCTTCCTGGATCTATGGCTGCAGCATGCCGAGGCAGAACTTCAGGAGTTCTCATTTTTAAGGAGCTTTCTAGCGTATCTTTACAGAGGATGGAGTGTTGTGTTCTGTTTAGCCTTTAGTCATCCCCACATTTCCTCCTGCCATGACATTACACTTGGCCAAAGACATTCCAAATTGTGCAAGACCTCAAATCTTGCATTTTTGATGGGTTTTCTTTTCTTCTTCTTCAAATAAACACATTGTCTAGGTTCAATTCTGTGCTGTTAGCTTCATAATATTGGGTGGGAGGGGAGGTGGATGCAAAAAGAAAATAGGTCTGTCCAGAAGACTACTGTGTTTTGCAGCACACCATTCTCAAAGGAGGGAAGTGTCATCAGCTTTAAGTCTGTACATTATTTATTAACCTATTGTTATAACGCATCACATTATTAAAAGCGACAAGATAAAGTCAGATGGGTAGCTTAGTGTGTGCCTTATAAGCCCCTGGTACAAAGCAACAAAGTGCTCACCTAAGAGCAACACATGCAAACTCAGGGGCATTACGTACAAAGCTCTCGTTTGAGTTTACAACCCCACGAATTTGGCTTGGATTCCTTTGTCAAGACTCCAACCTTTACTGTTTGACTAATATTCTGGGACTTCTTACTACACACTTCAAATAGAATCTGGTAATGCAAGTGAAGAAGAAAGTGCCGCCATATGAGCCACCCGAATGGCGTGTGATTTGTAGTAATGAAAGATAAATGGCCTGCTGGATGCAAGCCAATCTTGTTTCTGATCTGGGTTATATTTTGCTTGTGGCACTGCTGGATGATGTATGCCTGGAGATCAACAAAATAACTTGCGCAATGTTGATCTTATTAGACTTTCAGGGTTTGGTTACGTTGGGAATTTCCCCTGATGATCACTGAGCCTGGGGGCTATTGTGTTCCCCTGCAGTGTGTGGCGTGGCTTGCAGTATGAATCATTTCAAGCTATTTTTGCAGTGTACCCACTCTCTGATCCTGGCAAACCGTGCTCTGTATTTTATAGCTTGATCTGCAGGTGGGAATTGCTGATGCTGGTGGACGAATGGTCCTGCCTTTCCAACCTCTCTAACTTGATGTCACTGATAATAATGTGTTGGGGTTGTGAAGGTGGGGCTTGACATACATCTCTAGGACTGATATCAAGTTGTTCTACCATTGGCAAATGGATTCCAGGAGTAATAGTAGATGTCTATAATCTGCTCTGATAGGGATAGATGAATTTGTCAGTTTTATTGTGTCTAGGTTTCTCGTTTTCCATGCTTAAACTCAATTTGTCCTATTTCCACAACAGTTTGATTTTTTTTTTTAAGTCAACACAAAAATTTGTACTTTTTTGCACATTTCTCCCAATAAACACCTTTCTGTGTACATTTCTGCCCAATACATGCATCTTTGCTGGCAACCTTCCCTAATACATTTTTGGACATTATTTTCACTAATATACACACTTTCCCTCAATATATGCTCTTCCTTTATATGCATTTTTTGGCTGCAGAACAGCATCTCAAATTCAGAGATGTGCAGATTTGGAAGAATAACTGTGTGCTGGTTCGCCTATTGGTTTAAAAAGTGAAAATTAGGTAAATTTGCATTAGAATGTGAACTGAAAAGATTTCTCCCTCATCCCTAGTCCTGGGTATGTCCTACAGTGTCCTTCAAGGTTTCATCTTGTCCCTTCTCCTATCCAGTTTCCATGCTGTGAAGATCTGGAGACAGGTGTTTTCAACATGCTGATCACACTCGCCCAGTTTTTTCCTTCCAGATCCTGTGATCTTGGGCATGATTACATGTACTCAATGACTTTCAGATACTATAATCTGGAGGGAGGGTAGATACATGTCACTCATAAACGTTCAGGATTCCCTGGTTGTTAAAGTAAAACTTAACATTTATGAGGATGACTTTTTTGAAGGTGATCACAAGTGGGAGGGGGAAGGTCAAATATTTAAACCAACCACTGGCTTTATGTTGTATGCTGCCATATTCATGTGTTTGGTGTCCAGTTACAAAAGGAACTGGAATTTTTGCTCGTGGGGGTCCATAGCCCTTCAGGGTGGTCTCTTCTAACAATAGGGTTAGTCCTAGCAAAGGGGAGCAGTCTCTTGTGCTGGCTTCATTCAATTCACTCTAGTTAACAATCTCAGTATGTCACTTGCATTCACTGGTCACACAGTAGGGGGTCTCTGGAAGGAATGCTCTGCCCTGTGCTAGGCAGGAGACCACAAAGGGAGAGAATGATCACCTTCATGGTTCCTTAGAAATAACAGGCCAGAAGAAGTGGCGAAAGGATAACGTTCAATGGAGCTAGCATAGCACAGAAGGGGATACATATACAAAATCATCATAAAGTTTGTATTCCAGATTAATTCATCCAGATTATCTGCCACACCTCAGAGCCATGCTCACAGACCACACCATGCAATTCTAATGTGGGTAAATATTAGTTTCAATAATTTAAAAAGTTTACTCCTTTGTTGCTTTCACCACCTTGGCTGAGAGAGCAGTGGGGCTATTAAAGAATAAAAAGTGGCACTTCATTCCTTTTAGATATCTGGAGCTGGTCTCACTCTCAGTTAACAGACAGGATACTTTACAATTCAACTGTTTCCCAGCTTTTACTTTATTTCCAGGGAGCACTTAACGTGGGTGTTCATGTAATACCGGTAAGAAAGAGCACTTTAACCCCAGACGTGTGGCAGACCCCTGTCTATCCGGGAGTAAACTGCCAGGGTGTTTGATGGCCAGAAATATGTAATGCCACTTGCTCAGATCTTTGCCACATGTGATGCTTGTCAAGTCCTTGTACGGTTTTTGTTTGTTTTGTGTGCTTTTTTAATTTCAAACACAAGCACAAGTACATGTTCCGGTTTATCCAGATCTACGACTAGGTAGAAAGCTATCCCAGAATGAATGTCACAATGTAAAGTTACCCGGGAGGCAACCTCTGCACTGACATAAGCTCCCAGCACGGATCGTTTAGATATCCCCTACCATCATTGCTACCACGCAGGCAAGCGGGAAAGTATTCTACTGCGCAGAGCCTCTCTGCTGCGCAATTCCCAAAGAACGACGGCGCGCACCAATAAAAGGATGCGCCTTTCTCTCCAACACCAAGTCGCGGGGTCGCCATTCGCCTTCGCCGGGGCGAAAAACCTGCGGCCCTCTAGCCTGATCTTCACCACCGAACTCCTTTGCTGCGACGCCCGGGGCAGCGTTACGAGACCGGGCAGGGTTCCCCGTCTCTGCGCGCCCCGACGCCTCCATTTCCAGTCCAGCAACACTCAGACTCCGGCCCCATGAGCCAGCCACCCCGTCCCAAGGGAACCCCGTTGAGTCCGTCCCAGACCCCCCAAAGGCAAGACACGCTGCTCGCTCGGAGCTGCATTCGCAGACGATCGGGGAACCACGTGTAAACGAAATGAGAGAGGGCTAGATCCATCTCGGTTTCAGACCCGGGAGAAGGGGGGAAGCAAGCGCCACTGTCCGAAAGCGGATGAGAACAAAGAGCCACCCGCCAGATGGACAGGTCCCAGCCTTAGCCCGGACCCGGGACAGTTTCCCCGAGGAGAGCGGCGGCGAGCAGCGACTCACCATGATTGCTGCCTGCAGCCTGACCCCGGCTAGACTGGGCTGGACTCCATCCCGCGACCTCCTGCTGTTGCTGCTGCAGCCCCTCGGTCGGCTCTTCCTTCCCTCGCTGAGATTTGAACACCCCACTGCAGGCAAGGAGCCCGGGAGTCTCTGGCTGCGCCGCTGGGGAGGAGGCAAAACCTGGTCTGGATCCGCTCGGCATCTGCGCCTACCCACGTAACAGCGAAGGGAGCAGTGGCCCTCGCGGTGCTGCGGCAAGAGCAATGGCAAAGCGCGGCCTGGATTTCGCAAACTTGAACCTCCCAAACCAAATGGGACGCAGGGTAAAGGCAGGTTCAGTGGCCACTTGCGCTGGGTGCCCTCCCACTGACTCAGGTAAAATGGCACCTGCGTAAGTGGCTAAATTGTCCCCCGAGACCAGGAAAAATTACACCTTTTGAGATGACGAATGCCAAAGCATGGAATTATTCCATGAATACCCAGGAAGCAAATGCGGAGCTGGGACGTCAAGAGCAAGCGATTGCAGCCAGAATCCATCACTCTGGAAAATCCGAAAGGTTGGGGTGGTTGCCCACGGGAAATCTCCAGGGAGCAGAATAGGGCAGGGGCTGACTTAATTAAAAACAGGAAATTGCTCTTCCTAGAATTTAAATTATAGCACTTTGATAAAAGTTTGCTTGCAGGTTTTGGGTTGAAGGCTGGTTCACTCCAGAAGTTGTGTGCTGTGTGTGATCTTGTCTTCCAGTGTTTTAATTTCCCAAACTTTATGCAGTAACCAAGGCTAAAGGGTGTTTGAGAATAGAACACCTGTGTACTTTTGAAGAACAAATGCCCAGTGTCTTCCAATGGATAATATTTAAATTTGAGCCTCTGTACTTTCAAGTCCACATTTTTAAAGTGGGAATAAGGGTGGAATTATGAAGTTGTTCTAAATTCCATAATGCACTTATCAGTAAAAAAATGCTTGGTAATGATAGAGAATATAGCGTCAAAATGCTATGTACAGTTTGTGTGGGTTTTGCTTCACAGAACTTTGATAACACCAGATTTATTTCTTTTGAGTTTTTTAATTATTACTACTGTTTTAAATTTATAAGCTGCCTTTCTGGACCAAGTCCCCTCAAGGTAGGCAAACAAAATGCAAGCATAAAATTTAATAGATAAAATATTACAATATTGTTACAGATTTTGTATTATTTTTAAATACAACCCCTGAACAATACATTCAAATATAATTCAACCAGTATAAAAACCATTGTAACTCAAGCCATTAAAATCCAATGGGGGGGGTGGCTTCAAAGATACTACAATCCCTCTGGAAGATGTTCAGAGTTGGATTTATGGTAAGTCTCCAGGAAGGGAAAATTCTGTTATTGTGGGGCAGCCATGATGATACAGGGTGAGGGAGTTGCCTCATGTAGAAAATTTTGGGATACCCTAAAGAGATGGTTATAGCCACTATATAAAGATTTTCTGTGTCAGGCATCCCTATGCAGTATCTTGCATCATTTCTGAGTTCAGCACTGAAAATATTTTCCTGTTAGGAGAGAATAATTTCATTTCCACTCAAGACAAATATATAGTAGTCACAACACCCTTGGTGATTACAAGGCCATTGCTGGAGGAACTGACAACATAACAGCAAGCTATTCTCATGGCTCCCCAATAATCTTTCTGCATAACACAGTAGAGCTGTTATCTGTTTTTGAGATGCACATTAGCAGAAATGTGTGGATGTCCAACTTAAGCTGGAAAATTTATCTATGCTCTTGAGCCAGTCTTCGAATAGCCAGTCTTTGTAACCCAAAGCAAGATTACTGCTTGTTTGGTGCAAAGACTAAAATCACAACAGAGCTGTTCCAAGTAAGAGATGAAAATAAAAAGGCCCCACTGTTGGAAAGTAGGTCCCCAAGTACTTTGTTTTACTGTTGTTGTTTTACTTCACATTTTATCATAAATGAAGCCTGAAGTGGATTACTTAGAGCCAAAGAACATATTACATGCATGGTTGTATAGAACAGATTTTGTATGATTGCATTTACTAGATCTGTGGTATTTGTTTATAAATGGCCGCCATTACAGAGGAGGCCAGATTAGGGATCCTGGCACACACAGGAGGTAGTAACTCCCTGTCCCTCATCCCACTTTGGTGCCACAATTTATTGAATGACTATCACCCTCACAAAGTTGCTACTTGCCTCAAGAGCTGATCAATGCCCTGAGCAGATGAACCCTACTGAGTCTTTTTAATGGGGACTCAGTACAGACAAATGGGGCTTCACTTACTAGGTGAGAACAGAACCCTTCTTGGAAATCAGATTCAGTCTTGGTACGTCTGACCAAGCTCCATTCCTGCATTTGCTCTTACCCAAGCTCACTTTTGTCAGGAAGGCATGTTGTGATTTTAATCTGCACAGCTGAAGCCCAGCTTCCCCCTCCTCCTCAGCCATGAGATCCCACAGTTGTTACCTTTTGACTATAATTCTTCCCTCATTTCCAGCTGCTAAAGCACATTAAAAGAGGCTAAAAATATACTAAACACTCCCCTGATGTGACAGCATTGCTTTACATGGAAAAGTAATTGCCACCGGGATGGTTCGTGATCATGAGCTGGAGGAGAGGCATCAACTAGATGCTGGCAATCAGAGAACCCCTGCCCTGGAAGCCAAAAGGAAAATGTGGGGAAACTGTGTAGTTCTGACAGGCAGAATGCCACAGCTATTGTGGGCGGTGAGGTATTTTGAAATTAGAGGGTAAGTAAGTACTGCTATCACCTGATTTAATTATTGTCCTTTACAGCTATCGGAACGAGAGAAATTCTTCATCCCAGAGCCAGCCATATCAGCAGTTCCAAAATTCAACACAGCCGGGGATAAGAGGCACTTGGCAATAAATTTACAGAATCCCCACAGAAATAAAACTGGATATTCCATAGGTCTCTCTGCAGTGCCTACGATTCTTACACATGCATGAGGCAAATTTCACTGTGGATACCATAACATGTTCCCCACTTTCCTAAGCACCGAGTAGTCCAGGACTAACATTAACATGCTTTAGTTTCTTTTGGATGAAAGAACACTGGAGGCTTATGATGTCTTGGTAGTGCTTGTTTCTTTACAAATATATAGTTGAGCATATTGGAAGTTAATGGGATCATGTAGCAGGTAGCACAGTCTCTGATCTTGACCCAGATTCCTTTGTTTCTATCTGAATGCTAGCCTCAGCAAAAACTCCCCTATCTGGCTGATTTGCTCTGCTTCTATCTAAAATTGCAGAACTGGCTCCAGACCGTTTCTCTGTCCTCTGCAGTAGCTGTTTTGTGTTACAACCCCAAATTCTGATGCATTACATTCCAGAGTCTTGAGACAGATTCCTAGCAAAGAAGGAACATTTATTATTCTTTTTTTCCAGAGGGCTGGCCACATTAGCCTCTTGCAGCAAAAATAATAAGAGTACAGGCACCTTGCAGACTAGTTAAGTGACATCCCCACCTGAGTACACCTTTGTCAGTCTTTAAGCTGCCATAAGACTCTTTGACTATTTTAAGTCTCTTGCCAGTGATAGGCCCATTCAGGATACAACCCAGATTGCCAGACAATAGTTTTTAGAAGTACTTGATTGGCCATAGAAGTGCACTTAGTGGTGTTTTGGGCCCTGTGGAACACCCTCCCACTAGATGTTAAAGAGAGAAACAACTAACTGACTTTTAGAAGACATCTGAAGGTAGCCCTAAACCCTTCAGATGTCTTCTAAAAGTCAGATAGTTGTTTTTCTCTTTGACATCTGGTGGGAGGGGGTGGGTGAGGGTGGGAAGCTTTTAATGTTTAATAGACTATTGTAATTTAATATTTTTTTGGAAGCCGCCCAGAGTGGCTGGGGAAACCCAGTCAGATGGGCGGGGTATAAATAAATTATTACTATCATCATCATCATCATCACATAACAGACAAACCAGGGTATAACATATGTGGCCAAACATGCAGGGTAGAGATCAGAATGTGACCCTTAATAAAAACATATTTCAGCACTATAAACAGCATTGAAGTGGCAATGCCAGCATCTAGTTGATGCCTCTCCTCCAGCATCCTTTTCTGTGAACTGTCCTGAGACCTCCAGGTGTATGGTGGTATCGAAATTAAATTAAATTAAATTAAATTTGAATGAATGAATGAAATCCAACCCTCATCACATTCTGTGGACCAGAAAATATAATAGGAGTATCTTTCAGTTTTGGAAACAGCAACCCCAGATGTCCCTTAAAATAAGGCATAATTCTCAATTCTAGGAGGTGCCAGGCTCTTCTTTTCATAGAGGGCTTTCTTGTAATTTTCCTTTTCTTATATTGTTTGTTATTAATGTAAGAAGAACCTGCTGGATCAGGAAAAGGGCTCATCTAGTTCAGCATCCTGTTCTCACAGTGGCCAACCAGTTGCCCAGATGAAGCCTATAAACAGAACACTCCCCCCACTTGCGATTCCCAGCAACTGGTATGCTGTGTTTTTTTAGCGAAAAGAAAATAGGCTGTTCAATCCTTTATTCTTCGGAGTGGAAGACATTGCAGTGGGTGTACACACCCTGAAGCATGTGTGCATGTATGTGTTCAGAAATTATCATGCAGCCCAAAAGCCATGTGCAGGAATAGTCCTGACATTCCTCTCGTGTTTTAAAATTCCCTCAGAATCGTGGGTTTTCAGAATAGGGGAGTTTGTCTGCTGCTATAATAGTCTGGCATTTACAGGAAACAGGCTGTCACCAGGCTGAATCAGTGCGGGGAGATTGTGCCAAATGAAGACACAAAGACAAGGGAACTCCTCTATCTCTGCCATCATGATAATATGTAAAGACCAAACCAGACATTATCTCAGGAAGCATATGTTCCCACTCTCAACTTCACATTTGCCATGATGTTGGAGAATGCAGGTGTAATGGAGCATTTATTTACCGAAGAGCAGGCATGTCCAAAGTCCGTTTTGGGGGCCTAATTTGGCCCGCCTAACGATTTAATCCAACTTTAATCCTAAAAAAGGTCAACAACTTTGGTTCACTTCATCAAATCTGGCCCTCTTTGAAAAACGTTTGGGCACCTCTGCCCAAGAGGATCAGTGAGGGAAACTTTATTTATATTTATATTTTCCAATATTTATATACCAGGTAAAGACAAAAGTCCTCTGGGCGGTTTACAAGTAAAAATTTAAAAACAAAAAATACAATAGGAAACTAAAATCTAACCCAGAATAAAGCCAGCAACAGAGAATGACACCAGTACAACCAATATAAAAAGCAGAAAAATAAAATGAAAATGAATGAAAATATCTTCACCTGGCATCTGAAAAAGTCATCATCTGAAAGTCAAAAGTCATCTGAAAAAGTCAGACCTCTCTGGGGGTGCTAACACTGGAAAGACCCTCTCCAGTAGCCATCCTCATTTGTTTCATTTTGTCAACACTCTATTCTGCATTCATATGGCAGAAGAGAAGTTCACAGGCACAAAATAATCATGCTCCGGGTATTAGGTATGGACTTATCCCAAACTGAAAAAGAAATAAATTGTTTGGAAAGAACTGCTGTGCAGGGCCTGCACCACAAGGAAATCTCCCGCATGCAAGATAACCAATTGTTTTCACAAATGCTTCAGCCACAGAGTGGTGCTTAACTTCTACACCAGCCAATTTTACCCACAGTAATTTCCCCCAGACTTACCCCCCCCCAAAAAAAACCCCCAGCTGCAGTGAGGCAGGGGATGATTAGAAACTGCCAGGGTCCATTTGTAGGGAATAATCTGTAGGCAGAAGGAGGGTAAAGCCCTTCTTTCTCGCTCCTCTCCTTAGCTTTACAGTGGCATTATAGGGTGGCAGCCCCATTGTTTTGCTGTTAACAACTGGTTCTGTCCTTGGCTTGTGAACTCTGAGATTAGACATTTGGTGGTGGAGCCTGGGGGTCATGGAGGCTACACGGCCTGAGATCCCTTCCTTCTCCGTAATTTTATGTTTTCGCTGAATAAAGATTATGATTTTGATGCCAGAGGGAGTACCGGAAGGAGGTAAATGAATGTTTGTAGTACAAATAAAGTACCAGTTTCTACTAAGGAACAGAAATGTAGTTATTAATGAATAATGCTTTCTTGCTTCTTTACTTCAATCTTTCAAACAACTTTACCTTCTGACTTGGTTTTCCTGAGAGGTTCATCCTGGGACAGGGTACTGAAGTTAGTCAAGGTTATGCTATGACGTCCCATGCACCAGTAACCTGGATCTCTGCTTCCAGAGACACAGGGCCAAGTGCATAGATATGCCTATGACTTCACGTACAACAATGTCCATTTCTAAGTGTCCAGTTTGAAGGCCAGTTTCCCTTATTCTACATGGATGGTCAGAATTCCCTTCTTCGTCCATAGAATAAAACTATCTGCAATCCATGTTCCACCAATCCCCAAACCCTAATCCTGTTCCGTGCGTATATATACACTTTAAAGAAGGGCTCATTCAGAGCATAGATCAAATTGCTGCAACAGGAACAGTCTGTTTCTGTATAATTAACCCTTAGCGGAACTCTTGTTCTGTAGATGCTTAGACCTGCCAGGACTTGCCAGTTACAGAGCCCTGCAGCTAACACAACAGCACTTTGATATATATCACTGTGAGTCAGATTGTGAAACCCACTGAAGTCAATAACAGGAAACAGAATTGGCCAAAGATGAAACGTTTTGACTGCATGAAGCATCCCAAATTCCCAGCCATTTGCAGGTCAGGGACTGGAAAGCTGCCTGAGATTCCAGCTCTGGCTCTCTGATGTAATAGCTCCAGCACTGCTTGAGCTGCAGCGTTGTTCTGAGCAATTATAGGCTCAAAATAATGCAACCATGGGTGGCTTCCTGCAGGATTCTTCCCCGCTTCAAAAGATTATTCACTCAACACAAAGCTGAACACTCTCCCCCCGACCCTTGCTTCCCCACAGAAATCTTGGCCGTGGAGAATAAGTGGGCGAGTTGATAACAGCCCTGTAATTCCAGTCAGCAGTGGCAGAATCTCAATTTCCTGCAAGATGTCAAGAGGTTTTTCAAATAGCTCTGATACTGCTACAAAAGATAGTGTATATGTAATAGGAAGAAAAAGAATAGTGCTTGAATGTTGTCCCCAAACTTGAGACAGGAAGTAGGAAGGCGTTTAGGGTTGTATTGGGGCCAGCCCAAGATACATCCCTACTCCAAGGGAAGGACATTATGGTATTCTCCCTGCCACACCAATTTCTACATACAGAAACTGACCAGAATGGCAGCTGAATCTTACTTTAGCACTGGTGGCTGATGGGACATCTTCCTCCACCATATCAGAGGACAAGCTGACTTTACAGGGCAGGCCATGTGGCACACACAGCACTATCCTCCAATACTTTGCTGCCAGTCCCTAGCATCCTATGCAAGTTACTGAGTTCAGTGGGACTTACTGCCACGTAAACATGCATCATATTATAGCCTCACTTTGCTGGTATGGGTGGGATGGCTATGGCCCCTGCAGCCAGTGCATATTCTGTTCATATTCTGTTATATAGCTATCTACACACTCAACCATCTGTGCCAAATACATTTAGATTTTAACAGTTACTGTTGTTCAGTGTAACAGTGCCCTATGCAGAGATTCCACGTGACTGGAAGTCTCAGGGAATTTGGAGGACTAACAGCAATGTCGTTTACCTGGATGATACATTTTGTAAAACTCTGGATTTGGGGGGGGAAATAAGTGGGCAGTGGCAGCCTGAAGGCACACAAAAACTGCCAGGTTTGCAATGTGATTCCCAAGAAGCCTAATACTCCAAAGCAAGCACCCATCCTTGGGCAGACATACAACTAAATTTGGCTTGGCAAGCCCTTTCCCTGTTCCACCGTTCCATTATGCGAATGAGACATGACACAGTTAATGGCTCTGAGTCAGCCTTGCTCCCTCCTAGTCGAGTTCTGGTTTTTGTTACTTTCCGTCCCCTCCCCAGCTGTCACAGGCTTGTGAAGCCGGATCGGGGGCGTGTTGTCAGGGAGCCTCCTGGCTGGGTGTGATGGTTACACCTGGGAGGGATGCCAACACCACCACGGTTCAGTTCAAAACAGGAACCCAGGCAAAGCACCTTCTGGCTTAGTAATTACATGCTGTGCTCCTAACACATGCTCCACACTGGGTGTGTTCTCCTCCAGCTACACATGCGCCAAAGCTCTCCAAAGCCTTCCCTCATTCCCAGCCCTCCTACGTATTCCCAGGCATACACAGCAGCCCTGACCTAGAAGTCTCCTTCCTAATGGGGGAAGGACCACAGCTCAGTGGTGAAGCATCTCCTTTGCAAGTGGAAGATGCCAGGTTCAATCCTCTGCCCCCAAACCCAGAGAGTCACTTATAGTCAGTGTAAAAAAGGTAAAGGTAAAGGACCCCTGGACAGTTAAGTCCAGTCAAAGGTGACTATGGGGTTGCGGTGAGGGAGCCAGCGTTTGTTCACAGACAGCTTTCCAGGTCATGTGGCCAGCATGACTAAACCGCTTCTGGTGCAACGGAACACCGTGACAGAAGCCAGAGCACACGAAAACACCATTTACCTTCCCGCCACAGCGGTACATATTTATCTACTTGCACTGGCCTGCTTTCAAACTGCTAGGTTGACAGAAGCTGAGACAGAACAATGGGAGCTCACCCTGTCATGGGGATTCAAACCACCGACCTTCTGATCGGCAAGCCCAAATGGCTCAGTGGACTGATGGTCGGATTCAGTATAAGGCAGCTTCATATATTCCTGTTCCTAACCCTCACTCCCCAAAATACAATCTTAGACCCTTATTCTGTTGAACTTGCTCCCATCATATCAGTTCACTCCTGGCCAATGGTGTCCTTTCCCAACAATGCATCTGCCGACTAACACATGTACACAAAAACATGTAGTCAGGGATACCTAATGTGGTGCCATAAAGATGTTGTTGGACTCCAACTCTCATCCGTCAATGATCAGGGATGGTAGGATGATGAGCCCCAGGCACCATGGTCAGTGGTCACTGAGCTACCCTTGATACAGCTCTCAATGTAAGTTCTGTCTTAATATTTTGGTCACCAATGAACTTGTGGCTCTCCAGATGTTGTTGCTCCCAAAACCACTGACCACTGACAATGCTGGCTCAGGCTGATGGGAGTTAGAGTCTATCATCTGCTCTTTCTTTCCAGTCCCACTCCCTTTTGTGTCTTGTCTATTCTTTAAACGCCTAAGAACAAGACTCATTTCTCGCTCTTAATTCATGTAAGCCACTTTGGGAAACAATAATTGTTTGAAAAGTGGTATAGAAGTATTTTAACAATACTTTTATGGGGATTTGAAAGGAGCATGGTTGAGGGTGGAGTATAAGCCCCATCTCCAATAACATGATGCATTAATATTAGATCAGAGTTGAGCAGACTACGGATCTGCTCTGATTTTATTTTTTACTAGATCCCTAAGATCTACTAACCAGAACCAGATACGAAATGGGGGTTAATGGGGTGGAGCTAATAACCCAGGGGTCATAGACTGCATTTTACATATCAGAATCTACACTTACTACAAAATACAGATCAGTAACTCTAACAGCCTAACTTAGGGGGAGCTTTTTTCTGTTTCTGTTTTTAAATAACTATTAAAGAGAAACACTTGCTGATCTACCGTTAAGTCATCCATTTTCCAGTCTGTAGATCCCAATCTATTTTCTGCCTTTGCACTAGAGCAAGGTCTGTGTTCAATTGCTTGCTGGCCTAATGGTTAATATAACCCAACCGCTCTACCTGTGGGTCCTTTAAAGACTTCCATGCAAAGTCATGGATAGCTGCCAGTGTGGTTCCTGCAGTTCCACCTATGGTGCCTGTGACAGGTCTCAATAAATAAACCCTCCAAAACTCACAGTACACAAGAGAATGTTTACCCTTCTTGGTCAATTCCTGTTTGCACTGTCTCATTGAACACTCTCCCCTAAACATGCCCATATTTCACTGGGTGCCAGGATTGGACACCCACCCTTCTTTCCATTCTGACCAGGGGAGGGGTGCAAAGAGTTGCTCTCCATGAGCAAGTGCTGGGCCTTTTCCCATTGTTGTGGGTAGCTGCTGTTGCAAGGCAGGGTCCTATCTATCTGCTCATTAGATGTGGCCGCCATTTTGTGATGTGCCACATACCTTAAGGCAATCATTTTATGTTGGGCCACCACCTCCCCTCCAAGGCAGCCATTTATTGACAGGCACCCATGGCACTTTCTCATAATTCCAAATGCTCCCACTGGCCCCGTTTTGAACTGTCTTATAAAAAACAAAAACAAAAACCAGCATTGATTGGGTCTCCTATTCCTCTCAGTTGTCTTAATTGTCCTGTTTTATAGGACAGGCTCTTCCACGTGTTTAGAGATATTTATGACTTTGGTAAATGTTACAAACACACACTCCTGGGACCAACTACACTTTACTTCAGAAAATGCATATGTCTAGGACTGCCATATGTCCGGAATTTCCTGGACATAGCCAGGATTTGACCCTCGCAAACACTGTCTGGGCGGAAATCACTTTAATGTCCAGATTTTCACTTTTTGAAATATGGCAACCCTATCATAGAAAGGCATACCAAGAGAAGAACAGTATTTCCTTTGTCTCCACTCGTTGGGTATTGTGCTTTCGTCGTTGAGGTTTTTCCAGCAGCGGTACCAGCAGCCAGGTGAAAAAGAGGACAGATCTTGTGCACTTTTTAATTATTGTATAGAAGAGAAAGCTTCAGCAGGTATGGTTGGAATGACAACCTGCGTCTGCTGATATGCCTTCCTCTACACAATTATTAAATGTGCAGGGACCTTGTTGTTTTTACACCTGGCTACCTTGGGTGCATCATAGAATTGTTGAGTTGAAGGGACACTAAGGGTCATGTAGTCCAACCCCCTGCAACAAATCTCTCATCCCACAATTACAAACATAATTGGGTTGGGGGAATAGCAACCACTTTGTAAATCTAGGTGGCTTTTTTAGGCCTAGCATGCCAGGGCAAGAGGGCATACCCCTTTTGCTTGAGCACAGAAATACCCACTTTGTCTCCCTCACATATTTTTGTTACGCCTTACACATTTCTGTTACTATTTATGTGTAAGATAAATTCCTTCATAATCTCAGCACTTGATTACTGTAACGTGATCTACATAGGGTTGCCCCAGTCACAGCTGGTGCAGTATGTAGCAGCCCATCGCTTAATGGACAGGGTTCTGGGAGCACAGTATATCACCAGTAGCAATCTGTAGCCTGCACTCTCCAACATCCTAAGCAAGCATGGGTCCAATATTGCTTTAAGGTGGCTTCCTTCCTCAGTTCCACCCATGCAGCAGCCTATCCTACAGGGTTGTGGTGAAGATGGATGAAAGCAAGGAGTTTTATGTGCACTGTTGTTGTGTTGTTGTTTAGTCATTTAGTCGTGTCCAACTCTTTGTGACCCCATAGACCAGAGCACGCCAGGCACTCCTGTCTTCCACTGCCTCCCACAGTTTGGTCAAACAAACTACCGAACCTTACATGGGCTAGCAACATGACTAAAATAATAAATCAAGGCTAAGTCAGATGGTTCTGGGAAAAGCAGTCTCAGACTCAGGGTTGCTTAGAGGTCACAAAACTGCACTCTTTGACGGCAGTGGGGGACTGGGGAAGAAGGCTAGAAAGCAGTAGTTTTGGTGGAGAAAAGAAACAAACCAAAGAAATAAAATAACGCGCCAGAGAATTTTGGTACCATATAATATAACCACAAGCCTTAGGAGAGTTGGCTTTATGAAAAATACTTAGATACTTAGACAATGTTTTTGTTTCTTTGTTTACTGTCTGAGCAATTAGAATAATAGAATTGTTGAGCTGCAAAGGACCCAAAGAGTCATCTAGTCCCGCCCCCTGAAATACAAGCAAGAACTGAACTTACTTGGCCACAAATCATCAGTGACATAGTAAATTGATGCCAACCCTAGGTTATCTGTTAACAAAGTTGTTTCCAGCTCAGTAATTACACAGTACTTGCCTCACCATGGGGCTAAACACACAGAACATTAAGATAATTATTGTAGCCATGGCATATCATAAATCACATTCTTTAAAATATAAAATATTATAATTACACATGTGGAAAATATAGGCGTAGCTCTGTATTGTTTAGGGTTTGCGTTTTAAAGATTACAAGCAGTACGAAGACTCCAGAAATCCAATGAAAACTCCCAGAATACTGGTGGTTTTATTTGCTCTTCTGCAGTGACAAGTGGAACCTTCAACAAAATTGTGCAGTATTTCCTCCTTCCTAAGCAGAGTGTTCCTATTGTGGGTTACAGGCAATATTCTCTCCGAGCAGGGCATTCTGCTACACTGCACCAGCACCACCACCACTTTCCATTTCCTGACATTCATGACTACTGAGCATGCTCAGTCCTTATTTGGCTGATTTTTTTGTTTTTTGTTTTGGCAGGGGGAGACAGTTGATAACTTTTGGTTGTTGTTGATTTTTTTTTTTAATGGTTTTGTACTTCTGTAAATTTCAGGGTTCTTCTGAGCATGGTAAAACACTCTCTTGTTTTGTCATGACTCCATACTGACTCTAGTCCTGTAGACACTGATGTCACTGTTTGAGGGAGTGAAGATTTCAGTTTTCATTGCAGAAATGACAGAGAAAACAATACTATGTATTATATTTTTCCAGAATTACTCTTTGATTACACAGCATCACCACTAGTAGCCTTAGCAGCTGAACGTTAAGCAGAAAAGGTGGGAATTTTGTACTAACAACAGCCAGAGGCGCATGTAGGTTCCCTTGTGCCCTTGGCATGAGCTGTACCAGCACCCCCTGCCCCTGGGTCCCCTTTGCCTTGGCAAGGAGATGTATTGGCATCTCTGAAGCTGCAAGAGACCATGGACCAAAAACTCATAAAGTTTGCTTTTCATAGCTTTTGGTTCCGCCAGCACCTTCCTGCCTTCCTGTGGGATCGTGTAGTCAGGCGGACTCCTAGCCACTCTAAGCCAGAGTGGAGAGGTGCTATTTTCATGACCACTAAGGCCTGCGCCCTGACAACAACAGAGCAAAACATACGGAATCAGAAAGAAGAAGAAATTTGCTGGATATAGGGGTGTGGCTAATAAGAGCTCCGCCCACCTGATTGTCAACCTCAAATTCCACATTCTCGAATGGGCATTCCTTGCTTTACTCTAGGTGCCATTAAGGCAGTGACGTGGATGTCAGTTGAATTGGCTACATGGAGCTGGATGCAAACCAGGAGGGAAAAAAGTCCTTGCCGGTGATCGGGTAAAGAGTTGTTCCATCTCTCTAGATAGCTAAATGTTGACTCAGTCCCACCTCAGCCTAAGAAGACCAGCTATTATTATGTTTGTAACTTCACCCTCAAAGACTTTCAGGGCAGCTCCAATGGAGTTTCCCCAGGTTAACCTCACAGTAACCCTGCAATTTAGATTAGGAAAGGAGATTTGGATGGGGAGAGAGCTGGATTCAAAGCTCTGCTGCAACAGGAAGCTCACTGGGTGAACATGGAGAACTGGGCCAAAACTAGCGAAATGAATTCCAATAGGGACTAATGGAAGGTTCTGCACTTCTGCAGGAATAACCAGCTGCACAAATATAAGAGGTACATCTGGACTGCCAGTAGTACAAATGAATAGGGAGGGTATTTGTAGATCACAAGCTCAACATGTGATGCAGCAGCAAAAAAAGTGAATACTATTATAGGCGATATCAACAAGGTATAGTGTCCAGATCAAGGGAACTAATAGCACTGCTTTGTTCTGCCTTGGTCACACCACACCTGCAGTACTGTGTCTATTTCTGGGTGCCACAATTTATGTAAGGAGGATATTAACAAGCTGGAATGTGTGTGGAGGAGGGCAACTAAGAAGATCAGGGGTCTGGAAACCAAGCCTTATGTGGAACAGTTGAGGGAGTTGGGTATGTTTAGCCTGGAAAAGAGGCAACTGAGAGGAGATATGATATCCACCTGCAAATATCTCAAGGGTTGTCACATGGGGGATGGAGAAAGTTTGTTTTCTCCTGTTCTGGAGGGTAGGACTCAACCAATGGATTCAAGTTACAAGAAAGGAGATTCTGACTAAACATCAGGAATAACTTTCTGCCAGTAAGAGCTGTTAAGACAGTGGAACGTACTCCCCCGGGAGGTTGTGGACTCTCCTTCCTTGGAGGCTTTTAAACAGAGGTTGATGGCCATCTGTCATGGATGCTTTAGATGAGATTCCTGCATTGCAGGGGATTGGACTAGAGGACCTTCAGGTCTCTTCCAACTCTACAATTATACGATTCACTACCGCCACTAACTAATAAAAGGATTTGTCTTTGCAGGGTGGATGAGGACACAGAAAAGGAGCATGCCTGGCACCCTACCCACCTGCAGCTGACTGTCCTGCGTGCCTGCTCTCTACGCTCCAAGGGCGCCACTGGCACCAGCAACCCCTATGTTGTGATTCAGCTACAAAAGCAGAAGTTCAGGACCTCCGTAGCACTACACAGCCTAAGTCCCGAATGGCATGAAGAGTGTACATTGCAGCTGCCCAGTGTGCTGGATGACTCAGAAGAGAATGGCCTCATCCTTACCGTCATGCACCAGTCCTTGCATCATTTCAACCAGTTCCTCGGCAGAGTATGCTTGCCTCTTGCCCAACTTTTTCAGGACAAAACGAAGAGAAGAAATGAGTGAGCATCACCTGCCAGCCCTGCATCCATCTCGCAAAATCAGGCTATGGATAACCAACACAGTGTCTTCCAGATGCAATTTCCATCAGCTACAGCCAGTGGTCAAGATTGATGGCAGTTGTAGTCTAGAGGACACCATGCTGATTAACCCAGAGTTCACATTTTTGAGCCATGGGGTGGCATCAGGCAAGAAGTTTAGGAAGATATAGTTTGGAGGTGATGGCCCATAAGAAAATGGTCAGCGCCATAAGCAGCAAAAATGTGGCAAAAGCCTTTTAAGAGGTGCATCATTGCACAGCCGAGGCAGCAATGCAAATGTCATGCACACACAAACATGTGCACACAATAAGATATTGAACGAAAACTGGCTGCAAACTAATTAAGCCATAGCTCCCATAAAAATGCACATATATTGAAGGGCTATGTAAAAGTGCCAAATTTTAGCTGGGATTGTAATATTAGTAGTACTTGGGAGGAAAGGAGAGGGTCTTTTCCATTGGGGCTCCCCACTCGGTGAATGCTTTCCTGCTGAAGTCCACCTGGTACCATAATTAACGTCCCTCTGGCTCCAGCTAGAAACTTATCACTTCCCAGGCATTTGATAGCAAAATTGTAATAATCTATCTATTGACGGTGTGCTTTTGCTGCTCTTTTATTGGTTTTATTGTATGGCTTTTCTTGTAATACATTCCCCCCCAATTTTGAGCCATGCTTTATGCTTTTAACATTTTGTAAATCACTCGTAGGCTCCTTTTATGGCAAGCTATTAATTAATAGCTGACTGGAGAAGCACGAGGGAGGATTCTGTCTTCTTCAGAGCTGGTAGGGAAGTTTAGCATATGGATGAGATTTAATAAACTTATCCAGTCACGCTCTTTGAAATGCCCAGTTGCAGAATCTGGCAGGCTCCACCTTCAGCAAACCACCCAGGCGCACCATTTTTTTAGCATCTCCAATGCAGAATAGGGTACTTCACATTTTCCAAAATGTAAGTTGCAGCAATTAGCCTGTAAGCAAACAGGAAACGGGTAGGCCGAACGATCCAGCCAAGTGCTGAGGTCACTGCAACACACACCCAAATTGGAAATTTAGAGGAGTTGCAAACGTCTCCTCAGCAGCTGCCAAATGACCAGTTTACAAAATGGTTACAGTCACATTGTGGTAAGTTACAACTTGGTCAATATTCAACCACAGTACAGTGGTACCTCGGGTTAAGTACTTAATTCGTTCCGGAGGTCCGTTCTTAACCTGAAACTGTTCTTAACCTGAAGCACCACTTTAGCTAATGGGGCCTCCTGCTGCTGCCGCGCTGCCGGAGCATGATTTCTGTTCTCATCCTGAAGCAAAGTTATTAACCTGAGGTACTATTTCTGGGTTAGCGGAGTCTGTAACCTGAAGCATATGTAACCTGAAGCGTATGTAACCCGAGGTAGCACTGTATATGACAGGGGAAACCAACAGTGCCCTCCAGATGTTATGTCGTACGACTCCCATCACCCTCAGCCAGCACAACCAAAGGTCAAGAATCGTGCGTGTAGTCCAGTAACGTCTGCAGGAAGCTGTGTTGGCTGCCCCTGTTCTAGAGCATCCTTCTGCAACCCAGTGCCCTCTAGATGTGTACTGCAACTCCCTTTAGCCCAGGGTTTCCCAAACTTGGGTCTCCAGATGTTTTTGAACTACAACTCCCATCATCCCTGACTGCTGGTCGTGCTAGCTAGGCATGGTAGGAGTTGTAGTCCAAAAAAAACAGCTGGAGACCCAAGTTTGAGAAATACTGCTTTAGCCCAAGACAGTCGCCATAGTACAGGATTGTACAGGACACCAGGTTGAGGAAGGTTACCCTATTGTGTTACTACATAGGTGCCAAGAAGCGACCTGGTGGCTATATTCTGTCTCTTCTAACCTAGACAATACGCCTCTGAATACCAGTGGCTGAGAATCACAAGTGGAGAGAGCGCTATTTGGCTCTCTTCCTGCTTTTGTGCGTCTCATAAGCATCTGGTTGGTTACTGTGAGAATAGGATGCTGGATTAGATGAGGCCTTGGCCTGATCCAGCAGGGCTCTTGTTAGATTATTGGTACTGCAGTGTTAACCCATAGAGCCAGGGTAGACTGTGTGCAACTCTTCCGATCTTTCAGGCTACAGTTTGAGTCACCCCTGCTCAGTGGCCAAACTGGCTGGGTCTGATGGGACTTGTGTTCCACAACACCTGGAGGGCACCACGTTGCCTCTCTCAGCAGTAGAAGAGTGGCAAGTTAGACACCTGCCATAGAGGCCATTGCCTTATCTCTCTGCAGGTGGTTTGTGCTGCAATCTCGACCTGGCAAGAAGGAGAAGACAAGAGGACAGTTGCAGCTGGACATTCAGTTCTTACAGATCTCATCACAAGCCAGTGAGCCAGCGTTAAACTCTCGTGGGCCCTGGGCTTTCTTCTCCAGATTCTATGGGAGCAGGAAGGGCAGACGGTACAAGGTGTACAAAGAAGCTCCGTCTCAGTCACCCAGCTTGGTATGTGAAGCAGGACAGAACCTGTCCCAGTTACTGAGTTCTCTTCTGCAAGGGGTGCAGACCCTTTCCTTTTTCAGCCAGAAGAAGCTGGATGCACTTGGGCTGTAAACTCCGCTTTATAAGTAGTTCTGCAAACAACGTGCATAACTGGCAAAGTGTTCCTAAAATGCAAAGGCAACCCTGTTGGCCCACAACCATCATTCAGAGGGCCTTCTTGGTGGTGGCGCCCGCCCTGTGGAATGCCCTCCCACCAGATGTCAAGGAAATAAACAACTACCTGACTTTCAGAAGACATCTGTAGGCAGCCCTGTTCAGGGAAGTTTTTAATGTTTGAAGTTTTATTCTGTTTAATATTCTGTTTGGAGCCGCCCAGAGTGGCTGGGGAAACCCAGTCAGATGGGTGGGCTATAAATAATATTTATTATTTATCAATCAATCAATAACCCACATTAGGATAATACTGTTATGTGGCCAATCAATAGGTCAAAAAACGGTGTGCAAGCTTTTCAGTTCTCCAAAACTCTTCATCAGGCAGACAGTAAGCAGAGCAAATGGTGGGTGGGTGGAGGTGGCGGCTGGTGGTACTGTAAAGTCATCACTGTATGAATCTTTAGATGGAGTGAGGTATGAGACCGCAGACGTTCAAATGAGGCTGCATTAGGTATTAGGGAGGCATCAGGTTGCACTATGGCCTCTTGGGAAGCAGAAAACCCTCTTGGTCTACTGCCTTAGGCTACAGTCCTATATACCCACTGACTAGTGGTTAAACATCCCTGGACTCAAGTGTGCTGGTCAGCCAAGTAATCCTGTTCCTCAAACAGAATAATACTGAGCAAGACTTCCTGAATAGTGACTAACCGCCAAGGCCCACTTTGTTTCCATTCCTTGCAAATGGTGACAGACTTTGCTTCCCTTTTTGTTGGTTAAAAAAGCCAAAACATTTCTCTAATAGGGATAAAAACATTGGGAAGAGAGGAAGCCTAGCCAACCAAGTCCTAGTTCTCTTTATCAAGCATCTCACTATAAGCATCATTTCTGGCTGGGGATGGTAGGCAGTGACCCTAGTTGGGCACATTTGAATAGTGGTGGATTAAGCTTCAGAGCTGCTGCCTTAACTCTGTATGCTTCTCTTTTATACAGACAAACGACGAGGATTCTTCTTCCTCCAGTATGACCACTGAGCTAGAGGCCTCATCAATGAAGTCTGGATCCAAGTGTGGCAGCTCCTTGCACATGGTAGCAGGTGACTACGGAGAGGTGGAAGTGCCTAAGCAGTATAAGGCAGCACTGTGAACACCTTACCAACTGGAGGGAGTTACCTCCATGTAGTGGTTGCCAATGTAGTACCTTCCAGATGTTGTGGACTAGATCCCACTATTCCTGGCCACCTACCACGCTTGCTGGAGCTGATGGTAGTTGGCATCCAATATCTGGAAGGCACTAGGCTGCAGGAGGCTGCCCTGTGAGATCGCTTATCACAGGCATGCACTAGTTCCAACCTTGCTTTAGAAAAGGAGCAACTTCATGTACTAAACTTTTAAGATCTGCAGCACAAACTGAACTGAAACATAGCTGACCCTCTTTCTCCAGGGAAGTAAACCCAAACTATTGCTTAGCTGATCAAACGATTGCTAAGCTGTGTTATCAGTGGTGAGACCTTTTTTCATAAATGAGACAGCACCCCATCTTCAGCAACTGGCCATTACCCACCCAACACTGCTGGCCACATTCAGCAACGGTGAGAGGGTCTCCAAGTCAGTGCCAACCCCGTCACATATCTCTGCCTGCCACAGGCGCTCCATGCTAATCTATGCATCCGCCTCACATGTGCTTTCAGCACATGAGGATTTGCTCATTCAGATCAGTACCTACTTTTGCTCACCTTCTTTGACTTTTGCCCTGGTTCTTTTAGCTACAGGTAAGTGGAAATTGTATGACATGCCTAAAAAATAGCAGTTTGTCACACATACACACAGTATGTGACATGGGAGAATGTGTGCTAAGGGAACTTTGGTTTTGCACTCGGAATAAATTATGCATATCAGTTTGAGTTGTGTTACTCAACTGCACTGTGGATTGTCTGTAAAGTCTGGAAGATTTAGACAAGGACTAGATTCATTGGGAACAGCAAAGCAGTCAGCACATATAGAAGCCTAGAAGTCAGGGGAAGTTGCTAAAGGTGCACCACAGCCAGCTGAAAGTCAATCTTTGATTTCCATGTACCCGCATGGAACGGATTCTTTTTTTAAAAAAAAAATAATGCCCTGCACTGTATAGCAGATATTGGGAATAGGCACACTAAGACACGTATGACATATTTTGGGAGCTCTTTTCACAGGGTTCTAGAATCTCACACATCTACTAATACATCACACTCCAGCTGCAAGGAATTAATGAAAAGTTTTGTTAAGTGGGAACTGCTTTTGGGCTGTAGAAAATCACAGTTTTGTAACCCTTTTGGCTCTACCCCCACCCTTTACAGCAACCTCGGTTGGCAAAAAATCTACCTCCAAAACTCAGCTGCAGAAGCTTATTTCGTGCAACTACAAAGAACTCGCCCCTGATGCTAAGAACCTGGCAGCCAACTCAAGTCAGTCTGAGCACCCAAGTACCCTTGAACAGTTCAGCAGCATATTTACTCAACAGCTCAAGAAAAAATCTAAGCCTCTGAAAGAGGAGAGGAACCTGGAGGCGGCAGGCATTTCTATGGAGGCTTGGCAAACATCTCTTCCACCTCTCCACGTTGCAGGGCCCAGTGACATCCCTCCACGAGCACAGACCCTTCACCTGTCGACGGTCAGCCTCCAGCAGACAACCAGCACTGCTACAGCCAGCTCTGTGACCAGGCACTTCCACAGGTGCCGCATGCACCTGAGTAGGAGCTATCAGTTCTTTCGCAGGTGTTTTGGCCTGGTTCCCTGATGCTGGGGGGCTCTGTCTTTTGTCTCTCGTTCTCTTGGCGAAGGAGATTTATTGGAATAGTCACAGTGTACAAATGCATCATATTCAGTCAATATATCTCTTTACTTGTGTGGCTTGTTTCTTTCATTGTTAAGGCGTGCCAGGCAACACCAGGGCCAATCAGGGATCTGAAGAATGGGCTTGGATGAGGGTTCTGGATTAGAAAGTTTAATGGGCCAGAAAAGGGAGAAGGTGCAAATCAAAACACCAGATACAGTGGAACCTCGCGTTACGTACCCTCCTCCCTGCAAACGCTTTGGGTTACGAGCTAACCTGGAAGTAGATGTTCCCGGTTGCGAACTTTGCCCCGGGATGTGAGCGGAAGTCGCGCGCCGGCAGCGGGAGGTGCCGTTAGCGAAAGCGCACCTCATGTTATGAGTGGTTTTGGCTTAAAAACAGACCTCCGGAACGAATTAAGTTCGTAACTGGAGGTACCACTGTACTACTTACAGCAATGCCTATGTGCACACACGCACGCTGATTTCCTTTCATGAGGCACTCGCCTTAATGGCTTTATTGAAGCAAACCAACAGCTTTCAGTGTCTCAAAGACCCCAATAACAAGACACTTTACCACGATGGGTTTAGGTCCGGTGGTAAGTGACGATGCTCTCTGAGCCAGAGCACAAGCGTCCACTTAGCAGGAGAACTCATAGGAAGAGATGGGGTGCACAAGAACTTCACAGCAAGTCTCTACATATTTTGAAATAGGAGAGCAGCAAACTTCCAACAAGTTCACCTGATAGTGATTCTGTAAAGTCCTTTAAGCATCAGCCTGGGAAACAAGTCTACAGGTCCCACTGCCTTGTTATCATGTAGTGTTGGAGCACCGGCTGATATAGGCAGGATGATTCAGTCACTGACCTGCCTCTTAGTCTCAGATTTTCTTACATCTGTTGAGATGTAGGTTGCCAAGTCAACATCCTTCTGAACAGGTGCTCAGCCCATTTAATCTTGCCAGCATCTCTGCATTCACTGTCACGGAGGTCCTGCTCTGCATCTGACCTGTCAACTGATGTGGATCCTCGGACCTTTTGTTGTAACCATTGGACCACAGGCATCCATGCCCTGTTGCTGGCTCCTGCAGAAGGATCTGCCTTTGGAGAGTCCAGACACAATTCTGATAACCAGCTGCTGCAGCAACGCAAGAGTCTATGCAGGAGTCGGCTCAGCCAAATGTGCACCAGGGAGTCTCACTGGTGTCGCATTCTAGGAAGATGTTGAGGACTGTGCAGGGAGATTCTGCCACAGTCAACCGAGTTCGTGACTCCACTCTGTATTGGAGGTTGGTCAAGCCTCCGTGACGGTCCACCTTGAACTGCTCCTACACGGGAACAAAAATGCCACACGTCATACACACAGGTCCAGAGTAGAACAAAAAAATGACATCATGAAGAGGGCTTGTGTGAATCAGCGCAAACAGGGAAGGAGGCTTAAATTTTTTATTTCATTTTATTTATGGCAATCCCAAGGAAGGGAAGCAGACACACATGAACACTGGGAAGAAACAGATCAGAGGCACTAAAGGACGGAGATACTGGCTGCAAAAGGCACACTCCCTAGTTTCTAATGCTAGCATTTATTGCTTAGATTGTAAAGTTTTTATCCACAGTCATCAGGTATAGAAATGTGCCTTTTAAAATTAAATATTTTGAAAAGTCAGTACTGTCTACATATTGTAGAAAAATCTATAACAGATTCATGAGTTCCATGAGTTTCAAGCCATACCTATTTCTGTGCCTTCTGATGTAACCATCTTGCTCAACGCTGTTCCCTCCAGGCTAAGCGGAAGCAACAGTGCAGGACTTACTACAGAGCTATATGGCCAGCTCCACGTAAGAAAAACAATGTATTTTTAGTTCCAACCCCCAGCCCCCTGCTTCCCCCATCTCCCACATGAGAAACTCCCACCTGCTTTTGGGATGCAATGCGCTTCTGGTCTCTCTTGCGCCAAGCTGGGTCATGAAGATGCTGGAATGTCTTATATCCACTTTTAATTCCTGATGGCCGGAACAGCTGAAATAAAAAGTTGGAGCCTACACTGAAGCCAGATAGCTCTGTCCAAAACAGAATTCACACACCATGGCAGAATAACAGGCTCAAATCTCACCCAGAACTAGAGTCCCAAGGTCTCAAACTACAGCGAAAGCCATTCTGCAGCCTCACCTGAAGTCCAGCGCCTCTGATGCGGCGATAAAACTCATCATCCTCACGGCCCCAGCCCCAGAAGCGGTTCGACATTCCATTACACTGAAACAACAATAAAGGCACAGTTTAAACAAGAAATATTTTCCCTCCTTCAAGTCTTGGGACAGAGACAGTAATAACTGCTGCTGTCTTTACTAAGCCACAGCTAACACCATTACTGCAAAACTCTTCATCTTCAGGATTAAATGGAGTAGAATGCATCAAAAGCCATTAAATATACAGTGCCAAGTCTAACCCCCTGGGACAGCTCAGAAGGGTGAGAACAAGACTCTTAATCTCAGGGTGGTGGGTTTGATGAAAATAACCAGCAAGGACTTTGTCCTTCTGTGGGTTGTATAAGATATCCCAGGAGCCCAAAAGAAAGAACTTAGGTCTTACCATTCGATAGTGCTGCTTGGTGAGCAGCAAGATGCCACCTACATAGGTGTTATAGTGATAGAGAGGGTGCAGCTCCGGCGATGCCACGTGGAAAGGGCCTGCAGCTGGGAAGCCGTAGTCCAATTCCTCATTGAGAGGTAACAAGTCCACATCATGCATGGCAATGTAATCTGTGTCATTGCCACTTTCAAGGAAGCCCACATTGATCAGAGATGCTCTGTTAAACCTGCCCAAGAGACCAATGCAAGCAGATGGGACCTATGTCAGAAAATTATATTCAGGAAAGCTCAGCCATCACTGTCAAAAGTGTTCAGCTTGTGCACCAAGCCACTGTTTGATGATCTACGCTGTCCCTAGGAACTCACTGGGAGCTGTCATCTGGAGTTTTGGAGTCACACTATGCAGATGACACCCACCTCTCTCTCTCCCTCTTCCATCTGAATCATGAGAAGTGGCTTAGGTGCTACACAGGCAGTAGTGGTTAGCTGGATATGCACCAGCTAATTGATACTGAATAGGCATAGGTGGCATGTGTATCGGGTTCTCAAAACCATTCTGGTTTGGGTTGCACTCCTCTAGAAGGAGCAGGCTCGTAACTTGAGGTACTCCTGGATGCAGCATGGTCAATGGAAACCCAGGTGGCCTCAGGAGCTAGAAATGCTATTTCCAGCTACAGTTCCTGTCCTGTTAACTTCCAGACTGGATCATTGCAATACACTCTACATGGGGCTGCCTTTGAAGAGGACTTGGAAACTTCAACAGGTTCAAAATTCAGGAGCCAGATTACATACTGGGGTTGCCTTTAGAACTAATATAGCTCCTGTTTTAAAATAGCTGCATTGACTGTTAGTTTCTGGGCTCATGCTACTGTTCAAAGCTCTAAATGGCTTAGGCCCCAAATAACAGACACTGCCTCCATTCCTACAAATCGCCTCAGGTGCTGAGAGAGCCCTCTTTGTAGTCTCACCACTCTCATAAGTTGGTGGAGTAGTGTCTCAGAAGAGGGCAATCTCTGCGGCAGTCCCTGAGTCATGGAATCCCCTCCTCACAGACGTGTTCTGGCACCCTCACAATGCAGCTTTTGGCATAAGCTGAATATGTACCTTTGATACCTGAGATGTGTATTTTCAGGACCCACACTTTTCCAGTGACTGATTTGTTTTACAGCCTGTTTTAATTCTGAATTTTAAATTCCCGCTCTAGGACCTGCTAGTGAAGGGTGGGTAATAAATTTCAAAATAGCAACAACAAGAAGAGTACTAATATTCAGTGAACAGTCATGGTTAAAAGAGCAAGCATTTTGCACTATTGGTGCAGACTTATTATTATATACCCTTTCTGATCATAATCTTCCTATTGAAGGAAACTTTTATTTAATTTTAACTTTTAATTTGGTTGGGAGAATTTGCAACTATGCACTTAAGTGCAATAGCAGAAATGCATTATTAGGATATATTACCAAAAACACATGCTGGAAAGGCAGGAATTCTGAAAATAAAGGGAGGAGAATGAAATGAGGTATGAAATTATAAGAGTGATGGAGAAAACCAAAACTTGACTAGATAGGCCACTGCACCATCTCTTCTTATGTTCTTATAAAACAAATCCAGGAAATACATTTTGTTTTCCAAGACCGTGTGTTTTAAACACACCAAAGCATCCTTATAGTTTCAGAAAAGAAGAGGAACACCCTTATGGAAATGTATAAAAAGCAAAAACTTTCCCTCTGAAAAGAAAGTATCAGTTCTGCTCTATAGATGAGGCAAGAAGGAAAGCTGGGGCTGATAGGAGTTGTTGAGGGCCCCAGTTCCCATGCCCTGAGCTAGAGGAACCTTGGAAAGTCAATTCCTTTAGAATATTTTGTATTATCCAAGCATTGTTTCAATGAGAGATGGATATGAGAGACTTCAGATATGATTTCAAGGTTACACATCTTCCAGGTGGGGGAAATGCAAATATCTATTTTAGATAATACAAAGGCCCAATGTTTCCTTCCATATCAATATCATGTCCAAAGTCACCCAAAGAAGAATGTAATAATTTGGGATACAGGTTAGTTGAAACATTGAAGGGGAGGCACAGCATGGGGTTCACATTCACCCATACCTTACAGTACCTGTAATGATCCACCTGGTTGAGTATGAAGATATGATGGCGAATTTTCTTCCTGCTGAGGAAGCGATGCATGTGAGGCACAAAAGCCAGCAGCTCTTCAAAGCGCTCCCGGAAAGGCACCAACACTGCTAGACGGTGGGGTCCCCATGATGGGTCATCAGGAAGCTGAGGTAGAGGCTCCAATGTGCAGGGTTTCTGAGGCAGTGTAGCTGCAGCTCTTTGACTTCTAGTCACATCCCCAGAACAACTGAGCTGCAGCCACAACAGGGAGAGAAAACCCAGCAACAGTGCAACAAAAAAGAGTTGAAAGAGAGAAAATTTCCGGGGTAGGATACCAAACAGCCGACAGGACCTGAAGCAAAATCAGAATAGGGCAAGTCAACACAGTGAAACATGATAGATAATTCCATGTGCAAAAGAAGGCAAGACAGAAACAAACTGCCACAAGCTTCTCTTAAGCAAGCATCACCTGTTAAGGTGGGGATCATGACAGGCTGGGATTCAGGTCCCTCATTCAACCCACACCACAACAGCAAGAACTTTGGGAAAATACCACTGTCATAATGTGAAAATAAAATAGGTAAGATTGGAATGACATGGAAAGATACATCAAGTTTTGTATGGCCCTTTCAAATCTTAAAAGTACTTCACATACCATTTCAATTATCCTTACAAATATTCATGTGAAGTAATTCAGTCTAATTCCTATACTGTAGTTTATTTTGGGGACGGGGTGGGGGCAGAGAAACAATGGTTTGCCTAAGCTGCCTAGCAAACTTATGGCTGAAGCACTTTTTGAACCAGGGACCTCCCAGCTCTTAGATCAAACTACACACTTACCTGGGAGTAAGCTTTGCATTAAATTGTTACTGAGTAAACATGCACAGAAATATACTGTTAAGTTTCCCCCTATGTTACACCAACTCCAAGAGCTCATCCTATCCCCCCATATTAATCCAAAATGGGCTCTTTAAAAGCACTGCATGTACACTGTGCAAAGTGAAACCCGCCAACTTGAAAACCCTTCTTCCTAACAACTAATGTGTTGCCAATTGCCAGTTACTTGGGAGGAACTTCTTCCTGACTCAAGAGACAACATGGATTCCGTTACTACATCTCTAGGTAAAAAAAAAGATTTGCTATATTTGAGAAGAGGAAGGGCAGGGTGAGATAAGGGGAAGTATACAGCCCTCTTAGACGTCTCTCCCAGCTCAATCTCCACAAAACGCCTCCAGTACAAGCTCCCCGCGCCCCGCTTCAAGTGCTCCTCTCCCCCCCCCCCATATAGTGCTTTCCATTCATTCCTATAGGGGAAGTAAAGTATTCGTGGAGGAAAAAGCAAAGAGATGTGCCACTCGGTGTATAGTTAAGGCGGGAACGTAGCTTGTTTCTCAGCCATTCAGATTCACGCCCATCCTAACCTCCACAGCACCATTTCTTGACCGTTCAAAACTGCGACAAAAAGTCGGAAGATAAAACAGATATTTCAGGACTGAAGCTTAGACGCTGAGCCTTCATGGTCCCCGAGCGCTTCTCATCCATCGCGCCCCCCCTTCCTAGTTCTCCTCCCTCGCATAAATTTCCTCTCCCTTAGGATACTTACCCGCTACCCGCGCGGCGATACATAGTAGACTTGCGCCGGGACGGGAACATCCTACTGCCTTGCCGGCAGGACTCCCCGCCCAACCCGGCCGGGACACGTTGGCGAGGACACCAGGTCCGTCGACTAGAGCGGTCCTCTAGAAACGTGCTCCTCGCTGGCTGTTCCGCCTAACACTCGTTCCTACACGAGGACAGCTACTCCGAGGAACCGCAAATTCGCCGGTTTCCCGACAGAGGTGGAGCACATAGAAAAAATAGAGGAGGAGGAAAACGAGGCAGTAGATCTCAGTAGTATCAGGCAGCTTTATGGGGAGCTTCTAGACAGTCCAGAATGAGCAAATGAATTAACGAAGTTGGGGTAAGATGAAGCATGTAATATGGCTAGTTTTTGTGAAAACATTTTTTTAAAAAAAAGTATTGATACCCTATTACCAAAACTCATATGTACATGCATTTTGGGACTTCTGAAGAAAGTGTAAGATCTTGACATGAAATAAAGTTAACAGTCATTGTTAGAAGGAAATACCATCTTTATTGACTTCTCTCTCATTTGCTTTACAGTAGCAACCAGGGCTAAAATAGCCACAATACAAAAAAACAAGTATTTGCCACTCATTAAAACTGGTCCTTCATCCATAGAGCTTTAGTTGTTTAATCTCCTACATAAAAGCTTGAACTCCTACACTGCAGCATCTAAAATTGTCACCCCATTAAGTTGTCTTAGTTGGTCACAGCAGAGTGTAAGAAACAGGCAACTTCACTTGTTTCACAGGAGCACAGTCAAGGTGGCTTTAGGGAAGTTGGGATCTTAGACCACTTCAACTAGATGGTGTAGTCAGTGGCACAAAAACAGACCATTGCAAATATCACAAACCTGGGAAACTAAAAAAAACAAAAACAAAAAACTCAAATGAAAGAGACCCTTTCCAACAAACCCAGTTCCAATAGAAGGACACCAGCATTCACTCATCTAGTGCAGCAATCTTCACTCATTCTACAGCAGGTCTGGGAACTTTTGGCTGAACCTTTGTTACTGAACTACAGGTCCCATCAGCTGCAAACAGCATGGCTAATGGCCAGGGATGATGGGAGCTGTAGTTCAGCATCATTTGGAGAGCCAAAGGTTCCCCACACCTAGTCTAGAATGTGCTTTCCTGTGCTCTCAACTGTTTTCTTTCTTAAGATAAATATTGGCACAGTCATGAAGCTTTATAATTAAACCCAGTTTAATGCCCTCAAAGAATTATTCTGAACATCTTCAGCACTTCAATGTTTAGCAAGTTCTGCTATCTGAAAATCAAGACAGTTCAGGCCAGAGCAGATTATGTCTGGCTCAGAACTCCTTAGCAACTTGAGGACATTCACAAGTATCTCAGCAATATACCACCACCACCACCCTTTTGTAAATCTAATAACACAACATATTCAAAGCAGTAAGGGGGGAAAAACGATTAAGATAAATTTTAGAAATTGAAAGGCTGGTGCCATTTGAATTGCAGAAGTCACTGCAGTTGTTCCCTTGCCTCTAGTAAACAATTCTGGGTTTTGTATGGCAACAAAAAAATTCCCTTTCACATTTAGGGAAGTGTACACTTGTCTCTACTTTCATGTAAAATCAGTATGGTAATTGTGAAGCCAAAGCTGAGCAAAGAATATGCTACCCTTTTAAGTTTTCTGCTCAGCCATCATGACACACAAAATATGAGCTTCAGACCTCTATAGCAAAAAGAAGGCATGGATAGGTGCTGCTGTGATGGGAATTTAACCATATCTGCACTTTCTCTGTCTCCAATGTGTCTCCTAAAAAATCCATCTCAGATACGCCAAGCCAACACAGCCACTTCTCCAAAGGCTTAGTCACCAGTAACATTTACAAACAAAAGACACTGGACATCACTTAAATAGTCTACATACGGTGGCTAGGTCACCCATAGTGATATTGGCCTGAGAACAAGCTGCATGCCTCCCAACACACATGATCCTTATCCCTCTCATGCACCCAAACTGGGGGCTCGTTACAACAGTTTCTCATAACATCCAAACTTAGGCTTAAGTGCTGCAGCTCACAAGTGTTATGTTTCCATTCCTAACAAGCACGATGTAAGTGTCCAAGCTGGGTGCAATGAAGGGAGGAGAAGGGGAAGGAAGAGTGTATGGGCACATGGTTCAATCTTAGGCCAATAATCCATGGTTGACCAGTTCAAAATAACCATCTTTTTGGCTCTCCCCCTAGTTTAAATGTAACAGTCTTCTGGGTCTCCTCCCTCCCAAATAGCAATCTCAAACTTTGATAGGGGAGGGGTCATGAGAAGATGCTTCAATAATTTTGGAATTATAATCAAACCATATGAATTTGTTGGATGTCCATAAATGTATTTAGCAAAACAAACCCCTAGGAGACCTGGACTGTAAAGTTCCTTGGGAAAGGGATTCTGTTGAAACCAACGGGGTTTGCTTCCAAGTAAATGGGAGTTATGATTGGGCTGGTGGAACAGCTGGAAAAAGCAAGTCAGCACATGTTCCTGCTGCAAGAACAGCAGTGCAGAACCAAGCTTACAACCAATAAGCTCACATTCGTAAGAAAATGAGGCATCTGATCTGCCAGAAGAATAGTGGTTGTGTATATACAGGAAAAGCCAATTTAATTCTAGCAAGCTACAGAGGAAAATATAAGTCAAGAAAATTTCAATACTTAGCTATCCTCAGTTAATAGCCCAATTATTATCACATATCCCAACACATACATACAGAGTGTCCCAATATTATTCCACCAATCTCACAACAGTTAATCCCAAAATCATTCCATATCCGGTTCACATTAAGAATATACAGGACAGGAGAACTGCAGGCAGAGCTTCCAGGTCTTCTTATTCAGTGCTTTTCTTCAAAGCAACATACTGGCGGCATCAAGAAGTCAGCTAGTAAAAATACAGCAGGGCTCAAAACTGGCATCAGTTTCTTGGCTTTGTCATTTGTGACGCTGGCTGGAAAAAAAGGTCCTGGGTGCCCTTGGGAAGAGTTGATTTTTGATGAAGGACACTCTTAGGCAAGAGAAAATCCCACCCCCCAAGCTCCTCACACAGAACATGAGTAACAGTGAGGGAGGGCAGGTCTGGATTGTCTGGAGAGAACACAGTGCCTTAAGAGGCGAAGCTGCTGCCCTGGAACCACAGCAGGCTGAGATGTTGGCAGGGAGGAAGAGAGATGGAAGGACAGAGGCAGAGAGAGGTAGATGATACTGAGCCTGGACAACAACAAGTCTGGTGGAAGAAGACTGAGGAGAGGAGAAGTACCCGTGCAGGCACTGAAGAACTGGGAATGGCTCCTGTGGGAACTGCGGGCCGTTTGCTGATATCAAACCACACTTTTTTTTATACCAGCTTCTTGGCCTCAAAGAAACTTTTAAGATGCCTCATCTGCCAGACTCCAATGGCTACAAGAATGAGGGTCTGGACAATGGACCACCAGAGAACCCGCTGGTTTGTGCTCTCACTAGTTTGCCGGAAGCGCTCCTCTCGCCACTGAGGAAAAAAGAAGAGGAGAAAACAGTTTATGAGTAGGAAAGGGGAGAGGATTCATCAAAAGCTAAAAGGATACTTTTTTAGCATGAGTTGGGGGGAACAGCTGACTCTGGAAACCAAAGTTTGGCCACAGTCACACTACACATTTAAAGTACTATGATACCATATTAAACAGCCATGGCTTCATCCAAAGAATTCTGGGAGTTTATTAAGGGTGCTGAGAGTTGTGGGCGGCCTCTATTCCCCTCACACCGCTACAATTCCCACAAATCCCTATGAAGTGGGATTGCTTGTTAAACCACTCCGGGAATTGCAGCTCTGTGAGGGGAATGGGTCTCCTATAACTTTCAGCACCCTTAACAGCCTATTGTTCGGGGACTTTTTGGGAGAAGCCATGACTGTTTAAAGTCGTATCACAGTGCTTTAATCGTATTGTATGAATGTGGCTGAAGTCTACCTTCCACAAATAGCACAACCTTAACTAATAAGGGTGCATATTCCCTTTAGAAAGAAGCCCTCTTCCCCTCGTCAGAACTGTATGATGTGAGCATGTAAGCAGACCACTTCCTTTCCCAGCCTTATTATACAGAGAGCATTACTGGAGACCAGCTGAGAACCTCTTTGGAAGCTACCCATGCCAAGACAGACTAGTTGTCCATCTAGGCTGGTACAGTCTACTCTGATTGGCTGGGGCTGTCTCGGGTCTCAGGAGGAAATGTCTTCTCCATCATCTACTGCCAGAGTCTTTTAACTGGAGGCATCAGAGAATGAACATGGACCTTCGGCGTATGAAGCAGGTGCTCTGCCACTGAAGTACAGAGCTGGATTCAACCAAGATGTTGCACTAGCAGAAGCCAGCACAGGGAGTCCCACTAGCACACTGGGACTTCCCCCACCATCCCTGTCCTCTCAAATTGGGTTGCAAGAATCCCCAGAGTAGTGCATGGAAGGAGGAGAGAGTAGATTGTTCCATTTGGCAAGCGGAAAAAATTGTGAAGCTGGAACTATCACCTTAACATGACATTAAATTTCACCCACAGTCCCCCTCTTTTTACCCGCTGGTAGTTCTGCTCTTTCTGGATCTGTTCAATCTGCTCTAGGAGCTGGCGTACACGTAGCTGCAGCTCACTCAACTTGTCTTTGGCTGCAATCTCAGCATAGTCGTTGGCATGTTCCCCAACCTGGATATCGAGGTGGACCCTCTGCAATGAAATTCGAAACAATGTCAGCAGTGAAAACTTGGGCCTGAAGATACCCACCAAAGCATGATGCTTCAGGAGCTGGCTTGTCAAGTCAAATGAACCCAAACACAAATCTTCCCTTTGCATGAATCCTCTTACCAGCATGCCTCCCGCAAAAAGGGAAAACTTTGTGGAATTAGAATGTAGGCAGATCTGATGTTCCCCAGGAGTGTGTGAAGTAAAGGTGAATCTGCCCTCTGACCCATACTGTCGAGACAACACCACCTACAGAACAGAACAGAAGGGAATGTAACGTATGAGTCAACCAAACATACCAAAACCATTTTGATACCAGGGTTCACACAGCCATAATCAGTTAAATTAGGAAACACTGAAAATTTGTAGTACCAGTATTTTAGGTTGATTACACATATGCTTCTGGAATACTCTGCTCTGTATAATTAAAAACTATTAAGATTTCTATTGTGTACCTGAAGTCTTCTGGATAAAGTCTTCAAGCTGCATCCATTCCACCATGATATATAGCCTGTTCTACATACAATAATATATCAACATGATACATTGCCAGTTCTGCAGGCCATAAAGCCAACATCTGTAGCTCCAACAGGTGTGTGCTGAGTGGTTTTCCACAGCAAAAGGCCATGACAACAAATCAACAGCATGAAGTTTGAGATCTGCATTGTTATCTCTAAACAGTCATGCACCCAGACTCTTCTTTGGGAATGAAAGAGGTGGTCTGCAAATTATCCAAAGCTGTTCACAAAACACTGATGTAGTGAGCTCAACGTACTAGTCCTATTGCCACACAAAAGGGCACAAGGGACCAAAAATACAACCCTGCTTCTTCCTATCAAGTCTGGGGTGCCAACTTGAATAAAATATTGGGGGGGCCCAGGTAAGCCCTACCCTGCATAATCAATCACAAGAGGCAGCACATGCACACCATTTAAATGGCAATGCCCTGACTCCCTCAATTATTGTATTGGAGAGGCCGAAGGGACCTTGGCCCCTAGAAGTTGGCTCCTATGGGTGAAATACTTGCATATCAGCACACCAGACAACAGACCAGGATAATACAATCAAAATAATGGCCCTTAGGAGACCAAGATCAGAAAAGGAAAGACCCCTTTCTCTATACTTCTGAGCAGAAATAGTCTGTGGTTACACCATACACCTGAGACACACATCTGCCCTCAGATCAACAGAGCACGTGGGCTTCTTCTGTGTCCGTGTACCTTTTCATCAGGGTCCTTCACTTCCACAAACATGCCCAGGCCAGGAGTAGCTGGAAGGTACTCTTCCCGTTGCTTATCAAACAGCTGCGTCCGGTAATTCCCTGTGATATAGAAACGGAATAGGATGAGGGGAAAGTTGGCCGCCCAAACAGTTAAATAACTTAATCTCCCAGCTGAATCTCCATCACCATCTGCTATATACATATACACAGGTAAATCTCCTCCCGTGTTCCCATCTCACCCACAGTTTCATTGCCCAACTCTCTTCCCGATCGGCAGCCCCTCGAAAGCCTTTAATACCCGCAGCCCCCCCCAGTTCATTGCGCCCCAGATCCACCCCCTCTTTACTCTTCCTGGGCCATGAATCCGACACCCCCCCCCCCGCCTAGCTAGCGCCACTTTCCCTGCTCTCCCCTCCGCCCCGCCAGGCGCACCGATGACCATGGTCTCGTCGGGGATCTCCTCGATGAAGCACTTGCGCTCTGTCTCGCCCAGGTGGAAGTAGAGGCCCCAGCCGGGCGAGGCGAGGCCGGCCAGCAGCAGCAAGAGCCGCAAGAGCACCGACGGGCTGCGCACGGGAGCCGCCATCACGCCGCGCCTGCGTCCCGCCTCTCCTCTGCTCCTCGAGCCACGTAATCGCTCCAGCCGAGAGCGCTGAGCAGCCGCGCGGCCTTCAGGAGGCAGGACTACAACTCCCAGCAGCCCTCGGGAAGGAAGCGGCGCCGGGCCGTTCGCTGGAGAACCTCCCCTCTCCTGCAGGAGAGGTGCTGGTGTGCCATTGGTCAGAAGCGAAGACGTATGTCGCGGGGGCGGGGATCTGCGCCTTGCCAGGTGTGTTTTTTTTAAATAAAAAATATGCTTTTCAGGTTTATACATTTCACTAATTTCACAATTATTTTAATATTTCAAAACTTGATTTCCTCCCCCCACTTTCTACGGTTCCTTAAATTTATTTTTTATATCTTCTGCATATCCAAATTAACTTAATTTGCTCATTTATTCATCTACTTTAAATATACACTGTACTCTTATAAAAAACTGCAGGTTATTACAATAATGTTTTGGACTATAATGCCCCTCGTGGGTTATGCTGACAGAGGACTGATGTGGGTTCCAGCGCAACATTTGTCAGAAGCGGGACTGATGTGGGTTCCAGCGCAACATCGTTCTGCCCGGATGCTGAGGTCCAGCGCCGAGGGCCTTCTGGCGGTTCCCTCATTGCGAGAAGCAAAGCTACAGGGAACCAGGCAGAGGGCCTTCTCGGTAGTGGCGCCTGCCCTGTGGAACGCCCTCCCATCGGATGTCAAAGCGATAAATAACTACCTGACATTCAGAAGACATCTTAAGGCAGCCCTGTTCAGGGAAGTTTTTAATCTGTGATATCTTAGTGTATTTTTGGTTTTCTATGGAAGCCGCCCAGAGTGGCTGGGGAAACCCAGCCAGATGGGCGGGGTACAAATAATAAATTATTATTATTATTATTATTATTATTATTATTTGGAAAGCATCACCTGGCTAGCGGCATCCCATCTCCCTTAGCACCTCCAAACCCCTTTAGACACTGCTGTCCTAGAATATGCCTCAGGCTCGCTCCCTGACTTCTGGAACAGAAACTGCTGAAGCCAGAGCATAAGCCTGAGCTAGTTTCTCAAGTATTGGGAGTGCAGAAACCCAGTTCAAAATGCACTGAAGGTGTGATAACAGGAATGGCCTGGATTTTCTGTCTTGGTCAGACCACACCTGGAGTACTATGTCCACTTCTGGGCACCCCAATTTACAAAGGATGTTGACAAGCTGGAACATGTGCAGAGGAGGTGGGCAAGATGGTCAAGGGTCTGGAAAGCAAGCCTTATAAGGAATGGTGGAGGGAGTTGGGTATATTTAGTCTGGTAAAGAGGAAACTGAGAGGAGATATGACTAGCTACCTTCACTGCCTCCCCTTCATGGATCACTGCCTTGCCGTGGCAAAGGGGCTTGAATAACTCAGAAAAGCTATGAGCTATGCCTTGCAGGGCCACCCAAGATGGACAGGTCACAGTGGAGAGTTTTGACCAAACAGTGATCCACCTGGAGCAGGAACCGGCAAGCCACTCCAGTATCCCTGCCAAGAAAACTCCATGGCCACCTCATGAGAAGAGAAGACTCCCTGGAAAAGACCCTGATGTTGGGAAAGATTGAGGGCACAAGGAGAAGGGGACGACAGAGGACGAGATGGCTGGATAGTGTTCTCGAAGCCAACAGCATGAGTTTGACCAAACTGCGGGAGGCAGTGGAAGACATAAGTAAGTGCCTGGTGTGCTCTGGTCCATGGGGTCACGAAGAGTTGGGCACGACTAAATGACTAAACAACAACCTTCAAATATCTCAAGGGCTGTCACGTGGAAGATGGAGCAAGCTTGTTTTCTCCTGCTCAGGAATGTAGGGCTTGAACCATGGATTCAAGTTACAAGAAAGGCAATTCCAATTATGTAACATTAGGAAGAGCTTTCTGTGGTAAAGAGTTGTTTGACAGTGGTATAGATGACTGCAGGTGATGGACTTCACTGGTTTTTTAAGCAGAGGTTGGATGAGCATCCATCATGGATACTTTAGTTGAGATTCCTGCATTGCAAGGGGTTGGACTAAGATGCCCCTTGGGGTCTCTTCCAACTCTACAATTCTATGATTCTAAGAACAAGCACAGAGGTGGGCAGAAGTGTGTCAACAGGCTCCTACTATGCCAGCTTTTAAATATCTGTTGAAAACTTTTATATTGAGCCAGGCCAATGCAAACAGTTAAGAATACACTCCACACAATTATTATTAATTACATTTGCATACCGCCCTATACTGATAGATCTCAGGGTGATTCACAACATATCACGGTAGTTCACAACATGGTCTACTGTTGTTGGTTTTTAATTTTTTGGTGTTAAACCTTTTATGATTTGACTGGTTTTATATTTTTATAAACCACTTTGAGATATTTTTATGATACAGAGGTATTTAAGTATTTTCATAAATCAGATATCATTGCCCAGTGGAAAGTTATCATTATACTTACCATACTTACAGGCTTCAGAGAACATATTCCTTCCATCTGCCCGGCTAAGAAGCCATCTGCATCTGGTCTTCCCTCAATTATTACCTAATGGCAACAATACTGTCAACTACCTAAACCAGGCTTCCTCAACTTCGGCCCTCCAGATGTTTTTGGCCTACAACTCCCATGATCCCTAGCTAGCAGGACCAGTGTTCAGGGATAATGGGAATTGTAGTCTCAAAACATCTGGAGGGCCGAGGTTAAGGAAGCCTGACCTAAACTGTTTCCATCTTAGCTGAACTATAACTTTAAGAACTGATGTATGAGTGTGTTTTCCTCCTCCCTTTTTATATTTTTTCCTTGTGTGTCATGTCTTTTAGCTTATAAGACTAAAGGCTTGGATTACCTTAAAACTGCTCTTCAGAGGCTCCTCTTTTAGAAACACCTGCCTGGCTGTAGTAAAAGACACTGACAAGAGTGTAGGGCCAACAGCAGAAGAACCTTCCAAGCAGCTGGCAGCATTTGTGTATATACATGCCCTCGCTTTATCATTTATGTACTTAAATCATTTTAATCTTGTTCTTTAAGGGAAAGTGATCTATGTTAAGTAAGCTCTAACTTTTCCAATTATTAAACATGAAGAACACTTAGCTTACTTAATGTGTTGAGAAGTGAGCAAAAAGATTGCAAATCTTTCTGCACCTAAAAATGCAGTTAAGAAATAAGGCTCTTTTTCTTACCGAACTCCTTACACACCTACATTTTTAATAATTCCCTGAAAATAATTCACCACCTGCAGTGTGAAGTGATACATACCATGTCCAACATGAGCCCAAGCCACAAGGCTACATCACATTAAAGGCCCCATTAACCCACCATTCTTACTCATACTCCATAAAATTAAGACAAACCAGCAGCTGAGGTCAGTTTTCCACTTTTATTTCACACACCCTCTCTTTCACCCATCATCTTGCAGATCCACACGCAGCTATGTGGCTATGGCAAGGTCCCACCACCAGAACCACCTAGTTCAGAAGTTTAATGCGATGATTCAGAGCAGGACCTGAATGTCTGTGACCAAATTTTGGCATATACTCCACAGTAACTGAAAAAAATCAAGTTCCCACTCTCTCAGACCAATGTAATCACAGGTTCCATCACCAAAGGGGGGGCGGGAGAGATCACATTTGATAGTCACCAGTTGTTTTGGTGTAAATTAGTCTCACTTTCAGCAGTAGAGAAAGAGCTGGTACTAAAAGGAAGTACCAAGGCCAGTGAGATTACAAAATACATTCAGTTCAAAACACCCACCTTGAAGGCGGCTTACGGGCCAGGCAAGAAAATTGCTGCCAGCAGTTAGCAGGACTCCGGAAATATTGCCCTGTTAGAGAAACACCAGCACATACTAGCTGGGATGCAGAGTCATGCCCCACAGAGCAGGAACACCCACCTCTAACCACAGTTCTTTCCCCTCCTTTTTAAAAAAGGTGTTAAAAGAGGGGCTGACGGCTCTGAATAGTATTCAGAAAGAGAGAAAAGGTGCTCCCCCTACCTTCCTGATTGTTCTGACATATGTTGTCGGGCTTGTGCTACCAGGTGGGGGGAAAAGATATGAAAATAATCCGTGTATTTCTCTGAAAGAGCCTTTTCGAAGCCAGAGTCTATACAATTCTCCCTCCCCCCTGTAAAAAATATTCCCAAATGCCCAGAATGTGGGCTTGCTTCCCCCTCTAGTAAAATCGCTTGTTCCGCTCCTGGCGTTTCTGGAAGACCACGGCTCCCACCACGGCACAAACAATGATGCCAAGCAGAGAACACAGGAGCAAGAGGAACACCTTCCAGCCCGTCAAGGGCCCACTGCGGAAGTTTCCTGTCGGGTCATCCACGTTATCTAAAGGAGAGGGGGTGGGAAAGAGAAGTGGAGAGAGAGAGATTTTACAACACACATTATGCTCTCAGGCTAGACAGGAAATGGGTTAATACAATCCCTAAGAATCAGCAGTCGAAATTTGCCAGGAGCTAGGCGCATTTTGCACCTGGCTATTGGCCACTTGTGACCAAGTGAAGATGCCCGGGTGCCAGGATGGCGCCTGACGTCTCCCATCATCTGGTGGTGCATGCCTGAGGATCCTTGGATCCTGTTTTCACACACTAACAACACAACACGCATTGCTATATTTTATCTGCACAATGAGAATGAATTTTAAGAACCGAAATGTCGTATTGAAAAATACGAATTTCAAGCCATCTGGCCCCAAAATGTCAATGAGGCATTCTATTTTGGTGAATGTAACCCTAGTATTAGGAGCCATTTGGTGCCCAGTTTATATACCTGAGTTTCTAACACTGCCAAGAATGCACAGAGTGTGTAGGGGAAAGAGGAGAAGGCATGCCCCCTGTCTCCAAATATTGCTCTGTTCCACCCTCAGCTGTCTTGCATTGAGCAGGAAGGCCTGAAAAGGGGCTTCTAAGCATATTTGGCTGAATGTACTTGGAAATCTCCCTGTGATCAGCTACCCTGCGTTATCAAGGTTCCTGATCACAAGAATGCTTCTAAGTATGCTCAGACAACGGTGATAAAATGACGTTCTCAGTGGTGCAGCCACAGAGGCAGACTGGTTGGCATTAACCCATGACAGGGCCTTTTCATTGGTGGCTACTAATTTGTGGAATGTCCTCTCTAGTGAGGTGAGCCATTCACTAGGAATTTGAAAACATTCCTGTGTGTCCAGGCATTTAGTGACTGAAGAATACTGCTCTTGGCAACTCTGATACCATAGGATGAAATAATGTTTTTAACTGTAACTGCTTTTAGAATCCCCACCCCCAATTGTGGATATGTTTACCACCCTGGGGAGAGAGGGTGGGATAGAAATATAATAAAATAATAAAAATAAATTTAAAACTTCCTTCATATCTTTACACTCATGGATGGTGGAGGAGATGGGGATCACTGGGGTATGGATGGCACATGCATACCTATACACATTTTAAAGTATTTTTTTTAATCAATTCCAACTTTTATTATTATTACTTAATTAAATTTCTATACCTCCCTTCATCCAAGGATCACAGGACAGTTTCCAATATTAAACACAAAAATACATAAGAAAATAGCAAACAAAGCAATAACCCCCACCTACAGTTTAAAAGGACATAGATTGGCTAATTAGCCAAAGGCCTGGGAGAAGAGGAATGTTTTTGCCTGGTCCTAAATATATTCAAGAAGGCACCAGGCGAGCCTCCCTGAGGAGAGCATCCCACAGGAGGGGAGCCACTGCAGAAAAGGACTGTTCTCATGTTGTCACCCTCTGGACCTCTTGTGCTTCCAGCATGCACCATAGCACATTTCTTTACAAAATACACATTGTTTGAATGCAGGAACAGGATTACAGATTGTCAAATTCTGAGCTGCAGAAGAGAGCTTCTGGAGAATGATACCCAGAATTAAATTCAAGCCAGCAACATGATACAGATTTTATGCCTATCCAAGTAAACACATTTTACAACAATTCCAATTTGGGACCTTCAGATTACAAATGTTCATAACACATGAACAAATATTTACTCAGAGGATGTAACTGAATTCAGAAGGACATAAATACTAGAACGTATGTTTAGGATTATAGCTGTCATTGCACTGGGATTCCTAAGTTCTCCCTAGTAAAAGGGATCAAGATTTTCATTTCAGTCTACCGCTTCAAGCTAATCAAGGGTCAAGCGCAGCTCCACGAAAGTGAATGCTGACCATTTAGCATGTCCTGAAGAGATATGGGGATGCTTCCTCACATGAGGGAGCGATCTCCCGTTTGCTTCATGAGCATTCAAAGCAAAAGTACTAAGAACTCACCTTTTGGTGACTTGAGAAGGCTGACACTAGGCTCAATTTTTGTCCAGTCAATGTTTTCTTCCTCTGGTGGATGTTCCACCATCAGCTGAAATAACTTCATTGAGATGATGTCATGATTGTCTAGGAAACAAAGACATCAAGTTGCAATGTGGTGGTACAGCTTATTTAAAATGCCATCTCTTAGAGAAAGAAGACTTTTTTTAATAAAGAAGCTATTAATTCAGGAAGTTGACTTAAGATCCTCTAGTACCCAGTTCAATAGTACAAATGTATTGTCTTCACTTTACCTAAAAATGGCTCTACTTTACCTATAACACCAGATCTAGGCAACAGAGCCAATTCCACCTTATTGGCAAGCAGCCCTTACCAGATAGATCGCCTGTACCAGCAGAAGCCCCAAAGAAGTAACCAGTGGGCAGACGGACTCCAGCAACATCAAAGCAATTTTTCCATTCATTTTTGTCTTCCACATCAGTCATCACCTGCAAAATAAGTGTCATCTTGGATGCGAAGAACAATCCAAATTTCACTCTCCCAACCACATAAAAAACCTTACAAGCACACTAGAGCTTCAATTCTGAGGAAGAGAAATTAACCATACCACACTATATTGTCTAGACAATCTGTTCTATATTTTGTATCTTGATACCTTTCCCAAACTGGACCTCTCCAAATGTCGTGGATTACAGCTTTCATCATCCTTGACCATTGCCTACCCTAATACCACCTACTGGAAGCTGCTTTGCAGGCATTGTTGATTCCTATTGCATAGCTTTTCCCAAACACCCAACTAGGTGGTTGTCAGGCACTTGAAAACCACTGCACAAAGCATTTTGCAAACTCAGTGCTTGGTACTTCCAAATGATTGAAAGGCGAGTTGTCAAAATTGGCCCACAGAGTTGCAGGAGAAAGATATGAATCTGGCCCACTGGGACAAAAAGGTTCCCCACCTAAGGCAACCCATGAAGAATGCACTCAATGTAGTACCCCAGCCAACTTACTGTCAGACGTCCCCGGGAGTAACGGATAGCCAAAAAAGTGTCATGGTTCCGATTACGAATGTCAGCTGTGCAGCCTGCCAGCTCTGTCCAGCGACCATCTTTGCTATGGTCGTATGTCAGGGATCCATTGTTCACCATGGCAGAGATGTATGGAAACACACGCTGCACAATAAAAGTAGCATGGTTTTAAATCTTCTGCATGTAGCTCTTACCCTAAATACTTGTGAAGCAAACATATATGCATATGGAAGCTCCACTTGTCTGTGAGACAATTCCAGTTAGTTAATATTAAACCCCATAAAGTTGTATCGTGGATCCCAAACGCCTTGCGAGCCGAACATTTTGGCTCCCGAATGCAGCAAACCCACAAGTGAATGTTCCGGTTTGCAAAAGTTCTTTGGAACCCAAACGTCCTACGCAGCTTCTGATTGGCTGCAGGAGCTTCCTGCAGCTAATGGGTAAACCACTCCTTGGTTTCCGAACGTTTTGGAAGTCAAACTGACTTCTGGAACGGATTCCGTTCAACTTCCAAGGTACGACTGTGCTTGGCTTGCAAGTACAAGCAACCCTCAAAGCCAGTGTGTGTCATTACTTACCTCTGTAGCTTCATCATTTGGGTAAGTGTCCAGGAAAATGGCCAGTCCATGGAAGTTATCTTTGCTGCCAAAGACAGGGCCTGAGCAGGACAAAGCAGAGTATGGTGACTAGAACTGCATCCTTGCACCACTGAACAACATAATCCAGCCTAGCAGAACTCTACAGATTAATCTGTAGAGAGCATCATTGCTTCCATACAGTTTGAAGCACTTGAATGTTGCCAGCAAACATTGTAAGAAAGGTTGTGTTATTTTCAAACATTCTGCACAAAGAATATAACTATGATCAATGTCCCTCAACTTCTTGAACAGCAGCTTTTCTACTATGGCACATGCATTATCTCCTATAGAAACATGTCAAGTATGTAAGAATTTAATCTAGTTGTGAAACAACAATAAAGCATTTGCACACACATTCTTAAGCAACAATGAGCTGATATGTAATTAAGAATTCCCAGAAGACCATGCAGCAGTGCTCACCCAACATTCTTAAGAGCTTACTATGAAGGCCTAGTTTTCACTGAGATGGCAAACCTGTCTGGGCTGTGCCACTACAGACCGCAGGTAGGAGCTCACATGACTGAATGTTTCTCCATTTAAAAACATCCCTCTACACAAATATATATGGGAATAGGCATAAGGCTGCAATTCCATATATATATATATGGGAATAAATATCACTGAACTCAGAAGGACTTGCTGCATCTTATAATGCTATGCTAGTTTAAGCAATTTAGCTCAGAAACTATCCACTCATAACTGCATTTGGGGCCCAGAATTCATCACCGTGGGATACCACCCTGACTATTCAACCCACTTCAGTACCTGCAGTAAGGCGCTCCCGAGTATACCACAGAGCAAAACCATCTCCGTGCAGATTTTTCTTGCCTATTCCATGGATCTTGAAATGGACATGGAGCTCCCAATCCTTTAGGAAGCAGGGCTAGAAGACAGAATATAGCAGCCCTAAACACTTTTGAGAATGATTCACACTTTGGGTATTGTTAAGTAGGCACGATCACTGCTAGTCTCATCCCACTACCACTTTTTCCATGCAGAAACACACTCACCACTCGGTTCCAGATTGAACCCTCCTTACTGCGCTCATCAGGGGTCAATCGAACATACTGGCTGGTCAGCATTGTACTCCCCTGGAAATCCCAGAGGGGCATTGAACTGGAGCCAACCCCTAAAACAAAGAAGATACCATGGAAACCAGAAGTTACAGACTAGGCACAAAACCACCACCTCACAAAAATGGTGGGAACTGTGTTCACTTGTTCTCCCCGTTCTTTGGCCATGAATAGTCAGCAGAAACCGATTATTCATGGCAACTTGTTGGACATGACTCCATTAATTTATAATATATTATTTACCAGGCAACTGGGGCTTTCCTCTGGATCTGTAAGATCTGTGTATTACACAAACCACAGCCTCCAATCGACCCCCGCCCTGCCCCTTCTGGCCTTCAAACTGAAGGGGCTCTCCTGGGCACAGAAAGGTCCCGCCTGGTTATTTATGAGGGTCCTTCGATAATGTGTGCAAAACGAATAGTACTGTCTCCGCGGCCCTTTGGTTTTCCTCTCTACTTCCTGAAGTGTCAAAACCAAGTCTTCCCCTCGGCCCAACGCGGCCTGAACGTTAACCAGGGGCAGCCAGGATGGAGAAAGGCTCGAGAAAGGCGGGCGAGAAGGAAGGGGCAGAAGAGTCGGGGGGCAGCAGCCGCTGCCCACCCCACGCACCCTGGTAAGGCTTGATGAGCGAGTGCTCTCTTTTCAGGTGCTCGTTGTTGCCGTCTGTGAGCTCCGCAGCCCCTCGAGGCACCGACCCGGCCAGGAGGAGCTGGAGGAAGAGCAGGGGCGGCAGCGCCATGGCGGCCGCCGACCCCCGCAGGCACCGCGCGGATCCACCGCCTCCCCGACCCACGACCATCCTACTCCCTCCTGCCCTTCTTCTTCCTGCTTCCGGTCGACCCTTCGCCCGGAGGTAAAAAGGAAAGGGAACCAAGGCAACCGAAACCATCGACGTCGGAAACTCTCCGGTCTCTGTAGGCCGGAACTCCGCCCCCCCCCCAGCGGCTGTAGAGATAGGTAAAGTGAAGAGTGAAACGTATCCTCCTGCTACCGCATTCCGGGGTTCTGAGAGCGCAACGTGTCGGCTTGCGAGTGGTTGGAGCGGGTCAGTTAGAAGTCGCTCCTCCTCCTCTGCTGCCCCCACCCCGGAAATATCGGGCGCTGCAAGGTTTTCGTGGACTGCTGGTTCTCAGCCTCAGCAGCACCCGCCCTCCAATCTGCAATATGAGGGTTGTTAGCAATGGACTACCTAGCAAGGTGGTTGTGAGCTGTTTCTCGGCCGACTTCTTCCCTCCTGGTTGAGTAAGGGAACAACACTGAATTGAGGAGTGGGTGGTTCTAAAGCCTGCTTAGAGCTCCAGGGCAATCCTCAGGGATGGCCCCACCCGCAGCTTCATTTCCCAGCACAGCTGTTCACGAGGGCAACCAAAGCAACTTCCAGGTCCCCAGTCCAGTGAGAAGCCGTAAAAGGGTCTTGGGAATCCCTACCACTCAAAAACTCGTGCCTTCTCTAACACTTTGCTCAACTTTAAACTGGATTCTCTGTATTTTTGGTTTTGGTTTTTTTAGGAGAGGCCCTTTTAAGGTAGGAGGGGGTGTCTCTCCCTTAAGGAAGCATTTAACATCTATCAAACAAGATAACTTCCCTCTCAAAGATATGTGTCAAAACCACAAGTGGTGGGGCTCGCATCTTGTCAGAATCCTAGATCTAGCCACAATCGTCTCCAAAGGAGCCAACTCTTAGAGGCCGTGGGGGCTTCGGCCCCCACAATAAAATACTTGCAGGCACCCCAAAAGTTGATGGGCATTCCCTTTCAAATAGTGTGTTTGAACTGTGTCATGTGATCGATTATGCAGGGCGGGGCTTACCTGGGCCCCCACAATCTTTTATTCAAGTTGGCACCCCTGATCTTCTCAGTAACTGAATGTGGCATCCAGGTCCAAAGGAATACAAATGACTTCATCCGCAAACTGGAGGACAGGCTGAGTCCTCCTAATTTGGTTTGCTCTTTTTTCACAACTTAGGTTGGCTAACCATCCAAACAACATTACTTTGCATCTGGCACTGAGCTACATGTGACTGTGCCTCTTTCGTATTGTTTCACGCCACCCAAATCTCCGAGAGTTGCGAGATTCCAGGCACTTACCCAGGGTTCGTGTTTCATTTTGGGAATGAGGCAGAGTGTAGACTGTGGTGCCTTTAGGATATACAGTTTATTTACACATATATACAACCTTAGCCTACAAAGGAGGGGTTCACAGCATTAACATCCCAAAAGGTTCTTGTTTCTCTCATAGCCACAGCCTTGGAGTTTACAGACATCCAACATTGCTCTGTCTCTCTGTCTTCTCCCAGCTTGCTGCTTTACTCTCTAGCTCACATCACTGCAACTCAACTCTAAACTCTGGTTCATCCTTTTAACTAACCACAAGCTGGGGGGGCAGTCATGTGCCGTCTCACACAGAGCCCCTTTCCTTTCTTCCCATTAATGGCCCATCACCCAGGCTATCACCTCAGCCAAGGAAGCCAGCTTGGCTTATATTTTAACACTTGCTGGATCCAAGAGATAGAAAGAACTCACATACAGTCTACTTCCTCCCCAATCAAACTCATAACAGTATGTATCTATGTGCCTTTCCCTTGGTTAGTTTTGAACTGTCCTCATTTCATTGTCTTTTCAGCTAGAAGTTGATTTGACACTAGTACTTTACTTAACTACACAAGGCATTACTTAACTACAGTCAGCTGGAAGCAGAAATAAAAATTATGGTTCCACACAGCACCACACATAGTGCTATATTGTCCATAAAAATCTGGCAAGATCCTATTGTATCTTCACTTAGAGGGACGTTCCCCTGCAACTGTACCTTTAATGAATAGGTTTCTCCCTGCCCCTTTCTTTTAAAATAGCCAATTAGTTGCTTCTTGTTCTCTAGTAGCAGGGGCCCAGAGAACTGACTCTTAATTAGTTCCCGTTCCTTTAAATGGCTTTAATTGATTTCCTTTTTTGAAGCCACAGCAATTTCTTCTTCTAATTATTGGTACAATTACCGTAGCAGAATAAAAAAGTAAAATGTAACGAGCTATTGCTTGGACAACAATTAAAGCTCCTTTCCAGGAAACAAGAACTGACTAATTAAGGGCTAACAACGCAATCATAATCACGTCTACAAAGAAATATGTCCTATTGAATTTAGTGTGGTTTACTTCCAGGAATTCCTTGGCCAGGAGTGAGCAAGAGCAACTAGCCATTTTCAAATGAGCAAGGAGTAATCTATTGACTAAATGGACGGTAGCCCTTAGAAACCTCAGGGATATTGTAGTTCCATTAGTGCAGGAACTGCATTTTGAGAGAAAAAAATATCACTACAAACCAGGAATGGAAAAAGATGGAAGACAGAAAACCCTGATGTGCAATGGGTTGGCACTAGTGATAACACCATAAAAACAGAGTTTGCTTGATGTACAATCAAAGAAAATGGCTAGTGTGGAAACAACCAGAGGCCCCCTCATTTGATCTGTGTATCCTGGTATTGAAGACAAACAACTCCAATATAGCAGTGAGAAAGATGTCCCAGTTAACCCATCTTTTGAACCACCAATTCAGAAATTACCAGCCTAGAGGCTACAGGCCACTTCATTGAAACAAAATTGCCCCTGTTATGGCTCCACCTCTGGACAGGGTCTGATGGGAGTTCCTAAATGAGCAGGAGCATATTCACGTTTAGGGTGTGCAATCTTTGCCCCTGCTTTCCCCTACAAAGATCTTCATGGGTAGATAAAACTTTGGCAGGGTGGTGCTTTTGTTTTCCAGTCCAGAGAAGTGGACAGTCTAATTTTTCTCTGTCTTTTGTAGAAGGCTCAGGAATCGCACATAGTTCCACCCCACAATTTTCAGGGATTCTTTTCTGCAGCAGCTCTTCCAGGTCAGTTCTACAGGAGAGGGTATTAACACAGGGAAAAATGTTTTCCCTAGAGATCTGTGTGCCTGGCTTGTTTCCTGTGGATTTTGTGGCCCAGTTAGGAATGAAGGAAATTGTAAAGCTATTTAGCCTTAGAGAACTTTTGCTGTCATCAGTAAATGCAAAAGGGAATGTAAATAGAAGTGCAAGGCTGGAAGCTGTAGAATTCATTCATGGAGTCCAGTGATGGCCAAGTGCAAACGTTTTGTACAGCTTATTTGAAAGTAATGGGTGTATCTAGTACATTAGTAAGGTGAGCTTATCATACCAAGTTGTTTGCAGAGTCTATAGTCAGTATCTGTCCAGTGAGAATATGGATCTTTTGCTTTAAGTTCATTTTCGCCATTTTGTGACATGATCACAATTATAGTTCCAGGACGATTTTCAAAAATCTAGTATTGCATCCCTTATTACGGTATGCTTGCAGGAGGAGATTTACTTATTAGGTCAGATATTTCAGAAAACTCAGGAAATCATTTCAGTTCAACATCCTTTCTCATCTTTGAATCTTGGGCCAGGTCCTGATGGTACCTTCTGCTATGAACTTTTGTGCACCACTAAGACTGAGGCTGTGGCCTCTGGGGATTCTGTAGATATGAAAATCCATTCCTGTGCTCAGCATTTTCATTTTTTCCGACTTGTGATCTCGCTGCAAATCCAGTTCATCCCATCCTAGGTAGATAAAAGAGAGACAGTGATTGGCAGCACTTTCTGGGCTCTGATTCCAGCCATGAGCACCTCCCTTTCCCACTCCCTACAGAACTTCACGATGTGCCACGTTATCTCACAGACACAACACACCCCTTCATACCTGAATGCCTTCACCAGATAAGGCTGAGCAAGCTTGGATTTGCCATGGCCGGTCTCGGTATGTGTGCAGGTTGAGCCCTTCAGCAATCTCCGCTGCGGGGGATGCTGTTGCTAGATCCTGCTTGTTAGCAAACACCAACAATGGGACACCCGTGAGATTCTCATCTTCCACTAGTTCGGACAACTCCTGCCAAAGATAAAGAGAACGCAGTGGATTCTGAACAGGCTCATCGTATGAAGTTACCCACCCAGAGGAGGTTATATTGCTAGCTGTGGCATTCAGGCACAAATTGTCATCACCTCTACCTAGAACTAGTACTTGTAATGTACTCTTTTTCACAAACTCCTTTTTTGAATGGTAAACCCAGAGGGGTAGGGTCTTGTCCTTCAAGGGATGTGTCATAGCTGTTCCTTGTTAACTGCTATGAGCACAGGGCGGGTGGTGGTCATAATACAGTGGTACCTCGGGTTACATACGCTTCAGGTTACAGACTCCGCTAACCCAGAAATAGTGCTTCAGGTTAAGAACTTTGCTTCAGGATGAGAACAGAAATCGTGCTCCGGCGGTGCAGCGGCAGCAGGAGGCCCCATTAGCTAAAGTGGTGCTTCAGGTTAAGAACATGTTATGTACTGAGTTGAATAGGATCCAAACTGCAGCAGTCTGATTGGTCCTAGAACAATAGAATCCAAAAGGCAGCAGTCTGATTGGTCCTAGAACAATAGGATTCAGAATGCAGCAGTCTGATTGGTCCTAGAACAATGCAGCAGTATGATTGGTTGGCAGGAACCACCCAATCATGCTCCAGATAGAAGTGAATCCACAACCTGATTGGCTTACAGTAGAATTCCGGAATTAGCCAATCATGTGCAGCCCATTGTGTAAATAATGTATATAAAGCAGATGCTTTGAGGGGACTTTCATTCATTCCTCCTCACCACTACGAGCTGAATAAAGAGCATGAAATCACTTTGCGACTCTGAGTATATTTCAGAACAGTTTCAGTTTAAGTACGGACCTCCGGAACGAATTAAGTACTTAACCTGAGGTACCACTGTACAGTTGATTCTCCCATGATCCATACCTTCTGAACCTGCTAAGCTAAAGGGGGTAAGGAGAAGGAGATGTGAGGTTAAGACACCAAGCAAGCATTCTGAATACTGGGTTCTACTTCTAGACTCTGCTATTATTTGACAATATTTTCACCCCTCACAACACTCATTCCCAGGTGTGCAGTTCTCCACAGTCCAGATTACCAAATTCCTGCCATAGGTAGAATTATGGGATTGGAGGAGGTAAACTGTCTATCCTACCTGCCCAGTCTCCTCAAAGCGTTTCTGGTCAGCACTGTCAATAACATAGATCTGAAATGAGGAAAAGAAGGGAATCATCTACAGCCCAGCACTATTCCTTTGGTCCTAGCTCCTCTTACCAACTCCTAAAGCTTTTTGGTTCTTTTAAGGCAGTCCCAAGACATCTTGCTTTCTAAGGTATGAAATCCAAATGGTGCCCTACCCACCCCCTCCACACATTGCGGCTGTAGAAGTATAATAATAAAGTAAATAAAATAAGTTAGTTGTCCTTTGATAATACCTTCTAAATTATGCAATCTGAGGCCGATCAGCTGGCACTGCCTAAAGCCTTCCAGATTGGTGGTTCCATTGCATGTGCAACATGTCATTGATACAATAATAGCACATGAGAGGTGGATTTATACTTGAGCATCCACACATCATTCCACTTTATTAGTTGTTCTGTGATGCTTGCTCAGTGCTACCACACTATTGCCACCTGGAGGCGAATGTTTGCATTACAACGGAACAAAAGTAGGACCAAAAAACCACACCAAATCTGGAACATTTGTAGCATGAAAAGTTAAATGCTTTCAGCAATGGGACATGTATCGATTGGAAACAAAGCAGTATATCCACCCCAAAACTTCTGCAGATGTAACAGTATTGAACATGGGATCGTGTGCAACCGTCCCCTGTCCCCAATACCATGATGAACATAAGCAGTTATGAATGTACAGCGAAAAGGCTGTCTGGAGGGCACTGGATATTAGGGCTAGCCTTGCCTTAATTTGGTAACTTGTGTGGTTCCAGCAGTCAAATTTCTACAAAGGCAGTTTTAGGGGCTGAGCCCCACACTCACCAGAAGGTCTGTGCTGCCCAGGTACTTCTTCCAATAGGCCCGGATCGCCCGCTGCCCTCCTATGTCCCAGACATTGAGCTTGAAGCCATGAGAGTGGACACTCTTGATGTTGAATCCCTTCACAAAAGGAATCAGAAGAGGTTGGATAGGGGAGAGGCATAGCAGGGACCGCATGCTTTGTATGCTGAAGAATGCCCACCCCATTGCGCTGCTGCAAGCTACACAGAATTTCCATGGGGCCCAGTTGGTGATGAGAACTCAGAAGATGGGCAACCTTTTCATCAAATATGCCAATACAGTGGTACCTCAGGTTACATATGCTTCAGGTTACATACGCTTCAGGTTACAGACTCCGTTAACCCAGAAATACTGCTTCAGGTTAAGAACTTTGCTTCAGGATGAGAACAGAAATTGTGCTCTGGCAGCACGGCAGCAGCAGGAGGCCCCATTAGCTAAAGTGGTGCTTCAGGTTAAGAACAGTTTCAGGTTAAGAACGGACCTCCGGAACGAATAAAGTACTTAACCCGAGGTACCACTGTATATTAGAAACATAAAAGCAACTCCTCCTCCCTCGTCTCAATGCAGTGTCTTAGCTACAAGGCTTGCCTGAAAAGCACAGGGGATGGGTTGCTCTGAGAGAGCCAAGGTGCTATTGCTGGTGTGTCTGAGCTCCACACTGTGGGGATGAGAGGAGTGTAACAGCAGGGGGTTGGTTAGGATCCTGGCTGCCAATCTGCTCCATTGACTTTATGTAACTGGTTATCCAATTCCTCCTTGCCGCACACCCCATCCCAATCCCTCGGCGCTGATCTCCTTTGCCGCTGTCCTTACCTGTGTGGGGGTAATGGTGCTGACTTCTTCCGATGCCAGGCTCTTGAGCAAAGTAGTCTTTCCGGCATTGTCCAGCCCGAGGAGGACAATTCGCAACTCCTGCTCTTCAGAGCCTTTCAGCTTCTGGATGACGGAGAGAAGGCCCTAGGCGCAAAAGCAGCATTTACTGGCTGGGATCTTTATTCTAGCTGTTGCCTCCTAGAGAGGGCCCACCATGTTTTTAGAGCCTTCATCCTTACACAGTCACTTGATTTTACCCACCAGGCTTCAGAGCTGACAATGGGGCCATTTTACCAGCTTCAGAGAAACATCTCAAAGTTCAGCTTTCTCAATTTGTGATGATGATCATTATGTAATGCTTTATTATGTTTTTATGTAAGTTGCTTGAGAATGTGTGGGCAACCCAGTCAGATGGATGGGGAACAAATAAAATAAAAACAAAAACAATTTATATACCATTCACAACAACAACAATTTATATACCATCCTTTATCAAGGCTATGTAGAACATTAAAAATAGTTTATAGATAAACTAAAAAGCATACTGACAGACAGCCCAATAATAAAATAGTCATCATAATAACAGTCAGCTCCCCCACACTTTCACAGGCTTTAGATTATTGAATAGCCATGTTTTGACCACCCTCATTTTCCCTGCTCCTCTCACACAGGAGGGGTCCCACCAGCCTCCACCATGGGCACCAGGGTTGCATCCTGCAGCTTCTGGTTACCATTCCATTTGTGTTGTGTTGAGAGGTTGAGTGCTGTTGCTCATGTAGCCAAAATGGTGCCATCCATGAACACGAGGGAGATTATCGGCAGGAACCTCAAGGTTTACAGAAGTACCAGAAATATTTCGGTGGTGGTGATGGAGATCCCCCAAACAGCCCAGTGAGGACAGATGGTGCAGCAGGCACAGAATTCTGGCTGACTTTCAGTAGGGGTTGGGGGGCGGGGAGGAAAAAACAGGCAACGGAGGAACAGAAGGGAGTATTGCCGTGGAAGGCATGGCTGACTGAAACAGTGAACAGCCACAACACATTGTTGCAGCCCCCATGTTGCAGCTATTAAGTGTAGATAGTAATCATGGTGGGTCTGTAGAACGAGTTCTGGGGAGCAGACTGATAGCAAGCCCTGCCAGAGAGTAGATGCCGAAAGAGTCATTCTGTGAATACTACCCCCCCCCCCGCCCAGTATTTGTTACAGGATCAAAATTCACTCACCTTTTGCACTTCACCCATGGTCAGGCTCTCTACATCCTCTGCAGAGCCAGCCGTGGAAGCGCTCTAGGCTGGTAGCTGGGTCCCCACTGCGTGACTGACATGCCTCACTCCAGCTGGGGGAAGGAAGAGGATTAGGACTCCAGAATTAGCTTGTGTTTCTCAATTTACCCAGGGTGTTTAGTAATACCCTAGGTAAATCCCCCTACTGCCAGCTGTCGCCCTGGCTTGACCCAGTCCACTCCTGAAGCTCCAGGCAAAAGATGCCTGTCTGCCCAACCAGATTTAAACATGTAACAAGGTGCTTGAGTATTTTTGGTTAGCATCTTAGCTTACGCAGTTCAGGGTGGAAATTTTCTCTATCTGGGTGACTTGATGGTCCTGACCAGGTTGCTCAGGTTCCACCCCCCATCCCAAAGGAATGATAGGCCCAGCAGTGGAAGAAGGCTGCAGACTCCACCATACATGATTTAATGCATACTTAAAGCACATGACACCCCCTAAAGAATCTTGGGAACTGTAGTTTGATAAGGGTGTTGGGAATTGAAGCTCTGTGAGGAATGAACTACAGTTCCCATGATTCTTTGGAGGAACCTGTGTGCTTTAAATGTATGGTATATATGCACCCTTCGTTCAATTACTATATAGGATTTTCTGCAGCTCTTTCCTCACCTTGCTTGAAAAAACCACTCTTGCTGCAGCCTGTGTTTTGTTAGCTCAAAAATGGAAACGAGCGAGGTCCCAACTAAAGAAGAATGGCAACTTAAGCTGACAGAATATGCACAGCTTGCAGACTTAACATATAGAATAAGAAAACAAGAACATACGTTTAGAGAAGATTGGAAAATGTTTATTGAACTGTACGTGGGGGTAAATTGTATACACTTGAAAATGTTGGCAGCATTAAGATAAATTCAACAGTATAAATGTTTTGATGGATGTAATAATGGAATACTGAATGGTTTAGTTTTTGTAAATGCAGGAATTTATGATATGCAAAATGAACCATGGAAAGGGAAGGGAAGTCATTGATATTTTAAGGAAGCTTAAATGAGTATTTTAAATTGTAAAACAGAAAATTTACACACACATATGCGGGGGGGGGGGGGGAGAGAAAAACATCTTGTTTTCATTTTTTAACGTTAACCAGAGCCATTTTAAGGTTTTGTGGGGCTGCTTTTCTTGGAAGGCGCACTCCTCATAGATATATTGTAATACTAATTATTGTGAGACCGCTGAATATAGTAAAAAACCAAGGAGCAAGATTCCCACAAGACCCACCAGAAGAAAATGTAAGGCATTCCACTTTTTCCTCAAAATAATTTTTTGTCACACATACTTTATGTTCCTGTCTTCCACAGCCAACCACCCTCCATGCATCTCTGAATTAATGTAATTGCATGAAAGGCAATTTGATCCAGCTTTCATTTGAATAGATTTACTGGGCTCTCTGAACTTGTAGGCCCATTGTAGGAGTCTTCTAACCGACAGGGAGTCTGAAATCCCATTGCTTAATGGGATGCAATGGCTACTTGGCATTGTTCTTTAAGAAAGTTTCAAGACAGAAACTGGTGCCAAGTGATTTTCTGGATCTACTTCAGTCACCCTGATGGATGACTTGTGCCAGGAGAAAGGAGGAGTGCTGCCTTGTTTATTCTTCTTGACCTCTCAGTCTGGACAGACTGTCTGGACTGAGAATTAGAGGCACAATTTTACAATGATTCCACTGCTACCTGGATAGCTTATGTCAGAATGTAGTGCTTGAGCATTTGTGCTACATTTGTGGGTTTCAGTCTTGTTCCTTGTGCTTTTCAACGTCTACATGAAATGACTGAGTGACGTCATCCAGAGATTTGCCACCAGGAGTCATCAATAAGCAGATAACCCTCAGCTCCAGTTCTCTTTGACAGGTGAGGCAGGAAGCCCAATTCATCTAATTCCATCTGCTTTGAGGAAGTGCTGAACAAGTGCTTCTTCAGCACAGTCATGGACTGGATGTGGGCCAAGAAACTGAGGTTCAGTGCAGATAAGACCCAAGTCACTCCTGGTGAGTGGCCTGTCTGCTAAGGGGAGTGGTATTCACCCCACTTTTGATGGGGTTGCATTCCCTCTGGAGGATCAGGTTTATGGTTTCAGGGTGCTTCTTGAACAGTATTTTGTCACCAGTGGCACAAGTTTCCTCTGCGGCACAGAGCACTTTTTTTTACCGGCTTAGGCTGGTTAAGCAGCCTTGGCAGATATAGAGTGGCCTCAGCGATGCATGCTTTCATAGCCTCCAGGCTAGGGCTAAGCTAGATAGTACATTTGGACCTGTGTGGCTGGTTTTTTAAAAGAAGGAAATAGGTGCAAAGGGGGGTGTTGTCTCAGGAAGGTGAGCTAACACCCTTTGCTCATACTATGATCCTGATCCGAATTCCCCCTTCCCCAGCACCAGCCACGCACATTGAGAGAAAAGCTCTCATCAGTACCCCAAGAGATCTCCTTCCATTGTGAAAAAGGAGGGATGGATTTACAGGATTCTGACCAGAGTGATGGATGGTGAGGGCTGAGGGTTAAAGCCCCTCTCCATGCTCCCTAGCTGCTCCACCCACTATGTGCCAGCAATGACACCCCAAGAGCCACACAAGGTCAAACCCTGTGACAAACATCTTGTCTAAACTGGTACTGTCAGAAGGTTAGAGTACTGTGGGGCCTCTGGTGAGAAACCTTTGCTCAACATATGTGAGAATGGGTGGCAGATGCTTAGTGAAGAAAAGGCATGCTCTGCAACAGGGCTGAGGACCTGTGTTTGGACCCAACCCTCATCAGCCCCAGCCAGAGATGATGGGAGCTGTAGTCCAATAGCATTTGGAGGGTAACATGTTCCCCATCCCTGCTCTACTTACTCAAAGGATATTTACTACTAGAGAAGTTAAAAGAGGCTGGGGGGCAAGAAATACAGTAGTATTAAATTGGCAGGGTGAAGGGATCAGGCTACATAGCCAACAATACAAGCTTTTGGAGTGGAGTACCCCTTCTGCTTGTTTGGAGGTTCTACAAGCAGAAGGGGTACTCCAGGGACGCGGGTGGCGCTGTGGGTAAAACCTCAGTGCCTAGGACTTGCCGATCGCATGGTCGGCGGTTCGAATCCCCACGGCGGGGTGAGCTCCCGTCTTTCGGTCCCAGCTCCTGCCCACCTAGCAGTTCGAAAGCACACTTAAGTGCAAGTAGATAAATAGGTACCGCTTTATAGCGGGAAGGTAAACGGCGTTTCTGTGTGCTGCGCTGGTGCAGGCTCGCCAGAGCAGCTTCGTCACGCTGGCCACGTGACCCGGAAGTGTCTTCGGACAACGCTGGCCCCCGGCCTCTTAAGTGAGATGGGCGCACAATCCTAGAGTCGGACACGACTGGCCCGTACGGGCAGGGGTACCTTTACCTTTTTACCCCTTCTGCACAGCAACAGGAGTCCCTAAAGTTTGCAAGTCACTTGATGGTCTCAGTTACCTGCTTCCAAACCCCAGAAGTTTGGATCCGTCTCAGCAACAAGAGAGTGTACAATTCATGAGTAGCGAAAACAGAAGAGTAAGTTTATTGTACAGCTGTAGCACTGTCCAGGTAGAGTCGCACGTAGAACAACTGGGCAAGAAATACAGAATCCCCTTTTTCATGAATCTTTGAGGGGCAAGACAAGGGAATTCAGCACTAACACAGTTAACAGAGATTGCATCCATTAGCAGTGTAGATGGATACTCTCATTGCAAGGACCATCCTGAGACTGGTGGTCAGCATTGCTTGACCAGTTGGTTACCATGGGCACGTGATGTTTCTTGGTTACTCTGCAATCAGCTCTGTTCTCAAAATAGTAAAAATGGAAAAATCCCTGATAAGGAAATAGCACCGAAAGCCACAACGTAGCTCTCAAAAGTGGCATGTGGTTCCCAAAACAAGTATATGCTGATATTAATACAACCGGACAGCAGAGCTGATGTCAGGGGAAAAGCACTTGCTGCTTTGGCCTGTGTGCCTCTGAATGCCAGCTTGGCATACCCGGGCGCACACAGGATGGCATTCTGGCATAATAGATTGTTTTTCTTCTTACACCACTGCCTAGCAACCAAGAGGGAACAAAAATAAGCTTCACAGAGAGAATTCGACTCCATTGTCCTAGAGCTTTTAGCTCTGGTTATCAGACTTTATATGCAGCCTAACTGGTGCGTTCAGTTCCTCATAACAAGCATCAATAGCAGCACCTGTGTCACTCACAGTGGGATGTGGCTGTAGCTCCATGGTAGGGCATCTTCTTTGTATGCAGAGGGTCCCAGGTTGAATCCCTTGCATCTCCACTTATGGCTGGGAAAGACCCCAATATAAGACCCTGGAAAGCTGTTGTCTGTGTGCAGTGCTAGATGGGTAAATGGTCTGATACAGCATGAAGCAGATTTCTGTGTTCCCCAGTGGGCATGTTCTACATCAGGCTTCCTCGACCTCGGCCCTCCAGATGTTTTGAGACTACAATTCCCATCATCCCTGACCACTGGTCCTGCTAGCTAGGGATCTCTGGAATTGTAGGCCAAAAACATCTGGAGGGCTGAGTTTGAGGAAGCCTGTTCTACATGCTAGGTAAATGTTTGCAAATAGATACGTAACAAAATTAAGAGGAAAGCCACACAATTGAACAGACAGAAGCAGTGGGGGAGTTATAATTGCTCATCACCATTCTCATTGCCAGTAAGTAGGTGCTCCTAACACTTATATAATCACATTCCAGCAAAAATCGCAATAGTGGTGCATGTGCTATCTGGGAGACAAAATTAATTTTCTCAGATACAAAGTATGGCATGTACAGAACGGGGAATGTGGTGTTGCTGCAACTGAAGCACATCCTGGAGTGAAGTTGTCTGGGCTCTGCCTAGCCCAGGGGTCAGCAAAATTTTTCAGCCATGGGCCGGTCCACCGTCCCTCAGACCATGTGGTGGGCCGGACTATATTTTGAAGAAAAAAATGAACGAATTCCTATGCCCCACAAATAACCTAGAGATGCATTTTAAATAAAAGCACACATTCTACTCAGGTAAAAACACCAGGCAGGCCCCACAAGTAACCCAGAGATGCATTTTTTTAAAAAGGATACATTCTACTCATGTAAAAACACGCTGATTCCCGGACCGTCCGTGGGCCGGATTTAGTAGGCGATTGGGCCGCATCCGGCCCCTGGGCCTTAGGTTGCCTACCCCTGGCCTAGCCAGTGGCTAACAGCTGCGTGTTTACTGCACTAACAACTTTGATCATGTGTCCGGAAAAGAATTTCAATCAATATGCATCAGCATTTACTGCTGTTTTTAATTTTTAACCTTTCCTGGCTAGGCTGCATTATTTCTTAGAATATGAGTGCAAATTGCTTATACGGAGATGACTCATTGACATGAAAGCTTCCTGCCACATTTCAGGCTGGCTGGGGGCACCTAATCACTGGCTGTGCCTGGCCTTTTGAAGTTCTTGCATTCTGCCTTGAATGTGTAAGCTCAAATCTAATTTAAGTGCAGCAGGACATGGGCATGGGCAGAAGACAGCACCAAAGAAAAGATCACAGTTAATTATCCACATTAGCTTGTATGTTCTTGGTCGGCACAAGTTATTCTCATTGCAAATGTCATTTCACAGAATATGCTTGCAGGGACTGTGACGGCAGTAAAAGGGGAGGAAAGAGAGACACAGAAGCAAGGACTATGGGGAGGGGACAGGAAGCACCAGAGCACAGAAGCCTCACCCTTGACCACTGGAAGCCCCACCTAGCTGTTTCACTAGCTTCTGAGCATGCTGAACACACATCTGATGTCTTTTGAAGCTTTCTGGCACAACCGCAAAGGATGGAAATGTGCTCTTTGTTAAAATGGAAGCTGAGAGTCTCAGAGTCTAGGTCCTGGGTAGCACCCAGCAGGAGATTGAAGTCACCACCTGACCTGGGTCTCGAGCTGCTCCCCTGGGCGATAGGCCTTCCACATGCACACTGTGCCATCTAGAGAGACCGACACATACTGCAGGGAAGCAGAAAGGAGAACATGTCAGGGTGCAACAGCGTCAGCACCCTCTATGGGGCTGGATTCAGTGTCTCCATGCAGTGATGGTCCTCACTCATGTGGGTCTTCAGACTGCATTGGTCTCCCATCCAACTGCATAGCAGACTAGAGCGGGCGGCACCAGCCTGGGATCCACTATCAGTGCAAGCCAAGCTAGGATATCAGAACAGGATTTCCTCCTGCCACATTGCACCTTCCTGGTACGCATGTGGGTGTGTGGGTGTACTTCTCCACAACTGACAGATTTGCATTAAAGCAATCAGTAAGGAAGCTGCTTTTTTTTAAAGAGTACGCTAAAAAAAAGTTAGTTGGCCAAAGACCCAAGTGACATTTGGTCAGACACCCAGCATGATTCAAAGAACAACGCTATAAGCCACATATGTATTCTGCTTCTGGCATGGCTGGCTGTGCACAAATCAAGTCTGTGCCCCAGAATCCTCAGCAATATCCTCAGGACTCTGAGAGGCACACTCATGGCTTAAGCAGTGAGCCAACTCACTGTGTGCACATCTGACTTCCCGTGTTCAGCTTAAGAACTTAAGAACAGGGCCTGCTGGACCAGACCAAAGGCCCATCTCATCCAGCACTGTGTTCTCACAGCTGTCAAGCAGGTGCCCATGGGAAATCAACAAGCAGGATCTGAGTGCTTCCCATGTGAACAGAGTATACACTACAGAATCCCGTAGCAACTTCTGAGGCATATTCGTAGCTTGTAGAGGCTGTCCTAGCCTGCTCCACGAAGGATAGCTATTGCTGGCCTAGATACAAGCTAGAGGGGGGCAGCCATGTTTGATCCCTCAGTAGGATTCAGCTTATTGTCAGCCACTGTTAGTGCAGCCAGACAGAAACAGAAAACAGGTAATTATTTGTTCAGTCCACCCCTTGGCTGTGCTATGATAGGCAAACGTCTCGTAAACTGCTTTGAATTCTAAAATAAAAAAGGATACAATTCCCCCTCTCCATTAAGTACTAGTTTTTTTGTAGGAGGACTGGAAGTGCAATATAATACCCTATTTAAACAACAAGAATACAGCATGGGGACAATCTTTTGGTAGTGCTGCCCAGCTCAAAAGTGGGCATGACCTCACTAAACGTCATCAACATGCAGCTGGCTCTCTGAACAGGATGCTGATAGATACAGATTAGGCACATGGCTCCAATATGCACCATCACAGTATATGCATTGCTTTGTGCTGGTCCATTCATGACTTGGACCTAAGAGGGGGGAAACTCCCACCCCCCAGCTTTCTTGACCTTTTCCCCTGGTGGGTGGTCCCTGTCTCTCCTACCTGCTCCATTTCTGGGACATGGATGAGTCCCTTGACGGAATCCTGGTGCCCTGTGTAACTTTGCACCTGCACTCCAGAATTTGGATCATAAACCCTGCAGGGAGAAAAAGGCAGAGCCATCAGCCTGTTCAAAGATGTGCTGCCTCTCATCCCTTTCCTTTCCACCACCAGCCTCCTTATGCAGGGGCTACCTGATGGTATCATGGACCCCTGCAAGAATGCAGCCATTGACCTGGTCGATGCAGAGGCAAGTGATCCCTCTGGAGGCTCTCAGGTTCTGCACACAGCATCCACTATCTTCGCTCTATGTAAATCATTAAAAAGAAAAATCCCATCATCTCTGCTGCTGGAGGAAGACTTTCTGGTCATTCCCCGGAAAATGTTTCTGCCTGATCCGTTTAACTCCCCAAAAAACTTATTGGTACAGAAGTTCAACCAAGTTCTTCAGCAACTAGCCGAAAGTTTTCCTACCTTCCTGCTAGTGAATATACCCAACATATGAAAGTCACCACCTGATTAAGGGCTTACCCAAAGCCGAATGGAGCCATCTTCAGCACCGCTAACCCACTTGTCCTCTAGTGGGTGCCAGACCAAGGCTACGACAGCAGCTTTGTGCCCACAGAGCTCAGCCAGGAGTACCAGATCAGCACAGTGAGGATTGAAAGCGCAGATAAAAACTCTGCCAGTGCTAGAAGAGAAAGCAAATTCCCTCCTGCCCGGTCCAGGAGGGTGTGGGCTGTGGATGCGGGGATGGCAAAAGACATGGCAAAATCGAATTAGCAGCCCTGGACCCAAAGATTAGGTTCCTGCAGGAGTGGCTTCATCCTTTCTATTACTGTTGTCCCCCACCCCCACTTTTCAGCAATACATCTCTCCTGCTTGGGAGGCCTCAAAGTGCTGTTTGAGAACATTCTGTGGCTTCCCCACCTTTCAAATAAGCAGGCAGGCAGAATCACCCACCTCTTTGGGGAGTAGGCTATATCCAGGATGGGCCCGTTGTCCTCAGGTAGACTGGAAAAGGCATTTTGCAAAGAGTGGTTGTGCAGGTCCCAAAGACACAGCTTTCCATCCCATCCTCCACTGAGCTACAATGAAATACAGCAAGGTGAAGTCTTGCTTCGCAATGCTGCCCTTCCCCTCCTCCTCCTTGCAGTGTGTGTTCTCTCTCTCTCTGGTACTGTCACTCACCCACATCCCCTCTCCTCCCTATATGTGCCATACAGGGTCTTCCTACAGCATCTCACTCTCTTCCACTCTCTCCCTGCTGCCCATCAACAGAGACTGGGCTGTCTCATACAATGCCATCCAAGTCCATTCTACGGTTCACTCACCAGGTAGGGGAAGTACAGTCCAGCATCGCCGGCTGCCATGGCAAGTGCCGTCACCATGCCCGTGTGCCCGCACAGCACCGTTCTGCAGGTGAAACCTATTTAAGGCAGTACTGGCATGAGAGAGGCAGTAGCAGGATGGAGAAGAGGAAAAAACAGGGACCGGAATCTCTTACACACTCAGGAGGTGGCTTCCCAAAAAACGAGCCTGCGGTGCTTTTTATCCCCAGCTTGACCCTACTCCAAGGGGAAGAAAGGACGGGAGGCACCAGTACCAAATGAAAACAAAAGGGCGGGGAGATGAAATAAACTAGAGAAACATTCAGTGCCCCAGCATGGTTTGAAGGGAGAATTCATCAGGGACACTTAGGTGTACAACAAGTGGACTCTGCCACTTTTTCGTTTGCCCTGTGTCCAGAAAACACAGGTCTCAGTGGTTTTCCACCTGTTCAGTGAATTCTAGGCATGAGTCCAAATGATTTTGCCTGTCCCCTGTTGCTTTCCCCTGGAAAACCGCTGGAAAATTGGAACAAATGACAACCCACAAAAAACCTGATTGCCGTTTGTTCTGATTCAGCGCTAAACCATGGGTTTTCTGGGGGAGAGTGGGGAGTGGCAGAGCAAGTGGAAGTGAGGATGACCCCAGTGTCCTATACGGTGCTCTGGTTCATTTGGCCACAGACCATGGTATAGGCCTGCCAGGACAGCTACCTTGTATGGTGACTCCAGGTGGTAGCTTCTCAGTGAATGACTCCACCCACTCAGGCTGACTATTGGAGCCTCCTAGACAGCAAAGAGTGTAAAGGGGCTTCCTGGTCCAGTTGAGGCTTGCTTGAGCAACAAAGTCTTCCTGAGCTCTGGTGGGTTCCTGCAGCCTTGGCTGGTCTTTGGCCCTGACTCTCTTGCCACTCCTGATCTTCCTTCTAGACTCTGACTCACAAGTTTTCATTTGGTTCTGGCTTACTCTTCAGTCCTAACTACTGGCTTGTCTCAGACTACCCTTGATCCAGCCCTGCCACACAATGTTTTCCATCTAAGCTTGCAATCCTCACCCCACTTACTTGGGAATAAGCCCCACTGAATTTAATAGAACTTACTAGGCATGGTTAGGATTGGGCTGTGAAGTGTACTTATGGAAGGATACATTCAAAGTGCATTGAGCCATTCAATGTTTACTTTTGTGCACCTTTCCCCTCTGAGTTTACTCCAAACCACTTTCTTCACCTGCTACACAACTGCTTGAAGTGCCCTGGGTCTTCTCATCTTGAACACAGCTTGATGCCAATGTTTCAGAATTTTGATCCAACACAGGTGGGCATTGCTACAGCATGGGATGAAAATAGCAAACCATTAAGGGAGCCTTTCTCTAGGAGAAATGTCACCCACTTCTCTTTTGTTTGTAATCCAAGGGAATTTTCTGAGCCAAAACCTGTGCTGCCATGCGGCTCCTAGTTGGCTTGCTTAAATAAATGTGGCTGGGTGGTTTATCTTTCTTATCTTGGAGGACAGAGGCCATTCACTTCCTGTGGCTTACCTGCAAGCACATGTCTTCTGTCTTCCATCCAAGAAGCAGAGGCTAGGACAGCGGTTTGCACTCACCTGGGCAGAAGGTTCAGCTTCTGGGATGAAGCTCTCAAACTCCCAGAGATAAATGTTCCCGTCAGCTGCCGACACCACCAGGATATTCAACTCTTCAGCAAAGAGAGCCCTGGCAAAGGCCCAGGGCTTTGTTAGCAAGGCAGCAACTACCTTTCATCTGTCATTTCACAGCCAACATTACAGAAACCAACTCTCCCCCCAAAATTAAATCATGTCCTGTTCTGGCCAGCTTGGTGACCATCACCCCTGACCATTAGTCATACTAGCAAGGGATGATGGGAGCATGGCTCCAACAATCTCTGGAGCATCACAGGTTGTCCAGCCCTGCTGCAAAGCAAATGGTGAAGGTCTGCCTGATCCCCAAGGAAGAAAGGGCAGTCCCTCGGTCTCTTCAAGACAAATTATGCTGTTGCCTCTCTGCTACAGTAGCACATACGCTTGGGCAGAGCACAATGACAGTTACCTAGTGAAGCCTATGCTTCCTTTTCGCGTGTCTTTCGCTGCACTTTGGAACCTGGTGTAGCCACTCTGCTGCCCAACGGAGGCCTTTCCTGGCTTTCGGGGGGAATCTGGACGAGGCTGTGGCTTCTCCTTGCCATCCTCCTCCCTCTGCTGTGCCAAGGGGCCTCTTCTTTCCAGTTGGGCTTCACTTAGGTGGAAGGACTCCCTGCTGAAAGAAACAAAGACACACAGGATGTGTGTGTGGGGAGGAGTGTAGACCTGTGGCTGTGGACAGGGTTGTGGTTGAGGATGGGTGAGAAGGCTGGGAGCTCAAGGCTGGGAGAATGGGCAGCCGCAGAGGGCAGGGAGCACAAGGGACTAGGATGGGCAGGTGTCTGCTTGTCTGCAAGCATCTCGTCTTTGTACAGCACTACTAACCATGACACGGTTAGAGCCAGATGCTGGAGAAGAACAACTTTTTGAAACTCCACTACAGAGATGGGAAATTTGTGACCCTCCTGATGTAGCTGGACTCTTAAGCTCCATCAGTCCCAGCCAGGGTGGCTGATTGACAGGGATGATGGGAGTTGTAGCCCAACACCCCCCTGACTTAATGAGAGATGGCAAGGGAGACTCCTCCTAGATCACAGCATTCCTCCAACCACATCTCTTCCAGGGGCTTGTGTTCTAGGTCAATGGCAGCTAATGACCAAGGGTAACACATTTAGTAGTTAAGCTCCTCTATTATTCAGGACACTAGTAGATAGCTTCTATCTGGACACAAAATAGCACAGACCTGCTACACTACAGAGTCTCCTCTGCCAGGGGCTGTGCTTCTTCTCCTTACCAACAGAAATCTGCAGCTCTTAGGCCAGCCTCTGCTCACTGCTGTACCTTGCAATAGGGGCTTCCCCAACCCATGTCACACACCAGGGACTGGCATCTCTTCTAGGTCTGTGGGGATGAAACCTTACCTGTAGATGAAGGGAGAGATGTAGCTCTTCTCCCACTTCTGTAGCATCCCACTGCTGTCCCCACTGAAGAGCAAAACGGGCTCCTTTTTGGCTGGTGGAGATACATTCAGAAGGTCAAGCAGGGGCAGCAGGGGCTTCGGAAAACCAGTCAAAAGTTTTATTGCTGGACACATAAAACTCAACCCCGGCCCTTGTCCCAGCCAGATAAGGCTCTTCTAGCTTTTAACCTCACCTGACGGAGCTTGTGCATCTGGGGCTGGAGCTGTTGCAGAGTTAGAGATATATATGGCTTCTTACCATAAGCTAGGCACTCTAGGGGGTGTTTACAAGGCAGCACTGTCAGGCATCCCAACTCGCTGTAGCGCCAGACGAGTATTTGCTGCGGCTTTGCTGTGCCTGGAAGAAGGAAATGTTCTGCATTTCTTAAAATTACTTGGGTTATTCTAAAAAGCTCTTGCCATCCACTGAGCCTTATAATATCTCTGAAGAAGCTGAGTGGGAAATCGCCTTGTGTTAAATTAGAAAAGCATGCATAGATCTCACAACACCTGTTCGCATGAAACTGGAATCTCTGGATATAAATCTGGGATCTGTGGTGGGAACCAACAGGAACATAAGAAGAGCCTGCTGGATCAGGCAAAAAAACCTGTTCCCACAACAATTAACCAGATGCCCATGGGAACATTTAGTCTCTCCCAAGTGCTTTACCCACGCTGGGTCTGAATGCAATAAGCACACGGGCCTACCAAGGTCACCACCTGGTTCTGTGATGAAAGCCCTTTTTTGTACTAATTAATCAATTTTTACTACTTTTATATCATGCCTTTCCTTCAAGGAGTTCAGGGCAAAAGACCTAGTTTACTCACCCCATGTTTTCCTCACAACAATCCAGTGGCATAAGCTAAACTGGGAGAGGGTGATTGGCCAAGGAGGCCCAGCAAGCTTTGTGGCTGAGTGGTGGAATGAACCTGGATATCTCCAATGCCAATTCAACGCTTTCACCACTGGGTGCCATACTGTTCTAGTATCTTCCACTAAAGCTATTTTCTCCTAACTGCATGAAAGGACATGGCCTACAGATAAGAAGAGATGCTGAATCTAACATTGGCGGCTGAGAGACCAGGTGAGGCCTTGTATTGCAGATATTGGGGGGGCATCTGTACTCTACTGGAGAACTCACCTATCACATGCCTCGAGTCTGGCAAGCTGAGAAGCTGCTGAAGAGCAGGCCCATCTTTCTGTTGGCCTTGGAATGTGGATATGAACTGTGAAACCTGAAAGCAGACCAGCACAAAGAATTCAGAACAGGTTGGCCATTTAATACCTGTTTCTCCTTATTCTTCCTATAAATGTGGAATGGTACACAAGAGCCATCTTTACTTAGGGGTCAAAGACCTATCAAAAAGAGCTGTGCTAGGGGCACTTGTTCAGTGGACTTTTTAGCTTTGCTGAGCACATGACAGTACTTGGGATGGAACTGTGAAATGCAGTTGGATCTGGTATTGAAAGCTACAAAGAAATGTTATTTTTGAGTATGTTTTGGGGGAGTTTGCAGATCCAGGAATACAGTGTTAGAGGCGCTAATGGCTTTTGAAGCATCCACCCAATGGAAATAGCAATTGAAAAACATGTTCAGGAAGAGGCCCTGAGAATGGGAGGATACAACAGCTAAGGAAATGAGAAGAGACAGGATTTAATCTTCAGTATATCTGCCATCTGACATTTGGAAGAAGATCAGAGTAATTTTTCAATATAAAACGGCTGTGTATAGTTTTTATGTCATCTGTATCGTGTCATTAATCAGGCAAAATGGGTCTGATCTGTCAAGGTAAGGCAGCTTGTTAAAAGAAATGTGCTCCATCAAAGAGTGTTCTTTTTGACATGGGTAATTTTTCATATGATAAAAACTAAACAATATGAGGAGCTGAGGCCAACTAAGGACAGGCAATTCTACAAGGAAAAATCATCCCATAGAACAGCTCCCATAGGAACAGGGGACGTTACGTACGTTGTTCCAGGTCAGTCTATCCAGCCCAGTATTTATCCAGTATTTATCCAGTCTATCCAGCCCAGTATTTAATACTTTGAGTGGCAGCAGCTCCTTCAGGTCTCAGGAACTGATTGCTCCCATTACTTAGGTCATTTTAAGTGGAGATGCCGGGGACTGAACCAGGGGCCTTTTTTTGACGCAAAGCTTACTATTGTACCCTCCCCTCACAAGGCACTGATCCCCAGGCATCTTTTGCTGGTAACCACCAATAAGCCAAATACAGTGATGCCATGCATGGAGGACTAGACTGCATGGCAGGCTTTAAATTGACTTCCAAGTCTGGAAATCTGTCCCAGACAAAATGGCACCTTAGCACATTCTGCAGAACCAAGTGATAAAGCTTTTGTGAGCTGCCCTGCTTCAGGCTGCTGTGGGTTGAGGATGGCACACTTGAATATGCCCCATGCAACTTTCACTCCTGCAGTCTGAAGTAACAGCCCATGAAAAGGCACCCTACAAAATCCTGCTTCATGTGTAACATGGGTGAGCAACAGGATCCTGGGCTTATCGGTCCCCATTTGCACAGCATGGCCAAACCCTTGGCAGCAATTGTTTTCCACTAGGACTGTGGCCTTGCTGGAAGAAAACAAAACACTGGACAATGCTAGCATATATAGTCTTAATGCACATGTCTAATATACTAAGACTGCAGGCAAGTGTGGGAGTTGATTGGCGCAGCCTGGCAGCACATGTGGAGAGAGGCAGCTGGCTTATTCTCTTGGCCACAATTCACAAAGACAGAAAGGGAAAGAAAACACACCGGGGCCTTTTGCCCTCCCTCCCTATGCTAGTTGAGGCGGACGCAATGCTAATCCATCACCAGTAGAGGGCTCCTTATAATAACAAGTTCATTGATCTTTAGGCGGAGGTGTACATGGAAATGCCACACTTAAGTCGCTCACGATTTCCCCAGACTGAGGCTCATAGAGGGTGGGCTGGGTTGTGCCACTGGTGATCCAGACGATGCCAACAGATGCCACGTAGCAGAGTCCAGTGATGTTCCCGGTGAAGGGGCCAAGGCGCTGGATGAGCTTCCCATCTTGGGACCAGATGCCAACTGTCTGGTCAAAAGAACCTGAGAGCACCCTGCAGAGGAGATCACAGACCAGAGGGAGGGTCAGGGAAGCAGGACTTTGGCAGTGCGGTGGGGGAGCAGGGCTGCGCTTACATTTCCCAAGCAAAGACTTCACACCCTCTATTTAAACCCAGGGCTCCCTTTCTAGTGAATCATTGAAAGCAGGAGAAAATATAACATTTCTTTTTTCTTTAAGCAAAGTGTTCTTATTTTACACTTCCCCAAGCGGAACACACTCAAAGCCTCTCCCTCCTGGCCAGAGGTTCGAGTAACATCCTGCGGCTTCCAGTTCCTCTTTGTGGTAAACGTCATCCTTCCAGAGCCCTCTGGCTCTAGATCTGCCACTTGGAGCCCCAGCCTCTGCAACAGAGATCCATTCAGAGAAGGAGGCATCTCCTCCTGCGTCTCCTTTCCCCATCACCATGTCAACTTCTCAGGAAAGGAAGGAAGCTGCAAAGGGAGGGGGAGGGAAAGGAGGAGGGAGCAAAACCCAAATAGTATTTCTTCATTTAAAAAATGGAGAAGAAATATAACCTAGGAAACGTGAATCAGAGGGGGCGGAAGCAGGAATTAAGGACTGTAAGGGAAGAGGATTTATGCAGAGTACATTATAAAAGGTGGTAGGTGTGCATTCAGCGCACAGTGATTCTCACTTTCTATATGTGAGAGCAAATTTAGCTCATCCTTGTCCTTCAATTGTATGCTTCCATCCACACCACAGCAGATCTCTTTGGGCAGCAGGATTTGCCCTTTTGAAGTGACTAAAGAGGGAATCCTGCTTTGTCTCGTTTCCCTGTCCTTATGCCAGAATGAGGAACTTTTTTCAGCTCGAGTGAGAGGCCACATTCTCTTCCTGGGGCCTCATGCCAGCAGTGGGCAGAGTCAGAGGCAAAAATGGGCAGAGTCATTGGTATGACTCCTACCTTTCCTACAGTAAAAGCCAGAGGTTTCTACGCATGCCCACATCCAGGCGAACAAGAGGCATTGTCGCAACTCAGCAGCATATTCTTGCCATGCAAAGAATATGTGGGATGCAGAGCAGGATCAGTCAAGGGCACAGCTTGTGGATGGAGGTGCGTGGCCTGGGACAAGACCCATGAGTCATTCAAAGAGGTCTGGAGGTCTACCCCTGGCCCCGGTTCTGAAGTTTCCCACCCCTGTTCTACATAAGAATTGTGGCACCAGGAAGCTGTCATGCAAGTACAACATAAGACTATCCTTCAGCACAAAAGTCTCCCCTCAGTCCACTGCTGCTAGTACCTAACTGGCTACTCTTGCCTAGTACCTTCCTGTTTGGGGGGGAAGGAGAGTCAATTAGATGCTGACCAGTCATGGGTCACGTAGCAGGAGAGCACCTCTTGACAAATGCCTTCACACACACAACCCATTATCCAGATCCCACGGCCTAGGTGGCCTGCCCTTTGCACTGAGCTTGTACCTTGTGGTTTCTTGCTGCCGCACCAGCAGCAGGTGAGTGATGGCTGCACGATGGGCACGTGGGATGCAGTGCTTGGTTGTCAGGCCCTTCCTGCCTGGAGTCTGATAGGTGTCAAAGATCAGCAGCTTCTTGTCATACCTGGGAAGGGAAGGGACTGTTGGATCTACTGAAGCTGGATTCTGAGGCTGGTGTGGCTTAAACCTCCCCATGGTGGGATAGAGGGAGCTTTGGTTTCAAAGCAGAGCTGCAGATTCCCTCCTTGGGAAAATGTGTATGACTCACTGCTTTGTCCTTCACAGTCATCCAGAAACCACATTATTACTGTCACCTTGCTGGAGACCATCTCACTCCCTTCCAGCAGGGCCTGTTTGATAAGGTTCTGCATGACATGAGTAGCATATGATAGAAGCATTTCACAAAGCTGTAAGTATTACAGGGGGTCTGTACTTTGAACCCATCTGCAGACGGAGCCCATTCTTCACTCCCGCAACTCCCAACTTACCCTGCTGTGTATATTTGGTTGTCCAGGCAGGCGATGCAGGACACGATGTCTGTGTGTGTGTGCTCGGAAAAGCCCTGGGCCATGTGGACCACGTGGCCAGATTCTCTCCTTTCATCCAAGGGGAAAGCCATCAGGCGTCCCTTGCTGCCACAGAGCAGGAGATGCCGAGCCAGGCTGATGGACAAGGTGAAGATAGGGTAGCCTAGCTGGAGGGAGGGAAAGTGGGGACTGGCTTGAGTGCGGGAAGACTGTGCACAAAATAATAGGCTCTAGGGACTCAGGAAGGCAATACTGCCTAGTTCTCACCCTGCAAGACTCTCTGGAAGGGCCTGGTCTTACATAGATTTTATTGGGGTTAGACCAATCTATTCCTGTCTTCAGTGCTTTTTTTAAAAAGAAATAAAAGGTGCCGGTACTCACCATGAAGTTGTTGCAGTAAGTGCCACACTTTTAACATTTGGTGTGTGGTGGGGGGGGGGAAGGTGTGGGCACCGAAAACCCTTGAGCAGCCCCCAGAAGAAAGCACTGCCTGTCTTGCAGAATGAACATGACACTTCAAGGCTCAAATATTTTATTTATTCATTACATTTCTATATGGCCCTTCATCTGAAGATTGCAGGGTGGTTTACAAAATAAAAACACAAAAATGTACAGCATACTAACAAAAACAATACCCCTCCCCCAGATGAAAAGGTCATAGATTGTTTAGTTAGCCAAGCAATATTTAGGAAGCTGCCTTCTACCCCAGGGACAGGGAACCTGCAGCTTTTCATATGTTGTTGGACTACAACTCCCATCATCCCTGAGGCTTGGCTGGGGCTGGTGGGAGTTCTGGAAGGCCACAGCTTAGGCACACCAGGTCTGCACTGCCTGGCAGCAGCTTTCCAGGGTGTCAGACAGATGTCCTTTCCAGCGCTACCTGGAGAAGCTGGGAACGGAGCCTGGGGCTTCCTGTATGCAATGCATGTGCTCTGCTCCTGAGTTGCAGCCCTTCATGGGAATACTGGTTGGGGCAAGTTCTCCTTTATCCTCAGAAGCCTCAGTTAGTAGGTGCAGAAAGTGAGATCTCTACCTAAATTGCAGCTGTAGCATCCCAGGAATCCCCAGAATTGAGCAAGAGCTTAGCACAATCACTCTCTGACCGGGTTTCCCATACTTGGGGCTCCAGCTCTTTTTGGACTACAATTCCCATCATCCCTAGCTAGCAGGACCAGTGTTCAGGGGTGATGGGAATTGTAGTCCAAAAACAGCTGGAGGCTCAAGTTTGGTAAACCCTGTTCTATGATATCTGATCAATTCCATGCAATGACTTACAAACTTCAGAAAAGCAACTGTGTCATTACTCTTGGCCTGCACTGACCCCAGGATGTAATACGGTGTGGTTCTTACCAGGATGCGGTCAAGCACAGTGCCGCCTACAGCCCACACGAGCACGGAGCCATCATTGGAAGAAGAGAAGAGGAGTCGTGCCTGCACCCAGGACTGGAAGTGGGTGACTCGGCCAGCATGCTCCTTGGCGCAGAGGGACATGCGCCCATTCTCCACGTCCCACCATTTGATAACTCCATCTATCAGGGCAAGAAGGGTGACAATACAGCTTGTTTAGCTAGGGACTCATTTTGGAAGGAACGTCTCCAGCTCATTTGGAGAGAGATGCCTTAAGGAAAAATCTGATGGGTTTTGAATGAGGGCACTGTGCTAGCATGACATTCCCTGATGAGAACTCAAGCACAAATTCAGAGGTCATATGAGGACATGAGCTGAAAGCATGTAGATGAGACAGAAAGCAGACTCTTGGTTCAGGTGATAGATATACTGTGTTTTGGGCTGTACTCTTGTTGTGGGGATGGAAATGGTGGTCTATTATGTGATGTAACTGTCCAAGATTTGGGCATGTTGTACAAAGCAGGCATGGAAGTTGGGTAGAATTTAATGCTGTAATGCTCACAAAGAACTGGATAAAATCACTCAGATTCGGGAAGAAGTAGACTCCACCGTGGGAGCAGGGCCGGGGTGGGAGAGTGCTAGAGTCCTGTCTAGTCAAGTTGCGTGGGATCAATTCCAATCTGTTACCTCTGAGGATGTGGACAGGCTGCTTGGACGAGTGAAGCCAACCACCTGTCTCCTGGATCCTTGCCCATCCTGGCTTATAAAAGCTAGCCGGGAAGGACTGGGCGATGGGCTTCGTGGGGTGGTGAATGCTTCCCTCCGTGAGGGAGCTTTCCCAGACCCGCTGAAAGAGGCGGTTATTAAACCGCTTCTTAAAAAACCATCTTTAGATGCGGCCACGATGGCCAACTATCGCCCAGTCTCAAATCTTCCATTCTTGGGCAAGGTGATTGAGCGAGTGGTTGCTGAACAACTCCAGGCATGCCTGGAAGAAGCGGACCATTTGGATCCCTTCCAGTCGGGATTCAGGCCTCATCATGGGACTGAAACTGCCTTGGTCGCACTGGTTGATGATCTCCGGCGGGCTAGGGACAAAGGTGAGAGCTGTTTCCTAGTTCTGCTGGATCTCTCAGCGGCGTTTGATACCATCGACCATAACATCCTTCTGGACCGTCTTGAGGGGCTGGGAGCTGGGGGCACTGTCATACAGTGGTTCTGCTCCTTCCTCCTGGGCCGTGTTCAGAAAGTGGTGGTGGGGGATGAGTGTTCAGACCCCTGGGCTCTCACTTGTGGGGTGCCTCAGGGTTCTGTCCTCTCCCCCATGCTTTTCAACATTTACATGCAGCCACTGGGAGAGATCATCAGGAGGTTTGGGCTGGGTGTTCATCAGTATGCAGATGATACCCAGCTCTACCTCTCTTTTAAATCAGAACCAGTGAAGGCGGTGAAGGTCCTGTGTGAGTGTCTGGAGGCGGTTGGAGGATGGATGGCGGCTAACAGATTGAGGTTGAATCCTGACAAGACAGAAGTACTGTTTTTGGGGGACAGGAGGCGGGCAGGTGTGGAGGATTCCCTGGTCCTGAATGGGGTAACTGTGCCCCTAAAGGACCAGGTGCGCAGCCTGGGAGTCATTTTGGACTCACAGCTGTCCATGGAGGCACAGGTCAAATCTGTGTCCAGGGCAGCTATTTACCAGCTCCATCTGGTACGTAGGCTGAGACCCTATCTGCCTGCGGACTGTCTCGCCAGAGTGGTGCATGCTCTGGTTATCTCCCGCTTGGACTACTGCAATGCGCTCTACGTGGGGCTACCTTTGAAGGTGACTCGGAAACTACAACTAATCCAGAATGCGGCAGCTAGACTGGTGACTGGGGGCGGCCGCCGAGACCATATAACACCGGTCTTGAAAGACCTACATTGGCTCCCAGTACGTTTCCGAGCACAATTCAAAGTGTTGGTGCTGACCTTTAAAGCCCTAAACGGCCTCGGTCCAGTATACCTGAAGGAGCGTCTCCACCCCCATCGTTCTGCCCGGACGCTGAGGTCCAGCGCCGAGGGCCTTCTGGTGGTTCCCTCATTGCGAGAAGCAAAGCTACAGGGAACCAGGCAGAGGGCCTTCTCGGTAGTGGCGCCCGCCCTGTGGAACGCCCTTCCAGCAGATGTCAAAGCGATAAACAACTACCTGACATTCAGAAGACATCTTAAGGCAGCCCTGTTCAGGGAAGTTTTTAACGTGTGATATTTTAGTGTATTTTTGGTTTCTATGGAAGCCGCCCAGAGTGGCTGGGGAGGCCCAGCCAGATGGGCAGGGCATAAATAAATTATTATTATTATTATTATTATTATTATTATTATTATTATTATTATTATTATAAAATGTACCTCCCTAGCTAGGACTCACCTTCAAAGCCGGTGAGGCACTCCCGTCGGGCTGAATGGTAGCCAAGAGCTGTTATGGGGCGGCGATGACGTTCTTTCACCTTCAGATGCTCTTGCATAGCCATGACTGAGATTAGGGCCAGAGAATGTGAGGAAACACAGGGTCACCCCCTCTGGCCAGCTTTGGGGGAAGTCGGCTTGTTTGGCGAGGACCACCCAATCAACAGAAATTGTGTTGCTGCTAAGTAGCAGGCTGGAAGCAGCCTCAGTATAATGAGCCGGCTTGCTAATAGTTTCCCTAGGGAATCTTCTCTGGACCCATTAAAAAACAAGCAAACCCAAGACTTGCCCTATGAACTTTTACCTGCAGAAAGCTTTTATTGACTGGGTGAGAAAAGTTGTACCATCTCAACTTTTCTCCTCTAACCTGCTGATAAAAGGACCCTTGCCCTCCTAGGGGCTTCGTGTCATCCTATAAGAGCAAAGAGGGTCTGTTGAGTCCTGCACACGCATCCAACTCTTCCTCTGCGCGCGCTCTCTCTCCGCTCCCTTCCTGCGCCCCATCTGATGAGGGAGAGGCGACGGTTCCCTCCGCAGCTTCCCACCCTTTCTCAGGCTGCTTCCTTCGCAGTCTCTGGGGAAGAAAAGAACCAAGCGGCAACGCAGCACCCTCCGCCTCCTTCCCGAGACTTGCCCGAATACGCAGCGCGCGCACCAAGGCGCCCGGGGACGTTTCTTCGAAGGCTCCGGCTGTGGCGCCTGTGGAGAGAGAGATGAAGTCGGATTTCTCGTTTATACTTCCTGCTCCTGTCTCCATGGAAATGCAGAGAGGGCGGGAAGGAGCCAAGGCCGGGGCTCCCGCCTTGCTGCGGCTTTTGGGCGTCGTGGGAGTCCAAAGCTGAGCCGCCGAGTCTCCCAGGCGCTAGGGTCGGCCTTCGCGTGCAGAATCGGAGAACCGCGCGCGACGTGGGTACCGTCCTGAAAGGCTGGCCCCTTCAAGGGCTCGGCCGGGTCACCTTTCCCTAACACCCGGCGAGGTGCAGGGAGGGCAGATGCCCCCCCATCAAGTAAATAAATAAAAATACTTAACTAACTAACTGAGCAATTGCGTCGCATATAGCTCGGTTCTGCCCCCCTAACAAAAGTCCTGCACCCCGCCTTAACATAAATCCTGGCTATGCCCATGACTTGCATTTTAATTTTCTTTCTTTAACGAGAGTAATATACTGCTTAATCGACAAAAACCTCTAACAAAGCAGCGTTGTTGTTATTTACTTCATTTATGAATGATATAAATGGACTTATAGCAGCACAGAGGATGGAGCTCGCTCTTCCTAGGAGGCAGTGATGGCCACCAACTTCGATGGCTTTGAAAGAGGATTAGACAAATTCATGGGAGGAGAAGGCTATCGATGGCCACTAGCCGTGACTGGCTATGCTCTACGTCCACAGTTGGAGGCAGCAATGATTCCCAATAACAGTTGCATCTCTCTCTCTCTCTCTCTCTCTCTCTCTCTCTCTCTCTCTCTCTCTCTCTCTCCCTTTTGAAGAACAGGTTCCCTGGGTCTTTTCTCTCTGTAAATGTGGACAATCAGCTTCATAGTCCTTAGAACACAGTCCCTTTTTGTTGCAATAGACTAAGCCCTCTCGGGAAATTGCATAGGCCTTGTATTACAGCACAACTGATAACATTGTGCATAACAGTAACTGCACAAATCTCCCATTATGAGGAAAGACCCCATCTGGTGTATTGTACCTTTGGAGGCAACAACCAGCATGAAGTTCACTGGGAATGTGGATATAATGTGGATATAATTTGAAGCGCCATGGAAGATACAGGTCAAATGAACAGTAAGAGAATGAAAGAGTATGAAAATAAAATATGAAAAATTTGGCTGCTGCAGTACTAAAAACGAATGCAATTTGCAACCTAAACATTTGCTGGAATGTCAGGCATGAATATGAAGTTCTTGCTGAAGTACTATATATAGATACAGAACATAGCCAAGTAGGAGAGAACCACCCACAATCATTGTCCAAAGCCTGGAAAATTCAGACAAGTAGCAGATCCATTCTTCCTGCCTCTTGCTCCCGTTGCATGACATGATCTAGAAAAGTGACAAGATGATTGCAGCACATATGACAGGAAGGAGGGGGACGTGGGCTCAGAGCTTTAGCCTTCATGCCACAGAGTCCAACAAAGCTGGAATCGAAAGCACTCGTATGCATTAATACACTTTCCAGGTGGGTCAGAGTCTTTCTCAAGGAACAGAGGCACTGGTACCTTTCTGACTGTAAGTGTGGAGGGTGAACAACCCTTTTCCTCTTTGGGACAACCTTCCAGGGCACAATGCAAATAAGTGGGGGGCAGGTGGAGCAATTAATACAAATTTTTCCCTTGTACACTTGGCTGGCTTCCATATACCCTCACACACTCCTCTCCAGGGATGGAAAAACGCGTCAACTTTGGCTTTCCCAATTTTTCATTTTCCCACTCCCACCAGCATCCAGATTCCTCTGCCGAGGACCCAAGAGAGGTGCATTTTTTTTACTCCCCCATCTGTGCTACAGGAAGGAGCCAACCCCCTGACCCCACCATCCACCAGCCTATCTCGGATGGCAGCATTTTTGTTGTCTGTTGAGAACTACCTGTTATAAATTACCACCAGAAGCATATTTGCCATAAATAAGAGTGTTTTCTTCATGACTGATGCAGTCCATATAGAACCTGGGAACTTTTACCTGGCAAATTGATAGACGTCACAGGTAATAGTCTGTACATAAATGATGGGCGCATGTGGTCAATTTTATTTTAGACTTTGAACATTTTTTTTAACCCACTCCTCACTGCAAGCACTAATTACACATCTTCACAGGCAATCTTGACAATGTTTACAATACAGCAACCTCCCTTGTGAATTCTCTACTACAATATTATTTGCAGTGCCTCCCATGCTATACCCATGGGGAGTACCATTGATTGTGCTGTGTTTGTATGACATGCTAGAATTTGCAGCACATTCAGGTAAGCTCATTAATGTTCCCAGCCTTGCACCAGATCAGAGATGTCCAACTGTTACACTTTGGGAGGTCAGTGTATTCTCCTCATACTAGGCCAATGCCCAGGACAATATGTTTAGGTACTATAATGCAAGTGGCATTACTTAGAAGGAGAAGCTTCACTGCTCTGGAGCAAATGTCATGTTTAAAGAATGAATGGGTATTCTGAAATATATCCTCAGGTTGTCAGTGATCCTTTACTTTCTCAGAATATGCATAACAACACAATAACATTACTGTACACAATTATACATTACAAGTGAAACTGGACAACATTTTTTTTTAAATCACACCTTGCTTTGAATTTGAAAGAATTATCAGAAGCTAGTTAAAGTTTTCATTGGAAGGGTCAAATCTATCTCAAAGGCTGCCAGCTTTCCCAGTGAGAGCCAGTATAGTGTATGTGTTGATCCATGTCCTAGAATCTAGGACAAGGGTGGCCATATATCCTACTTTACAGAGGGCAGTCCTCTATTTGAAGGGCAGTTCAATCCAGGCATAGGAGGTAGCTCCTAAGAACTGAGGCCCTTTGCCCCCCCAATAAAATATTTCAGGGGGCTGCCCCCACTCCCCAAGCTGATGGGCATTGCCATTTAAATAGTGTGTGTGCACTGCATCTTGTGATTGCCTATGTGGGGTGGGGCTTACCTGCCTTCCGTATTTCATTCAAGTGTCACCCTGAATCCAGGTTCAATTTAAAGAGAAAGGGAAAGCAGGAGGGCTTTTGGAATTGCCAATCAACAGTGTGTATCGCAAGAGTAGACTGAGCAGGCACACAGGTCACCTGGCTGCAGTCCTCCCTGTGGTGAGAAGTATTGTATTTCCAACAGCAGCAAGAGTTCTTTTAGCAAAGTATTGGAAGACACAAGAACTACCCACGCTGGAAGAGTGGCAGACGAAGGTGATAGACTATATGGGACTGGCTGAGATGACTGGCAGAATCCGTGACCAAGGGAAAGAGACGGTGGAAGAAGATTGGAAGAAATTTAAAGTTTATCTTAAGAACTGTTGTAAAATTAATGAGTGCTAAAATGTCATGGGTAATGTAAAACAGAATTGCAGTGATAAATAATTGGGTAAGAGGAAAAAGATTAAAGAAATTGAATTATAAGTAATTGAAATTAGGGGTTGCTGGAAAGGTTTAAAACAGGGATGCAGAAAAGGGAGGTATGGGGAAGTCGTTGAAATAAGGTTTAAGAAAAAGAGGTTAAGAAATTATACGTGTTTATATGTTTGTTTGTTTATGTGTTGTTAGTTGTATTGTGTTTTAATATATGTTGGAAAAATCAATAAAAATTTATCAAAAAAAAAAAGAGAAGTATTGTATTTCTATTTAAATTTTAGTATTTAAAATTGGTATCTCTATATAAAAATTAGCAGATGCAGTTCTGTGTTCTCTGTTTCTGGCAATGTGTGTTGAAAGTGGCCACCCTAACTAGAACCATGAAGTTTGCTGGGTAATCTTTGGCCAATTGCTCCATGACCTTCCCCACAGGGTAGTTGTGATGATAAAATAGGGGAGGAAGGAATGTATGCCACCCAGAGCTCGTTGGAGGAAGGCTGGGATAAAAATGTAAGAAATAAGTGAATAAATCCCAATATCACGCTTAACAATGTCAGACTGGGCGTCATATCCATTGCTGCCTGGATTAGAGGCCTAGAGGCACTGTATATGTAGTCACAAGGCCCCTGACTTCATGCCAGCAAGCTTGTTTATTAGCTGGAACCTCTTTTGCTATATTGCTACAGCAGAGATTATGAAACAAAGTCCTCCCGTTCCTGATGGAGTCTCATGATCTCCAAGGACAGTTTTCTGTGCTGCATTCGCCTCACATTGTTGTCTTCATTCTCTCACTCCCTCGGCTGCATTTCTGCTGAAGCAACGCCTTGTTACCTTGCTTCCATCTGTTCAGTTCCTTCCCCTGAGGGGTTTCTTGTGGTGGATGACAGTAAATTTCTTTGCCTTTAGCTCCTAATGCTCCCGTTCCTTATCAGGATGCAGAATCCTTTGGGGAAATTTATGCTCTAGCCTTGGACAGTTCACAGAGAGCCCTGGGCTGTTGTGGGTGTCTGTGGGCCTGTGCTCTTCGAAGGAGGGAGTCTCTCTTCCAAACCCCATTTTGAGCTGTGGTTTTGGTTTCCATAGTGACACTTCCTGTGGTAGAGAAAAGAGGTAGTGAGTGCAGCACTGTGAGCGTGGCAGGCAGCTGCACTCCTTCTTTCTCTCCCTGCCGGGGATGCTCAGAAGGCTGTGCTGCAGCCTCAGGGAGGGGCTTCTCCTAGGCTGATGGTCCTGGCTTAGACGGACTACCTGTGACAGCAGCACGAGGCATGCTGGGAAAACCCAAATACCTGGGCGTCCAAAATGGCCGAATGGTGAGTGAGTACACTTCAGCTGCTCCTGGGGGATGATGGCAAGGCCAGAGGCTTGCAGCTCACAAACCTGCAGGGAAATGTGGTTTCTGTTTTGTTTTTTCTGTCCCCAGCAAAGGATGCTTCAGGGAAGCAGCCTTTTAAGGATCTGGGTTGTGTATGCATTTTGGGGTTGTTATTTGTCCAGGAAGATCAGCATTCATTGTTTTTCTCCTTGCAGGGCCTCTCTGGGCCAGCTGGGGTGCCTTTACTTTTCATGGATCTCTGACATCCAGGAAGATAAGTGGGAGGCTGTGACAATGATATTGAGGAGAGGATGGGATTTGACTGTTAGAGAAAGGCTAATCCACACTTCATTTCCTTTGAGCCTGGTGACAAGGAGCCTGTTTGCCCCACCTCGTTCTTTGTAACTTGTGGGAGAGTACATGGAGAGCACTCTCTGCGTGGCTGGTCTGTGTCAAGGGTCTGTGACTCTTGCCTTGCTAACCCCTCGCACTCCACACCCGGCCAGATTGTTTTTTTTGTCTCACACTGAGCTCGAGGGTTTCTGTGGCCTGTGAAATCACAGTACTTTTCAGAGGCTGCAGCCTGCACTGAGAGATGATCTGCCGCGGTGAGCCCAGAAGACCGAGGGCTGGCGTGAGAGTCTCTGAGATCATGTTGCACAACTCAGCATGACTGGCAGCCACAAAAGGCAAGGAAGGGCTGTAATCAGATTAGATGGGCTGACAAAACTGGATGCCGGAGACTCATGTCGTGAGCAAGGCAACAAAAAAACAAAAAAAAGCAAAAAACAAAAATAAGCAAGGAGTTGCAGGTTAGATAAGCTGGTGGTGCTGAAAACCAGCAGCTATTTGTTTAGGGAATAGCAGGGTTCGGTAGGAATGTTAGACGGGAGATAATTGCGAGCCAGCCACAGAAACCCAGTTGGTTGCCTGGAAAGTGGCTTTAGCCTTTGTTTGCCCTGGATGGGGGATCCTATGTGGAATTTCTGTGTGGGATCAGCTTGTAAGAGCCTTTGGAGAGAGGTCCATGGTGTGGTTCATGGAAAGATTCCCTTTGACTATGGTGACAACATAGAGTCTTATCCTATTGTGCAGAGTTCAGGAATCTGTGGCCTGTCAAACACTGTTAGACTTCAACACCCATCAGCCTCAGCCAGTATAACAAATGGTCAGGGATGATGGGAGCTGTAGTCCAGCAGAGGTTCCCCATCCTTTCTATAATGTGGATTCAAATAGAAATATCAGATACTGACCCCAGAGACGGTACCCACATTACTGTTTACTGTGGCCCACTACTGGTGCTTGAAGCTGCGTACACAAGGCATTTGTCACAATCCACATCTATATCCTGTCACTTTTTCTTGAGAAATACTGCTCCTTGGTGCATTTCCCTTCAAACCAGTGCCATCCAATTGGAAAACATAAGCTACATTCATTTCACGGTTAAGCTGAGGTGTGTACAGCTGTTGCACATGTGCAGATGACAGCTTCATGAGTTCAGGGTGGTGGTGGTTTGCAGGCATGGGGAAACCAAACAGGCAATGGGTATCAAGTGAAGACATCCCTGCCCCTTCTCGGCTGTGTACAGCAGTATGCAGTATGGGGGGGGGGTGCTAATGTGTGCATAATCTATGTGTCCTGGAAGTTTGCCACTGCCATGTAACATTAGGTTGAATTCAACCCTGTTTCTGTAGAAACTGTTGTGGGTTTTCAGGAAGGAATGGCTGCTCACGTTCTCATATGGGGAGTTGTTTTGTCTTGCCTGACATGAGAAGGACCAAGCTGACAGGCGTATCCCATCAGCACCCTCCTTCCATTAGTCCTTTTCAGATTTGTGTGATCTGAAAGACCTAGACTGAAGTTCCAGTATGAGGAACCTTGTATGTGCCACAAAGCAATGGCGTAGGCAAAGGACACCACCAACATCTGTATGCGGTTGGCTCGACTAGACTGTGGCACTGTGGCAAGGCTGGTCTCTGTGCCACATCCGGATGGTCCTTGGGATGGGAGTCTCGAGTTGAGGGGTGGGGAACCTGTGTCAGCCTGAGAGCCGCATTTCCTTCTGGGGGCCACATGCCAGTGGCGGGTGGTGCCAGAGGCAAAGGCAGGCAGAGCAACGATTGGCTAGTGTTTACATATACTCAGACAAGCCAAAGAGGTGTTATCAGAGTTTAAATGACACATTCTGGTCAGGCAAAAATAGGGAGGGTGCAATGCAAGGCAGGTGAGGGGTGAGGCTCAAGAGCGTATTGTGGCAGCAGAGAGCCTTAGAGGCCAAATAGAAAGGCCTGAATGGCCACACTTGACCCCTGGGCCTGAAGCACTCCACCCCTGCTCTAGGTCTTGTGTGTGGCCCTTTGGTGCCATTATACAAGTAATGTTGCACGTTGAACACCATTTCTAATTGAACCTGGAATGTCCTACTTTTCCATTTTCTTCCCCTCCATGTCTCAGAGAGCAATTAAAGTGGTGTGTGTATATGTGTATGTGTTCAAAAACGGAGTGCTGCTTATACCGAAAATAAATTACCTACATCAAATTAAGGAAATGGTGGAGCGCATACAAAGCCCCTTCCTATAATTCTGAAGGAAAAGGTCACCAGTCCACTTTAAATCGTTTAATTAAAATGCTTCAGCAGCCAGCCATTTTTTAGGAAACACATGAGGCGTTTATTCCTTTATTGTAAATGGAGCCTTACACTGCAAGCCTTTACATGTCTATTCAGAAGTAAGTCCCACTGTATTCAAAGGAGCTTACTCCCAGGTAACTGGGTAAAGACTGGGCAACCCTAAGCATTTTTAATCAGAATTAAATCCCACTGAGTTCAATAGGATTTACTCTCTGGTATGTTCCTGATCATTCTCACAGTTTTTACTCCTCCTCCTCCTCCTCCTCCTCCTCCTCTTCTTTCCCATCTTTTCCCTGACAGGGACTCAAAGCAGCGTACTGCTGAAATGTTATTTCAGTTCCATTTATCAGTTGAAGGTGTACACAATCCCCTCTCTCACATATTTTTTTTCTTTACAACAATCCTGTGAGGTAGGTTAGGCTGAGAGGTTGTAATTGGCTCAAGGTGACAGATGTATAGGTGTATAAGACATCTATGTGTGCTGGAGATCAAATGCGGGAGAAGCTTCCTGATGTAGAATAGAATGTCCCTATTTTCATCTGAGAAAATGTTGGACGGTATGGAATAGTATTGGCCCTGGGTCATTCCACCTGGGGTGCATCTGGGAATAAGGTGGGCCTACAGCTTACTTTATCCCAAAGGCAGCTGGGTCCAGGGGTGGTAGTGGTAGGCTCCTGCTCTTGTGTAGGTCAGCACCTCCTTCCCACGTATCTTACATTGCTTACAGCGAGTTCTGACCACGGCAGACTTCCACAACAGCAGAGGAGATTGGATGCGGCACAGTTTGGCACTTGTCCTGAAGTCGGAAGCTTTCTGGTAGCAGACGGCTATCTTGCATCTGCTGTGTGCAGCAGAATGTCCTGTGAAGCTGTCTGATGCTGGAGCAGAGGCTGCCTCCGTCCCCAGCGGTACTGGCCCTGCTGCATTCTGCCATATCCCTAAGAACTGTTTTGACCACTCTCATCCTTCTCTTGCAGGGCCTGGCTGTGTCAGATGGGGGTAAGTAGGCCGTCTGTCTTTGGGAAGGGTGCTGGGCATGTGGGAAGGTTAAAGACCTGACCATGACAGCAGGGCTCACTGGCTAGTAGGGGTGGAGCAGTGCAAAGGTTGGTAAACTCTACAAGCAACAAGAAGACCTGCTCACACTCACTCACATTGGCATTCTGAATTACATAAAACAGCTCCAGGCAACTAGATGGTGAAACAAACGTTGCCCAAAATACCTCTCAGGATATTTTGCCGGGACACAGACTGGCCACTTCCAGCTCTAAGATTTATCAGCTGGTATACAGAGGCCAGAGATTTGTTGCTGGGCCAACCCCTTCATTATGTGGAGTTAGGTGTCTACGTCAGAAGGATGCTGGGGGTAGAGGGAGAGATGAGGAAGTATTGGATGACAGGACTGCCTATGCCACATCATGGCCTGCACCTCCTACACTAGCCTGCTGCCCTCAGGCGCAGTGGAGGATGCCATCTTGTTGAAATAAGATTCAGTTGCCACCCCAGTTGGTTTCTGTATGTCTGGAGTGGTAAACCTTTGGCCCTCCAGATGCTGCCAAACTACAAGTCCCATCAGCTCCAGCAATCATGTCCAGTTGCCTGGGATGATGGAAGTTGTAGTTCAGCCACATCTGGAGAGCCAAAGGTTCCCCACACCTGCAGTATGTGAAATGGGGTTGTCATCTAGACCTCTCCCTCAGGTAGCCAAGTTGGGCAGACCCCCAACTCAGTGTCACTCTAGGGCTTGGGAAGGACCTGAAATCTCTCTCTGTTCACAGAGTTAAACAGCTCGGGGGCTCAGGGCAGTAATAACAGTGTGGACAGTCTGCCAAGCACCCAGAACGCCTCTCCTTCTTCGGGGCAATCTGTAGCACGGTGGGCAGAGTCCTTTGAGACACTACTGCAGGACCGACTTGGTGTGGCCTACTTTACTGTGAGTAAGACACAGCACTTCTGTTTATCATGATCTCCCTCCAATCCAGGGCAGGACATGGTCAGTCTGTGGGGCTTATCTAGCCTCAGGGGTGTTGCTAGCTGGGGGCGCCGCAGCGATCCGCCCAGGGAGGTGCCATGACAAGCTGCCCACAGAGTCCACCTGGCGGACACAAGCCCCATGCTGCCGTTTGGGGCAGCATGGGGCCGTGAGCCACCCCCCTCACCTCCCGCACCCTCCTTCCTACGTCCCTGTCTGGCCTGCTAAGCCTTCTCTAGTGGCCTGCCAGCCTCTGACCCAATTTTCTGGTGGCTGCCACTGGGGCAAAAGCATGCAGAATCAAGCAAGGGTAGTGCATTTCCCCTCCCCACCATGGTGTGGTGCTATGTAGAGAGGTGGAAGCCTCTCCACCCAGCCCAGTGCCACAAAGGCTGACAAAATGGCTCCTTCCCTGCTAATTAGATTGACTACCTGAAGAGTGGAGAGAGTGGGGGGGGAGGTATTTTCATACTCATTGCAGAGTGGGGGCAGGGTGGGGAGGCTCCACCCAGTCCAGTGCCACAATGGAGAAGGAAATGGCTCACCCTTCTGTGAGAAGCAGAGGTACACCCCCAGCCCCCCTGTGTATGTGTGAGCCTGCAATAGTATGTGCCTGTTGTAGGGTATACATAATGTTTTACTTTGTGTTGTATTGCATTTGTTGTACCTGGCTGAATGGTGCCTAGATGAACTCTTTGATCTACACAGGACACTAAATTGTGAGAGTCCTGGGACAGAGGGAGGGTCGTCTTCATCTCTACCCCACCTCTTTTTAGGAGTTCCTGAAGAAGGAGTTTAGTGCTGAGAATGTATATTTCTGGCAAGCCTGTGAACGGTTTCAGCAGATCCCAGCTGGCAGCACCCAACAGGTAAGAGCACCACCAAGGCCAGACAACGCAGATGAAACCCAAAACCAGCACAAAGCAGACTCTTTCTCTGCCTGGGGGGCTGAAAGGGAGTGGATATAAGCAAGTGTAGCTCAGTTTGTTCCTAATTTGCCCTGAGTGGGATATTCATATTTATATTTTAACCACAAGGTTTAGAAAATGCAGTTTATAAAATGAAGACTTTTGTTTTGAGGAAGCTCAGTTCTGAACAAGATGCAGGCAGCACGTTTATCATTGCTCAGGAAACACATTGCCTGATTTGGAAGAGGGGATATGTGAAGAAATGTCAGGATGTCTCCTTGCCTCTCAGTTACACTGCATGAACTGTGCTTAAAAATAAAACACTAAAGAAATTCTGTACCCGAGGAAGCCAAATTCTTGGCTGAAAAAAGGTGGATTCTGCTACCTAGACACATTGTGGAAATTGGCTTTTTGTATACTTCCCTGCTTTCGTCACTAGTCATAGGGAAGGGCAAGGAGCCATTTAGCACATTAAAATACTTCTTTTTCATGGCTCGGAAACATTTTGAGTCTCTCTCTGGCTTTGGAGATTTTACCAGGCATGGGAAGGAAGGAAGGATTCTCATAATGTTGAATTTTGCAACCAAATGAATAGCAATTTCATACTTTTCTAGTATTTGCCTACAAGCATTGGTTGCATGCAGCCCTATGACTATAGGAACCCTGACGCTCTTCTCCTATAGCCTACACTAAAGGAGACAAGAAGAGTGGCACAGAAAGCAGCTGTTACCTGTAGTAACGTCATAACTCGTCTCATCCCACATTGCTTTCTCCATAGCTGGCCCAGGAGGCTAGGAGGATCTATGATGAGTTCCTGTCAAGACATTCGGTCAGCCCGGTCAATATTGACAGACAGGCCTGGATTGGCGAGGAGATGCTGGCAACCCCCACTCCTGACATGTTTCACGTCCAACAACTCCAGGTGAGAACAGTCCGCCTTAGTTAGTCTATGAGATATGGGCTTGTGTGGGAATCTAGGAACACCACCTGCTGCTTCTCCAGTCAGTAATGTGAAGCATTGTTGCTGAAGTCTTCTGAGGTAGCAGAGGGATGCAGCTCAGTAGCAGAAAAGCTGCTTTGCATGTGGAAGGTCTCAGGCCCAATCCTTGGCATCTCCAGGTACACCTGAAACCCTGGAGAGTTGCTGCCAGTCCGTGTTGACAATACTGAGCTAGATGAACCAGTGGTCTGACTCAGTATAAGGCAGCTTCCTATCCAATCCAAGTCCTGGAGGGGATCCTGCTTCAGGGACAGTGATGGGCACATGACTAACCCAAGGCTTCTTGCTCCAGATCTTCAACCTGATGAAGTTTGACAGCTACGCACGCTTCGTCAAGTCTCCACTGTATCAGGCATGTGCGAAGGCCGAAAGCCAAGGGCAGCCCTTGCCAGAGCTGAGGCCTCACTCTCGAAGTGGCAGCCCCCCGAGCGACCATGGCAAGGTACGGGGCCTCCTCTTGAACAGGACTGCATGGGAAAGTTAGGGGGTGGCTTTTCCCCACTTCGTCCCCCTAACCTGGCCCAGCATGCTATGAGCTGATGCACTCTCTGGCTTCCCCCTAGAAAACGAAACTAAAAGCAGGGAAATCGCTGCCGCTAGGGATGGAGGAAGGTGGCAACTTAGGCAGCAGGAGCCCTCGGAGATCCTTTCGGAGAGGGGACCGGAGGGAGCGTCACTGGGGAGGTGAGTCCAAAGCCGATAGTTGGGACACCACAATTGTTCAGGTGACTCTGGGTGGCATCAGGGTGGTTAATAAAGTGCACAATTTCCATGGATCACATATCCTCCAAAAACCTGCTGATTCTCTGTCCTAGAGGAAAGAAATGGCAGCGAAGGGCCGTCCCACTGGCGTGAGTCTCAAGGCTCTTTGAATTCCTCGGCTAGCCTGGACCTGGGCTTCCTCTCATCTTACGCCACCAACAGTTCCCAGACTGAGGCAAGTGCTTCTGGGACTTATTTAGCCTGGGGGTTTGGGGGGCCAGGGCAGTGAAAACTGACCTGTGCTGCTGTTGCCTACCCCATCCTGCTTGGGTCACGCTCCCTTCCTTGTGCTAGTAGGCGTTTTGCTGTTGCTTGATGTTCTGCCACGGCTGCTGCACGCTCTGTCCCACCCAGCCCCCACGCAATCTGTAATGGGCTATGTGACTGTGCAGTGTGGAGGAGTTCTCAACAATGTGCAGTTCTGCGAATGCTCCTGCAAAGAGCCGCTGAGGCAGCTCCCAGTATTTTCCGCAGCTGCAGAACCCTGGAACTGTTGAAAAGATGTTGCTTAAAGCCATAGGGAGTCCCAGCTGGTGGGGAGGCAATCCTCCCCTCCTGAATACAACGACTAGTGAAAGGAGAACAGGGAGTGACATTATCCCTGGGGAGAAGCATTGCTAGAAAACCCTGCAGGGACAGCAGGGTGCTGAATATTGCCTGATCTGCATAACATGAATGTAAACTACAGAGTACAGACCTGTTCCGATGGAACCAGCTTCTGGGGAGCAAAATAATGATTTTTATTTTCTTATTGTTTAGCATATGCACATGCATGTACAGCGTACAGTGGTACCTCAGGTTAAGTACTTAATTCGTTCCGGAGGTCCGTACTTAACCTGAAACTGTTCTTAACCTGAAGCACCACTTTAGCTAATGGGGCCTCCTGCTGCTGCCGCGCCACCGGAGCACAATTTCTGTTCTCATCCTGAAGCAAAGTTCTTAACCTGAAGCACTATTTCTGGGTTAGCGGAGTCTGTAACATGAAGTGTATGTAACCTGAAGTGTATGTAACCTGAGGTACCACTGTACTTGTTTCTTGGACAGTAGATCAGATCAGATTTTTCTTTGGCTTTGATAGATATTACACCTAAATGCCAACAGACCAGGCATGATTCAGCACAGTTCACCAGGTTCAGTGGTGCTTATTCACAGGCAAATGTGGTTAGAGCTACAGGCTTAGACTGCAAGAGTGACATGTATGCAAAGGTCCTTGCACTGTATTCATAGCACCAGTGCCAGATCCGCAGAAAGGGGGAGCTGTTGGACACGAAAGCAAGAGTTGCAGACTTTAGGCTGCCAAACTGACACATCTTAGAACCAGAATTTTTTTACACTTTTCTATACAGTACCCAGAATGAGAAATGTAGACTGCAAGAGTAGAATTCTAAAATGTATTACTTCAAACTGTAGGTAGAGAAGGATCATATATTTAAATTGCTCCCCTGTTGTAGTCCCTGCATACAGCAAAACTAGCATATCAATAGGGAGACTAAGAAATGGGTCCTCAAATGCATGTTTGGGTTAAAAGTGGTTCCTGAGTCTGAAAAGGTTGAAGAAACCTGCTATATAGAACCTCCATGTTCAGGAGTGGTAGATCTAACAATACTTTTTGCTGTGAAGCAACAATGCATTGCTGCTTGCATGTTTCCATTGGCATCTGGTTGGCCACTGTGAGAACAGGATGCTGGACTAGACGTTCCCCTGGCCTGATCCAGCAGGGCTCCTCTTGTGTTTGTATGTTATGAGCTTGTCTGAGCAATTAGATTGACCGTGGTGGGAAACAGGATACCAGACAGACTTTGGGTCTTATCTAGCAGAGTTCTTCTTCTGATAAACATTTTTGCAAGATTCAAAATATGGTTTATTAAATAGAGGAAAGTTTAAAAATAAAATAAAAATGGCACCCATCAGAAAAGCACAAGGAGGGCATTATACCCCCCACTTGCCACTTGTGTACATTCTAGTATTCTATCTCCTCATTCTCTATAATGCATGGAACAGCAAATATGTTTTGCACACAGGTGACAGATAAATGATGTACAGTTATGTATGAAAATTCTGTGTTTGTCTATTATCATTGGTACATTTGTCCAGAAGCCTCAAAACACCCACAGACAAAATTATATATCAGACCTTAGGAAATCATCTGGTGTCCACTCTGAGCTTTTATCCTAGTAGTTGAGCCAGCCAAAGAGTGATGCTGAATGTGTTGATTTCTACTTCCTCCAGAACAACAGGCAGAGCCTGACTGGCTCAGAACCCGACAGTCAGAACCAGCCTGTCAAGTACTGTTGTATTTACCTTCCTGATGGGACTGCCTCTCTGGCCCCTGTGCGCTCTGGACTCTCCATCCAGGACATGCTGGCTGGGATTTGCCAGCGCCGGGGCCTCCACCTGCCTGATGTCAAGATCTATCTTGTGGGGAATGAAAAGGTAGGCCCAGCCTATGGGAGGAAAAGGAAAATAGCTTCTAGAGGAACGCCACTGCAGAGATTTTAAGAGGAAGGGATGCTGTGTGTGCTGTATTTCCAGGTCAAATATAGACGGAGACAGCAACTGTAACCCCTTTCAAAGGGCAAAAACTGTCCAGTTGGTGGACAATGCAGTAGCTTCCCTTGTGAGCTGTGAGTTCAGAAGTGCTTGCCTGAAATTTCACTGCAGGTACAAACCCACCTGAGGCAAACCAACATTCTCTCAGACTCAAAAGCCATGCGCAACAATTGCCCGTTTTATAGGGTTGTTGTAAGAATTACTGAGATAATTGTCCCGTAAGATCGGCTAGTTAAAGGCTCAGAATACTAATGATGGATAAGACACTGAAGATGGATTGCTAGAGGCACCAATATGAGTTACACTACCATCATAACTTTTCGAGGGACACCCACTATTCTTCAAGTATCTCCTTGAGTCAGCTAATTTTATCCCACATAGCTGACAAGGAAAGAACTCAAAATGAAATTACTTTAGGTTCACTGCAGGGTGAATCTTTCTTTTGCCCAGGGGTTGGGCCTCTGCATAGTTTCAATTCCTCTGAAATTCAAATACCTTCAATGTTGTTCTTTACAAAGTGCTGCCAGAGACAAATATTTACCCACCTATCCACAGGTAAGCCCCAGAGATCCACCCTGATTGTATATCAAGTATTTCAGAAGGCATATTTGCATTAGGCAAATAATATCCAGCTTATAGCTGATTACAGTGTGTGTACATATACTTATAGGTTATTCCTAATGAAATAATCTCAGAAAGCTTCCTGGTACAAAAGAAAAAAGAAAAAGCATCCTATGCATGTCTACTCAGATGTAAGTTCCACTGAGGTTCAAGGGACTTTCTCCCAGGTAACTGTGTACTGTATAGGATTTCAGAAGGCTGCAATCCTAAACACACTTATTAGGTGATACATCTCTCTGAATTCAGGAGAACCTACTTCTGAGTAAACATGCTTAGAACTACAGTGGTACCTCGGGTTAAGTCCTTAATTCGTTCTGGAGGTCTGTTCTTAACCTGAAACTGTTCTTAACCTGAAGCACCACTTTAGCTAATGGGGCCTCCCGCTGCCGCTGCGCTGCCAGAGCCCGATTTCTGTTCTTATCCTGAAGCAAAGTTCTTAACCTGAAGCACTATTTCTGGGTTAGCGGAGTGTGTAACCTGAAGTGTATGTAACCTGAAGTGTATGTAACCCGAGGTGCCACTTTATGTTTAATACAGTAGTCAGCATTTAAATAGCATTTCTTGCGCATTCGAAGTGCTGCACATGGACTATCTTGGTAACCTTTGCAATAACCTTATAAGGTACACAGACAAAGGACCGAGGCTGACAGATTGTCAGTACTGGTAGGGGCAAGATTTGAACAAAGGACCCCCTCTGTCCTCAAGCCAGAACACTACACTAGTAACCTCTCTGCTTGCAGAGAGTTGTCACTACCACCCGAGTGCACAAATAATCAAATAAAAAATATGATTCCAAAATACTCAAAACAATTGAAAAATAAACTTGATCAAGAGAAAGGCATCTTGAAAGATTAGTAGGCATTGTTGAGGCATCATGAGGAATGTTAGAAAGCGCTGATGTTGCAACAACACATGTGTTGCAACATATGGAAAATAACGGTGGTTTTCATGGACTCATGCTAGGAGGCAATTCATACCTGATGATAAGAAATGTTAACAAGCAAACAAATGTAAATTAGGAAAAAGCCCTTAATCAGTAGGATTGTTTTGTCTCATAATACGTATCATGCAGGATTATTAAAGCTATTTTCCCAGATTTGCATCCTTGGTCTCATTAGCTTTTAAACTCATGCACACCTGTGGCCTTATTTTCTAGTTTTACTTCAAATATGTAGTGCTTTTCTTCTGGGGGGATGCAGGGGTATGCATGCTCCAAAACACTTTGTGAATCAAAGTTTGGCCTCGTTGAGGGGCAGTGTTTCAATATGAGTAGGAAAATGAGAGTACCACTAAAAATTTTTTTAGAAAAAAGCACTGCGTATACCCATATATATACAACAATACATCCGTGTTTTAATTTTTGCTGTATTAATATGTCTGCCTTTGCTTGGTTTTTCACAGAAGCCGCTGGCACTGAACCAGGAGAGCTTAGTTCTGGTGGATCAGGAGGTGAAGCTGGAGACCAGGGTCAGCTTTGAGTGAGTGTAATCGCTGTAGACCCCTCCTGCTCTGCATTGGCCATGTATTCTGTAGCTAACAGGCGGAAACTTTGCTAAATCCCTCTTGACATGGAGCCAGGGCTGTCTGCCCTAGGGATGGGGGCCCATCTTTATTTGTGAAACATAAGCAAACCCAACACCTCTCTGTCACCCAACACCTCTCTGTCTACTGCTGTTCATGCCACTTTTATCTCTATGCTGCTTTTACACACCACACACACTGCTCAGAGCAGCTTACAACAAGGAGAACAGCAATACACCACAAAATCAACAACTGCAAGAACAATGTCATAGTTGTTGTTGTTTAGTCGTTTAGTCGTGTCCGACTCTTCGTGACCCCATGGACTAGAGCATGATGCCAGGCACTCCTGTCTTCCGCTGCCTCCCACAGTTTGGTTAAACTCATGCTGGTAGCTTCGAGAACACTGTCCAACCATCTCGTCCTCTGTCGTCTCCTTCTTCTTGTGCCCTCAATCTTTCCCAACATCAGGGTCTTTTCCAGGGAGTCTTCTCATGAGGTGGCCAAAGTATTGGAGCCTCAGCTTCAGGATCTGTCCTTCCAGTGAGCACTCAGGGCTGATTTCCTTCAGAATGGATAGGTTTTATCTTCTTGCAGTCCATGGGACTCTCAAGAGTCTCCTCCAGCACCATAATTCAAAAGCATCAATTCTTCAGCGATCAGCCTTCTTTATGGTTCAGCTCTCACTTCCACACATCACTACTGGGAAAACCATAGCTTTAACTATATGGACCTTTGTTGGTAAGGTGATGTCTCTGCGTAGTAGCAATAATAAAACAGTATGCAAAATGCAACTTTTCAGTACAATGAATGTAGGAACATGACACCTCCTGGCAGGGGCAAGAACAGCAAAGGAGTTTGCACAGCTTTATCTTAGTCCTCGATGCTCTGGCTACTGCGGCTAAGTCCACTACAAAATAGCTAGGAATCAGGTTATGCCAACCAAATGTCAAGGCCTCAGCTTCCCCAATGGGTGTGCTGCCCCTTTGGTATCCCCCATTCAGGCAGCATTAAGGCTTTCAAAGGCAGAGGGGGTGGGTTAGGTAGAAGCACCCCCATTATCTTCTTCACACTCCCTTGAGTCTCCCATACAGGTACTGGTGGCCAAGTGAGTAGGCCATACATGTTGCAAGCCCCAGTCTGCAAATCTCTTGGGAGATAGCACCCTCCCCCCATCTGCGTGAACCTTGCTGTATCGCCATGAACATAGGTCAGGGCTCACAGCTCCAGAACAGACTCTGCCTCTCAGACCCTAAATCACAAGGGGTTCGCAACATTAGGATTTCATTCAAGACAACCTGCTTGAATATTCTTCTCCCTGCCCACTTTGCTGTGATTCATATATGGGCACAGTATTAGGAAACTACCATCCTTCCTGCATTGCTTTCCTATGTGCTCAGTTTCTGTGACTTTGCCCATGGGCTTCGAATGGGGGAATCAGAACTGTACTCTTTGGTTTCCTACCATTAGGCATCAGGAAGTGAGGGTTATCCTTCACCTGGGGTCGATTACTGGGGTGCACAAGTTATGCCAGGTGGCCGTGCCAGATGCAGTATACTGTGCCCATTGGGTATATTTCTGATGTTTCTTCTCCTTATAGGCTAGAAATCATGCCCCTGAATAAGACAGTGTGCATTCTGGCGAAATCTACTAAGCAGCTGCGGGAGGCTTTGCAGCCCATCGTGGAGAAGTACGGCCTGGATCTCACACGAGTCCTGCTTCGACGGGTGAGAATGGTCTTTGAGGAAGTGAAACAGGACACAGAAATGAAGTCTGGGTGACTCCAGTCCAGTGGTGGGGGACCTGTGGCCTTCCAGATGTTGTTGGATTCAAAGACCCATAAACCCCAGGCAGTATGGTAAATGGTTAAGGAGTATGGAACTTGGAGTTTCCTCCCTGCAGTTTTCCTCTCTGTGGGGTTCTGCTGGGGTCTGTAGGGATGGAATTTCTAGTTACATTTGGATCTTAAGCTTTCCCCCAGGTTTTTTTTAGCACCCCTTGCTCAGCACACAGTGAAACTATGGAAATTGCTACCATAAGTTGTAGTGATGGCCACCAACTTGGATGTCTCTAAAAGAGCAGACAAGATAAGAGCTTCCCGTGTCTACTAGTCGTTGAATACCAATTGCCTCTGAATACCATTACTAGGAGTTCCTCGTTGTTGTGTTGTTGCACTCACGTTCCACTTATGGGTGCAACCTGATTGGCAACTGGGAGAATAGGAAGCTGGGCTAGATGGGCTTATGGTCTGATCCAGCAGGGCTCTTTTACATTCTTATTAGGGACAATGCTTTCCCCTTCTAGCTAAGCAGGAGCAAGTGAAGTGACAGGCCAGGAGAGACTGGTACCCAGACCAGAGTCCATGGTAATGTTCTGTTCCAGCTAGATGCAGGCCATTCATAGGTCCAGCAGCTCTCCAGGCTAGAGGGAGATCCCCCGTGTCTCAGACACCATTAGTTATTTTTGTGGGTTGGTGGGCCACGGCACGTGGCTATTTCTGTTCAGCTTCTTTTTGGAAAGCTGCCCGCTCTAGCAGCATGTATACAGTGTTGTTCTGGTTGTTCATCCACCCTGACATGAAGTCCTTGCCTTGCTGTGTCTCTAACTCTGCTCTCCTGCTGCAGCCTGGTGAGCCCCAAGCTCTTAATATGGAAGAGAAAGTTACCACTGTGGCTTCTCAGAAGCTTGTGCTGGAGTCAGATACAGGTAGGTGAAGCTCAAAGGCACATGTGGTTGCTAATCTAGTATCTTGACCTTGTTCATTTTTCTAGGGATAGTTGGTAGATGGCTTGGCACTGTGCAGTATTAGACAGGGACACCTTCCTAGGGAGGGAAGAATGAATACCTTGTGGATCTCTGGGAGGGAGGGAGGCCGATGCACAGGATTGCCTTGTGTTTCCTGCCAATGTTGAAGAGCAGACCACTAATTTTTGCATCTTCCACTCAATGAGCCTGTTCAGTGTTGGTTGCAGAATGGTGGTGAGGAAATCAGCTCACACTCACGGTGAACAGGCTAGATGAAGAGCCATTTGTCATAAGCAGGGAGGCCACAGGCACAACAACATGTCCCAGGGCATTTATGTGCTGTAGCACGGTGATATTCGTCAGGGGTGGGGGGTCATACCAGATTTCATGCAGTGTTGCATCCTGCTCCACATTCGCTCTGATCAACCACCTCTGTCTCGTAACTTTATAGGTGGCCCACTAGAGTTGGCACTTTTTTCTGGCAGGGCTCCTTTCATAGCTGTGTGATAAGTGAAGATTTTCTCCAGCAGGAAGCAGCAGGGAAGGGGAGAGTCACCTGTTGAATGGGCTCTCATCATACAGCTGCTGAAAACATAGGAGTCTTGTCAGAAAAAGAGAAGGCAACATTGCTACTTCCTCTCATCTTGTACTCCAAACCCACAACTTCCCTAGTCCATGACACATTTGTAAACACAGCATTTCCTTCTTTTTGCCAGTGTTCTTGCTAGCACATGGATCGACACTTGAATCATTTCAAGGACAGTCCATTCATGTTCTCTCAGCTCCCAGTTTATAGGCTTCCAGCCTCTTCCATGCTGTCTCTTCCAGGAAATCCCAATCCATTCTCCATCATGTCTTATTCTCAGCCTTCGTTCCAGCCATCCTCCCATTGTTGTCAGAGCTTAAGGTCTGACTCTTTGTTCTGCTGTCCCTCCAGGATATTTAATATCCATGTGCTTTATTGCAGAAGGGAAACCTCTTGGTGTGAGAAATTCTGCAATAAGCCCTTCTCGTGAGCTGAGTGAGGTGAGTCTTGGCCATGGGTTGTATTACCTTAGCTGGGGCAATTACATGACAGAATGCTGCTCCATTTTTATTTTTAGAAACAAAGCCTTCCTGCATGTAGATCTCAGTGAGAAAAGTTTTGGCCTAGCAGTATTCCTGATAATACTAGTTTTGTATGTCCAGAGATGTCTTTCTGCTCCCCACCCCACCAGCCATGCATATCACCTTGTTTTGGGTTTGCTAGGCTTATGTCATGGTGCTTAGGTAGGTACCGGGTTGGCAGTTTTTGGCTCTGGTTATAATCATGCCTTCTCTTACTGTGGTTCCAGGATGACAGCTCTGTAGAGACAGAATCTGAATCTGATTCATTCAGTGAGGGGTCCTGTTCCTACACTAAGCCTCCTAGAAGCAAACAGAATAGACGCACGTATGACTTGGAAGGTAAATCTTCTCTGATGTTACTTGTCAGATAGGGGAGGTAAGTAAGATGCTTATTACTGACTAGGAAGCAAGCAATGCTGTCCCAGGGAATTAAAGGGTGCTATGTGAATCTGCATACATGTTGACATGTTTATTTCTGTAAATGCATGCAATTTTCAAACTCACTACTTTGTTGTTGTTGTTGTTGTCAATAATAATAATAATAATAATAATAATAATAATAATGTATTACTTATACTCCACCCATTAGGCCGAGCCTCCCCAGCCACTCTGGGCAGCTTCCAACAGGATATTAAAAACACAAGAAAAAATTAAACATTAAAAACTTCCCTAAACAGGGTTGCCTTCAGGTGTCTTCCAAAAGTCAGATAGTTGTTTATTTCCTTGACATCTGGTGGGAGGGCATTCCACAGAGCGGGCGCCACTGCCGAGAAGGCCCTCTGCCTGGATTATTGGCCATTTTTTAAAGAAAGGTTTAAATGTGAAGAAGGCTGTTGAATAGAAAGGTGACAGCTAGTATAATAAATTATTGTTAGGCCGCCAGAACTACAGCAAATTCCTTCTCCCCCCCCTCCCCCCCAGGGCTCGTGGATCTGCTGAACCGGGCACAGAGCTGCAGAGTCAATGACCAGCGTGGCCTCCTGTCCAAAGAGGATCTAGAACTACCTGACTTCCTTCAGCTGCCTGAACAAGATGGTGTCTCCAGCAAGACCAGCTCCTCATCCAGCCCAGCCCCTGAGAAAAAGTCCACATCTGAGGCCCCCAGTGCTGAGGCAGCCACTGTCTCTCAGTGTCAGGCCCAGAAGAAGCAGTTAGTATCTCAGGCTTCCCTTTCAAAGCCGCCTACGGGAACTCCATCATCAGCTGGTCCTGCTGGGAAACCTTCAGCCATGTGACCTCCTCCATGACTCCATTCACCAGCCATACTAGTCCCTTCCAAGAGGCCTAGTCAACCTCATGTTCCTTGCAGTGAGGTCAGGTCCCTCCTGTTCAGTATATGTTGTGGTACCATGTTCTGCCTCACAGAGACTCCTCCCCTCTCATAGGACTATGGTCCGAGGCCTGGCTACAGCCTGCAGCCACTTCTAGGGACCCCCAGCCTGTCTTCCAGGAATAGAAACGTGTCCTCCTAATGTTCTGGCTGACTCTCCTCCCTTGGAACTGCTCGTGCTGGCTGGGCAGGAAAATGCCAGTCTTGCCCACTTGCTGTACCAGACCGTCGTACGGTGTTGCTCTGTGTTGTGAAACAGCTGCCCATGGCTGCCCCAGCAGCAACCGCATCTCTGTGGCAGGTGGTGATGACGCCTGTATATAGTTTGTAATTTTCAGTCTTTGTAAAATGTAAGATAACACCGTTGCTTAAGTCGTCCTGAGTCTCTGCGAGTTTGTGCACGGCATCACATGCCTCTCTGGGCAGCGTGGCAGCAGTGGGTTGTGAATGCAGCCCTCAAGGCAGACACACTCGGGTGCAGGAGTTCTGGAGACAGGACTGTTTTGGGGGTCTGTGCTGCCCCTGAGAGGTTCCCACATCCTTCACGTGAAACGGCATGTCTTAGAGCGAAGAGGACCCCCCAATCCAACTCCCAGTTGCCCTGGGTTAAGCGTTTGGTGTGCAGATCCGACAAGCCCACACCAACTGTACCACAGAATCTCCGCTGGAGCTGTGTATGTCTCTGGTTAGGAGCTGGGTCCCCCAACCCTTCGCTAAAAACGGCGGAGGTGTGCTCTGTGGGCAAGCAATGTGTGTGTGTGTGTGTGTGTGTGTGTAAGAGAGAGAGAGAGAGAGAGATGAATGGAAATTTGGGTTGGAAACACTCCAGTTGTGGGGTTGCCGCGCTCTCCCCACGCACACAGAACACGCACATTCCTAGGTCCCTGGAAACCTCTGCAAGCCTTTGCTCAGCAAACGTGTTCTGCTTGTGTGCGTTTGCTGGGGAGATCAGCCAGCAAGCGGCGTGTGGGTGAGGTCGCGCGGGGCGGGGTCGCCGTCTCCCGATGCGCCCCATCCCCTCGCCCAGCTCAGTCCCCGAGGTGCTTACCGAGCCTCGCCTCGCATGCTAAGCACGGCGGAGGAGGCAGCTGCTTCCCCATTGGCTGCCCCTGACCGCATGTGCCGGCCCCTCACCGTCTGAATGAGAGTGGGGAGGGGAGCAGCCAGTGCAGGCGGAGATCCCGGACGGGAAGAGCCACCGGCAGCCCCAGCGACAGCCAGGTAAGCCCGGGCGAGCTGCGTCTTGCGGGCGGCGGCCATTCCTAGAGCAGGGGTCATTCCTAAGCAGGGGTCTTTCTCCTGAGTTGCTGTTCGGCTAGGGGGCGCTCCGCTCGCGAGGAGCAAAGTAGAAGGGGCGCACCTTCTCTCTTCAGCGTCAGGGCTCCCTCCGTTTCTTCAAGTCAACGCTAGGGGACGCTGTGGCACAACGTTTCTGGGATGGGTGGGTGGGTGACAACTCCCTTTGGGGATCTACTTTGATGCTGGGCGCGGGGTGTCAGCGTTGTTTCCAGTGTCCAAATTTCGTGTTCCTTGCCATGCTGCGGTAGTTGGCTGCTTGGACCCCAATCCTAACCCTATAGGCAGCATGATGAGGTCTGAAGGGAGTTGTAGCCCAAAACATCTGGAAGGCAGCAGGTTGGTGAATCCTGCTGCAGTCCAGTGGCGTAGCATGGGTTGTCAGCACCCGGGGCAAGGCAAGTAATTTGCACCCCCTAACCCGTGGAGCCAGGTAGGGGCAGAGAGCTGCGAGTGCGAGCGCCCCCCCCCCAGATGTTGCGCCCGGTGCGGCCGGCCCCCCCTGCACCCCCCACGCTACGCCACTGCTGTAGTCTGATAGGAAGGGGAACCAGCGCTGCCACTTACTTATTTAATTTGTTTAATTTATACACCACTCTTCATTCGAAAATCACAGGGCAGTTTACAACTTGCCCAGTCTGCGCTCTCTCTGCAGGAGACCTGGGGATCCCAGGCTGGAGGCAGCTGTGGAGGTGCGTGAGATGTCCTTAGTATGGAGATGCCTGTCCAAATGAACAGTGTTTTCGAATTGCAGAGTGCATGGGATTTGAAGCATATCTCCAGCCTTCTCAGGGCAAGAAGCACTTGGGCAAGGGAAATTCCAAAATCCATATCCAGGTGCTTCCAGATAGGGGTTTTATTCGCAAATGGGTCACTGAGATATTGCAAACAGGTCGCTGGCAACAAGATAAGGGTAGTAAAATGGAGGGAAAACACAGGCTGGTATTTTTATGCTCATGACGGGTCTATATGGACTCTGCAAAATAAAAATGAAAGAAATTGTATGCATGATGAGCATTGACGCTACAGTGAGCATCTACCTGGAAGCATCAAAGGGCACAACATTTACAAAATCCATGTTTGGCCAATGCTCAATAAGGCTAAGAACAGGTAAGCAGAGACAAGGTCATAGGCAAAGAAGGCTGTTCAGCTTCCTCCTCCTCGCCCTTGAGCACTCTGAAAATGGGGACAGGGCAGGTAATTGTTCTGTTGTTGTTGCTGCTGCTTTTTTAAACAAGGGGAAGGAGTGGTTTCTGTTGGCTGCTTGGTCTTGGGCTTTCAGTGACTTTTCCTTTGAGGACTTGGTGTCAGGTGTGCTCCCCACTCTGAACTGAGAATCAGCCTTGTTTGTTGGGTGAAGGGGGTAGAGAAGGCTGCGGTTTTCGCTGTGAGGCTGATGGGCAGAGTACAGAGTGGAAGACCATCCAAACAGCAGCATGTGCTTCTTTGCACTTCCATTCAAGTCGGGTCCCCCAACACCAACATGCTCAGTGGGGAAGGGAGTGGAAGAAGGCAAGCAAAGTATCGGGACTGTTGCCTGGTATTTTACCCACCATACAACCCATTGGCCATAGTCCAGCCCAAATTAAGTTCTCTTTCCCTCCCCCCCCCCCACATTCACTTCACTGGGAGATCTTTATGTGCTTAGCTTTGCCATCAGAATCAGTGTAGTCAATAAAAGTATTTTTTAAAAACCAGTGGGACATATATTAGCCTGGTCATTTTGGTTGCCCCTTTCTGCACCTCTTTCAGCTCTACATTTTTCTTTGGGAGGTAGGGTGACCAGAATTGCACAGGATATTTCCAAGTGCAGGCACATCATAGATTTGTATAAAAGGCATTATGATGTCAGTAAGTGTTGCTTTTTATTCCTTTCCTTGATGATCCTCAACATGGAATTTGCCTTATCCACAGCTGCTGCAATTTGACCGGTGCTTTTTGTTGAGCTGTCTACCTCAGCCCAGTGGTCTCTTTCCTGCTCAGTCACTGTCAAGTAGTTCCCATGGCATAAAACAAATGTGAGGTTAAGATTTCCCCCCCTTATGCCCCAGTGTGCACCACTAGGCACTTATTAGCATTGAACCACTTTTGCCATTTTAAAGCCCATTCAACTATTTGAAGAGATACCCTTGGAGTCCTTTGCTACCCCCCCTTTTCTTGGTTGTTGTTCTTACCACCCTTTGTAATTTATTGCCATCAACAAACTAGGCCACCACTTTGGTCACCTCTAACTCCAGGTCATTTATGAACAAGTTTAGAAGGGCTGGCCCCAATACAGATCCTGGAGGGAGGGAGGAGCCCCTGTTTATACCCTTCCTTTGTAAGGCCTGTCCATTTTATTGTCACTAGGAAACAGGGGATTTAGCCCTTATTTTCCTTGAGGTTAGTAGTACTATTAGCCATGACTACCCTCCTCATGTGTATCACGGCCACAAGGAGCAGGAGGAGACTGGTGGTTTCTCAGATGATGTGCATCTTCCTTGCAGAAACTTCTGTCTGGCCAGAGAAGGATTTAAGAATTACCCACCAGGAAATAGCCATGGAGCTGAACTCAAAGGTACTGCATGGAAATACTTTACACTAAGGAGGCCAAAAGAGGGGAACCTTCCCACAACTGTCACTCTCTTATTCCTGAAGACACTATAAATAAGCACCAGGGATCCTGTAACTCTCCAGATGTTGTTGACTATAATTCCCATTCTCCTCAGCTAGGGCTGGTGGATGTCAATGGCCCCTGAAGAGCCAGTTTCCCCATCCCTGCTGCCGATGCTTGGCACCTCTGAGGAGGTGTCACAGGGTGTCACTCAGTGATGGCAACGGTGCACAGAGTCCTTCCAAGCACGAAGGAGGTTGAGTGCCGCCAAGTGTGTCGCACGTCTCTCTAATCCAGCAGAGAGTCACAGTGCTGCACAGAATGGCATAGTTGCATTAATGCAGTTTTGGATGGGGCTCCAGCTCAGGGGAAGAGCCTCTTCTTCACGGATCCCAGGTTTTAGTCTCAAGAGTCTGCAATATCTCAGGATGTGGGGGCTGGGAAGGACCACTGCCTGGGACTTTTGTGAACCACTCTATAGTCAGTTTATAAACAATATGGGCTACACCAGGAATAGCCAACACGGTGCCTTCAAGATGCTTTTGGACTACAATGCCCATCATCCCTGACCATTGGTTATGCTTCTTGGGGGCAGATAGGAATTGTAGTTCAACAACCCCTGGAGGGAACCACCAAGACAGACCAAGGAGGCAAATGTGTGCATTCTCTCCATGTACAGCCAGCCTCAAACAGCTGCAGAAGTTGATCAGTGGAGATCCCAGACCTTTCTTCTCAGCTTGTGCTTAGCACCCATCAGTGAAAACATCATGCACGCTGAGAGCTGAGCATGTTCTGTAATGTCATGTGAGATCATGCCACTCACCTTGCAAGTCGTATCTTCTTCCTGCATCCACATCATACTGAAAGGCCAGTGCCAGGAGTCACCTTGCACAGTAGGTGGGCTGTATACAGTGGTGTGACAGCTATGCAGCTTCCACTTGGAATGGGACAGCCCTGCTAGCCCCATTCACACCCAGGGGCATCTTGGCCATAGAGGCAAGTGGCATGGGGCACCAGGGTGCCAGGTTCTAGGAGGGCGCCAGGGAAGAGGCGGAGGCTGGATGCGGCACCTCCCGGCATCAGCTCGCCGCCCTTGTCCGCCTTGCTGAAGTAGCGCCGTGTCCGGAGCCTCCGCCTCTTCCCCACCGGAGGAGCTGCACTCCAGCCCTGCAAAGCTGCCAGCAGTGCCCTAAAAAGGTCAGCAACTCTGGGAAACGGGGGGGGGGGGAGGCACTGGAGGGATCTTTGCACCACAGCGCCGGATATACTTAAAACGGCCCTGTTCACACCTGCTGGTGGTGGCATGGGAGATGCTTCTCTGTGCCTAGACCTTATGCCACTGTGGTTATGCATCTGCATGCAGCCAGTTGCATGGATCCATCCCAGCTCCCAGCCCAGTGATGAAGAGAGCTGATACCGCTGTAGACTGCAGTGCCCTGGGGTTGCATCTTGCAACCCAGAAGTGGTTCCTACACCACTTGCAGTATATATATGAATGGGATATCTATCATGATCTTCCCTTTCTGAAGTGTCTACAGCAAAACAGAGGTTATGAAAGATTCCAAGGGGGAGAAATGGCTTAACGAAGGGCACATTTCCCCAACTGATGTGTACTTCCTGTGCTGCAGGAGCAATCCAGCTCCCCTCAGAAGCAGGGAGTGAAAGCTCGGTCCAAATCCACAGAGGAGATCCAGCCTGCCAAGAAGGTAACTGCTCCACCCCAGCTCCACTTGGGCGAAGAGTCCCCAACGGATGGTCACATTCACAGATGGTCTGTTGGATGGCTTTGCTCTCCTATGTATTTGGTGGGAAGGGGTTCCCAGTGTTCTGTGTAATGTCAAGAGATTGCAAACTACACTCTGGGCTTTGGAGCAGCCCAGGCCACTTGATTAAACTCCGTCCTGGCTCTCATTGCAGGCTTTCCACACTCCGCAGAAGTCCTTGCCCAACCAGATGGATGGAGATGAGTCCAAGGTATGTTCACTGACATGTCAGGATCAGCTTGTCTCAACCAGACCAGAAGTCCATTGACAAAGAACAACTTATTTTCCTCTTCCAGAGGTCCCAAGCCATGATATCCTCCTGCTGCATTTTGGAATATGACTCTGATGCAGATGAGGACATGTGTTTTAGCTTAGCTACCATGGGGGGTTCCCCTTCCTCTCAAGATGAGGATCTTTTGAGCACTCAGTGTGTTTCTTAAGAGGATGGGGACCCCAGGAGTGTGACTGGGAGAGGGTGGGAGGAAGAAGTCTAGGCAGTTGTGGGGAAAATTGTATTGCAGGTTCCCATGTTAGCAGAGGTTCCATGGAACCAAGGTGCCATACACAGGAAGAAACAGCCCCTTTGCCTGGATGAACTTCAAAGGTGTGATCATAGAGATTCCTGGGTTTCTCTCCCTGCCTCTGAATGTGTTCCATTCTGCTGCGCTCCTCAGGGTTCCTGTCCTGTCCCGGCACCCAATACTATTCAGCAGCAGCAGCAGACCTGAGGAACAGGAGCTGCTAGACTGCTGGTTGCAAGGAGTGGAGTCGTGACCATTCCTTGTTCTGCTCCATGGCTTGGCCCTGTTGCTCAGTCTTCATGCCCTCGTGGATGTCGCTGTGGTCCTGTCTGTCCAGCTGTTGCTGTCTGACTGTCTGTCCTCTCTGTGGAATGAGATCTGGGTAAATAAAGTTAGTTGGAACATCTTTTACTCTCCTCTGTCACATTTATACAGGTGCCGTTTGTATCACCAGAGCCCTGAAGGGCGCAAGAGCAGAACTGGAGACCAAACTTGCTGAAAGACCTTGCTTCCCATGTGTTCTGTGCAGACGGATATCATTGACATTGTCTCTGCAGAGAAACCTGTACAACTCTCTCTTAAGAAGACTAAGTTGAGGTGTTACTGGGCAGGTCATACAGAGATGCCCTTAGATTCTATCAGCACGCCAGATTTCTGGCCTGAGGACCTTCTTATGTGGCTCAGTTCTTGCCAAAGAATCTACCACCTCCATGAGAACAAGCTCTGGTTGATCTTTCTGTTGGTTTATTTGCTGGCAACTCCACTTCATGGGCAGTCAGGGCTCCTCATTTCATGTCTTTGTTATCTGCTAAAATTGATTGAAAATCCAGAAGTCTTGTTCTCTTGCTGCAAGAGGCTCATGTTCAGTCAATGCATGTGGGGCACCTACCTCCACTTGAAAGCCTCTTTGTATGCAGAAAGACTACACATACCTTTCCATGTGTTGGGTGACTTCAGCAGACGTTCAAGGTGATACTATCCCATGAAAAGGCAGTGCCGTATGCTCTACCTTTACATATGAATCAGCCTTCAAACATCCTCCGTATGGCAAATACAAATGGAGAAACTTTCTCTGGGTAGGGTGGGACAAAAGGCTCTTGCTGGAGAGAAAAATACCAAAATGTTTTCAGGTAATTGAAAGTCACAGACCACAAAAGAGAGATGATTCACCCTGTGCCCACAGAAATGTGTGTGTGTGTGTTTATGCAGCAAGTTCTGGCATAGTCCCCATCTCCCCTTGCAGAACCCCTTCACTTGGCATGCTGGGGAGGTGGGAGGCAATGCCTATTGGGCTGCAGCGTCAATGGAACGTCACATTGCATGCTGGGCAAGGACTTTGGCCTAGCACGGTCAATGAGTGATAGACCAGGGCAGAGGAAATTAATGATTGTGAGTCATTCTGAAGAGAGGATTGTTGAAGAGTTGGTGCATTTCAGACGCAGTTCTTTTGGCCATCCTCATTCCGCTGTTCTATAAGTGCTCCATCCCATGCCAGATTCCTGACAGCTCTGCAAACATAAATTACATTTAAATATTAGTGTGACGATCACTGTACTCCTTGGAAGTCAGACACGACTAACATAATTTTGGTTTCTGGTTATTCTATGGATGGTACATTGACTGTTGAAAACTCACAACATAAAACGGACTGGGCTTGGAAGGATGCCACAAACCAATTATTCCTAACCATCACTTGTCTGGGCAGCCTGTCCTACCCATTGGGCACAGTTCCTTGCAAGGCATGCCTAGACTAACACCTGAGAGGGACGAGGGCACCATGGATACGGACCATACCAATCAGTGCCTACAAAGGGTTTTAAGTTTTCTTCTTAATCTAGTCATATGTAGTGCTGGTCCAAGAAATCTTGCTGCCTGGGACACAGGACATGATCCCAGGCAGTTAAGTCTTGCTTTAACATGGATGACGGGACAGCATCCTCCACCAGCCCTGATGCAGCAGAAGGCTTCCAGGTCAGACGAGGCTAGCTTTGGGGGACACAGGGAGAGGTGAATGAGGCAGCTGCATTAACCGCAGTCTGACTAATATGAGGAAGGGCTGTATGTATGTCATCGCTGTCTATCTTTTTACCAGTCTTTGCTAGAGACGACTTTCTGGAACTGCTTTCTTTTGTTTCTGATTTTGAATACAGCTGCATAGTTTGTAGATCCTGAAAAATAGGACTTTTCAAGGTTATTTTCCTGCTCTTTTTCGGATGCTGCCTAGCACAATAAAGAAAGCAGAGAACCAAGATACCTTGCTAGGCACATCTGTATTGCATTTTAAAACTAAACAGCTAAAACTGTATTTTATATTCACACAGTCGCTTAGTTATCCTAGAGGTAGGAAGAAAGTATGTTGTAGATTGTGTATGAAGGTCACAAAGCCATGCTACATATGAATTAGAGGAACCAAGAAATAATGTGTAAAAGCAAAATAAATAAAAGCCAAAGCGCAGCACAGTAAACCCACAATTTATGCAGGGATTACATTCCAGGGATCATGCCAAAAGACAAAATTGTGTATAGGCAAAGCACATTGGATTTGGATTGCCAAAGTCTTTTTTCCCCCAGAGGCCCGCCCCTTTAATTTTTAAAATATTTTTTATTTTTGCCAAGCGCGTAAAGCTGAATGAACACAAGTTAAATGTGCATAAGTTGCTAGCTTTACTGAATCACTAACTGTATATCAAGTGGCAATTTGTTCATTGATTGAGATTTCTAAGGCTCTGTTTCATCCAATGGACCCTTCAAAGTGTCTTACATTAAAATCATAATAAATTGCCATTGATAAAAGATAATAAAATATTTGTCAAAATATTGAGTATCATATGCCCATGTGATCAGTGTTCCTTTTCTAGTTTGCTTTGTAAAAAAAAAAAAGGCATTGTTTCTTCCCACCCTTTATTTTAGCTGGAATATTGACAATATTTCACCCAAACCTCTACAGGAAAACTATATGGAGAGATGGAGCTGTTTCTGTCCCTTGCTATATGCCAGAAACATGCATCTGCACACAAGACAACTATATACACGGGGAAGAGCCAGGCCTGGACTTTAGTTTAATTTGAAACTCCTCCCCTGCCCCCTGCACCGCCCAACTGTATCCTCTTGGCTGGTCAAGACTCTAGATCCTTTCAGGTGGGTGGGAAATTGGCTGTGAAGAACAAGTAATGATAAATAGCAGGAAGGTTGGGGTGAAGGAACTGTGGTTGAGGTGACTTGGGTTTAACCTCTTGGTGGCTATGCTGAGAGAGTATCCTAGGCAGGAGACACTAGGGTTGCCAGACGACCAGGAGGGAAAACACAGAACTAGAGCTCAGCGCTGCCCTGTTTGTGGACCGAGAAATTCTCCAACAGTTTCTCAGGGGTGAGGACTCACCATTCGCAGTGGCAGGATCACAGCTGTGGACTGTCTTTCTAACCGTTTTCGTCACCCACTGCCATTGTAAATGGCAGCAGCAGTAATGGTGGGGGCAGTCTGCCCACAATTTTGCATCTTCCACAATGCCCCAGAGTTAGTGGAGTGTTTTTGCGGCGGGTGCATAATATCCAGAGAAAATTCTGCAAAGTAGCCTTTTTCTAGGATGAAACACCCCCCCAAAAAACCCACCCTCAGAATTTTTTTCAGAAACATCTCAGAAATTTCAAGTCAGCCTTATGACATAATAGCCCGGGTAGGTCTGTATGCATATTCTTGTTTTTTGCTTTCTGGCCAGCTGTCTGGAAAACAAAGGGAAAGGTCATTTTCTTCCCACTTCAGCATTTTCTTTTTCAAGCTGTACACCATAAGTGAATAGCCTGTGTCCCAGGGCCTGGCATAAGCTCCACCAGGATCTGCTCCTAGGTCTGACAGACAGACAGACAGACAAACTACTGTGCTCCAGTCTTAGATCTCCAAAAATGGTGAGCTACACCACCCTGGGCATGCCAGAAAGCAGTATCCAAATCCTACCCAGGCCCCAGAGATTTATTTATTTTAATTTCAAGAGTTGGCAGTTCTAAGACAAATGTACACAATAATGCTGTTGGATTAGAAGATACAAAAGATCTCGCCTGCGGTTAAGAGTTGCCACCAGCCCATTTTTTAACTGGCCCCTCCACCCATGCTGCAACAGCAGCCAAGTATGCAAAACTTAATTAGGTGAAGCTTTTCATTCTCGCCATTCACCTCCTTGTCAGAAAAGGCTTCCCCTACTACCTTTCTGGGTATTCCCGAGTGCTTTTGAGGACTCAGGAGTAATATGCTGGTTCTCCATTCATTGGGCAAAACATCTACACTACAGCAGAGACTCATACACTACGTCAGGGGTAGCCAATGTGGTGCCTCCAGATGTGATCAGACGCCATCTCACCTCAGCCCCAGCCAACGTGGTTACTGGTCAAGGAGGATGGGAGCTGAAGTCCAGTGTCATCTGGAGGGCATTTGGAGGGCATCTGTACCTGCTCTACAGCTTCTCTGGTCTAGCCATTAATCTAGTTTAGTCAGATAGAAGTCCTGGGATCTAAGAATTTACCAAGCCTTGGTAAATACAGCGAGTAAATAAGAGGGTGGACAAGAAAGAGGCTGGATACCACAAAAAGAACTCTGCTGGATCAGACCAACAGCCTGTCTAGTTCAGTATCCTGTTTCTTGCAGCGGCCAGTCAATTGCCACCAGGAAATCCACAAGCAGGGTGTGGAGCTAACTACTCTCCTTTCTTCTTTTGTTTCCAGTATGTGGTATTCAAGAGATACACTGCCTCTGGACAGGGAAGTTCCATTTAGCCCTCATGGTTAAAACCTATTCTCCATTGGTTTGTCCAAGACCCTTTAAAGCCACTTAAGCCAGTGGAAATTGCCATATCTTCAAGGGTGGTCCCATGTAGAATACACTATAGCAATCTAACCAGGAAGTTACCAAAGCATGAATTACTGTGGCTAAGCTACCTGGTCCGGGAATTGATGTAGCTGCCTGTAGCTGGAAATAGGTATCGGTATTCCATGCTGCTGATGCCACTTAGACCTCAGTTGACAATGCTGGATCAAGGAGCACTCCCAGCTACAAACCTGCTCCTTCAAGGGGAATGCAGTCCCATCTAGAACAGGCCATCTACTCAGTTCCTAGACACAGGAACCACCAACCCACAAAGTGCCATCTTATCAGGATTCAGCTCATTACTCTGTATAGAAAACTGATCTAGCACTTGCACAGCCTCACCTGCTTCAGGTGACAAGGAGCAGCAGAGTTGGGTGTCACCTGCACATTGATGCCAATGCGCCTCCAGTCCCCTTATGATCACTCCCAGTGGCTTCATATAGAAATGAATGAGGATGGAAACTTATGGGATCCCAGAGCCCAACTGAGGCAATGAATTTCATGAATTAATTACGCATTGTGTGAAGAAGACCTTCTTTTGCCTTTTCTGAATCTATTAAAGAAGGAAAGGAGGGAGGGCATAAGATAAGTGATGAAGAAACAATGACAACATCGACTGCCAATCAACATATCTAATTAGATTATGGGAAAGGGATAGTGCTCCAACTCCATCATTTAGCTGTCCCTTTCTGCCCTTTCCTAGCTCTGTGATAGCCATTTACATCCTGGGGGAGGGATATGATGCTTTTTGACCCAGTACGAGATAAACAAGACCCAGCACTGAATCAGTCTCTCTCCCCCCCTCCATGACCACCATTGGTTGGTGCTTTCGTTGAGTTGTCCATCACCACGTCAGGATCTTTTTCCTGCTTAGTCGTTGCCAGTTCAGACCCACCAGGGTATCACATAGCATTAGGGTGGCCAAATGCAGAAGAGCAGAGGGCTCCTGCGCTTTCAACAACTGTGTAGCAGGGAGGATTTCAATAGCAAGGACAGCAACTTCTGTAGGCTACACCTGCCCAAATTCCCCCTTCTACACAACTATTGAAAGTGCAGGAGGGCCTCCTCCATTGCACCCTACTTAGTTCAAGCTTGTTGGCTGACTGCTGCTCCATTCATGTGACAATGGCAGCGTCCCTCCTTTAAAAGCAGGTGAGGGACAAAATCTGGACAGGAGGATGGATCCAGAGGCCACTTTGGCAGGTAGGTGGGGCCACTTATATTCCTGGTTTGATTTCAAACCACACAGGCAAAGGTAGCAGGGCTGGCAGATTAAAATCAAACCATGAAGGCTAATGATACATTTCACAGTGGGGCTTAGCTGATTATCACCCACAGCAAGCCCCACTTTGGGCAGGGATTGGTTGCACTACAGAATTCCCAGAAACTCGGTAGTGTACCTGGTCCCTCCTGGGCTGCCTGTCAGCACTCACCTGCAGAATTAGCACTCCACCTGAGCCTCCTGAGGCTACTTGTTCCTGACCTCCACCCTAAAGTCCTTACAGCAGTGACAGGGAACATGTGGCACTCCAGATGCTGTAAGACTGCAGCTTCCATCAGCCCCAGCCAACATGGCCAGTGGTCTGGAATTATAGGAGCTATAGACCATGGATACACAATTCCCACCCCTGTCTTATATGGTGGCCTCGCTTATGTCTGAAAACTTTCACAGGTGTGGGTAGCCAGGAAACCGGAAGGTTAGGAAATGGATTATTGTTGGCTTTGCCTTGTGGATAGATGACGTCTCTCTTCTCCTTGCCCAATGAGGTGGAACTGATGTTGCAGCCCTTGTACTTGTTGTTCAGGAAAGCCTGTGCTGTGCAAACAAAGCAAGTGTTACTCCTATCAGCACAAACTAATTTTGCGTGGCCCAGAGATTAAAAGATAAACATCCTTCCCCACCCTATGTTAGTTTAGCTTTCAAGGGCTGCAGGCAGGTGTTACCTGTCACCTTGATACATTGGTTACCTGGGTAAGTTCCCAGCCAGGATTAGTCTGGAATGTTCCGCTTTATTCTTTCCACTCCCATAGGCAAGGGGTTAGTATAAATATGGTTCTGCCTTTACTATAATAGTCCATCTATTACAGTCCTGTGACTTTCAGCTCTTTCGTAAACAGAATTTTGGCTTGGGAATTTCGTAGCTGTTCCCATGTCCATGCACATTCAACCCATCTATACTTGCAGTGCTACACAAAACACATAAGACCCTTAGTGAACACCCCTCCCGCTCTCATTTCTATATGTAAACACACACACACAATCCCCATCACCATACCGCTATTTTCTTTCATTGACACCATTGCTTTAATGCTATAAACAAGCCTTTCAGGTCTGCAAGGATGTTTACAACATATTTTGATGGTATCAGGGTGCTTGCCTTAAATGGTTGGTCAGATACAGGTGCTAGCTAGGCTGTACTACGGTCACCTTTTCTGTCCAGTCTGGGCCGCCATTTTTTTGTGGCCCAGTAGATGGTCCATAGCAGGGGTGGGGGTCTTTTTTCAGCCCACCTTTCCTTCTGGGCAAAACCTTCTGGGGGCCACATGCCAGTCATAGAAGGGCCAGATGCAGAAGTGGGCAGAGCAACAAATGTAAATTTTATCTTTGTCCAATAGGATAGTTTCTGAACACATTCAGTCAAGCAAGAGGCGCAGTCAAGAGTCCAAGAACATATTCCTGTCAGGCAAAAACACTCAGGGTGCAATGCAAGGTCAGCGAGGGGTGTGACCTGGGAAGAGAGGTGGTGGCCTGGGGAGAGTTCAGAGGGCAAATAGCAAGGCCAGTCATGAGGTTCCCCAGCCCTGGTTCCCTGTATACCTCATGGCCCATTTATGAAGCCCCAATAAAAGGGTCTGTGTTTTATTTTCATTTTATGTGCAGCACCTAGTTTTTGTATCATCAGTATTATTGAGGATGATCAGTCTGATGCTACAGGGCATATTGTTCCCTGATTGGGTACTGATGCTGGGAGTGAGGTCTATGTGCAGTTCAGCTAAACCATGAGATTGAGGCTGTGTCAGAATTGTCATTGAGACCTACCATGTACTCCCTTCATTGAGTGTAGGGGAGCAATGTGTTGGGCCTGGAAGCTTTTATGTGAAAAGAAAAGCTCCAATAAGTAAACCAATAAAAATAGGTAGTGACTCAGCCCAATTATGATCTTGCTAGGAGCAGCAGATCATATGTTGCATACACATCATACTTTTAAAGCACATTCCCTCCTCCCCCCGACAATTCTGGGAACTATAGCTCAGTCAGAGATAAACTGAAATTCTCCCAGGATTATTTGGGGGGGGGTGAGAGAAGATGCATTAAATGTGTGGTTTGCACGCAGCCTCAGCCAAAGTTTGCTAGCAAATATGATGCCAAGCAGACAATTCCTCTCTTTTTTATTCTCCCCCCCCCCGAAAACAATACAAAAATATAACAAAACTCTCACATAGTTTCGTGTAAAAAATATAAATGAAACTCCAGTCCAAGAAAAAGTCTTTAGAAAGAAAGAACAGTTGTTACTATGCAACCCACAGATCTGAAAATACTTTTTGGACTGTTCTGTTATATTCAGTTCTATTTGTAAAAGCAATAAATCTCAACCAGTCAGCAGCAAACATGTATTTCCATTTCTTCCCTTTGGCCACGCATAACTTTTGTGTAAGTTTCTCAATAAGGGCAATTTCCCAGACCTCGTTACGCCACCTAGCCAAGCTAATACCCTTCAGATCCTTCCAGAACCTGATAATAATAGCTCTTGCCACTACAAGTAAATATCCAATTAAATTCTTATTTTGTCATTCCAGATTTTCTCCCATGAACAAATTTAGTAATGCTAGCTCTAGGGTTTCCTTGCGTTGTTGCCCTGTTATGTTCAGGATTTCTTGTGTGTGTGGTGGGCGGGACGGTCCCAAAATTTAATAACTTTACCACACTTCCATCAGGCCATTCCTTTGTAATGGTGTATGGTATGGGTAATAAGATTGCCAGTTCCTGATCCAAACAGAGCTCCTTGTGGTTATGATGTTCTTTTCCTGTCTTCTCTGGGCTGGGTTGGGCTAGAGAGTACTTCAGTGGGTGAGGTAACTGTGGGATAACCAGCCACATAGAACCAACATGCTTAAGTCTAATTGATGCATGAATGGGTTAACACCATAGAGTAAGCTGTCCTGCCAGGCTTAGCTAAGTAACTCACCCTCACCTTGGGAGGAAGGTTATCAATCCTATTGTTCACCTTCAGTCTACCTGAGAAGCTCAGCATGTAGAGAGGCTAAGCTTGTTCTTGCTTAGTTACATGGCTCTCACAAGCCATTCTTAAGTTCCTATACCAATAATGTAGGAACTTTCACTACTTTGTAACCGTTAAGTTTTACTGCCTGTGCAACCTATTCTGAAGCACATGAATCTGACCTTTGGAGAGTTTGTAAGTCAACCATTGTTTTAAACCTTTTGTAAGGCTTCTACATTAACCCTTGTTTTAACTTACCTCATGTGTGGTATTTTTCTATGCTGGGGGAGAGGAAAGCTCTGGAAGGAACTTTACCTTGATGCATATATTTGTGATTTTAAATCTCTGCTGGGGTTCTCTCACCAATGAGTACTTACTCCAAACCTGGATCTTGGTATCCAGGGAATTTTCCTTTCTATACCTTTTTTTTTTTTTGAACCAACAGTAATTTGGATCACAGCACTGCAATGATGAAAAGTTCTGTAGTTCCCTATCACACCACTTAAAGACAAAGGAGCTTCATTCCAAAGTGGAATCCCAGCCATGATAAAAAATATTGGGGGGGGGGGGGAGTTCCATATTGGCTATGGTGAGAAATATGCTTGAATTGTATTTTCTTAGCCAACTCTCTCTCTGTCTTAGCTGAACACATCTACAACTTGTTTGATTTAACATAGAATGAGACATTAGAACTTCTATACTATCCAATTTCCTATTTCTGATCCAAAATAATCTCCTTTATGAGTCTTCAAAGCTGTGTGATAGGAAACTACAGCTTTTTTCATCATGGCAGAGTGTTTTCTTGACTGAGTCGCGGAAGACCTCCTGCCTGCCTTGCAGGCTTTCCCCTACCTGCCTTAGGAGAGTGGGGCCCTGACTGACTCCAGCTGGGGGGGGTGGTTATTGATATTAATTCTTTGTGTCTTTATTTTAGATTTTGCTCATGATTTATGTGGAATTAGTTCAATTTGGTTGTGAAATTTTTGATATGTTATTGTTTATGGCTACTTATAATTATGTAATTTTTTGTATGTTGCAAGCCACCTTGACCATGGTTCTAACTTTGGAAAGGCGGCTTGCAAATGAATGGATGGATGATTTTCTGTAGATCTGGATGATGTTTTAGTAGATTCCACGTCTGCTTGTTTTCTGCGGCTAGGCCAGACACTCTGTATGTTAAATCAGCTGTTCCTATTTATGATTATATATGCCTGATGCTCCATTTTTTCATCTGAAATATAATTGAAATGCTGGTGTTGGTTTCTAGATCCCAACTGAATATGAAACTACTAGTGCTACCTGCCCTGGGAACATTTTCCTGTATAAAGGGATGATGTGATTTTCCTTGAGAAGCTGTGACTGAATGTCACTTTGAGATCCCAGCATGGGAGGTGTGCCATCATCGTGTGTCCATGATGGGGCCAGGAGCAGGTTAGCATCTAGGGCAGCCCTAGAGTCTGCTTGTATCCGTGTCTCTTAAACACAGCACAAGTCGTCTTGTTCCACAACACAGGCTGATGCAGAAGTTAGCAATTAACTAAAGGAATTTCTGAGGAGGAGGGGAGTGCAGGATGGCTCTGAGGGGCAACACAAGACTCTTTAGACTTTGCTCCTATCCCGTGTATAAAGGACACCTTGTGTTTCACCAGCCACTTTGCCTTCGAGGGAAGCGTGGATGTAGGGAGTGACTTTGAGCCCTGGGTGGCCTACCTGAAGCAGGTAAGGGAACAAGTAGGGACAAGAGTCTAGGGAAGCACTAAGGGACCAAGGCTGAGGCAACCTGGGACAACCAGCCAACCAAGAAGGGCACCTTCACCAGGCATGGATTTGGCAGCTGAATCCAAGCCACTCTAAAACAGGCTCTTGGCCCTCTGATACACTGAAACCCAGAATGTCTCATAGGATGACCAGCACAATGCCAGGCAGGACTTCACTAGTTATATCCATACCAGGCTGAACCCATCTGACCTTTTGGATAGTGTGGTTTCTCTCTCAAACTGCTGAAACCTCAGGTAGGGACTCTTTTCTGTTAAGCCTTGAAAGTAATATGGAACTAGCCTGAAGCAAATGCTATGCAAATGATTGCAAGAGTCTTCTGTGCCCCTAGGGCGGGGGGACATATTTGATCAAGAGCCATGCCTTCTTGCTGTATGTGGGTGAAGCAGCTGGCACTTACTTGCAAGCACTTACTTGTTTATGACCTATGTCTGTTCAGATTGGCAGGCAATGATGTTACCTTATGGAAGAGAGAGTCCAGTCCAATGCCGCCGACCTACAGGAGGAGGAAGGGTCTTGCGGGCACCACCGTATTCCTACTGCCCCAGCCCCCAAGGTACTTAGCACGGGTGCCGACTCCTGCACCTGACTGTTCATCATACAGCACACTTGATGAGCCTGACCTCTTATTCACGCTCTTATTCACCATGCTTTCTTCTTGTCTTCCCTCTCTCTTCTGGAAGTACTGGGGGTTTGCTTGTTTTCTGTACAGTTAGCTCTCAAATAGAGCTGTGTCTAGTCTACTTATTGCTAAAACAAAAGGACTCCAGGCAGAAGCCACAGCAGGTGCAAGGACGACAGCAGCTCACCTGTGGGAAGGGATAAATATGGTACTTCCACAACCTTGTGTCCTCCAGATATTTATTAGACTCCAACTCCCAACCACCCCTGTCAACATGGCCAGTGGTCAGGGGTTATGAGAGTTACAACCCTACAAAATCTGGAGGACACTAGGATAGTTCGTTACTTTGGGCATTGCATTTTCCTGGGGAGGTATTGGGGCTCTTAAATATGGCACTGAAGATGGCCTTTTTTGGGGGGGGATGCTGGCCTATCATGGGATGGTGCAGCAGGATTTCTTTCTGCTGGATCCTTTTTGGTTGATTAGTTCCAAGGAGAGTCTCCAGAGATGCTACTAGTTTCTCTGTGAACTGCTTTACTCACAACAGGATATCCTGACCTGGGACACAAGTTAGTAATCCACATCTTTCTCCATAGCTCTGCAGAGGATCCCTGACCCTAGAGCATATCTGTTTCCCACAGTCAGTACTGTGAGTCATCTGGACCATGAGTACCTTTGCCCAGGTTCTCCTGGGAAGTTGTCTGAAACCATGGAGAAGTATGAACTGGACACTCATTCCTCCAAGCCATGGAAGGGCCCCCATGCAGGCTTGGATGAAGGCCAGAAACCAGGTAAGAGAAATATGCACAGGGCCCAGCTAAACATAAGAAGCTGTACTGGAGCTCCCTTCATTATTCAGTCTGTTTATTTATTATTGCAAGTAGGGAACATGGGGTCCTCCAGATGTTGTCAAACTACAACTCCCTATATTTGCAAAAATAATTTAAAAAACCCCAAAACATCTCACATCACCCGTGATTGTTGGCCATCTTATTTATTTTTTATATTTTTAAAATTGAATTTAGATATTGCCATATACCTGGAGGTCTCAGGGCGGTTCATCTTGGCTGAGGCTGTTGGGATTCAGAGTACAACACCAGCTGGAGGGCCAAGGGTTCCCCACTCTTGTTTTAAATATGTATGCCCAATTTTTAAAACAACCTTTTTTCCAAAGCAGTTTACAAGGTGTAAAACTGATTAAATACAAAATGTATTCTGTATAATGTTACATCCTGTTAACATTAAAACCAAAGAAGACAGCATAAAGGGGGTAGAAATTAAGAGGAAGCATGGCAGACCTCCCCAGGCAGTGTATTCTGCAACTGTGATGCCACCATTACTAAGGCCCTGTGAGTATCTGCATATCTCATAACCTGGGTGAGTTCACATAGGCAGAGGCGGTCCAAAAGCTATCCCTGCCCTTTTATCTACCTGGAGGGCATGCTCCAGCAGGGCACATCCGAGAAATAGTGCAAAAGAGGAGAGCTAGCCAAGTTGCCAAAGGGCACTGAGATGCAAAGTCAGGATTGCGAAAGTCACAACTTCTCCATGTACAGTGGTACCTCGGGTTACATACGCTTCAGGTTACAGACTCTGCTAACCCAGAAATAGTACCTCAGGTTAAGAACTTTGCTTCAGGGTGAGAACAGAAATTGTGCAGCAGCAGCGTGGCGGCAGCGGGAGGCCCCATTAGCTAAAGTGGTATTTCAGGTTAAGAACAGTTTCAGGTTAAGAACGGACCTCCGGAATGAATTAAGTTCTTAACCCGAGGTACCACTGTATCTTTCCAAGAAGGTATCAACTAGATCAGGGGTAGCAAACATAGTACCCTCCAGATATTGTTGGACTCCAGCTCTCATCAGCCCCAGCCATCAGAGGTGATGGGAACTGAAGTCCAGCAACATCCAGAGGTCACCATGTTAACTTCTGAACTAGCTCAAAGGTAGCTATCAAATTCCATCATGGGGAATCCCTCTAAATACAGAAGGTGATAGTGAAGGTGGGGTGGAGGGGAGAGGTTTGTTTTCCTAGGGAGAAATTAAGGGCCTCGTCAAACAATGTTCTGTTAGTCAACAAATGTATTCTGATTTATTGGGCAGGATCCAGATCTCTTCCTTCAAGCTAGTATTGTTGCAGTGTGATATGACGTTATCCTGAGATTCAAGCAGAATTGTTTCACGTAGAGGGTCCCCTGTCCCCACAGCTACAGTCTCCGTACGCTAGGGTTGCCATATCTTGAAGAGCAAAAAAGAGCTGCTGCCAGCCCAAGCCATGGAAAGAGGTGCACAGGGCTGCTGCTGCACCCACACACCTCTTTCTCTGGCTCAGGCTGGCAGCGGCCACAGATTGCAGAGCAGCCCAAGCCCAAGCTGCTGCCAGCCCAAGTGGAGGCAGGACCCCAGCTCTGAGCTTATCTTTGCTGCTATGTCCTCGCTCCACTGTGGCACTTTGACTTCCAGGCACAGTGCCTTCCCGGGCATGCACATGCCCCCACAACTCCCAAATACCCTCCCAAACCCAGACATTTCCTTTAAAATGTAAAAATCTGCCCAGATGGGCATATTGCCCCCCCCAAAAGAGGACATGTCCTGGTTTTCCTGGACAACCCTACGGTAGGCTAATGGCACTGCTGTATGTAAAGTGTTTGTAGCTGTTGCACGAATAACACGGGTTCCTGTTGAATGCTGCCTATAACATCATTGGCAACAGCTCTTTCCGCCCATGCCTCTGCCATTCCATAACCTTAAAAGTGCTTTAGATGCTGCGTCCTCCTCCACAATGCAAATCCAGCATGAGAGTACTTATGTAGAACACACATTATAGACAATCACCAGCATGGCTTCCCTACGGCAGTGCCTTGCTATTTTGTCATTGATTGAATTTTAATTATTCCTTTTGCTACAAATGTTCAAAGGCATTCTTTTTTGCTGCACGTATGCAGTGTAAGTGAACCCATCTTACAAGCACAGATAATTGCCCAGCTGCCTTTGCAAAGTCCATTGTTGCTAAACCCACAATGTTTAAGAAGTCTGTGAAAAGGGAATGAGGGCTGTTGCATGCGTTCAAGTAAGGGCGCTGGCAAAACTGAATGTCCCTGCTTAAATGCTTGTGTGCAGGATTGAGGGGGAATGAGTTCCATGTGCTTTGATCCTGTGAGCTACTGCTGCAGCTCCCTTGCCCTGCTCAAGATACCAGAAATTGACCTCGGGGCAAGGGCAGTGACTGCTGCTCCCTAGGCTTCACTAGAAGTTCACAAAAAGTTTGACCTGTTGCAAACATTTGCTTTCAGGGTGAGCTGCAGGATGCTTGTGCATTCACAAAGGGAACTTTGTGAACCCCTCCCGATAAGCCACAGCCACATTCTTCCTTGCGTTTCCATGATCTTTCACTTAGTCTTCACTGCCTGGTCAGAATATAGAAATATGGGAATCTTCCTTATACCAGATCAGACTGTTTCTCTGTTTAGCCTAGTATTCCAGGTATCTTCAACTTTTCAGATCCAGGACCCACTTTTAACCCAAACAAGAATTTACATGGTGCTAGTGCTCCTGTTGTGACCCATATTGTACTAGTGGGTCCTGACCACCACTTGAATTCCAGTGGACTCTACTCTTACCTGCGATAGCTTTCAAAGAGTCTCAGGCAGATGTTTCACACAGCACCTGCATCACTTGAGGTCACCACCTTGCTGATGCTAAGCAGATCTAGATCTGGTTAGTACCTAGAGATGTGGCTGCCTGGGAGCCACCTTGGGTGGCCATGATGCCATGATGGAAGATAGGTGGAATATAAATGTTGGACATGAAGAAGACAACAATGAAGAAGACGATGCACCTTGCACAGCAGGGATGGATAAGTTGTGTTCTTTCCCATGCTTTGGACTACAACACCCATCATCCCTGACCACTGGCCATGCTGACTGATGAAAACTGGAGTCCTATAATGCCTGCAGGTCTCTCCATCTCTGGTGTGCACTATTGCTGTTTTGCAGAAGATTACTGGTTTGGTTGCTTCCACATTAGCTTTTTCCAGCATTGCTGTCCAGTCACTCAGTTTTTATGAAGTATCCAGATGATGAAATTGTCAGGTCATTGCATTCCAGTGTTTCTCACTTGATTTGTTTTTGCTGCTATTATTATTATTATTATTATTATTATTATTATTATTATTAAGCATCAGCCTGTCTAGAGCTTTTTAGGGATAAATTTAACTGAACACTTCCTGTTGACAGGCTTAGCATGAATGATTAATTCCAGGTGTACCCGGTAAAGCTCTCAGCAATGAATATCCTTCCCCCCCCCTTGCTTATCTTAATTGCCCCAATACCACCCTACATTCCTGAAGTGGAGGGTAGAAAGAAGGCTTAAATTATTAATACCTTTTTCAATTTAAATTTTCTGTTGTGAAACAGTGCTATTTCTCTAAAGAAATAATGGAGAAATCAGTAATCAAAGCCTCCCTCACTAGTCCCCAGGTACAGAAACTGATATTGAGGCAATTAAGAAACTATTCAAGGGGCAATAAACAAAGTATTTGTTGCTAATCCACACCTCTAGCAATAAAACGGGCTGACTCTACACAAGCAGCAAACTTTTAATTAACAGTAGTGGCAATCTCTGCTGAATGGGAATTAGCTGTGAGTAAACATTATAAGAAGATCTCTTGGCCATAAGATACGGCACCAGTGAGTAATATAGAGCTGTAATGAGTGCTTGTGCGCACCTCCCTTTTAATTTCCCTTGTAGTGAAGTGCAGAAAAGCAATGCCTCAACAGCACTCAAGAGCCCAAGTGTGGTAGCCACCATTATGCTTTGAGTTTCAAACAACAGGCAGAAAAAAAGAAGTCTTGTTAACATCCTTTTTCAGTAAATGGGTTGCATCTTGGATTCTGTGTGTTCACCCTGACCACAGGCCCCTGTCCTTAACAGACAAAGCTTCAAAGAGGAGGCCCTCCCATTTATGTATAACCAGAACGGACTGCAGCCATCACCTCAGTGGTACCAGGGCAAGGTGCAATGGGAGGGAGGCGTGGCAAGTTGCTATGGAGACCGTGCCACGTCTTCCTGTCAGAGAGAGGGCCCGGGTGTCATGTGACATGGAAGCAGCCCTCCTGCCATGTCTGCCAGGGGCCTTTCTGAGGAGAGGACGGGGAGGAGACCGCCAAGGAGCCCTCCCTGGTGGCTCCTGACATGGGAACTAACGTGCAGACCGGCAGCGCAGGAGGAGGGTGCTGTAAACAGGTTCTGTTCTGGAGCTGAGGCCTTGGGCCAGGGGGAGAGCCACATCCATGGGCAGACGCAGGGAACCTGTGGCTGTCCAGAGACAGTTGGACTACAGTTCCACCTATTCCCTGACTATGGGTCTTGCTGGCTGGGGCTGATGGGAGGTTCCCAATATCAGGAGGGCCTCCGGTTCCCCAGCCCTACCCTTGGGCAAGAGGGCAGTGACCACTTCTGGTGGGCTAGGCATACTGTGCTACTTGGGCAAAATTGTTACCTGTAATAATAATTTTATTATTTGTAATCCACCCATCTGGCTGGGTTGCCCCAGCCACTCTGTACCAGGTTTTGCAGGATTAGGGTGACCATAAACCATAGCCCAAAGATACAACTGTGTTCACAGGGGCTTAATTTTCTTCAAGGAGCAGCCTAAGGCTACCACCCCAAATAAGCCCCTTCCCCCAGAAAGTTGTGATACCAAGGGACCAGTGACTCACCCATCCTTGATTTCTGGCCCTTCTACCATCAGTTCCAGGACTGCAGGAGCAGAAATAATGATAAGCCCAGAGCTCATTTGGAAGCCTAAGGCCTCGCTTCCCTCAAGGCTTGGGTAGAGGAGGAGACAAAGACTAGTCACTAGCACATGCTCTGGATCAAGGTGGTGGAAGAAGGTGGGGCAGCTGGGGTCTCAGTCTCTGCCTATGAATATTTTAGAACATAAGTAGAGGAGTGTCATCCCCCCCCATCCTCCCATTTTGTATCTAGCTCAGCCATCTTGTGCCTTGGTATACTGGTACTGCTGGTACTGCTGGTACTGGCTGAATACCTGGCATAAGCTTCATCCACAGCTGCTGGTGAAATTATCATTACTTACATGGCCAGTTTAAAGCATGATTCTAAGGCAGGGATGGAGAACTTGTGGTCCTCTAAGATGTTGTTGGATTTCAATTCCCACCAGTCCCAGCTGGCATTGTCAATAGTCAGGGATGATGGGAGCAACCTTTGAAGAGCCACAGGTTCCCCAACCCTGTTTCTAGGAACTAGCCCAGTTCCCTCCTTTCCCCCAATACTTCAGCTTCCCTTATAATAGCATGTCATTTATCTTGCTGTTGCAGTTTGCCTCGTAGCTCATTGGCTATTTAGCATTTAATCACTATATAATTAGAAATGTGGACACAACTTGATTTTTTGTCTTCTAGTATTAGGAGAAGTGAGACTGAGCTATGCTTGTGCAAGAACAAAAAATAGCACAGAATATCTGAGAAACTCCCTAGATACAAACAAAGCAGTGGGGGACATTTTCACAATCACATACTGTTCCTCCATGTACTGTATGTTAAGTCTTAAGCTTTTTTCCTCAGCCAGTATGACCAAACTGCCAACTGCTTATGTGTGTGAACTTTCATTTCAAATTATAAAATCTGTGGGTCGTTCCAACCTGCTAGATAACACAGTGTGTGCAATGAGTCAATACTTTAATGTTGACTATTACTTCTTTTAAGACAGTGATGGGATTCTGTGGCCTTCTAAATGCTGTTGGACTCTCAACTCCCATCAGTCCCAAACAGCACGGCTAATAGTCACAGGGATTATGGGAGTTGTAGTCAAACAACATCTAGATAGCCACAACTTCTCCATCCCTGTTTCAAGAAAGCAATTTTAATTCGGAGCATGTCCCACTGAAGTCAGTGAGTCACTTCTGAGTAAACTGGTGTACAATAGGGTTGCATATTATAGGATGCAGCTGAGGAAATAAATAAGTTCAACTAGCTACCGTTATGTCTGTTATCTTAATCAAGCTGATAAGGACTTTCACCATCCCCCTTAACTCTGGCCTAACGAATATCCTAACATTCACCCTTATACCCAAAATAAACAGAAGATGTGAGCATTTGTAAAAGTCAAAGCCGGGGTCAGAATGCCTGAAGGGTATTGTGTGCAAAGCCGTAGATACAACTTCATCATGAATCAGTAATGATTCCCTGCTTGTTAGACTTGATGTGAGACATCAAGGCTGTATAACAGTGACAACGACACACAATCTGTTTCCAGCTGATAAATATTGAGAGAGAACATTTCCTACAGAGAAGTCTCCCTTGAGAGAAACAGCTGAGGCATAGGATTGTGCAAACTAGCTCAAACCTTTGCTGACCCCCATCTCTCTCACACTGCCCTTCGGTCAGAGTTAAGGTGCTCATGTTGTGTTAGGACGCACTTCCTTTGCATTGTTCTCAGTTGCCCATGCTGGCTGCGTGGGTGCCTGAAGGAGTGCAGTTCCCACTTCTGTCCATTTCCCTGCTGCGAAGCACTCAGCATTTATAGAAAGATGATTGGCAGGTTCCTTACTGTTACTAAGCAACCCACACTGGAGTTAAAATGAAATGGGTTTGTTTTTAGAACTGGAATGCCAGTCTGACTAAATGATGCCTCTCCTCCACCTCCCTCTTAGTGCAGATTGGGGCACAAGCTGACCTGGTGGTCATTTTGTGCTTTTGCTTTGTACCTTTCCTCGTTATTTTTTTGTATTCTAGTTACAGGGCCTGAAAAAAATCTCCCTGCAGAGATTCAGGGCTCATCCAGACTTCCTGTTGCGCCATGTTTTCCAGGCTCAGGTCCAGAATTTAAATCTCCATGTCCACGTGTTTGGCTTTTCTTTCCCCCTCGACACTTTCCCTGGGAAAACTCACATTTTACCGGTGAATCGGAGCAAATGGCAATCCTCAGTGGAAGCTCAAGTCTCACCCACACTTCTGTTTATCTTGTGCCTAGAAAGCATGTGTCCGAGCAGGTTTCCTGTGCTCTTCTCCTTTCCAAGAAAAAACTCACTCTTTAGCAATATATCAGAACAAATGGCAATCCGGGGAATACCTGAATTGCCCTTTGCTCTGATGGAGTGCTAAAGGGTGGTTTCCCCCCAGGCGAAAGCAGCTGGACAAGAGGAAGTATGGAGAAGCCCTAAGTGTGGGGAAAGAAGGGAATAATTGGTGGGTGCAGGGGACTTGAGAGGCTTCAATTGACCAAGATAATCTCTAACCTAATGTCTGTTGTTCCATTGCAGCACTTGGAAGATGGGCAAGGACCAAATCCATCCTCATCTCCATTCTCAAGGTGCCTCTGATGTTTGGCTTTTTGTACCTGTTTGTGTGCTCCCTTGATCTGCTGAGCTCTGCTTTCCAGTTGGCAGGAGGTGAGGGTCACAATGTATGCCTGTCTCCCCTTCCTCCCTTCCTTTCTCTATAGGGTCCATGGGAATGAAGCTGCTTGATCCCCTTCCCTTTGGTCTTATGGCTTCCACTTCCTGCCTTTCTCTGGAACTGGAGTAGGTCCTGCTGAGTCCAGGCTATTGCAAAAGAGCCTGAGGTCAACAGCATGGACAGGGAGAAGTGCTTTCTCGTTGCTCCCATGGTTAAAGACTGCCAGTTCTGGACCCCTTCATCCAGATGTGCTTTTCCTGATGGGGAGGCCAGAATCCTCAGAATCTCTTTCAAAAACAAGCCATTTTGTTTGGAACATTTATTTAGTTTTCTAGCACAACTAGAAAATGACTCATCCAGAGAGGAAGCATTTCTGGTTTGCTTTGTCCTGCTGCTTTACAAGCTGCATTTAAATTGTGGTAGCCACATCTGCTACATTTTATAAGTGGCTCAAGGAAAATTCTGCCTTGCTTTGTAGGCCCTACTTGTCAATGTTAGTATTTCATGCCTCCGATGCTGCAGATGTGATTGGTGTAATTCACATGCCTGTCTGGGAAGAGTGTGGGAACGGAAGACAGTCTTATCTCTTCCGCTATGTGTACTGTTACACTGTACAGTGGCACCTCGGGTTGAGAACTTAATTAGTTCTGGAGGTCCGTTCTTAACCTGAAACTGTTCTTAACCTGAAGCACCACTTTAGCTAATGGGGCCTCCCGCTGCCGCTGCGCTGCCAGAGCATGATTTCTGTTCTCATCCTGAAGCAAAGTTCTTAACCCGAGGTACTATTTCTGGGTTAGTGGAGTCTGTAACCTGAAGCATATGTAACCTGAGTTACCACTGTATTTTTGCTTTTGCTTTTGTTCTCTGTTCCCTTGGAGCTGGAGAGAAAACATGCAGTGATTCTTTTGTTGGTATGTAGCGTGTAAATAAATACGTAGATTAGCTCTACAATGTCTCGTTCTTCTTGCTGTGTTACGTCAGGAGATTAGTGTGCATATATCAGTTGATGTATGTCGCTGAAGCGCACTGGAGAAGAAGGGGAATGCCTTTTCCAGAGCTGCGCATACCGTAGGAACGCTCAGAGTTTGGGGGCTGCAGGGGCACCGCATGGTGTTTTTCCAACAGTCAACCCCACCTCTCAGTCCTGAAATGTATTGTCATACCACTTTGTGTTCTCAGTTCAGCATCTAACGGGGGCAGCGCAATATCTCATGAGCCCCGAGATTCATTATCCTTGTATTGCATTCTCTCCTTCTTTGGCGATCACTCGTAGCCAAGTAAGATTGTCTTCCATGAATATGGTCTTAACAGTGTGTCCATAGGTGACTGAGGAGGCCAATTCTGGATCTGCACATCCTTCCACAGTGGGGACATAGGTTTTCAGGCAGGAGTTGATCACAGTGAGAGTTTGCCAAATGTGCCTTCCTCTTAGCTTGTTTCTCTCTTTCAGCCTGAGTAAGTGCTTCTTCAAAGTCCATGACACCTTTGGTAGAGGCTGTTCTCCAATTGGAGCGCTCGCAGGCCAGTGTTTCCCAGTTGTCAGTGTTTATACTACATTTTTTTAGATTTGCCTTGAGAGCGCCTTTAAACCTTTTGTGTTGTTCACCGGCATTACACTTTCCATTCCTAAGTTGGGAATACAGTAGCTGCTTTGGAGGACGATAATCAGGCAACCAAACAACATGACCAGTCCAACAAATGTTGAAGAATCATTGCTTTGACACTGGTGATCTTTGTTTCTTCCGATACACTGACATTAATTCACCTGTCTTACCAAGTGATAGTAATTTTTTTTTGAGACACCTGAATCCCAAAATTGTTTTAGACCTTCTATATTGCATTATACCACATTTCATGGTTATGGAGTTAGTGATATTTCAAAATGTGCTCGCAGCAGAATGCTAGAGACTCAGAACCCAAAAAACATATTGCAAGAGGCCTCCAGTGACCAAGCATGGCTTTTGTTCTCTGCACAGCTTCTGCTTGTGCCTCCCACATCTCTACTTCTTCCTGATTTTTGGGTCCTGTTATCCCTTGTTCTTGATCAATTTGCATTTCACAGGAGAGGCCCTCTGTCCCTTGAGAAGGGTTATCTTGCTTGGCCTTCTAATAAAGTCACTTTGGTTTCCTTCTATATCAGGGACCTGCTACCGACTACTACTGGATAGCATCATATTCTCCTTTCCACTGCCTCATTTCACTGGCTCTCTATAGTTGGCTCCTTTGTGTTTGCCTTCCCATCTATGCTGTTGGCAGGGCTGGGCATGGGGGAGTAGAAATCTGGTTTTGAATCTGGTTACATTTGTATCCCATTCAGTTGCAGGGAGGGGGGACCCGTGTGGACTCGTAGGGTGGAAGGCTGTGTGGCCAACGGTAGGTGGAGCCTTTGCCAATGACTGGTGGAGCCAACTAATTCTACTTTTGCCCCCTCCTCCTCCTCCCTGCTGAATTATGCAAGGGCAACACTGGGACAAAGGAGGAGGCAGCTGACAGCCAAGGGCACCCCCTGGCTGGATGTAATCAAGAAGGCAGGCAGGCGGGGGCTGGCTGAGGGGCAGACTTAAGTTGGTGGGGCACTGCTTGCCTGGGTGGAGAATGGAGAAAGATGTGTGGAGCAGGCAGAAAGCTCTGACTTTTGCATGGCTGCTATGTAGCCTACTGTACAAAGTCAAGAGTCACATCCAGTGCTCTACCCACTTTGGCCTCTGGCCCCACTAACCAGTGGCGTGTGGCCTCTGGAAGGTCCCCCACAAGGGAATGTGGCCCTTGGTCTGCAAAAGGTTCCCATTCATGGTCAATCTAGAGAAGCATGAACAACCTTCCACTTACATGTTTCCTTCCTTAGTGAAAAGCAGCTAAACTTGGGAGTGGAAGAATGCCGGGGAGGAGGGGCTTGCTTAAGGATTTCAATTCCAGCCAGCTTGTTGCTGCTAGAAATCCCTTCCCCAATTTGTGAGCAAATGTGGAAACATTTGGGTCTTACCAAGTGCTCACACAGAGACTTCTGTCTTCTGCCCCATAGGTAAAGTAGCCGGGGACATTATCAATGACAACGCCATCCTCTCCAACCCAGTGGCAGGGCTTGTGGTGGGAATCCTGGTCACCGTCCTGGTTCAGAGCTCCAGCACCTCCAGCTCCATCATCGTCAGCATGGTCTCCTCGGGGCGTGAGTCATTCTGGCAAACATCAATGTAGAAGGGAGGGGATGTTTCTGGAGGTGTGGCTTCATGTGGGTGCAGGAGAAATTAGGTTGCATGCTCCCCACTACTCCGTTCCCTCATTTGATTCTTGAATGTCTACTGGCGTCACTGTAGCCATCAATTTGCCTTGGCAGCATTTTCATACTTTGCTGCTATCACAAGGTATCTTTGAATTTGGCTGGGAGTGGGAGACGGATGAAATCTGAATGGGATGTGTGCAGGGCTGAGGAGGAAGGGAGAAGAAGACAGCACATGTTGGGGCACCATAGAGAGGTTGTTTGCTTGAAACCTCACTCTGTTTCTAGTGCCCCAGATGGGGTACGGAGTCAGAGTACCCAGAAGGCACTGCCCTTGCCCTTTCCTTCCTAGTGCTGGAGGTACGTTCCGCCATCCCCATCATCATGGGTTCCAACATTGGCACTTCGGTCACCAACACCATTGTGGCACTGATGCAGTCCGGTGACAGAGATGAATTTAAGAGGTGAGTGTTGTGGTGGGCATGCGATGGGAGCAACCAGTGGGGCTGTTGAAAAGTGGAGATTGGTGTGGGCTGCATCTATGGGGTATTTTAGAGAGAAAGCCAGTTGTAGTGCAGCTGACAGAGATGGGTGAAGACCAGGAATTAGGAGGGGATCAGAGGCGCTTGGAAACTTTAGGGTGACTGAAGCTCCTGAGGCCCATAGGAACTGACTGGGGCAGTGAGGAACAAGACCATCTTAACAAGGGAGTAACCGTACTTTTGACTGACTGGGTAGGCCGAGTAGACAGACAAAGATCTGGAGTGGATGGGTGGATTGGAGAGAGATTTGGCCATGCAGAGGGAAATTGTTTGGCAACACAATGGTAACATGAAGTATCTGATATTTGGACCATTGCCCAGTTGAGACCATCCCCATCATTCTCATCCCCGCACTGCTACAGTTCACATCAGTGATGGCTTCTCTACTGCCTTTCAGAGCCTTTGCAGGGGCCACCTTACATGACTGCTTCAACTGGTTGTCAGTGCTGGTTTTGCTGCCTCTTGAAGTGGCCAGTGGCTATCTGCACTACCTCACCACGGTGACTGTGGCAACTCTCAACTTCCCCAGTGGACAGGATGCTCCAGAGCTTCTGAAAGTAATCACAAAGCCCTTCACTAGCCTTATTATCCAGGTGTGTGTTGTTGGCAAGTCGTGCGTGGTCTCTTTGGGCCATGTCCTTATCCTCCATTCTACCATCCAGTTCTCTCTCCAGGTGGTGAGTGTCAGGAGCCTAGCCTTTGTCTACATCTAAGGACTGTGGATCTGTTGGTCTCTGTGAAGTTCATACCTTCAATATATTGTGGGGCTACTGAAAGATAATTATTTGGCTGCTGGTAAAGGGTCTATGTCCAAGATGCTGTAAAGCAAAGTAGGAAAAGGGATTTGGTAGCCAATAGTTGAGGGGAAAATGGGGAGCCAAGCAAGTCCTGCTTTACTCACTTCAGGTCACAACTCATGCAATAGGAGAAATGTTATTCTCTTATGGTGCAAGATATTGTGATGGGGACAGCCTTGGCAGGGGGAAGCCCAGGTAGGTGTTGCAGTCAGTTCCCTAAGAACCCAGCTCAATTCCATAGCTTCAAGCTGATATAAAAATTGCTAGTCTGTTTGTCCAGGATTTCTAAAGAGAACATAAATTTCCAGACACTCCATGCCAGGGGTCTGCTTCTCCTTCTCCTCCTTTTACAGGAAACTTTGGGCTCTCTGTCTCCCATCCCTGACAGCATATCCATTATCTTTCCCCCTGTTCCCACAGCTGGATAAGTCAGTGATCACCGGCATTGCTACAGGTGACGAGAGTTTGCAAAACAAGAGTCTGATCAAGGTGTGGTGTAAAGCATCAGCTCCACAGGTGAGAGTTCAGGGTGTGTGTGGCCGGGGTGATGTGATGGGAGGGCTAGAAGCAGTAGGTGCTGAGTATCAGAATGTGCTGATGGTCCTGGCAGAAGACTTCAAGTCAGCGACTCAACATTTAACTACACAGTCCAGAAATTGATCAATGAGACACCTTTGGGCATTTTGGAGAACGGAGTGTGAACAATTTCCATTTCTGTGCAGGGTTGGAAAGTAAGGTTGCACAGATCCTAGGGCACAATTGTGCTTTTTGGAGACAACAAAGCAGGAATGTTGGGGTGTGAGAGATGACATTGACCCGGTTCGCAGATCCTATTAAACCACCGTTAAAATTAAGCCATGGTTTAATGTGCTGGTTCACAGTGCTGAAATCACAGGAGCTTCACTTCTCCCCTGCTCCTGCTGCTACTGTCCCCAGGAAACAAGCCATGATTTGACTTGTCATGTTGTCTTAAGCCAGTGGTGTCCAAACTTTATTCAAAGAGGGCCAACCAAGTTGTTGACCTTTTTTAAGATTGAAGTTGTGGAGGTTTTTTTTAGGATTTTACCCCAGGAAATAAAATAAAATGCCACAGGGGCTGGATTAAACCGACCAGTGGGCCAGATTAGGCTTCAACCCAAGGACTATGGTCACAGTGCTTAGCCAAAAAGACTGGACTTATGTGAGATGTTAACGCAAGCACACAGAATCATTATGGACAGGCATGGGAGACAATGCATTAAAATGAGCATTATGCGTTGCTATCCATTAAGAGCCATGAACAATGAAGTGCCATTTTAAGGATTAATTGATCACTGATGCGAGGTTGACAGCATTTAGAGGTTTTACTAGTGGGTTATCTAGAGACTCTTTGAAATAAGGCAAGTACTGTGGTGGAAACCTGACAAAACAAGGATGATTGGTGTTGGAATTAGCATTTTAGTATTCTTTTGCCTGCTTGAAATAAGTCGGAATGCACAAAGGAAGTAATTTAGGATGGCTAACTGAAATGGCTAAACAGAGACACCAAATATTAACTATAGAACAAGGCCCTTTCTGTCTCAGCATGGGTGACTCTTTCCCAAGGTCCACAAAGCGCCTGCATGTGGCTGATGCCTCCCTCCCTTTTTCTACAGATTTCTTCCTTGAGCTCTAGAGGAAGCTTCCTGAACTGTAGCTCCCGTGCCCTGTGCAGCTTGGACAGTGCTGGGAACCTCAGCAGGGCTGTGAAAGAGAAATGTAAGAACTGCCAACCCCAGGCAGCAGGACCCTGTTAGAAATGGCAGCTGTACCTGTGCCATTCCTATGAAGGCAGCAAGGGAGAATCATGACTTAGGGCAAGAGGAATTGGATTGTTCCTAATGCACTCTCTGCACCTTGCTCCTTCACCTAGGCCATCACCTGTTTGTGGACACCACTCTGCCAGACTTGGCTGTGGGTCTCCTGCTGCTGGCTGCCTCACTGATTATGCTGTGCACCTGCCTGATCATGCTGGTCAAGATGCTCAACTCTGTGCTCAAAGGCCATGTGGCCAAAGCAATCCAGAAGGTCATCAACACAGGTAGGCTGGCTGAAACCAGGCCCAGAGAGAACTCCTGGCTCCCTCAGTGGATACCCAGCCGTGAGCCAAAGGGTGTGGATTCTAGAGGAGACTCTCTGGGTTCCAGGCCACCAGAAGTTCACTAACTGGGTTCTCATGGCTGAAGCTATCTGTGGATCTCAGTCTTTCCTCCTTGTTCCTGGGCAGATCTGCCATCCCCTTTTGGCTGGGTTGCTGGCTACTTCGCCATGCTTGTTGGTGCTGGAATGACCTTTATTGTACAGAGCAGCTCAGTCTTCACTTCAGCAATCACGCCACTTATCGGTAAGTCAGCACTTACTCTGGTTCCATGGGCAAGATAGAAGGGATGTGTGTGTTTACACAAAAGGAAACTAAAATGGCCAGACTGACAATAAAGCCTATAAGTCCCGTCTCTCCCACTCGGCCTCTTATGAGGAAGTGGGTCTTCGGATTCCTGAATATCACTAAGCCAATATAAACATTTAGAAAGACCAAGGTGTTGCTGTAACTTCTGCTAAACAGTAAGTGATGGTGCTGTGAAGCATAGCTAGCTCTGGAATCCCTCAGGAAGAAGATGTCATGAGTAATAGCAGAATATGTCTCGAGCCGCTCTTTCAGTGGCATAAAGGCCAGGTCTTTAAAAAGGAATGTTCCCCATTGCCTGTTATCTTGAGTGACTGTTGAGGGGAAAGAAAGTGCTGTTTTCCTGATGGTTTTCTCTTTTTTCTTCTTCTTCTGTGGGACAGGCCTTGAGCTGATTAGCTTGGAACGTGCTTATCCACTCACCCTTGGTTCCAACATCGGAACAACCACCACAGCTATCCTAGCTGCCCTGGCAAGTCCAGGAGACAAGATGGCCAGTGCCTTCCAGGTGAGCAGATGCCCTCTCCCTACTTAGTTAGGGTGGAATTACTTTAGAAGAGCATACCTTCCAAGCCAAGGGTGTGTGTGTGTGTTATGTATACATACACACACACACACATATGCATTATATACACAAATGCTGCCAAACAGAATCCACCTTGCACAGTTTGCGCATCCCAAGTCAAATATGGCTGATTTCAGCAATACCCATCTAGTCTTTTATGTATTTCTGTTTACTGCAAATGCAAATGCAATGAATCTCTGCTTGGGAAAAAGGCAGTATAGAGAAGCAAGCAAGCAAGCAAGCAAACAAACAAACAGTTTGTCATGACCGCATTGATCTTGGAAGGTCCAGGGTTATTATTATGTATTACATTTACTGTATTTTTCACTCTATAAGACGCACCAGACCACAAGACGCACCTAGTTTTTGGAGGAGGAAAACAAGAAAAAAAATATTCTGAATCTCAGAAGCCAGAACAGCAAGAGGGATCGCTGCGCAGTGAAAGCAGCAATCCCGCTTGCTGTTCTGGCTTCTGGGATAGCTGCGCAGCCTGCGTTCGCTCCATAAGACGCACAAACATTTCCCCTTACTTTTTAGGAGGGAAAAAGTGAGTCTTATAGAGCAAAAAATACTGTATATCCCACCTTTCTTCCAAGGAGCTCAGGGTGGCATATGTAGTTCTCCCCCACCCCATTTACCCTCACAACAACCCTGTGAGGTCAGTCAGACTGAGAGACTGTGGCCAACCCAAGGTCAACCATTGACCTTCATGGTTGAATGTGAATTTCCACTCTTGTCTGTCAGATGTCAATCCAGCACTCTGGCCGCTGCACCACACTGGCTCTTAAAACATGAAGTGGCCCATGGGGAAAGTGGGGTTATCTTCTTTACATGCCCTACCTGTTTCAGCCTGGCATGCCATCATTTCTCAGTCTTGCTCCAGGATGGTTGCTATGTTTCTGTTTCCCCCTCCTCAGATTGCTCTTTGCCATTTCTTCTTCAACATCTCTGGAATCCTACTGTGGTATCCCTTGCCTTGCACCCGTCTGCCCATTCAGATGGCCAGAGCGCTAGGTGAGCAGACGGCCAAATACCGCTGGTTTGCCATCTTCTACCTACTCATCTGCTTCCTGCTGTTGCCATTGCTGGTTTTTGGACTCTCCATGGCAGGATGGCAGGTCCTGGTGGGAGTGGCAGCCCCTTTCCTGTGCCTTCTGGCTTGTGTGGCCTTTGTCAACGTCATGCAGTCCCGAAGTCCCGGCCGACTGCCCCGGTGGCTCCAGAGTTGGGACTTCCTGCCGTACTGGATGCACTCCTTGCAACCCATGGATGAGCTGATCACTAGGGCCACACTGTGTTGCGCTGGTCGTCGCTCAAGCAGCCAAGAGGAACAAAGTGATTTATCTCCTCAGATTAAAGCCAGTCTCTCAATCACTTCCTTAAAGGAATTGTCACTACCACCAAGGCCCTCTCCCCGACTAAATTTACCAGCAGTGCAAAATGCTACCCACCTGTAACCTGTGTTGGAACATAGCCCCATTGCTGCCTGCAGATAGTGGTGCTCAGCAGAAAAGGAATGATAGACCTGACCTCTGAAAACAAAGTGTACCTGCCACCGTGTAGGGAAGGGTGTGTGTGTGTGTGTGTGTGTGTGTGTGTGTGTGTGTGTGTTGAGCTGCAGTGCTGGTGGCTTCATGTGTGACTCTAGCTGTATGACTGCCATGTGTGTACCTGTCTTCCAGCCATTGTGGATTCTTCTGCCACTGTGTATGACCCGGTATTGTGTGTGTGTATAAATGTGCATTCAACTGTTGCTTTAAACATCAGTGTGTGTGGCTTGCATCCATGAGTGCAAAATTCAGCCTTTGCAACTGTGTGTCTCTCAAGGTGAAGGTGTTTTGTGTGCAGTGCATTAGATGCCCTGCCATGAGTTGGTTTGGGAAGTTGAGCAAGGTCTAAGCTCAGGATGTTCTGCATGGAGACAGCAGGGAAGTTCTTCCTGTAGCAGCACTGGGGATTATCCTGTGAAGTATTTTTCAGGATGTGCCACACAGTTGCAATATATTAAACATAATTATGTAGTGGTGCTTGGAGATCATTCTCCACCCTCCTTTCCTGACAATATGGTGCCAATAGCCTCTTTGTGACCTCTTGTCTCTCTATGACGGGGGTTCTAGACATTGCTTTAGTAAATATCATCTTTAATTTTTAAAAATTGTTTAGAAGTTTTAAGAAAAGTATTGCTACCTCCCCATTCACATTGCTTTTATATCTGCAGATGAGTTCTGAACAATTTTCTAGGTGGACTATCAGGGCTCAGTAGGATGGGAATGGGATGAGATAAGTGGCTTGAAGGGGCTTTTTTCCATGTATCTTTTGTGGTACAACTTCTTGCTTTCAGTCAAAGTGCAAACCAGAGTTTCATGGTTCAAATAAAAATCCAGATTGGGAAGAGCTTGATGTTTATTATTTACAAAATTTGGTGCACTATTATCTTTGTCACACACACCCCCCCAACTCACCCAATGTACAGCAAAGTTGTATAATGCAGATCAACAGCTAGCAGTCAGCAAAAAGAAATTGCACATAAAACAAAAGCCATTTCTTACATATTTTTGAAAAAAAAACACAAGTCCTGTGTTGTTAAAGAGAATATGAACACTTAAGAAAGCGCTGCCTTGGATGAAGAACCTGGCATGTGATGTGGGCAAATTCTCTGTTTGAGGCTGTCATCAAAATGCTTCTTTTGAGTTCTGAAGCCTGACCCATACTGCCTTAGGAAAATGTACACAAAAGGATAAATTAGGAATGCCTGTGGTTTTTTTTAATGCTTCTAATTGTTCTATACCTCACTAAATAAATTTCTTTTCATTGAAGTTTCAGAACTGATTGTGTGGTTGAGTGTCTTTTAGACTAATTTGAGTTGTTCCAGGCACCTGCATTTTTTCTTCTTTAGATGTTCCCATGCTCCTTTTTCACACGTACCATGTGCTCTCCTCAAGAGAATCAGTCTAAGCCACCTACCCACTTCATCACATACCCTTATATCACCACCGAATAGCCAAGGTTCCTTCTCTTTTTGCGGTCTCCGGCACTGGCAGCACCTTTGAACTGCAGTCCTATGATTCAGAAATGCATTTTCCTGTTGTTCCATTTGATTGTTCAGGTAGGGTTTCCAAAGGTAAATGTCAAAAATAATGGATGCTTTGGAGCTGTAGCTTTTGTGTTTGCTCTTTATGACAGCTATGACTATGAGTGCCATAGTAAAAGGAACATCTATTATAATCTTATGTGTCCCCACTCCCCCAACTGATGGGATGTTCCAAGGGTGTCATTACTTGATTTGGCTTCCTTTGGAGGAGAAAGAGCACTTTGGGGGCTGGTTCAGACAGAATGGGAAAGTATGTGAATGAGCCACAGTATGTCTCACACTTGTGTGCTCTCCATCTCTCATTCCCATAAGGAGATAAGAAAAGTCTGCTTCCAGTTTAAAACTAACCACAGTTTTCTGTCTGAACTTGGGAAACTGTAGTTTGTTTAAACTATGGTCAGTGAGAACAAGCCAGGATCATAATGTGGTTTGTGATAAATCGTAAGTTTGCTTTTTTAATTTGGAAGTCATTCGGTATTGCAGTTAGTTTTACAAAGTGGAAACTTCTGATCTTTTCAGTCACAGAAAAGGAGGAAAGGAAAGAGGAAAGTCTGCAGAAGCTCACCTCCACTTGTTCATGTCCAAACTAGGCCACGATGCCTTTATAATATTTGCATTATTTATAAATATGCAAGCAGATAATAAGTGGAGGTAAAGTGGTGCACTGTCAGAAACTGAGCTATGGTTTGGCTTAGTATTATGTCTGAACCCAGGCTTGTTGTTTGTCTCACTTCAGACAAATGATGAGCTGTAACCAAGGTTTGTTCTTGGCTTACCACTTGTTGCTTGTTTGTTTGCTTGACTTAAATCCCTAAAATAACCTAAGGAAGTTTACATAAGGAAAATTTCCCATCCCCTTCTCACCCATGTAACCGCTTTTGAAGGGCAAGGGTCCCTCCTTGGTCAGTATGGGCTAAGACCGGGGCTTTTTGCAGCTGGAACTTGCCAGAACTTAGTTCTGGCACCTCTCAGGTGGGCGCCATTACCATTATAAGAAAACAAGGGATGTGTTCATGGTGAGTTTAGGCACAGCTTTTTCTAGGAAAATAGTGCTGGCTAAGGCATAGTGGTGGTGGGAAACATTGCTTCTTTGAATTTCCTTGTTTAATTTATCATAGGATCTGAGTCTGGGCAGTGCCTCCATTTCTCAGCAGTTCCACCTGCACCCCAGCCCATAATGTTCAAGAGGTTCCCAGATTTTCCAAGCAGTTTTTCAGGAAGATGCAGAAAGAGGGCATGAAAGTTTCCTTCCATGAGCTTCCTTACCTTAGGATCCATGCCAGTATTATTAATTGCTTGTGGCGCAGTTCTGGGAAAATCAATATTTAATGCAGAGTATGAATAATTCCATGAGATCTTCTGCCTTGCATGGAACAGTTGCTATAAATTGCTCAGACTCTTGGCAGACAGCTCTTTAAAATGCTTACCTGTGTGTTTATGTGTGTCATATTTTAAGTTTTAACTTAAAAATCCCTTATTTGGGGCTGATCGTGCATAGTTTACAATGCCCCAGACTGCATCTTTTGGGAACCAGGAACAGACATGGCCACTGGATGGCACTGCTGAGCTGAACAGAGCTTGGAACGGAGTTTTACCTCCTCATTGAGCAGGCAAAAAGACTTGGGATTCATGGCGTGACTCCCAGAAGAGCCCAGGTGGGCTTCTGGCCACCCAGTGAGAAAGAACTGAGCCGTTTCAGGTCCCTGTCTTTCTTTATAAAGATGGAAGAGCATTGGCTTGGAAGAACAATGGAGTTCCAGCAGAATTTAGGTGAGAAAGATTTCAACCTGATCATCAGGAACCTCTGCACCTGGAGCCTTTTAATGAACCATTTCATAGGTAAACATAGGAATATGTGGTAGACTAATTAAAATGGTGCATCTGAGCATGTTCGGAGTTCCTTTTTCTCATTACTGAGTAACCGCAGCCACAAATGGAGAGACACACTAACTGCAGGTTCAGGGTTGGTTTCCAGTGCTGGATATAAGGGTTAGTTTGCCTTCTAAAAGAAAAGACAGTGGTGTGTGAAGAGCTATTAAATCTCTGTGTACAGTAATATATTCACCGTGTTCAATAACATATTCACACTATACACATACATTTCTAAAAAATAAGCCAATCATACACCTGTGATGGAGGCATTATATCCTTTATTTTATCCTTTCTTACATTTGCTTAGGCTTTATTATAATGTCATCTGCTCCATTCCCAGCTATCCCAAATCCTCTTTTTCACAATTCACCATTGTTACACAACCACTACTTTCTTTGTAAATTCCATATTTCTTTCCATTCTTGCCTGTTTGTCACCTGCTCCCATAACTTACAGTTCCCAAGCCTCTGCAAACCTGGTCCTTGTTATCTTGTTAAAAATAGACATCACTTGGGACTTTTCTCCAGCTATCATCCCTGACCACTGGCCAAGCTGGCTGGGACTGATGGGAGTTGGAGTTCAACAACATCTGGGGTAGGGAACTACAACTCCCTTCTTCCTTGACCATTGCCCATGCTGGCTGGGGTTTGTTGGGGAGTTGTCGTTCAACAGCAGCCAGAAGCCACCAAGATTGGGAAGGCTGTATTGGGACAGTAAAGAAGCAAGAGAAACGTCATCTGCCCTGGCACAGGTGAGAGCTTTACTGGATGGTTGTCCACTATCACTGGTGGAACCTCTACAAGGAACTTCCCCTCTGGTGGCTCATGGAAAAAGCTGGGACCCTCTCTCAGTCAGTAGACTCAGAGGTAAGTCACACCAGATTAGCTGGATATATGCCTGAGTTTAAAAAGTTTAGGATCTGGGTTGTAGGCGGCTAGGCACAGCCCTTCCCCAGCCCTTTCCTCCTTGTGTGTGTGCACGCCTGCCAGGTGCTCTGAGCCTGGGTGAGGGAGGCACGCTCCCCCTCCTGGGCTCTTAGTGTTGGCAGCAAGCAGCCTCTCCCACCAGCTGGAGCTGGCTGGGCGCCTGTAGGCCAGCCAGCCAGCACTGCCTGCCCCTCCCTTCCCTCCCCCCAAGGGATCTGCTCAGAGGCCGGATGCAAAGAGGCTCAGAGCTGGAGCAGCTCTGCCGGGCTTCACACCACTGCAGGGAGAGGGAAGAATCAGCAGGCAAGAAGAAAGGGGTGTACTCTGCACGTACCCACCGCTTTGCCTTGGACATGCTTAGTATCAAGTGGAAGCCAAGGGACTGAGGCCATCTGTGGACTGTTCTCTGAGGGAACTGTGCATCTTCTAGATCTGCTGCCTGGGGGCACTAGATTCACCTATCTGCCCTGAACTGCGCTGAAATCCACTATAGTGTTCCATGGGACATCACACTTTGAGATCTACCATGCCTCACTGGAACTTGTCGTTTTGCTTTAGTGTCTGATGTGCTGCGCCAGGATCTGTTGGGCCTTCCCACTGCTGTGCTGTTGAGCCCCACAAGGTAGGATGGTGCCAGGTGAGAGGAAGGCTGCTGGGCCCGTCCTTTTCTGGACCTGTGACCATGAAACAGAGCCTTGTGAGTAGGCCTGGGTGAGACTTGGGAGCCTGTGAACCTTGCACAGGTAGCTTTGGGCACCCCCATGGCCTGGTCTGGGGATGCATGGTATGGAGCCACAGCAAAATGGATCTGGCAATCAGAGTGACCAGGCACCCGCTGAGCTCCCGCACTCGCCTCTTGGCATGGCACTCATCCTGGTGGCCGTGCTGGTCATGGCACTTGTGACCCTACTGGGGAATGTGTTGGTAGTGCTGGCTGTGTACACCAGCCGGGCCCTCCGGGCCCCGCAGAACCTCTTCCTGGTGTCTCTGGCTGTGGCAGACATCCTGGTGGCCACCCTTGTCATCCCCTTTTCCTTGGCCAATGAAGTCATGGGCTACTGGTGCTTTGGCGGCTTTTGGTGCAGCCTCTACCTGTCGCTGGACGTGCTCTTCTGCACCGCCTCCATCATGCACCTCTGCGCCATCAGCCTGGATCGGTACTGGGCCGTCACCCGCGCTGCCCGGTACAACCTCAAAAGGAGTCCCCGGAGGGTCAAGTGCATGATTGGGGCTGTTTGGGCCATTTCTGCCTTGGTGTCCTTGCCACCGCTTTTCAAGTCAACGCACCAGGACCAGCTGTGCTTGCTGCACGACGACACCTGGTATGTGCTGGCCTCTTGCACTGCCTCCTTCTATGCCCCCTGCCTCATCATGGTCGCTGTCTACTGCCGGATCTACCACGTGGCCAGGCACAGGAACTCGGTGGTCATTGCTGCGAGACGTGTCTCCTACCCCAACCTTATCACTGCAGCAAAGTGCGATGCCCGCAGAGTGAGCACCCAGCACCCTGGGGAAGCGCAAAATGCAGGCTCGGAGCACGGCCAGCTTCCCCACCCCCAGCCTAGCTTGCCCCGGCTCTCTCGGCAGTGGAGGGCAGAAGAGATTGGCAACAGTGCTAGGTCACAGAGGACCCCCAGGCTTTCCTGGTCAGTTCCCTCTAGCCGGCAGCAGCGCAGGAGCAGGGACATGTCCGTCTCCACCAACCGTCTGGTGCAGGCAAGAGAACGCCGGTTCACCTTTGTCCTGGCTTTCATCATTGGGGCTTTCGTGCTCTGCTGGTTCCCGTTCTTCTTCACGTACAGCCTGGAGTCCGTGCTCGGGGAAGGCTGCTGCATCTCCAAGCCTCTCTTCAAGTTCTTCTTCTGGATTGGCTACTGCAACAGCAGCTTCAACCCCATCATCTACACCGTCTTCAACCGGGACTTCCGGCGGGCCTTCCAGCAGCTTCTCTCCCATGCTGACCCACTTACATGCAGGAAGTGAGGACTCGTCTGCTAGAGGGCTGTTTGGGGAGGTGGAGAGAGGTGTTGGCGTGCAGGCTGGGGTTCTGGGGCCTGTGGCAACAGGTTGAGGCTGATGAGCGGGATAATATCGCTGCTGGTTTTGTGCTGAAAAAGCTCCTGCTAAAGTGGTAAATCTGTGGCATGAGTGGCACAGGCAGCCAGACATTTGTGACAAAGGGCTGGTGGGCCTGGTTATGGCACAGAGTCAGGCTTACACATGCCCTGCCTACCTCTCCTGTACTGCTTACCAGTCCAATAGGCCAGAGACCAAGCACTGGTGCATTGAGGGACAGGAGTAGACTGCTTATGGGGCAGTGGAGTAGTGGTAACTTCTGAAGTGCAGGTGTGCTGTTCCTGGCAACCCTTCAGCCCAACAATTTTTGGCTGAGGCTGACATTTTGGCCTCAGTACCTCACCAGCTTCTTTAACCTCTCCATCTGCTCCTTCGTTTAAGATATCCAATCTGATGAAGAGTTCTAGTGGACTCAAGAGCTTGCTCACTATCTTGTGACATTTGGTTGGTTATTTAAAAAGGGACTTTGACTTTTTTCAAAAATAAAAGTGTTGACTTAACTCTTAATCATGCATATGAAATGAAATCTACCTCTTTCTCTGCTTGGTTTATTTAGTAGGTAGCTGTATTGTGCAGGGGGCGGGGGGAGTGTACACAGAAGATTGGCAAATGGCACCCCAATGATGACATTATCATTCTGGTAATGACATAAGGGGTGTAGACTTCATTTTTGCCCATCCCTGCTTCACTGCTCCAAAACAGTGGTACTACTCCTACTTTCACCTTACCTTATGGCAGACCTGCTAAAACATTTGCCCATCATCACAGTAAATTAAGCAGATGTGTGCTCTGCATTTTGCTACCTTGGTTTAGGACTGCCAAGTTACAGATCCCAACAACCATAGAGTTGTTCATGAATCCCTGAAATACGCTCTCTATTCCCAAAAGAGTTCTAGCCCACAAAAGCTTTGCTGCGCGCCTTTCTCCCAGCTGCTCTGCGGTAAGGAAAAGGATAAGGTCTGCCTTGGAAGAGATTCCGTGAGGTGACTTGCTTCTGTATTGGGGATGGAGACATACAAGGGATCCCTCTCAAATGCTTTTCCTGCCTCAGGTCAGTGGCATTTTGAGGGAATCATGGGCATAAGTAATAACGTAAAAATGGCCTTTCTAAATCAGGCTAAATATCCATTTAGTGCAGGGGGGAGATAACTTTTGTTCTGCCAGGGCCACGTTCCCTCAGGGGTAATCCGTTGGGGACTGCATGTCAGTGGTGGGCAGGACCAGAGTGAAATGTGGATGGGGCCATCTCTTTCTCTTTCACCTCTTTCCATCTACTCCCACCCCAATCAGCGGTCTGCTGAGGGAGGGTTAGATAGCCCATGCAGGAGTTCACAATGGGTCATTTGCAGAGGGCTTTTGAAATTAGATTGAGCCCCCCCTCCCCATTTTCCCAGATTGCCCACCCTTGATTTAGTGGACCAGTCCTCTATATGTAAACCTTGGCCATCCAGATGCCCCTGAGAAGCTTGCAAACAGGCCATGGTGGCTACAGCCCAGCCCATTTGGCCTCAGTATCTAGTAGCCAGAGGCATTACATCTCCCTCTGAATGTTTCTCTGTCACCTTTGGGCCTGAGAGGCTGGGGTTTGGGCCTACACCTTCCCAGAGAGAGCAGCAATAAAGAGACGTCAGGCAAAGTCACTGGTGACCCGAGGGCACCATGTACTGGAGCTGAAGTACTTGAGCAAAGGATCAGTGTGTTCTAGTTCACTCTCCCCTCTCTGTGTCCCCCCCCCTCCAAGAGTGACTTTGCAGAAAAGAAGACTTTTCTCTCAGTTGTGCACAGTGCGGAGTTTCCTTCCGGCAAGGTCAAGGTTGGTGCTGGTGGGACCCATGGAATTGCTGTGTCTCCTCTGCCTGCCCCCTTTGTTCAGTAATCACATGTTTTAGTTTTGGGATGTCTGCCTCTGCCTCAGTTAGTCTGTTTTGCTGATCCGAGGGGAGCTGGGCAAAGCTAAGAGGGAGGCCGGATGCTGAATCAGCCATCTGGCTCTGGGAAACAGATATTTACCCCTGATCCCACTGCTGGTCAGATGCCAGCTACTGAAAAGTGGGTTTCCGCTGGCCAGCCACAGGGAGCAAAGCTCTGGGGATATTTGGCTTTGAGGGGGTGAAATCCCTTGTTTCCTGCATGAAATGACAGTTATTGGGTGTTTGTGTTGCTCCCCCAGCTGTGTTTCCTCCACTATTTAGAGTTGTAGTCAGGAGAGGATCCAGTATTTCAGGTTGGGGAAAACGTTGTGCCTGCAGCCAACTACTTGGGGGATCTCTGGCTATATGTCTTATTTGAGTTTGTAGCAATTAGTTCCACAGGTTGGAGCTGGTGCCACAACGCAGCGGCCTGCTCTTTGTAGTGCACCTAACCCAACTATCAATTCCAGGCGCCTACTTCCTATTCCTCAACACACAACATAGCTCCAAACATCACCACCCCTTGAATGTTGGGCTGGCCTCAGGTACCAGGCTGCTGTATAAACAGACTGTATAGCTAGAATTTCCTCTTTCCCCTGACCTTTTGATAGCTATGTGCCAGGCAGGCATTCAACGGATGTAGCTTTTCAAGGCATGGTGAGAAGGGGAAGCTATACTTACTCAACTTCTGCTTTTTCTGTTAAAGTGAGTAGAGTCTCTCTAAGGGAGAGTGGGGAAAGGTGCCAACCTTAGTACTGAAGGCTGTGTCCCAAGTTGCACTTTCTTACTGACAGGCCCTCTGGTGGGGGTTTTTGTGATTCCCCTTAACTGGGTGCCTGGTGTGTATCTGAAAGTTTTACATGTGTAAATTGCTTTCCTATCAATCTGCCTCTTCCATGTTTTCAAGTGATCCTATGGTTGGCTAACCTAAGAACCAAGCCTCAAATTCCCAGCAGATATGAATTAACAATGATGAACACCGACCGCTCTGTTACCACATATACATACCCATCAATGCGGGAACGGGACTGCATAGTTAGTCCCCCTAACTTTACCTATTATCTAACTATACAGACAAGCAAATTAATAGCTCACACAAAAACATCTTCCCAGAAAACAGCAACTCAAGGGTGGTGGCAAGGCAGGAAGGTTTCCATGGAGACAGGCCCTATTAATCCTGTTAGTAATCTACCCCAGTTCCAGCAGCTTAGAAGGGGGCAGCTGGTGCCTGGCTGTTATCAGCTTGGCACTTTCCCCCCTGACAGAGCCCTGGTGGGTTCTGTTCTCATGTACTGACTGCCCACTTGGGTACCACGGTGCAGAAAGGCCTGATGTTTGTAAAATGTTTGTCTCTAAAACTGCAATGTACCTGGCACCATGGGTCAGCCTCCCCATTTTACATCAGTTTATCTGTCGCAAGCATCTTTCATGTGCACAGATCAAAATTTCCTGATGTTTCTAGTCTACCTATCAGGATATAGCAGTAGATTGGAAATATCTCCCAGTTTTCATCTTTCACTTCCACCTTCCAAGCGGTGCTGAAAGGTGCCAGTGGCTCATCTTCTGTGTATATGTTGGACATGCAGTGTTACCCAAGTGTCAAAGCTCTGCCCTAGATATGGGCCAAACCCATGTAGCCATACCTGAAGGATCTTCTTTCCCAATTAACCCCCCGCCCTGATTCCACAGGGTTGGAAAATGCGGATTGTTCCTTGTACTGAACATCATGGGTGATCCTTTCAAGGCATCTTGGGCATCTTCACAAGGATGTCCTATGAAGCAGGTCACACCACAACAGAAGGCAAATAAGGTAGAGTGTAATGCTGCCATTCAAAAAATTGCTTTGACTTTTTACACTGATTTTAGATTACCATCAATAAAGCAGGCAATCCAGCAGCTATAGCTTCCCTTGACCGTTTGTACTCTAAGCAACCATCTACCACAACCACCTGCGCAGCAAGCAAAGATTCCAGGTGTGCTGCACAGCAGGTTAGTTGATGTGGGGAGACCCCCCCCCTCTCAAACTCACTGATGTGGTCCAAAGGAAAGCACAGCAATACATTTGGCACCAGCTTGGCTGCAGGAGTTTCTGGAAGGAGGCATACAAGGCTCCATCCAACTGCCTTAGGGACTCCACTCTGAATTTGTGTAGGGTTTACTCCTCAGCCTTTCCTTCTCCTGAAGATATTCCACACAAGTCAGTGGAGGTTTAGGATCAGAATTTTCCGTTTCCTAGATGGGCTATCTTCCCAGATTGATGAGCCCCATCTGCCTCTTGCTTCCCTCTACTACAGCATGTGCAGAAACCGCCTTCTTGACTGTTGTTCCCACTACTGGTCTCGTTCACTCAATTTGCTAGAGGCTGTCTTCATATGTAGGTCCCTAACTCACCAAGGTTTTGAGACCCATCGGCTCCCCTCACCTGTTTTAGCTAACCAGTCGAAGCTATTTCCCAGGGTGTGGTTGCTGTCACATGCTGACTGCTTCTAGGAACCACAGTGCAGGGTGGGGACCAAAGATGAACAAACTACCCCAGAAAGAGCACAACGTGCCTCCCACCAGCAATGGCTGCCTATTCTATTTTCCCCTCTTCGAGGATATTTATGTATCTTTCTGTTGCAGGAAGTTCTGTCACTGAAGAAAAAATAGATCCAGACCAACTGCTCTGCTCTGGGGGTTTTGAGTGCCCCTCAAAAGCAGTGTTTGGCCGAGTTCTGCTTCCTCTTTGAAGCCTGGTGTGTTGGGAATAAATGACCCTACATCCCAGGCAATAGGGGAGGGCCTCAACGGGGTTGCATTCGAATTCTTGTGTCAGTAAGCCCCTCCCACTCTGCATCTCTGAGCGGCAGCCAGCTGCCCTAGGGGACAATAGGACTGGAAACGGCTTTGATGTCTGAATGGGATGGGCCCCCAGGGAGCTGTATAGTTAATGATTGTGCAAGGAGGTAGGAAGAGCAATATGTTCTCAGGATGTTTCTTGGATGCCCCTTGACCCTCTTGTTATTCTCTCACCCCCTCCTTACTCTCTGCAATTTCCCTGTAGAGGTGTCAGTTTGGAGAAAAAGATGTCCTGAGCTGAGCCTTCCTGCTGTCTCAAAGCTGGGGACAGGAAAATTTCACTGCACTAACTGAGCTCTTCTTTGGACTTCAGTCCTAGGCAGAGGTGGATTTAGGGGACCGCGACTGATTGCACTGCACTGGGCACTGAGCCTAGGGAATGCTGCAGGGTACCATAAATGTGACATAGTGAATTGAGCAGAACGGAAGGCGAGAGGCAAAAGGGCGCTGAATTCTGGCCTCACACAGGGTGCCACTGAAATTCAAAAGACCCAAGTCTAGCCCTGTCCTATGTTTCCAAAAGTTCTGAAAGTTTAATGCCCCCATTTGGGATGGGGGAGAAACTGGATTCAGTTTGCGCTTAAAGGTGAACTTATCAGATGTGCACTTTCTGCAGCAGTTCACACACCGGAAGAAAATTCACACTTCTCCAAATTTTTCAGTGCTGTTCTTTAGCCAAGTCGTGTGTAAAGAAATGCATGTACTAGGGTGATATGTGAACAAAAATGCTTGCATTAATGAAAATAACTTATAAAAATGCACTGTACTAGACAGTGTTATTTTTCTAGAAAAAGAGGTGCCAGAACTCACCACGAACTCCTGCCTCATTCTCTTAGAATGGCAATGGCACCCACCTGAGAGGTGCAGGTCAAGTCCAGAGCAAAACTCCTTTTCAGAAGGGTAATTGCAACATCAAAGGTGGATATAGGGGAGCGCAACCTGTTTGGTCGCACTGGGTGCAGGGCTTCATGGGCGCCACAACTATGAAGACCAACGGAAGGCGGGGGGGGGGAGGATTTTGGTGTTGCATTTTGCTGCTGGACGTGCAAAGGGACAGGCTGTAGTACAGAGGGGAAACTTTGCTCCCCCAGATGTTACTAATCATCCTTGGCCATTCACCATGCTTGCTGGGGCTGATGGGAATTGTTGTGCAGCAACATCCGGAAGGCCAAATGTTCCGTACACCTACTGTAGCAGCTTTGCCACGGATGCGGTATGTCCCTATTTGTACAGGGGTGACAAAAGGTAACCCAAAACTGAGGGCTCATCCACATTTCCACTTTCCCCGGGGAAACCTGGTGCTTGCTGCCAAGTCAGCAAACATCAATCAAGTTTTCTCTTCCCGATTTAGAGCTAAAGAGCAGTTTATGGGGGGAAAGTGGCAGGGCAAATGCAAAACCGCTCACACTTATGCCTAGAAAGCACAGGAGACGCTGAAAACTACTTGGACCCGTGCTTTCTAGGCACAGGACCAGCGGAAGTGTGGACTCTGAGGGAGCAGGAGCTGAGCTGATACAGAACCTGTTTGTGCAAAATTTTCATCCTGGCTCAGCAGATGAATGTAGCCAAGTTGCAACTAAGGCCTTGGAGATGGGGGAAGGTAGAGGGCGCTGAGAGGATTAAGGGACAGAGGAGGGTGAGTCTGCTCATGAGCTAGGATGGGAATCTCAAGCCAGGCTGGCCGGGCTGCTTGGCTCAGACACACAGAGGCCAGAGGCTGACTAATTTCCCCAGCTTTGTGGCTCAAAATAGAAAAACTTGAAACATTGACCCTTCACCCATCTAAAAACAGCTGTTGGCGCCATGGGAGCTGGATTCCACAAGGCCCAGGGCCCAGCTCCAAACTTCTGCACTCCCTTCAGCTTCCAAGCCCAGTGATGCTGTGCGATAAGGAGCCAGGCCCAGAACCATCAGGCACCAGTTCTCAAGGAGACGTTGGGCCAAACATCCATCATAGCTGTGGTCTGGCACAGGCTCATAGGGGGCGGGGGAGCGGGTTTTATGGTCTCCACTCTCTTCCTGTGGCTCTGAATAGAATCTGCAGCCAGCATTCCTCGGTAACATTTCCAGCGCTCAGGAACACTGATCGAGGCTGGAGGCAGGCCGCGGTTTCCCGCCCCCACCCTGACCCAAGAGTTGGAAGTGGCTTGAAAAATGGGTTGCTGCTGCTGATTTGTTGCCCCTGAAAATAGGTTCTGAAGAGTTTCCCCCCGTTTTTAAAGCCCGTTGGATTGGAGCAGCACAGGAGTGGGGCGGATCTATCCATGGAAAACGATGCGTCTTTCATGCTGGTTCCAAATCTTTGCAGGAGGACTACAGCACAGTGCGCAGTAAAGTACATGCAGAATTGTAAGCCCTGGCTGCTCATGGTCTCCTAGCTAGTCCACCTAGGGTACCTTGAGCCACACAGGATAATGCTGGCAGTACCAGGGATTCAGGGGGCAATCTGAGAAAACAGCCACAAAGCCATAGGTGGAGAGGTACTGTCAAAGTGGCTGAGTTGATTTTAATGCCAGACAGATCCTTGGAAGGTGTTGAAAACAGACTGTCCTATCATTGTGTCTGTAAAGAGACTTTGGGCCTCCTCTGAAGGAAGGTGAGGACAGGTGACCCCACCTAGGCCCGAAGTCACCCCCCCACTCAATAATCACACCAGGCCTCAAAACTGTCCAAAATTCCTTTTGTCTTCTAAAAATCCACAGCTACAGCTTTTCACAAGATGATGTGCATAGGCAAACCGTTACTTTTTATCAGTACAAGAAGGCTTCAAAAACCTAATGAATAGACTCTGTCAGAGCAGGCCTGAGAACTGACTTTTATCTCATTCGGTTGCAACATCTTTGGACATGCTGAACCGCTCTCAGCCCCCTTTCCTGGGAAGGGCGCCAAGAGTCCAAAAGAGTCCCAAGACAGGGGAGCTTTCTGTTCATGCTCAGAGGAACTCATGGGCAGGACTCCTGAGGGAGGAGAAAGGGGAGGGAATTGGAAGGGGAATATATACTCTGTGCAAATGACTGTGAACTCGTGCATACTTTTTGTGAACTATCACACTTGCTCCTTCTACGAGTTCATGGATGGTAGAAATAAAGCTTTTTCTCTGAAACTATTCCTTGAATGTCTGTTGACTCCCATCTCCCTTTCCCGGGCGCAATATTTTTCCCACCCGAGGGCAAAGCCTCATAAGGCTACACCTCCACATGTTTAGACAACAGACAGCAGACTCCTGCCTTGATGGCATGGCCGTGTGTGAACTTCGCTTTCACAATATTGATCTGATTTGTTGGCAAGCCCAGCATAACCTGTCCTGGCATAGAGTAGCACTGCCACATCTTTATAGAGTTTTCATAGAATCAGAATTGTAGAGTTTGTCTAGTCCAACTCCATGTAATGCAGGGATTTAGGATGTCTTAGGCAGAGCCTGAAGATTAGGCACCCCAAATTCTATGGCACATAGTCTGGCTTTCTGTTAAAAACTTTCAGGGATTGATGGACAGATATATTCAGAGCTGGTTACCGAGGTCTTGCCTTATCACAAGCTTGAACATCATGAAGATTATGCATCATATCTTGTGCATATAAGTTAGGATTATTTGCTAGTCAGAAATGTAAGGTTTCAGTTACTGTTGTGTCAAAGAAATACGTGAGCCTCTAATAATGGTGATTTGTACACAGAGTTACGTGTAAAACATGGGTCCCTTGGCAGCCTGGTTCCTTGTAACACACACATTTCTCAAGGAGACATAAAGTCAGGCTGTCCAGATGTTGACGGACTCCAACTCCCATCAGGCCCACCGTGCATTGCCCATGATCAAGGATGAAGAGACTTCTAGTGCAGCAACATCTGAAGTGCTACATGTCATCCCTACATTAAGGAGAATGAGCCAGCCCATCCTGGCTGTGAGTCCTGAAAGACCTGCCCCCTGCCTTGCAGGTCTTTTTCCACCTGGCCTGGGAGGGGAGGGCCCTGACTGACCCCAGCTACAAAAGCTGAGGCTGCCAAACAGACTGTTGAGCTGGGGTTTTGTTTAGAGGGTTTTGTGAGGGGGGGGGAGGTTGTGCTGTTATTGATCTTCATTTCTTACAGTTTTATTTTAGACACAGGAATGCCAACAACAATGAATTTTTTTTAGATCTTACGATAATTGTGGAAACTGTTTAATTTCGTTAGTGCACTTTTTATTGTTTACAACTACTTTTGTTATGTTTGTAGTTAGGTGGTTTTTTCCATGTTGTGAGCTGTCTTGAGCATGGTTTTAACTATGGAAAGGCAGCGTACAAATAAAATGATGAGATGAGATGAGCCCTGAGACACGTGCTTTGCCATGCCCTGTATAATGCTGTGGTTCTCTGCCAGGGTATGAACATGTAGTTGAAAAAGGCACAGTGCGGTGTACTATGTACTTTCTTCTGAGAATATAAGTTCTGTAACAAACTCTTTGGTCCTTCTGCACTGTGCACATAGCACTTGCAGGTTTCTTTTTCCAGCTGGTCTCTGTCACTGTGTCCCAATTTCTATCCTGCTTGAATCCTGGTAGGCTGGGCAGGCCCTTGCTTGTCATCCCACCAATATCTGGGCTTTCTTACCTAGTGTATGTCATAAAGTGGTGATAAAAATTATGTTCAATGAGTTTCCTAGTCTCAGTCGATGCAAATTTGCCGTCCATGCTCTGGAGTCTCTTACTGGAGATAATGTGGACATGGGCTGCCCTCTGGTGTTCAGAAATTAATAAATCTTCTACCCCCCCCCCCCCGCTTCAACACAATTTTTGTTTATTTTTTCCTCTTGGGGGAGCATGCACAAGATACTAACATGCTCAAATTAGGCCTGTGATCTTGGCACTACAAGCTCTTCTGCTGAGAGTCGGTTTTGAGCGGCCATGGGCTTGGCCACAGGACAACAGCTTCCATAGCTCTGTGAGCATTCAAAACCACACCTTCCCCCTCAAGAATAATGCAGAGGGTGTTGCCTGGAGCTGAAGAATATGGGCTGTAGGGCGGGGGTGGGAGAAACATGCCAGTGTTCTGTGAGGAAGATGGAAGTGAGGAGGAGAAATGTGAGGTGTTCAGGGGAGAAGGCAAGACAAAGAACATGAAAACAGTCTTAGAGTGGAGATGAGGGGTAATCAGCTGGACCAATCAATGTCAGATAGCAGTACATTCCCAGGTAGCATTTCTTCAGAAATGATAGTGCCCATATTGGACAATTGACAATTTCCCTTTGTTGGAAATTTGATTTATTTTATGGTGGGTAAATGACACAGACATATCTGACTTAAAAAAAAAAATAACTCTGAAATACTGTCTAGTCTAGCAGAATTGCACACACACACACACACATGCTTACACACATACACAGAGCAGATCAATAGCTGCAGAGAAAGACACTGTACCCCCATCCATCCCCCCCACCCCCGCAAAAGGCAGCTGCATAGGTTTTGGCTTTGTGAAACTGCCATCTCAGGCTTGCTAACGCATGTGGTTTTGGATCCAGTCAAGATAGTGAGTGACTCTGGTATAGACCCCAGGCTTGTTCTCCAGCGCACAGCCTGTGCCCCAGCTGATGATGCCATATAGTGTGGCCTTGCCTTGCTCATCACACACCAGGGGTCCACCAGAATCTCCCTGCAACACAGAAAGCAGGGGTGTGAATACATAGGCAGAGGCCAGAATCAAACCCATCCCCATCCCACTTCACATTTTGTTATTGAGATCAACACTTAGAATAATAGAATCATAGAACTGTAGAGTTAGAAGGGACCACAAGGCTCATCCATCCAACTGTTGCGATGCAGGAATCTCAGCTGCAACATCCATGACGACCATTCATTCTCTGCTTAAAAACCTCAAAGGAAGGAGAGTCCACCACCTTCCAAGGGAGTCCGATCTTGTTACAAATGCCTCTGGTACTTCATACAGGGAATGTACAGAGATTAATAGCAGAGCATAGGGAGAGCATGGGAGTAGGAGGAACAGAACATAAATTCAAGGTTTTAGCCTTCACACTAGCTCCTAGCCTAATGGGAGCTACCTTCTGATGTATGCCACCTTGAACTCCTTGGAGAAAAAGGTGGGATCAGGGGTACATGCCCCACCCTGCATAATCAATCACATGATGCTGCGCGCACACACCTTTTGAATGGCAATGCCTCCTCAAATATTTCATGGGGGGGGGATAAAGGGACCTTGGCCCCTAGGAGTTGGCTCCTATGGGTGGGATATAAATGCAATAAATGAATGAATTTGCAAACATGAATGCTTGTCTCCACCACAAAGCCTGCTCTGTTCTGTGTGCCAGAGATCTCCCTGTGCTGCCGGTAATTCAATATAGTCTCACCTGACAAGCATCAGCTCTTCCATCCATGTACCCAGCACACAACATGTCTTCTGCAATGTGGGTCCCATGGACCTCTTCGGAACGACACTGCTCATGAGGAATGATAGGCATATCTGCCTCCTGCAGGTACACAGAGAGTTTGTCGGCTCCTGCAGGGAAAGAAGAGGACCCCAGTGAACCAATCCATCCAAATGCACAATCCAAGTTTGGCCTTGTGGCCATTGAGAAAACTGGGCATCCTGAGACCTCACAAGTCCGCTGCCAATCCCAAACAATCCCTCTTGTACGGAAGATTTTAGCTGTGGGCTGCCTTTGCTGATCAGTGGAAAAACCCCCTGCTCAATATGGTAGATCAAGATGGAAAAGATGCTAAGGAATTGCAGGCACCATCTGGCACCTTGTTTATCCAACATGAGTGGGGATTTCAGAAATGGATGATAAGGGAGGGGCAGAGAAGAATATGAGACAGCATCATGCCCTCCCTCTCTGTGGGAACAGGTAGCCAGCCAGCAGGCGTGGATGTTTAAGGGAAGGATAATAAGGCCTGCCTAAACTTCATGTCTTTATCTGACCACTCCCTTCTCACCTTCATACATATGTCCCCATCCTGCGATCTGGCATGGCTTGCTGGTGTCAAATGTCTCTGTTGAATTTGGTAGGCACACTGGCAAGACGGAGTGTGACAACTCAGCACAGTGTCCTGGCGCCTTCTCCTTCAATCGCACCAGTGCTGGGAAGAGTACAAGAGAGCAGATTAGAATTGGGGCTCAGGGATGAGGTTGGCAGGGGTGGGCGGGCAGACAGGTAGGCAGAGAGGAGTGGATGAAAGCCTTGTCTTCCTTGATCGACTCTGGACTGGGGCTGGGAAAAGAAACTTAGAATGAAGACTCGCACCAACAAGGCAGGTGAGCAGACATCTGGCCTACCATAATCCAATATAATATTTTCCACTCCCTCCTGGGGCAGCATGACATGGATCATGGCAGAAATGGTCAGCCTGTGGCCTTTCAAATATTGCTGGGCTCCCAACTCCCACCAGCTCCAGCCAATTGTCAGGGATGATGGGAGATGGAGTCCAACAACATTTGGAGGGCCTCAGGTCCCCCAGCACCAGATTAGGGCCTTGCAGTTCATGTCCTTGAGCGATACACACAAGTCTGGAAAGACTAACTAGGGGCTCTTCTGGGTGGGTCTTGGTGAGGTCGAATGCCATATAGAGCCCCCAAAATGTTTCATGAGCATGGGCAGAGGAGATTGGACTGGTTGTTGTGGCCAACGAGGGCTCAGGCAAGTCTGGCTACCTTGTGGTGGTAAGGGGGTGCAGGACATAAAAAAGAGGCTCTCACCAATGTCATGGCGTTTGGTGGTCTCAGAATAATGCTCATGCAGTAGATAATTCTGTACTTGGAACTTCACTGAGCCATCTGTGCTTCTGTTGTATTGGGTCTGGCCCAGCACCACTGAAATCTTGGAAACATCTGGCCTATGGTACAAGATCTGTAGTCAGCAGAGTCTTTCATGGCTCAGAACAGGATTCTCCAGATTTTGGTGTAGCCAACATGGTTTTCTCCAGATGTTGTTGGACTCCCAATTCCTATCAGCTCCAGCCAGCATGTCCAACGGCCAGGGAGGATGAAAGTGGTGGTCAAACAACATGTGGAGGGACGCAGGTTTCCCAACAATCCTAATGCACATTAACTTGGTAGTATATCTCACTGAACTTAGTGAGACATGTCTCATTGAACAGGCATAGGATTGGGCCACATAACATGGGATGCAGTGGGGGGAGAGAGCTTTAACAAGTGACCATCAATAAATTAACATGTCTGTCATCTCCATCAAGCTGATAAGGATTTCTACCATCATTCCAAACTCTGGCCTAACGTACCTCAGTGGGGCAAGCTAGCCACAACCTAACTTTCACTGATTTCATTGTGCACTATGTTCAAGTAGCCTGGATGCAGCCCAGTGTCTGTGGACTTTGGGATGGATGGTAAGACTTACCTGAACTCTAGGCAGTGTGCAGCTGTCAGGACCCAGCAGGAAGCAATGAGGCTTCCTCCACAGAATTGATCCCCTATGTAGATGGCAGCCATGTAGGGGTGGGAGCCACGAAGTGCCACCATGCCTCTCACTACACGACTGCGTGAGGAGGTGGTGGTCTTGGGAAAGCGCAGCCCACACACTGGAGCTGGGATGGAGACAGTTTGGCTTGGTCCAGCTGTTGGCCTGACGCTCTCAGGCTTCTTCGGAGCCATTGACTCTCTTTCCAAAGATGCCAGAGGTACTGCTGCCGTTGGTGCCATGGTATCTGGGGAGAAAACAGTTTAGCTCTCATTCATGTCAGGTTCAGCCACACACGCCATTTCTTCCAGAGCAAATGGTATGCCTCACCTGTATATTGGGGATGGCAGCTGGTGATATTGCAGAATTCCCAGCTGAGCTGCATATTGCGCAGCACATAACACCATGGGCGGCTGTCACCATCTGGGTTTCTGCACAAAGAAAAGGCCCAGTCCTCTCTTAAGCAAGGGCAATGTTCAGCAACCTTGCTTCAATAATAATAATAATAATAATAATAATAATAATAATAATAATAATAATAATTTTATTGTGTGTATCTCCCATCTGTCCCCTGTCCATGTGCCAGCTGCATTCCTTTACCTCACCTCACCCCCTAGCATTTCAATTTCCTTTCATCTGCTCTACTTCTTGGATGTTAGTTGTGGCGCTTTCCATACGTGGACACTTTCCCCCAGATGCCCTCTGAACCAGTGCCAGACCAAGGCATTTTGCTGCCTGAGGCAAAAGCCAATATGGTACTCCTCTCCCACTTCCAAAAGCCATCTGGAATCACAGCTGCTGAATTATACTTCAGCGCTTACAACAGGACAGTATCTTCTGCTGCACCTAAGGGGTTCGGCATAGTGTAGGAGGCACAGGGCAGACTGTATGTGGCACAGACTACTCTGTCCTTCAATCCCATGCCACCACTCCCTGACTCCCACCCCCAACATCTGCTGCCTGAGGCAGCTGCCTTACTTTGTCAATTGATAGAGCCGGTGCTGCCTCTCACTAACATTTCCTGTGTTCTGTCACAAGCATCCCCATTTCCCATGCTAAAATATATCTCACCTGCAAAAGGCGTGTGGCCCCAGGCCAAAGATGGATGAGTTGTTCATACTGCTGGAGAACTCATTTAACAGGAGTGGGGAGTCCCAGGGGAGGCACGGTGCCCCTGAGACAGTGTAGTGGGCCATGCCTCGGTATAGCTGCCCATTCTCTCTGTAGCAGGTCTGAGTGTGCTCTAGGGAATAAAAAGACCAGGGACCCTCAGGTGCTTTGGAAAAAAGGTTAGGCCTTGAATAAGGTAATATTTTTATGCCCCTGTCTACCCTCTCCAAAGAGAACAGCCCCTTCTCACTATTGCATCAGGGGTGAGGAATCTATGCTTCAGTTCAGGGGCCACATACAATGTTCAGAATTGAAGAATAGAACATTAAGTATGTGACTGAAGTAACTTTACCCGGTGTACATCTTTTTATTATTTTTTTGCCAACAGCAGCAGTTCCCATTTTCCATTTCATTAGCCAACACTGGTTTTCAAAGTTGGGCAGTTTTAAACATGCATACATGCAAACTGATATATTTTCCTACTTTACTACTTTTGATATGAGTTTCATGGTGCATTTTATTCTGTTGTAAACCACTTACAACTGTAAGAATTGTAAGTGTGATTCTTAAAGATTTTAAAAATAGAAACATACCTATATCGCACAGTGGCCCAGAAAACCCTTCAGGGCAGCTGCACACCGAGCTGTGCTTCACTTCTAGACAGCGGCCTCCATTCATACAATTGTTTGTTGCGCATGCTGTGGGTCAGAGAAAGTGATATAGATCACAGGAAGTTGCCTTGTATGAGGTCAGACTGTTTTGCCCCATGTAGCCCAATATTGCCTTACTCTGGTCTGACTGGCAGCAGCACCAGTCTAGGCTCTTTAAGCAGGGATCTTTTATATCAGACAGGGGTGCCTGGCATGCTCTGGTCCATGGGGTCACGAAGAGTCGGACCAAACTAAACGACTAAACAACAACAACGCCAGGGATTGAACCTGGAACCCTCTGCATACAATGCATCTGCTCTGCCAATGAGCTATTGACCCTCAGAGACAACTGAGAGCAAGGTCTGGCTCAAGAATTAACAGTGCAGTTGAGACTCCATCAATCTAGTATCTGCTTAACTGCCTACTCCTTCCCTTCCCTGCTATGATGTTTTTGACCTGCTGATCCATCAACTAAGGAATAATCCTATCTCTCCTCGTTCCATATACAGTGTGACAGCTGCATTCCTTGTGCTCTGTCATGACAAGATTACCTCTCTATGCCCCTCTTTCATCTTTGCCTTGTGCATTATGAGGCAAGTCCACCACCTATAATGCAGGCACCAGCATTGCTGGGTCCCCAGAAGCCATTCTTCCTAATTCCAGATGCATGGGAGTTGGCTTTGGTTTGGGCCACCCATACGGCACATTTGTTTTAGTTTTAACGTTCCAGGTCTAATGACTGGCCTCTGCTTCTGTCCATGCCTTTAAAAGTTGTTTCATCTGCAGATGTTAGCATGAGACACTGCTTATTTCCAAGCTGTGAAAGGATTCAGTGGTAGAGATATGAATATCAAGCAGCTTTTATAGTCACAGAGGCAGGAGGGAACATGTTTTTCTAAAGAGTGGAATTTTGGGGGGAGGGAAGCAGCAGGACAAGAGAAAGCATGGATGAACCCTCAGACTCAAGTCTCGCATTGAAAACAGTCTCTGGTGTAAATTCCCTGTGAGCCATGGCTCTAATGTGTTATGATTTCTTTAAAATTGTGTTTTGATTAAAATAATACATATTGTGTTGGGCTTAAAATGCAGGACTATGATCTTTATGGGTTGGAACCAGAACATGTTAGTTGAACTTAGTTCCCATTGAAATCCATTGGCAAATAGTCAACCGCCATTCATTCTAATGATTTCAATGGAACCTAAGTTCAACCAAGGTTGCAGTCCTGTACCAACTTTCCTGGGAAGTAAGCCTCACTGGAAATCAATGAAAATTACATCTGTGTAGGCACATATAGGAATGCACTCTTAACATAGACTGGATCCATCTCATGTACCATTACTATATTACAGGCTCTAGGGATGATGAGGATATTGGAGTAAGAACCTTCATTACAACAATACAAAGATACCTGCTTGGAGTTTATATTTTGTTTTGATGAGGTTCAAAAGATTATAGGAGTTCTAATCATTTTAGAATTACAGTGGCTGCAGCCAAGGATGGGCATGAAAAGACTTATTCTCAAGCCTTTTAGATGCAGCATCACTGGAATACAAAGGACCTAACTAAACATTACATACAGATGCATGTAACAAAATGCTAGCAGCCTTTTTTTATTTTTCTAAAGGAAAAGGTGCTCCCGGAGCCCCTGGGACAGAAAAATAACAGGCAGGCAAAGAAAGGTTTATGCATCTCCCTGCAACACCCCCCCCCACTCCAAATCAAAGTTTCCACAAGCAGCTTTTCTGGTTTCGTTTGGTTTTTAATTATTGAAGATTTGTTACATGCAGTTGTGTGCAATGCTTTATTTTATCCAGTGAAAAATCAGAAATCTAGATATGATATAGTGAGCGATACTCAGTGATTACACTTTGTGTTGTCTTTGTCGGGGAAGTGAATTAGAAGCTATTAACTTTGTTAATAGTTATTTCAAATGAAGCCCAGGCAATGTAGTGACCACAGAGGGTAGTCTTATCCCACCTGTCTGCCTTGTTTTGCCCCACCCACCCATCCCCACTTTATGTCAACTTCTGCTCAGCTCTGACCCTTTGCATGCATGGGCTTGCAGACAAGCTTCTTTCTTGCGCAATGGCACTCCTCTGGTCCAGTAGGCCGGTGCCGTACCCAGGTGTCCTTCCTGCCAATGTGCAGCAGTCCTTTAGTTCCAAAGCAGTCTTCTGAAAAATAAAGTGATGGGATGTTATGGACCAGAGCACAGTTGACTGGGACTGATAAGAGCTGTGGTTCAAAACATCTGAAGGGCATCAAGTTGGCAAAGGTTGATTCATGGGGTGTGAAAACAGCCAGGTCACCATATGTGCCAATATGATGTCATGGTCCTTAATAATCTCCATACTGAGTTTTTATGTACCAGGAATAAAAAGAGCTACCCAACCTAACACTGTGAGGTTCTGGAGGTCCACCAGCCCCTTTCGTAATGGAGGCATGGCTATCAGCCATGTTGATTGATGTGCTGCCGGTTCTCAGTCTCAGGCAGGAGACATAAGATCAGGTTTGCCCCAGAGTAAAGACCTTTTTAAGTTGACCAGGGTGCCGGGGAGAGAGGGCAGATATCCAAGGCCAGGTCTCCATGTGCTATAGTTCCAGGAACCAGCCTCAGATACCTTTCTCACAGTGTTTCCCATGGAAGCCAGCAGCACAGATACAATGGAATCCCATTCGCCTAGCTTCACAGTCCCCACCGTTCTGGCATGGGTTAGGGTCACAGTGTCCTGCCAAAAAATAAATAAATCCAATAGTCAGTAATGGCTGGAAGTCTCAGGCTTTGGGCTATGTCGGGGATAGATAATTTTTTTCAGTCCAAGAGTTATGTTCTCTTCAGAGGGTTGAACTAGATGATCCTCAGGGTCCCTGCCAATTCTATAATTCTGTGATTCTGTGAAGGTCACATGCCAGTGGTGAGTGGGAAAAGTGGCTGGAACAAATGAATTTTGCCCTTAGTATAGTAGGTTGGTTTCTACACACATTCACACAGCCCTCGCTATCCTCCATCCAGACAAGCAAGAGGCGTTCTTGGAATTCAAGGGCACATTTAAGCCAGGCAAAAACAGAGAGTGTGAAGGAGGGATCGTGAGGGGTTTGACTTAGGGAGAGCAGGTGTGGCTTAGCCCAGGAAGAGCCCTGAGGCCTGAGGATAATTCTGTGTTTGGCCAGTGGGCCTGAGCTTTTCAACCTGTGAGCTACATGGATATTGGAGTAAGGCCTGGGTGCTGCATGCTGCTGGTCGTAAAGACTGGCAGCGCTGGAGGCTGTACAAATTTATTTCTTGCTTTCTTGAGGACCAGCATCACTTTAGGCTAAACAACCGGGGGTGGAGGCGCTTGCACACCCTGGTGAAGCTTCTCCCCTCACTGCCTGCTGTGGTTCGAACAGATTCTTTCATTCCCACTTCCCCCTACCGACTCACCTCTTGGCCTCTCCTCTTTCCCACAGAACCTCCATTTCCCATCTCGGTCGTAGTTCTCTGTGGTGGCACACCTGATGGAGAGACGTTTTGAGTCATGGAAGGAAAACCTAGAAGCTGGGCCTAATCCAAAGCGGGAAGCTGCAGGCCATCATGCCTTTCCCCACATACCACCTTAAAGTCCGCCGTCCCCATTTCCCTAGCGTGTTCTACTGTTTGTACTCCCCATATGACTCTTTCTCGTGAAGAAGAGAAGCTTACCAGTGCTTATGAAATATGGAATGATTCGTGATGCAAGAATGGTGCATTTCACGTTGGAAGCGGAAAGGGAAATGGCAGGGCTCGTGCTCACTGAGTTCTGTCTCTGCAAGGCAAAAAATAAATGGGCTGCTTCCACTGAGGATACAGGCTCAGAAATATTGTTATGAGTTTGGATGGGGGGAGCAGAGACCCTTCTAACCCCTGGAACCAGCAATTGTTAAATTATAAGTCAGGCTGACTTCCTGTGTTGAGGTGATTACCTGGGTGGACCATTAAGAGAACAAAGGAAAAGCGTCTCTGTGCAAGATGGCAAGGTGGCCAAAGGCTGAGTTTTGCAGCGATGTGACTGAGAGGTAAAGCATAAGTTGGAGAGAAAGTCAGAGGAATGCTTCAGAGCCATGTTTACTTTCTGTTTGAATCCAAGGCTGCGGCTCTGGGAGAAACAAGACGCTTTTGGGTGTTGATGTTATGAACCCCTCCATTGTAGGCTCAGGTTGTATATATGTGTAAATAAACCATGTATCATAAAGGCGGCACTGTCCCTGCTGTGCCTCACTCCCAAAAGGAAACACGAACCCTGGGATCCCTGGGCTCTTGCACCGCTTGGAGATTGAGGTGGTGTGCAAGAATATAAATGCTGGCAAATCACACTTCTGTCCTGCCTGGCCCCTGCTTCTGGTCACATCCATGTGCCTTCTAAGCTGATAGAAGACACCTACGCTTTTCATGCAATTGTGCCATGGACTCTAGGCTTCTTTCCTCAAATGAGCACTTCTGTTGCAGGGAAATAACCAATTCTCTTCCATCCCAGGCATGGTTATTAATCCTGAAACCAGCCTCCCATTCCTTCACTTCTATTGCGAGGTGAAAGACTATTGAACTACTTTGCACTTAAGTAGTGCAATAGTCTTTCACCTCACAATAGAAGGCAGGGAGAGAGGGGATAATGCCTCCTTTCTTTGGTGATCTGGGTAGGACCGTAGGATCCCAATCTTGGAATCCTAGGCTGTGTACACAGCATACTTTTACAGCACATTCAAAACACATAAAACAGTGCTTTTTCTGGGGGGATGCAGGGGGACGCATGCCCCTAAACATTTTGTGAATCTTTGTACTTTTGTCCATTTACTGTATTTATTTTCCCCAATTTGAACTATAAAATGGTGATTTTCTTGAGTCAAAATGAGAGTACCCCTAAACATTTTTAAAGAAAAAAAACACATAAAATTAATCCTGGGATCTCACAGAGCTACAACCAAGTGTCCTTAACATACTAAAGTTCCCACTATTCTTGGGGGCAGGGAATGCTTTGAATGTGCTTGGAAGGTATAGCTCATTTTGTGGCTACTGTTCCTTTCACTGGCACAAGCACAAAGTTGAAACTCACCTTCATGCATCCTCCTAAATGGCCGGCCATGCAGATCCTACCCAGAAAAGAAAACAGATGTGTTGCAGCATAGTTTAAACATACCATTTTCTGTTCTGGGACATAAACACCTCAAAGGCCCTTTTGGGGCTTGCATTCAACTGGCCCCAGAAGGGCTCTATTCTGCATATACATATATTCTGTATAGCATATGCATCCTTGAAAGCTTTTAGACCATTTTTGAAAGTAATATAAATAATTTATAAATTATCTGTCCTTCTCCATTCTACAACACCTCTAAAATGTAAAGGGATAGTGTGAGAGGCAGGCTACCCTTTTAATGAATTTTATTTGTGATTTGTAATTTTTGTTTGTTTAATCAGAGCAGTCATCTGATTAAAGAAATCTCTGTTTATTCATCATAATTTTGGGTTAGTTGATTAATCAATTAACAGTGCGGTGCTTGATAGGTCTATTCAGAAGTAAGCCCCAGAGGTCAGTGCAACTTAATCCCAGCTAATTGTTTATAGCCTAAATTTATATATGAATCATGGCTCTGAAGCCAAAAGCTTCCACTTTTTTTGTTTTTAGATTATATTCATGTGTTTTGTACGAAGCATCGTCTTAGGAAAGGTATCTTCTCCTGTGTATGAAAGGTGGGGTGCTTGCCATATGCAGTTTTTATAAGTACTTGTGCTTAGAAAATAATTTGTTTTATTTTTAAAAATTATTTAATCAGTTAATCAATTCAAATGAAGCCCTAGTTTTCATACTTATTCTGCATTTTTTTTTTATTTTCAGTGTGTTTTGACTGATTGTGTCATTGTTTTGGAAGCTGTCATGCCTTAGCAAATAAGTAAAATCTGTCTAAAAATCCTTAGGGATGCCTGTAAACTGAAGGTATAAAAGTTGAGTATGAGAGAGAGGGTCGGGGAAGGAATTAAAAACTTCTGCACAGCCAATTGTAATATTACAGGGTGGTAGGAAATTTCCTCTTCCTTCCAGCTGAGGGCCGAGACCCATGACGAAATGGTAACTTGGAGGAGGAATGGGAATGAAGGCAAAAGGAATGGCTTCTGTTCTTACATAATGTATACATCTGGGTTGCCAGCATGTTGCTTCCAGGTACAGTTGCCAGCATCCCTGACCATTTGCCACGCTCGCTAGGAATGCTGGGAGGTGGAATCAGCATTGGTTACCCTGATGTACTGATACACACACAGCCCACAGCAGGGGTGACAGGAATGAGTGGGATTCCCCTCACTCTTATGAGTATGCACCATAAAGCATGTGTGAGATGGGGGGTTGTAGCAACCCTGAAGGACAGCTTGTCAGCTGCTTTCTGTTTTAAATGGCACAATAGACATGTTTTCTGTGCAGAAGGAAACACATACCCTATATATACATTTTTTTGGGAGGGGGTAGTGCAAAAATGGCTGAGGCAGTTCTGCGAGGGAGGAAGCAGCCTTGCGCAAGTTTTCCAGATTTTAGGGTTGGGGCGGGCACGCGTAGGGGAGATTTGCCTCTCCCACCATGGCTACACTGGGACTCCCTTGGGAGCAGTAAAGGGGGACTGCTCGTCCTCTAAAGCCAGAAAAATAAACATGAAGCTCTTAAAATCTTTCACATCATTTTGCACAGGCATTGGGAAGGGAATGGAATGTGTTGCTTGCCACTAACTCACAGAGCTCCCATGGTTTTGCAAATTGACTTCAAGCAGTGGGTGGGTGAACCACATATCCCACTCAACAAGATACAATGGTCTGAGTGCTGAGGAAGCAGAGTTCCTACCTGGTGGGCATTTGGGGTTCCCTGGAACAATTGAGAAACAGCTGTGCACTCCTTGTGTAATAAAGCAATACACCAGAAAAGCCCCTGAAATGAATCAGGCATCACAGTTCCTTCCTCACACCATGCTTGAGTTGCCTAGGCCTTTGCATCTTAGTTCAGACAGTGGCAACTCACAAGCCCCACAAATGCAGAGGGTTAGGCCCAAACTATTAGGATGGATCTGAGGTGGTGGTGGGGTGCTAGCACTGCACATTGGCCTCCATGACTCTAGGCCCTTCCTGAAGCCTATCTCACCCTGAATAGTTTACCAACAAAGACTACCTCCTGCTTCGCTTCCTTGCTGGAGGCCCTCACATACCCTCCAACATTTCTCTGATGAAAATTGGGACGTCCTATTCCATCATCATTTTACTATTTATACCCCCATCCCTCTGACTGAGTTGCCCCAGCCATTATGTGTGGCTTCCAACATATATAAAAACATAATGCAACATTAGATTTAAAAAAACTTCCCTATACAGGACTGCCTTCTGATGGCTCTGGTGCTGGATAACTCCATACCCTCCAACATTTTGCTAATGAAAAAAGGTACACCCTACCATACCCTCCAGCATTTTTCTGATGAAAATAGGGACATCCTAAGGAAAAGTGGGACATTATGAGATCAAATCAGAAACCGGGGTGGCCTCTGTAAATCCGGGACTGTCCCTGGAAAATAGGGACACAGGGACAAATGTATTATCACTCTTATTGGGCAAGCTGTAGAAATGTTAAAATGGGAATGAGATTTTGGGGATAAATTATCATGGGCCTAGGAGGGAGACCTAAGCAAAAAGCCAGGGGGTGGGGAGGAAAGAGAAATCAAATGGGTGTTAAATGGATGCCCCAGGAGTCTCACCCGGAATGGTTGCCCTGGAATAAGAACCACAAAGATCAGCAGCAGCAACAGCAGCAGCAGGGATGTCATGGCGGCACCTAGGGAAGGACAAAATGGTGATCTTTGTTCCTTTGCTTCAGGCAAAGCAAACAGCCCCAGATCGATGCAGCTCAAAGCAAAGGTCTTTGGGTGGGATTTAATCAGCAGTGTAGGGATTGTAGCATGGAAACAAACACTAGACTAGACTAGACTAGACTAAAATAGAAGTATAGGGCTGGGAGCCAGAAAATTAAAAAATGGTTTGACTCCCCCCAACGGACCCATGTGTCTGTTTTCTGTGTCCACAACATCTCTTCAGCCAGCACAGAACCAGATGTCAAGTATGGTGAGAATATTAATTGATTGCCTTTTTCTCTAGGGGGTGGGGTGGAGAAAAACATACTATTGCAAAGGAAAGCTTGCAAGTGGGGCTGCTGAAATTTCAGTTACTGAAGGGGACATCACTGTGGAAGTTACATTAGCCAAAGATTTTATCTGGCTCACTCTCTCCTTGGCCTTTACCCCATCTAGCCATATCATGCCTGAATGTGTTTCCTCCTCTGTGGCTAATTAGTTTAGTAGATTTATATATCACTTCACAGAACCAGAAGGAATCCCAAAGCGGTTTACAAGAACAATTAAATACAAAAGTACCATATATAATAGAATATCTATTAAAAGAAGAGCAGTACCAGTTGGTGGTGTTGTATCAGGAAGGCAAAGAGGAATGGCTCTGAACCCATTAAAAGAGCATTTGGGGACATTCTTCAGTTCTTCTTAAATCCCCACTTGAATAGCAAGAGCCTCTCTCTCTTGCAATCTTTGCATCCCTACAAATCTCTCCAAAGTAACACATACAAGATTTGTTGGTGAGAACTGAGCATTATTGAGGATACTAGAGGTTGATTGACCTTTTCATATAAAAGATGCTCAATAGCTACTTGTTTGTTGTGGTGATCTTTCATTCACATCATGCTTTTGTAGGGACAGTGAGCATTTTGTGGGGAGTGGGGCACATTTGGGGGGAAAGAGCAGGAACTCGCCATACTTCCCCATCTTCCAAGCATAATGGGCTTTTAGCTACCTGTCAGACTTGATGGGCCTTTAATACAAAATGAGCAGTGCAATGAGGACAGGTCTGACAGGTTCACTCTGGCTGCAGCTGTTTTGGATACAAACAGTGGTGCTGCAATCAGTCAGCAAGGGCTCCTGCCTCTGAGCTCATTCCACTAAACATCACAGATGCCTTGTTTGCAGCAGCAACATCTTCCCACTGGGGTCTTGCTCACCAACTGATCGCCTGGTTTTGTAACTCAGCAAAACAGCCAGCTTCATCCAGCATATTTCAAGGGTACATAGTCAGGAACATGTGATCCTTTGATCCTTCCTTTTGCCCTGCCCATGCAAAATCTGCAGTGACTTGAAAGCTGTGAGCTTTCTGATTGTTGTGGGTGTTTTTCATTATTTACTCAATCTGGCTGGAGCTGCATATTTGTTTTGAAAGTACCCAGTCCCTGGGAATGAGGTGATGCTTGGAGATAACCTTATAAAAGCATACAGAACCATCCATTAAACTCACTGAGGCTTACTTCTAAGTAGACATACGTAGGGACACCACCATCTATTGTATAGCTATCTATCATGGAGCGCGCAAGGGTGCAGGAACCTCCTTAGAGCATCACAGCTGCTAATCATGGGATGAATCACCCTCATGGCCTGCACAGAATGGGATGCAAGCTTTATTTTTTTAAAAAAGTTCAAATTATATGGTATGTTTCCACTGCTGTGTAGGAGTTTATTGTCTTTAATTTTTTTTGTTCAGTGGTTCCCATACTTTTCTCTTCCTCCAATGGGCCATTTAAAAATTGCTGCAGTTCTGGGCGGTCCACTTAATTATTTTTCTGCCTACTGAAGCAATTGTAATTCTGTATTTATCTAACAGTGGAATTTACTTCTCAGTAATTGCACACAGGATCTTAATTGCACATAGGATTTCCAGGTATACCTGTTCAGAACTGTAGCCTTTGAGATGTTATGTATGGAAAGGTGAGAATGAATGAATGAATGAATGAATGAATGAATGAAAGACAGACTATTTTGTGTGCAAAACAAGAAGAGGGCACATGCAAAAGTGGAAGTGGTAGTATGCAGGTTCAAAGTAAGGGTGTGTCTTTGGGGCTCCTGTTGGTATCACTATCATCTCCCCACTTTCCGAAGCAGTGAAGCCCCCAGAGCCACGCAGAAAGCACTGGAATCTTTTATTGTCTTTGTAATATTTGCTTTATTTATTAATACAAAAGTGGTGCATAAGTGGAGACAAACAGGCACTCATATAAGGAAGAAGTTTCCCCATCCACATCAGAGAGTTTCTGGTGTTTGCCAGGCCATGACGCCCTCTGTCTCTGTAACCCCAGCTTCAAATCTGCTGTTTCTCATACTTACACAAAATCTGCCAACCCCTCCTCATAACAGACCTGCAGGTGAACTGTTGATTCAAGAAACATCCAGTCATCAGGTTCATTTGCTCAATCCCCAATTCCTACCCCGATGGTACAATCTTAAAATTGTCTACCAAAAACTAAGTCCATTAATTTTAATGGGGCTTACTCTTCAGTGAATACAGGATCACAGCCTAAGCAACTTTTGGCAAAACAAAGTGCTGTAGATCCATTCACAGTAATCACATAGAAAACTTAGAAGTTTTCTAACTTGGGAGTTTTAACACAGGCAGGAAAAGCCCTATAGGTTGCAGAGGTGGATGGTTCCATTTAGACTAGGTTTCTGAGAGCTGAGCTGTTGCTACTTGTTTACAGTGTGTCAAGGAAAGCTGAGAACCATGGGGTGAGTGACTTCCTATGGCTCCCAGCTTCTCTGAATGTACCACATATGTACAGCAGTGCCCAGGGATTAAGGTTTGCACTAAGGTTCTTCATGTCCCAGTGGACATCCAGCAAATTGTACCTTAATATAATTTCCAGACCAGCCTCGGAAGGGCTTACCTATTTCTACCTCAGGTCCTCCTGATTTTGAGCAGGAATTTATTCCGCTTAGCCAAACAAATATTGCAAGGACCTGATGAACTCCATTACATGCTGTTTCATCTGAAGGCAGCCCTGTTTAGGGAAGTTATTGATGTTTGATGTTTTATCGTGTTTTTAATATTCTGTTAGGAGCCGCCCAGAGTGGGCAGGGTATAAGTAAAAAATATTATTATTATTATTATTATTATTATTATTATTATTATTATTATTATCATCATCATCATCATCTCCCTTGATTTCTGATTCCTGCCTGCCAAACACCTCTTTTACCCTTTATCTCTTCAACAAGCACACTTCTGCGTTGCTTCCCAAATCACACTGCTGTCTGGGCTCCCAGTCTGCTTGCACTTCTTTCTAGAGCTGTTCTTGCTTCCATTGCCTTTGGATTGTCTCTCTGGCTACAAACCTGATTCAGTCTTTGAACTCTGCTAATATTCTAACTCATTCCCCCATAACTTGGCTTGGAACAGCCACATCCAAATTACAGGCATACCATCTGCCACTGAACCCCCCCCCCAAAAAACCCAACCAGCTTAGGGTGCCTTGTCATTAAGATTATTCTATCCTTTTGCCTTATTCAAACCAGGAGGCCATTCTATTAGTTGATGTTCTTCAAAAGGCAATGGGCAATATCATCTGATGGTGCTGGTGTTGAGCACTCCACAAGAAGTTGGACAATGCTGTGGATCCTAGGTAGGACCTCCAGCTAGCTCATGCTCCTGAGGCCCTCTGCCACAAGATTGCCTGAATCCACGAGGTTCTGGCTGCTTCCACCACAGCAGGGCAGCCTCCAGTTGGCAGGCTTCATGTTGAAGTAGTACACCAGAGGGTCAAGAGCACTGTTGATGCTAGCCAGGGCCATGGCAGCCCGCTGGGCTGAACAAGTGAAGCGCAGCAGCTGCGGAGCAGGCAGAACCCCAATCCGGCCAAGTGTGTGCAGAATGTGGATGATATGGAAGGGCAGGAAGCAGACGGTGAGCAGGGTGGTCACCATCAGGAGGGTATGCAGCGGGTTCCTCCGCAGCAAAGAACCTTGGGCTGAGCCACGTCTCAGGTTCACGATGCGCCGGGCAATCACGATGGAGCAGATGACGATGGTGAGGAAAGGCAGGAAGAAGCCCAGCACTGAGGAGGCCAAAACCATGGCGGCCAGGCCTCCACTCCAGACACGAGCTGGGAAGTGCTCCATGCAGGCTGTATTCCCGTTGGGGAAGTGACGGGTCACGGTGCTCTTGGAGAAGAAGGTCAGCAGCCCGATCCCTACCACGGACCAGATAGCCATAGAGATCAGCACACGGTAGAGGGGCCACCGCAGGCGCAGGTAGAGGATGGGGTGGATGACGGCCAGGTAGCGCTCCAGGCAAATGCAGGCCAGGAAAAGCGTACAGCTGAACATGTTGGCCAGAAAGAGGGCGTTGGTGGCCTTGCACAGGCCTTCGCCAAAGGGCCAGTCGTTGAGCCTGGCGTGGTACACAGCCTGTAATGGCAGCGACAGGGCAAACAGCAGGTCAATGACAATGAGGTTGTAGGTGAAAATCATGATCGGGGGTGCCTGGGCCCGGGTGGCCCAGCTGCTCCACAAGGCTACAGTGTTGGAGGCCAAGCTCAGGGCGCAAACCAGGCTGTACGTGATGGGCAGGAGCAGGTGCTGGAACTGGGCTTCAGCAGCACACTGCAAAGAGGCTGAATGGTTAGGGAAGGCCTCACCTAGGGGGTTCGTGCCATTTGCCCACATCTGCAAAGCGAAGAGAAGATCCATGGGTCAGATTAATCCTGCATGTGTCAGCTATTCTTGGAACCCTTTCAGGAAGCCCCTAAGTTTACATCTTGGAGAACACTCAGACATGTGGCAGTGCTGTCCCAAGGGAAAGATGATGGGATCAGCTATTTGATAAGGGCACCATTTGCCCCTGTGTGCAGCACTACACCCTCAATGACTGACATTCTAAGGAATCTGCACATCAAAAGGGAATCACCTGATCCATTGGGGGACCTAGATGTCCTCCTCAAGGATATCTTCTGGCTGCTCTCATCCTTAGCCTTCCATCTCATCCAGCAAACTATATTCCAGCCCTCCTTCCTACACAACCCATTGACATCCTACTTCTGGGTAGGTACTTTAGGCCTTTGCAGAGTTCAGTATCCCTTTGTGCTGAGTGCTAGGGAATCTTTTTTGCTGGTGCTATTGCTCCCATGCTGCTCATCAGCCCCAGGAACTCTGGCTCAATATATTTTGCTGCCTGGAGCAAAGGCCAAGAATATACACCCAACATTCCATGTTTGGAAGTCAGCTGGACTAGTGAATAAGTCTTATTTCAGTACGGGCAATGGGTTAGTATCCTGCACTGTACTTGAGGGCAACAGGCTAGTTCCGGGGGCTCAGGACAGACCAAATGGCAAACACAGCTCCAACAGAAGGGTGTGTTCAGGAGACTGAGGAGAAACAAATGTAGGGTGCCCCCCACTCCCTCCCAGTATTTGCCACCCAAAACACTTACCTCACTCTGCCTAATGGTAGGGCCGGTCCTGTTATTTGCTGTTCAGAACACCAAAAATCCAAATATGGCTAGCCCCAGAAATCTATGTCATTCATACCTTTTGTGTGTCAGACATCCAGAGACATGCTTGCTCCTCTGGTGGCTCTGTGGAACTTGAGAGAGATGCAGTTGAAATTGCTCAGGAAGGAAAGTGTGGGTGCCCCTATCAGCCTGTCCTTTTTTCCTGTTCTTGGCCTAGACTTGCGCAGTTTAAGAATTAATTTTTATTTTGGGTGCCCATGGTTATGAGGCTCATGACGTCAGGGTGGCAGTATGCTCCTGGTCTAGCCCTTGAATACTGTTGCCTCTGCTGTCTTAAGACTCAGCTTGGAGCCTTGGACCTTCATTTTTTAGAGTTCATTCTAATGTTCACACTCAGCTTCACCCATATTTACACAGAGTAAGGCCTCTGATCTTCTGGATTCAGCAAATTAGATCAGAAAGAATATCCACAAGACTGAGCAGTGTGCAAGATACTAGTGCAATGTTTGCATTTTGTTTGTTTTATTTATAAATAAACAAGAGCATGGCCTCTTCACCCCTTTCCTGGCTGGCCCACATTTCCTCCAGCCCTCAGATCAGACACCAGAATGTATAATCAACGTGAGACTCTCTCAAGGATGAGGGGAATGTGAGTCCAAGGCAAAAAGTCCCTTTTTGCTTCCTGCTCCACCCATGCTAACACCCATGCTAGAGAGAAATATAGTTTGGGTTCAGCACTGTAACATCGTTTTGGTTTCCCTAGTAGTATAATATACTTCATCATATTGCCTTGCCTCACCCTGTACTCCTGTTCAGTGATGCCTTTTGTTTAAGAATTAAAATAATCACATATCATCTTCTTTTTTGCCAGCACCTCTGTAAAAAAAAGTTTTTATCTCTCAGGAGGAACCTTTGTCTGAAAAGGAAATACTTCCTGTTCCTGCCACATCAGCCCTTCTGCAAGGCCTCTGATAAGCCATGACCAATAATGCTGAGCATATAGTTAGCAAACAGCTGATCCCAGCTGCATACATGGGAACTAAACATAGAGCAGGCAGGAGGCTCTGGAGTTCCAAGAAAAGGATATGCCAACCACTTGGAGCAGCCTTTTTTGCTTTCCTGCAGTGCCACCTGCTGCTCTGGCTATGCCAGAGCATGAAACAACACCATAGTTCATTGACTTTTATCCCTGGGAAGTCTCATTCTCTGAAGCTCATGACTCTACATGGCATGACCATGCATCTCAGTCTTTAAAATAAGGTTACCAGATTTTTTTCCCAATGAATCCAGGGACACTTTTCAACTTCAGCAGATTTTGTATGGGGACTGATTTGTAAATCCGGGGACTGTCCCCAGGAAACAGGGATGTCTGGTAACCTTACTTTAAAAACATTGTGCAAGTAGCAGCTGTGGTTGAGAGAACCCAGATTACAACAGTGGTGGTGGTATGCTTAGCCCTTTCCCATTGCACTATTGTGCTCCCTGCCCCCAAAGAAGATAAATGATCCTCCTAAAGTTGCTGTTTACTCGAGCAGGAAAAACATATTTGTACACACACACACCCTCCCTAAACTGGGGGTAAGTAGCAGACCTAGAGGTCTGATTTTCATTGAAAAAAGGGATAACCCCACACCACTGTCCTGAATCCAGATCCAACATATGCAGTTTTAAAATATGGAGAGTCATTCACACATCTCCATTATCACATCTAGATTCATCTGGAGATATGAGACTAAGCCTACTGTTAAGGCTTTATGCAATTATAAGTGGGAATATAGGTATGTGTACCGATTCACCCAGTATAAAGCAGATGCAGGTAGCAAAACCACTTCCCACGTGTGGCCTGCTAACAACAGCCATGTCCCATATTTATACTTATGGCTTATCCACATGTACTTTTTGCCCTGTGCTTTCTAGGCACAGGTCTACACTTTCCCAGTGTGTGTCCACACTTTTTTCTCTTTTTTTTGCCCTGGAAAACCCAATCTTTACCATTGTATTGGAGCAAATGGCAATTTGAGTTTTATGCAGATTGCCATTTGTTCTGACTCTGTGGCGAAGAGCAGGTTTTCATGGGGAAAAGGGAGAAAAAGTGATACTGACCCAGAAAGCCTGGATATGTGCCTAGAAATGCTGAGCAAGGTGAGTGTGGATAAGCCCTAAGTTGCATCTCATGGCCAGGGCTCAGACATGGAGTTCAGTGCTTTGCTTAAATGTCCAGTGAATTTACTGGACAGGTTTTTGCAGAGAATTATGGCCAAATGAGAGGAAACAAATGTGTGGTCCAATCCTAGTAGTGATGGATCAATTCAAAGGACAATTGACTCATCAATTTCCTGTACTGCACGGAGTTGGACAACATGATGCTCAGGATCTCTTCCAACTCTACCATCCTAGAGTTCTATGATTCTAATTACAAGTGTAACCTGAGAATGCTTGGGAAAATCTCTCTCTCTCTTTCTCCAAGAGCTCAAAATCAGTCTGCATATTGGTTTGTGTGTATTCGTGTGCTGATGCTCGAGTGTTGCAGTGAGGGCAGGGAAAGAAACATGTTTCCTAGGCAATTGTGCAAAGCCCCCTTCCATTCCACTTGCACTGTCACTTGCGCCATGATTGGCTGCTGGTACTTGCTACACGTCCGTAGGCATGAGGATGCAGTGGATCCACAAGCGGCAGAGACGTGATTGGCAGCAGTGTCACCAGCCTTATGGGTAGTGGGTGCCACTGAGAAGTGGTTGCTGTGACACCATTCCTTTGCTGCACTTCTCCACGAGTTCTCTTCCCAACCAGAAGTGGAGCCAGAACTTATAGGCAAGGTGGGTTTCCAGAAGCACAGGAGTTATATGGGTGGGATACCTGATTTGAAATACCTTGAGATCTGTAATGTGGGTGGGCTGTGACTAGAATAAATTGACGGCTATGGTGCACAGCTGTTGCAAGGAACTCCTGGCACACTCCAGTTGCAATATGGCAATAACAAAAATTCCGGACCATACTGCAGATTGATGATGTGGCAAGCAATTACCTTTCAGCCCCACCTTCACCTGCAAGGTGCACTTAAGTCAGAAAATCCAAGGACTGAGAATGAGCACACACAGCTTTGGTGCTGTGTAATCCCCCCCCCCACCAAACAGTGGAACACAAGTGTGCAATTGTGGCAATGATCTCGGAGCTGCAGTCAATCACTAACTGAACACGAGTCAGCAGAGGGATGCAGCTGCAAAAATGGCTAATGTGCTTTTAGGCTGAATTGATAGATCCATAGTTCCAAGTCATGGAGTGTAATAATTGCTCTTTAATCCTACGCAGTTCAGATCTCATGAATCCAGTTGTAAATACACTTGAAGAAGGATATTGTAGACAAATTGAAACAGGTTCAGAGGAGGGTAATGGAGATGGTGAGGAATATGGAAAACAAGTCCTTTGAGAGGAGGTTGAAAGAATTTGGTATGGAGAAGAGAAAGCATAGGGAGGACATGCTAGCACTCTTCAAATACCCAAAGGGCTGCCACATACAGGAGGGCAAAGTCTTGTTCTCTCCTGCTCCAGAAGGACTGACTAGATCTAATAGGCTTAAGTTACAAGAAGGTAGATTTCAGCTGAACATTAGGAGACACATATTGATGCTAATAAGGGGTTTAATAACGGGCTCGATTACCTAGAGGGGTGAGGGCTCTTCTTCACTTGGGAGGTCTTTAAGCAGGAGCTGGACAAAGATGCTCTAGCATGATTTTCTACCTCAATCAGAGATAGAGACTAAAGGTCTACTTTACAAAGCCCCTTCCAACTCTTTATCATTCTATGATGCAAGATTTTGAAATTTGTCAGCTTGCTCTATGTATGTTTAGCCTGGTAGAGAGGAGACTAAGAGGTCATATGATAGCCATCCTCAAACATCTCAAGGGCTGTCCTGTTTATTCCTGCTCCGGAGGCTAGGACCTGAACCAATGGATTCAAGTTACAAGAAAGGAGATTACACTAAACATCAGAAATAACTTTCTGATAGTAAGAGCTGTGGAACAGACTCCCACTACAAGTGGTGGACTCTCCTTCCTTGGAGGTTTTAAAGCAGAGATTGGATGGCCATCTGTCATGTATGATCTAGTTGAGATTCCTGCATTGCAGGGGATTGGACTAGATGACTCTCTGGGATTCCTTCCAACTCTACAGTTTGATTGTATGATCCCGCAGTTGGTTGCATGTCACCTATACCAATTGGAATGCAAACCTTTTTATTTGTTTGTCTTGCTTTTTTTAAAAAAAGTTGGTAGATTTATTGTTAATTAGGCAAGTTTCCCCTCTCGTCCAAATGGTAAGACTCAGAGGTCTGTTTCCACAACAATTGGACTTGTGATTTGTTTTTGTAAATGTAACATTTACATGATGCATGCCCTGCCCTTTGGGGCATAACAATTGCTCAAGTCCAGAACTCAGGAGCCAAAGTATTGTTTTGCAAATTACATACGCATTTTAAAGAAGTTCAAGTCGGTTTCAGTTATCAAGGAACCTGTGCCAATCACCAGCACAGCAACTGCCTTATTGAGCAACTAGTCCTGGCAATACAGATTGCGCAGGCACATAAAACTCGTCACATGCTGATTAAATTATGATCAGAACACCCTTTTCAGGGACAAAGGAGCTTGCCTAGTAACATATTTCTGCATTATGCATTGGGTAAATTCACATTGTGATGCGAGCCCATTATTTCCCAAAACTTCTGTGGCAACTGCCTACTTAAAATATGTCCCACTGAATTCAGTTGAATACAACAGAGTAGTTAATGATGGGGATTAGAATAGACTTGCCTGCTCTTGATGTAGGGCGGTGGTTTTTGTGTGTGTTACATTTCCCCTTTTTATCTTGAGGGTACTTCTCGTTCTGAGATTGCTCCTGGATACCCAGGTGGAGACCCAGTTTCCTACTTATGTACTTGTATTTCTTGTACACACACATAACATTTTTGCATATGTAAAATGTTTTTCATCTGCCAAAATCAATGTATGAATCAGCCTTCATGCTGAAAGGTCTGTTCAATGCAAGGTCAATGGAATCCCAGAACTCCTTATGTTTCTATCCACATCATTCAACCATCTGTGATCATTCTTCCTTTCCTTCACCTTTTCATCATGCCCTGATTCTTCCTTTTTGTTGTTGTTTAGTCGTTTAGTTGTGTCCAACTCTTCGTGACCTCATGGACTTGAGCACACCAGGCACTTCTGTCTTCCACTGCCTCCCACAGTTTGGTCAAACTCATGCTGGTAGCTTCTAGAACACTGTCCAACCATCTCGTCCTCTGTCGTCCCCTTCGTCTTGTGCCCTCAATCTTTCCCAACATCAAGGTCTTTTCCAGGGAGTCTTCTCTTCTCATGAGGTAGCCAAAGTATTGGAGCCTCAGCTTCACGATCTGTCCTTCCACTGAGCACTCAGGGCTGATTTCAGGGGACTCTCATTTAGTGAAAGCTTCTCCAATTCCTGAATTTTTACCCACAGGATTTCTGACATCCTCATGTCTTGCCATTATATATGTCAAGTCAGAAAGTGTTCACCTGTAGGCGATTTATGTATTACCATTCCACACTAACACTTCCTTCATCCACATGCCAAACAAACTGTTAGCTGTCCCTACAATTCACAGGCAACTCAGAACAAAAGCTCACTGAATTCAATAGGGTTTACTCCCAGGTAAGCAGGTGTAGGACTGCAGCCTCCATAAGTCAACTGAACCCCAGAATGTGTCCTAGCCCTCACTGCTGGATGAAGAGTTCCCATATTGGTTTCTGCCAAAGGTTTTAATGCATAATTCAGAACTGTTCATGGGCAAGGTTACAAAGTGCAGCAAGTATATAAGAGGCATAAATACATGGCTAAGCACAAAATAAGAAGTTGATCCAACAAAAGCTATGCCCTCTGGGCCTCCTTTTTGAAGAGTGGAGTGGGCACAGAATTAGTGTGGCAATTGTCTGGAGTTCTGGGACTGGGCAAAAAATAATGGGCAGTCCTTCAGGAGGGTTGTGAGGTCTGTTCACAAAAACTCTTGAGAGGTAGGTTGAGAGGCAGCCACTGGCCCAACTTCACGGCTGCGTAGGGATTTGAACACTGATCTCCCAGGTTCTTGTTTGACACTCTACCCACTACACCACACTGGATCTCTTTTACTTTACTTTTTATTTTTTGTTAATGTATTCTGTTTTACTATGATGGCATGGTGAAGTATTATCTAAATAATTAAATTAAATAGCCTGCCCTGTGAGAATGCTAATGCCTAGCTATAATGAGGACTAGTTAATGAAGATTGGTTTAGAGTTCAAGGAGGTGTGGGAGATAGTTTTTCCATTCCTTCCCTTTGGGAGATTTTCCATTCCTTCTCTTTGGAAGACTTAAATACACATCCATTCTGGTTTAAGTAATTCCCACTGGATTCAATGGGGCTTTTACTTCCAAGTAACGTATAAAGCATCGGGCCGTTCCTGGCCTACCTATACGTTTCACCTGCAACCTTATTCCTAACGGCAACCCAAAGGAGCCCATCCTTGTTCCTCTGCACTCTGCACGCGCACCACATGTAGGACTTCACGCCCTCCGAAAGTGCCCGTGGCACCTCCCACCATAACTGACGAGCAACTTCTCGCCCAATCACACATTTGCACGGGCAACGCTTCCAGCCAAGGGAGGGCGGGGGGGCGAGCGCGTGGAGCCGAGCCCGTCCAATTCCTCCCTGCAAGCGACCCGATTGGCCGCTCCTTTTTCAAGACTCCCCCCGCCCCCGCGCCACACCCCACCTCCAAAAAGGCCGTTGGAGCCAATCGCCCCGCGAGGGAGGGTCTCCGCGCTCCCGGCCCGCCCCTCCTGTCCCTCCAATGAAAAAGAAGGGCAGAGAGGAGGCGGAGGGGGGCCCGCCCGGCCAACCGGGAGCCGATGCGGGCCGTGCTGGAACGGGGATTGGCCGGGGCCTGCAGGCAGTGGGCGGGGCTATGCTGGAGGTAGGCGTTGGAGGTTGCTGAGGTGCCGGACCCAGCGGGCGGAGCGAGGGGTGGGGAGGGGGGGATCCGAGCCTGAGTGGTAAGAGGTGACGGCGGCGGCAGCAGCAGGAACGGCTGAGGCGCCGCGGGCGGGCCCCGATGGAGCTCGAGAATATCGTGGCCAATACGGTGCTGCTCAAGGCGCGAGAGGGTGAGGAGCCGGCCTGGGGTCGCAGGGGGCGAGTGCGTGAGGGAAACTGAGGGAAGAAGGAGCCCAGGAAGCCCCCCGGTGCCGTTGGGCGAGCGAGGGCATGGCGGCGCTCTCCCGGCCCGGGCATCTCCCCTCCTGCTCGGGGTCACCCCTTTCGCACGAGCCGCGGAGCTGCGCGTGGAGCGGCGGCGCCTGAGGCAGCGAGAGAGGTTCGCGGGCTGGGCGAGGCGAGAAGCGCGCTCCCCTTGCTGAAAGAGAGCCCTTCGGAGCCCGGCGTTGAGTGCCCGGCAGCGGTGGGGTGGGGATGGGTGGCCGCTGTCAAAGGCGCGGGAGGGAGGCGGAGAGGCGGCGTTGCGTGTTAGGACCCGGCCCTCCAGCTCTTTCTCCTTCTTCTTCCTCCCCCCGCCACCCCACCCCTCTTTCCTCCCTCCCTGTGTGCTGGTGGGGGGGGGGTATATCCGAAAGTAGAAAAACTGCGGAGCTTTGGAGTTAAGGACCAGCCAGCACATGCTTATAGAGGCCTCACAAAAGACCGAGGAACGTAGTGACGTGGGTTGTGGCCGAATGATGCTTTCTGCAGACACGGTTCGTTGCTTTTATCTGGCAGCTTCCTCTTGATAAAGGCTTTGAACTGTTCTTGTTCCCCGGAACCGATGTAGAGATCAGTGAAAGTTTGCACTCTTCTCCAAAAACGCTCATAAGAAGCACTCGCCCAAATATAGGGCTGCCATCTCACCTCCCTAGACTGAGAGGAGCTAATAAATTGACAAGATTTGGATGCTAGTAGAGTCAGAGGCATGCTACCCATTGCACTACTTAACTCTAGGTGGAGCATCAGAAGTTGTTGGTTTTTAAAAAAATATTGTAGTTTTAGTACAGTGGTACCTCGCAAGACGAATGCCTCGGAAGACGAAAAACTCGCAAGACGAAAGAGTTTTTCGTTTTTTGAGTTGCTTCGCAAGACGATTTTCCCTATGGGCTTGCTTCGCAAGACGAAAACGTCTTGCGAGTTTGTTTCCTTTTTTCTTAAAACCGCTTGAAGAGGTGCAGTTGCGACTGACCGTGCTTCGCAAGACGAAAAACCGCGCAAGATGAAAAGACTCGCGGAACGAATTAATTTCGTCTTGCGAGGCACCACTGTACATCTCTTGAATGGGTTTCCTCATAGGAACAATGTTCTCTTGCCATAGAGCAGCAGAGATGTTCTAGAATTGGCTTCTGACTTGGCATATGTGCATGAGATTCCATAAGGGACTGCTGCATTAAAAAACACAGGTCTGAGTGCTGGAATCTTGCCCCGCTTTCTTTAGCAGACTTTGGCAATGCTTTTTATTGGGATACTCTGCTGCCAGATATTTTCCTCTGTGTCAAAATTGTAAGCCTTAAATTTAAGGGAACAATTTGGCTTTGTAGTAGTGACTCATTTTTGTGTATAACCAGACACAGGCTTATATTTAAGAGTCTGAAAAACAGAGGGTTCACAGCTCACTAATGAGGTAATGTAAAATGTGAAAGCAACTTTTATCAGGGTCTTTCTTTTGATCATCTGCACATGGAGAAGAAAATGAATGAGGAAGAAGATGAAGCAACCTTTTCCCTTACTGCAGAATACATTCTTTCCACAGCCTTAGATACCATCCTGGAGCAGAAGTGTCAGTTTAGTTTGCTCCTCAACTCTGATTTCTTTACTCTTGTTTCCACTATTTTATTTAGAAAAGTTGCAGATCTTAGCAAGTAGAACCCCACTTGACAATTTCCAGAGGGACAACCACCTGTTGCAACAAAAAATAAAGTATTGAAGCACCTTAAAAACCACGTATTATGGCATAAGCTTCTGTGGACTATATTCTAATCCCCAAAAGCTTGTTCCATAGTAAAAATGATAGTCTTTAAGGCAGCTTTCCCAACTTTGGGTCTTCAGATGTTGTTGGACTACAGCTTTCATAATCTGTGACTGCTGGCTATACTGGCTGAGGGTGAAGGGAGCTGTAGATCAACAGGATTTGGGTTCTCACAGGGGTGGCACTGTGGTCTAAACCACTGAGCCACTTGGGCTAAACAGCGTTTCTGTGCGCTGCTCTGGTTTTGGTGTTCTGTTGCGCCAGAAGCGGCTTAGTCATGCTGGCCACATGACCCAGAAAAACTGCAGACAAATGCCGGCTCCCATGGCCCGTAAAGCGAGATGAGCGCCTCAACCCCAGAGTCGCCTGCAACTGGACTTAACTGTCAGGGGTCCTTTACCTTTACAGCAGGACTTGGTAGAACTGTCTTTGTAGCTGCATATGAATCTCTATAGAGCCACTTATTTTGAATTACAGTGGTACCTTGGGTTAAGAACTTAATTCGTTTTGGAGGTCCATTCTTAACCTGAAACTGTTCTTAACCTGAGGTACCACTTTAGCTAATGGGGCCTCCCGCTGCTGCCGCACAATTTCTGTTCTCATCCTGAAGCAAAGTTCTTAATCCGAGGTACTATTTCTGGGTTAGCGGAGTCTAACCTGAAGCGTCTGTAACCCGAGGTACCATTGTATATGTCCTCTTTTTGCTAGTCAGTAAGAAGGGGCATGAGAATACTGAAGTCACACCACCTGAATGTGGAAGTCCTATCCCCCTCTGGTTTAGTTCTTGAGACTTCCAAGCACTTATGTCTTGTAAATGAAAACTGGGTGCCTTCAGTTGCTCAGTTCTCAACTCAGAACCAAATTCTGTGTAATGTTATGGCAGCACAGTAGATTATACCTACCCCATAGTTTTCAATTAGCCTACTTCACAGTATGCTATAAACACACTGCCTAATTAATATCTTCATTCCAGCCAGACGATACTCAGCCTTTAATGCAAAATTATTGCTAGCTGAGGTTGTGTTGCTGAAGGTTTTGGCTGCCTAAAGACAGTGAATATTAAAACCATCACCGTCCATTCTTAGCTTGCCACCCTAGCTTTTTCAGCCATTCTCCTAAAAGCTTTTTCATTATACAGGTATATACTGTACATCCCCACACCAGACATATAAATGCATAATTTGCGTGAAATGAAAGTAAATCAACCAAACTGTCGTGCGAGTCTTAAATGTAGAACGTTTTATAGTGGAAGTGGCCCAAGCATGAAAGAGCTACAACATAATGCTAATCAAAAGAGATTTTAAGAGCTTTGTACTCTCTGGCTCTTTGGCAATGAATCCGGGTTCCTTTCATCCAGAGAAACAGGTGTTTCTTGATCATTTGGTAACAGACAGAAGCTGTATAAAGTTAGAATTTCTAAGAACTGGTCTTGTTAAAGGCCTTGTTAAAAAAAGAAACAAACCCTAAACCTTAGAATTACAGCAAATGTACGTTCCATGGGTAGGCAAAGTAAGGCCCAGGGGCTGGATCCGGCCCAGTCGCCTTCTAAATCTGGCCCACGAACGGTCCGTGAATCAGCGTGTTTTTACATGAGTAGAATGTGTGCTTTTATTTAAAATGCATCTCTGGGTTAATTTTGGGGCATAGGAATTCATTCATTTTTTCCCCAAAATATAGTCTGCCCCCCCTAAGGTCTGAGGGACAGTGGACTGGCACCCTGCTGAAAAAGTTTGCTGACCCCTGGTATATTCAAAGTACTTAATTCACAGGGTTTTGTACTGCCATGGATTAAAGCATTCATATACTGAATCATGGGAAGCCAAGAGTAAGAATATGGTGAAAGATTAAAATTGGAGTTCTTGATTTATATGAAGTTTTATGAAGTAGGTTGTGAAGCAAAAATAACATTGGCAGCTTCTTTCTCTCATCAGATTGGGATGAGAGAATTGAGGAATGTTTTTTTTTTATGAGAAATAAAAATTGAGTTCAGCATTGATAAACGTAAGGCTGTATGAAATCTGTATATGATACTGAGGCCTAAGTATTCCTTGCCATGAATTACTGACCTTTGTTTTTAAGAGAAGCTGCCAGGCCATTAGGCCTGAAAGGCTTTCTGGCAAGAGTTTAGGGTTCCCCATCACTTCTTCTATTAGTTTTTGTCCAAATGGAATTGGGTCCAATTTAAATATCCATTAAATGTTTCACATTTGGCTGGGCAATAGAAGATGACCAGACATTTCTGTATTGTACATGGGTTCTAAGGTCCTGAAGACATCTGCTTTAACTCTTAAAAGTAAGTTTCTATATACATTGAAAATTTAATGGCATTAGGTCTTCAGTGTGCGAACAATAAGATATACAATTTTAGATCTTGTGAACTGGGTCTCTCTGAATCCATATAATAAGTGATGGGCTTGCTCATAATTGTGAACATTTAAGCTAAGCAGGCTGGAGTTCTTGATCGTGCTAGGTGGCTGAAAAGCTTAGCTTGTGTAAAACTTCAATTCTCTGCCTCCCCCTGACCTTTTAGCTTGTCAGGAATTATTTCTTGGGTATACAGCCTCAAGGAAGGTGAGCCTGTGAACACTAAAATCAATAAGAAAAGTCATTTGATTTTAAGTAGGCATATAAAAGTTTGCCATGTATAGATTGTTGTTCTATCTCATCGAAGGAAATGTAACTACTCAGAAATGGCTATGGTAGCATTTGAGAAGTTGCTTTATATACAATAGCCACTAAGAACTACCATTTCCATGAATTTTTTATGCACTGTTTTGTAATTGAGTTTAAGTACGGTAGTTATGTAAATTAGATGAAGCCGTTGAGCTCATTGTACATTTCCAGCATGCCCTCTTAAAGCCAAATGTGACAATTTTTCTATATAGAAAACACTTCTGTTCAGGAAAACAGAAAGGAAAGTGCCTGTACACATTCAAGAAGATGATGATGATTAACCTAGCACCATATGAACACTTCACAAAAAATAGATAACAGGTCCCTAGTTGGACTTACAATCTAAAATAAACATAGGGAAGCAATGGAGGAAGGGAAATGGAGGCATGGGTAGATGAGATCTGCTACAGAAGATGTGCTACACATGCATTTATTAGCACGCAAATATTTCAGTACATGCACTGAAACCCACTTAGCAGCTTGTGTACAAAAAGATATACACTTGGTTGTTTGCGTGGTCTTACATAGGAGTACTGTGACTAGGAACTATTCATTTGAAATAGCCTTTGATGCAGCACCTCGCACCACAGTATATTGCCTCTTCATGTACTTCTAGCCTTGGCTTATTCCAAACTGAAATGTTCTGCATCTCAAATGTTGTGAACTGCCCTGAAATCCACGGGTATAGCAGAATACAAATTTAATAAATAACAATAATAATTATTACTGCTTGCTAAAACAACTACCGTATATTCTGGTTCAGGCTGCAGGCTCACTGCTGACTTATGGGGCTGTGACTTATGCCTCACTAACAGATTCTCATACTTTTTAGGGCAACCCTCTTATGGTAATAACAGCAGAATTAGGAGGGAATTGAATATATTATTCACTTAAATTGTACAGATCCCTATGAGACGGTAAGCTTAAGTGCAGGGCTGTATGTACTGTCATGTAAATGAACATACTGTTCTAAGCTAGCCAAAAAACCATACCAAGAAAATTCTGACTTCAACAACCTATGTCAGTAATGTATGTTTACTGATGCTACATCATTTTGCTTCTGCTAGTCAAAGGAAGAAGCAACCAGATATGACACCGAGGCAGCCCCCATAGGCAACTGGAAATCCTGCTAAGCCGCTTCTGGTTTAAAAATGACATAAAACCTTGGAAGCCAGTCTTAAACCATAAGGAATAATTCAGCATCTAACCATTTCTTTTTTATATATTTTAAATGCTAAAATTCTTAGGAGGATGAATTGTATACATAGTGGATCCCATGTTCAAATACTTGTGAAAGGGGCTGGCTATATTTACTGGTGATAAAGGAGAAGAGAAGATTCAGGAGAAGATACTGTACTCCCTCTGCCTTTTCTCTTTAAAAATGCTTTTGCTGCAGTAGCGCTGACCAGCAGAGATAAAATTGCATGGAGTGGTGGTTGAGATACTGTTTTCTTTCTTTCCCTTTGTACTGAGTTGTAATGGGGGGCGGGTGGACTTTCAGCTCTGGCCTTGTTGAGAGGTGAAGCTGGGGACTTTTTTGCAGCAGAGATCTCTCAATGCCCCACCTACCTTCCTTCAGTGAGAAAGTATTGTGCAGCCCACTGCCTTGATTCACTTCCTTCCTAGATTTGTACAGTCAATAATATGGCTCAACTCTTAGCTTCTTTTAGGCAATGCATCTTTTCTTATGGGGGGTAGGGGACCTAGACAAGAATTGCTACGGACCATGCATGTGTGTTCTTTCTGCCCCTATCTTCCCCACAGCAGGATGCCAATGTAAAATATTTTAGAGTAGAACTTGTCTCAAAGCCACTGTCCCTTCTGTCTTAAATGATTTGCCTAATGGACAGCACTCTGGCAATTATTTCCATATAATAATGTTATGTTGGAGCCATGTTTCTTAGAAGTGCTTATCTCCTCCCATTCAGCCAGTTTCTGTTGATTATAATGGAGCTGTAGTGAATATAGCCTTTATTTAATAAGTTGGCTGAGGGTGGGTAACCTCAGGCCCAGGTGCCAAATGTTGCCCTCAGACCTCTATCTAGCCTTCAGGTCTTTGCCAATGCAGTGCCTCCTCCCCAGGTCACACCCCTCACTGGCCTTGCACTTCATCTTCCTATAGCATTTTTGTGTCCTTGAACTGCAACAATACCTCTTGCTTGCTTGCTTGCTTGGATGGAGAGGGTTGTTTGTCTGACCATAGCTGCCATTCGCCACATAGGTAGGTGTCCCTTGCATTGAAAAACACCCCCCCCCAGTCTAGCCTATCAGGAATTCCATTTAGACCCATAACCCGTGTTGGCTGGTAACCAACCCGTGTTGGCTGGTACAGTACCAAGATGTAGTAGGCACTATATTATATACAGCTAGCTACTTCCCCTACCCTCATTTGAATAGCCTGTTGTAGTGGCAGTAAGTGGACACAATAAACCAGGCTGGCAACCTGTAGTTTAACCATGTTGCTGAGGGCTGGCTTGTTTTAGTTGTCTTGTACTGCTGACAGGTATGTATAGATTGAACAGCTTAGCAAACTGCAGTCCTGCTCATATATGAGCAGTAATTGTAGTAAGAAGTGTGAGTCGATGCTGGAATTGTATGTGGCAAATGCAGATTCAAATCTTTCTTCAGTTAGGAAGTTAATGGGTAGTCTGGCATGTCACTGTTTCTTGGCCTCTGCAGATTTTAGAACTATGCTTGTCCAATTCAGTTTTGTTAGTGTGGGAAAGAGACCTAAGTAGTCTCATGCAGTCTGGAAGTCTTTGCTCAGGGCTGTTAAAAAGGCCTAATTATGCGACCTTGCTGGGTGGGAAGGAGGTGGCTTCCCTGTAGGCTCGCTTTTTCTTCTGATGGTATGTGGTGTGTATAGAAGTAGGTGGTATGTATAGAACAAGCAGTATTTTCAATCCCTAAATCTTATCATGCACAATAGTGCCTGAAGGCAAGCTAGAAGGCCTGGGCAATTAGCCCTAATACCTCCTATTAGCATGGTAAAATCTGCAGTGCCAGTTAGCCTCCTTCATTCAAAATGCTAATTAACTATCCCTTTATTCATTGGAAGAAAGAACTAAAGCAATAGATATCCTCATGCACTGTTTCAGACTGAAGTGGTTAACTTATGGCTAACTTTTGAATCCCTTTCAGCACTTAAGTTGAAATTTAGGAATGGCTGTGTCAATAAATTCTTCCTTCTTGGCAATTAGGTATATTTTAATTTAGTCAATCATGTAATAGGTTTATGTTACAAAATGAATATGGATTTTGAATTTGATGTTTGTAATTTTGTAAAAAAAAATCGGTTTTGGAATAAAGTTTAAAAAAAAATCTTCCTTCTTGGCATTTGGTTACTTGACTGTAATGCGTACCTGTAACTGTAGTATGCAAGACACTCTGAACTATCATATTTCAGTGCATTGTATATCCAGCCAACTGAAGTTTAGTTACAGGGAGGCAATCTGTGACCTTAACCAAGTTCTTAACCTGAATATTTGAACTTTTCTGAAATGGTGATGTGGACAGTGCTCAGAAAAGTCTTGGAGCAAATTTGGCCAATTGTTTCCTGACCACCTTTAAAAGGAATTCTGATATGACTGAAATGTTAATAACAGAACATCAGAGGGTGAACATACTGATCAGCTTCTGTTCTTGGTTTTCCTGCTGATTCCCCCCCCCCCCCAATTCTGTGTCATGCAGGTGGAGGAGGAAACCGAAAAGGCAAGAGTAAAAAATGGCGCCAAATGCTACAGTTCCCACACATCAGCCAATGTGAAGATCTTCGGCATACTTTGGGTAAGGAGCATGCTTGCATTGGGGAAATGCTGTCTTCCCTGCTTTCTTGTGTATGGAGTGGAAGTGGCTGGGTTACAAAGAAGCCTTGAGTACTTGGCATAAGATCTTATACATTCACCCTATTGTAAGCTATGCTTGTTCATATGATTGCCTGATGATGCAGGATTTTGTGGCGGTAGCATTGTCATTACCAAACACTCCTGTGCAATTATTTTGCCTTAGTATTGCATCACCATGACCCTCTGGCAGTATTGTGAGAGGTTCTAGTTCAGTAATAGAGCATATACTTTATACGCATTAAGTCCCAGATGCAGTCTTGGGTATCTGAACTGGGAACTGCCTCTGCTTGAGATGTTGTAGAGCAGCTGCTACTCAAGAGTAGGCAGTATTGGGCTAGATGGACCGGACATCAGACTTGGTACAAGGCATCTTCATAAGTTCAGGGATGCCTTTCTCCTCTTGCAAAGTTTACCTGATCTCATTTTAAGCAGCTACTTTACTGCTCTCCTTAATTTCACTTGCATTCCCCTGGGAACCAGTGATTTTATTCCACCTGTGTCAAAATCCAAGCAGTCTCCTCTCCCACTTCTACTGGCTTAATCATTCCTGGGGAACTCCAGCCAGGTCTTCCCTGATCCCTTTGAAGTGCTTATGAAGTATTGGGGAAAACTGCATGTCAGTTTAGAGCAGGGTCAGCAACCTTTTTTAGCCATGGGCCAGTCCACCGTCCCTCAGACCATGTGGTGGGGTGGACTATATTTTGGGGGTGGAAATGAACAAATTCCTATGCCCCACAAATAACCCAGAGATGCATTTTAAATAAAAGGGCACATTCTACTCATGTAAAAACATGCTGATTCCCGGACCGTCCGTGGGCCAGATTGAGAAGGTGATTGGGCCGCATCCGGCTCCCGGGCCTTAGGTTGCCTACCCCTGCTTTAGAGCCTGTATTCCTGCTCCAAGTTGGAGCTTGGTTGCTTCTTTTCTTCCACCTATTAACTATACAGCTCCTCATCTCTAATTATAGTGAACAAAAAATGCTCATTGAGAAGGCTGTGAACAGTTAGATGTGGTATGGGAAAACTTGAACTGTTGCCTGGCAAGTTGAAATCATGCAGTCTTCTAGCTTAAGCTTGGTTTCTGAATAGCAGTTAAAGCAATTTCTTCTTAAATGCTAGCTGGGGCCTCTTTCACTATCAGGATGCCAGCCCACAGACCTATCCAAGGGGAAAGTTGTTGACTTTCTCTGTAGAGCATCCCTTCAAATCAAGCCTGGGGCGCTTGCAACTCTCCAGATGTTTCTGCTCTTTGACTGTTGACCATGCTGATCAGGGCTAATGGAAGTTGGAGAGGCACATGTTCTCCAGGCAGGCTTCAAATTATTGGTGACAAAGGAATTCTTGGGAGTGACAAAATTGTGAAAATAGCCCAAGGTACAGAATAGAATGCTGCACAGAGTTTCTTGTTACTGACAGGACTTGCTCAGCCTGGCTGCATTAGAATCTCTTTGCTATCGGGTGTATGGTAGCTGTACAGATTTCCTTGCAGTTGACAACAGTGGTTCTTGTTCCCAAGATCATGTGCCTTGATACAGCAGTACCATTAATTATTTAAAAAGAGGCCTTTTATAGATGACTTGAATGCTACTCTAAATCAAGATTTATCTGTTAGATTTGGATTTCTTTTGGTGGTGATTATTTCTGGAAGCCCAGCCAGATGGGCGGGGTATAAATTATTATTATTATTATTATTATTATTATTATTATTCTGGAATAATGGTGTAAATTATTTTCTAGCACTATAGATTCTTTGAAGAAGAACTGGCAGTTTGAATAGGTCTTACGTGGTACTGTTTTTCGTGGGGGTTTTTTGTAGAAGGATGTTCCTTAATTCTAATAAACATTCAATAGTAACATTGTTACTTTTCAAATTTATAACATCAGGTTATGGGTTTACCATAAAAGGTTATTGAGATGAGTGAGAGAAACTCATTCCATTAAACACTTGATGATTTGCTTACACCCTGGTCATGCGGATTTCTGGGTTACTATTCATAAGACTCTGAATACTGATTTCTGGATCTTATTCAGACTATTGGCCCATCAAACTCAGCATTGTCTAGACTACACAGACTTAGCAGCTCTTTGGGGTTTCACTTTCCCAGCTCTGCCTGGAGATATCGGGGATTGAACCTGGAACCCCCTGCATGAAAAACATGTGCTTTACCGCTTCACTATGGTCCTTTCCCTGAAAGAGCTTAATGTGTCCCTTCAGCTCAATGTCCTTTTCAGTTTCTCTCCCTGTATACTTCCCCTCCCCCTTGTTGATCCAAGCTGGACCATGTCAGGGTTTCCTTGTGTTGTCCACAATAATGCCCAGTTGTGAAGTGGTTTCACTTTAATATTCCATTTCCTTACAATGTTCATTATCTTGTGTTCGATTGAAGATAAAAATCACTGCTGGTTTTCTGCCAGTATTCTAGTGCTGACTCTTGAAACTCGCATTCTTCCTTTATAGCCTAGCCATTTGTCCACTTTGAACTCAGTTGGCCTGGCTTTGTTTGGATAACATTTTTCTCTTTCACTATCTTTGCTCTGGGAAAAGTCCCTGTTATTTCCCTGTCCTCCTTCTATCTCCTTATAGTGTCTAGTTTGCAGCTTGCCAGAACGTTCTTCTGTCATAGTTTGAACAAAATAACTTTGGACATGGTACATTGACTAGGGAGCTGCTGGTTGTCTGGTGTATTTTGTGTGTCTGTAAAAACTGGCTGTTCTTAGTAACTGTATGAAGAAGTCCTATTCTAGGGGAGTCTGTGGCCCTCTAGATGCTATTAAACTATGGTTTCCATCAACCCTGGCCATTCGTGTTGCTGACTTGTGCTTCGGGGAGTTAAAGTACAATATTAATTGGATGGTAGGTTCTCCATCCCTGCCTATGGACTTTCTTTCCCTTTGAAAGAATGGGGGAAACTTGAGATTCCCTACTCTTTTATACTTCTTGTGTGTTAATTTCCTTTCCTCCCTCCCATTATGGAGACATTGGACCAGGTTGATTTAACACAGAGCTGCCTGCCTAGAGCAAAGCTCTTGCCTCTATGTGGCCTGGGTAGAAAATAATTTTTCTGCAAAAAGTGTCCATTATCCAACAGAGCTATGAAGAATCCTCTAATCCTGCCAGGCTCTGACCCCTTCACCTTCCTTCATTCAATACACTCATTTCCTGCAAGAGAAGGAAATGGTGCAGTTTGCATATGGCCCCTTCCCCCCCCCTCCACACTTTCTGCATTGGCTTTGTTTTCTTCGACTGTATTCTTACATCAGGAAACCACAGCTTCCTTAGAGCAACTGCTGCACAGAAGAGAACACTTACAACATGCTCCGTAAGAGAGTTGGGGTGGGGTGATTTACAGAAGAACAGCTTCCTGGGAAGTGATGATTAAACTAATTCCACCACAGTGGGTGGGGCCGTGGGCATAGCGGGGGGGGGGCAGTGAGGGATAGTTGCCCCCATCAATAAAAATCAATAAAAATACATAGCTAACTGAGGTTCTGCCGCCCTAACAAAAGGCCTGCCCCCCCCCCGAAATCCTGGCTACACCTATGGGTGGAGCTACAAAGTACTGCCAGGTTCATTCAAAATATTGCCAGCTGTGGAAGATAAACAAACCCATAAACTGCAAGAAGCATCATCACAGTTCAGAGACATCAATCAGCCAGGCAAAAGCACTCCAGGACGGTGTGGAGCAGCGATGGGGAAGGGGCATGACACGGGGAGAATCTTGAGGGCAGGGTAGACGCTTGGTAGGCTGTATTGGCACCTGGGCTTGAGGTTCCTCACCTCCAACATAGGGATGGAAGCATAGCTGGCCTGTTTCTTTCTTGCAAAGTTACAAGTTCCTGGATTTCTGCACACGCCTCTTGATCTGAGCATGAATCTTGATTAGAAGGAGAATTGGGGGCCCTGGAAAGGGATCATTAGCTACACTAGTCAGCCTGTACCCCACAGCCATAACCTACCTCTCCATAACTATTGTGGTTTTTCTATGTGCTTCAAGAAATTAATAATTAAAGGATTCTGTGAACCCAAAGCACTTGCCTACAGATGGAGACTGCCTACTGCTTCTCTGCATGATATTGCTGTTCTGGCCTCGCTGCCTTCTATTAGCCTCTGCTCATTAATTCTGCCATAGCTCTGCATCTTGTGTGAACTAATCATTCAGTTATACCTAATACAGCTGAATTAAGTTACCCTGAGGAGGCTGACCTGTTGCTTTGCTGTTGACGTCACTTCTCTAGCTTTGTCCCCTTCAGATTAGAAGACATGCCCAGATCAGGGGAAGAGGGCGGAATCCTTTTAACATGATTTAATAATGTCGTTCCTCCTGTGGTGAGAAAGAGAGAGTAAAATTGTTGATCATTGTCTTTCTGTATGAATAATTGAAAGCAATAAAATGTAAATTTCAAAAATAATGTCACTCCTCTTCTCCCTACTCCCTCCAATTATGTCAGCAATGTGAAGGAGAGGGAACAACACCTCTGGTATATAGACTTCAGGTTGAGAGCATAAAATCAAGCCATGAAAAATTAACCTAAATTTGGGGACTTGATATGTCTGACTTGTGGTTGTGCCAAGTAACTCCTCTGGTGGACAAGTTGACCTGTCTTTATTAGTATAGCCAAAATGGGGGGTGGGGGACACACCCTCATCCACTCGAACAAACCTATGACGCCCCAAAAGGCAAAAACATGAAAAGAAGCAAGCCTTAAGCTGGTGCCTGATAAGATCTCCCCTCCTCTTCTGAACAAGTGTTAAATAGTCTGTACTTTGATTTAAAATACCAGCAGCACCTTCCTAGGGAGCAATGAGTTGTGGTGATTCTGTCACATAGAAAAAGAAAAAAAAGGTTTATTGATATCCTGCTAGAGAAGATATGCGTCCGTGGATGTTTTCATCCTGCTTCAAAGAGATTTAATATTCCCTTGTATAGTTGTGGGGAACCTGTGGCTCTCCAGATGTTGCTGGGCCACAACTTCCATAATTTCTGGTACTGGCCATGCTGGCTGTGGCTGATGGGGGTTTGGAGTCCAACATCATCAGGAGGGCGACAAGTTCTCCATTCCTGCCATACGAGTTACCAGATATATTGCTTGGAAATTCACTCTCTGCTCCATGATTCAGCTGTGGCCATGCAGGTTCCTAAACTTTCAGATAAACAGCTGAGTGACTTTGCAAAAATAGTTCTGTGCAGTGGCCAGAAGGAAATGTCAGTCACTCAAGAGAGCACTTAAATTCTTGAAGATAAAGATTTAACATGAAGATCTTATGGCTGGGAATTAAAATGAGTCAGACACACAGGTTATCTGCTCCATTGAATAGCTTTCAGGACTTGGAATGGACCCTTCTCCTAATCTTGTTAGCCGCTCTGAGCCCGGCTTCGGCTGGGGAGGGCGGGATATAAATAAAATTTATTATTATTATTATTGTTATTGATTGCTAAAGGGGTTGCTTCAGATCAAGTAAATTCTTTTGAAAATGGATTTAGTGTCCTCCTCTCTTAAATGTTCCCTGATTGTGGTATGGGTTAGTAGCCGTTGACTAATGCTTTTTTCTTTTCTTTCCAGAGCGGGACTACCACAGTTTGTGTGAGAAGCAGCCCATTGGCCGTTTGCTTTTCAGACTGTTTTGTGAAACACGGCTTGAGCTTATGCGCTGCGTCAAGTTCCTGGATGCTGTGGTAAGCACACCTATGTGAGAACCCCTTCCTGGGGGTTAAGCATGGGAGCTGATTAACTGTAAGTTTTGAAGGAAGGGATCCTGGCATGTGGCCTATTGCAAATCCGAGTGTATGGAGGTGGTTTTATTCTTACCTCATTACTTTCACAGTACTCATATTCTGCTCATAGTGGAGTCTGGAATAGGTGGTGGTGGTTCTTGGACTATACAAGAATATGTGGTTGGTTTGCATCATTTCTGCATTTTTATTCTTGGGAGAGGTATGTAGAATAATTGAATATTGCTTTCTTATCCTCATTCTTACATAGGCAGAATATGAAGTAACCCCTGATGAAAAACTAAAAGAGTGTGGTCAGCTCCTGATTGAGACGTATTTGACCCCTAAGGTGAGATTTGCATTAGCTAAAAAGAGGGAAAGTTGCCTGAATGAGAGCTGCACTTGCCCTAGACTAAGCTGGGTCAAGGATATGCCTAAATATTACCAACAGGGAGTAAACATTGGTACCTAGGCCTGGCATTAGCTCCCAGCGGGTGTGGGGGGCCGAGAACCTCCTAAGACTTACACCAGGTTTAATTTTAAGTGCCTGGCACTCCAAGAGCTAATACCAAGAAGAAGAAGCATCCGCCATGCCCCACAGGCTCTCCCCATAATGGAGCAATACTATGTCTGGAGCCAGAGGCATTTGGGAGGAAAGGTAGTAGTGGCGGCATCTGTCCAGCACTTGTCCTTTGACTGCCAGGTACTCGGAAGAAACAAATTATTTGTGCCAGCACTGCTGCCTCCCCAAAGTGCTAACCTGACCCCCCAGCAAGCTTGGCATTATTACAATCTTTTTAAATTTTAAGGGCCTGGTGTTGAAGGAGAAGAACAAGGCCGGGCAGCTGCCATAGTCACACCATGCCACTTTCCCCTGGTGCTGTCCACCCCTGCCACTCTGTAAGCTCATTGGGGGTCACCCCAGGATGGTGCTTTGGAGGGACCCAGAGGCACCTAGCCCAGGATCTCCTTCAAACCTGGTGCTGAACTTGACTCTACCAGTCCATTAGTAAGTAGTACCTTCACCATGGTGATGCCCCAAATTTGGAACAGCTTCTTACATGAAGGGCACTTAGTGCTAACTTCATTGACATTCCAGGGTCAGACTCAGGCCTTCCTGGTTTCCCCAGACATTTATGAATACTTAGTTGCTGCAATAATGAATATGTAATTATTGTTGTTGGATCTGATTATCTGTTCTCGCTATTCATTGTTTTCTTGTATTGTTGGTTGCATTAATAATGTTGTTGCCTGCTCTGGGATTTATGGGAAGGGCAGGATATAAATTCATAGGTATTAAAAACAACAGAACTCTGATTTTCCTGTCTGATCCTGTCTATCCTCAGGGTGTGGATCATGTGCCTGAAGTGCCCTCAGAGCTAGTAAATCTGTGTTCTAAGCGACTGGAGCAGGAACCGGGTAAAGAGCTCTTTAAGGAATCTACCAAGTGAGTGGGGGGATTGGGAGGAATTTGTTTCATGATGTGCACATTTCCCAGGACAGTAGTCACTGATTATCTAGTAGGGGCTAACTTTGCGTACAACCTGTTGCATCTGTAAGTGGGTTGTCACCAGCAAGCCTTGGAATTCATTGCTTGGAATTCATGTACTGTTTATTTCCCTGCTATAGGAGAGCCAGTGGGTGCCATGTTGTGTATAGGTGGCTTATAAGGCTTAATAAATATTAATATTTGAGTTGCTAGATGGCTTACGCTGCTCTTGATGGTGAATGGAAAAGGAGTCACCCCAGCCTGTGATGCTCCTTTTGGCTTGTATTCTATCTCCCTTGGGAACAATGTACTTTCATTAGAAGTCCCAGGGCATAGTCTGAAGGCACATGATGCAGTAGCCTTTGCTGAAGCCAAGCAGGTATTATCTGGTCAATACTTAGATGGAAGACTGGCTGCCTGAGAGCCATATGTATACCATCTTGATTTCAGTGGAAGAAAGGCAGGGTTTAAATAAGTCAGACCTACCTTTAAAACATCTCTCACTACCTTGGCAGCAAATATCAGACCAGGCTTGGATGATTGCAGATAACATTGTGGTGGCACTTTGTACTGATGGTAGTGGTGGTGCTTGGAAGCTGTGGCAGTATCAAAAGGAATTTTCTTAAAAGTGAGCCTTGTCTAGAGTTCCCTGCCTTTGTGCTCTTCATCTTTCTGCATTTGCCCATATAATTCAGATTTCTGGCCCCAGGTCTTGCTGCTGCAGCTGTGCAAAAAGCTCTGGCAGTGACCTAAGTGGTTGTGGTGTATGAACAAAGAGCCTCTGATCTGGAGTCCTGCTTTCTCTGGCAGCCTCTGAAAAGGGAAGTAACCATCATATTCCTTCCTTTTGCTCTCCAGATTGGGTAGTATGTTGCCTGAGCCTTCTCAATGTCTGCTGTCTCTGGCAGTCTCCTTGCCTTATGATCCAAGAGCTTGCCAAATCCCTTGAAGCGTCTCAAGCTTTAGAACTTGATGTTCATTTCAGCTTTTTTTTTTCTCCCAGAGGTTCTGTTCTCTTAATTTTGTGGCATAGGGAAACCTCACTGTTTCTGATGGGTTCCGCTTCCTTCCTCTAGGCTCATCCATGACTACCTTAGTGTGGCGCCTTTTGCTGACTACCTTGACAGCATCTACTTCAACCGCTTCCTGCAATGGAAATATCTGGAAAGGTAAACCTCCACTTTGCTATGGGGTCAGAGATAAGTGTAGCTTTGCTTTTCAACCTAATACCCTTTTGCACATTGTAAAGAACACATTTCATGCCCTTGATACCTTCACTGATAAGTGAAAGAGAAAATGCTAGCCGGTGACTCCTGGTCATATAGTGAGAACAAGTCCTCTTCAAGATCAGTTTTTGCTTTTCATTTTGTCAGCCTTGAAACTTGCTGACCATGTAGTCTTAATCATGCTGTATTCTAGTTTGTCAAGCTTGTGTGTATGCTATGCCTTGCATAAACTGCAGAACAACGGGCTGAATCCAGCACTTTCCATGTGTGAGTGAAACATGTATGCTTGTGTAGTGAGACTTCACTTTCCTCTGCTCTTTCTTGACTCCTCTCCTTTGCAGGCCCCCAGAATCTGCTCCAGAGGGATGGCAGAAGTCTGCTCACACCACGTTGGATTCTGCCCAAAAGCAGTTTTACACTGAGTGCATGGGGGAACAGGATAACCATTTTACTGTTTTTAGTGGACTACTTTCAGTTCATTCTCGTTTCCTCTGTTCTCTTCTTAGGCGGCATGTGACCAAGAACACTTTCCGCCAGTATCGCGTACTAGGAAAGGGAGGCTTTGGAGAGGTATGTAGTCTGAGCAATGCAGAGAAGGTAGCCCCACGTCTGCTTTCAAGAATCTATAGAGCATGGCATATTTTTCTCTCACAGAATGAGTCCTATATGAAGGGACTCTTGGTCACCTAAGATGCTGATATCTAGAAATATTAGCTGAATGTTGGGTGGCATGTTGCTGACTGCTGTGTTAAGTATCTTTTATGCTCCTAAGTTTTACATCCAGCACTTCACAAGCAGGAGAATACTAGGTGTGACTTGGAAGTGATTCAATAGGACTGAGTCCTTCAACCATTCATTTTGGATTTGATTCTGAGCTCTGAGTTTGTCACCTTCTTGTTACAGCAACATGACTGTGAACCAATTTTTCCAGTGAAAGTTGGGGCTTTCATGGTGTGCCACAATAAACCATTTACTTAATCTCTATGGTACCACATCACTTTTGCTTTCAGTATCTCAAAGTGAGAGTAATGATTTCAGGATCCAATAACCCCCTTATCAGAACTTATATACTCCAAAAGTTACCTGCCCTATTGTCATTTATTTGTTTTTTTTCTTCCCTCAAGGTGTGTGCTTGCCAGGTGCGGGCCACTGGGAAGATGTACGCCTGCAAGAAGCTTGAGAAAAAGCGGATAAAAAAGCGGAAGGGGGAAGCCATGGCCTTGAATGAGAAGCAAATACTGGAGAAAGTGAACAGTAGGTTTGTAGTAAGTACATAGGAACTGCTTTACTTCTGCACTGAGGCTGAGACAGAACGTGGCCATGTCTTTGACTCTCTCACCCTGGTGAAGCAATCTTGACTAATTCAGGAGAGGACTGCAATATGTGGAATCTTATCCAGATGGCAAGAAAAGCATAAGGCTGTTGGACTTACATTTCTGGGCCATAAGTCTGCATTACTACATTTGCAGACTAGGATCTGGCTGTATGGAGATCCCTTTAGTAATAACCAGCTCATGCAGGTTCTTCACTTACCAGGGATGTTGTGGGGAAGATACAGGGAATCATTCTTTTTCATACAATATTATGCAGAAAACTTTCTCTCCCTTTTAAACTTTAATGCATGAGCACAAAGGTGCCATAGCTGCTTTTCCATGGCTTTGTCTCACACTGCCACTGCAACACTTGAAAATTATGGTCATTTGAGCAGGGCCAGTTTTGTGGGCCTTTCCCACTCAGTTGTCTGTCTCTTTTAGCCAGGCAACTATCAGGAGGGAGGAACCTACACAGTTGGCTTTGCTCACATAATGCTGGGCTGTCAAAATATTGTTATTGTATGGCATGAAACAATGGGAAACCCGTCTATGAAAGGATTGTGATGATATAATTAAAGTATATTACTCTGGGGTCTGGCTGCATTTGTCTGTCTCACTGAAGGGGACGAGAGTAATAAGGGAATAGTGCTTCATTTAGTGCATTTCCCCCCAGCCTGGTAGCCTCCATATTTTTTCAACTACAACTCCCATCAGCTCTTTGCTAATCAGGAATGCTGGGAATTATAGCCCAAAATATTTGAAGGGTGCTGAGTCAGGGAAGGCTGCTCCAATGGCTGAAAAGTGCCCTGGCATCAGTTGTAGCTCTGCCATTCTTTGTTCTCTCCATCTGCAACTCACTATCATGTCGAGTCCCATCGCTATTAACCCTGCTCCCTCCATACTTTTCAGCTCCTCCTCATCTCTTACCCAAAAAGCTTCATGCAAAGTTAACTCTTCCTGTACAGGATACAGAAATTATCCTGCATCTTGCTTTGAGCATCTATTTTGTTGTGTATATCTGGTGCAGAATTGTGCCAGTTGTGTGTAGGTGCTATGCTGTGCGAGGCTGCTCTGCTTTTCTAGTGGTTGACTTGGCTTGCTTGTGTTGTAGGTGAGTCTGGCCTATGCATATGAAACAAAAGATGCCTTGTGCTTGGTCCTGACTCTCATGAACGGAGGGGACCTGAAGTTCCACATTTACCACATGGGAGAAGCGGGTTTTGAGGAGCCACGGGCTGTTTTCTACGCTGCTGAAATCTGCTGTGGCTTGGAAGACCTCCACCATGAAAGGATAGTGTACAGGTGAGAACAGTCTTTTCTCCCAGGTGTAGCTGGGGTTCACACTGGGGTTTTATGCTAACAAGGATTTGTGCAGTATCTTAAGCACTGCTACTATATTGTAAAAACAGTTGTTCAGAATTTAGCAAGGAAACCTGAGGCAGGACTAGTTTCCCAGAACTCACCAGCACAGGTTTTCATTCTCCTTCCAAGCTGAGAATCCAAAACATATCAGACTCTCATTAATGCCCAAGTGGAAGAAAGAAGGGGGGGGGAATTGTACTGGGAAAGTGGCCCTGCCTCACAAATTTCCCATATGTGAAAGGTATGTCTATATAGTTCATATTTTCCTGTGATATTGGCATCACTAATTCTTGCTTATGTTTTATGGTGCTTCTCCTCTGCTAGTCCTGGAGAAGCAACCCATTGAGGTTTATGTCTTACACAATCTATTTTCCTCCATCAGGGACCTGAAGCCAGAAAATATATTGTTGGATGACCATGGTGAGTAAATGTCTGTTTAAACACTATGGCTTCACTGCTACCTGCAGTTTTTATATCATATTTTGTTCTGGGTTGAGGGAAATCTGCAAACTGCACACTTGCATGACTCACTTTCCTTTGATAAGGTCACATCCGCATTTCTGACCTGGGCCTCGCAGTTTATGTTCCGGAGGGACAGACGATAAAAGGTCGGGTGGGAACAGTTGGCTACATGGGTGAGTATGCAAGAAATGCCCTGTTGAATTGACTGGGGTCAACATGGAGACCATGAAATGCAGCAGCCAAGGACACTGGGTAAAAGCAATATCTTGTCAAAGTTTGCAGTTCAGAATAGTGGTGGGTGCTATTGTAGTATGTTGGAAATCCAGTGAAACTTAAACCCTAAGTTTGACATTCTGGTAAGATACTAATCTCCTAAGAAGTTAAATTATCAGTTAAATCTTTAAATTTGACTCAGAAAGTGCATTTGTCTTCATTGCTGTGTAATCCATTTCACTGCTTCTATTTTGGCAATACCTTACTTGATCCTAAGCATTCCTTCTCTTCAATTACATTTCGGCCCTAAGTTTTGTAGGAAATTAGATGGAGGTGAATTAATTCTTTTTACAGTGGTTATAAAACAAACAAGCTCCTATTGTTTCTGCAAAGCTGTAATTTTGTACGCTTTGGGACATTTTCCTGGTGTCCAAAGAGCAGCAGTCTAGATAACAAAATTGTGCAAGAATTGGCACCCCTTTCGAGGTGTCAGAACAAGGATGCTTTGGATTGGGTAGAACTGGCAAAGCAAGTAGAGTTCAGTGTTGCTGTTGACTTGTGGTGCCATGTTCTGTACAAATTCTTTCCTCTTACTGCAAGCCAAAAACCTGGTGGTGGTTAAAGTACAGTATTGGTGTGGTGCCAGTTAGCCTACGTTCACTTAATTAGTATATCTTGGTAGATGTCCTACAGACATTGACTCTTCCTTGCATTGTTTGGCTGGAGGGGGGAAAAGGACAGTATTTGAGACATTGTTGGGCAGTGTGGAAGGATGAAGGGAGGAATTAAACATCATGCTCTGTTGAACTTTCCATCTGCACAACATTTTAAGTTTGCCAGATGGAACAACCTCCTCTGTTCTGGGGGTTCTCCCATCTCCTCCCACCAAGTTTGAACAGTGCCTGGGCAGGGACAAAACTAGGCTTTATTTCACCCAGGTCAAAGACCCAGTTTGGCACACCCACATGCATGTGTGTGTGTGTGTGTGTGCGCGCGCGCACACACACACACACACACACACACTGGAAGCCTCAGTGGTGCCTCTCTGGAGGCTTCACCTGGGGCAAAAACCTGGCTAGCCGCCGCCACCACGCCATAGCTACATCTCTGGATTTTTTTGGGGGGGGGCACTTTCACCCAGTGGAAGACCTTGCACAGGGCTTCTGCTTATGGGGAATCATTAGGTGAATCCTGCCAAAGACTAAAGTATATTACAAAGGTGTACATGATGAGATGGCTCCTCTTTGTGGCACATCACTGAACCCTGGCTTGGGGACTGTGTTAAGCATTCCCTTTCCTGCCTCCTGCTGCTTCTTAAAGCAGTTGCAAGTACTGTACTTTACACTGCCACTACATTAAACATGAGATTGCACTTGGCAGCACAAGCATAAGTCTGACCAGTTCTATTGAGCTCATAGCTAGCTGCCTGAACGTTGGTCCACCTAGCTCAATATTATCTATGTTGACGGGCAGTGGCTCACTAGAGTTAGATTTTTCCAGCTGTACTTGGAGATACTAGGATCTGAATCTGGGACCTGTTGTGTGTAAATCGTGTTCGAGCTACAAACTTTCCCTTAACACTCAGCGCCATGCATTTGAAGAATATCCACAGGCCTGTTCAAATGGTTCTTACTTTTGCAGCTCCTGAAGTTGTGAAGAATGAGCGGTACACATTCAGCCCTGACTGGTGGGCCTTAGGATGCTTGCTATATGAGATGATTGAGGGCCAGTCTCCATTTCAGCAGCGCAGGAAGAAGATTAAGCGCGAAGAAGTAGAACGCCTGGTGAAGGATGTGCAGGAAGAGTACTCTGAGAAATTCTCACCTGCTTCCCGTTCTCTCTGTTCCATGGTACATATATTGTCTCATCCTTAAGCTAGTTACATTTAAAAGGGGTGCCTGCTCACCTCTAAGTGGGCTCTGGGTACGTTGAGAAAGCTGTACCTGCTCACTGGAAACTAACTTCAGAGTAGTGCAGTACACCATAACTTTTGTTTTGCTACTAGATCTCATTTTGTGTGCATGACTTCTCCAGAGCCAGGTGCAGCCAGGAAATCAAGGCAGTGAACCTTTGTGAAATGAACAAAAATTGTAAAAATACTTCAGGGCAGTTGTAGCTTGGTAGCAGTTTAGTGTCAGACTCAGAAAACATAATCTCATCTGTACTCACTAGTTCTTCATTCCTCTTCAACCTGGCTCCTGGAACATTTGTATTTTCAATAAGAGTAGGGTATGGTGCAGTATGGCCTAGCTGCAACTGTGACATGAATCTAGATCCCTTCCTAGATTGCCTACCTACCTGGCATCAAGCAGTTTAATATTTTAAGCTTTTCCTTGTCCCATCCTGTTAATTTATTCTCTCAGTTGGCTTACTGGAGCTTAAGCAATTGAAGGAAACCTCAATCATAACCAGTGCAGAGGGTTTCATTCAAGCAGGAGGTCTCTGAAGTGTCAGTTACCCATTAAATACACATCAATAGTTTCAAAAATCCCTTCTCGTTTTTGAGTAAATGTAAAAAGATTGGTAGAAGAACTAAGGGTCGGGTATGAAATCATGTGAGTGCTGTGTCCCAGTCATCAATCTTGTTGCATACATAACAGTCTCAGATGTTTGGAAGAATTAGCAAGCCTTATTTACTTCTTTCGTCCACACTATAACTCACTTTACATAGCTAAGAATTTTTGCGTCTTGCAAGAGGCTTGAATAAGCAATGGTTGGGAGGGAGGTTGCTTGCTCATGTAAGAAACTTTTATGTCCTTCAATATGCAGATTGATGTTTAAAATAATGCATGCTTCCTGTGATTATCCAGGATACCCTAGAATGCAACTATTGGACTAGACCCTTCCCCTCCAGCGGCCTTCTTTTGTCTATCAGTGTACAAGATACATTCATTCTGTATTGTAACTTCTGTGGATTGTTGTCTTAAAGCCATAGGATTTCTGACTGGCTAGTGGAAGACGGGGTATAAGTCTCAGCAATAAAGCAACAGGGATCCTTCTTGCTGTTTACTGCCTTTGAAAGGGCTGAGAACCCTGAGCAAATAAGGGCATAATATTAAAACAAATCCTCCCAGATTATTTTGATGTCTTTTTACTTTAGAGTTGTCATATGTGGGGATTTAGAAGGCCATTTTATTCAGTTATTCATAACCAGTAACTTAAGCTGTGTTTCGGGTTCAGTTGAAAAGAACCCCATTCTACCAATAATGGTTCAAGTTCTGTTCCAGAATATTGTTCAGAAATAACATTTTAAGCAATTTTCAGCTTAGGTCTGTTGCCCTTTGTAGCTAAAGCCTTCTGGCAGTACAGAGGCTTTGGTGTGACACCCTGTGCTATGTTACAGCTCCTGTGTAAAGACCCACTGGAACGGCTGGGATGTCGAGGTGCTGGTGCTCAGGAAGTGAAAGAGCACCCTCTCTTTAAACACTTGAATTTCAAGCGGTTGGAAGCAGGGATGCTCGACCCACCATTCAAACCCGATGTGAGTTCAGAATGCATGTGTGTAGCAGCGCCTTCCTCGTACCATCTGTTGGTTGTGTTCAGGTGTAGCCCTTACATTGCGCTCCTTTTTCTGCATTCTTCTTAGCCCCAGGCTATTTATTGCAAGGATGTATTGGACATTGAACAATTCTCTACAGTCAAGGGGGTAGAGCTGGAGCCCACCGACCATGACTTCTACCATAAGTTTGCAACAGGAAGCGTCCCTATTCCCTGGCAGAATGAGGTAGGTGCTCTTCTACTCTTCAGGAGAATTTCTGCTTCTGATGGGAAGACACGCTGAGTCATCTGCACTTGGGGGTGGGGTGCAAAGCTGTTCCATAACTGACTGGCTGAGGTATTGTATAAGTAGCTAATTTGGGACAAGTGTCATGGAGACACCCTGTCAATGAGGACCTGAGAAGGGAAGACCAATAGTGAGCTCGTCATCTTTTTATTCTCCCCTAGATGATAGACACAGAGTGTTTCAAAGAGCTGAATGTTTTTGGTTCAGATGGAGCCATACCGCCTGATCTGGACTGGAAGGGACAGCAACCCATCCAGCCCAAAAAGGGTCTCCTCCAACGTCTCTTCAGCAGACAGGTAACTTGCCTGAAATGTGGGAAGCAGGTTTGTCTTGACATGGGGATCAGAAACCAGTTCTGGAATGCTCTCTGCCCTCTTTTTGCACTGCACAGGGCTGGCCAATCCATGGGGCAAAATGAAGGAATTGTATCAGGAAGCATTGTCTGATAATGGGGCAGTAAATGAGTGCCTCCTGCTTGCTTCATCTGCCCTTCTTTCTCTGCCCCCACTTCCCAGGCTTCCCATGTTTTGCTGTTCCTTACATGGTGGCAGCCTGCTCAACGTCTCCCTCCTCTGCCTTGCATTTAGGAAGGGTAGGGGAGTCCTTCCTCCGAGCAACCCAGGAGAGTGCCTGCACCACGGCCACTTTCCTGGGGTGGTCTTTTAACATTATTTAAAAGTTTAAGTGCAGCAGTGGTATAGGGACTTTCCTATGCCACCTCTCTCAGTATATCTTGCTCTAAGGAAGGACCTCCTTGTTTTCCTGAGGCAGAGAGGAGGGGGAGGCATGCTGCTGCTGCTGCATTAGCACCAGCAAAACATTAAAAGAGAGAGAAGAGGAAAGAGGTGGCGGAGGAGGGGTGAAGGTGTGAGAGGAGAGGGTAGCAGCTTTCCTCACGTCCTAGCACCACTGATCTTTCTGTATCTATACACCTCATCTATACACCTCAGACCCATTAGCAGGCCAGCTGCTGTAGTGGCACTCGAGCTCAGCTAGTTCAGTTTACTAACATAAGCTCCATAAACTATCCAGATGTGACTTCCCACTTCCAGAGCAAATTTCTTTCTGAATAACCGGAAGGACGTCTTGGGGTTTGGTACCCAAGAGGCCCTAGCTTTGTATGTGTGATACTTAACATGGATTTGTGGGTGGCTGAAAGCATAGTGTAATAATTCTTGGCTTTAGATAGCCTTGCTGCTTTTGGCTCTGGACAAATAGTTGGAAAGCAATGTAGTCCCCCATGTACCCAAATGCCTCTTGTCATGGCCAGTCCAGCCTGGCTGTTTCCCATCCCAAAACTTCTAAGACAGCTGTGGGAGAGAAACACATGATAAAGTGTCATTTGTTCTTCTCAGAAACTAGTCCCTCAACCCGCTTATGTCTTCATGATTTAGAAATATAGCTTCTTGCACAGCACATGTGTTTGCGGTGCTTTTTGCTTAGAAAAAAGTGTTCGCTCCCAGTGCTAGGAGCCTGACCTTATTGTGGTGTGTTGTGTGAATGAGAGCCCATTTGAATTGGCATCTTCCCTCCTTTCTGTGGGCTCATCATTTTCCAGTATCCCTCACCTTGGCAGTTCCTCTGGGTCTTGCTCTGGCTGCTCAGTTTGGTGGTAGTTATCCCTGTAGGCCGGGAGAGGCCTTAGGAGAGGGCATGGCTATTTCTGGCCGGGCTCTCACAGCATGTTTTCTCTTTCCAGAGGTGAGCAACCTCTTCTCTGCTGCTCTGCTCAGGAAAATGACTACCTGGTGCCCCAAACTCCCCTGGCGGACATGACAAGACAAGGGGATGAGGACTCTACCTCTTCAGTGCCTCCCTCTCTTTCCCCCTCTCCCCCCTCTCCAAAATATGCTGTTTGTTCATTAATAGTTCTTCAAGCCACTAATCCTGCTTCCTGCAAAGCATCATGAATGTCTTCCCTTGTTCCCTTGCCATGGAAGCAGCTGGATTATTATTTAAACATCCCTTTTCTCCAGCTCCCATGCCTTCTTTATGTGGCCTTGCTATTAAGAATGGACATTTTCTCTCTCTCCCTCATGTACCCAAGAACCCCACACACTTTTTGAGAGCTTGCTGATGTTCTAGACATGTCCTCTTTCTACAGTTAGGCCATGCTCCTATCTTATTGCAGTTGTTCCATTGAAGTAATGGTTCATCTTTCTGTGTTTATCTGTTTCCTGCTGTGGTTTTACTAGGCCTACGTAAGACCCCACTGTTGTCCTGGGCTCACTAACATAGAATAATTTCCGTTCCTGCTTCTGTACTTGGCCATGGCCAAGTACAATTAGATTCCTCACAGCCCATAAATAGGCATTGAAAGGGTATGGAAAAGGCACAGTCTGGTTGTGGATAAGGGAGTGTGGTAGGAGGTCCAGCATGATATTCTCTCTCTCCCTCTCTAGTCCTGCAGGTTGGCTGCCAGAGAGCACTGACTGCAAGCAGCTCCACCAGCAGATTTGGTTTTGGTGCTGAGCCCCAAAGTTCTTTTCTAAGCAGTGGTTTCTTTTTCTGTGGGGACTGGGAATAGAATCCTGTGGCATGTCTGCGTGTTGAATAATAACTGTACTCACTCTGTGCTTGCTGTGTGCTCTCCCTTTTCCCCTTGCTTTTCCCCACCCTTCCCTCCTTCTCCTCCTGCCGCCTCCTCCTCCCTTCATTCTCCAGGACTGTTGTGGGAACTGCAGTGAAAGTGAAGAGGAACCCACTCGCCTATAGGTCCCGCCAACCTATTATTTCTATGAGCCTGGCCAAGCAGCGAGCTGACTCAACAAAAGAGATGGTACTGGCTTAGCACTGGCTTGGCTTACAACCCAGCGCACATGCTAGCTGTATGAGTGTGGGATCATCGTTTCAGGGTGGCAGCAGACTCCACCCTACAGAGGAAATGCTCCAGGACGGGGGAAAGTAGACACCTCTGCAAAGGTCTTCAGTGTACTGCCGAGGGATCATCCTGCCACACCTTTTCCATAGCGGAGAGATGATGGCAGGAACTAGTGAAACATTCCAGGGCTGGCCCTGATCCTGGCCTTTGGCCTCCCATCTGCTCACCTGCTGGAGTTTGTTTTATATATTTATATTGATTATATCTATGAATGTATGTATATAGCATATGTACATTTTTAATTGTTGGGGATGGAGGTCCTTCTGTATCTCTCTCTCTTCCTTACCTCAGCGTCCTTGCTTCACCCTCGTGAACACTGTGCACCAGTAACTTCTAAGAAACAAGTAAGCAGCTCTGTTCCCCAAGCAATGGATCCTTTTAATGTTCCCTGTGGAATATTCACCAATCTGTTCTGCTGGTGAAAATGGGTAGAAGGAGAAGCTCAGGAATGGCAGCTGCAATGCAAGAGCAGCCTCCACTGGCATATCTAGTCTGCAGAGACACAATTGGGATAACCTGTGTGTGTCCAGGACTTCCCCCAGATGACTTGCCTTGTTCCCATAATGCACAATGAGAGTGATGGAGAGATGCTAAGGCTTGTAGACATGTCAAGATAATACCTGCAGGTTTTTCTGAGATGACAGGCTGTGGGTTTTTGGTTGGTTTGTTTTTAACATGGCTTAATTGAAGTAAGGAAGTTTTCAAACACTAGAGTAGCATTACAGTTGACTCTCAACTTACACAGGGGTTTCATTCCAGGGATATTGCATAAAGCCAAAATAATGTATAATCAAAACAACCCTTTAAAAACAGTAAAAGGCATGTCCCAGCACTCTCCAACCACCTCTACATTCTATCTGAAGGCTGCACACACTCTCCCAAGGTTGCTACAGACTCTCCCCCCACCTCCAAACAATCTCCCAGGGTGGGTGCAATGGTTGGTGGGATTGCCAATGTTTCCTCTCCACCATCTTCTGACATTTATCCCTGCTGCCCCCTTTTCTTTGGCCAAGCACATAAAGCTGTGATCACACAAGTTAAATGGAAGCTGGTGGCAGCATCCTGGTTTCTAGCTTTAATTTCTTTCTTGAAACTCCAATAAGGCCAGTATGAGTTGACAAGGAAAGCTGGGGAGGGTTTGTCATTTACCTTGGGAACCTATAAAAGTTGAGTCTGCATTTTTATTTTATTTTATTTTCTGGACCACTGTGCCCTATTTTTCTCCCCCAAGAAATGATGTGATTCTGTTGTTTGTCCTAGTAATGTTTTCTAAAGAGTTCACCTGCCAACTCTGCCAATGTGGGAGCATGCATGGATTCGAGCCTAGAATCTTGAGCCCTCTGCACTTTTTTCAAAGGGTTAAACTTCTTGAAAAGTGAGAGGTTTCTAATAAAACCTCCTGGTGTCTTCATTTTTAATGTAAAGCAGGTGCTAGTTCTCTGAATTTGGAACAGCAGCATTGAAAGTGTAGGGTTCACCCTTTTCCCTTGCACAATTTTCCTAATCACATCGCACCTCAAAGCTTCTTGTTAGCAGCTTTGTCCAGGTAAAGCTTGGCTCTTTTGGTGAAGAGCTCAGAAAACATTAGGAGATTCAAGTGTAGATGTTTTCTGTCTGGTGTAACTAGGCTGAAAGTCCTAGTCATCTTTCTCCATAGGAATCTCTTCTACAGTCTTCCATGGCTGGGAGCCCAAGGCACCCACAGAGCTGCATTTGTGCCTTCATGAAGCTCTGATAAGTAGACCTATTTATTGCCTGGACTAAAGATTTCCAATCTCATATAATTCCCCTTATTCTATATCTAGTGTGCACTTCTTCAGTCTCCCAGCAGTTATTTCTAACCTGGAGAGAGAGAGAGAGAGAGAGAGAGATTGAGTGTGTGTGTGTGTGTGTGTGTGTGTGTGTGTGTGTGTGAGAGAGAGAGAGAGAGAGAGAGAGAGAGAGAGAGAGAGAGAGAGAGAGAGAGATCTGCCTTGCTCCTGGGCAGTTAACCTCATCTGCTAGTTCACCTATGGTATCTCATGCTAGTGTTGCACTGTTCTTGATAATATTGGAACTATTTTGAACTTGTTTGCTAACTGTATGTCCTGATGATTCATTGCTGTGGTACAGAAGTGGATGCAGTGAACACATTGCCAGGTGCTGGGCAGTTTCATTCTGATGCTCCTGAATGTGGAGCATCAGTCAGCATGTCCCTGAATTAGAAAAGAGCAGCTTCTCTTCATTGTTTTCTGTGTGGCAAATAGATCTTTTGTTACTGCCTTCCATCCTTGCCTGCTCTACACACTCCCACGTGCCTCTTGCAGCCTGTCAGTTAACATCCAGCTAGCAATTCAGTGAGCCTTTCTCATTCCTTTCCTTAGAAACTCCAGTTGAACGTGATACTTTATTTACAGACTTACTTCTTCATTGTGTCTTTTCCCTGTCTTCCCTATCTTTTGATTTTATTCTGCCTCTTTCAAATACTTTTGAAAAATATTTCTGATCATCTGAAAATTTGTCTGAGAATATCATTAGTCACTTCATCCCACATAGTATCTTAGAGCTGATGTACATTTGTAGACGCAACCTGAAAGGCAGAGTTTAAAAATGGAAAGTGGACTGCAACTGTAAATAGAACATGGGCAGGTTTCAGTGCAATAAATATGGATGTCAGTCCCAGTTCCAGATGTTACTGCAGGGAATCCATGTTTTTTAAACTCCTGTGCGCTGTTCACAATTGACAGGGAAACCTGTAGTTCTGTCATTTAAACTTGAGTCCTTTTAGTAATGTTTAAGCGTGACATCCCTAAGACTTGTTATAGGTACATAATGCAAAAGACTAATAAAAAGGACAGTTTCCCTTAGGTGTAAGATTATATGATTTAATAAAATCGTCGACTTATTGCCAGTAGAAAATGTCATCTTAATATTTTACATTTAATCAAATTTGGGAATATAGAATATTCCCTCCTTAACAAAAAAACACACCCCTTTCTTAAAAAAGAAATAAAACTTCATGTTCCATCAGTATTATAAATATATATTTAAGTGTAGTTATTGGTGTTAAAACACAGTGGCAAGTTTTGTGTTCTGGTTTTTGAATTGAAGTAGTGGAGAGAAAGAAATGTAAGTTTCAAGTATCTTTTCTTCATCAAATCTAGAAGAAGGAGTTAATTGTCTCCCAATTATCTGTATGGTGGTAGGTGCCTGTTAGGAAGTTACCTTGCATCAGGTCAGATTATGGTCCATCTAGACCAGTATTGTCTACTCTGATTGGCTAGTGACTTTCTTAGGTTCTCAGGCAGAGAAAGGTGTCCCTGAAATTCCCAGCACCTGCTACTCAGTTGTTTTTCATGAGACCTGCTAGATAATGGGCCTGGGACTTCCAGCATACCAATTAGAAACAGATCTTCCTTTGTTGGCAGCCTCTCTAACTAATTAGGAATCTCGCCCCCCCCCCCCGTATTTTAAATGCTTGCTTGATTAGCAGTGCAATTCTAATCATGTCTACTCAGAAGTAAGTCCTATTTAATGGAGCTTATTCCCAGGTAAGTAGGGTAAAGATTGCAGCCTAAATCAAGGCCTAGGGTAGAATTCAGGGTTGCACTATGGTGAATGTCTCATCAGTGCAAGTATTGTAGCTTGTGACACAGAACAATTCCACCTCTTGTCCTGCACACCAGTGCTGCTGTGGGGGTTCTCCCAACTCCCAAGCCAATTTTGAGGAGCATGGGAGGAGGGCAGAGGGGAAAGCCCTGTTATGCAAACCAGAACCCTCATGCAGGACTTACGCTTATGGGACTCATTAGGTGACTTTCACCTCAGTTTTATGTATAAGAACCGAGTGTTCCTCCTTTTATTCTGGCTTCAAATTCAAAACTATGGCTGTAGCAATATACTTCTAAGGTCAGGAGCATCTGAGCTCAGTTCTATGAGCACTTCAGAATTGTCCTTTGTGTCTGCCAAAACCCTGGTCTGACTTGTTGGCCTGGGTCTGTTCTCCATTCTCCCTGCCTCCTGAGGATAGGTTTCTGCCTTGACTCTTTCTTTCACCCCATCCCTGTTAAATTTTAAGTTTGTACCTTTGCTTGTTTCTCTTCTGTCTTAATGGGTCTGTGCTACAGTCTGTTAGCAATTCTTCTCTAGCCTAACTCCTGTCTGATTTGTCTTTCCATAGCAGCAGTGAACTTATGTATGAAAGATATAAAATTGTGATATTATAAAACGTATATGCTGGAGATACGCCCACTAAAAGAGTTGGAAATTGGACATGCTACTATCTACTGTCGTTGCCTAAGCAAGAGTGTTTCTGGAATTGATTGTTTTTTTAGAGGGGTGTCTCCGTCTCCCCTCACCCAATGGAAATCCAGGAATAAAAGGACCTCCTTCAAAATTACGGTTGTGTGCCCCATTCATAACTGCAATAGCACTCAGAAACATGATTTGTGAATATGGCTCAAAATGTACTATTTCAACTTTCATCCCACAGTATTTGTTGTAGAAACGCATCACCTCCAGGGGTTTCTAGTGTATATGCCATCTTAACTGAGATGTAGCTGTTATCAGGGGGTCTGATATCTTTCCTTCATCTGTAAGATATAACTTCACAGATATGTATGTGGGAAATGCACAAGAGTTCAACTGCTACATTTTATGCGACTACACATATTTTAGAAGCTGTAGATTAAAGATAGCACTGAATGTGTTTGGTGTTGCTGAAGCCTGTAGAACACATTAGAACAGTTTTACACAGTGTTGCCATTCCAGCGCAAGTTGGCATCTGCACTACGCCCTGCCCCCTCCCAAATATTTAGCCTTGTAGGACTTCATGAGCCCTGGCCCTCTTCAGTAAGCACACTATTGCATTTCCTATGAAAAATGGCTGGGTGGAAGTAGTTTTGCTATTGGCAGTGGGCCAGGAAGGGAAGTCATAGTGCATGTGGAGGAATAACTTGTTGCTGGCCTTCCCTCATCTTTTAAACAACAGATGTGCTGGAGAAGAGCAGTACACACTATTCAGAAAATTGTGGTGGGGAGGTGGGAAATGACAGGCTATTATTGAGGGGATAGCCTAGTAATTTTTTTTTACCTTCCCCTCTTTTTAAGGCACTGAATGGAGTAAGTTTGATAGAGTATCGATTTATTGTTTTGGCGTGCTCTGGTCCATGGGGTCACGAAGAGTCGGACACGACTAAACGACTAAACAACAACAACAACATTAAAATTAGGGCTGGCTTAACTTTCCTTAAAACCCTAATGCCTTAAAATTCAATAAATAGTATGGATAGAAGAAAGCATCCCTGCTGCTTGTGAAGCACTTAACCCAGAGGCTTCTGAACGTCTCAGATTCACATAAAATACTTAAACAGTAAAAATATAAAAGGATATACTCTGGAATATGCAAATTAGAAAACCCAAATCAAGCTGGTTTAAAAAGAGTGTGCCATTTGTTTCTACGGCTCAAAGGCCTTCCTAAGAAAGACGGTATCTCTGGAGATTTGAATAGTTAAAGAGACAAGAGGGATGCATATTTAAGATCAGGGATTCCTTCAACTACTATGGGACCCAGACCCTTTGATTTGGGACTTGAACCAGAAGACACAGACACCCAGGGCAAATATTACAAAATATATGCAGCCTTCTCTCTGCTGACAACAGCTATTGGGAACAGTCACAGTTTGCACTCGTGAAAACTTTTCAGAGGCAGCCCTATGTAGAATACATTTCAGTAACCTAATCCAGAGATTATTATGGCATGTATCATGGTGGCTAAATTGTAACTGCCCTGTTTGTGCCAGTATCAAAGTACAGCAGGCAGCAAGCTTACTCTTGCAAGCCTGAGCTGACCTTGAATAGCGTAAGCATCTAATCAATGTCAGATCAATTACTCACAACCAGTCTGTCTTTGAGCTGAGCTTTGATTTCTTAGCCCTACCATCAGGGATGTGTGGGAAACAAGGGGAATCCCCATAGCTGACCCAATATATTTTAGCACCTGAAGCGAACCACAAAGTGGTGCCCCTCCTCACCAGGCAAGAAGCATGACATCAGGAACAAGGGAAGGAGGGAATAAAGAACAACGTTGGGATTTGCTGCCCTTGTGGTCGCTTCTTTGAGCCTCTGGTGGGCTGGCCCTGAGCAGCCCCTGAATCCTTTGTAATGCAATGCAGGCAGGCCCACTTGCTGTAGCCAAGGACTTGCATGTGCTTTGTGGCCCCCATCCAGCCCTTCACTACTTGGAGCAGGGGTAGGCAACCTAAGGCCCAGGGGCCGGATGCAGCCCATTCGCCTTCTGAATCCGGCCTGCGGACGGTCCGAAAATCAGCGTGTTTTTACATGAGTAGAATGTGTCCTTTTATTTAAAATGCATCTCTGGGTTATTCGTGGGGCATAGGAATTTGTTCATTCCCCCCCCCCAAAAAAAAATTAGTCTGGCCCACCACATGGTCCGAGGGATGGTGGACCGGCCCATGCCTGAAAAAGGTTGCTGACCCCTGACTTGGAGGCACCTATTTAAGCCTCTTACTTGGGTCAGCATAGAAGGTGTGAAATAACTCTTAAAGGAGCCAAAGCTGCTCAAAACCAGTTCTTGCCTAACGGGAGAACTGGTGTTTTGCACTTAACAGCACTAATCCAGGGTGGGAATTCAGCACTGCACTCTTCACTAGCAGGATTCCTTGCAGAGACACTGGGTTAATTGAATCGGGGCCCATGCAATGGGGTGTTGTCACTCTTCTTGGTAAGAGTGAGCCACTGAACTTAGAAGGTTCTCTGAAATTAAAATTGGATAAATCATACATGTTGATTCAGCTTTCTTTGTTTAGCTAGCAAAAAGAATGCATTGGAAATACCACCAGGCTGCAACTGAAGGAGTAGCAAGCTGTTGAGAAAGCAGCAGCTTTGGAGCTGAAAGACACCCACAATAGATAGGTTTTTAATACCCAGGCCCTTTCTGCCCAAGATAGTTTATTCACAACAAGAGGGAGATAAATTAAAACTGCAGAGCTTTGAAAAACTAAAAAATAAAGTGTGAGATTGGCTTCATTATTATCAAATAATGGAGGCATACAATTTGGACAAGAAAATTGGCTTCCAGGTGGAAAAATCAAAATTGGAAACAGAACTGATAGATCCCAAAACTAAGACTCTGTCAAGGATGTATAATTTGCTGCTGAAATGGAATACTCAGGATGAAACGGTGAAATCTGCTATGATTAAATGGGCACAAGATGTTGGACACAACATTATGTTGGCTGACTGGGAACAGTTGTGGACCACAGATATGAAGTTTACGGCATGTAATGCCTTAAGAGAGAATATTATGAAAATGATATACAGGTGGTACATGACACCAGTCAAGCTTGCAAAAATATATCATTTGCCTGATAATAAGTGCTGGAAATGTAAAGAGACTGAAGGTACATTCTTTCACCTTTGGTGGACGTGCCCAAGGATTAAGGCTTTCTGGGAAATGATCTATAATTAAATGAAAAAGGTATTTAAATATACCTTTTTGAAGAAACCAGAGGCTTTTCTCCTGGGCATGGTCGGCCAATCGGTGTTAAAGAAGGATAGAATTTTTTTTATGTATGCTACAGCAGCAGCAAGAATACTTATCGCAAAGTATTGGAAGACACAAGATCTACCCACCCGGGAAGAATGGCAGATGAAGGTGATGGATTACATGGAACTGGCGGAAATGACTGGCAGAATCCGAGACCAGGGAGAAGAGTCGGTAGAAGAAGGTTGGAAGAAATTTAAATACTATCTACAGAAACATTGTAAAATTAAGGAATGTTAGAAGGATGCTGGAATGAAGTTAATGTGGTTTTAGCAGTAATGTTACAAAGGAGTATGTAAAAATGGATTGTTAACAGGTGATAATGTAAAGTTACAATATACTAAGATAAATTATTAAGATAAAAACAAAGATGGAAAGGATTTGCTGAATTAACTAATTGAACTAGAATACAAAAAGGTGTGAGGTGTGAGGAGGTCAAGGAAATAAGCAAATAATAATAATAATAATAATAATAATAATAATAATAATAATAATTATTTATTATTTGTACCCCGCCCATCTGGCTGGGTTTCCCCAGCCACTCTGGGCGGCTTCCAACAAAGATGAAAGATACACTAAATGAAAGATAAGATGTGGAAAAATTGACTTGTTTTTAATTGTTTTATTTTTCTGTATTTTTCTGTATTTTGCATTTTTGTTTTATTTTCTTTTACTTTTGTAATTCTTTGAAATTTCAATAAATATTATTTTTAAAAAAAGATAGTTTATTCACTCACTACAGCTGCAGGAGCATAACTTCTAATTAGGGCTGCAATGTGTGGCCAATTGATCAGAAGGAAACCATTTTGATGGCTTAAAATGAGATCCCCATTTAATCAGTTGGCAGATGTTATCTCCTTTTTTAAAAAAGAAGTGTCTAACAGTGTTAACTGAAACTGCATATGGCAAGCAACACTTTAGAAGAGGTATTGCCTCGTAGGTGAGAGAAAATGAACTGCCTCTTTTAAGATGATGCCTCCTGCGACACATCTAAAAACAAGCTAATCTTTTATGCAGAACTATTTTTTCTCAGAAACAATCTTTTGCAGACTTAACTGCTAAAATTGTGATTTGTATGACTGAGTTCCTTTAATCGATAGTACCCCAAGTTTGAATGTTCTTGAATTCAGCCTGGATGGCCTGTGCTCTTGATGAACATAACCTGCACCCTTTTGCAATCACTGCATAATTTGTCTACATTTGTTGTGTTTAAAGTCTGGGTTCACTTTACATTTTCTAATCCTCTGCAGAGTTTAGCATCTAATGCCATTGGGTGTCTGTACAGCTATGCTGCAACAGATGCTTGTTCTCATACCTCCTGCCCTCATACCCGGATTAGCAGGTAAAACATCTTACACTGTATTTCCCCGACAGGCCTAGCTTTTGACATTTCAGCTTCAGAAGAGAGGTTGATGGGCGTGTAAGCCTGCTGCCATATATAACATAATCGCTTAACAGGGTAACATTTAGTTTATGTTAAAACAAGTCATTGTGAGGGTGTGTAATAGTGCTCTCTGTTGGGCTGACTGTAGCTAAAAATAAGAAGAGAAAAATCAACGTTCTGTGCCAGGGAAACTTGCATTTTGTGCTTAAAACAAATTACGTCAATCCTGAAACTAATTAATTTGCATAATGTCAGTATTGCACTATTTTTGGTATATGCAAGGTTCAGATTAATTTGGCAAAAGTGGGATTGGCAGGGATGGGGTGGGCAATGCAGCACAGATAATGAGATAGGAGGAGGAGGTTTATGCAACTGCCTAATTATGAACCCCACCCCACAAAAAAAAGTATTTCCAGGGCATGTATGTCGGTCAACTATTAGTTGAGGGCTCTGGTCTTGACAGTTCTTGGAGGTGGGAGCTCTTCCCAGAAGAAACCAAGGATGGCCCTTCTCAGCCCAAGGCTTTGGTTAAATAGCTGTTATCAAGAATCCTCACTGTAAGCGGCGGAGGGGGGGGGGAGAGAGAGATCTCTTCCCTGTTCTTTCACCCTGCCAAGAAGGAGCGAGACACGATCTCCGTGCTGCTGTTTCTCCCCGACGACGTTTCCAAGGCGATGAGAATGGCGGAGCAAGGGGTGAGCTGAGCAAGCAGAAGCAGTCGGCGCTCTCGCTAGGGGGCGCGTGATTCTTTCCCGCTCGAGCCTCCTGTTGCTTGCAAGGGTTGCGCCGCGGATGGAGGCAGATGGGGGTTGAGCGGAAACTGCGGCTGAGGGATATTTTAAGGGGGGAAGGAGGTCGGTGGTGCGCAGCACGCGAGGTGGTCTGAGGGCACATGGGATTCCTGAGGGCTTCGGCAGCGTGCGTCCTATTCTACGTCGCTATGCAAGGAACATGCTTAGGTTTCCTTTGTGGCTGGGATCGAATGGAACAAAAAGGGATTGCTTTATTTTTTGGCCACACACCTTAGTCTTTTAAGAGTTTTGCTACATTGTTGTGGATTATATAATTTTTAAAGAGTCATGTAAGATCAACTATCAGTAGATTTGTCTCATTTGAAGGTGTTTTCCAAACAGCAGGTCAGCCAATGTTTCAGTAGATCTGTTGAGGTTTTAGCAGACGTGGCAATAAAGTTATATCCTTCGTTTTGGGGGCTCTCTGTGCCTCGGCCTAGCTAGTTCAGCCTGTTGGGCCTAGTAGCTCTCTGTATGGGGGTTTCTCTGAGCTGGTGATGCAGGTGCTGTAAATTGAGAGAAGGAGGGAGGAGGAATCTACAGGCCTGAAGAAAGAGTTGGGCCCTGTAAAGAGTTTATATATATTTTTTAAACTGAGAGAACTAACAGTTAATGATCTCTGTTAGAACTTAGCAGAGCTGGAGCTGAAGAGCTGAGTAAGAAAGCGCTCAAGGGCAGAGGAGAACTGTAGGTTTTGGAGTTCCTTGCTGTCTAGGATATGCTCAAACCAAGATCTCTGTTTGAAAATGTAGGGGGACATATTTAGCAGGGGGATATATCCTGCTCCCAGCCCCCCATATATATGCCCCTCATCCATAGCTGTCAACTTACAGATTTGAAAATAAGGGACCAGCAGCCTCGAAAATAAGGGATCAGCAGCCAAAATAAGGGATTTTGCTTAGCTTATGCATGTCGGGGCTGCTGTCGTCCTGGTGTGAGGAGTTCCATCGGCCCTTCCCCACCGGAGAGAGAGGGAGGGAGACTCTCGCCTGCGAGCCCGACATGAGGCGGTTGGGGCGCCGCTGCGGCCACTGAAGCGCCGCCCTTCTGCGTCCCTCCCTCAGGCCGCCTCCTCAGCCGCCACTGCCTCCGGCTTCCCATGGCAGCGCAAGTCTCGCAAGAGAGGGGCTGCCTGCCCACCCGCCGCCACCCGTCTCCTCACGACACGCCCCTGAGGGGGAAAAGGGATAGATGAAGACACGGCAGCTCGTGCGCACGCTCTTTCAAGGCGGAGGGCCCCGAGCCACTGCTTCCCTCCTGAGCCAGGCGAGCATGAAACCCGGGATATTTAAGGGACATCATCAATCCGGGACAGCATCGGGAAACGGCGCTGGGATAAGGGAGTTTCCCGCCAAATAAGGGACAGTTGACAGCTATGCCCTCATCCCTGAGACTACAAACACTCAATAATAGCATGTGGTGTCCTGCTTCTTCCCTGAGCTAACTGCAATCCATACTGAAAGTCTGCACTGCAGGCGCTACTGACCACGGTGTAAAATGGACCAGTTTAAACCACAAGCTGAGTTGTGCGGGCAGTGTTGCTGAGCAGGCAGTGTTGCTGAAGAAGCCCAGTGTTTGAGAGGTGCCAATTCTGGCAGCACAAGTTTGATGAGGGGGCAGGAATGGATAACTTTCAGGATGATCCGACGGCCTTGGTGCAAGGGCCCTTAGATTTGTCTTGTCAGTGACCATAGTAGGTAAGATCTCCTAACTCCTGTGGAGAAACGACCTTTTTTGTTGCTTTGATTGTGCGGTGCCGGTGGGAAGGGGGAATTGGTGCCGTTGTTAAATCTGCTTTAACATGCACAGCCACCCAGTCTTTCCCCCTCAAATCCTTGCAGGCGGCACTTCCAGCACGTGCGCAGCGCGGGCTCTGTCTGCTCTTTCAGAGGCTCATCTTGTTTACACGAGATTCGTCGTCTCGACATGACAGGCCCCTTAACTCGCCTCAACCGAGGCGGGTTTTGCTTGCACAACGGGAAGGGTGGGAAGTAAACACGTGGGAGGCTGAAATTCGTTAAAAAGGAGGAGAGGAAGCAGCCTCGGATGCGGAGGAGTGCTTTCCTCCTTGCCGATTGGATCGAAAAGCGCCAGGCGCTCCCCTCCCGGAGCTGGGGCTGGGGGCTCCTTCCCCTTTCTTGCCCCGCCCCCTGCCTTGGCGACGGGACGTCCTGTACCTCCGACGGACGTGGCTCCACACGGTCGACGCCCGCCCAGCCTTGTCTTGGAAATCTCCAAAGAAGGGCATTTCGCTAGCTCACAAAGGCCGTTGTTGTTCCATTGTTGAAATGCCCTTGTCCTGACGAAGTTCTTCCTAATCTTGACTCAGAATCTAGCTTCCTGTCTTTTGGAAACGGTGATAAAAACCATTGTGTTTCTTCCCCCCCACCCCACCCCTGATCTATCCAACCAGGATGGAAGAGGAAGAGCCTTTTTATTTTTCCTTTTTGCTTCTTTGGAGAGTGCCTCGTGGTGTTGCTTCTCTTTTCCTTAACTGTACCTTTATACGTGGTGATTGTGGGCTGCCCCTGCTGTAAGGGAAAGTGGAGGGTGAAGTGAGGTTAGGAAGAGGAGGAGGAAGAGGCTGGCGCTGGCTGGGTCATTTGAACACATCTCTCTACCTCGGCGCTTAGCAACTCCGCTTCCTTCCCAGTGACAGCTCCGCCTCTCCGATCGGGAACAGTATGTGGGGTGGAAGGCTGTCTGCCTAATTCTGGAATCATTTACACTGACTTCAGATCTGCCAACTGCGGCTGCAAAAGGACGGGGAGGGGGGGCGCTGTGGGAGAGAAGAGAAAAAGATGAAGGCCCCTTTGCTATTCTTGCTTTGTAATTTACACAAAGGGGGGAACAGCTCCCTTTTATAGCTGAGTGAAGAGTACTTGAACCTCTAAGGTAGTGGCTAACCAGGCTATGACCCTCCTGTGCTTGTTTGACTCCAACTCCCAACAGCACCCAGCCACCATGGTCAGTGGTCAGGGATGAGGGGAGCTGTAGTTGCCTACTTCTGCTCTAGAGGAGTGCTGTGGGTGGGGGGGGGGTAGGGAATAGCATGGTGTTTTCACTCACAAAGGTTTCTCAACGAAAAGAAGTTATGATCCTGTCACCTCCTCTTCCATTGAGCATTGTTAAGTAGGAATTTTGGTTTCAGATTGCCATTTTTAAAGGGGGTTCCAAAATTTGATGAGCTTCAAAAAGGCACAGGTGTAGGGACACTTGAGGACTGTAGGTCCAATGATTTAGGCTGTCAATGTTCATGGAGCTACCTCATTCACTGCAAGTACAGGTAAAGAAGCTCTAAGGCATCCTCTGCATTCCAAAGCAGCTTCAGGAGGAGATGCTTTGCAATGTGAATGGCAGGGAGTATTTAATCCTTTTGCTGTCCACTGTCTTCCCCCCTGCCCCTCAAGTAAACCCCAACAACTTCTCACCTAGCTGATTTTACTTCTGCCAGAGTTCTTACCTGGTATCTACCTCACATGAGTACACATGTTTCAAATTGCAACTAAACGAAAATACCCCAGTTTGCAAGGATGCCACCCCAAAAAACACACTTTGCTCAAGGAACAGAGCAGGTCAAGCTATTAGTTCCACTGTAGTTAATGGGAGAGAAACAGCTGAGTTCAACAGAATTGGGTTTAGATGAGCTGAACTCCTTGCAAACAATTGTCTGAGATTGGGTGAGGGGGGGATTGATCCCAATTCTAAGAACCATGTCCCAGCTACATTTTCTGCAGTGCTTTGCATGAGACTGGTGAGTGCAGTTTGTTATCTTGGGAACAGTTGCCATAGAAACAGGCGGAGGTGGATGGATTTTTTCCCCCAGCCAGCAGGAAAAGGGGGCATTTTAGGGTAAAATCCCTTCAAATATTTTAACTGCGGAGACTCAGCAGAACCAAACTCTCAGTCCTAGAGAGGAGGTCCAACACTGGGTGTTTGGTCTCCTGGAGAAGCACAATGCATCCACAGCAGGAGCAAAAATAGGAAAGGGAGTTGCCTGCAAACGGGCTCACGGCAATCTTTGTGTTCCATCAGTCATTGTTATTCATTCCCTATAGACTTATTCCCACTCCCTGGACAGCCATAATATCACACCTGCACTAGCCTTAATACTTGATGGGGTAAAATATATGAAGCTGCTTTGTACTGATGCAGACTAGTAGGACTGATATTGTCTACCCTGACTGGAAGTTCTCTATGGCCTTAGACAGGGACATGTCCCCCCTCCTTCCCAAGCCTTGTTCTTCTCTTTTTGATCTCAGTTCTACAAATGATGTCAAGTATGCATTGAACTGGTCATTTTTTCCAACAAATGTTGCTACTCAGGCAAAAGGCTCTTGTGTCAGCTAATAGACACCAAGTTAAAACACAAATAAAATTCAACGTAAATAACACACAAGAATCACAAAACCTTGACAGCAATAAAAGGAAGTCAAAGAAGTAGCAATGGACCATTTATCCAATGGGCGATTCATCCAAATGTCATCCTCTTAAATGGTTTAAATTGGCTCAGTCAACTGACCAAGTAAGTTTCTTTAGGCAAATCATTCCCCAATGAGGTTTCTACTATCAGGGAATGGGCCCTGCTCCTCATTGCCCTAAGCCTTCTTTTTGAAGGGAACAGTACCTCCTCAGAAGGTCTCAAAATGATGGTGAGAAATGCTGGAGATCACGGATAGCCTATGAACTCATGAGATGAAAAGAGGGCAGCATCTAGCAGTGAATCCTGAGAAGAATAGCCAAGTGTGATATTGCATTAACTACTTGCTCCTAATTCTAGAGGAAACTATCCTTCAGCTCTCGTACATGAACCTAACCAGGACCAGTCTAACAGGTGAAAGCTAGAGCTAAAATAAAATTGTCCTAATAAACTGTCCCAAGAAGCAATTTGGTGTGTTTTGATTTCCGCTATATATTTGATATCTAATACTGGATGTCAGGGTTTGACAATATAGTTGATTCCAACTATTGGACACATTGTAGAAGACTGCTTAATATTTCACTTTCACTAAAATAGTCTATATGACATTATCAGTGGTATCTGATATATATAAATCTATATATGATATAGATCTATATATGATATCTATGTAAAATTTTTGTATAATTTTCTCCACTATTAAGATATCTATTTATATGTTCATCATTTGATAGCTGATAGTCAACATCAGTTGACAATTATCTACATACGTTCATATTTAAAATCTACATTCCAAAGGAGTTCAGTTAATTATCTGCAATATTGCAATCATTATTTTTTTTATTTGTTCTTGACAAGAATTGTTTACTAAGATACGTTTTCTACAAGGTTCATGAATTCATAAAGGCAAATGACTGATCAACAAAACAAAGAGAGGAATAAAAGAAAATTTGTCCTTCTTAGTGGGCGCTATAAAGTCCCAATATGATATAATTGCCCCTTAAGTTGCTATTCTCCCAGGCAGTTCCATGCAGATAGCATACTTTTTCTGTTCAAAATATATAGTTCACTATGGAGAAAAAAATTATCTGAACTTCTTTGGTAGGAAGGGTGGCATATGAATTTAATAAACAATTAAATAGATACTTTAATGACCTGGGTTGGAGTGCTGCAACAGCTTTCTCTTTAACAAGACACCTGGGGATAGTAACATGTGCAAAAATGAGACAAGCTCTTGACACAGTACACTTAGAAACTAAAACTGCCTGAAAATGGAATAAGTACAAGTCTCACTCAAAAGCCCTAGGACACAAGACACATTCCCTCAGAAATAATTTGTGGATAGGGACAGAGCCACAACTGAGCAGCCCCTTTTATTTCTGTCACCCCTTTGTCATGCGCCTGAGGTCTGAAGTGTTCACTTGCAAAGGGCATTTGAAATTAGGCTGTGGGCCACAGGTTGCCCATCCCTGCCCTATGAAGAACAATGTGCTGTCAACATAGCAGTGGTAATTGTGAAAGAGGGCCAGCCCAAGACATTTTTGTACCTGAGGTGAACCACAAAATGGCACCCTGCTCCCCACCAGGGTAGAAATTGGGAGTGAACATCGATATCAGGAACAAAGGGAGAATAAAGATCTACATCAGATTCCGCTGCCCCTGTGGATCCTGCCGCTTGATGCGGTCCCCTCACCTTGCCTCATGGGTGGGTTGGCCCTGTTTGGAAACAAGCTACTTCTTAACTGAATGCACCAAATGTGGAAAAGCCTATCTTTTTATTGTCGCAGCCATAGGTGTAAACATGATGGCAAAGCATAGAAAAGGCTACACCTCTCTTTACCACAGATGGGGTGATACATGCAAGCTCTTCCACATCCATAGCCAAAGGGTTTACCATTTATTGATTAGATTGCCACTTACAAAATAGCCTATTAAATGTCTGACAACAACCATTTATAGAGACTGCTCAACAGTTGAAAGCTCTTACAATCTGCCACACTTTAAATGTTAAGGCAGAATACTGCAGTTAGAATCCCAATGCTAAAACTGGAAATCTGGAGAGTTCAAAATGTCCCCCAGATCCTAAATCTGCTTTATTCCAAGCCCAGCCAATGGCCTCCCCCCCCCCCAACTGTTCACTGCTGGCCTGGCAATATGGCTCCCATGAAGGTATTTCAAAACCGAGCTCCCCTTCCCTTGACTCTCAATTAAACTGGGCCTATGCTACCCTCTTATCCCTGCAGCAACCTGATGTCCTGCTTCTTTTCCTGGGATGAACTGTGGGAGGCTTCTTTTCAGGGTGAGCAGCGCTCTTAACTGTTGCTAGGAAACAGCTCCTCACTCCGCACAACACGTGGCTGATGGCAGCAGCTTTTTTGGATACTCCCTCCTTTCTCTCGATTCTAGCCATGACCTGTGCAGTTAAGAAGCTAGCAGCAAACCTGATTTTTTAACTGGGTTGTGGTGGAGTTGCAGTCGCAAGTGTTGTGTGCCAAAGTCCAGGGCTTTATGAGACTGTGTTACCCTACAGTATGGCACATCTGCAGGCTCCCAAAGTCTTGGGGCTTGTGCACACTTCGAGGAAGCTGGGGTCCATCCAAGCAGTTTTCTGTTTGCATTGCCGCTTTCCCCATTAAAATCCGCTCTTTGGTGCTGAATTGGAGCAAATGACATACCACAGAAAACCTGATTGACATTTGCTCCGACTGAGTGGTAAAAATCGAGTTTCCCTGTGGGAAAATGGTGGGACACGTAGAAGTCTGGATAAGCCCTTAGTGTGATCTTCCCTCAGTGTCAGTGTTTCTCAAACAGTAGGCCAGGGCCAAGTGGAGATCTGCCCACTTCCAGGTAGGCCTCAGTGCCACCATCTACTCAGTGCCTCCCTCACTTGCCCACACCGCCCCTTCCCTGTGGTGTAATATTTTGGCTGAAGACCTGGAGCAATATCCGCACCAGCAGTTCCCCACATACTGTGTAGAGGTGAGGAAGGGAGGGCCCCTCTTTTAAGGGGTGAAGGCCAGAGATGTTGTCGAACGAAATTAGAGAGATAAAAGGTAAATCTTTGTTTAAGAATAATATGAAATGGGGGGGGTAGAAAGAAAGGGGACATAAGAAACTGTTATGAGGGAAGAAGTGAATGTAAAAGGACAGGGAATGAAATAGTGGCAGCTTGGGTGGCAGATAAAGTACAAGTGTGACAGGGAAGAAATTGCAGGTGAATAAATAATGTACACATTATTCCAAATATGCTCACACCATAGATTTGTATAACGGCATTATGATACTGGCAATTTTATTTTCGATTCTGATATGATGCAGGGTCTAACATAACTAAAGTATGCTAGTATAACCAGAGAAATGTTCAGTAGATTTTTGCTGAAGAATGGGCATCCGCAAATGGCCTGTTCCAGTAGGAATACAATGTTCCATGCACAACGCTGAGTAAGTCCCAGTTCCTACCCACACACAGGAAGTGCCATTCTGGGTCACATTCCACAGGGGGCAACAGCCACAGCACAACAGAGCTGACTCACGACATGTAACTATTTGCTCTCTCAGAGTCTATCCCATGATGCAAGTGAAGATTACTGGACAACTCAGTGATGGCAAGGAGTGTTCATTCTTCTGTAGCAAAGGGAGCAGTCAAGTAGGTACATCAGGACCCTTAGCAACTGAGAACACTTGACATCTATTTCTTGCATCACACAGCTCCCCACGCCCAACATGGCTGCTGACTTTGCCCGGTACGCTGCATGTAACCACTTGGTAAGCTGCTTGCCAATGCTGCCTTGCTAGGTGGCAAGGGATTATTTTTTTTATCACACCCATGTTGTCCAGACACCTTGGGCAGCAGGGAGGTGGTAACATTCTCAGCACCAGAAAGCAGGACATTAGCAAGATTTCAGATTGGTGTCCAAGGTGCCCTGGGGTGAGCTCTCTCAGACTGGGACAATGTGGCCACCTGGGTGATGTGGCAGCATGCTTGCCTAGGCACATCCTGTGGGTCTGCCAAGTGGTCATGCCATTTTGAGGATGCAGCTCAGTGGAAGAGCATCTGCTGTGCATGCAGAAAGCCCCAGGCTCAATTCCTCGCATCCTGAGGGACTGTCCCTCATCTAAAAGCCCAGAGAGCCACTGCCTGTCAACACTGAGCACCAATGGCCTGACTCAAGTTTCAAGCCAGCTTCCTATGTGTGTCCACTGTCTCCCTTCCTCGCCATTTCCTTTAGGGCGATCCATACCCAAGTCCCAATACCCTTGCTTTGCCCCTACCCTGTGGTGAGGTGACAAGGTTATCTGTCCACTTACATTTCCCTGACAGGACTCCTCACAGCTCCCCTTCCCCAGGCTTTGCCAGGCTGGCACGACACTTTTCATTAACTACTACTGAGTGGCAGCTTCGTGTGTTTCTCCCGGCTCTGTCACCATGACAGCAGCACAGAGAGGCCTGCAGGCTGCATTATTGCTTCCATGGTGTGTGCGCGCCCCCCGCACCCCACCCTGCTTGCTTCTCTGCAGTCAGGAATGACAACTGTCAGCTCTGCAGAGAGCACATGGCTGAGGGGAGGAGGCATTGCTGACCAGCCCCAGGCTCTTCCACAGGACTCCTTGCAAATCCTCCAGTAACAATGACCCAGGCACTATTGCCAGCCCTCTCTGGTCCATGGGGTGAAAGGGCCTAGCATAAAACACAGCCGGCACCATAAATGAAGAACAGAGCACCCAGGGAGTGTGGTGCAGTGACCCTTCCAAACAGCTATTTGGGTCTTTACAAACAAAACATTAAAAAACCTCTGCGCTTGATGGTGTGCAAGTGGTTAAAGGCCAGACTCTGCCGTGCTGGCAGGTTGGGTGTTTGTAAGGGGTGATGAGAGACTTTACAACCCCTAGTTAGTAAATATCCCTCACACCTCCCAGGCGATCTGCAGGGAGGTTAGACAATGGGCAGAAATGGTGGCTGAAAACCACAAAGCAAGGGTTATTGAAATTCCTGACTTGTTCTTTATAGCAATAAGTCACCATCTTTGTGGGGAGCGGATCTGTTGCACAAGACCTCCATGTATGACCTGGGATTTGTGCCAGTACAGTGTGTGATTATCCCACCGCAAAAACCGGCAGCAGTCGGGAAGCACCCTCTCCTGAACAAGGTGTCGGATTGCTGGCCAAGCCATGCCACATCCCACTGGAGGCCTCCCTTTGCTACACCCACCCCTCCTTTCATACCCACCCTTCACATTTGAGTTAAGAAGGAGAGGGGGCCAGGTAGGGGAAGGGCAAATTTGGGCACGGGCTTGCCATTGTTAGCCCTTATCTTGCACCATTTCGACATGAGATTCACTTAACTGGTCGACACCTGCACTGGGCATTCCAGAAGAGGAAGGAAAGGCCATGCCACATTAAGAAGGCATCTGTCTATCTACAGGGGCCTCCAGAACCCAGATCTAGAATAGCAGGGGATCTGCAGCATGTGCGTCTTCCCAGCACACACCTCAGCGCGGCACGTGCGGTTTTAGGTAACCCGGGGGTCTCCCCCAACCCAAGCCTTTTCTGCTTTCTTGAGGCTTTGCTGTGTTGCTGCTCACCAAGACAAGAACCTAGGAATAGATTTCCTCTTGCGTCTGTGTGCGTTAGGGTGGCGGAGGTGGGGGGAAGGAGGCTATGAATCAAGGCCTCGGTTCCAGGGACTATTCTTGGCTCGGGAAGCGAGGAGGGAGAGATCACGGATTTCTCTTCGGGGGGGGGGGCTGGGAGGGCCTCGGAGGTGCTTTTGCCGGACTTTCCCTGCTGCCTGGCGTTCTCCCCACCTCTGCGCCCCCCGCTTTGGCCCTGACGTGCCGAGGCTACAGTCGTGACGTCGGGAGGAGAGGGAGAAGCCCGCCCGGATCGGAAAGGACAGCGAGGGAGCCAAGCGAATCCCGGCAGGAAATTCCAACGAGGAGCAAAAAAAGAAAAAGAAAAAAGCAAGCAAGCAAAGGAGCCCCCAAGATCAGCGAGCCCCAGGCGCTGCCGCCACTGCTGTTTGACGCCTCCCGGCGACCCCCACCGCACCCCACTCCGGACGGCCTTGGAGTCCCGGGGTTTCTCCTAGGAAAGACCCGCGCGCCGTCCCCACGAGGCTGCAGGCCCCCCGAAGTGGGCAGGAAGAGGCTGGCGAGGGCCGCCGCCGCCGGAGGGAGGAGCCAGAGGGCGGGGCCGGCAGAGCAAGCAAGCGAGGGAGCGAGCGAGGCAGGAGCTGGAGAGAGAAGAAAGAAGAAAGGAAGAGACGCGCGAGCGCTTGCGGCGGCGGAGGAGACAAAGGGAGAGCCCGGCACCGCCCGCGTGGAGCTGCCGCGTCGGGCAATGGGCAAGGCGAGAGGAAGCCCACACGCCTGACGCCGCGCTCTCCTGGTCGCGCCTGTCCCAGCCCCAGCCCCGCTCCACGCCACACCGAAGCCGAAGGGATGGCTCTGCCGGCTTCCCGAGATGGGGCTCCTGCGGGCGATCCCTGATCTCGGCGCTGGAAGTGACGGTGAGGACGACAAAGGCGAGAGACCCTATGGGAGTCACCGGGGGCCCATCGAGGCGAGGAGGCGGCGGCAGCACCAGCACCAGCCACCTGCCAAGCGAGGCTCCTCTGCGCTTAGCTGCCTGTCTCCTGCTCTCTTCTCCCCACCCCTCAGCTGCCCACAACTGGTGGAAGGGGCCCGGCCGGCCGCCCCTCTCCCCACGTGCAGCTGCCCCTTAAGGCGCCAGCAGACAGGACTGATGGTCTGCTCGTCCCCAAGCGAGCGGGGCGACCCCAGGGAAGACCCTCCGGGGTTGCAGCTTCGGCGCCTCCTGTTGCTTGGGCACCTGGGGACTTGGCATAGCTGGGGAACGTGGCGGCGTCACCCGGCGCTGGCAATGGACTTGCTAGGAGGCGGTTGGCAGGTTGGGGAAAGAACGCGGGGGGGGGGCAGGAGAGAAGTCCTGCGCGCTCTCGCCTGCCTTGGTTGAGCGCGCACCCACATCTGCGTTGTGGGGTGTGCGTGTGTGCGCTTGGCTTGTGTGCACGCGCGCGCAAAAGCCGCCTCTTCGCAACGCCAGCTTGGTAGGTGCATTCAGCTCAGGATCGGTGCCTCTCCTGTTGGCTGGAACCGCTGTGTTTGCGGGGTAGGGTGGATGATAATGGGCACTGCCACGGTAGAGACGCTATTCCGAGAGGTGGGAAGCATCTTAAGTTAGCTGTAAGCACCGGAGATCATCATGCACCAAGACGGGGGAGAGTCGGAGGGCCTTGCATAGGCCCACTGGGTTTCCCCAAATGTAAGCAGCGTCAGAAGGTTGCTTTAGTGGACAGGGTTAATCGGCCTTCTAGAAACCCCCCCCCAGATAAATGGCCCCCCTCCCCATCCTTCAAGAGAAGGAGGCACCATAGCTCAGTTGAGAGATCAGGCCATGGTCCTTGTTCCCCAGTTATTCTTGCTCTGATACTAATTTCTGTGCCCCAGCAAAACACTTGGCCAAGGAACTTCAGCTACTGTCAGTCTGCGAAGGCAACACTGAGCCAGATCAGTGGTCTGATTTTAGTATAAGGCAGCTTCCTTTGGGTGACAGGCTAAAAATATGTCATTGTGTTAAACCTGACCTCCAGGGTTTAATTTATGCCTGGGCTCAGCCCTGGAATTTGCTTTCTAGGCTGCATCTTGATCCTGGACCATAAGATGGAAAAGCAGGACACCATTAACCTTTGCAGGCTGCCTCACGTGGTCACGATCAGGAGTCAGGTCTTTTAGGGCAACTTATAAAGCTTATCAGGCAGGAGACAGCAGAAATTAAGTGCCCCTGGAAGCCATAGTGGTTCCTGGATGCCTACTTTAGGAGTGGATGGCTGTGTGCATGGCTGTGGATTGCCAGAGGGTCAGATGGACATGCTCAGTGGTCTGTTTGACTTCATGCTTTAATTTAAATTAAGCTTAGGAGCTTCTGTAGTGGCGGCTAGGTAGGAAAATGTCTTTGTAAGAAGTGCTTGCCTTGAATTTGAGGTGCCCTCTGTGCTATCAGAGAAAATAATTGAGAGCTTGTTCAGTTTCCCATTCAGTGTGGACACACACACACACACACACACACACACTGCTGCCCAGGAATGTATGTAACCTACTTGTGCACAAGGGCTGTTGGTGTCATCTGCATGGATGAGCAAAGCTGGTGTGCAAGAAGAAGCCACAGCCTGTAACAATCCTGGTAGGGACATATAACCTGTAAAGGTACCCTATCTTCAGAAGCCAACATGTGTCCTGAGCATATGTCTGAAGATGAATGGGGAAGGGAAGGCCTCATGCCCACAAATGGTGGATCTGACATTGGAGAGGCAAGGAAGCCCAGTGCTCCAGAATCTCCAGAGGTTCCAGCTGCAAGCCAGAGCAGTCCCTGTTCTGGATGGATTGGCAGCCTGTGCTTTTAAGGTGGACTAGTCCTTTTGATGCAGTGCTCCTCCCTCCCTCCCAACCCCCACCCCTCCAGCAGCCGTAGCCAACACAGCACACCAGTCATCTCAGTGTCCCGTAGATGCCAGCCTTGCACGAGGCCAGATTCATGCTGTGGAGGAGTCCTTGCCAAGGTGCTGCTAAGTCTTTACTTTGACATTTATTGTCGTGATTTGAGGCTGGGATCTGCATTGCCCAGCACAGGCGTAGCTGTTCTCTCCTATTTGAGGAGGGGGGGAGGCACTGGAGTCTCAGGGAGCCGTGCACAGGCCCTGTTGCAATTCCCTCCCACATCACCAGTTGCAATGCTTTCTATGCAGAAACCCTCAATCACATACTGAGGTGCATGTATCCATACCCATCCTCATCTTATTAGGGACTTCTAAAAACACACCCAGCAAGGATATTTATAGGTAAAGATGAGCTACATTTGGAAGAACCATCCTGGCCTTCTCTGCTGGAATGGATGATTTTTATTAAGTATCTTAAACAGGATGTTAAGGCTGCTGGTGGAGGCATTACCTTGAGAAGACCTTGGTACTGAGGACCGTGGGATCAGTAAGACAGGGTCAGGTTCACTTGGAACACAAGTAGATCCCTGCTGGATCAGACCAGAGGCCTATCTACTCTAGCTTCCTGTTCTCACAGTAGCCACCCAGTTGCTTTTGGGAAGCTCACAAGCCGGACATCAGAGCAATGCCCCTCTCCCGCTGTTACCTCCCAGCAGAGGCATATATTGGTCACTGGTTTATGGCCACCTGTAACTGGAGCTTTTTGTCCTGCAGGTGTATGAATATTGCACTGGTCTCTGCTAGGATTATACTGTTCTCATGTACAGCAGAATATTCAGGGAAATCTAGGCAGCTCTGTGACCTCTTCCTTCTGGCCAGCAGCCAGCAATCTCACCGAGCACCAAGGTTGTCCCAGGTGGAGGTCTGGCACTGTGACCTTGTCTTTGTTACAGAGTTCTCTGTGCTCTGCATTTAGAAAGTGTCTGCAATTCTATACTTCTTCGGACGCAGGTTGTGTGTGTGTATGTGTTTTTGCACTCAGTTAATTCTAGGAAAGCTGAAGCTTTGTACAATTAGGCAAATCAAAGCAAGCACCCAGGTGAGCCAAAATTGGATAAGATGAGGTAGGCTCTCTCAGATGGCATATTTTGAGGTACCATCAAGGGGAACCAAATTGTCAGTGGTTTTCTTATTACCATTTTTCTTTTTTTAGATCTCCTGGGAGATTTTTTGGGTCATTTTGCATTATACTTTCTTCTAACCAATGGGAAGGTGCAGAGAGCTATGCACAACCCTGTAAATCTTCTCCCTGGCAACTGAATATCCTGTTCATCTCCCACTGTGGCTTTTGAAATTTCACGGATTCCCCCCCCCCCGTCTATTCATTGCATTTATTTCCCTGCTTTCCTTCGCGTTACTCAGAGCCACATACCTTGCCCCTCTGCTATTTTTTCTTCACAACAACCCAGTGGGCTAGGCTAGGCTATAGGATAGTAACTGAACCAAGATGACTGAGTGTGGATTTGAACCCTGGTTTCTCTGGTCCTATCCCAGTACTCTAACCACCTAACCAGTCTGTCATGACACATTGCTTAACCTTACAAACTTGCCTTCATGGCAATAAAGGTTAGAAACATACTTTAAACATAAAATCTGGTCTTCCCGGAAAGCTGAATTCAGTGCCAATTAACAAATTTCACCCTTGTACAAGGTGATCATTTGCAGCTTTTTTGTGGGCATTTAGTTAATGTCAGCTTGCTGTTGACCTAATCACGCTGAAATTTTGTAGTTCCTTAGAAAATCCTGTTTTTAATTAGCAGATTTTGGGGAAGAGTAAACCGGGAGGAGGGGGGGGGGGGAGCTTGGCTTCATCTTGGCAATCTCCCCTGTTGCTGCCATATTGGCAGCTGCAAAGTTGTTCTACCTGGGCTTGTTTTAGCTCAATCACACTTCCTTGATGGAGCCACCAACTGGGACACGTGCATTCAAAGAAGGGACAAAGTACATTCCCACTCAACCCGTGTTTCACGGGCTGCTTCATTTCCTGTGTGGATTCAGCCACCCACCTGCCTACCCAGTTTCACTTCCTTTTCTCTTCTAACTTGTGGCCACCACTTCTGAATGTAAACTTGACAGTCTTAATGTAATTTGTGTTTTTAATAATGGGCCTGCACATAGATAAGTAGAAAGGCTTATCTGTGTGCCTTGTCAAAGATTCAAAAGGCCTTTAGCTCAAGGTAATATGTAGTTCAGTTGGCTGAGTCCCAGATGGAATATTTTGGGGCTACTGCCTTAGAATATGGATAATACCAAAGGGAAGGATCCAGACAAGCACCACACAGGTGGCAAAAGGGTCCATTCAAACCCAAAACTTTAGTATAGGGCCTTTATGATGAAGACGTTAAGCAGTGGTCAACTGTATTGAGGCTAGAAGACTGACATTTCAGGCATTTTCTGTGATTGTCTGGCCTGTGGTGTCTCTTCTGACTAAATAGTTTAATGCTTACTGGTATTGATTTGCACCTGCCTTATGATGTATGGCAGGCAGGTGGAAGGTAAACAGCAGCCTACTCAGACCAGGGTCCCTGTTTCTGACAGAGCACTCAGTGCTTGGTGACTGATGGGCTTCTTACAAAGAACGCTTGGCCTTGATCTGACCTGATGTGAAGCAAGAGAACAGATCCAGGAACACAGCTTAGTTGCTAGCTGTTAACCTTAACTGTTAATGGCTGCCGATCCTGCACTCTGGCTCGGTACATTTAAAACACACCGACAGGGTTGGCAGCCGACAGGGGCTCCCGGTAACGTGAAGGAGATCCACAAGAGGCTGAAGCTCAGCCCACTTCTTAAGTTTTAGCTGCTGGTTTGGGCTCTGACAAGAAGGCTGGCTTAGTGTAAGCAATAATAAAAGCTTTCAGGCTTATCTCTTAACGCCTTGATATGGTGGGGAATACCCTCTCAGCTGTGTTTGAAGTGACAGTGAGATACTTTTAAAGGCTCCCCAGTAAGGAGAAATGGAGTTGTTCCTCAGTACAGAGTTACTCAGAAATGTCTAATCCCAAATAGGTCCTGTTAACATTTGGGGAAGCTCTGATGACACTTTGAAAGGCCGTTCTATGAACGGTGCTTACAGAGATTCCCAAGTTAAATAGGGTGCACACTAGCCAAAAGTGGGCAACAACAGGCCTCTCTACCTGGCCCTTGGTTGCACCCTCCCTGCCTAGGCCACGCCCCATGCTGCCCTGTTCTGCAGCCTCCTCAAGTGTGTTTACCTGGGTGGAATGTGGAATACCTCTTGCTGCATGTGTGCCTGTCTAGAATGCAGCCTAAGTGTACAAAGGCAAGATTCAGATCACCTCATCCCCACAGCTTGTGATCTGCTGCAGTATACATGCAGGAGGAATTCTCCCTCTGGAGTGATTGTGATTTCCTGAAACGGGGTTCTGGGATCAGTCCATTTATGAAATATCCTGGGAATAAGTACTTACTTGCCTTGAATTATGATGGCCTAGCTACTGGCAGACCTCAGAACTAACAAGCAATGAACTAAGCAGGCAGGAGGAGGGTGGAGATGTAGCTGATGCCTTTACCTGATGCAAGTGTCAAAGTTCAGTTTTAGCTCAGGGCAACCTGCTTCACGCTTAGTGGTCCCTAAGCTGCATTGGAAACAGCTTTGCTATGAATGGGAGCTTATTGGTTGGCATCTATTACCTGGGGGTAGGGGTTAAGCCAAGGCAGAGAAGGAGGAATCAGCACACATCTTGGCAGTGGCGTGTGATGCGCCATGTGGAGAGCAGTCCCTTGAGGGGTGAAGCTGTGACATGTGTGGGCAGGAGGCTTCTGTGATGGTTTGTGGGTGAGCAGAGGAGTGCTGTTGGGCTAGCAGTGCCATCAGGAGGAGAAGTGAGGTAGTGCTCTGGTACTTGTGCTTTGCTGTCTTCTCTTGGCCTCTCCTGGTGCTTTTGTGCCCTGCTGTTTCGTGAGTCCTCCCTTTCACTGCCACAGCAGCAGCAGCAGGTCTGGAATTTGGGTTCACTCCATCCCTGGCAGTTTATTGCCTCAGTCGGAAATGGCCAGGGTGATGGCGGCCCACAGCTTTGGTTGCAACCTGTGCAAGGAGCATGCCTGAATGCCGTAAGCCCAGTCTGATCTGTGAGTGTTCAGTGCATGAATGAGAGTGGGCGCATGTGATGGTGAGTGTGTGGGTGGTACTGTGGCTGCATGAAAGGGGGCACATGCCCACTTGGTAGTCACAGGCTTAGATTGCTGGACAGGGGTCGGAGGCTGTACAATACACCCAATTTAACCAAAAGCTTTCCTCCCCTCTACTTTGCAGTTGCAACAGGTGGGAAGCCAAGCCAAGCCGCAGGCTTTTGTGTTCAAGGGGAGGGCAGTGTTTGCAGTCGGGGTCTAAGCTCTACACCCCTTCATTGGACCACCAGTGGCTTCTGCTCATTAGCTGGGGAAGGGCTTAGAGCAGGCAGGGTGGGTTCTGCAAAATAGCACTTGTCTCTCCTCCAATCAATGGCATTGTCTGTCTGTTTGCAGGGAGCGAGCTCCTGTCGGAAGTGCTGTTGGCCCTGCAAAGCCCTGAGCCAGCAATGGGAAGAAGTTGGGCTGGGTGCTGGTGTTACTGGTCGTGTTACCCCAAGTATCCAAGAACTCAGGAGTTTGAAGAAGAGAGCACAGGCCGTGCCCATGAGCCTTCCCAGCACTCTCCTTTCCTCCCTTGGGCTCCTTTAGGAGCCAGAACTCCCCCCTCTCCGTGAAAGGCCCAAGCCTGCGCCCCAGTCTCCGGCCAACCTCTTCCATGGCTGCAGTTGTGGAGCACCTCCAGGAGGCCGCGTAACTCACAAGGGGCTGAGCTGCTGCAGACCCTGCTTCCACTGCCTTGACTGAAGCAGGGCCTTGTTGGTGGTGGCCCCTGGATTGTACTGCAGCTGAAAGAGAGCACCCTACACAATCTTTGGGGGAAAAGCGAAACTGGACGTACAAGGAGAGCAGAGGGGAAGCTTGTGATCCCATCAACATGACTGGGCAGCAAGGGAGGAAACAGAGCAGGCAAAGGAACCCGCAGAACTAAGCCTAGTCCCTGCCTCTTTGCAGAAGACCCAAAAGTGGGGGAAAGAGAGAAAGAGTCTCCTGCCCACCCCCCACCCCCAAAGCTGGAACTGAATAAACTCCTTGGCTTCAAAGCTCGTAGGGCGAAACCTCTGCCAGTCCTCCGGAGCGAAGATGGTGATGTCCCACGGCACCTACACCTTCCTCACCTGCTTTGCCGGCTTCTGGCTGATCTGGGGGCTCATTGTGTTGCTATGTTGCTTCTGCAGCTACCTGCGGCGGCGCATGAAGCGGCGGCAGGAGGAGCGGCTGCGAGAGCAGCACCTGCGCACCCTGGAGATGGAGCCCCTCCACTACGAGGGCTATGGGGGCCCTGCCTACGGGGGCTCCGGCTATGGGGGCGGGTACATCAGGAACCCACCGGGCATCGCGGTACCTCACCGACTCCGGATCGAGCCCCATCGCCCTCACCTCCCACCCCCGAGGCCGTGGAGCTGCAGGCATGGTAAGGGCACCCGAAGGGGACTGAGCCCACTCCTGGTGCAGAATACGGTCGCGTTTGGGAGGAGCGCTGCTTCTGCAGGTGGGTAGCTGGCTGGCGAGAACAGGAAGTCAGGCCGTTGTTTCATCTAGCATAGGACGGGCTGCACTGGCTGGCAGGGGCTCCCCAGGGTTTCACGCAGGAGTCTCCCCGCCCTCTCTGGAGATGCTGGGGATTGAACCTGCAACCTTCTGCATGCAAGGCAGATGCCCCACCACTGAGCTTACAGCTAAGGGAGCCAAAGCTGCCTCCAGCAGGCTTAAGGGTTCAGCCTTCAGACCAAACTGCTATTCACCCAGAGCTTGCAAAGTTTCAGCTTAATGGCAGCTTCGAACAAAATATGAAGGAATGAAAGAAAACATTGCTTTGGGCTGCCTTCTAAAGTCTTCTAAAAGTCAGATAGTTGTTTATTTCCTTGACATCTGACACGAGAGTGTTCCACAGGGTGGGTGCCACTGCAGAAAGGGCCCTCTGCCTGGTTCCCTGTAAATTCGCATCTTGCAGTGAGGAAACCACCAGAAGGCCCTCAGAGCTGGACCTGTGTCTGAATGATGGGGGTGGAGAAGCTCTTTCAGATATGCAGGGCTGAAGTGGGCAGGATCTCAGGAGGCTTATTTAAGAGGAAGTTGGGATCAGAATGCCCATCCCGTGTATCCAGAGTCTTGCACCATCCCTGATCCCATTTGCTTGCCTGGGAAGTGTAGGTCTGTGGTTGTAGCCAGCTCTTGGGTTGTGATAATAGAGCTTAGGGTGTTTGGGTCTCTGTCTCTCCCCAAACCTTGCTCGGGACAGGTGAGCTTGTATTTTGTATGCCTGGGGGGAAGAGAGCAGGCAATGGTGGGATGGCACGCTTAACTGTATCAGTTCCTTGCACTCGGTCACTCTGATTGCTTTGCTTGCAGAACCAGATCCATCCAAGCCACCTTGCTACGAGGAAGCAGTGCTGATGGCCGAGCCGCCGCCGCCTTACAGCGAAGTGCTGACGGACACGCGCGGCTTGTACCGCAAGATCACCACCCCCTTCCTGAGCCACGAGCAGCCGGAGAAGCAGGAGCAGCCGCCCAGCTACAAGCCCCTCTTCCTGGACCGGGGCTACAGCTCAGCGCTCCACCTGCCCAGCACAGCAAGCCGGGGCCCCACCTGCACCAACCTCTACTTGGAGGCTGAGCACTCGCAGCGCATCTTCCCCAGCTGGACAGACTCAGAATTCAGCGCCAGAGACAGCTATGAGCCGGGGCCCTGGCACCTGCCGGTCTCAATGCCTTTGTTTGGCAGGACTACTGCAGTTTAGCACGCCATGCCGCGCCCTGGGTGGGACTGTGGCTGCTGCTGCTGCACACAAGCTGGAGGATCCCGGCAGCCTGTTTGTTCCCTTGGTCTGCGGGAGCCACCAAGCCTCTCAGTTCGAGCCTTCCAGCCATGTCTGGGCCATGAGCCCTCGCAGTGCAAAGATCTCCCCCCCCCCAGTTGCTCTTTGACCTCCTGGCCAGGGTGAGATTGGGGCTGGTCTCCCCATCTCGCCCACTTCCCTTTTTCTGGGCCCACTACAGGCTCTGTTGGTGCTGACTGCAAGGGGGCCTTTGGGTTTGTTTCCTATTTTTTGTTTGTTACATTTTGAAAATAATAAAAGTTTGTGGAACCTGATTTATTACAAACCTGGTGCTGGGTGGTTGATGAGTCGGTGCTGCGAAAGTGGTGGGTGTGCTGTGCTTTTAAAGAGTCCCATGTGCACTGTGGCAGGAAGTGAAGCAACCCCATTCCTAAATAATCCCACAGAATTAGGAGGATGGAGGCCTAGGCATGTTCCAGAAACACATTCCTTTGTTGGCAGCGACATCTAGTGGTGAGTTCTCCTGCTCAGGGTATGACTTCATGCAGGGCCCACTACAGACCACACAATGCCACGTTCAAAGTGTTCCAATTGCTTAAAATAATAATTCCCCTCAGCTTTCATACCCCTACCCCATCAAAGTACATTTTTGGCCCTTAAAAGCAGCTACTGAAAAAACTCTGAATAAAAGACCAGCTGTTTTGTGCCTGTGGAATATGCCCACCCGACCACCCGGTGGTCTTGCGTTGCCTCATTAATTCTGCCACACCTTTGAAAGCAAAAAAAGGCACCCTGTACTACAAAGCCAGCTGCCCTGCTTGGAATCAATTTATTTATTAACATACATAAGCACATTGCTGTTACAGAATTTGTGCTTTCAAAAAAACAATTACTGTACGTGAGAGAAAGGAAACCAAGCATGGAATGAAAGAGGAAAGAGGGTAGGGAAAGAGGAAAGGGTTTTTTTGGAAGGGGGAAGAGCCCACCCAGAGTCTCCCCTTGTCCCAGGCTCTCAGGGCAAATAAAGGCCTAAGGAGAAGGGTCTGAAATGGGCTTATTTCTGAAACAAGAGGGGCATTTGGGCACAGAACTCTGGAGGGGGGAAAGTTCCTTGCTGCTAGAGCCCAGAGATGGACGGGGCTCTCCTTTGCTTCCCTGGGTGCCTCAGGTGTGTGTTGGGGGGACCAAACAGAGAAGTGGGGGGATGGGAGCCAGAGCATTGCCCACACAAGGGCCATTTTATTGCCATATTTTATTTTAAATTCGTGCAAAATACTCAAAACTCTGGGCAGAGTCTGAGAGGAGGAAGCGACCCTCCCCACCCACCCCCAAGAGCAGCACTCACAGGAGATCAACCCAGATGGTATACATGGCATTTGGGGGGGGGTGTCAGAAAAAACCCAATGGGCAGAGGCAATTGGGAGGGGGAAGGATCTGCAGGGAAGCTACCAACAAAGAGGGGGACCAGGCAGATTTACACGTTTCCTATTTGACAACATTAGAAAAACAGGGAGAGAAGAGAGAGAGAAAGAGAAAGAGCTGGAAAAAGTTACCCCGGAGTACCATGGAGAATATCCTGTCTGGCTGGGGCATAATCTTAGGCCCTGGACCGCAGGGCTACAATACGGAGCAAGCAGGCACCAGGCCCTCACTGCGGCTGCTCCAGGCTTGCACTCGCTGGGCTCGCTGGGTGCAGGATACAGGAGTTGGGCAGGGGAGCTGGCCTTAAACGCTGCCCCCAAAGTTCTCCTCGTCTTCTGGCACTGGGTCCGCATCCCAACAGGTGATATCAATCTCTGAGGGGGGAATCAAATGCATGACCTGTGAGGGAGGGTGGTTGGCTCTTTCCCCCCTTTGAAAAGGGGTGGTCCCCAAAGCCCGCTCTTCTAGGGGTCCCCAGAAGAGGAAGCGCAAAGGTGGATCTTCCCATCTTCCCTCTCACCTGCCCATCCATCCCTGATCCTCACCTGGGGGCTTATTGTAGAACACTGGAGGAGGAGCTTTAGCAGATGGTTCTTCTGATTGGTTAAAGTCTTCATCTTGTGATTGGCTGAAATAACCCTCGCTGGTCTGGAAGAGAAAAGCAAAACGTGGCATGTGCTGTGCTTTGGAAGGTGTCCCTATTCTTTCCCTTCCCAGTTAACCCAGAGCAACAATCACGTTCTGGTTTTGTACTCTCAGACCACGAAGGCCTGAGGAGTAAAATGCTCAAGCTACCCATGAGCTAGCACGTGTGAAAGGGTCCAAAAGTTTGTGGAACATGCATGGTCTAAAGACTGCAGCAAGGTGCACATATTAAGTTGTTCATCATCATTCTTCAACATTAATAAATAAAGGAATATTTTGTCTGTGTGTGTATAAATAAGACATGAAAGAAGATGTGTCCTGCATAGGGAAATTTTAAATGTTTGATGTTTTATGTTTTACTGTGCTTGGTGTTTTAATTTGTTGCAAGCCACCCAGGGTGGCTGGGGCAACCCAGTCAGTTGGGCAGCACATAAATAACTAAATTATTATTATTATTATTACTTCTCCAGTGGCAGGGCCCAAAGGAGACACACTTTAAATGAACACGAAGCAGCAAGCTGTGGTACCTCATGATCCTATTTTGATCTGCAAGGCAGGGCCAGGAGCTTTCAGAAGTGCTCCCCAGGCCCTGCTGCCAGCCTGAGCGCCCCCCCCTCCTCACCTGCGTGCTTTCCTTTTGGGCAGTCTCCCCGTTGGTGAGCAGCTGGGGCTCTTGGTGCACCCCGGAAGCTTCCTGCAGGGCGTGCTGGTAGCTGAGGGTCATCTGGTGCAGCCCCTCAATGGCAATGATGCTGGCTGGCTCTTCATCCTGCTCAGCATCGCAGAAGGTGGCCGGGGGCTCGGGCAGGTCGTTGAAGTTCAACAGGTTGTCTTCCAGGAGGCTGGCGGAGGGTGGGGGCTCCACTGCCCCTGGGGGGGCACCCACCTCGACCAGCATGGGGGCGGCGGCGGGCGGCCCGTCGTGAAGGTCCCACGGGGCTGGGGTGGGGGGCCCGCCCTGGAGCTCCCAGGCGTCGGGAGGGGTGGGCTCGGCAGCGGCGCTGTCGTTCTGCCACAGGTCGAGGATGTTCTCTGACGGTGGGGCGGGGGGCTGGGAGAACCCAAAGGCCTCGCCCAGATCCAGGGCGCCTTCGCTCTGCATGGGCAGAGGGGCTGCTGGGAACAGAGGCTCTTCTTTGGGAGGCGGGGCATCTGGGAACAGAGGCTCGTCTTTGGGCTCTGGAAACACCAGGTCTTCCGTGGGGCCAGCCCCGCCTTGCTGCGGCTCTGCCCAGTCCGCTGCCTGCCAGGCTGTGGCCCCCACAGGGGGTTCCTCGGCCTTCTCCATCGGAGGCTCCACGCTGGCAGGGGCCCAGCTCATTGCAGATGCCACTGCTGTCTCGTCACTGCTGGGGCTGGAGGAGTCTGCAGCAGGGAGGAAGCGAGAGAGGAGGTTCCTCAGCAGACCTGGAGGGAGGGAGCCCGCAGCCCGAGGACCCAGGAGGGGGGCAAGCCTATAGGGGCGAGGGGGCTGCACGTACCTTTCAATGCACCCTGCTGCGTTACCTCATCCAGGGCCCGCTCAATCTGCTCCCCAACAGGCGTCGAGGCTGTGCTGGAGTCGCAGGGGCTACTGGCGGAGGCAGAGACCTTTCTGTGCGTTTCCGACTGGCTGCCTGTGAAGGAGCCACATGGGCACTCAGGTGGGGAGCCCACAAGTCAAAGGCCACGACACCCCCCTAGCCACAGGGCCCGCCAGTTGCGCTCCCAAGCACGCAGGACAGCTTCGTTTGAACAACAGCGACGGCAACAAGGCACCAAGATCCGACTCCTCCTGAAATGTGCCATTTCCCCAACTTACCCAGTCGACAAAATTAACCGGTTGCCCTTAAGCGACCCTAACCCTACAGCAAGTTATATGGCATAAAGGTTTCGCTTTGCTTTTTGCAGACAAATGTGCTGGAAACTGAAGGAGTGAAGAAGGAAAAAATGCCCTCTTTGGCGGTGGGTGGAGGCAGAACTCTTTGTGTCATGTACAACCATGGGGGCCCTGAAGTTCTCTATGTCAAATGGCACTTAAAACTGGGAACGAGGAAACCGTGGCTCTCCCAGCTCCCATGGTCCACAGCCATCATGGCCAATGGTCAGGGATGATGGGAGTTGTAATCCAGCAACACTGGGAGGCCGGTTTCACCACCCCCTCCTTTATAGACTAGGAGGTATCCTCCCCTTTTTACTTTTATCTTTGGAAGCAGAGTCTACAGGAAAAAATAACGCCCCTCCCCACTGCAAACATCAGGCGAAGGGACAACTTTAGAAGGTCATCTCTGTCCCAGACTTAGTACTCCCATCACAAACCCAGTTCGCCCAGTATATCCATCCTACACCCTGGTTCAGGGACATCCCCTGTTCTGCAGTGCAACTGCCCCCTGCAGCATGGTGTGTGTGTGCGCGCCTGTGTGCATACTGTTTGTCTCTCTGTGTGTGTATATGTGTGTGTGGTTCATCTTCTGTTTGCATAGATTTTGGCTCCCCCTTTTCTAATCTGGGGAAACGGATGCTCTGTTCTACAGTCACAATCGGCCTAACTGGTTTTCATTTGAGGCTCTCTGTTCACTGCCTCCACCCTGCCTATAGGGCATCAATACACTGGCCTGCAAATCCATGCTTGGATTTACGGTGTAGCTATTGATGTTGAGAAGTCCCTGTTGCGGCCTACCTAACTGAAGCTGTTTTTTAAAAGGTGAACTGGACGGGGGGCATAGATGTGGGGTGCCAAAGGGGAAGTTTCCGTCTTATATACAAAGCCAGCCCTCCCGAGGGTGGTAGCTGCCGAAGCATAACGCTAGGCCCCTCTCCGCTCTTCTGGGGCTACACTCCTGCCATGCAGTGAACACGAGAGAGAGCAGGCTGTGCCCTGAGTCTTCCCTGGTCCAGTCTGCGGGGCCAGTGTTTCTCGGACACTCATGGACTCTTAGTCCTTCCTTCCAGAGATGCCTGCGGAGTGAGATTGGGCGTGGCCAAAGATACAAGGTGCGGGGCGGGTGGGCAAGGCCCCCGAAGCAGCTGCCTCCCCAACCGACTCCCCAAAGCCCGGCCAGGGCCTGGCTACCTACATGGGAAGAAGGAGGAGAGGTTTGGTGTGCGGTGGCAAGAGATATAGGGGAAGGGAGTCCGTGGAGGGGAGGAGGAGGAGGAGGAGGAGAAGGAAGGCGGCCCACTGTCAGGTGTCTTTATGAAAGGACAGTGCAGACGACCTGCTGAGAGAAAGACAAGACAGACGGACGGAGACAGAGAAAGCAGAAGAGAATGATCAGTCTCCCCTCCAGCTGCCCACTCCATCTCCCGCCCGCCCCCCTGCTCATGCCACTGGGCAAGCAAGGCCCACGTGAGGGGCTGGGGAGGCAGGGGAAGACTGTGAGGGAGGCGGGTCTCTGCAAAGGCAAGGAGGAGGGTGGGAGGAGGCTCCTGGGGGCAGCAGTGCAGGGTGGGGGCTGGGGAAAAGCAAAGGCAGCGGCTGGGGGGCACGAGGGCCAGGCTGGAGCAGTGTGGAGGGGGCAAGATGGCATCAGGAAGGCTGGGCAGTGCAAGAAAGTGAAGCGGGAGAGAAAGAGGAAGCTCGGAGGCAGGATACGCAAGTGGTGCCGGGGAAGACGAGTTCATGCCAAGGTCCCTATGTCAACTGGCAACCTGGTCCCCAATAGAGAGTCGACCCAAACTATCACATAGAAGTGTGAACCCAAAGCCGTAATGCAGAGGGCTCCAGAGAGCAGAGTTCATGCCTTAGCCCTGAGGCAGGGATAGTCGCAGCTGCGCCATTCTCTGCGGTGGGCAGCCCAAGGAGCCAGAAAAAGCCACAGCAGAGGTGCAAAGGAGTTCTCTAGCATGAACCACCCATGGAGGCTGCTGCAAATAAAGCGCTGAGTCTCTGCGCCTCTTTGCCAAAACAATGCCTGGAGGTTCTGCAGCCTACTCAGGTCTGGTGGGCTGTACAAAACTCACAAGCAGCCAAGAAGTGTGTCCTAAGCAGCAGCCAGGAATTGGGGTGGGAGAGAGCACAAGAGAAAATCTCACCCGCTGCTGCCCCTGCTTTCTTTTGTCCAGTTCCTTCCATAGGGAAACCTGTGGCCTCCCAGATAATATCAGGCTACATATCCCATCCCTTCTGATCATCAGCCATGCTGGCTGAGGCTGAAGGAGCCCAACACCTCCTGGAGGGCCACAGGTTCTCCCTCCTGGCTACAGAGGCACAGACTCGCTTGATGCAATGCAAACTGCGGCATGATTTCTGGGCCCCTTGTCTTGTTTACATTGGCTTATTCCTAGTGTCCCTTTGCTCACCTGCCCACTCCAGCAGTACCATTCTTCAGACAGCACTGTCAAGGGGAGAAACAGGCTGCTAGGCTGGAGCATCCCCCCCAAGGCTGGCCAATTCGATAAATAACACTGAGAGCTCCTGCTGCCTAGCTAACCCACTCAGACCCACTCGCATACTGGGATGATGCAACTGAGGTGATGGAGGACCACTTTGCTGCAGGGACACCACTTGGAAACTTCCCATCAGGGAAGCCAATTGTCTGCAGGTTCCAGACACCATGAAAGCAGGGTGTGGTGATGATGGACTGCCAATTCAGATTTAGCCCAGAATGGAACGTTTTCTACATCAATGACTACATGATAAATGATCTTTTGCTTCCACATTAAATTCTCAAAGGGTGAGAGGTTCGCTATAGTGTCCTCAAAGACAGATGATCCCCCAGACCCTGTCTTGAAAATCAAGCTATGCTAGATTTGATCCACAGCCCAGAAACACACACCTTGTGTGGCGTTGGCATCAGCAGCAACCCCTGATCCAGGAGGGATATTGTGAGCCTTGCGCAAGAGAAAGGCAGGACAACCTGCGCCACAGATGTCTTACTCTAAGCCCCATGTGCTGGATAATGACGTAGTATAACCCTGAAGATCTCATTTCTACTGTTCTCCAAAACTGACAAAACTGTTGCCGTTTTGGACAATGAAATAGATATGAACTAGAATATATATATCCAACAACAACACCTAATCAAATTATTGGACGCAAAACTTGGTTATATGTGATAAGAAAGGACATAAGTCTTTTGTTATAGTTAGGAATTTGCCACTTTTCAGGCTTTCATAGGATGCTGGCTGTTTTCCTTATGGTGAGACTCAGCAGCAGGGAATGTCTCTTCTCTGCACCTCATTCTGTGTTCAACTGACCTCTGGTCATGTTTCTGAGGTTTTTGCATTTTACTTTTGCTTCCTTAAACAACCCCCCCCCATCTGCTCATATCACCCGTAGCAGACATTTCCAGGTGTCTGGATGCTCCCACTGCCTTGCCCTGAGATGTATAATGGCCCACCTTCCATTTGAAAACAAAAACAAAACAAAAACCAGGTTGCTGAAATCTTCCTGACCGCTTCCCCACCAACCCTCATTCCATTTTCTGTACTCCCTGCCTGAAGCAGTGCCGGCAAGGGCTCTCTACCTGTTCTGTTGATGGGCGGGGCTGTCTCTGAACTGGCTGAAGCCACTCGCTCTTGCTGCCTGAAGAACTCGCGGGGGTTCTCGGGCCTCTGAGCAATGATGGCAGCCGCCTCCTGTCAGGATGCGAGGGGAAGAGGCGAGAGAGGACGGTCAAGGGCAGCCCAGTCCACAGGCCCACACAGACCCCGTCATAAACCCAGCCCGACCCCCCTCACACCCAGCTCTGCCCCTCCCCATGCAGTTGTCAGGGCAACAGTGACAAAACATGATACGTGCCACACACAAACGGTGTCCCTCACCCCATGCCCCACCCCCACCCCCAGCAGCAGCAATGGCACACAGTGACAGGGGGGGAAAAAAGAAAAGTGACAGCACCACAATCTGTCTTCCTCTTCTGACAAAATGGAACATGTATGTAAGCAAAGGAGGAGAGACGAGGACAGCCGGGATCCCGCCTTGCTCCCCAGAGAGAGAACTGATGCCCAGCCTTGCTTAAGCACAGACTTCCGCTCATCAACAGCACACTCCAGCTTCTCCACAGGACAACAGTCGCCAGAATTGAAGGCCCCCCCCCTCCCCGCCAAAACTCTCCACACACAAACACGACAACCCTCATGCAGCAAGAGCCCTGTAGGGTGCATGGAGGTCCTGCTGCCTACACAACGCATGCTGTGCCCCGGGGCCGCACTCACCTCCACCTCTGACTCAGACTTTTTGGGCTGCTGCCTGTCTTCGTCGTCCTCCTGCTCCCCCTAGGGAGAGAGGTCAGCGTCAGCCCCAGGGCACCTCAACCACACCAGAAGACCCTACATTTGTCTGTCTGTCTGTCTGTCTGTCTGTTTGTTTGCTTTACTGTTATTCTCCTGGCCTAGCACAAAGCTGGAGAGAGGAAGAGCTCTTGGGCAGCAAGGCGTCCTCACCCTGGCTGCAGAGTGGGTCCCCAATGTCACCAGCCAGCCTTGGTGCTGAATCCCTACCTCTGCCAACCTCCTTGGGGGAGCCAGTGGCACAACTGGACAATCCTCCCCCAAGCTCTTGAAGCATCACTTACAAAGATGGACTGCTCCTTCAACCGCTGCTTGGCTTCCTCCGCCTCCAGGGTCTGCTGCTTTCGCCTGGTGGGAAGGGAAAGGAGGAGAAGGAGGAGGAAAAGAAGGCTTGAGAGATCCTGGTACTGGAATGCTAGGGCCTGGGTAGGACAGGCCGCAGGCTGACTTGGCTTTCTAACATTTAACATCAATAATAATAATAATAATAATAATAATACCCCACCCTTCCTTGCAAAGCAGCAGGAAGTAGCCAATCAGTCAAAAGATAGCCTTCTCCATTCAGGAACCATGGAGAACCGGCTGACCTCCAACTTTATTCCAAAGTTGTGTATATTTGAAATTTTCTGTTGCACCCTCACTTAATCCTTATTATGCACCATTTCCCCCATTAGCTCTTATTTCAAGGCCTCTTAAATCATTTTCACTGGTCTCTAGAGCCCACTCTAAAGCTTGCTCTGTGCCTATTTTGCCAGCAAGCAGGAAAATCTCTTGGGCACCTCCAGATAGCATGGCCTTTTTTTGTTTCCTGCGGGTATTTTCTGCAATGTGTCTTTGATGCAATAATAACGCATTAGCCGTGGACTTACACTGGACAGCCCACACATCATTCCGCTTTCTTAGTTGTTTGGCAATGCTACTGCATGTGCTGCTGCACTATGGCCATTGGGAGGGAGGGGCACCCTTTTGCTATAGCACAACCAAAGCAGGACAACCCACCCATCCCAGAAGTTGCAGGATTTCAGCAGGAAGCGATGGGGCATGCACCAGCTGGAAATGAAGCAGCATGTCCCCCTCTGAACTTTCGCAGGCCCAAACAACATTGAAAGCGGAATCACGTATAGCTGCCCTGATACCATCTTGAGCACAGATCATCATGCTTGTGTGATAAAAATAACATTTGGAGGGGTTATTATGCCTTGTGTTCTGGGAGCCCCTCTGCTAAATGCCTCCTGTCGCTCCGTGTTTTGCAAGTGTGTCCCATTCCAAATCCCACCCTGTTTCTGCCTCCCACCTTTAAACGGTTACCTTCTGAGCTTCCTTTCTTAGCTGTTAGACTTTACAAGTTAGCCTAATGCATTTCATACCTTGTCAGCTCACCAAGGTGTTCCAAGTTCTTATCCTACCACTTGGCATTCTGTCTGCTGCATGTTCACCTACCTAGGAACCACTGTTGTGTATGAAAACGACGATGTGTTTGTACTCTTAATCCAGCCTACCATAGCTGTTTGGATATAAACCACAACACGAGAAAGTATGCCCAAATATGTCCTGCCCAGGCTGGGTCCAATCTATCTCTCTATTAAAATTTCATCACTGCTACTCATGCAAATGCAAAATGATTTAAGTGCTTCACTTCAGAGACCGTAATCGTTCAGCAGTTATGAAACAGCACTGCCATCCGACACACACAGCCCTCCAAAGAGCTGCAGAAGTCCTGATAAACCTGAGAAATCACAGAACAGGGACTGTTTATTGCACATATGGAATATGAAACCATTAAAGGCACATTGGCTACTGTTTCATGGTTCCCTCTGCTCCCAAATGAATATGCAGGAGGTGGCAAAGACCTATAATTTCAGATGTTTCTTCAATCTATTCTGGTAAGACACAGGGCAAGTGGTATGGCTTTGACCAAAGCAGCCAATCCTTCTGTCATCAGAAGAAGTAAACATCATTCAGCCCGGACACTGAGGTCCAGCGCTGAGGGCCTTCTGGCAGTTCCCTTGCTGCGAGAAGCCAAGTTACAGGGAACCAGGCAGAGGGCCTTCTTGGTAGTGGCACTTGCCCTGTGGAACGCCTTCCCACCAGATGTCAAAGAGAAAAACAACTACCAGACTTTTAGAAGACATCTGAAGGTAGCCCTGTTTAGGGAAGCTTTTAATGTTTAACAGACTATTGTATTTTAATATTTTGTTGGAAGCTGCCCAGAGTGGCTGGGGAAACCCAGCCAGATGGGTGGGGTATAAATAAATTGTTGTTGTTGTTGTTGTAAATTGAAAGCTTTGGATTATCCTACAACAACAAGGGAGAACAAACAACTGGGAAAGGGCACTGTGCCAGGGTGCTGCTGTGCAGTGGCTTTCTACCACACATGACTGCAGGAAAGAGCTCTTTCCAAACTCAACTGCTTAGCCAACCCCCCCCCCCCCAAATCTGCCATGAAATCTTTCCGAAGAACACACTCAGGTTTCTGCCAGGACTTTGGGGTCTCATCTCTATTCAGTGTGAAGTGCCAGACTGTGCTCCAACATAACATGGCAGAGAACAATCAGCAGTGGTGGGCAAGCCATTTTTCAGGGAGAATTGCCTGCCATTAATGGTCTTCACTGGCTTTCAAAGAGCCCCAAGATGCCATGGAACACAGCTTGAAAACCACTGGTATTATAGGGAGGAAGTAGAATGTGGATTGGGGAGGTTCCAATTCCCACTCACCCACGAAGCGCTCTGAATGACTTTAGGTCAGCCGCTACCTCCCAGCTGAACCTACCTCCTAGGAATATTTTGGAGGAAACAGCTATTACCAGCGCAATGCATTCAATAAACATGTACAGTGGATGCTTGGGTTGCGAACGTGATCCGGGCAGGATGCACGTTCGCAATCCGCAGCGTTTGCAACCCACAGTGGCGTGTCTGCGCATGCGCGGGTTGTGATTTGGCGCGTCTGCGCATGCGCGACCGCCAAAACCCAGAAGCAACCCTTCCGGGTTTCGGCGATCCGTAACCCCAAAAAAAAACGCAACCTGAAGCGCCTGTAACCCGAGGTATGACTGTATATGACTCTGTGAGCAATTAAATTGAAAACAGCAAGAGGTGAGGCTGATATATACCTCCAACCGCACTAAATTATCACGCTGAGCTCAAGCAGACTCTCACCATCATCAGTACTGGCAGCATAACATTCAGGAAGGACCAAGAGGCACTTAGGCCTATCCAAACAGAGGGAGGAGCAACAGGGCAGCCCATGAAACAGGACCACTTTTGCTTCCCACAAGGAAGCAACGTGGAAGAGGCATCCTTGCCTGCAAGCAGGATTAGAGCACAAGAGCCCTCTCCCTCCTGTTGGACGAACCGATATTTGCCCATCTTGGCTTGCTAAGGAACCACCCGTGTTGCCTCCTTGGCTCCCTTTGCACACAGACAACACCACGGCCAGACCCTCCCGGCTGCCCCTTGCCTGTGTTCCTCAATCTGCTCCTCGCGCTCCCGGTAGCGCTTCTCTCGCTCCTCCTGCTCCTGCCTCTCCTGCTCCATGCGCTCTTGCTCAAAACGCAGCCGCTCGTCCAGGGCCTTCTTCCGCTCCTCCTCCTTGCGCAGCTCCTCCTCTTTCTGCAAGGGACAGAAAAGAGGGAGAGGGTAGGTGCTGCACCTCACACAGAAACAGGGATGAAGGTAAGGAAAGACATACGTTGTGTGTGTGTGTGTGTGTGTGTGTGTGTGTGTGTGAGAGAGAGAGAGAGAGAGAGAGATATGATGGAATAGATAGATAGATAGATGATAGATAGATAATAGAGATAGATGATAGATAGATAGATAGATAGATAGATAGATAGATAGTCATAGCTAATCACAGACTTGACCTGCCCAGGGACAGGGCTTCCTTGGTAAAACTTTTCTACCTTGGCCTGCTCCCAGAACTGCTCCCGGTTGAGTCGCTTCATCTCCACAGCAGCATCAGTCTTCTGGTAGGTGGTGCCCTGAAACAAAGAAATCAAATCAGGAGAGAGACGTGTATGTGTGTGAACGAGCACACACAGATAACAAGACAACTTGCCAGGTTCTCACTGCCCTGGTGTGTTTCACAATGCTTTGTAACAGCATGGGGGTAACTGACCAGAATATTCTTCAAGGCAGTTCATAACGTATGCTGGAGGATTTGCAGTGCACCCATCGCAGCCAGTGAGGTTAATCTGAGGTTATTGCTAACTGAAATGTCCACTCCACTGTAACCATCTTTCTTACCCTGCGTCAACAGCCTTCCAAAACCTGGTGCCTGCAGATGGTGTTGGACTACAGCTCCCATCTCCCCCTAGTCCCAGGCCATGCTGGCAGGGGCTGATGGGAGCTGTAGTCCAAATCTGGGGAAGGCTGCCCTAAGTAGAAACTGCTTTCAGCAGACCAGCCACAGCCAAGCCCAGAAGTGGCTGGTGTTGCTTCTCCCCAGCAAGGGGAAAGGGGGGCATGGCAAAGAAGGAGCATTACCACGGGCTGCGCATTCTCATCCTCACGCAGGCGGAGACGGTGCAGCACGGGGCTGGCAATGCGGGCGAGGCCGTTGGAGAGCCGCTGCCCAATGGCTCCTGGGTCGATGTCTTCCACACTGCTAGCGTTGACAATGACATCCACACCCTGTTGAGACATTCAAACCACACTGAAAAATGAAGGTCCGGCCACCAAGCTGGAGAAGATGACATAGACCTGTCTGTCCTCTGAGGCTCCAGGGAGCAGGACTAGGACCAGGAAATGGCAGGGAATGAGATTTCAGCTCAGCTCTTATTGGGAAGAGAGCTGCTAGACAGTAGACAAAGACTGTGTTGGGAGGTGGTGAGCTCCAATGGATTGATTTAAGCGGAGTCTGGGTGAGCATATTTGTCAGGGATACTGTAGCTTCAAAGGCGGGGAACCCCTTTCAGAGAAAGCCTGCATTCCCTCTTAGGTCGTTTTCTGGGGGGGCTGCTTGCCAGTGATGGGCAGGGCCAGAGGCAAAAGCAAGCAGAGCAAAGGATGTGAGACGTTTACCTTTGTAGAGCAGGCTCTACTCCAGCCACACAAAAGCCAGATGCTTACACCCACCTGTGCACCCACTACCTGCCTATCTAAACTGGGCAAGCAGGAGGCATGATCATGGCTCAAGGACATATACCAGTCAGGCAAAAGCACTTTAGAAAGCCATAAACCAGGCTGATGAGGGGCAAGGACTAAGAAGAGTCCCAAGGGCTGGGCAGAGAGGCCTGGAGGGCCACATCTGGCCCCCTGACCTCAGGTTCGCCACCCCACTTGAAGCTGCATTTTGCATTGAGCAGGAAGTCAGATAAGAATTTAAGGCAGCTGCCCTGGAGGACAACAGTGGAGACCCAGCAGCTGGCACAGGTCTCCTGCCAACAGCTCACGATCAAAACTCCTTGCCCTTCCCAGATGTGGAACCTGTGACCATCCAGATGTTATTGGGCTACACTCTCTGTCCACATCTGGAGGGCCACAGGTCTTTCCACCCCTGCATTGCAGAAGAACCATGCTCCCTCTTCCACAAAGTCCCAATCCCTTTCCTACAAGATGGGAAAGGACTGTTGCATAGGCACTCCCACCTGCGCACCCTTCCCCAAACAGTTTGCCACTGACCTGGAAGAATTCCGCGACTTTGGCCACATGGCTGGCGCAGGCACACTTGCGGGCATCAGCAACATCCTCTCCCACCTGCCAGGCATAAAGAGGTACAGGGACGGGGAAGGTTAGTGCTGGAAGATGCCACTCTCGTGAGACAGCAGCAGACAGCATCTTATTCTACATGCACATAGAGACACAGGCTACTTGGGAGAGCATCTGGAGAGCTCAGAAGGAGGAGGACAAGGGTGGCACCAGCATGCAAGAAAATGGGATATTCCTCTGGATTTCTGAATGGAAAGCAAGAGCAGCAAGGATTTTCTCTGCAGAAATGTCTTCCTCGGTTATTTTGGATGAGATGTAGATCAGACATATCACTGTGTCAACAAGGTAGGGAAGCAACACTGCCCCACATGCCTAAGTCTGCAGCTTCTTCTAAGTTCTGGATCATCAATGCTTGGCAAGAGGTTTTTTTTGCAGTCTTTTTGTTAAGGACTGGGAAATTTTACAGAGAATACATCTTATACTCCTTCACAGTAGATCTCACCCTTGCAAAGGGGGTCTTGCTAGGGCTAGTAGCGATAGTCAGTGGTTTCCAAATGGCTGGGTATTTGTTGTTCATTTCTGCCTCTGGGCAGCACTTTGTAATGTGTTTCTTCTTTTAGGTCACCCTTCCCCAACCTGGTTCTCTCCAGATGCTTTTGGACTACAAGTCCCATCAGCCTTAGCCACCATGGGATGCTGGAAATTGTAGTTCTGCCCGGACACTGAGGTCCAGCTCTGAGGGCTTTCTGGAGGTTCCCTTACTGCGAGAAGTGAGGTTACAGGGAAGCAGGCAGAGGGCCTTCTCGGTAGTGGCACCCGCTCTGTGGAACGCCCTCCCATCAGATGTCATGGAAATAAACAACTATCTGACTTTTAGAAGACATCTGAAGTTTTTCATGTCTGATGTTTTATTGTGTTTTTAATATTCTGTTGGGAGCCACCCAGAGTGGCTGGGGAAACCCAGCCAGATGGATGGAGTATGCATGCATGCATGCATGCATGCATGCATAAATAAATAAATATATATATATATATTAATATTCAAAATGTCTGGAGGGCATCAGACCAAAGGCAGCTGGTTCAGACTGTTAAACCCATATTTCTACATAGACATTTTTAAAAAGGCCTAGTGAAAGGAACTGTCCACAAAAGCAGTATTTAAAGATTGTCACAAGCTGGGATATGTCAGATAGGATAGGAAGCAAGTCTGGACAGAAAGTGGGAAGGGGAAGGAGCCAGCCCAATGTGTGAGAGTGGTCAACCCTTTCAGATTCATTAAGGAAAATGGAATTTGTTCCACTAGAGGGCACTGCAGACAAATCAATGGAAACCCAGCAGTCAGCAAGGGTTCTGCTAGAAAGATCAACCTCCATCGTTACAGGCCTCCTCAGAGCCAGCCAGCTTTATGGGGACCTGTATTCACAGCCCAAACAGCACTCATGCCAGCCTTCACAAATGATGGGCTGGTGCTTTTTCCTACACAGAGATTATCTTTAGGTAAACAAAGACTGTGCACAATTAGGCCCTACGGTTGAGACACCAGGGACCTACCATCAGCCTTCGCCATTCAGTGTTTCTCAAACCGGGGTCTCCAGCTGTTGTTGGACTGCAGCTCCCATCATCCCTGACCACTGGTCCTGCTAGCTAGTGATGATGGGAGTTGTAGCCCAACAACAGCTGGAGACCCAGGTTTGAGAAACACTTGGCTGTTTCTGAATTCTCCACCCTAGTTTGGACAGGGCTGCCAGCTCCAGATGCTGAGAGGATTCCTGTGCATAAAGAAGGCTGAATTTCTCCTTGTCTGACTTTTCTCACCATAGTGGGAGGAAAAGCTGTAACTGGTGGAACTTTCCCTTCCCATGCAGTACCAAGGTCCTCTTTTTGGGTGGCCCAGTCAACTTTAATATTGCTCCCCTTTTCAGCACAGAGCAAGCTGCCTCCCAGACTCTTCTTGGACTTACCCAGTTAATGAGGACATATTTAGGGAGGGTGGCCTGAGGGTCTTTGACACTGCAGAATCCGTACATCACTTTCTGGTTCTCAAAATGGCTGGAGAGTTCTTGTAGGCCGCCAGCTGAAGAAGCAAAGAGACAGATTTTATGGGACACAGACCACACTGCTCTTTCCCTTAGGGACATGATAGAGCCAGGGCATTGGTTCATCTATCTCAGTACGGTCTGCGCAGATTGGAGCAGGCTCTCTGGGGTTTCAAGCAGGGAAGCTGGAGATGCCAGGGACTGGACCAAGAACCTCTGCATGCAGAGCAGATGATATAGCACTGAACTTCAGCCCTTCAGGTGGGTAGGCAGAGGAACACATGATAAAAGGGACTAATCTCTCAACTTACTGGGTGTGCCCTTGCCACAACTCATGGCCATTTATCTCCCCACCCCTTGCCACTTCAACTCTAACCCTGTTGAAAAAAATGGGATTTTTAGTCGTCGTCTATTCATGTATGTGACGACAGCAGCGAGGATACTACTGGCCCAGAGATGGAAAGAAGACAATGTTCCAACCAGAGAGGAATGGCTGATGAAGATGATGGACTATGCCAAAATGGCGAAACCGACTGGGAAAATCAGAAACCAGCAAGAGAAGAATTTTAAGAAGGAATGGAAAAAATTTACAATGTACTTAAGAGAACACTGTAAACAACTTTGGTGGGATTTGAGTAATGCTTGTAATGTACAAAAAACTATGGAAAAATGAATTACTATTTTTTTTAACAAATTAAAGAAAATAAGATAAGCAGAAGGGGGGGAAAAGATTGATAATGGTAACCACGGAAGGGTGGAAGGAAGTCAAGGGATTCAGAGAATCCTAATGGAAGAGGTGAATGATGTGTTTGAATTTAAATTTGTTATGGAAAACTTAATAAAAAATATACTTTAAAAAGAAAAAAAGGGGATTTTTTTTTTGTTTTGTTTTAGGAGAGGCAAGTTTGGTGTAGCACTGAGAACTGCCAGGACTGGATCGGCTAAGCAACATAAGGTTGCCCAGCAAGGAGGCAAGGGCAGGGACAGGAATACTCACTTCCCGAAGCAGCCAGTTTCAGGTTATCGGAGTCATCTTCGTAAGTGTACAAAGCCCTGCAAGTCAGAGAATCATACAAACAGGTTACCATGTACAGATAAGGGCAGGACCGCGCAAATCCTTCACTATCCAACTCCTGCACCGAGGAAATGCAGATATAGTGCTAGGTAAAATTGGAGGCTAGGGCTTGGATTAAGCAGATTTGAACATGTTGGCTTATTTTGCTGAACCGGTTCTGCTCCTGTAGCCCTCGAGTAGCAGGGAGAGGAACAGAACCACAAAGCCCAACCATGTAGTCACTGCGGTTCTGGGGCTTCAGAGATGTTGGTGGGATAGATACACACTCTTCTTAGTCCCCAAGGTCTACAAATTTGATTTTTAAAATAAAATGTAGGTTTCCTGGTATGGTCTATGGACCGACACAATAAATACTATTTTAATAAAATGAAAGTTGACCCTCAGGATGCTGAATTCGGTATTTGTGTGGTGCTTGCACATGATGCACAATAAACACAGTTCTGAGTAAAGGACAACAATGTCTTGTCCAGGGAATGCCCCTCATTCCAGAGAAAGCCTTGCATTACAACATAATATATTTCAACCCCTCTGAAAGCCGTGCCCCAGGAAACAGAAAGAAAGCAACAGATATTTCCAAACTTGCTTCCTTCCAAATCACATTTGGAGTCTAGGGGAAGAAATGATGGGCTCACCCACACAAATCCAAGATGATGTTCACTGTTATAGGGTGATACATCTACCAGTGTCTTGGTTAGTGAGGGAAGATCCACAGCATGCTCTGGGATCCTATTCTATCACCCCTGAAACTTTGCTCTTCCTTCCACTTGTCCCCCAAAGATGCACATTCCACAAATTTGAGAATTATTTATAGAAAGCACCATGTATATTGGGCAGCAGGCACCCTCAGAGGACCAGGCCTCCTGGAGCATGCCTGGAGCAGAGAAATTAAAAATGCCCTTGAGCAACAGCAAACTGCCTGTCTCATGTGTGATTCCCAGATGGGCTATATTTGGTTTGTGTGCATGCACAGACATAGAGTCATTTGAATTAAACTATTTTCAGTAGATTTCCTAAGAAAAGCTCTGCGGAATCAGACCTTTTGTCTGTTCTGAACTTTCTGCCACTAAAGAGCTAAAGAGCCCCAGACCCAAATGTTGTAATCTTTCCTTATTTGGGAGTTTCTCCAGCCTCCTGGTCACTTTGGTTGCCTGTTTCTAAACACTCATCCCAGACTAACAAGAGGCATTCTCAGGCTTCAAGGACTCATTCCAGCCAAGCAAAAGTACTTGGGTGGGAAGGAGGGCCAGTGAAGGCGTAGGGAGAGCTACAAGGGCCACATACAGAAGCCTAGAAGAGTTGCATTTAGCCATGGGGCCTAAAGTTCCTCACCCAAACAGATGCAACCCAGGACTGGCCTGTGCATGCAGGATCCGGCTGGGCTCTCAGTTCCTCCTAGCAACTTGTGTAGGTAAAGCAAGCAGGCTGCCATATTTGATATCACCAGTGCAGGCAAGTTCCCTACACTGGTGGGCTCAGTCTCCACAGACAAGCGCCCCTAGTGGGTTATTGCAGCATGTGCTGCAATGTCCAGTCCCCCGCAACATGATGTAGACTGCAGGGGTCAGCAAACTTTTTCAGCAGGGGGCCGGTCCACTGTCCCTCAGACCTTGTGGGGGGCCGGACTATATTTTGAAATAAAAAAATGAACAAATTCCTATGCCCCACAAATAACCCAGAGATGAATTTTAAATAAAAGCACACATTCTACTCATGTAAAAACACGCTGATTCCTGGACTGTCTGTGGGCCAGATTTAGAAGGTGATTGGGCCGGATCCAGCCCCCGGGCCTTAGTTTGCCTACCCATGATGTAGAGCAAGCATTTCTAGAACACGGCTGCTCCTCCAGCCTGCCTAGAACAAAGCCCCCATCCAACCCTGCCCGCCCTTTTTGTTTTACATTCTGTCTGGCAATGCTGTGATAAGGAGAGGCGCTCCCCAAGGTTTCAGCTGGTACATCTGCCCCAACTTCACTTCCAGAAGAGGAACAGCAGGGAAGAGCGATGAAGAGAGGGTGTACAACATCTCCTACATTATGAGGGACAGTCTTCTGTTTGAGGGGATCCTCTGCTAGAAAGGTCATTAGGTCTAGGCCTGGTTGAAAGACAAAAGAACCCCAAGGTGGTATGTGGGTGGGTGTGGTGCCCGCGGGATGGGATGGGGCAGGGTGCGCCAGAATCCCAGAGCCCGGGCCATGTTCTGCTCCTGTTCCCAGCAGCCCCATGTTACTTTTTTGGGCAGTGCGGAGCCTGCAGGTACCTGAGCCACTGTGTCACTCCCAGGAGAGATGTGTGGCTTGGGCGTGCTGCAGGCCCCATGATAAGTGCTACTCCCTGCGGTGTGGGGCCAGTATGCCCCACCCCCTGCACTATGCCTCTGGGCAGGCACAATCACCTCAAACACAGAAGTGGCACAAAAGGGGCAAAAATAGCCTTAAAGAAGCACAAAAATGGCACAAAACAGTGCTTAGCAACCCCACATGCCTTTGCATCAAGGCCTGTGGGGAGCTTGAGCAAGGTTTGGAGGGAGCGATTGTGGCGTTCATTTGCAGGCTCTTTCAATTGTGTTCTCATTACACAATTGCACTTAAATGCGTGGTGCCTCGGAACGTAACCCCTGCGTAAATGGGGAGTCGCCTGTATTGTATTTCTATTCAAATTATACTGAATTACTTCTAAATTTGCTTCCCTACAAAACTATTAGAACACGGCTTTTAAAAATGCAAATCAGCGCCTGCCTTTGTCCTCTCTTTCGTTGATGCGCAAGAAAGATGCTTCGCTGGTATCAGTTCCAGGTGCTTTGTGCTCAAGGGAGAGAGATCCCCTCCGCCCATATCCCCTTGTCTCCTTAATGCTGCATGTGCCTGCAGGCCACATGCAAAAGGCTGAGGGAGGAGCTTCTGCTAAATGGGGAGAAATGAATGCGCTGCTGCAGCAGAGGCCTCACCCCTCCAGGATGGTATAATTGTTGCCCACCTGGGGAGTAAGACCCACTCACGCTTCTGGCAGTGAACTGCCTGCTGCCCAATAAGAATGTGAGGGGTGGAGTGGGGTGGGGTGTTAAGAGGCGGAGAGGGAGAAATAGTGAAATTAAAGCAGCAGTAGCAGCATATCAATGAGCCATCAGGGCATGTGTGAAGGGGCCTCCATGGAAACCGTCTCCAAGATACCACCCTCTCCTCCATCTCTGGCGGGGTATAGCCATTCCCTCCATCCTTTGCCAATCAGCCAGCAGAAATCAGAACCTTGCCGAGAGCACATGGGGGTTCTGTTCTCTTCGCAACCTCATTTCGAGACCTCATGAGAAGGGGGAAGGAAGGAGCACGGAGAATTGGTCCAGGTTGTGTGGGCGAAGAGACCGAAAGGGGGGGAGACTCCCTCAGCTTATCAAAGCAACCAGCATCTCTGTGTCACCATGGCAACCACACTGCCATCCAGCTGGGACACAGTTCATATGAGGAGGAAGGAGGTGATTTACAGGGGAGGCTGGCTGGTGGGGGTGGGGGTGGGAGGGAGGGGGGAGGTATTCACTGGCAGCTGGCCCCAAATGCTGCTCCTCCCGTGCGCACCCACTGCCACCCTCTCATGGCAAATTGGGAGGTGCCTTCCCTGCCCGGCCTTTCCACAGCTTACAGTGGGAGTTTGCTGAGTTGTGTCTCTTCCTGGGCATCATGTGCTCCATTTGCTGACCTGCCAAATTCTTTGGCTGTTTGCATTCCAGTAAAGGCCGGGGCGCCATATGACCTCGGTTCCTTGGGCCAGAATCCTGATAGAGTCAGAAGGGGAACTCTGTTGGCAGGAGGAAGGATGCTGGTTGCCGGGAATCGCAGGTGGGCAGAGGGCTCCCGCTCGCAGGCATGCAAGGACAGGGTGCTGGACTAGATGGGCCTGTTGGCCTCATCCAGCAGGCCTGATACATGTTCTCAACTCCCAACATGAACTGGTTGCCTTTACTCCATAGCCCCAAACCTTCCACAGCCGCATCTCATCACAATATTGGCTTTAGCAGAAGTTGCTTACACCATCGGGTTATCTCTTTGTTTCTCTGTGATAAGTCTAGTCTTTTGATATCGGAGGAGGGAGCAAGGCTGGCATCAGCACTTGGCATCCTGCCAGGGTCTAGCAGCCTGGTAAGGCCTCTTCCTGATTACTGCTTATGAGCCCTCGCCTTAAAGATTATCAGGCTCAGCACCAAGCACCTGAATAGAGTCACCTTTTTAGTTTTCCACAACACCCTTAACCTATTAGGAGGTGTGAGGAGGGGTGGGGAACATCAGGCCTGTGGGCCAAATGCAGCCCTCTAGGCCTCTCCTTCTGATCCTTCTGCACCCCAAGTGTGTTTTTTGCCTGGCAGAGATGTGTCCTTGTGTGCTGATAACACCTCCTGCTTGCCTGGACAGAGAATAAAGTCAGATGTGCTTACTTTTGTAGTTTCCACACAATAAACTGCCTACTGCTGGCATGTAGGCCTTGGAAGGGTCCACAGAAAAGAATGCAGCTCTTGGGCTGCCTGCCGCAACCAGGCAAGGCCCCTACCTCCAACCACTGACTGAAGAGAGACCCCACCAGATGACACTTCCTTCAGAGCATATGACTGCCTTCGATAGAGGGGAGTGAACAGTTGCCAAGGGAGGCTGGAGTTCTGCCCCGAACCTCCCCATCTCATGTTCACACACATTTTGGCTAGATCAAGGGAGTAAGCAGAGAGTGGGTGTGTAACAGGATGAAGGGGCATACAACCATGCATGCTGTGGAGAAAGAGCTTCTCCATCTCTCGTAATATTAGAACTCGGGGCCACCCAGTGAAGCTGAAGGGTAGGCGGCTCAGGTAGACAAAAGCGAAATTCTGATTCACACAGCGCATAGGTAAACTGTGGGATTCACAGTATGTGGTGACAACCACCAACTTTGAAGGGGGATTAGACAAATTCATGGGCGATAAGGCTACCAATGGGATCCAGTATTAGAGGCAGTATGACTCTCAGGGTTTAAAATTAGCAGGGAGCCAGGCGCATTTTGCACCTAAAGATTCTCCATTTGCGAGCACCTCAAAAAGTCTGGGTGCCATTTTTTTGTGCCTGGCTGACACTCAAGGATTACTGAAATGTATGTGCTTTGAAGCTTTGAAGTGTATGTTAAGGAGAGAAAATATAAGGAGTTTAACAATAAAGAATAGAATATTTTGAAAACTGAAGTATGGTACCAATATTTTTATTTAAACACCAAATTAGAAACGTATTAACAATTTATGGTAGACATATGATATTAACAAGGTGTCACCTATGTAACTTGCGCATTACTTAATGCTTATCACAATAATAAATAAAAGGTGTTGCCGCCCCCCCCCCAAAGGTAACTAGACATTCTGTTTTGGCGCCCACAACCCAGGTTCCAGGAGCCATCCTAGCTTTTCTATCCCGATTTCTAATGCTAAATTGACTCTAAAGTTGCTGAGGAAAATGGGTGGGCAAAGGCTGTTGTGCTCCTGCGCTGCTAAGGGCTTCCCAGAGGTATCTGGTTGGCCATTGTGGGGAATAGGCTGCTGGTCCAGATAGGCCTGTGGCCTGATTCAGTAATGTTGAAACTACAAGACTGCCTTCTTACTCCTTTTCCCCAATCACTGTGCACGATGCTGCCATGTTCCTTGGAGTAAGCTTTGCCCCTCCCTGGGGCTTTTCCCATTGATTACATCTGGTCTTGTACCTGGGCTGATGTTGCTGATTGGTGGGTCTTTATTTTGCCATAGTAAGAATAGAGGATGCTCAGCATTTTTATTTCATGACTCGGGGAGGGTTACTGTGACACAGGTGGTGCTGTGGTCTAAACTACTGAGCCTCTTGGGCTTCCCGATCAGAAGGTCAGCGGTTCAAAACCCTGCAATGGAGTGTGCTCCCATTGCTCTGTCCCAACTCCTGCCAACCTATCAGTTCGAAAGCACACCAGTGCAAGTAGATAAATAGGTATCGCTGCTGCCGGAAAGTAAACGGCGTTTCCGTGTGCTCTGGCTTCCATCACGGTGTTCTGTTGCGCCAGAAGCGGTTTAGTCATGCTGGCCACATGACCTGGAAAGCTGTCTGTGGAGAAACGTCAGCTCCCTCAGTCTGAAAGCGAGATGAGTGCCACAACCCCATAGTCACCTTTGACTGGACTTATCCATCCAAGGGTCCTTTACTTTTTACTGTGACCAAACTGGAAAAAACATGACATCTGTTGTTTGACTGTACCTTCAGCCAAATTGATGGGGCGGGGGGGGAGGAGAGAGGAAGAATACTATTCTTAAGCTCATACTACATGTATATTAAGGGAGTGTTGGAAAGAAACCTACAGAAAAAGAAACCCAATTCTTAAGCTTTTTTCTACACATCTATGGAGCTGGATGAAAGAGGGCACCCATAGATTTCATAAAATTGGGAAGGAATATTTGCCTATGGGTCTTTTTAGCCTTCCAAAGCCATCAGCATTTCATAGCATTATAAGCAGAGTTTTATTACTGGCTATTGCTGCCTTTCGTACAGCAAATGGCTAGACAGTTCATCTGTGTGCTGAAAGCACCCACGTCAGCTAAAAGTAAGCTGCCTGTTGGTTCTTAGAATAGCATATTTTTACCCAAACAACCTGAAGGGACACTCAAATGTTTGGATGAGATTAAATGAGAATGATGTTATAAACAGTATTGCAATTGATTTGCCAAAGGATTTTTTTTAAGAGGCAAGAGAAGAGACTTGGGGACTGTCGTGCCAATGCTATGCTGTTCAATACAGCTCTGATGCTCTGATATAAAGGTCATCTCTTGAAACAAAGGACGTCTGGTAACTATGGCTTATGCAGACATGGAGTCACATGAAGCATACACTGAATTTATTTATCTATCTGTCTCATTCCGACAGGAGGGGGCCATGGCTTTCTGATATAGAGCAGTATTCTTCAACCTTGGGTGCCTATTTGTTGTTGGACTCCAACTCCCATCATCCCCAGATAGCTGAGCCAATGGCTAGGGATGAATGGTGCCTCTGGGGCTGGCCAGGGGATGCTGGTTGCAAGGAGCTGAGGTGGAGTTAAGCAAGCAAGCGGACGAGGGAGCCCAGCGAGCTCTTGCTCTTGGAAATGGACAGACTAGTGGCAGGCAGGGCGGGCAGGCACTGGCCTTTCTTGTGCTTGCTGTTTGCAAGGCCTGCCTGGGAGCTGAGCGCCCAGTGCTGAAGGGGAGCCTTTCCGCCAGGCAGGCCCAGCAGCGCCCACTGCTGCCTCCCAAGGTAAGGTGCTGGTCTCACATTCACCTTTGGCCAGTCTCCGTTGGGCCAGTAAGGCTGGGGCCATCCTCTTCCTAGGCCCCTGTGGGGCAGTGTGAGGAGGCACCTCTCTTTGGGGCGGCAGCTCCCAGACCAGGGGCAGCAGCAGCAGCTGCTCAGAGGCCTCCCAAGGCAAGGGGAGGAGTTTGAGGGAACACTCCACAAGGAAGGGTGTTCAAAAAAGAGCAAGAGACCACCAGTTCTGCAGGGGTGACATCACTGGGCTCCTGAGCCCCACAGGGGTGCCACAGAAAGAATGTAGTTGGTCAAGGGAGCTGTGGACTCAAAAAGGTTGAAAACCTCTGCTCTAAGGCAGAGCTGGATAACCTTTTTGGCTCTATGGGGCTGCCCACCTGTCAATTGTATGTTATTGGGTGATTTGGTGCTTTGGAGCATCCAAGTCAGGATTTCACCTTGGAAGCAGCAACATGTAGCTAATTCTCTACCCCTCTTTTTGTTTTAGAAGGGATTTAAAGGCAAACCCCTTCACTCAGCCATGCAGGGGCAACTGCTCAGCCATTGCAGAATTAAACCCTATCCTTCTGCATATCAGTTGGTGTCAATGAGTGGTATCTGCTGATTGACTTGGCATCAAAATGGAACCCTTGGTGTGTCAAGAATGGTCAGATTCCACAACTCTGCTCTAAGGAGCTCATGCAGCCTATATGTGAGCTATCTAGTGCTATCCTCATTAATGAATTTGTGGAGACACTGCAGACCAAGTAAGGATGCTTGGCTAAGGGCCATCCAATGAGCTGCTTGGCTGGATATGGATTTGAACCCAGGTCTCCTTTATCCAAGCCCAGCACTCAACCCCCTATGCTACCACACTGGTTTTCACTTTATACCCTAAGATAACAAGAATTTCAGAGACTATACAAGCCTTGCCAACCCTGACACCCTCCAGATGTTTTGGACTACAACTCCAATCAGTCACTGTGGCTTGAGCTGATGTGAATTGTAGTCTAAAACATCTGGAGGGTGCCAGGGTTGGCAAGGCTGAACTATACTGTTCTGTTATTTATCACCATATTATCCTAAGCAAATTGGGGTTGGCCACTGTTTATCCACCTCAGGGGATTAAATAGGATAACCTTCCATACACCACACTGACAATGGAGGCTGATGCCCATTGAGATGGGTAGGGCAAAGGACAGGTGGTCAACAGTAGATGGAACCAGAGCTTTGGGGTCTGGTTGAGACCAGACAGAGATTAGTGGGGCAAAGCCCTATTCACTCTTATGGACCAGCCTCTACTGTACATGAAGTTTCTTGGAGGAAAAGTGGGACACAAAAACTTGATAAATTATACAACTGTCAGCAATTTTTTTTAAAAAAACCCTTTTTGTTTTCTAAACAGAAAGTGCCCTAATTTTGCATGTCTCTTTGACTAGATCCTGTGCCAGAATGTCAATAGTCTGCCTTCTGGAAACTTTACCAGCTTCCTGCGTAGTACAAACAGTGTGGAACATCTGCAATGGGGACATGGAGAGCAGAGACCCAATATGATTTGCCTGCCCAGTGCGTTACTTTAAATCAGAGGTGGGGAACCTTCGTCTGATGAAGGTTCATTGGCTCACATGAAAAGTCAAACAGGGGCCACAGCCAATGGTGGGCAGAGCCATCATCAAGAGTGGGTGGGGTCTGCAGGAAGGCACAACACTCTTTTTGTACCACCCCATTCCCACTCTACCTTTCCCAAAGCGGAAGCAATGCCAGGGTTTTTATGCCATGGGGGGCGGACAGATGGACAGTGTGCTGGAGAACAGAAGAGGGGCTTCAGGAGGCAGAAGGGCTGGAGGATGCTGAAGGCTGCCTGAAATCAGGGCAAGGACCACACACCATCCCCAGGAGTCTGGTTCCCTAACCCAGCTTTAAATGGTTTTGTCAGTTTCTCTCCTGCTTGTGATTACTGCTGCAAGTAAGTTCAGACCTGCCGGAAAAAACAGGAAATGCAGCAGGAGCTATATAGCACTCTGGTTTGCCCTTCAACATTCCTGAATCTATATACCCAAAGCAAACCCTGCTATGCAGAAGGGTGATCAGCTTCTGCCATGGTGGTGATGGCTGATGAAAGCAGGAACTGATGAATGGTTCATCAGCAGGACATTTTAAGATGTTAGACCCAAAACAAAGGCGGCATATGTGTGCACACAGCACTTGGCTCTGCTTCATCTAGCAAAACCACCCCATCACTGGGATATTGGGTTTTGTAAACTCTGGGTACGAGAGCATAATGTGCATTCTGCACATATGCAGAATTTGCCAGCAAGCCGCTTTTTAAGAATAACAAAAGATTCTAGCTCTCATGATTGCAGACACGCATTTGGAATGACGTTGGCAGAGTCTGATATTCATAGTCAGGCTGCACTTCTGCTGATTAGTGGTGTGTGCAGGATATCAAAATGGCGCCACCTACCTCCTTGCGCTCTGCCCACCCGCTCCAAGCCCCCTGTTCCCCCTGCTCTCAGATCCCTTCCCACTTCTGTTTTCTGCCACCCGAGCTCTTGCCCGAGGAATCTAAATCCTTTTCAGAACTTGCTCATTGCAGAAGGGGAACTATGCAAAATAGAAGAATGTAAATAGTTTGATTTGCATAATTTATTTTCCACGCAATATAATTTATACCTCTTTGGTATCAAGCGCACATAGCACCATCCGCCGCGAGACGCTGCGAAGCAATTTAGAGCGAAACTACCCACTGCAAGGCAAACACCAGGGTCTCTGCCCTGTAACATTCATTTTCAGGAGGTAGGGGTATTTTCAGGGAAGTGATGTCCAGCCAACATCACTGCTCCATTGCAAACTGGTGTTTCAGTGCCAACTCGACGCGAGCCAGTTCTGCCCCTGCCCCCAACAGTCCCCGTCCCCCCGCTTTTCCCTCCACATCAGAGGCTAGAAAATCAGCTGGAAGAAAAACAACCCATCCTGCACCCCAGGGTATATATAGGGAGAAATTAGCATCTTCAGTTAGCGTTCGGCACCCCCACCCCCCAGCTGTTTCTCCCTTACAAATACAGTGGTACCTCGGGTTAAGAACTTAATTTGTTCCGGAGGTCTGTTCTTAACCTGAAACTGTTCTTAACCTGAAGCACCACTTTAGCTAATGGGGCCTCCCGCTGCTGCTGCTGAGCCGCCGGAGCACAATTTCTATTCTCATTCTGAAGCAAAGTTCTTAACCCGAGGCACTATTTCTGGGTTAGTGGAGTCTGTAACCTGAAGCGTATGTAACCTGAAGCGTATGTAACCCGAGGTACCTCTGTAGCTCCCTCTGCATTACCTTTGCAAATGCACATCTGAGAAACAGGTTTTTGTTGAAGTAATGTGGGGTGTCCATAAGCTCCACCTTTGACCAGATTCACAGGGAAATCTCCAGGCGCAACCTATATAGAGAAGGGGCTATAGAAGACCTACCCCCAAACTGTAGCAACTGAACCATGGGGTGGCAGCCTGTGGCTGCCTAGATGTTCCTGGACTCCAACTCTCATCAACGATGACCATTGGTGATTCTGGCTGAGGCTGATGGGAGTTGGGAGTCCCGGAACATTTAGAAGGCCCTCATATTCCCCATCCATGATCTAAAGCCTTCAGAGCTGGTGGGTCCTTCCCCCCATCCAGGAAAAAACAAGTGCTAGTTCTGTTGGAAAAGGCGCAACGCCCCATTGCTCTTCTCCCCACCTTCAGTGAATGCACCAGAAGAGCTGCAGCAGCAACAACTAGCGCACTGGAAGGAGAATGTGCTGGCTAAGCATTTCTGTGTTAGGTGGGCACTGCACCCAGCCCAAGCCAGGATAGAAGGGAAACAAGCTATGGTCAATCCCTTCTCAGCCCCTCATGTATGAAGACAAGAAAATCTAATGAGTTAACCACTGGCAAAAGAACCTAACACACTTATGGCCATACGTTTTAGCCTCTGCAAAGCTCATGCCTCCCTGGAAGAACTCTGGGGAGAGAGCTGTGGGTGGCACAGCAGGGGCAGGGACTGGCATGGAAAAGGAGCGACAAAGCTGCCCAAGGTGGGAATAGCAGAGGACTGAAGAAGAGGTGTCAACATATAAAGCAGCTTAATAGTGATTGCTAAGCTTCTGGCTCACACCAAACCCAATTTATCCTGCAAGGGTCGTACAGCCACCACCCCCATAGTGGGAAGGCATGGTGCCATGCAGCACCCTTCCCGTGGCTGGCTAGGCAAAGCAACAGCCACACTGCAGGGAGCTGGACACAGATAATGGCACAAATGAGATTGACTCTAATCCAAAAAGCCAAATCCGCTAATTGGCAGCTCAGGACCAGGCTCTTTCCGGGAATGTAGCTGCAGCTGCTTTCGGAGAAGACCTTGTGATCAGGCACACCTCTGGGCCCAGCAAGCGACAAAGGCAGGATGTGAACTCGAGTCCCCTTGGTGGGCACATGTCTTACTGGCCCAGGCCACGCAGGCACTGAGGCAGCGCCAGCAAACATGCCAGGATACTCAAAGCCAGCTCCAGAAGGTGGCGAGATGAGGCCAACAAGGACTGAGGGAGCTAGGAAAAGGCAACGAGGATGTCCTTGATTTCCTGTATAATATCTGTCTTGCATAGTTATCTCTCACTGGTTAAGGAACTATCAGGGTATTCTGATGCTCAGGAACCTCTAGCATCCTAATGGGGGTCCTGCGGATATTCACCAGGGTCAATATCAAGTGAGAAAGTGGCTATGGGGTTCTTACCTAGATTTATATGGCTTAGGAGATGGGGACCACATCAAGCTGTGCTCAGGGTTTATCAGCATGAATTATTCTGTCCCCGGAGAATTCATTAGCTCGCATGCACATTGCTGATTCCTCTTGGAATCTGGACACACTCCCTGTGAAAGCAGGTTCCCTAGGGAAATTACGTGATTGCGGTTCCAGGGCTCATGGAAGGTCCAGCACTGTGAAAGACAGTCCACGGCAATCTTGGGGGGCGACTCACCTTCCTCACAGCCCATCGAGAAGAGGAAAAACACCTTCAACTTCAACCTGGGCCGTATTATTTCATGTTGGCCTCCAGCTTACAAATGAGATATATATAGCCCGCAAATTATACTATATGTTACACACGCAAACATGGAATCAAAAGCCAGAGATTAGTTGGGCGGAATGTCCTCGCAGCCGTGAAGTCGCTGCCGTTTTGAGGGGAACAATGAGGCTGAACCAACGTAGGCAGCTAAACGCCGACAAAGAGCACGTCGACGCATGTGGCATTGCAGAACGAAGAAACAACGGACAGGGGCTGGCAGGGCAGCTCGGGGTGGGAGCGCATCAGAAAGCAAGAGGATTTAGGGGCTTTCCAGACAATGTGGTTTTCAGAAGGGTAACGAGTTCTGCTTACTAATTTACTGGGCTCCTGCCAGATGATGTCGCCCCAGCGAGAGTATCTCTTACTGAAGGTAGGGAAGAATTGTAGTTCCCCAGAACTCAACCCACTCAGTTCAACTGCTACAAATCTGAGATTCTTTTCCCGGGGAAGCACACCGACTGCACTGGAAAGTACTGTGCGTTTGGTGGCTGCTGCAGGAGTAGCGGGGGAAGTGATTAGTTACCGCCCATGACATGATCTATTGCACTCCTCATTATATGCTGGACTCCACATTGTGTACTTGTGTCATCCTCCAAAACACAAACGAGAAAACCCAACCCTGTTATCCAGGCAGTAACCCAGTTTGAAAAGTGGATTGAATGAGTTATTTCCTTATCCAGGAAATCTCAGTGCCAACAAAGACATCTAGGGGCAGAAGGGCTGGGCTAACAACCCACTCGCTTTACCTTGGCTGAAATGTGTATTGGAGGAGAAGCAGGAGGAAGATTAGCACACAGTGAGGCAAACAGTTTAGAAACTAAAATTTGGTAGAACCATCAAAACTTCAGAAGACTGGACAAAGCAGAAGGGTTGCGCTGGAACAAAGAGAAAGGCGGGTTCTGGTCTCCTTCATCTTGAATTAGCTTGAGGATGAGGACACAGAGTAGCTTTTTAGTAGACAGCCTAGTGTTTGAACTGGGCTTACTTTCTAAAAATGGCATTACCCAGTTCTGCTGTCTAGAAATGGTCTCACCCAGCTGGTATCTGGCCTAGTGTTCTGTCTAGCAGAGAAACAGTAAACATTCGTTTTTGAAACTTGGGAGGGGGGTAGACTGACACGGGCTTATCAATTTTGGATGGCCTTACTACTTACAGAACTGGTGTCCCTTGTTTGCCCCTCTAAGTAGCTGGGAAAGGGGTTTTTCTTGACACAGGGGGCAGGGAAGTAGAAACCAGCTCACAGGAATTTGAGGACAAGCTGCCAAAGGACCGTGAGACATCCTCAGAGCCCAAGCAAGAACACCTGGTATTCTGTTTTTTAAAAACAAATTATTTGTTTTGTAATTTCTTTTTTCTTTTTACTTCTACAGATGCAAAACGCCCTGTGCCAATGCAGCAGGGAGTGCTTGCTATAGTTTTACAGTCTGGGAGGAAGGAAACCGGAAACCTGTATCCCTTCTCTCCTCTCCATTGCAGACATTACCCACCATGTCCAACTGAATGGTTTTGTCCCCCCACCCCTTCTCACTTCAAGATATGACTACTGCACACTGCCTCTGCTTAGGGCTGAAATGCATGTGCATTCTTATGTGCGTGGTTTTTTTTAATAAAAAAAAGCAAATAAAAATAGAAAGAGCCACAAATAGACTTTCTGGAATCTAACGAAGTGTCTATATCCTCGGCAGCGGGGTTTGTCATGCTATAGCAGCAGCAGCAGCATCAAGGTTGGCCACAGTGCTTCCACTAAGGAGATGGGGGCAGGGGAAGCAGTTACAAAACAAAACAGTGAGAAAAATGGCCCAAATCAGAAAAGCAAGTGGAGGGGAGGGGGAGAAGGAAGGATGCTTTGATCTCTACATCATGGCATCCAACAAAAAGTGAGTGGAAGTCTAGCTAAGGTGTTTTTACACATCCCTTCCTTTAACAAGGAGCTTGGGGAATGTGCCCCTTCCTTCCCACTTTGGGCTGCTGGCTAGAAGACGGCCCAAGGTCACCTGGAAAGTGTTAGAAACTCAGATAAGCTAGGCACCACATTGCACCTTAAATCTAGGCTATGGTTGCCACAATGGAATGCTTGTTTGCAAGGGGGCTGGACTAGATGACCCTTGGGATCCCTTCCAACACTGATACTATGATCTCGACTACATCCGCTTGACAGTAGCTTCTGCTCTTACAAGAATCTGCTCTGCCCGCTATGCAAGGAGGAGAAACACAAACAGTGGAAATGGAATTGACTGTGGACTAAGGCAGAGGATTTTAAACTGGCGCCCAGAAATCTCCACGTACTGTAGTTGCAACTGGACCCGCACCAGTAGCAAAATGCGCTTGGCGAATTTCGAACACGGCCTGGAAAGAATCGCAGTCAAGCGAAGATCTGGGTCTCCCAGGCCTCAGTGCAACACTCTAACCTTCCCACCACACTGCAAAATGTTGTGTTCCTGCCTGAGCTGTCCAGCTATGGCCTCTGGTGGGGAAGGGGGGCTGCCTTGCATTGGGCAGAGAAACCGCATAACACGATTGGTACCTTTGGAATGAATGGAGCGGATAACTGGTTAGCTATCTGCGTGAATCCAGAGCGGCTCTGTGTCCCCTTTTCCCAGGTGACCTTGTGGAGCAGCCAAGCCTAGCACTAAAAGCAGTCACCCACACTCACCTCCGTTCGAACAATGGGTAGCTAATTTTAGTCGTCTTTAGCCACTGCTAGTTTGGCCCCCCCATCCCACCCCGCAGCATGCCCCAAGCTAGCAGCTGGAGTCAAACATTTCCAAGGGCACCTGCAGGCATCTGAACTTGAGCGGACAGGAAGAGATAGAGCCTTTCACAAATGACAGGGATGTCTGGCAGCCCTATCATGCGAGTGGGGCAGAAAAGCTCTGAATTCCCTGTCTCCAAACCGAGCAATTAGGCTGCTAGCAGGGGCTGCATACAACTTCTCCCCGGAATATAATCGCTCCCCACGGGTGGGAATGGAAGGAGATCAGCAGCAGCTGTTTTCCTTTCACTAAACAGAGCCCCACTGAGGTCCTCCCAGCGGCACAACCCACCATTGCCACCAGCAAGCGGCAGGTGAGCCCAGGCTTCCCTTCCCGCTATTTATTATTGTGTTTATACCCCACCTTTGCAAGGAGCCTAAGGTGATGTACATGGCTCTCCCCTTATCCTCACAACAACCCTCTGAGGTAGGTTAGGCTTAAGAGTTGGTGGTTGGCCCTCCTAAGGCCACCCAGTGAGCATCGTGGCCAAGTGGGGGATTTGAACCCTCGTCTCCCAGGTCCTAGCCTGACATTCTAACCACTACACCACTCTGGCTGCTTTTTTTCTTGCACTCCCAGCCAGCTCTGTAGTTTGTAGTGCCATGATCTTGTCCAATGATCCGTGTGTTGATCCTCACTCCTCCTGCAGAGCTGGTGGGTTGCAGCATGCTTCTTAGCACGAGTGAAGCTGCAAGGCCGGCCCTAACCCTCTGCTCTGGATCATCCCACCATGGGCTAGTCAAAAGGAGAGGAGTGTGGGGCAATGAGGAGCTGCCCAAGCCAGATATTCTGAAATGAGAGGTGGCAGCAGCAGAGAAGAACTTCCACCCAAGAGCACCTGGATCCTTACTGACTCCAGAGTTTCCTAATGCCTGCAATGTGAAAGGGGGCATGAAATTCTCCTAAAAGGAGATATGTTACACCCACCCACACCCACTTTGGAGGGGGAGCTCACCTATTCCACGGCAGTCATCAATTTTACTTTTCTGTCTCTGAGTAAAAATAAATCACGCATGCACACAATACTCAAAACATGACCGGCTTGTGTTTAAAGAGACACCCTCGCTACACCTTCTCCCACCAGGCCACAATTCCAAAAGGAAGCCTTCTGTACTTATGGCTTCTGGCTTATCCCAAGTGCCTGCAGTTACGGGAGGGCTGAATGCATCAGGCAACAAAAATGTTTGAACCACCAACTAAGCATCCGTCCGCAGCCAGGGCCACTGCAAGCATCTGCTGCATAGCCCACCAATAGCACCAGGTTTCTGCAGACAGAGCAGGAACAAGACACCAATCCCTGCTGCCTGCCCCCCACCCACCCCCAGCCCTAGAGTGGAAAGGGAGAGGAGCAGACCCCCACCCCCAGCGCCACCCCCCTTGTGCAGCCCCTGGCCCATGCACATGTGTTTCTAATGCACCGCGAGCCCCAGGGAACCCGTGTGCAGAAAAACGGCACCAAATTCCTTTCTGATCGAGTAATGGGCCCCAGCAGCCTCCGCATGGGGGAGGGGCGGCTTGGACCACCAGACCCTCCGCAAAGGGGAGGGGGAGGGAGGAAAGCAGCACATGAAACCTCCTCCTTTTGTGGAAGGGGCAAGGCCGGAAAACAAAGCTTGGCCTGAAGATGGGGAGAGCATTTAGGGATTCTCCGAGAATGCAAGGACTAACTGTCATCAGGCGGATCGCAGCTCTGGATCTGCACCCCGCCCCCTGCGCAACTTGCTCTGGATTCCCCAGTATTAGGCCGCAGCCTCTGCAGGCCTGCGCTCCAATGCAAACCGCACCTGCGCAACAGGGAAGCATGCCTTACAAAGAGCACATGGGCTAATGTAATCCCAAGGCAATGGAAAACCAAAATGTGGGCAGCTGCCTCTCATCCAAGGTCCACATCTAAGCACTCCCCCCCCCACACACACTTCCCCCATCGTAGCCCAGGACCTCCCCCCTCCCTGCTAGCTCTCTGGGCGCCAGCTTCCAAGCAGGCCCACATGTGCCATCCCTACAGCTGGCGATTCCAGAAAGCACAATTCAGATGGGGCTGCTTCCTCAAGGGCTGGCTATTTTGCCACCGCCCTGGTGGGCCAGTCCTGTAGAAGGTCACAGGTGAATGGGAGGCAGCAGCAGCAGCAGCGCCAGAGTCGAGCCAGCACTTTCCACCCCACCCACCCAGCACAGAGAGAGGGAGAGAGGCCTTTGTCCTTCCTCCACCAGCTGTTTTTTTTCCTGCCATGTTCAGCACTTTTGGTGGCTCTCAATCAGGAGTCGCTCCTGCCAGGTGATTGAATGGATGCCCCACAGCCCAGTAAGCAAGCGCTGCCTGTCTGGGGATTTACTGCTCCCCACAAAGGTAGGCAGGCTGTCTCATCCCAATGACCTTGAGCTACAGGAGCTGGCCAGGTTTCCCCCCCTCCACCCCCCACTGGATTTCTCTGGAGCCTGGATTTCTCAGACCACATGCGCTGGTGCATTGACAGCTGCTGGCCCACCAGGGTGGGGCTCCCCACATAAAGAAGTTATTGTTCAGCCCCGCCCCACCCCTTCACCCCCAGCTGCCTCTCACAGCTCCTGCCAGGGAACATGACCCAGAAGAAGGGATGAGCAGGCTCCTTCACCCCATTTCCTAGAAGCCCAGGCAGGGTTTCCTTTGTGCTAAAGTTCAAGCCCAGATTTCATTTTTAAGTGCCAGGGCTGAATCCTGGAACATGCCTCTCTGCGTATGCCATGTGTCGTCCCTATGCCTTATTCGGCCCAACAACACATTTAGACTGAAGCAGCATGGCTTTGAATTGTTAGAAATTACATACAGGGCAAACGCAGGGTGGGGCTTTTTCATGCTATGTCTCTGCACAGTCTGATCTTAGTTAGCCACTTTGATGGTCTGGAGATTTTTTATTCTCCAAAGCAGCAGAGCTCCCCGCCCCCATACATTGCACCCTAGACCTACAGAGACCACCCACGTGCCACAGCTCTTGCGAGCTCAAGCCACGCTGGAGCTGGGGAAAACTCTCCCAGAAATGGGGAAGCGACTCAGAGGGAGCCAGAAAAGAGAGTCAAAGGGAGCCAGAAATCTCCACTTGCAAGACGGTTTTAAGGACAAGGTACTGGGGGTTCAACTGCAATGCTTTAGAGAGCAGGAGTGGGACCCTGGCGGCTGCACAGGTTTGCCTTTGATATTTGTTACCTTCAAATCCTGTTCTCCCAACTCTAGGCTCAAATCCCAGTGGTCTCCTCTACACATTTCCTCAGCTGCATGGCTTCCCAAACCCCACCCAGTGACTTGGCCTGCTCCAAAGGGCAGCCCAACCTTCCCTCTTCCATAGTTCACATCTCTCAGTCCCACTGAATACCCTCCCAACCCTCTCCTGCTGAGAGTTCAGCCTTCTTCTGCTTTGGCCCTCACTGATGCAGTTGCCCTTTCTCTTTGCCATCAATTATTTTCACACGGAGAGATCTGGGCACAGCTAATGGATCAGAGGCCTGCCCTGGGCCCCCAAAGTGGGGACAGCCTCTAACCACAACGAGAGAGAAAACACCTTGGAAGAGCACATTGCATGGGAGGGGGGTGGGAAGCCCCTTCAACCCCACACCAGATGGAAGGGACTTCCTTTCTCTCCCAAGGCCAGCTTGATGCAAGCACTTCTGCTGCTCAGGAAGCAGGAGCAGACACAGCAAGGCCAGCCAGCAGAGACGAGATCCCGGTGGCAGGGTAGTTGAGTTGCAAAAAGACACACACACAAGGTGCCAGGAATCTAGATTCAGGTAGGTAGCCGTGTTGGTCTGACGCAGTCAAAATAAAGAGACCAACTAAGTTTGTTCTGGATATAAGTATTCGAGTGCATGCACACAATTTTTAAATTTATTTCAAGGTGCCAGGAAGGCAGAGAGAGACTCCAGTAGGAGGTAAGAACCAATTAGGTGTAGCGGTCAGAGGAGGGGAAGCAGACGTGATCCTCCCCAGATATTGCTCCAACTCTTGTCAGACTCGGCCAGCACAATCAATGGGCAGGAATGATGGCAGCAGAAGTCCAGCAACATCGGGGGGGGGGTACCACACTGACTCCCTGGGTCAGGACAGGACCAGGGAGCTCAGGACTGGAATCCCTGTCTAGCCACAGAGCTAGGCCATTGGGCCAGTCTCTCTTTCTCCTTCTCCCCACCTTCTCTCTAACCCACCTTATAGGGTTGTGTCATGAGGATAAAATGGAGAAGGAAAACCAAGGATGCCACAGAAAGCTTTTTGGAGGAAGCATGGGATAAAATAGCCTAAATATGATAAAATAGAGATAGGTCGCACAACAGTGGAGCAGTGGGAAAGTCACAAAAAGGAATGTTAAGTATAGGAAGGGGGGAATCTGGGATCCATAGTAGGAGAGATTTTAGTAATATTTTCACAAGGGAGGTGTAAAGTTAGCGGGTGCAGTGAGTCTGAACAGTCAAAGCTGGTTAGGGGGCTAGATTCTCTATCTAGTCTCTGGCCAGCTTGCAGCATAGTAATTTATATCCTGCATCTGTGGAGGCAGTGAGGGTGGTTTAGCTTCTTCCTCTTCAGACTGACACAGGGCAGAGCACTAAAATCAGAGTACTGCTATAGTGCTCCCTGGCAGGAATATTTTTTGACTCGGATCCAAGATATGCTGAACCTCTAAACCTTTCTCTGCTCACTCGGAAGATCTCTTTCGCAAGCCGCTCAGAAACTGGGGCTAGAGACTAAATAAGACATAAAAGGCTAGTAGACCAACTGCTAAACCGCTGGGGACATTTACTCCACAGAATCTTATTGGCTGCAAGGCTAGATTCTCATCCTGGCAATTGCCAGACAGGCACCATCTTTTCAGAAAGGATCAGATTCAGGTGAGTTGAGGGCAGCCCTCTGGTGAGCAGTTCACCAAGGGGGCACTAGGTTCCACTCAGGCTGGATTCCCTTTGTGCTCTCTTCTCCTTAAGACAAGAAAACATTGCCCAGGAGACAAATCCATTAGCACACCCAGAGCACTCAGCCCACTCAGAGCACTAGACACCACTGCAGAAGCGACCCCATTTTCCATTCAAGAGATCCCTCCTCCCCCGTTTGAGGCCCTGCCAGCAGTACTGATTATATTTCCCATCACCTGTGGCCGACATCTGCCGCTCACTGTCTATCATCCCACAATGACAGTCCATTGTCCTGGAGATTCGGGTGCCTCAGCATGGGTGCCACTAATTTTGCTTGGCTCTTCCTTCTCAATCTTCCCCAATAATCTCCTATGCACCATCATTGATAACCAAACCATTATTGTACTCCTATGGCCCTCCGTACATTTTTGGACTCCAGATCCCATCTGCCCCAACCAGCATTGCCATTATAGCCAGGGGTGATGGGAGTTGTAGTCCAACAACATCTGGAGGGCCAAAAATATATCCCTGACATACTGACAATTTTACAGTGGGGAGGGGGGCAGGAAGGAAAGACAGACCCCTGCTTCTAGGCATTTTCAAGTCTGAAAGTGGGGACATTACTTCCTCTTCACTCTCTGCCTTCCTTAGCTTGCCTTTGTCTTTGAGGGTGACCTGTCCTCCCACCTCTCAAATTCATGCCTTTCTGAGCACACAACTGCACCCCCTCCACCCACACTGTCATCTCGTGTGTGTGTGTCCCACTTTCTACAACATACACCACACATACTATGTGCCCGCTAACCAGCCACACTCCTTGCTGTTTGCGTGTGTGTGTGTGTGTGTATCATCTGTGGGATACGTCTCCAGCTGAACAGACCAAGAGGCCTGGCTTGCAAGCTGGAAACAAGAGAGGGGTGTCTGAAGTGCCTGGGCTTTGAAAGAGAAGGAAGCAAGCAAAGAGGAGCAGCTGGAGACCTTCTGGTCTAGAAGGAAGAGGAGGAACCGGGTGGGGAAGAGCAAACTACAAAGAAGCAACAGCAAAATAAAGCACTGGGGAGGAGGGGAGGAAAACTGATAGCAGTGCAGAGTTTACTCCATTTGCACTAACAAAGTTATAAATTGTCAGGCTGCAGCAGGTAAGAGTACTGATGAAGCTTTATCTAAAGAGAGCAACCGAGCTCTATGACTCTCCACAAGCTGACATGGAGCTAGTAAGTGGCATACCAGGACCACTGCCTTGTTCCTCTGTCCCCCTGTAATCTATGTGCTGCTGATGTGGGCAGCTCCAGCACCATTGTGAAAGGAGAGGCTGAAAGGAAAGCAGTTGTGATGGGTTTCAGCTTCTGAACCAGGAGGTTTATGCTGCCCAAAGGCCACTAGAATTTGAAAACACCTTGCCTTGGAAGGATGCCACACACCTGCACACCCCAGGTTAGCAAGGAAGGGGGTCAGAAACGGCCCTTGGCAGTGAAAGTGGTGGCTCACAGGGAGAAGAGCACTTTCACATCCACAGGGCGCCTTTTCATTTTTTTCATTTTGGCCTTCCGGAGACAAATGAGCTTTCAGCAACCTGAGTGGGAAGAGAAAAACCACAACAGCCGATACAGAGAGCAGAGCTCCTGGCAGACAGAAAGGGCAGGGTGTGGTAGGGATAGTATGAAGTGGACCCAGGAGATGTAAGAAACTATTTGCAGAGAGAGAAAACACTGCATGTCAGTGCAGACTGAGAAAGTGAGGATCAGGGCAGAAGAAATCTCACAGGATTTAAAATTCTGGGTTAGCAACTGTGGAAGGAGAAGGGAAAAACAACAACAATTCTCCAAGCACACTATGGACTTGGTTTCTTTAAGAAGCATAAAGTACTTGTCAGTTAGGTTTTTAAAAAGCAAAAGCATTTCCTAAGAGCTGCTCTGGAACAGACCAGGATGCATATAGTGGCTCCAATTATTATCAGTCCTACACAAGCACATGTACAGTACAAAGTGATTTCCATTATTCTTTAACCAGCTCATCTGCATAACAAGGCATGGGCGGTCTCCGATTCCCATTTTACACATGGGGAACGGATGCTGAAAGAAAGTGACTTGTTCAAAAGCATCCCACAGAGGCTATAGGTGGCCACTGTTTTGAACCTAGGTATAAGCACTTGTAAATAATTAGTCCCCCTTGTGGTGCATATTAAGGACCAGATTAAGTGCTCCATAATTGCAGGGTGAATTAATCTTACAGGAGACTACGTGGCAAGTGCTTCCTGGCAACTGAGTCCTGCTATCTTATGTTTAGGGAGCATGACTCGAGCCCTCTGTGCAATTCTGCTTCAAACAGAAAAAAGAGGTCCAGAAACTGAACTACGGGGGAGAAACCTTCAGTTGCCTGGGCCATTGCTGCAGACATGGGTGGACTGCTTCATCGCTTGCAGGGAAGTCTCAAGACATGAGGAAGGCAAAGGAAACGTAGCATGAAGTCTCTCAAGAACCTTCTGCCTCTCACAAAGTGTGAACATTCATTGGCTGGGAACGCCAAGTATGCAGGCCTCATTAACAATAACCCCCAACACCCACAACACACCCACACACAATTGGGTGACTGCAGAAATGGAGCACATGTCTATTGTTTGGGGCTTTGTAGGAGATGGCTCCCATTTCATCTCAGGAGGCAGCCTTCAAATCAAGGCTTCCCCAAATCAGCAGGCCCAGAAAATTGCAAATAAAGGGTCGTGCTGAAAACATCCCCCAAGTCTATTCTGGGAAGATCCCCTGCGAGCAGGGATGGGCCTTCGCTGCCAACACCACCTCCAAAGAGAAAGGAGAGCCCCTTTGCCAAAGAGACAGGCGGCCTGTGGACAGCCAGGCCTCGCAGCCCAAAGGAAAAGGATGCGGCACTTGGGGGCCCTCGACGCCTCCTCCTTGCGCGGGGATGGCTGCCTGCGGAGGGCCCCCTTGGCTCCTCTCTGCCTCTCTCCTTCTCCTCCCCTCCAACCCCACCTCCTCTTCTCCTCCTCACAGCCCACCAGCCCCTCCCCTCCAGCCTCCAGACCCCCTCCTCCCCCTCCCCCTCGCCAGCCCCACCTTCCTTTGTGTAGCGCGTCTCTATCAGATAACTTTCACCCCAAAACTGGAGGAGAAGAGAGGCTGGTACCCGGAGGCGCGGGATAAGCGCAGATGGGCACCGGGCGCCGAGCTGGACGGCGCGGGCTGGCTCGGGAGGGCGCCGCGGGCGGACGAGCAGGTGGAAGAGGCACCGCGCGGACCCGCCCCCGCCGCATCCGAAGCGATGCGCCCGGGGAAGGGGTGCGGGGAAGGATACTGCGGGAGGGTGGGGGGAAGAAAGGGGGCGCGTCCTGGCACCGAGGTGGCTCCCACAGGGCTGGTGCGCGCCTCCGACCCCCCAATTTTAGGGGTGGAAAACGCCCTCGGGACTTCTCTGAACTGCTCCCCTCCTCAAAAGAGCTCCGTGGGGCTCCAGGGCGGGACGCCGCTCAATATCCCCCCTCCGCCCCGGACTCTGAAAAGGCTGCTGGAGCATCCTCGGGCTGTGCCCTCCTTGCGCCCCACAGAAAAAGGCCTCGCCCCAGCTCCCGGGCCTGGCCGCGCGTTGCCAATGCACCATTTTGGGTTGCTAATGGCTTCTCCCCCCCCCCGCGCCCCCCAGTCATGTCCCAGGTCCGGGAGGCGAGGAATCTCCCGGATCGCCTCTATGGGGAGCGGGAGGGTGGCGGGGGGGGGAGAGCGCTGTTGGCGACTCCCGGTAGAAAAGCGGGCGGGCAGACGCCGCCCACGCCCCCCTGCACAAAGCAGAGACGGCAGCCAGCGCCCCCTCCCCACCGCGGGGACAAAGAGCCCGCTCCCCCGGGGGGGCTTACCAGTCGGTGGGGCTGTCCTCGCCGATCACCTCCTGGTACGAGGCCAGCAGCTCCAGGCGGTTGGCGCCGAAGCTCACGCCAGCCATGCCGGCGGCGGAGAGAGAGGGATGCTGCTTTCCGGGACGTCGGCGGAGGGGCAGCGAGGGAGCCGCGCTCGGATGGAGACAGGCCGCCTGCCTGCTTGCCTCGGAGACACTGCAGCAGTAGCAGCCGAGGGAGGGAGCCGGGCGGCGCGGAGAGGAGGCTCCGCCTGCTGGCGCACCCGGTCCTAGCGCCGGCCGCGGCTCAGCATCCCCCTCCCGCCCCTCGGCCGCCTCTCCAACGCCGCCGCCGCCCACCTCCTCTCGATTTGTCCACATGTGGGTTGCCTGGGATCAGCCATCTTGAGCTGGATCACTTCAGGCACCACCACGTATGTGCGACGGCGGCTCCCGCTTACATTCGGCCCGAGGGGACGGGGAGAGCCGAAAGTTAGAACTTGAGGCACCTGCGCCGTCGGGCCCAAGTTTTTGCAACAAAAACCTGAGCTCCATAGAGGAGAAGTTCCCTCACACTTTTTAAAGCTCAGAGTTGCTGCGGCAGCGCAGAGGGGTCCAGAGAAAGGGGCACTCTGCGCACGCTCAGAGGCACTCACGCTCATCGCAACTTTACACGGTTGGCAGCTGAGCCTTGCCCGGTTAAGTGTTATAGGTCTGGGAAAGAGGGCCAGACTTCGCGCAGGACACACCAGAGCAGAAGCTGGCAATTGAAATGACTACGCTGCCGGCTGAGCTGGGATGCAGCCTCAAGCTCAGCATCAGTGATCTACACCAAACCTTCAGCTGCATCGATATTGTAGCGTCAGTCAGAACTGACTCATCCTCATCTCATGCACTTCAATAGAAAGTGAAGTCTCGCTGCCTACTGCAGTTCAGATCGCATTCTTGTGATCTCAGGGGGGGTGTGGGGGACACTTGGTGGCACTGTGTGAAAAATCCCATTTTGTTGCTAGCACACTGTTTGCTATATAGCAATCATGACTAAACTTTGAGTGATTGACAATACCCAGCCAAACAGAACCTCATGGTTTTGTAGTAGTAATCCCAGCACATCTCTCATTCTACCCAGGATGCCTCCATACAAGCCAGTCTGGAACCATCATATACACTTAGCATCCTCTCAACAAGCCCACCACCACCACTTGTTATAGCCCTACTCAAATGGCTCTTTTGGGAATCCGGAGGAGCTCTTAAAGGATTTCTGGATCCCACTTTGCCTCTTGACTTCAAGGTCTTCTCTGAAAGTGGCCTGGAAAAGCAATCTCACTCCCATACAGTGTGGGCAGCATCTGGGCCTCCATGGCACCTTATGAAGTAGGTGCCAACATTCTTCAAGTGTGAGGTGTTTTTTTCCTCTTAGCACTGCATTTCTTTTCTCAGTCACCTGGCACTTCAAAGCAAAGCCCACGTGGTTTCTAGCAGAAATGCAATTCAGACTTGAGCTACTGTGGAGGTGACCTAGTCTAGGTGATAGAGAAGCCTTTCTATAACAACAACAACAACAGAATAAACCCTGTTGCTTTGGTCACTGTCTACCAGTACTTGCCTGGCACTCCCAAAATTCAATGGGAAAGGCTTAAGCCTCTGCAACCTCTCCCCAAAACAGAAATCCTGGTCGTGACATGCCATAAGGCCTCCCTATTTTCAAGAAGCAATTTATGAATGGAGTCAAGCTGGGGTTTCCATCTGTCCTAAAGCTCTGCTTATAGATTATCAGCCAATTACGTTCCTTGTGATTATGGCCTTTAAGAATTCATCCAGCCTGTGGCTTTGATGATGCTTTGCCTCTCTGGAAAAATCTGTTCCATTTAAGAAAAAAAGGGAAAACACCCACATCCCCGTAAGAAGAAAAACCATTCTCCTTGCATAAAGCAAAGCAAGCGACCCCAAAGACAGTGTGACAGGACAACAGCAGCACTCACCCTAACATACGCCCCCTTGCAAGACACAAATCAAAGCTAGCAGGAAGCACAAACCAAGTAGTTCCCTACAACAAGAACTGCAAGCATCAAGGAAGTTTCTCGCCAAATATAGGATCAGTAACCACTAAAGCAGAAGCTGGAATGAAAGCACAAATGCTACAAGCTGCACGAGGGAGGGGGACCCTGAATAGCCGGCCAAACAGAAACAGCCACACAGCAGACATAAGCTGCATCAAGGCTGCAAATAAGGAAGTGCACGAAATACTTCTCCAAGTTGCCAACTGTGTTTATCTCTGAAAACGAGTCCTTGAATTCAAGCTATTCTCAGTCACCAAGAGGTCTCTGGGCAATCTTTATGCTACCCTAAGCAGGTGCCGTGTTCTTTGGGACCAAGTCATTAACTTTGACCAATGAAGATTCATATATATGGTTTTGCCGATGCAGATGCCTTCCTCTGTTTAGGCCCACTGTGACCATCCTCTCCTTCGCTCACATTAACCTGCAAGCAGCCACTGCCGCAAAAGGGCTTTGCTTATTTATGCTGGAGGCAGCCTCGCACACCACAGCGCCCAATCTGCTCCCGGACTGCCTGATTTTCCATTAAAACATTTACAGTAGCAATACAGGTATGAAATCAAACTCCCGGCCAACAGGATATCACAGGCAGTTCCTGCTAAGTTGGGCAGTGCTAAGCTTTCTCTGCACCACTGTTGCTAGCATTTTCTGAAATGAAAAGTTACCACTCGGCTGAAAGTTGTTCTGCAGCTGTCACTTTTCAACAGAGAGGCCGTATTCAGTTTCAGCAATGCTGAGTTCCTTAGTCGCGTGCACAGTATTTCCACGAAACTATTCCCTTTTGCTTTCCCTCTCTGAGCATAAGAGGGAGGGCTCAGGTTGCTTCTTCCCAAGTAGGACTAATATTAGTTTCTAGAGTATCTGTCACACCATATAACCCGCACCTGTATTTTTCACCCACTTTTCACCCCCTTCCACACACTGCCCTTTTAAAGACAAATCAGCACAACTCACATATGTGACAAAAGAATTAAAGACATATTTTATTAGGCATTCAAAGCACCACCAAGGTGGCAAAGAATTGAAGACTCCCAGCCGGACAGCACGGTTCTGGGAAACACACTTAGAGCAAAACAGAAATAATAACTCTTTGGTAGGGATGCTCTGGGGCCACATCCAGCCCAGGGCTGTGCGCTGCAAGCAAACGCAGCGTTGTATGGCTGGGGAGTGAATCACACGTTCATCTCATGGTGCGAGGAGAAGCAGCTTCTGCTGGTGTGGAGAAGAGGGCTGGATCCTGTGACAACTCTGTTCTCCATGGCATTTTAAATTTACTTTGCTTGAAGTCTGTTGCAACTTTATAGCACAAGGCTCTACACACCTTGGAGGTAGTCTGTTTCCAGCTCTAGGAAAGGAGTGGCTAAGTCTTGGGAGGGGAAAGAAAGCTCTTTCTTTTTCTTTTTTCTTTTTGACTTGGTTCTTCCCAATTTCACTAGGGCCACATGTCTACATGGAGGTGAGTTTCCATCACTGAAAGTGGAAATACATACTAACAGGCAGGACAGAGCCAGGCCTGGATCACCGAACTCACTTGCGATGCCTTCTCAAGGAAGGAAAGGCAGACAGGAGCCAAAGTTGGTAGTTACAACACAAAGGAGGCAAGAAGTCACAAGCAGGAGCCCTACTCTGGCATTGGGAAAAGCTGTCGCCCCAAGAGGGCGAGGCAGCAAGCGTTCACATACACCTGAGGCAGTTAACAGACCTCCTAGGTAAGATCAAGTGTCAACTCTGCCTGCTTTGCAACAGCCACTAACGTATGGGATCCTTCAGCTAGGAAGTAACATTTCTGGGGCTCCACCTCTTTGGCTGCAGCTGTGACAAGAGCACAAAAGTGACAAGAGGCACGGGCAAATCCTTTGGACATATGGTGACACTGGCTTCACAGCATGCAGAAGGGGGGGTGGTGATTCTGCCCCTGTCACTCAGTGCTGGTGCAGAATGGAATTCTATTTGAAAAAGAGCAGCAGCCTAAAGCTCAGACTCTAAATCCATGTACCTGAATCCTTGCAGAGTACTGAAGGGAAATCTGAGCACTGCAGCTCCCCCATTGGGAATGATTGTCAAGTGAAGGGTTTGGGGTGGGGTGTGGGGGCAGCTCTCTCAGGACAGGACAGGACAGGGCAAAATGTGGGGGAAAGAGGAATGCAGGGCTTGGGCGAGCAGCAGCTTGGGCAGTCAGATCTACTCTTCCCCACCTACTTCCTCCTCCTCACACATGTGAGAAAGCATGGCTCTTGCACAGGGGCTTATCCTTTTTAGAGTAGAATGTCTTTCCTTCCAAGTTGATCTGGCAGATCTGTGGGGGGAAGGAAGGGAGGAAGGACTCAGTGAGGCAAGCATCAGTTCCACGCTCACAGGCCCACCACCCACTTCAGCTCATCCACAGGGACAAAAGAGGAAGGGCAAAGCCACAGGAATCGCCCAATGCACCACTGCCCGGCTTCACCCCCAACAGTCGTTGCCCTGCTAGACCTAAGGCATTGCCAGTCAGCAGGAGGCACCCGAGAGTGCTTGCCACAAAGGCAAGCAAGGACGAAAGGTTAAACCAGACAGCTCCACCCCCAGGGAAAGAGCCAAGCTCAGAAGCCTCATCTGACAAGCTTCATGCTAGCAAATTGCTGCCCCTGCCTGCCAGCGATGTCCCTCTATCACGGAATGCTCCTGGAGCAAAGGCTGGATGGGGTTAGTTAGACCAGTGGAAGGTGGTGGGTGGTGGAAAGAGGTGCTCACCGCACAGACGAAGCAAGTGTCATGCCAGCTGAAGCCCAGCGCCTCCAGGAATCGATCGCCAGCGTCTATCTTGAAGTCACAGCCACGGCATTTGGTTCCAAACATCTTCTCATAGTCTTGAGGCAGGGAGAGAAGGGGGAGGAGAGATTAGGCCAAGGTGTTCAGAATCTGGAGGCCGAGCTAGGAAGAAGAGCGCTGCTGCTTACATGAGCCGTTGCCACAGCACCACCCGTCCCACTCACCCGCTTGGCAAAGGGAGGCTGCTTTGATTGCAGCACCATGTTCAAAGAGCAGCTAGGATCAAAGGCACTTGCCTTAACACCAAGCCTGTCTGTATATCAACTGGCAAGGAGTCCTGTCCTCCCCAGCCCTACCTGGAGATGCCAGGAATTGAACCAGGGACCTTTCGCATTTAAAGCACGCACTCTACCACAGAGCTACAGACTGGGTTGCTAGAGTCTGGATCACTGCCCCAGTGATCTCAGCTACCAGCGCCTTCCCCCTCTGATCCAGTGTTCTCTGCTCCTGCTCTAGGTTCCCTTCTCTTTCTGTAGCTCTGCTTCTGTCCCACAAGCCTGTCCTCTCCCCAGTATTTGCTTTTCTCTGATCAGAGCCCTTCCTGAGCTAAGCAACAGATGCTCTGATGCTGCCCTGGAGTCTGTTGGGCTGGCTGGAAGACCAAAGACTCCGTGAAGAGATGGCAGACAACCGTCCCAGCCATGTCAAGCAAGGCTGCACATGCTGTTAAGAGCCCTGCACACCCCACCCGGCTTATGATGAAAGGCAGCTGTTCATTCATCTGGGAGAATTCCAGATTCTTTCACAGCATCAGATAATGTGGGGGTGGAGAGGGAAGCCACTCCATTTGTTAAGCCTTTCTCCCCCTAGAAACCTCCTCCCAATGGAATATTCCAAGCAAAGGCTGTGTTTATCAGGACTGGAATGAAAGGAAAAGAACAACACTTCCCAGCATGCTTTGCTGCATGCTTACGTGATGCAGGTACTACTCTACTGATCTCCATAGCAACCTGGCAGAACAGGCGCTGCCCGGCAACCGTTACCAAGGGGCAGCCAGACCAGGGTCAGAGGAGGACGCCATTGCAAGTGTTTTGTTGCCCAAGCCCTCCCTGCCACCGAAGGTCAGTACTAGGAACTGTTTCTGTGGGGTATCCCCCCACCCCTTCCAAGGAAGGCTGCTTTGGTGCTGGCTGCTGCTCCCATTCCAGGGGGAGCTTGGGACATCCCATATGCTTCCAATTTTACAAATCCAGAATGTTAATTAAAGGCTAACTAAAAGACTTCTAAGAAAGACCCACTACTTTGTGGGTACCACAGCCAAGTATTATCCATACCTCTCTCACAGTAGGGCTGCCCTTCTTCCATGTAGAAGGCACGATTGCGGATGGGCGTTTTGCAGGCAGCACAGATAAAGCAATGTACATGCCAGGTCATCTTGAGGGCATGCATAATTTCCTAAAGAAGCACAAGAACGCGAGTCACTCCACTGTAGGGCTGCCCTTTGCCAACAATGCAGGGTATTTAGACAGCACACTACATAGGCAATACTGAACTTTCCACATGCCAGCCATACATTATTTCAACCATCCCAACAACCTGGTAGGGGAGGCCAGGATTTAGCCTCCACAGATTTGGGGAGGGTGAAGAGCAGGTTGCTCTAGCCTGCCAAGTGAGTTCATGACTAATATGAGATTTGAAACAGAGTTCCAGCTCGTGCTCATTGCTGTGCTATGTTTGCTCTCTGGAGCAGGCCAGAGTCTGGGAGTCCCCAGCCTCAAATATAGTAGCAAGACAAGTCTATCAGGTTTGTACTATATGGCAAGAGCAGGCTTGGAGAACTTTTTTTGGCTCAGTTGTCCGGATCCTTAGCTGTCCACACCTCCAAGGGTCAGCTGTGACAGGTGAGTAGGACAACACACCTGTCAAAGTCCCTTGTTTAGCATTTCCCGAGTACCTAACAGCTAGCTGGTTGTCTGCCACTTGGGAGTCGCAGTTCAGGAACCCGCAGGGCTGGTAAAACTGCTTTGTGCAGAGACCAGACCCACACATGGGGGACCCACAAGCATGGTTGGGGAGAAATGGCCCCACAGGCCAGCCAGAGGTCCTCCACCCCTGCTTTAAAGCATTAACCCTTGAGTTAACATAAGGAACTAGAGAGGATCACCCCTGAGTGGAAAGGGCTAACAGCAATGGCTGCCTCCTTCTAAGCAAGGGAAATCTCAACATCAGGGGTGTGGGACCTGCGACTCTCTAGAGGTTGCCTGACTCCAACTCCCATCAGCCTCAGCCAACACAGCCAATAGTGAAGGACGATGGGAGTCAGAGTTCAGAACCACTTGGAGTGCACAGATTCCTCCCCCCCCCCTTCCTGACTCAGCACGCTTGAGAGCAGGCCTGCTTCCACGGAGGCTGCGCTCCAACCGAACTCACCCCTGTGATCTTCTTCTTGCATTTGGCACAGTTGGGGGCATAGCGTATGTCGTAGCACTTGGGGCAGAAGATGGAGCCCTTCTCCTCAAAAAACCCGCCCTCGTCCAGCACCTTCCTGCACTGCGAGCAAGTGAACTCCTCAGGGTGGTAGTAGCGTCCCAGGGCCACCAGGTAGCGCCCTCTAGTGGAAAAACAAAAAGAGGAAGGGTTAGCTTTGAGGTGGGTGATGAGCCTGGCCTCTTGCCTATTGGGGGAAAGGACAGGCGACCAGGGTCTTTCCCTTTCCATTGCCAGAAGACAATTCTACCTGTTGTTATGAAGCATGAGTCTACAGTACATGGAAAGGAACACTTCCAAGGGCTGGTTTGCACAGTGGCGTAGCATGGGGGACGGTTGCTCAGGGTGCAAAATATCAGCACCCAGTGCTGCCTCAATACAACTTTGCACATCTGTCGCTGCACTCTGTTGAAAACAGATTTTCCATGCAAACCAGGAAGTGACCTCTCCAGACAACGGAACAACTCTTCTTTTCTTATTTCTGCGGCTGCAAACTCCTGGGTGATGCGGATGCCATTAGGCAGTTGAATGTGTGTGTGTCCTCCGTCCCTTTCCCTTCCTCCACACAGCCCTGGGCACTGGCAACTCACGCTATGCCACTGGGTCCGCACAGTATGACTGCAGCATGCCAACATCAAGCAAGGAACTCGCATTTGCAAACAAGCCACTGCAAGTATAGGCACCGAACTTCCAGGTCACCTCTGCACACAATATCCATCGGTGGAATCGGTGCACCCATCCAGAAGCCAGTATTCCAGGCTGCAACAGACTAAGCGAGGTGCAGGTGTATGTGTGTACAAACCACTTCCAAGAATTGGGGGGGGGGGGAGAGGAAAAGGAGGAGAACGATCCCTCCGCACTGCTGCAACTCTCACCTGATTATCTTGTTGCACTGGTAGCAGATAGGCGTTTTGTCAGCACTCTCAGGGGCTTGCTGTGCAGCCTGCACAATGGAGTTGCGGTTCTGCATCGGTGTTGGCGTAGCCGGCTGGCTGTGCTTGCTCAGGACTGTGCTGGTTTTATCTGGGGCATACCGCTCAGCAAAGGAAGGATCCACAGCCCAGGGTGGGCGGCTGGCCGGGCCAGAGACAGGTGCAGGCTTCGGAGCAGCAGAGCCTAGAACAAGGCAATGGCACTTTATCTCTCAACAGCAACCCACTTAAGATCTGAAGCTTGCATGACATATGCATTGGCACTGTGTCTAGGGTCTGAGCAATTCACTGGGGATAATCTCTGCCCTTCGACTTGGGTGGACAGACCCTCCTTCCCAAAGGAAGGCCACTGGCCACTGCTCATTTTCAGGCACACATGCATTCAAAAATTTAAAGCTAACACAGCTTCACAGCGAGAAGCTATAACAGGTTTTGCTGTAGACACTGTGGAAGATACCAGGTGCCAGTAGGCAAAGCTTTCCCCAGCAAGTATCCCTGCCCAGAGGTTTCATCGCATGCACAGCGCTCCCAGCTTACCATATCCAGGCTCCACTTTCAAGGCTGGCGCAGAAGACAGATCCGGTATGGAGACCTGGCTACAGAATAACCAATTAGTTCCAGGCAACCTGGGCCCATTACCCACCCACTCCAGCAGAGGCTGCTACCATGGCTCAGGTCTGGCAAGTCAATGTAGTGGGGATACCTGTTTTTAAGCTTTTCACAGACCTCAAGGGGCTCACTGGAAGAATGAAGTTGGGGGACACACAAGAGCATCACTGGAGCAGATTGTGTGCAGTCAAAATATGCCCATACCCACAGTGTAGCAGTGACCCCTATTGGCTGGTGGCTTTGCTGCCCAGAGTGACCAGCATTAAGAAGAAACAGGTCCTATTATGCTAAGCCCAGGCTACAAAGCCTGTTGCCGAGGATGCGAGGACAAGCCAACACAAAAGACATTCTCCTCATTTATGTGCAGAGGGAGCATTCATCTTCCCTTCTCTAAAGGAGGAGTTCAAACAAGTCCTGGAGGAGGAGGAGGACATGCATCATGCTGTCCTCTCAAGCACAATGACAGTAGCCACCACCTGCATGGATGGAGGATAAAGAACAAAGACTCCTGGGCCTGGTTTGCTCTCCTAAAAAAAAGTAGGACACCAGAGCAGGTTCTGCACAGGAGCACCAAAACCATTCCTGTTAACTGTACAGTATAGCCAGGTCAGAGGCAGATGGAAAACGGAAGGCAGGATTTATTTAAGGAAGTGTTCCTTTCCTTGTGCACAGCAAGTGCCTGCTTTCCTGGCATACCTGGGGCAGTTCCTATGTTCCCAAACTGGGCAATTGTGTGAGGACAAGCACTGTGATAATATCAGCATGAAGGAACAGCCTTTCAAAGCCTCCCAGCGTCAGGCTCAGGGCAGGTCTGCATAAGAGGTACAGGCCTTAGTTCAGGGGTACAAGATCTACTTTGCAGGCAGCAAGGTCCCAGGCTCAGTTGACCAGCATCTGCAGGCAAGGGGCAGAAAAGATTCCCTGTCTGAGAGTTGCTGCCAGCCAGCGTAGATAATACTGAGCTCAATAGACCAAGAGTTTGACCTCAGTATAAGGCAGCTGAGATAGCTCAGTCAGTACAGCATGAGACTCTTAAGCTTGGGGTCATGGGTTGGAGCCCCACGTCGGGCAGAAGAATCTCAGGGTCGTGGACATTGGGCAAAATATCCCTGCATTGCAAAGGGTCGGACTAGGTGAGCCTCGTGGCCCCTTCCAACTCTACAATTCTATGATCAGCTTCCTGTGGCGGGACAGGTGATGCCGCAGAAAAAGGACACGAGGTGTTATCAACCACGAAATGCACTTGTGGCCAGGGAGTAACAGTGACAGCAATTTGCCTGTTTTGCAATCGGACACACAGCTCAGCACTAGTAGCTGGCATCCGCAGAAACCTGAGGGGCTGTGTGCTCATCTCTTGGCATAAGATTCACACAAGACAGCAAACTAGAAAGACATGCTGTTCCCTCTCACACATACACCAAATTCCACCACCTGTTCCAATGTGAGTCCAGAGTTTTGTGCTGTCAGAGGCCTGCCCCAACTTTGCTGGAAAGCACGGAAAGGCCAAAGTGCCCCAATCAGCTCCTTAGCCGTCTTGTGCTGCCTGCTAAATCACTTCCTTAAAGCTTCAGGTAGAAGCTATTCCACATGTTTAACCCCAACCCTACCTTCTTGCAGTAAACATTTTGCTTCCCATTCTTTCCTCTGAAGGTTACCATGAAGGTCCTCTTCTCTACAAGACCCTTTTAAATATTTCAAAGGGTTTGTGTGGTGTGTCGGGGGGTGTGGTGTGTCGGGGGGTGCGGTGTAGACAACGTCATATTAGAGGCATGAAGCACACCCACAGACAGGTCACCTCACATAGGGCTCCAACAAATGACACCTCAACTTGGTTGCAGGGAGAGAGCCTATTGCCCCAAGGCCATCTAGTTCAGGCAACAGGTCCATGCTACTCGCCCCACATATTCAAGGCTTTTCACTTGGGAGAGAGCCCTATGGCTTCAAGATGAACCATCAGAAGAAGTGTGGGCTTCAGAATAACTTCCAAGGTCACATGACTCAAGAATGAGATCCATGGCAGGGGAAGAGTGTGAAGATCAGAGGGGGAACCTTAGGATGTGGCAGGAACAACAGCCCAGCTGTGTAGGCAGTCATTTGAGGAGACTCAAACACTCCTAGCCAAGAGCAAGAAACTACAGTCTGTTCAGGAGTAGAAGCCTATGTACAAGGAAGGAGGCGGGGAGGAGAATGGGAGATGTGTGGGGTTTGGAGAGCTGCAAATAAAGGAGAAGGGTGTCTTGAGCTGTTCCAAGTGCAAGCTTGAAAATGGAAGAGAAATAAAGCCTGCCCTTGTTGAACCCCTTCCTTCCCCCTTCTGAGGTCCCCTTGGGCAACCAGCTAGAAGAAGATACCAAGAAGGGGCACAGGGTACACATATTCCCCCACACCACCTCCTTCCTGTACATAGGAAGCAGCTATCTTGTTGGGAAAGGCTAGACTAGGCTCTCTCTTCTCATCATGCTCATTTTCTAAGTGTCTGATACAAGGGTAGCAGGGAGAATATTCTAACCTGAGATTCTCCACCTGCAATGAGAAAGGATACAGCTCATCAAGAGCTGCACTATGTGATTATCCCAGACAGGAGCAAACGGATTCTGCACACAAGGCTTGTTGCAGACTAAAAGGAGTGTGTGTGTGTTCATTAATTCCATTGTGCATGTTACATCTCATCCAACCTATCCAAGGACTTTTCCTAAGGTGCAATCAACAGAAGAAGAAAAAGCGTATAGTAAATTACTATAACAGCTGTTTCAGTGCATCATGCAGGCAGAGGTGGTGAGATCCTGGCAGTCTCCTGTCTCACCACCCTGGTCCTTGCCTGCTATCCTGTGATGTGGGCCTGGGATGAGAAGTTCACAATCCCCCATATTTATCCCAAGGAATTAAAAGTATTGAGAAAAGGAGAGAGAACTCAGTGCTGGCCTGCCAGTCAGGCTCCTGCTCCCAGAGGAAAACCAGGGCCCAAAATCACCCCATAGTCATTGGTGGGCAAAGGCATTGCATCTTTGCTCAGCTTCCCAAACAACCTTACAGAGGACAGCTGGGTTTATGCTCAGCTGGAAAACAAGTCGTTCCTCTAAGAAAGAACACAGCCTCCCTACTTCAGGTGTGCATAGATTAAAAAGGAAAGAAAGACAGGAGCCAGTTACGAGAATAGGAGCATTTATTTTACTACAAAATGAAAGGTAGTAAAGCCAGCCTCCAGCTAGATTGCAAACTCCTGCCTGGGCATCGGCTCCAGGCAGCTCAGGGGGTGGGTGGATTACAGCACCATACAGATATAGCAGCTGAATTAGTGTCATGCCTGCGGTCAAAACAATGATTACACACTCTTTCTAGAGAAAGGGGCACACAGCATTTCCTCCACCAAGCAACAGGACATGCCTGCTGTGGAAGCAGGTTACCCGAAGAGCCAGAAGTCCCATCCCCTAGGGTTTTTTCCCCAAGCCCAACACAAGCAGCCATATTAAGTGTTGTCCAAATCAGAGAGCCTTTGGAAAAACTGAGGTATAATGGAGTTAATCAAGTTCAAGGAGGACAAGTCTAATAACCATTGAGGGGTTGGGGAAGAGAAGGAATCCCTCTATTACAGCGTTATGGGTGGGCAAGTTCTGCAAGCCTTCACGACCTTACCAGGCATCTAGAAGAGGAATGCTTGCCATTTCCTCAAAGTGGTAGCCACAACCAGCTACTCATAGAACAATGATGGGGAAAGGACCAGGGGCTAAGGGCATATGCATTCACCATTCACTGATAAAATAAAATAAAATAAAATGGAGAGGCCTGTTAGGAGAAGAAGTTTTATGGGTTGAGAAACAGCACTCAACAGTGGACAAAGGAGGGAAGGGGAAGATCAGCCACTACCAATAACAGTGTTTTTAAAAAATCCCATGCAGGGTTGAAAAGGAACCCTTCCAGATATGAATGTCAGGAAATGACTTCCCTCTCTCTGAAATGCTCGGCCAGGAAGAAGAGCACTGGCAGCTCATTCAATGTGGCAGGTCCCAAAGGAAAGAGGTCTCAGTGCAATGCCATATTGCATTGGGTAGAACCTTCCCCCCGCCTCCTTGGTTCAGTATGAAGGCCAGAAAGGAGCATACAGAGGTCTCCACAGCCAACGTCTCTTCAGTCAGGGAAGAGAAAACACAGTTTAGAAACAGCTTCCTGGTAGTACCAGAGCATCTTGCTTAGAGTTGGGAGAGTCAAGCCTCCTGCCCAACAACATGAACCCTCTTCCATCCCCTCCACAGCTGGAGGTGTGACATGAAGCTCAAAGAGAAGCAGCCACCAATGCGGAAGACTCCTGACTTTTCTCAGGTTCCCCCCTGCTCAAGTCGTTCCCCAACACAGTTCAGTTGCTACATTTCCAGGAGTTGCTGTCGATTTCTAGTGGGGGGGATTTTGGGGGGGAGGGGGGTTGTTTTGCTTTTTTAAAGTTTTGTTCAACCAGTTAGAAGGAGACAGACAGAAACACGCCCTTCCCATTCACATCGGCATGCAATAGAGAAGAGCGGAGTCGAGAAGAGAAAGGCCAGCCCATCGCAGGCAGCCTAGGAGAGCACGTTCAGAGAGGTAGCCGATCGCTGGTGGTGCCAGTCGCGCAGGCGAGTGTAACGGGGGCTCTGAAGCTCCGAGACAAACTTTTCTCTGGGAGGGGAGAGAGAAAGAGAAAGAGACACAAGGAAGAGATGGGAGGAGAAAGCAGAGACCGAGAAGGAGAAAACCAGAAGGGCATACCAGGCATGCAAGGTCAAGGGAACCAGAACAAGGTGGGAAGAAGGCTTTCATCCCCTCCGCCCCAAACAGATGCGAATGGGACAGTGGCCCTGGGCATCTGCCAAAGCTTAGGAGCGAGTCTGGACTCTGCACTTTCAGCTCCCAGCCCCTGGCACATTGGGAGTGGGGAGAAGTCAGGTAGAAACCCACAGACTCTCCTGGCCCTATCAAAGGGACCTTCTTACCTGGCTTTCCTAACATGCTCATCATCCGGGTCTTGCACTGGCAGCGGGAAAAGGAGAAAGAGAATATCATGGTCTGAGCCAGTCAAGCTGTTTTAGTTTTCTGAGAAGAGAAGTGGATTTTTTTTGTTTTTGGAGGGGGGTGGGATGGGCAGGGAGAGACTAGGCACAAAATAAGAACATTCCCTGGAGGATACAGGGCCTGGGCATCAACAATAATGAGCGGGAAGCAGAATGAGGTGCCTGCAGAGCTCTTTGCAGAGCAGAGATAGACTGAATGAGGTCAACAGAGCATCACAAGTGGGAGAGAGAGAGAGAGGATCCTCCTGGGACTTGCTGTAGGACAATCTGCCAGCAGAGCCTTCCCAAACTGGCCCAGGTCCAGAATGCTTGTGGAAGGTGGCCAGAGCTGTCCCAGAACAAGCTCAGGTGCCTCTGCAATCTTTGCCATGTCGCCGGTGGCACCAAATGCCTCGTGACTCCCTGCCACTTCCCAGGCTGGAGCCAGCCAGCCAGCCAGCTCTCAACAACACCCCCAACCTGGAGTGGCTCCCCCTGAGAGGGAGGCACTTACTGAATTCCGTGCCTGTCAGATGGGCCAGGATACGGAAAGAACGGGACTGGGTCGTGCCTGTCCGCGGTCGCCAGTCCTCTGTGTCCTCAATGAGCCTCTTTTTGCTGGAGTCATTGGGGAGGAAGGCCGGCAGGCTTGCCAGCCGCAGAGAATGCCTACGAATAGACAAGGGCACTCAGCCAGGGCTGCACTGAGATGAGCATCTGCCAGGCATGCATGACACACACAAACACAAGAAACTGCATCAAGTGGTGAGGGGCGGGGGGAGAGATAAACCACCATGAGGCACAAATCAGGACATGGCCATAGTTTCATAATTCTGAAGATCACAAGTAACCTGCCCTGCAGACACACTGAACGGATCCTGAAGCCCCTTCTGTTCCCTCTCCCCCAGCTAGGCCAATTAATTGTCCAGGCCTGAGGTAGCTCTGCCGGTAGAGCATGAGACTCTTAATCTCAAGGTCGTGGGTTCAAGCCTCACATTGGGCAAAAGATTCCAACATCTCGGGGCGATGGACTAGATGACCCTCGTGGTCCCTTACAACTCTACAATTCTATGATTTGAATTGTCTGGATAGTTAAAACCACACAGGAGACAGCATTTGGATGAGGACGATGTATGCATGCTACAAAAAGCCTGTGCATTTATGAGCAGCACCAAGTCCACAATAAACGGCTGCATGGAAGTGTTCCCTTCCAGAAGGGGCCTTGACTCTGTGTGAGATCCTTAAACCTGAAGCCTCCCATGTCAGGCTGCAGCAAGGCCCCCAGTTCCTCAGCACTGCTCTGGTGAAAATCTCAAAGGAGATTTTTCACTGATGAAAAAATTGAATCCTTGTTGAGGGAAGCCCTGTTACTGCTTCTAGTGCTACTCCAACTTCACCAAAGGGATATTCACACGCTATAAGGGGACGACAGCAGCAGCACACAACATACGAGGGACACAACAACATCTGTCCGAAAGTTTCTACCCTCCCCTCCCCTCCCCCACCTCTCCCAGGTCTTACTGGTCCTCCAGGTAGTAATCTCCATAATCAGGTGGGGGGTTGCTCTGGGGTGGAGCCTTCACCTCAGGGGGGTGAGCGCTAACCCTGAAGCCACGAAAAGTGAGAGAATAAGAGAAAAGATTGGACAGGTCAGGTGAGACATGCTGCCCTAGTACACAAAAGCACAAATAAAAGGCCACATCTCCTGAGGGAACAGCCAGCACCACTGGAGGTAACAGCAGCTTGACTGTGCAGTGGAAACACACACACACACACACACACACACACACACACACACACACACACACTGCTCCCTGCCAGTTTTAGCACCACTTCCTTTCCCTTATCTGGGTCAGGCAGTTACTGCTACAGTTGTCAGCGCAGCCTGAAGAGTCACAGCAGGCCATCCCACTCCCTTGGAAGCATCAGGAAGTTTCCCTGAAGCCAAACTGCCAACATTTAAAGCCTTAGGGCAGCCACCGTGCCCCCAACTGGCCGTTTCACCTCAGATTAGCCCCCAGGCTTGGTTCACATGACACGCTTAGCCAAACCATGGTTTAGTGCGTATGTGAGGCCTCCTGGAAAGAATATCTTGGACTGTTTGGTTTTTTGCTGCTGCGTCATACTGAGCTAAGCCCTCATTTGGTTTAGCATATTGTCTGAAGCTAGCGGTCTCCAGACTAATCGCAAGCTGTAACCAAGGTTTGTTGTGTGGGTTACACTTCATGGTTTGTCCAAGAGAGAGCTGAACTATGAGCATAGGCTTAATTAACACACTATGCCAAAGTGTGGCTTGGCTCAGCAGCAAAACAACCAGCAAGGACCAAAGAGGCTGTGATGTCCTCTCCCAGAGTCCACACAGTCAGGCTAAGCCATGATTTAGCTTAGCATGACATGGGATCCAGGCCACCAAGTCATTCAGACAGGCTCCAACACAAACCCAAGAAGTCAAGAGGACACAAATAATGTTGCCCCACATACTGTACGAAAGGGGACCTCCATGTCCCAATTCCTACACTAAAGTTGTCTGTTCTCCCCCTTCCCCGAATCGCAAACATGTCCATCAAGCATCTCTTTTTATGAGGGGATATAACTCGCCATAACCACACACTCCTGTGGGAGAGTAGGATAGGGGGTAGAAAAGTCAGTGAAGCAAACCCCCCCCCCCAAACTGGCAAGGAATGAGGAGGGTTTTTAGGTGTTGAAAAGGAATTATGTTTAGGTCATGCATGTTAGCAATAATACACTTTAAAGTTACAGAACAGGCAAAGGCTTACTGACTTGTCAGGGTTCTGCACCTGCAAGAGAGAGAGAGAGAGATACAGAGAGAAAGAGAGAGAAAAGGGAAAAGAGCAAAAAGACAGTCAGGAAAGTGAAGGACATGTTAGAACCATTAGACAAAGTTTTTTTAAGAAACATGCTTCCCTTCCTGCCTAGTGTGGGTGAATAGAGCCGAGATTCCATGCACAGCTAACCTAACTGGGTCATGGATCCTCAACCTTTTGGACCCACTTTGAACACCCAAACACGCATTTGTGGACCCATTTAATATTTCACCATATATTTGTATGGTGGGAGTGCTCCTGTTATGACCCACCTTGGATCAGGTCGCGGCCCCCTAGCAGGTCCTGGCCCACCAGTTGAAGTCCAGTGCTCTAGGTCATAGGATCAGGAATGCAGGAGTATGAAAGAAATGAGCAGCAGCACCATTTCTGCCAGCATGTAGACTACGCTCACCATGGTCCCACAACTGGTCCCTTCTAAGGCACTGACTGGCAGGGGACCCCAAACAGGCCAATGAGAGACACAGGGGTTGGTCAGAGGTGTACAGGACTTCATCTAGCACAGATATAAGCTTTTCCATCCCCACCATCAAAGGTGCCAGGGACACGTCAATGCACCAAACGAGAAAGGAATCACCTCAAAAGAAGCAGCATCCAAAGCCTAGAGTGTCAGGACACAATTTGCATGCAGCCAGGCACTGTTAAAATCATTTCGGGATGTTTCATCGGTGATTAATAAACAAAATAAACAGAATTAATTTAGGGCTGCATTTCTAGACATGGGAAGATAGCAGTCAGAAGATGCCAGTTTTGGGCTTGAAAAAATGAAATAGTCAAGTATAGATTAATCGGTATACAATTTCACCCAAGTCATTTCCTTAATAAACTGGAAATCTGGATTTACCATAGTGCTGCTCCCTTCCAAAGGATGCCTGAGAACAGCTACACTAGTACGGGAATTTTATGCTGGGATGAGCTGAATTGGAAACTCAGCCAAAAGCCTTGATGCCAGCTACTCAGTATTTTATCTGGGGTGGACAGCTTTATGCATAATTTCTTTTAGTAATTCTAAGTTTGCATATCATATTATAGTGCCCAGTGCTGAGACCTTATGGTGCAGGGCAGGTAAGAAATCTTATAAATGAAGATACTGAACCTGGGACCTAGTAAATGATGAACAGTTTGGAGAATAACTGTAGCTTAGATTGCCAGGGAGACGGTGAGGATGGAAAGTTACATTGGGATCCATAAGCGACATTCATTCCTGCCATAGTGAGTCAGCCACAGAATAAACCACAAGCAGATAGCACCAAACCTATAGATACAGATCACTCGCCATAGCACAATGCCGCTCAGACCAAAGAATCTAGCGATTCCTTTGTGTTGGTGAGTCAAGAGAACTACAGGCTGGGGTTCCTGGGATGCCGCCCCATGCTCCTGACTGCCACCTACGATAGCATTATTATTATTCTTTGCCCAGGAGATAAGATTGCAGGACTCGAAAGAAGTGAAAGATGATGAAATGCAGGCCGCTAAACGGTCTGGCTTTTTCAATTAGGCATTCCGGAATGAACAATACACAAGAGAACTGCCAGATCTAGGCATCGTAATATGAACTCCAGCCACCAGGGGTCACTGCAACACCAGATGTCTTAAGTTCTAGCACAGATTCTGATACAGAGGGAGGAAAGGGCCGCCCACACCCAGCCATTGCCCACCCATAAAAAGGCCACACAGGCAGAGCCCGACATGCACAGTGCGGGCAGACAGGCGAGTGTGTGGGCAGAACAGCACAGGGCAGAACTCCACAGTGAGGCCACTCAGCCCCCCTCCCAACTCCCCAGGGTGTCTAAATAACACAGCGACATACCCATTGTGCTGTGTGGTGCAGACGGACGCAGAGGGAGTGTATGGCACCGATTTCGTCACCAGCCCGGGCTGGGAGTTTGGAGCAGAGCTGACTCCAAAGGGCCGGGCCGTTTTGTTGAGGGCAGAGCTGGGAGTGAAGTTATATTTCGGGCGCTCGGAGGAAGGGAGCGCATCCTGAGCAGAAGACAAAACACACAGACGCCCAAGCTGGCACAGCAGGCAGCATGCAAGTGCACCCCCCGCTGCCAGGCCACCATGCCAGAGGCCACCATGCCCCAGGTGGAAGCCAGGCCAGATTCTGGCCACAAGGGCATTCCTCAAGTCCCAGGGCAATAACCACAGCCAGCCAGCCAGCCAGCCGCATTCCTGGCTGACAGTAGCCAAGACACAAGCAAACACGCCCTGTATGTGCCCAGTTGCCTACTGCCAGCCAACTTTGTTGAGCACCCTATGTGGGCAAATGTGGTCGCTCTAGAACTGACCCCGGGATGAGCCTTGGAGAGCAGGTGAGGCAGTTCAGCGTGGGCACGTGTTGTAGCAAAACTGAACCATGCATATCCATTTCTACACCCTCCATCTCGTTCCCTGCCTCCTCCAACCACAAGGGAAACAGAGGAGGGATACGCCCAAGCAGAGAGGGAAACTAGAAGACAGCCCTGGCCACAATCTTGGAGAAGCTGTTTCCCTCCACAGCCTGACTGCCTGGAAGTCCCCTATCCCCGCCCAGCACTTCTTTTGTGAGGCAAGGCCTCAGATTCCAGAATAAACATTCATACAGGATTAGACTATACAGGGAACATAGGGGCAAGGGCAGCAAATGGCTCTATTTGCTGCTCCAGCCCACTTAAGGCAGGCAGCTCCCGGTTCATCCTCCACCTGACCTCTGATGATAACAAATAAATTCAATATTGTGGTGGTCATTTTGAGTTTCTGGCTTCTGAAGGTTTATGGGTGCAATCAAGAGGAGTTCCATTGAACAGCAAGAAAATAAACTGCTATAGATTTGGAGGGCTGGGGAAAAGGCAGCAGTGAGCTCCTTTAGTGCCAGCACACCAAGGTTCAGGCTACGGTGCCTGGTTAGCTCCAAAAGTGAGCTGCAAAGGAGAGAAGATTCCACCAAAACCAGGTGTAAAAAGGAAGACGATAGCAATAGATACATACAAAACACTCTTGCTTGGAAACTTCAAATAATCAAAATGCCAAGGAGTTGCAAGCTGCACATCACTTATTTGAGGGCATGGTGAATGCAGTAGGAATGTCTGACTTAGAAAAGCCTTATAAGCACATGGCAGACATAGCCACAGAGTTTGGCCCACAGATATAGTACAATCAGTGTAGCTCAAACAGACCCCTGGAGAAGGGCTGTGCAGCCTAAAACGCATTGGCATTTGTTATTATCCTGAGTTTCAGAATGGATTCTTCACACCCCGTTACAGTCTCATTTATTTATTTTGGCTTTTACATCGAGCACCTAACTCAAGGAGTGTCAAACAAGCTAGGGCATTTGTGTTTCCTCAACTATCCCACAGCTCCCCTAGACCAATGGCAGAACTGGTGCCCAGCTAGGTCTGTGAGAGAACAGACCCACCACGGAAGAAGCGGAGTAAGACGTACCTTCTGAGGTTTGCCGAGGAGATTCTGGACTCTGCAAGAGAAAAGCTGCCGTTAATGAGAAGAAAGGCACTGCCTGGCAGGGGCTCTCCTGGAGCAGCAATAACAGGCAAGAGGGTGGCAGCAGGTGCTTTTGACTTGCAGCAACAGAGCTGCACTTCACAGCAGAGATTATGCTCAGAGAGCAGGGCCACAGCAACATGAGGAAAGCAGCCTTTTCACACCATGAGGGAAGATAGTGGTGACAGCTCAGCCATGGAAGATCCAGTGACTGGATTGGTCCTGCCTAGGTTCCCTGGGAGAAAACTCTTCTGGGGCATGGCTAAAAGCCCTCTGTCCTAAGAGCACACCCTTGGCCTCTCTCAGTGTCAATATCCACTCATTCACACACTCACTTAAGCATCACTCTGCCTGGCTGCAAAAGGACCCCTGGAGAGTTAGAGAGGCTTTCTTCCACTCTCCAGTGATTCAGATGCAGCCAAGATCACTGTGGGTATAAATATGCTATGAAGCGGCGGCAGTTCACCAAAGTGAAAAGCTACTTAGCCTACTGCTATGTTTATGAGTTAAGACAGTGCTTCTCAAAGGGTGTGGGATGCCACATTGGTGCGGCAGGAGAGGATGGAAAGTGTGGCATGAAGATTCAAGGAGAAAGAAACTTTTAAACATTTCAGTGGAGTGTAGTATCTACGGTATCTATATTGCAGAATATGGATAGGTATCTTTTCAAAAAGAGCAAGAGCATCAAGTGATATTGAGCATGCAGTTGTGATCCAGGATTGCCATTTGAACAGTGTGCTGGAGAGCAGCATTGGCTATTCTGCAGTCCCACGACACATTGTTGTGAATAGGGATATTCAACTCCGACAAATGCAAAAGATCAGAAAAGAGAAAGGCTTCTTTGTGTTGATGAGATGAGAGTTTGTTTGACTCAAGTTAAACCTAATATAAATGAAGTTGCCAGCAAAAGCAAGCTCACACCTCTCATTCAGTTTGTATACATGCTTAAAGTACATACGTAAGAGGCTCGTGGATCATTATATTTTGGGAATGATACATGTTATTATGTAGCTGCATTGTTCTATACTTTCTGGATCAAGCACAGCTAGTTGTTTCTTTTTTGCTTTCCAATGTATTTCTAATCAATAAAAAAAAAATGGTGTGGCGTGAGCAAGTCTTTATTCTGGAAGTGTGGTCCAGAGAAAAAAGTTTGAGAACTAGTGAGTTGTTATTCCGAGGAAAGGGCTTGAGTGCAAGGAGTAGGTCAGCTGTAACCACTTCTCGATCCTATAATGCATGCCATGCTCCTGGTATCTTAACTCACACCAAGAGCCTCTTACCTGCTCAAGCTGAGCGAGAGCTTGTCTCCGCACGCACGGATCTTGTTCTGTGCTTCAATGTGGGTCAAGGAGCTCGTGTTCTCTCCATCAATGCTTAGCACCCAGTCACCTACTCCCACACCTGCTTGGGCTGCCTTGCCCCCGGGGGTGAGCTGCAAGGAGAGGAAGAAGAGGACTCGGTGACACAGAATAGTTATCCACATGAAGAGACAAAGGCAGGAAGAAAGCAATGTGGTTCTCAGCGTTACACCATGTCTAGTGAAGCAAGATCTGGAGTAGTGGAATCAGATCCAATCCTGTCTTCCTCTGTTTCCCCCATAGTTTCCGCTAAATAAAGTGTGTAAATGTTGCATGCTCCAGAGGTGATAGCACTGAAGAGAACAATGCTCAAAGTAGCTGGAACTGATTTATCAATGGACCTGAAAGTTGGAAACCAAGATGCAAACCCAGCAGGTAGGGCAACTACAGGGCCACCCAGCTATCTTCCAGTCTAACCTGCCTCCCAGGGATGATGCAAAACTCATAGAGGAAGAGACAGGTACAAATTTATGAATGAGACATATTTCACTGCGTAAGACTTTGCTGTCCCATCTCTCCTCCTGCCATTAAAAGGAGATCCTGACTTGCACCAACACCACACACGCTGGCCTCCAAAGAGGCTACTCATGCCTAACTCATGGTCTTTGACTTTGATCAGCAATGATCAGTGTTAGAAACTCAGATATATAAGCTGGGTGTAAAATTGCTCCTTAAACCAGGGTTATAGTTGTCAAAACGAAATGTCTAGTTGCCATGTAGCGGCCAGACGGCTCGAAAGTCATATTTTTTCAATACAACCTTTTGGTTCCTGAAATTCATTCTGATTGCACAAATAAAATATCACGGATACAATTCTACAGGATGTGTTGTTAGTGTGTGAAAACAGTCAAGATCCAAGGATCCCCAGGCATGCATCTCCAGATGGTGGAGACATGTTCGCTTGGTCGCAAGTGGCCTGGAGAATTTCGAACACTGATCAGCATATCGTTTTCTGGTAATATAAAGAGGCATCTGAAGCATGCCTTGGCTGCTTCTCCACAAAACCATATAGTTGCACATCTTAAATTGCCAACAATCGTATGCATGATCGGTCTGGATTCACACTGTCCCATACCATTCAACCCCCCCCCCCCAAAAAAAAAACCCCACAAGCAAACACAGCCATCCAGGGCACTGGAGAGGAGGAAACTTGATCCCTGATAAAATTCCTCTCGTAGGCCCTGCAGCCATCCTTAACAAAGCTGGATTAGCTTAAATTTGCCGAGCATCATGACACACCCAAAACCTTTCCAAACCCCAGTTCTTAGTCTTAGTGCTGCATTACTGCCATCACTCACTGAGCTCCAGTGGTACATTGATCACATCCCATGTTTTGCATTGGTTATGTCCACACATTGGGGCATGGATGAGTTTGTGGGTGAATGGTGCCAGGCGTGTGTTTGTGTGCTGACATCCGAGGGCTTTCAGTGTTATGTCTCCCAAACCGATGCTGATGTTTCCTACCCGCACACGTGGGCGGTGCCTGATGGGATCTATTTCTGCTGTGTGTTGTGGTTCCCTCCTCTCTACCTGTATCTGTCAGTAACCCTGAGTCATTGTCATGAGCAAAGCGATTCAGAGACATAAATATAAATAATAATCCCCCAACCCTCTGTGAGGTCTGGCATCCATTCTGGGCATGCATGCAATGGCAAACAGGTACCTTTTAAAAAACAAAAAGAAAAATTAATTATCTGTGGAATGGTGTTACAACAAACTTCTGCCAAAGCCAAGGCTTCAAGCATGCTTTATAGAAGGAGAGATCTGCCAGATTTGCACAAATAGCAAGTGAAAATATTTTTTATTAAATGATATATCATGGCCAGAACCACCGTACAAGGATAAAGAATGGCCTGGCAGGTAGGTGTACAGGAACCTCCAATCTGTTTCCACTGAGAAAGTGTGTGTGTTTGCAAAGAAAGCAGGGGCTCTGCTGCATCTTTAGATAATAATTTTATTATTCATTCCCGCGCTCATCTGGCTGGGTTTCCCCAGCCACTCTCGCCAATCAAGTAATTGGAAATTGGTCACTCTGTAACCTGCATAATCATTGCTGGGATGATGGCTCATCGTCCACCACCATGGGCACTCATTTTCAGGCACAAAGCAAATTTCCTTTTTATGTTTGATATAGCTGTTCTGCAAAAATTTTTTAGCAGTTTTATTATTATTTTTTAATGCCCCTTCATTTGAGCTGACAGAAGTAAAATGGGAGTAGAGGGTGTGGTGACAGACAGCAATGAGTGAGATGTAATGACACATGTAAAAATACGCCCCCACACAATGCGCTTCAGTATATCCAGATGTAATTTCATATTGGATATACTTTCATTATCAGATTATCCCCAAGGCTGGAGATATATAATAATGTTATGGTGGAAGGAGCATAATAATAATAGTAACAGCAGTAATTTTATTATTTGTACCCTGCCCATCTGGCTTGTCACTTGAGCGAGGAGGCCATTATGTGGACAATACCAAAAAAATTGAGGCACAAGAAGTTGCAAAACCACATTGAACTCCCATGCAGATGAGCCCACACCTGTGGGCAAAAGGAAGCAAAACTGGAGGAATAATACGTACTCCCAGAAAAAGAAAAAAGCAACTCCCGGGTTAGCTTTACAAATACATTATGGGGGGAAATAGATACCTGCAATACAAAAGCTAGCTCCTAAACAGCATAAAACTAATTCAGTAAGGGGTTAAGAATGAATTTTATGTGCCACGTGGGTGAGGGGAAGAAAAAAGCACAGAATGACCAGGCTCCTGTAGCTTTAAGACTTGTAGAGAAGTGGGAATTTCAGGGAGGTGCAGCTTTTCTCACCCATGCATGGCAAGCCGCATCTTGCAGAAATTCCTTCCCTCCTGGCTTGGCGATAGAGGAGCCCTGTCCCGCTTTGCGTCCGGTCACCGTATTTGGATCCACTGCAGAGAAGTTGAGCAACGACTGCACATTTATTGTGCAATAAAAACAAATTATCTGGAAGAGCCCAGGGCCTACGGGAGAGTTTAGACTTGCTGATGAATGCAGCAGACCAGACAGAACAGCCCAAACATAACTTTGCAGTTGCCTGGCTGCTGACCCAAAGTGCACTCCTTGGCCCTTTGAGTTGGAATATGGCAATTCCCACCACGATGCTGTAGCAGCCAGGGAAGCTGCACCTGCCGATACTCTTGTCGTTCAGCTTTTAAAAGCAGGTGGTGAAAAGCCCTGTCTAGCAACACACATTCTCTCCGCCATCCCCTCCACCCTTCAGTGTTTTGGCTTTGTACTTCCCTCCTACTGCTTGTATTGGCATTCCTCTCATGTTTGCTGCGTTTGTGGACACAGAAGCGCACAGTGCTCCCTGGGCAGGCAAGATTAAAAGTCTGATTGAATGAACTCTGCGCCCAGGTTCTCACCATTAGATTATGGCGGTGAATTAACTTCTACAAAAGGGCACCAAACTGTCAAGTCTTAACCCGACCTATTATTGCGATACCTGTAATATACAGTGCACACACAACACAGGATGAGGGGGGTTCAGAGATCCCCAAATGAGTAGGCGGGGGTGTTGAAATTCACCCCTGATGATCAGGCAAAAGGAAAAAGAAAAGAAACAACCTTAGTCAAGGCTAAATGAAGTAAGAGAGAGGCACAGCATTGCAACTGATTGCACCATCTTGCCTGCTGAGCCTTGGGAGAAGAGCATTGCAGTACAAGGAGCCCGTTTTTATTTATTTGAATTATACCACGCCCTTCAGCAGTTTCCCAGGGCTGCTTTGCACTAATATGTGGAACAAGAAAGGAAGGGGAGGCTGAGTGGTAGTTAGGAACCGAGGAAGCTGCCTTGCTCGCACTGCCTCAGACTTAACTGGTCTGTCTGGCTCAGTCACTGACTGGTAGCGGTTCTCCAGAGGTTCAGAGAGGGGACAATGCCCAGCCCCACTCAGAGATGCTGGGGATTAAACCTAGGACAGCATGCACCCTACCAGACAACTACCAGACTTTTAGCAGACATCTGAAGGCAGCCCTGTTTAGGGAAGCTTTTAATGTTTAATAGGTTATTGTATTTTAGTGTTCTGTTGGAAGCCGCCCAGAGTGGCTGGGGAAACCCAGCCAGATGGGCAGGGTGTAAATAAATTATTATTATTATTATTATTATTATTATTATTATTATTATTACTACTACTACTACTACTACTGCTAAGCTACAGCCCTCCACAAGGTTGAGAGTGAAGAGGGGGAATCTGGGACAGTGTGCTCCTAGAACTCCTTTCACACATTGCCCATGCAATTACTGCTGGGCTGGCTCCTGGCATATTAGTTCCCTCTCAGGCATTGCTGAGGGGACTGAGGCCACGCTTTGGGTCCTGCCCCCAGCATGCGCATGCTGGTCGCCCTCACCCACCCCACCCCAGGTTGGTGTGGTTATCTGCAGGGAAGAAGCTTCAGAAGCAGGCATGAGCGTCTGCTTAATGCCACATGCTGTCTACAGATGCCCAGGCGCTAACAGGCTTTGAGCAAACACCCACCCACCCCGACCGCCTGCAGGGAATGGCTTCTCTGTTGCACACAAACCCACTTCTGTCTCTGCCCTATTTGGATATGTTTAGTACTTGTTGGAATCTTCTCAGAAACACTCAGGACTGCTGGACAGTCATAATCTTCCACAAAGCGAACAGCACGCACACCCACAAAGCCACACCACTTCAAAACTATTTGGGAGCATCTCAGAAAAAGGGAAAGTTCTGAACGATGCTTTGAAGAACGATGTTGCTTGCAGCAATGGCAGGCAGTCATAGGCGCTGAAAACTTGACAGAGAGGAAGAAAGGCGCTCCCTTTCCCCAGGGTTGAGAAGCCTCTATGGAAAACTGGAAGTACAGGAGAGGGCCACATTTATTCGTTCAGATGTAGAGTGTTACCAATGGGTGGGGTGTGTGTGTGTTCCCCTTCCACCCGTTGGACTGTGCCTTTAAACAACTGCCAGGCAAACCAGCAGAAACACAGCAGATAAACCCATCCTCTGCAACAGGCAGAAGTTCATCTGCAGAGTTCCTTTTTGTTGTGATGCTAAAAAGCACAGGAGCCCTGCCAGGAAATAAATATGACAACCCTAATTCAAATGTGAACTTCTAGAATTCTGCAGCACCCAACAAGGCAATCTTACTGAAACCACCCACTCTCACACCCATGTTATAATCCAGTGTTTCCCAAACTTGGGTCTCCCATCACCCCTAGCTAGCAGGACCAGTGGTCAGGGATGATGGGAACTGCAGTCCAAAAACAGCTGGAGATCCAAGTTTTAGAAACACTGGTATAGTCCATATGCAATGAGCAATCCCTCTTGGAAATGGCACACCTCTTCTCCCCCTACCCCAACCACTGATAAGCAAAGGACACCCAAAATACATAGCCTCAGTGTAGACGCAAATGCTTCAAAGGGGTAGAACCATAGGAGGCTGCCTTATACAGACCATGGTCCACCTACCTCAGTATTACCTACACCAAGGGTAGCCAATGTACTGTCTTGCAGACATTGTTGGGACTCCAACTCCCATCAGCCCCCACCAGCATCTGCAATGGTCAGGGGTGATAGGAGTTACAGTCCAGCAAGATCCAGATAGCATCGCATTGGCTACGCCCGGTTTAGGCTGACTGGCAGTGGCTCTCCAGGGTGTCAGGCAGGGGTCTCTCCCAGCCCTGAAGAAACCAGGGATTGATCCTGATATGCAATGGGCTGGAAGAGGGCCATGCAATCAAGGCTGTTGCGGGAACAAGCTTTTAGGATCAGCCAAGTGGCTTTTAAACAGAGGTAGGAATAGGAAGGTGTAACAATCCACACCGTGGGAAGTGCATGGAGAAGGCAGACATGATCCTGCAGCTTGGCCCTTGACCCCTTAACCCTGTGCAACAGCAAGTCTGCGCTGGGCCACATTTTTTGTGCAGGTGATGATGCAAGCTCCAACTTACTAATAATCATTCTGCTATTAGATAGCATTTTAGATGCCACAGGGCAATTTGTCATCTTAATGAAACAGCCTGTGAAACTTAATAGAAAATGGCACTATTCTTTACTTGGAAAGAAAGGAGAAGGGAGCTGGGGAGAGGAAATGACAAATATGAAACTACCTATGATGAAAGCAGCTAAGACCCAGCCAACCCTTATCTGAGTAACCTCCACACTGCATTAATGCAAATGTTGTTTGGATAATCAACTCAAGAGCTGGTACATTCAGGAACCTGGGGGGCGGGGGGGGGGGAGGTATGTATTGGATGGTCAAATATTTACAAGTTTAAACACAAAGGAGTCTGTAGATAACACAGAAGTCTTTCTAGCCTGCTTTACACAGTACAGAAGAGTGTGAGACCGTATAGGGAAATCCAGTTATTCATAAACTTATCATCAAGCCACTCTGAGCAAAATCATTCATCACGCTGAGATTTCCAAAGTTCAGCCCAAGTGGCACAATTCTGGTCTGCAACTGAACACAGTTTTAGGGCATTTTGTGCAGATTCACCTTCTGACACAATGCACAAAAGTCTTGTGGCTTGTAGGTTTTGTTTCTGCCACTCAGTTACGGCTGAGAACCAAACTACATGTTACACTCGATGTGCAGCATGCAGCTACATCTTTTGCTTGTTTGGTTTTTTTACATACACCTATCTATTCCCTCACCCCGAAGAAACAAGCAGCAGTATCGCCACCCTCCATATAAGTTCCCTTATCAGGGCACTGGATATTTTGTGATCACGCTGGATGGTTACTTGTGAATTGCTGCATGCACTCACTGATCCTCTGGATATGTCCTCCAGATGCAAGGCATGTTGCCTTTTTGCCTACCACTCATGGAGACAATGTCCTCCACAAATAATTTTGATTTCCCAGCACGGTTCAAAAAGGCATTTTCCGGGTCAAACAACCAAAGGAGGATCCACGCTACCAAAGCTTTTCCTCTCCTCATATAGCTGAACATCTACACACATCTATGCACATGCAGCTTTCACGACATGAGTCTCCTGCACGTGCTGGATCATCCGATCCCCATTTTAACAAGTTTGCGCTGGAGCTAACTGTGGAATAACTACCCATACACACCCACCATCCAGTCATCCTGTTGTGCTTTTGCAAAAGCCCCGTGGCACAGGGCCAGCCTGTTCCCAGCGTTACAAAAGCACCGTTCAGCCTCCCATTCCTTTTCTCTATTCGTAAGCCAACTGAGGCACTCAGCAAAGAGGGGAAGAGCCACCAGGTGCCCCGTACCCCTGCACTGGGCACCAACTGCATGCAGAGCCCCCAAAGGCAAGAGAAACCTGTCCTGCTTCTGGTGAAAGGACCTAGTGTTGAACTTTGCTGGAGAGAAGCAGGCAGGTTTTGAGGAATCCGAGGAGCCTGTGCTCTTTTCTCCACCGCTCACCCCAAGCCCATCTCTGGACTGGGGGGACGAGGGAGGGAAGGAGGGAAGAGGTGACTGGCTCCAGCATCCCCAAGGGTTTCTCCAGACTTTACTACAAAGCAGGGCTCTGAAGGAGGGAGCCTGGAGTGAATCAATGCCTTTCCCATAACGCAATCCATGTGTCACACTCATGGCCCCGTCTCGGAGCTACAAAGCCACAGAAATTCCTCAAGCCTGTATGTCTGCTTAGAGAGTAGATGGGGGCAGGCAAGCAGCCCACCTCTCTCGGCAGGATCACCTCTCCCAGCCATCTCATTCATCTCCCTCTGTCAGCAGACAGAGACATTAGCTCATCAGCAGCAACGCAATACCCACCCTGGGGGCAGTGAGGCATTAATTAACCCAGAGTCTTCCTGTCTTCCTGTTCCACAAGTCCCAAGCAGAAAGAAGCAGAGGGGGAACGGGGAGCATGATTGCACCGTTTGGCCAAAAGGGAGCTAGCTGTGTCCAAGAAACTCAAGCCGCAATCATGGCTGCCTGCGGGAGGGGTCAGCAGAAGGCTACGCTAGAGGTCTTGGCTACAGCAATCCATGCTGGCAACTGGAAGGCTACCATGTGGCTTCCTTAGGGCAGGGTTGATTTTTAGAACAGAAAAACCACTTGTGCCTGTTGAGAGCACGGAGAATTCAACTAATTTTTCAGAACAGGCCTGGATCACGGGCGCAGCCAGGTTTTTTTGGGGGGGGGGAGGACTTTTGTTAGGAGGGGCCAGAACCAACGTGACTGGTCAGTTAGTTAAGCATTTCTATTGTTTACTTGATGGGGGCAGCTGCCCCTCCCCGCTCTGCCTTGGCTACACCCATGGGCCTGGTGTCAGCGCCATCAGATGCATGCTGAAGCCCATGGATCGGCAGAGGGGAAACCACCAGAGGGGCCAAGGATAAGCCTTGGCTAGCATGCAAAACGCAGTGGTGCTCTTTCCTCCTCTGCTGCTGTGGGAGGCCCTCCCCACTGGGAAATCGTCTCAGATACAGTGGTACCTCGGGTTACATACGCTTCAGGTTACAGACTCCGCTAACCCAGAAATAGTACCTCGGGTTAAGAAATTTGCTTCAGGATGAGAACAGAAATCGTGCTCTGGCGGCGTGGCGGCAGCTGGAGGCCCCATTAGCTAAAATGGTGCTTCAGGTTAAGAACAGTTTCAGGTTAAGAACGGACCTCCGTAACGAATTAAGTATGTAACCAGAGGTACCACTGTATGCAGGACCCCTCGGGGCAATTCTTGAGTGGGAAGGGGGCCTCCAGAGGAAGAAGAGCATGGCTCACATGACCTCACATGACCCTTTCGGCCCCACCAGCATCATCTTCTCCCCCAAAGATGGTCATTGCTGGACAAGCTCAAGCCGGGGAAGCCAGCCTTTCTGCCCCAAGGAATGCATGGGACGGTGGTTGGTGGGTCAGGGGCCAGCATGCACCTGGTGAGAAAGGCAAGGGCTCCCCCCCAACACTCTTTCATTGCCTCTGCTAAGAAGCCAGCAGCCTCTGGCCCTCCCTCAGCTACTACCTAATGGCAACCCTTCAATCAGGTGGCTGTCCTAGCTGGGAGTGGGCGGTACTCTAGTGGATGCACTAGACCAGTGTCTGGCGTCAGGGATGGTCTGGATGCCTGTGGTGGCTCTCTGACTGTGCAATGCTCTCTCCAGAGATATGTGTCTGGTGCCATCACCATCCGCCTTTAGGCGCGAGGTGAAGATGTTCACCCAATAATTTTGTGCTGAACTGATGCCCATCTTTTAGTTGAGTGGAGCAGGATGTGTCCTTTTAGTTTTGCTGTAAGATGAGCACTTTTAGTGAATAATTTTTAAAACAAATCATTATTATTTTTTGTATTTGGTATTTTATCTTTTTTATTATTTGGTATTTTAAAGTTGGTATTCTAAGCTTTTTTTAAAAAAAATGTAAGTCTCTTCGAGATACATTTTTGGAGTAAATGACAAATGAATAAATAATGTTTTAAAACAATAATTGGACAATTGAACACTATGACCAAATGTGTAGGGAGAAGCTGCACTAAGGGCTTTCCTGCCTGCCTAACCCCCTAAAGGCTGAAATTGACTTTGTCCAGAACCAAAAAGAAGCTGCTTGGAATAGAAGCACTATGTGCTCCCACTTCTGATTTACTGGTTTAACACCAGCTTTCTCAGTGACATGGGTGGCGCTGTGGTCTAAACCACTGAGCCTAGGGCTTGCCGATTGAAAGGTCGGCAGTTCGAATCCCCACAATGGGGTGAGCTCCTATTGTTCGGTCCCTGCTCCTGCCAACCTAGCAGTTCGAAATAATAATAATAATAAATTTTATTTATATCCCGCCCTCCCCAGCCGAAGCCGGGCTCAGGGCGGCTAACAACAATCAAATAATCAAACAATCAAATAATCCAACATTTTAAAAACATTTCGTTATAAAAATTAATTAAAATCAAATTGATGGCAACTGTTAAGCAAAATTCTGTGCAGGTTGCCAGAGGAGGGGGTCAGGCTGCCAACCTAGCAGTTCGAAATAATAATAATAATAATAAATTTTATTTATATCCCGCCCTCCCCAGCCGAAGCCGGGCTCAGGGCGGCTAACAACAATCAAATAATCAAACAATCAAATAATCCAACATTTTAAAAACATTTCATTATAAAAATTAATTAAAATCAAATTGATGGCAACCGTTAAGCAAAATTCTGTGCAGGTTGCCAGAGGAGGGGGTCAGGCTGCGCCCTAACCAAAGGCCTGGTGGAACAACTCTGTCTTGCAGGCCCTGCGGAAAGATGTCAGGTCCCGCAGGGCCCTAGTCTCTTGTGACAGAGCATTCCACCAGACTGGAGCCGCAGCCGAGAAAGCCCTGGCTCTAGTTGAGGCCAGCCTAACCTCTCTGAGGCCTGAGACCTTCAGGATGTTTTTATTTGCAGACCGTAGGTTCCTCTGTGGGCCATACCAGGAGAGGCGGTCCCGTAGGTACGAGGGTCCTAGGCCGTACGTCAAAGTGCAAGTAGATAAATAGGTACCGCTCCGGCGGGAAGGTAAACGGCATTTCTGTGTGATGCTCTGGTTTCGCCACATGACGAACTGGCCACATGACCCGGAAGCTGTCTGCGGACAAACACCAGCTCCCTCAACCAGTAAAGCGAGATGAGCGTCGCAACCACAGAGTCATTCGTAACTGAACTTAACGGTCAGGGGTCCTTTACCTTTTTACCAGCTTTCTCTGGGGCAGGGCCAGTTACTCCTGAGGACAGTGCAACCATTTCTCTGGGCAACATCCTCTAGATATTCCCCCCTTAACCATCTGCCTCCTGACTTGAGGATGGTGGCAAATAAACAGTCACGGGTTTAGGTTAAGTCGCTGCACCATAAGGACCAGCCACTTAGGCACATCACTAAAATGTCTCAAGTATCACTCCAGCCAACCTCTCTCTCTTCTTGCCAACTCAGCTAATATATCCTCTTAGTCGTATGAAAGGGCAGGAAACTACTGCATCCGGGGTTAAGAGCATCCAGGGGTGATACAGCTTTCAACCATCCCTGCTCACTTGGGATGAAGATCTGCTGGCACTTGGAGGAAGCCCAAGTATTCTTCCAAGTCCAGCTCAACATGAACATAAAAGGAGAGTCTGCGTCTGCTGCTAGATCTCCAGGCAGCTCAGAGGGCTGGCAAACCCTCCTGCAAAGCCCAGCAGCAACTTCTCGCTTCCTTGACACAGGGCTCCGGATGAAAAATCCGGGCTTTGTACCAACACCATGACAGCCCATCGCAAGAGACCCGTGTGAAATACTGAGGACATAATGCTCTAGGAGGGCTGGAAAAGAAGCACCCTAAATGGGTGGAACTTGAAAGGAGCTCTGCCAAGGTGTTCCCCCTGGTGAAGCAGGAATAGAGCGAATTGTATGCCCCTAGCAGTACAAATTCGCTGTCGGCAATGAAAGATAAATTACTAACAAAACCACATGCTGCTATATATGGCTCCCATGTTATAAGGGACATTTATGTAGGAACTTGCTGTGGCCAGAGGCTTAGGGTGCTATTGCTCCAGGCAGCTCCCGTGTTTTCAATTTTATATGGAAAGAATCCCAGGGACAGAGCCATACACAGGAGGAGAAGCGCAGGAATGTGTGCAACTTTAGGTGGAATGCACAAGTCCCCCGAGGGATGGAGCAGGCAGATCATAAATTTGTCTGATCTTTCAAATGGGGGAAAATGACAGCTGGAGTCAAAGTGCACCAAGATATACCTTCTCCCAGCCTGTTCAGTTCACCCCACCAGGCAATTCTGACAGGCCTTGCCCAGCGGGCACAATGCCACCAACTTTATATATGGTGCCAATGTATCCTTTTCCCAGGAAGTCTTTGAGGAAAATGCTTCCCAGGCATAAGGTAGTGGGAAGTCTAGAAATTGGGTCATTTCACTGTTTAGGGTGAAGGTGGTGTCTGGCCCGGCATGCAAATGGCTCCCCCTAAGGAGGATGAGAAGCCCAGTCCCCAACCTGCGGCCCTTTGGACATTTTGGACTGCAGCTCCCATCATCCTCAGATTGGGACTGATAGGAGTTGGAGTCCAACAACACCTGGGGGCACCAGGTTGGAGAAGGGTGAACAATGCAAGCCCAGGGAAAGGCAAACTGCTATATTCAAATAGAAGGAGGATTTCCTCGTTTCTACACGTACACCGAAACTATTATTGTTTTAAATCTGGTTCACCAATGTAACACTTCATTCCTAATCTTTTTCCCCGCAAAATCCTGCATCTTTAATTTGCTTGTTAACATGGTAGTGTCATGACACAAAGAGCACGTCCAGAGATTAGGACAAGTTTCAACAACCCCACAATCCCAAAATCTGAAATCACAGGGGATAAAAAGACAGAGGTCATTCCACCGCAGTTATATGGTCAGAAAGAGAGAACACAACACGTCAGGCTGGGCAGTACAGTACAGCTAATCCAGAAATGCACTAGATTTCCATCTTCTGGCACAGTCAAATCCACTCCCTCCTTTCTGCTTCCTTCCTGCCTTATTACACATGAGCAAGTCTAAAAACGACCACCCCTTTGGCGCTGTGTGTGCATTTATCCAGGCTGGGCAGGAAGTTCGGGGCTCTGCAGTTCCCTGGCCCCAGAGGACAGCCAGTCTATTCCCAGCCAGCAAGCTTAGCTGGTCTCCTCCACCCCCATTGCCCACCCCACCAGTACAGAAAAAAATGAGGGTGGCTGGTCACTGTGGGAACAGGCATTTCTTCCCCACTTCCTGCCTGTGGCGGGGTTTCAATCCTGGAGCCAGCTTGCATCAAAAAGGGTCTGGTTTTCACCAAGGGGGGGAAGCAGTTTCCTTCCTTCAATCTCCACCCCTCTGGCCTTTCCTCTTCCCTCAATTTCAATGACCTTCACATTGGGGCGGCCCACACCTGCTTGCTGCTGCTCAGTTTTAGAAACCTGAGCCAACTCACTCCCAGCAAACATAACCAGCTCTGTTGCTGGGAACAAGAAGCCACAGACTCCCCCGCTCAGCAATCACAGAGCCACCAGCTCTCAAGCACAGAGAGCTGACAGCTTACTTTTGCAAAACAGTTTCGTTCAAAGCAAGAGAAGAACAGACCTGGCTACTCTTAATCCGTGTTGCTTCAAAGTAGTTTGTGTTCTGCAGTCAACACTGCAAGCTGCCTTATCCCGAGTCAGGCCATTGGTCCATCTGGCTCAGTACTGTCTACACAGACTGGCAGCAGCTTTCAAGGGTTCCAATCCAGGCAGGAGTCTTTCCAAACCCAAACTGGAGGTGCTGGGGACTGAACCTGGTCCTGCCACCTTCTGCATGCAAACGAGGAGCTCTATCATGGAGCTGCAGAGTGGTCAGGAAGGACTTCTTCATGCCCCATCAAGACTAACAAAAGCAGCAAAGATAATGCAATATTGCACGATTTGCATGGTTTTAGACCTATGGCCTTCCGAATTCCCATAAGCCACAGCCAACATGGCCAATGGTCAGGGATGATGGGAGCTGTAGACCAACAACATCTGGGCAGCTAGAGTCTCACCATCACCGATTTAGAATTCTGCTTTTTAAGTGAAGGATTTTGCTCTGTTTGAGTACAGAATACACACAGCCCTGCTTTGCAGCAGCTATTATGGAAACCTGCATTTTCTTCTTCTTCGTACAGCTGTAATGAAATGAAATGCGAGTGTTCAGAATATATCCTAGCAAACCGGGGCCTTTGGGAAAACGTCAAAATCCCAACGAAATTACAGCCTTGTACTCAGTTCCCTGGCAAGTTAGCACAAGTGCCTCTGAAGGTACAGCCAAGCTGCAGTACATGGGGGAGATACCCCTCTGGGCCCAGCCAATGGGCTTCCTTGGACAATGCTCACCTTGCTCCATCCCTCTTTTAACAGCGAGGAGTGTATTTTTATCCTGTTCTCCATCTGACCTCAGCAGCTCTGCTTGGTTTTCAGAACTCAGCCTTGGGACAGCTGAACCAGCCAGGCATCAATCACTGCACCTGCTCTTTTCTATCACCCATCATGGCCTCATCCTTCCACCACGGCAGGCACCTGAAATGTGTGCCCACTGCAATACCCTCCTCCCTGTCGCTCCTCTCTAGGTGGCTCTTCAAAGGAACTTCCAAAAGTTAAAGGCACAGGCGCTTGGTACAGAAGGAGCAGGTCATTTCTGGCTGTAATGGACACAGCTAGGAACCTGAGCAAAGGACTTTCATTCTCCCCACACTGCTCTAGGCCTGACAGCTTGTCCTGTCCCAAATATGCAAGAATAAAAGCAAAATAATGTGGGCTCCTAAGGCTGTACATGAGCTGGAAGACCACTCTGACACATCGGTTTCCCAGTTGCATCACCACCCCAGATATTTCACCTACTTGCCAGTGTGTGACTCACAGAACATCTTTCTTGTATGCAGAAGTCACAAGTTCACAATGAGCTCAAGGAAGCCTGGCAGCACAGAGCAGTCACACAGCCCATGAACCGTTAATTCGGAGGCATTGAGCTAACGAGCCAGTAGCTTCCTTCCTAACGCAACTAGCCAACATTTATTTAATACCCACCCTGCGGCGCTAAAGCTGGACAAGTGTTAAGCTCTCTATTCCTGTTCTACAGATTCCTCCATTGCTTCGATCCAAGGGGGATGTTCCAGACCAGCCTTCCTGATTATTAGACCACAGCTCCCATCAGCCCCAGACAGCAAGGCCAAGTCAGGAATGATGGGAGCTGTTGTCCAGCAACTTCTGGAGGGGCACAGTTTCCCCACCCCAGCTCTGGGTGACCCATCCATGCAAATATGTTCCACATCCTGTTTATTAAGAGGTGCACTGTATGGTATGGGGAAGCCACTCCTGCAGATTACGCCACCAATTCGTTTAACATAGAACCCTGGACAGCAACTAGTTTTGCCAGAGGCCTGCATTGAGCAAGGGGTGCAGTGGGTCAAATGCCCAACCCAACCTCCCTACAGTGGCTTTCTGGCAAGTCCCACTGCTGCAGCTGTGCCTCCTCTTCTACATCCCTCCTTTACTTCGGGGTTCACAACTGCGGGAGCCAAGTATCGTCCCTCAAGGGAACAGATTTGGCACAGAAGCCAAGTGTTGACAATCCTCGTCACACAGCCCAGGCAGTCTTCAGACAACTCTGGAGGAACAGTGAAGCCATTTTATCCCCTGCACCTTCTGAGATTACCAAGTTGCAAGGAATCTAATGTTTTAACAGGAACGAGCATAAAGGAGCTATGAGCTCACATAAGCTCACATTCTTCTAGGTATTCTGCTGTAAACATTTGATCTTCCATTTTTAGGGGATGAAATCAACTATTCTCTAGATTGTATTAAGAGTTTCCAAAACACTTATTTAGGTACTACCTTTTATTTAGGTCCTTCTAAGAGTCAACCCCGCTGGCAGTTTTGAAGATGGCAGTCAGATTCAAGGTGTATTCAGCTCTACAAGGTCTGTTACTAATATTTGCACTGGGGGAGGCTCAGTCCCAATAAATGCAGGATCTGTTTTCGCCCTACTTCCTGTTTATTTTCCATGCAAGACCTTTCATCTCATGAGAGAGAAGCATTTGTATCAGACACCCAGACAGACATTTCACACTGCTGTGCTTCCTACCTATTACTCAACAGCCCCCCCTCCACCACCAGAGCCTTTCTCCTTGCCTCCCCCCCCTTATATATCTCATATAGATTGCAACCATATGCTTCACTAGTTTTTATTTTTGGCCTAGCAAATTATTTTAGCAGAAGAGAAACCTTTCTACCCAATTCTCACTACTTTTACAAGCCCCTGCCTTCTTCTCTCACACCTGTCTGCTGACATCTGGCATGCAGCATCAAATCAGGAAGCACTTTTGCAAAAGTTTAGCATTTCTTATTAATGGGAATGCTAAATCCCACATCTCTCAACCAGGAAGAGAAAAGTGCATTGCACGGTAAAAAAATACCGCCGCTCCCCCCAAGGTCTGGGACAGTGGAGGACAAAAGCAGTGTTTGAAATTAGCCAGGTTATCAGGTGCATTTTGCACCTGGCTATTAGCGACTTGCAACCAAGTGAAGATGCCTGGGTGCCAGGATGATGCCTGACATCTCCACCACCTGGAGGTGCATACCTGGAGATCACTGGATCTGTACTGTTTTCACACGCTAATACCACATCCTGTAGAATTCTATCAGTTATATTTTATTTGTACAATCAGAATGAATTGCACGAACCAAAATGCTTTTTCTGTGCCACCTGAGCAGGAGCAGTGACCAATGTTATAGCTAATTGTTGTAGCTTATCTTCACTTACCCTACTGCCCTGCTCACAGTTGTGAAGAATATTCTTACGTTATGAATGGTCTGTGTCCCCATTAAGAAGAAAAGGTGGGAATAGGCCAGTATATATGTGGACTGTCCCTGGATAAAGGGACTTTTCTTCCTTAAGTTCTTAAAGTTCTTAACCTAGCTGAAGGTTGTCATCTGATCTAGCAAAGACGTTTAACTGAGAAAATAAGACTTTAGCCACCTTGCCCCCAAAATGGCAAGAAGACATTCCATTTTGGCGACTGCAACCTTGGTTTAAGAAGCCATTTGGCACCTGGGCAAAAGAAAAATGAGGTTAAATATGACAGCCAGTGGTGGCTGGAACCTAAAATGCCATCACAACAGCCCAGAACAGCTAAGCTCCAGTTCACTTAGTGGGACAGGGAACATTGCACAACACTCCCTCTGAAGCTGCTACAGATGCCAGGAGCCTTGCCAAGGGAGGGCCTACAGCCAAACCACAGGAGTACCGGCTGACTGTAGCCACCTGTAGCTGCCTGAGCAGAAGCACAATGGCCTAACAAGTGAGACCCTGGCCATCCTTGGCTGTGATAGCCACAGCCAAACGCAGCAAGCCACCCTCCCCAAAGAGCACAGGAAGGAAAGTCTTTCTCAAGGCCTGGCCACAAAGGAGCTCTCATACTTCTTGCAAGAGGGATGGGCTGTGGCATGCTAGCACAGGAGGGGAAGGGTGCTGCTGCTGCTGCTCTAGCCTCTGGTATGTTTGCGGGAGGCGCTAGCTGGGGTCTCTCTGCAGAGAGGCTCTCCCCTGTCTAGGCAGGGGCTTTGCTAAGGATTGGCCATGAGCCAGGAGAAACTCTTTTTTTTAAAAAAAGGGAGAGAGTGAGGGAACAAAAACAGCGGAGGCTGCCTCAGCAAAGCCCTCCAAGCAGGAAAGCAGAGCGTCCCCAGAGATGGGCTGGGAAGAATAGCTAGGAACAGAGCAGCAGAGAAAGTACAAACAAAACCTCCAGCACACAACTGATGGGGAAACCAATAAGGGGGGGGCGGGGGGGGAGAGATGGTGGTGCAAAAGATGTGGACGACTATAATTGCATGTGTATGGGGAAAGTGCCTGGCTGTGGAGCAATGGAGAGGGGGCTTTCTGGTGCCTTTCTCCAGCCCTCGGGGCTTCTCGTTTATGGAGAAACATTCCGCTTTGCCAAGCGGCTGCAAGCGTCAGCAACAGCAGCAGCGGCTGCACTCAGCATTCCAAGGCTTATAAGGCAAAAGGCAAGCGGAGCAGGAGTTGCCTGCAAGCCGTCCAGCATGTGAGCACCGAAGCCAGTCCAAAGGGGAGCTTTCAGGTCAGGAGTGGCTCTCGTGGGCTGGCAGTCCAGGATGAGCAGGGGTCCTTCAAGCCCAGAAGGAAAGCCTTGGGGTATACCAGTTCCAAGAAGAATGGGGAGCATCAAGAGAGTCCTTATTATTACTACTAAGTGACAGGGTGTTACCAATTTGAAACAACAGAAGTAGAATACTTAGTGCTTGGCTACGAGGTGCTCAAGTGCGGGAAGCACTTCACACACATCCTCAGTGCGACTCTGTGAAGTAGGCCCCTATGATTCCTATATTGCAGGTGGGAAGCCAAGGCTCTAATCCAGCCGCAAGCCTTAAAACTGTTCTGTGTGTTTATGGATGTGACGAGATTCGAACCAGTGTCAACCAGAGTGTGGTCCAGCATGACCTTGAGCCTCATTGACAGCACAGGAAAAATTAGGGCCTGCTTGGCCGTCCTCTGCCCTCCACTATCCAGGGCTAAAGGTCAGCTCTTGACGTTCTGGCAGAAGGCATTTAGAAGATGAAACAAACACTGCTGGCATCCCCTGGTGCCTGGGCTAGGAGTGTGGGGTTGAATTTCATTTCTGCTCCAGCACAGAGTGGGTGGAGATCCCAAGAAGCCACCCAGAGGGGAGAGACTGTGTGCCTTATTTCTCATCCTAAAGAAGTCAGCCCCACTTCACCCAAACAGGAGATTCATGAATATGCAAAAAAGAAGAAGGGGGAGCCTAAAGAAAGCATCATCTGGACAGAGAGGTTTGATTGATTAGGTACCAACAGAATCAGCTGCCAACTACAAGTCAAAGCCAGATTGCTGCCCCCTAGAAGCTGGCATTAAGATCGACTTAGTTACACGCCTTGGCATCACTCTTGGAACAGCCGGAATATCATATTCACATTACCACAAACCCCAAGTTAGCTCCACCCAGCCACAGGCAAGAGCCATTGCCACAGATCCAAAAATAGAGCGCAGAAGCCCCAAGGAGCCCAAGATCAAGTAACAGGCTGAATGCTGAGGACCTTCTCATTACATCATGAGTGCAAAGAAGGCTGGCAGCTCTGGGCGGGGTGGGTGTGGGGAGACCTTTTGCCTTTCCTTTCCTTTCCTTTGTGATAAAGAGACCGGCACACAACAGAGATGTGAGAGTGCTTGAGCCTAGGAAATGAATGGAAGCAACGGAAGAAAACAACCATGGCTGGCCAGCAAGGACTAGCATAGTTCCCTGAGAAAGAGCTTCTTCATGACTTACCCTGGAGATGGAGAGTGGCATGTTGAAGTCCTTGCCACCCTGCAGCCTGAAGCCCCATGGCGCCGGCCCATCCAGCAGCACCTTGTATGAGTCCATGTCACTCATTTCTGGGGAGGAGAAGAGATTATTAGCTTTAAAAGTGATGCAGTAAGGGACAGGAGAGCTGGGAGAGGACAACTGAAGAACAGGAAACATCCGCCTCACAGTAGAGCCTTGGCTGCCCCAAGTGAGGGCAAAGGGAAGTGCAAGCTCCTTCCCTGGAAGTTGGCACCAAGGCCTAAGCACTGCCCTTCATCCTACCCCAGCCCATCCCTGTCTGCTCCCCACAGCAATGCTCTTCAGCTTTTCCTTTAGGGACAAAGGAAGCGGCCTTATACCAAATTAGACCATTGGGTCCATCTAGCTCAGTATTGTTTAGACCAGGTGTAGGGAACCTTTGGCCTTCCACACATTGTTGAACAGCAACTCCTTTCAGCCCCAGCAAGGGATGATGGGAGTTGTAATTCAGCAACATCCAGAGGGCCACATCTAGTCTACACTGACTGGAATCAGGTCTCCATTGGGTTTCAGACTCCCAAAACTACCTGGAGATGTCAGAGAATATGTTTCACTGTCTTTAGTCTAAACTCCCAAAGGCTGTTCTAGTGCATCAGGCAATAATTGGCAGAGGCAGAAGCACCACACAAAGATACTGAGGAAGCATTTCCTTTCCAAGGACTCGGCCTACCAATACCACAGAAAAGTTTGTTTTCCTCGTTTTGACAATATATGTGAAACCAAGAACCTCTGTATGCAGGAATCACATATGAAATGCATATTCCGGGCAAATCCCACCTCTTCTTTGGGTGGGCTCGTTTTGAACTTGGTTGGCTCAAGTCAATATAAGCATTTGTAGTTGGGTAAATGGACTTGCCACACGCCCAGCCACTAGAATGGCCATGTGAAACCTATTCACACAACCAGAGTCTAAATGGCTTCCCCACAAGCCAACCCAATTTAAGCCCTCACTCAAAAAACAGATGATGTGAATTAGTTATCATCACCCCCATCCTCAAATAGAGTTCATTAGCACAATTTTAATCTGGACAAGACAGAGTCTGACCCCGCTCATATCAATCAGTACCAACTCATGAAGTGCTTGTAGGGTCTGCAAGTGCCATTTTTAAAAAGAAATGCATTCCCCACAGCTGACAGAGGAGATTCCAACTTGATAATATGAACATTCAAGAATGGGGGGGGGGGGAATCCAGGGATTAGGATGGAAAGACAGATTAATTGCTCTGTTCCTATGCCTTGTGTTTTAGGCAGCTGCTGGCTGATCAAGGCACCAAAAGAAAAGCCTTCAATTTGTTCCTAATTACTTAAGAGATGGCTTTTGTTAGGTGCAGCTATGGCACTTCACTGCTTTTGGCGTTTCCCAGTCAACGCACCCCTACTATATAGCAAAAGCAATCAAAAATTGCCTTCTGGACACAAAATACTCTCTTCACCCTCCCCTCCCATTCTCCCCAGGCAGTTTGTTGTCTATATAAGGCATGCAAGACAGCACTGCCATATTCCAGTGGTTGCTCATCAGGACTGGGAGAGATGCAAATGAGTGCTGAAAACATAACTTCCTGGCTGGGTCTAAACAGAGGAAATCAGGACAATCCAGGAGGGGAAAGGAGAAAGGGAAGGGAGAGAGAAAAACAGAAACACAACCCAGGAAGACAGTGTTATTTTGGGCTGGGATCTAGAACACCCCTTCCCATCCAGTACAGAGGAAAGAGCTGCAGCAGGGCCTTCTCAGAGAGCTCCCTCTGCCAGACAGACAAAGGTGGAGCCCCTCACAGGCAGAGTACCAGCTTGTACCATCCCTCCCTGCCAGGCTGGGACACTTCAGCTTGGAGGGATTTCAGTAGCAGCTTAATACCTTCTTCTCCATGGGAATGGCAAAGGAATGCGCTTGGCTAGGAAGAGGCAGGGAGCGTTGATTTCTCCCTCCTCCTCCTCCCAAGGCTGAGTCGGCAAAACATGCCTGGACGGAGCCTTGTGCCACAGGGCTGCAGGAACAGCCCCTCAGGCCTCTGCTCTCACAGTGAGCGCTCGCTCAGGAGTTGTTCTGCCTGCTTTGAAGTTTCCACACAGCATCTACAAACCCGTGGCAACCTCAGCCAAGCAGTTCCAGGAAGGACACAGCAAACAAGGCTTAGACGACATGCTGTGTGGCCTGTAAGCCCGAGTCCCAGGGTCCCAATGCAATCCTGCATGGGTCTCTATCCAGCCCTTGGGACTTTCTCCATCCCATGCCTCCCCCCATTGAAACCACACACCCCGTTGGTCCTGCTCCACGCCCTCCTTGAGCTGCAACGCCTCTTGGCTGCCCAGGAGCAGGACGAAGAGATGGTGTGGGTGGGAATGCAGAAACCGCTCTGTCTTTCGCACGGCTGGAACAGAGCCCAGTGTAGAGAAACATCATCCATTGGGCTCTGCCCACTTTTGCCCACAGCCCTGCCCATCACTGGCATGTCCCCCTCCTCAGAAGGTGGCCCGCAAGAGATTCCCGTTGGGCTGAAAAACAGTGAAATGAATGGGGCATCAAGAGCTAGCTGCTCTCAGGATAAGTAAATGAAGTTTGGAAAAAGCCAAGGCATGGTGAAAAAGAAACAGAAATCAAGCTGAATTCAGAAGATCACTAGTGAGCAGAATCAGGTTGTGTGCCACGCTGCTGCCTTGTTAATGCCCCCTACCCAGCTCAGGTCTAAGGGACCAGACTAGACTGCAAGGAGCCCATCTACCAGGATAAGAAGTCTATATGCACTGATAAAGCACTTCCTGGAAGTGCCTGACAGAAGACAAGAATAACAGGGGAAGGGCAGGTCTGAGGTGCATTAAGTTGAAGAACCAAGAAAAGGAGACAACTGAACAGCCAGGGCGGCAAGAATAAATAAATGCATTCTTGAAACGAAGACTACCCTGCAAAATAAAACGGCACAGCAAGAATATCTGCTGCGGTTGTTGTCGTTTTAAATCCAGATACATTTCTACACATTTGCCAGCACTAAATTAACGTTTGCCAAATTCTCATTTTTAACAAGCAGCTGCCAATTCTCTTGCAGAATTAAAATACTAAAAGAACGCTTATCCACAAGGAAGCAAGTTTTAAAAGAAAAATACTGGTCCCAGGCACAAAAGGAATCAGAAGTACACTTCATCACACTGCTGAGAAACACTGAGCGGAAACTTTTTTCACTTTGCACAACAGCTCTTCCTGGACTTTGGGAAAGCAAATTCCACCCTAGGAGGCTGCCATATTAAAACCTCCAGCACCTGGCAAACCTCATGATATTTGTCCTCACCCTCTCTGGATAACGTCACATGGGAATGGAGGATGCACCAGGCTCCATTTCTCCCCTTTTGCCCCTTGTGCGCATATCTCCAGATGATGACCAAGTTTATTTTTTGTTTTTGTGGATTCAGCTGGCAGCCCTCAAGGAAGGAAAGAGCTGGATGAGCAATAAATAGACCAGCAGGAAAATGCTGCACTCACTCTCTCCCCAACTCCTGGAAAAGTTCTTTTCCCTCAGTCCTCCTGCCACCACTTTTTTCTTTCACACAATGAAGAGGGTCATCAAATAAAAGCCTTGAGTGAAATAAAGTCAGGTGCCTGCCTCCTTTGCTTGTGTGAAGCATCCCTTCACATCAGTAACGGGTGCTGCTGGGTCTTTACTCCATGATCCAAAGCAGGCAAGGATTTGTGATAAATATGACAGGTTATGTCTGCCCCCTTCATTATTAAACACATTTGCTCAATATATATGCACAGAAGAAGTCTGGAGGTTAATAGCAAACTCTCACAGAATTTCTAGGTGGTCCTGATAGCAGCCCTGCAGGATCAGATCAAGGCCAGCATCCTCTTTCTAACAGCAGCCAGCCAAATATACTTGGAAGCCCAAAAAGCATGAAAAATCTGCCCCTCCCAGTGAATATTTCTATTGTGGAATGCTTTCCACAAATCTTCACAAACAAGGCCACCAAGCTCAAGGGCCAACTGCACCTCATGTGGGTTTTTTGAAGTTGCGCTTAATAACACAGGAAAAAAAAGTTTATCAGAAACACGACCCATAATTTTAAGAACGCCTATGAAAGTCACTGAAGAAACAGCCATACTTGTGCCATCTCGACACTGACCGCCGCAGGCGCAATGCTTGTTCACAGCCCTTCTGGAATTCAGACCTCCTGGACATGCTGCAATATTAAGTTACAGCTCAGAGACACTTTTAGATGAACGACGAGAATAGACGTCCAGAAGAAGATCGGGGAGCCAGGAGGGACGTGTGCCGGCGCATGCACGCCCAGGTTCAGACCCTTGACGACGAGGAGCCCCGGGGGAGACCCACTCCTACGACGAGGAGCCTCCAGCACCAGCCCCTTCCCTCGGCTCAAGAGGGGATCCCTACCAGCCATCACACCCACGAAACGGGACGTCCCTGCTCCGAGCCGCCGCAGGAAACCGAGGGTGACGGTTACATCCTGGTGCCATGAGCAACACGCTAGTCTCGCTGAGACACCGCTAACGCACGGCTAGGGGGCACGCCCCAGCCCCACGGCAAGAGGACGTCCCTATGGAAAAAAGAACAGGGGGGGCACCCAGGAGACTTTCTAAAGTACACACTCCTGCGCCACGGGGAGCCGGGGAGAGAGAGAGAAGCGCGTGGGAAAACACAGAAAGGGAAAGTACGAAGGGGGGGCGAGTGAAGAGAGGCACAAACTCTCGTTCACATCTGACCTAAAGCATGACTGGGATGGAGAAGGGGGTGGGGATATGTGGGGAAAGAGGCACTCCTGTCACCCCGACGCCCTTCTCTGCCCACACGAGTCCCCAGAAAAGCCACATCACTTTCCCTTTCCTCACCCACCACCAACTCCAACGAGGGACGGGATGCAATACCTGCAAGGTCCCCGCGCGCGACCTCCTCAGAGAAGGGCGGAGCTACTGAGCAGCCTCCGCCGCCCCGTCTCAGCCGCAGCGCCGCCGGCACCCACGGAGCCCTTATATATCTCTCTCCGGCGGGGCTCCGCCTGCTCAGCAGTTCAAGCGCAAGCCCCGCCCCCTGCTGCCCCCCCCCCCCGCCTCACCATTCAACAAGCGCACCGCCTGCTAGGTAGAAGCGCATGCGCGCCGTCGGGGGGCGCTTGCTCGGCGTAAGAGCGCCCCCTATTGGAGGTGTGCGGCGCCCGCGTCCCCTGGCTGGAGGAGAAAGGGCGGAGCGCGGCGCCGAAATCGCCGCGCCCTCCGCGGATGTTGCGCCCAGGAGGGCGGCGTCTCCTTGCGCAGCTGCCGCCCAAGCCCCGCCAAATAGGATTGGTACAGCCCCGTCCTTCCTTCTGGAAATCCTAGTTTCGCCTCTGAAAGATCTCCTCGCTGTTGCTTGTGAGGTGGGAGGTGCTTGTGGGTCACTCGCAGCATTCTGCACATGCTCAGGAACTGAAGAGGCGCTTTATTAATCGGGTGAGGGCATTCCCTGCGGCAGCCCCTAAACTGTGGAATTCCCAGCCCCCACCTTCACCATCGTCATGGTTATTATTTTTACTGCAGCTGCTTCACACAGCCAAGATGCTTGAAAGCTAGTGGCAGGGCCAGCACCAGGCATAGGTGAACTCGGCCCTCCATATGTTTTGGGAGTACAACTCCCATCATCCCTAGCTAACAGAACCAGTGGTCAGGGATGATGGGAATTGTAGTCCCAAAACATATGGAGGGTCGAGTTTGCCTATGCCTGGTGTACACACAATTTCTCTTTGGAAAAAAGAGAAATGAGTTTTTGTACCTAGTGCAAGTAGATAAATAGGTACCACTCCAGAGGGAAGGTAAACGGCGTTTCCGTACGCTGCTCTGGTTCGCCAGAAGCGGCTTAGTCATGCTGGCCACATGACCCGGAAGCTGTACGCCGGCTCCCTCGGCCAATAAAGCGAGATGAGCGCCACAATCCCAGAGTCGGTCACGACTGGACCTAATGGTCAGGGGTCCCTTTACCTTTACTTTTAGGGGAAGAACAGAGAAAAGCTCCTGTCCAAAACATGGCGAAGGAATCTGAAATGCTTTTTTGCAGGGTGCCCAAACTTTTCCATGGTACAGTATGCAGGAATGTGTTTTGTGCAACTGCAACACAACACAGGTATTAACAGACACTGCCAGTGTCTCACTACAGTCATATCTCATTTTACGTTTGCTTCAGGTTGCATGTTTTCAGGTTGCATCCCATGGCGACCCGAAAGTACCGGAAAGGGTTACTTCTGGGTTTTGCCGCTTGTGCATGTCAGACACGCAAAATGATGTCACACGCATGCGCAGAAGCGGCAAATCGCGACCAGTGCGTGCGCAGACACAGGTTGCATTCTTTTCAGGTTGCAAATGGGCCTCCAGAACAGATCACATTCGCAACCAGAGGTACCACTGTAGTTCAATATAGCAGGCCAAGCACAACTATGGAGGCAGGATGAACAACAGAACCTGCAAAGGATGCATAAATTCCCCTTTTAACATTGGTACCATGGGGGAGAAGAGCAATCCTTTCCCCAATGAAAATAAGGCTTCTAACCGTCAAGCAGACATGAAGCTCCTTTTACTGAGCTAGAAAGGTCAGTGGGCTCAGTCCACATGTGACTCTCCAAGATGTGACTCTCATGGGGAGCCTTTCCCATTTCTGCTACCCAAGGCCCTTTTAACGTAGAGAGATCTCACATTTGAACCTGCATGTAAATGCAGTACATACAGAGTGCCATTGAGTTATGGCCCCTCTCTGGAGCTCAGCTTTCTTCAGTGACCGTAGTTCTTCATGGGTGACCACTGTGTTCCTATGCCAAAATGTAGGACACCCACAAGCCGGATGTCACACGCTGACCACAGCTAGTCCAAAGTCTATTGGACCATAAATCCACGGTCAATAGCTCTGATGACAGCAAGTCCTTTCGTTTTACTTTCAAATTTGCAGAGCTTTCCCCAGGTGAAGCCAGCCCCTGAAAGCACTCTGTAAAAACAAAGGACCAGGAGCACAGGAAGTTCCTGTTCCAGAATGTGCACAGGCAACAGAACTGACATCATGCTATGTATGTATAGGCAGTGGCATCCAGAATGGGCAACAAGAAGACAAAAAAAGTCAGATATTGGAGCTAAGGAAAGTGGCAGGAAAGTGGGATAAAAAGTGCTTGGCTTAAGGCCATGTAGCCTATTTGGAAAAAACAAAACTAAAGATGGAGATGGGGGGAAGCATTCTGATCATGCAAAATTGCTGCCACATGTTTTGAATATTGTTTGTTGGCACACAAGGCTGTAAATAAAACATCACTATACAGAATGCAGGGAGCACCAGTTCTGTGTGGAGAACAAGAACGCAAGCTCATAGCATCTGAAATCCCTCAGAGGACATCTCACAAGCGTTGTGTGACTTGCCTCTCTAGGATGCCTATTAAAACCCAGCACAGAGCCAGGGGAAGCCGCTGAACCAAAGCAAAACAGCAGCTGAATAAGGCAACTTCTCAGCCCCCTCTCCCTCTCTGGAAATCTCCAGTCACTTTCTCTTCTATTTAAGGCAGAATTCAGTGATTCATACTCAGCGCATGTTAGAAGCGGGCTGACAAATCTCAAAACGGCAGATTCTGTAAGTCATGAAACTTAACGTTTTAACCTGGAAAGAAGCCAGTTCTTTCCCAGTGAGGTCTCTGAAGTACTCATTACTTAGCACTGTCACTGTTAAAAAGTGCTGGGATCAGGAGGGCTCCCTGGTCTTTATGCATCAGCTATGATTTCTACACACAGGATAAAGGATCAAGGCGGAGGAGGTTGAAAGCAATGTTTAGCTTTGCTGCTTCAGCGAGAGGAGGCTGCCAAGTTTCTCTCTGCGGGAGGTAAACAAATAGATTTATTTCATTTTTATCCCACTCCTCTTCCAAGGATCTCAGTGGTTCTTCGTTCCCTGTTTGTCATCGCAACAGCTCTGTGGGGGTAGGACGGGGCGGAGAGAGCGGATCAGGGTTAACCAGTGAGAATAATAGCCAACTGGGGATTTGATCCCACGTCTCCTTGCTCTTAATCTACTGCTCTGACCACTGACCACAGTGCTCTTTCAATAAAACACCTAGTAGTTTCCTTTAAGCCACTTTAATCCCACATACTCTTAAGTTATTGTGCCATCAAAAGCAGAAACATGGTGGGAGTGGGGGAGGAACAAACTGGTGGATGAGAGCAGAGCAAAACAAAACAAGAAGGGTTAAGCTGTGTTCATTTTTAACCTGGTCTTGGTCTTTTTCCTTTAAAGAACAAAGATTTAGGGATGTAATCTGAAATGAATGCAAATAGTTCAGTACCTAGATTTATTTGGTTTTCTTTCAACATAGGTCGGGGGTCAGCCAGCAGGGGCAGAGCGTGTATGGGCTTTTTCAGGTAGGAGTGGAATTTAGAGCTCCCTCTTTTGAAGTTTCAATTGCTGGCAATTATGCACATGGAGGATTTGTCAAGAAGTTATTGATTTTGCAGTAGCAGGAAAACTGGGCCAATGGTCAGCTGACAACTGTACCGAGTACAGTTCCTACAGATACCCCTACAATTGCAGTCCTGGTCATGGAAACCACACATGTCCCCCCAAGTGATATGTAAAAATTTTCAGAGACACCGTTGATGGTGCTCTAATTGGAGAACAGCCTTTACCAAAGGTGTCGTGGACTTTGAAGACACTCGAACTCAGGACAAAAGGGAGAAACGTGCTAAGAGGAAGGCATGTTTGGCAAACCCTCACCATGATGAACTCCTGCCTGGAAACCTATGTCCCCGCTGTGGAAGGACGTGTGGATCCAGAATTGGCCTCCACAGACACTTATGGACTCACTGTTAAGACCGTGTTCACGGAAGACCATCTTACTCTTCTACATGCAATTGCCAAAGACGACGATGACATGTTTCCCCAGAACACCATGCATTACCTGATCAAGGCAGCTCGCCTGGCCTCTGCTCATATGTCCAAGTCAGGAGCAGTTGCTTTGATTAATGAAACCACCCTAGACCTTTATTTCCATACTTTATTTCTATGATTCTATGATTACGAGAAAGTGACCTAAACACAGAGCAGAAGAAACCCTCTTTCTGCCCTCTACAGCACCCACTTAGGTGCTGGTCAGCAAACCCATTTTTAAAAAAGATGCTACTGGAAACCTGGATTTATTTACATCCTTGAAAAATGCTACCCCAAAATGCAAGCAGTTAATGGATGCCGCCTACTTTCCTTCTGCTTAAAGTCCAATTAAGTACCAGCAGAGGAATCTGATAATCTGACTCCCTCTGCTGGACATAAACTGGCACTGCAACAGCCATATGGCCCTGCCTTCATTTTACGCTTCAGAGCTACCCAAATGAAAACCATCCTGCTAATAAAACTTTCTCTCTCCCCGCCCTCCCTCCTTGCACCGCCAGTCTTGGATTGAACTGCTGCATCTGAGTTCAGAGAGCCTAAAGCAACTGGGATCCATTGCTACCTGCCCCCAAATCACACCAAAGTAATAGATATTTGTGACCCTCACCCTCCTACCTCACACAAATGCATTCATAAGGAGCTTGGCATTGTCTGATCTGTCTTGTGGTGGGTTCTTCAGGCAGAGCTTCCTCATGAACCACAGGGTTAGGCTACTGCGCTGGCAGAGCAGCGGCTGCCGCCATCCTTTTGATTGAGGCCTGGAGTTGTTTACAGCAAGCTGCCTGCTGCTTCTATTCAGAAGGCCCACATCTGGATTTGCTTAGCAAAGCAGAGCAGGAAGTGGCTCCGTTATTATCCTCAGATGGCGCCAAAGGGAAATCCCTCTTCCACTCTCTGCGTGTGCAACGCAGCCTCTTAACAACAGAGCTGCCTCGCTGTGAAAGAGACACACACACTTCCCTCATCTCCTTATTGGAAAGCTGCTCTGCCATGGCTTGCATTTTAAGATTTGGCCCATGTTTCAGAATGCCACACTCCCCTCTCTTATTTTACATGAACTTTCCTTCAAATATTACTCACACGCACGGTCCTGTGCCATCTCCTCCTCATATGTATTTGGGGCTGCATTCCACACAGAATGTGGTGACAGACCTAATGCTACCCTTTCCGGGTCGTGACCTTTGGAGCCCACTGATGACAACTTTTGCTCTTCTCAGGGCTGGCTCTACCATTAGGCAGAGTGAGACAACTGCCTCAGGCGGCAGGTGCTGAGGGCCTGCGAAGCAGACAGAAAGGGGTGTGCCACCATCTGATTTGCACCACAGCCTCTAAGCTCATCTGCTGCCCTCTGGTGTGTAGCTGGCTGCATACACACCATTTAAAGCACTCACTCACACACACACACAAGATAATCCTGGGAACTGCAGTTTATTCCTTGTAGAGCTGCAATTCCCAGCACCTTTAACAAACTACAGTTCCCAGGATCCCTTTTAGGGCAGGGTGAGGCAATGTGCTTTAAATGTGTGGCATATACATAGTGAAAGAAAATGCCAGAACAGTTGTCTTCTGTACTGTTACATGCAATTTGGACTGGTGGGCCAGTGTGGGGGTTCTTGTTCCAGACAGCAAAACCTCTTGGGTTGGGCCCTGCCTCTTAAGTGCTGCTGAATTCATACTCCGGGCAACTTAATGCCCAGAAACGCCAGAGAAATAAATGAAGAAGAGATTAGAAGGAAAAGGGAGGTTGGAATCTAGAGGTCTGTTGAGGGTCACCCCATTATTCCAACTCAGGAATTTACTCTTTACAATAGGAAATGGCCACTCCAAGACATAATTTAAAAGAAAACTCTCCTCACAATAGCACACGTTCCATTCACAACTGACTGGTCAGCAGAACATGAAAGCCACGCAGGGTCCACCTTTGTCTCCATGGGGCTGACATGGAGCAAGCTGGAGCTCAGTTACATGCAGAGGGCATATTGCCCTCTAGTGCAAGAATAGAGCAATTACTTGAAGCTCATCATACTATAGCATGCAAAAAAGGGGGGGGGGCGAAAAGAGGAACCTATGGCCTTTGATATGTTGTTGGACTACAACAACTTGCCATTGGCTATGCTTGGTGGGACTGATGGAGTCCAAGAGGGCTAAAGATTCCCCATCACTTCAATAAAAGGACGGTGCTAGGATACTAAATGGATAAGAACAGAGGAAGGTGCCTTAGAACAGAGGAAGGTGCCATTGGCTATCTAGAGAGCCTGATACCATACCCTCCAACGCGTCATGACGAAAATCTAGGGCACCATCTTCCAGGGCTGCACTACTGCATGAGTCATGTGACTCGTGCAAGATCACGGCCCCGAAAAAGCACTTTTTTCAGGGTGAGATTGTGACGCCCAAAATGGCTGCCATGCTCTTAGGCGGTGGGATGTCCCAGTTTTTTCAGGACAGTTGAGGGCTATGTGATACTGTGCTGACTGGCATGGATTCTCCAAGATGTCACATGGATGCTTTTCCCAGCCCTGCATCCAGAGATCCCGGAGATTTAGCACTTGCCAAGCAAGAATGCCCTTCACCACGGAGTGAGGCTGGCCCTCATAACATCAGCAAAGTTCCCAGGGGGTTTCCCTCCCTGGGAAGTGCAGCAGTGACAGGTGGTCTCAAAAGCAAAAGAGCAAAGAGAGAAAGAGCCAAGCAGAGTCCGCGTCAACAGAGGGACTTGATAAACCGAGAAGCATTGTTTTATTTATTTATTGAGACACAAAGGAAAAAAGAAAACCCAAAATGTACACCTCACCCACCTGGTCCCTCAGATCTCCTTGTTCCCAAGCTAGACATGCGTCACCTGAGGAACCAAGGCTGACACAATGGAGTTGAGGGCATCTAACCAGCCTTGCCTCCAACGTGTCACTATCTAACGATTTGAGAAGCTGCATCTTGAGGTCACATAGATCCCGCCTGCCAAAGTCTTGATAAGGAGGAGGCAGAGGAGGAATAGGAGATTAAAGTGGTGGAAAGGGCTCCCCAAACCCCAGGCAGCTGGAGGGATCCATCATGCTTTGTCCATTGAGCCTGCGTTCTTGCCGGCTGCTTTGCTGGCTCCTCCATCCCGGCTCAACATAGTGACCAGCTTGTGCTTGAAGGCCCCAGCCCCTCTGGCCTTGGCCCTGGCCCGGCCCTCACCTCCGCTTTCGGGCCCCTGGCAATCCAGCAAGGGAGGAGGGCACTGGCTGTCTGGGGTAGGGTCAGCCCCCACAGCGCTGGGATTGAAGCCAGGGTTACTGTTGGAGCGCCTTGCCACTACGGGGCTGTTGTTGTAGATCGGCGACCCCCCGTTGCTTCCGCTGCCCTCAGGGGAGTCTCTGTAGCCAAGGCTCAGAGGCTCCGCGCAGAGGGCCTGCTGCTCCAGACTGCGCAGATTCTCATAGAGGTGGTCCGAGCCCTGCTCTCTTCCTGCTTTGGGTTCTGCTTCTGCCTTGCCCGAGGGCTGGAACGGGAGAGGGAAGCTCTTGCCAATGGAAGCGTAGATGATGGGCGAGTCAGAAGGCTTGAACTCTGGGGAAATGGAGCGGCTGCAGCCAGGAGGCACTGCCGAGTACCCCATGTCCACACTTCCCTTTGGCGTTATTTCGTACAGCGGCTGCGCTCCCTCCGGGCTCTCCGGGCTGGTGGGCCAGGACCAGCCCCCTGCTTTCTGCACACAGTCCTGGGCTGGGGAGATGCCGGCTTTCTTGTCTCTCTCCAGAAGAGTGGCTTTCTGGCGGTCTATGGAGGCTGAGACAGCTCGGCAGATCTCCGCAGCCCGTACGGTGTTAAAGATAAAGAGGCCCTCTCCGGAGTCACAGCGGCGCCCGGCCTCAAAGGAGAACACCGTCTGGGGAGAGAGTGGGGGAACACAAAGGTGCTTTCTTAAGGTGATTCTCATACTTGGCCATCATTGAGATCTCTGCTCAACTTTCCCCTGCAGCATCTAAGGCAAAGCAAATCAGAGCAGCACCAAACATTTAAAGCACACCCAACAAACATTTAAGGAACTCCAAAGAACCCTGGGAACTGTAGTTCTACAGTGCCCAGCAGCCTCAACAAACTACCGTTTCTCAGGGTTCCTTTTTGGGGAAAGCCATGCGCTTTGAACACACACTGGATGCGCTTTTCATGTATGGTGTGGATCAGCCCGTAGTTGTCTACTGATGCTGAGCCTCATTGGAGACAGATCCAAGAAAAACAGACTAGATAGAAGTTGCTGATTTAAGTCAATGGGACCTTTTAGCCCAGGATTATGATGGGCAGTGGCTCTGTGGCATCTCAGCCAGACATTTCCTCTTGCTATGCCACCCAAAATCCTTTTAGCTGGACATGGCAGAGATTTACCCTGGAAGGGCCTTATATTGGGCCAGACTCAAGGGCAGCCCTACCATTAGGGCCAAGCAGGGGGGCAGATGCTGGGGGAGGGCAGGCAACACAGGCTGGTCCATTCAGGGCAAAGGGAGCCCTGTCCCACCAAACTCAGCCTGCCCTCAGCCAACCCCAACCTGCCTTTTTTCTTACAACCTGTCACAGGTGGCTCTGCCTGGTCATTGGCTCTGGCGCCACCTGCTGCTGGTCTCTCTGCCTTCCTCCCAACCAGTCGCAAAGGGGCACCATTCACCACTGGGGGCAGGGCAGCAATCCACCATCATTCCTCCAAGTCCCTTAAGCTAGGCTGCCCTGCACTCGACCCCCTCCTGCCTGCCAGGATAGCCTGCTGCCCCCAGGAGTGGTAGAGGGTGCTGTGCCATTGCCAATGCCAAGACTCGGCTGTCAGCCCAGGTAGCTTCTGTGCATGGAATGGAAGGCCGTCATCTCGTCTTTGGCATCCAGCAGCAAAAGGTCCATCTGTTTGGACTATATTTTCTCCATCTAGCCCAGGATTGCCCAGTTTAGCTTGCCACAGCTCTCAGGCAGAGACTCTTCCCCATTGCCTTCTACCTGTTTCTTTTAACTGGAGATGCCAGGGATAGAATCTGGGGCCTTCGGCATGCAAAGGATGTGCAGCACGCTTTCAGCAGCTGATCTATGGTCCCTGCATATGAAATAGCTCTAACTGAGTCTAATCTGGATGGGTTTAAAAAGTCCCAGGAGCAGGCAGCAAACTAAGAAGGTGGGTGGGGCAGCGGGAGGAAATATACCAGCCTCCAGGATTGTCAAATCAGAAGAGTGGATGGACAATTTTTTTACGTGTTCAAGTGAATGGTGAAATAATGGGAGGGTGAGCATTTTAACTCCTAGCCCAATGCACCAAGGCAGAAAAGGGTGGGTGTGAATTTACTAAAGATACTACTATTCCCAGAACAGCAGCAACACACTACAAGAAGCATCAACTGAAGTGTGAGGTAGACTTATCTGCTATCCCTGTAAAGGTAAAGGTAAAGGGACCCCTTACCATTAGGTCCAGTTGTGACCGACTCTGGGATTGTGGTGCTCATCTCGCTTTATTGGCCGAGAGAGCCGGCGTACAGCTTCCGGGTCATGTGGCCAGCAGGACTAAGCTGCTTCTGGCGAACCAGAGAAGGCACAGAAACACTGTTTACCTTCCCGCCGGAGTGGTACCTATTTATCTACTTGCACTTTGACGTGCTTTCGAACTGCTAGGTTGGCAGGAGCAGGGACCGAGCAACGGGAGCTCACCGCGTCGCGGGGATTTGAACCGCCGAACTTCTGATTGGCAAGTCCTAGGCTCTGTGGTTTAACCCACAGCGCCACCCGCGTCCCAGGTCCGCTTATTTTGAAATCACCCTGTGGGCTGAAGGTGTGACCAGGGCCTGCTAACACAGCCCTCTGGGAATGAGGGTACTCCCCGTCCTCAAGCTGCAGGACAAGACAGGATGTTCCCTGCCTTTGATGCTCTTCCTGAGGGCAGTCAGTAGAGGACAGGTGTTTTCTGGGCCACTGGAGGAGGAAACAGACACAACATACCTTTTCCTGGCCAAATCTTCGGAGGAAGGCATAAGGCCAGGTATAGAGGGCTTGCCCGGAGTGCATGTCCTTCAGCACCAGGTGCTCAGGTAGAGTCGTCATCAGGTAGTTCCCCTTCAAGTGACATCTTGCAGATGCCTCTGTCGGGAAAACTGACACGGGGAACTCGCAGGCTGTTGAGAAGGCATTGCAAAAAGTTAACAAATCCCTCAAAAGCCATGCGTGTTCTTAGTTTTAATTCCTCCCAACCCCGCCATGGCTCTGACTACACTCTGCGAGCGCACTTTTTTAAAAAAATAAGCAAACAAAAACTTATCAAAACTGCACATCACCAGAGTACATTCATACCTTGGAAGTCGAACCCCCTTGCGAGTCGAACGGTTTGGCTCCCGAACACCGCAAACCCGGAAGTGAGTGTTCAGGTTTGCAAGCGTTCTTTGGAACCCAAATGTCCGATGGGTTCCACGGCTTCCGATTGGCTGCAGGAGCTTCCTGCAGCCAATCAGAAGCCATGGCTTCATTTCTGAACATTTTGGAAGTTGAATGGACTTCTGGATTCCGTTCAACATCCAAGGTACGACTGTAACCAAAACTGCACAAAATGAGCGGAGGTTGCAAAAATAAGATTAAGTAGCTGGGCACATGTGTTAGCTTATTTTGAAAACTGTCTTCTCCTCAAGGGGGAGGAGCAAACTGATAGGGGAGGAGCAAGTGGAACTCTGGTGGGAAAGGGATTCAGAAATCTGAAGAGGACCCTATGTTTTTGTTGTGCTTCTATCTAAAGAGCCTGACTCATTTTTTTTTTATGGTTGAAGACATTTTTGGGACTGCTTTGCTTCCCCTCCTCCCCCCATGCTATCCTAACTGCCTTGTGGAGTGCACAATGGTTGGAGCAGGTACTTTGTTTCAGAACTGCTCTGTTCCCTTCAGACATATATTCCCCCATCATAATATCCACTGGTGTTTGTGAATTTACATCCTTCCAAAATGAGACTCCTTTTTTAGCTTGCCCATCTGCCTCAGTAAATATAGAGTCACTGGGGCACAGAACAGTGTGGGAACAGCTAAGGAGAAACTCCTGTCTAATAATAGGAGCACACAAAGCTGTTTGTTTTACGCTTCTTGTCAAGAACACTTTGCCTCTAATTGTCCCTGTTTTAGAGGGTCCTTTGTTTCTAATGCCGATATCATTGAAAGGGACACATGACACTCTATTATTATTATTATTATTATTATTATTATTATTATTATTATTATTATTATGGAACACTTCACGAATTTGTGTGTCATCCCTGTGAAGGGCCATGCTAATCTTCTCTGTATCGTTCCAATTTTTTAGTATATGTGCTGCCAAAGTGAGCACTGCACATGACACTCTTCAAGAACAGTGGGGTAAAGCTGTCAGCTCAAAAGAGCTGGGTGACTCCAGTTATTAGAGTGCTGAACTTTGGACCCCTGGTTTCAAATCTTTTCAGCTCAGCTATGGATTCACTTTCCGGGTGGGGCTTGGCAGCCATACCTCAGTTGGCAGATTTTTTGGGGGGGTACCAGTAAAGGGAGGCACGTTATCAATGATTCAGTAGAGAACCTTCAGCTTGTGGGTCTATTCTGCCCCACCAGGCCTGTCCCAACAAGCCCTTCTCATCTCCCGTTCATCTCACGTCATTTCATCATTTTCTGGCTTTTACTATTAGTCAACTTGGCGTGACCACTGGCTCAGTCAGCACACCTATCACGTTCTAAGGATCAGAATCTAATCATTATGTTTTGTAAGTCACTTAGGGGTATATAGAGTTTGTTAAATAAAATAGATGAACTGAATAGATTGGTGACAAGCGCTTGAAGAGCAGGCAGAGGGATCTCTTTATCTCCAGTGTTAGTGCTGAACTCCACCGCACTTAGAGGAGAGATAAGAGCAAAAGGCAGCGTTTCCACCTGCCGTGCTGGAGGGGGTGGGTGGGAAGAAATGCTGCCTTATACTCTCATTCTCCCATCCTAGCGCTAAGGAGCTAAGGTCAAGATTGAGAGATCCTATCTAAAGAGCAGGCAGGTGGATCTTTCCAGCCACCCTAGTGCTGAGGTAGAGAGCACTGTGTGTGTGTGTGCATGTAAACACATGCATGTGTGCCAGTATGTCTGATGTGTGAAAGTGCATGTATATGTGACTGCATGCATGCATGTATGTATGCATGTGTGGGTGCTGTTGCCTGTGTGTCAGGTGACAAGGTGGGGGTGGGCAGGGGGAGGTGCTAACAGAGGAATTTTTCTTGTGTTGTTTTGCTCCATCCACTTTTGCCCCCACCCACCATTGGAATACGGCCTCCGGACAGTTGATTAAGTTCAAATCTGGCTTTCAGGCTGAAATAGGTTCCTCACCTCCAATTTACCTTATCCCATTTTTGCCAGCATGGGGGTTGGCTGTTTGGGTTTTCACAAATGTCCTAGCCTTTCTCAAACTTGGGTTCCCGGATGTTGTTGGACTACAACTCCCATCGCCCCTGACCACTTTTCCTGGTAGCTAGGGATGATGGGAGTTGTAGTCCAACAACATCCAGGAACCCAAGTTTGAGAAAGGCTGTAGGTCAACTTTGAGCAGAGGACTGGGGCCTGTGCAGCAGAGATGGGAAATCTGTGGTCCTCCATGCTGAATGGGGTTGATGGGAGTTGGGAGCAAGAAGAGGGCTGCATGTTCCCCACTGCCACCACCTTATAGCACCTGCAGCTGCACCACAGCTCCTTACAAGCTTGAATTTCCCGGAAGGCCTCTCCTTCCATCAGCTGCCACTTGGTAGTACAAGAAACTGGTGTTTTGTTTCAGGTCCTTCACCCCCCCCTGCCCCTTAGGCACATACTTTCTTGCCAGGATGAGTAGATGGTGTTCTCCTCCATGAGGGGCTGTGGGCTGGGTGTGTTTCCAACTGAGCCGGATGAGGGGGCAGGCATCCTCTGTGTGCAGCACAGCAAAGGGGAAATGAAGCAAGGAGAGCATTTCTCAGATGAAAACCATCACAGAAACAGAGAAAGGCAGGGCGCCTTGTTCCAACATTTGGATTATTCCCTTTAAACCTCAACCTGAACACAAAGACAATTTCAACCATGTGCCCATCAACCCTTGTTCCATTCTTATGGGCCAGAAACATCCCTTTAGCTGTTCCACACCTTACTGTTCTTATGAGCAACTAAAAACATGGATCCTCCCATTCAACTCTAATACTTTCCCTTTTTCTTCTCCTTGTGACTCACCAAGGATCTGTTTTACTTTGCAAAGAGCTTAGTTGCCAGCTCTGCATAAATACTATTTCCCTGTGAGCCATTCTTTTTCTCGCTCAATTTCAGTTTCACCATTACTAAAGCTCCACCATCATTAACAGAGCACTCTGCCTGCATAAAGAACATCACAAACTTACTATCTTCGATCATCTAACATCCTTGGAAACTAGGCTGCTATTTTCTTCTTTTTAAGTGGCAACAAACAGGAATGACCAAGAATTTATTGAAAACAGAGATTGCGCAAATTATTTGCACATTAAGGCAGCAATTCTGTGTATACCTATGTGGGAGTGAGCCTCACTGAACACTGTATATTCAAGTAAATATAGATAGGAGTGTCCTAGAAGGTTAAATTCTTATGCATTCTTTCTTGAATGTATGCCCCATTAAAATCACCGAGACAATGTTCTGAATAACATGGGTTGAGAATAGGCTGCAATACATCACGTCAAGGGAGATTTCAGACCCAGAGGCCATGCCCAGAATTTCCAGAGCTTCACCCCCATCTACATTCCCAGAATAAACCTAAAGATTTTTTTTTTTGCAAGAATATATAAACCCTTGTATTCAGAACCTAACAAAAAAAAGGCACAATTAAAAGCACTTATCATTAAAGCAACTGGGCAGGGAACATCGGCCACCATAGCAGTCAAATTTAGGACCTCTTCAGTCAATGGAATGCAGGTCAAAAAGGACTTGGGAGGTCATAAAGTCCAACCCTCGCTGAGGGCCAGAAACTTGCAACTGCAAGCCACCTCTAGAGGAAGCAGCTTGGCTCCGCTCTGAGATTCCACTCATCTGACTTGTGGCCAGGAGGAATCTCCCTGTGGTTCAGCGAGACACAGGGCCTTCCCATTGAAGATACGAAGAGGTCAATACCTGAAAAGCCAGCTGGCAGATACATTCGATCCACTCATCTGCTTGATCCGCTGCCAGCAAGCAGTTGCGCTCCATCATGCTCAGGAAGAAGGCTGTGGTGTCCTTGGGAGAGCTGTGCTCACCTGCCCGCTCCACCGAGATGCAGTCTGAGAGGCGGATCACCTTCCGCTCGCCCTTCCTCAGGGTGGCCTTCTCTGCTGCGGCCCCTTCACGCCCTTCAAAGTACTCGAGCCGTGCGATGCCAGAAGGGCTGTCGGCGAAGAGCTGGGCCCACACTTTCCGCCACACCTTCTGTGAGCAGGGGGCAAGGGGTGACAGCACACAATCAGGGACAGGCACCGGTTAACAACAGTCTGCACTAGGAAATCCACACGAAGAGGAAAAGGCCTCTTTAACAGGCGCGTTACCCAAGCAGAAATGTGATCCTCTCTGGGGATTTATTGCCCTGTAGAGTCCTTGCCAAGAGCAGGTGGAAGTACAGTATACGGAATCAGAGGTTACAAAGAATTCTTTGGCGATTACCTCTCTGAGGCAATTGAATGCATAGAGCCACAAATCTGCATGCACTGCAAGCATTAGTGGGATTGCTGTGTAAATACCGTAAGCCCTCAATTTACACAGGGGATTGTGCCAAAAGCCAAAGTTGTGTATAGTCAAAGCACATTGGTACAATGGGAGGTGAGACTGCCAAAGTCATTTTTCCCTGGGCTTACTGTGCAGGAATTTAGCATCTCCTCCTCCTGCAACCAGCTGCTGAAATCATACTTTTTTTTTTAAAGCAAGTTTCTAAACCTCATGGAAATAAAAGAAAGCCTGGAAATGTGTGTGAAGTGTCTGGCGGAAGCCTCAGAAGCCCAAAAGACACGTGTAAAGCTGACAGCCAGTAGTGGTTTCAGGGCTGTGGTCAATAATATTTATTTTTATATTATTTCCTAAAATGTATACACTGCTTTGATTGTGAAAACAACAACACCCTCAAAGGAGTTTACAAAAGATAAAAGAGTAAAATCGGGAAAATTCACAATCCTACTTTAAAGCATAAAGAAGTGAAAATGCTAAAAAAAATGATGTCCACTTTCTAAGCATCTGGGCAGGCTTGTCTAATCCATGTTTTTAGCAGGTACTGAAAAGAGCAGTGAAGGCGGAAGGGCGATCTAAAGTGTAGGCGCTCCCACCTGAAATGATCAAATTCTTACAAATGTGGAACAGGCATTATGTGGCACCTGCAATAGTGCCGATTCTGCCAATTAAAGCGGTCAAGTGGGCACGTGTGGGGTAAGGTGATCTTGTAGGTAAACAGTAACACTTTGAACCTGGCCCAGCAGCAAATCAGCAACCACAGCAGATCTCTGAGCACGGGTGTTATATGGTGCTGCAGCTTCTGGATCAAACGCGAGGGAAGAACCACATAGAGCACAATCCAGTCTAGAAGTAACTAGCGCATGAACCACTGTGGCAAGGCTTTCCCAGTCCAGGAATAGCTGTAGCTGTCAAATCAGTCACAGTTGGTATAGTGGCCCTTTTCTCTTCCAGCTCACCTAACACCAGGCTCCGCCTTCCCCACCCCCCTTTCTCTTCCTTTTCAGAACAGTCCAATTTCTTTCATGATTGGGACTCTGCAGCAGGACAAGTGGAAGCACCAAATCTTCCCAGTGCACAAATGGCATGCCAGCTTGAGGTCTACCAATGTAGCCACCAAGTTGCTGGTGGAGAACAGATATGTCAACCTGGCTGGCCCATGAGAAAAAAACTCCACTTTGGTCTAACAACAAATAAATAAATCTAAGCAGTGGAGATGTGCCAAAACATCTTTTTTTAAAGATGTGTGTCCTAGCACCCGATGGGAGGTGTTATTGCAAGCGGCCAAGCATGGGTGCACACATGCACAGCACTCCTCCTCTGTTAAACCCCCTTACTGGGTAGCAGGTACACTTTGTCTCTGTGGAGCAAGTAGTAAGAAAGTCAATCTGGCAGTGGCTAGAAACAATGGTTGGCTTGGCTCCCAAGCTCAGCCAAAGTTTATGTGCCTCTGGTGATGACATTGCAGGGTTTGGATGGTGGTAGGTTGGGCTTGTTTGTTATTTAAAGTGGTTGGTTAGTAAAGAGTCTTAATTGCCAGAAGAAGGGAGTTTTCACCCGTACACTAGAATACAAGGCAGGCCTGGTATTATCAGTGGGCGAAGCTCTATCTCCCAATCCACTCTTGTGACAAGGAGGACTAAGAAGGATGTCAACACCAAATATGGAAGACACCCAAAGGGCTGTTTCTCTCTTCCCTCTACCCTAGAGTGTTCATTTTAGACAGGGGGAAGGAAGATACCTTCCCAGTGCCCATGGGGAGTAACTATGGCTACTTCCGTAAAGTCAAGTTTGCTGAGTAATAAGAACAAGATAGCAGGTCAGCAATGCTGCCTGAACCCTTTAGACCTTAGCATATATCAGCTGCAGACATTTTCAGTCTCGCTTTGCCAGTAGCCGTTTGCCACAAAGCAATATAGCCACTTTTGCAATCCAGGTTTCTTAACAATGTGCGATGGATGTAGAACAGTGATTAAGAGCATAAGCCGAGAGTCAAAAAGGCCTCATTTCAAACCTTAGCTTGTTGTGTGGCCTCAGGAATTATTTTTGGGGGGTGGGGTGGGGGGAGAATATTGACCTACTTACAGAGGAAATGTTAAGAAATACTTTTTGAACACCTCCAAGGAATGCAAAAATATCTAATTGTGACTGCCTTTCGGTGTGGGTGGTGTCATTTGCTAGCCCTGGACGTTAAAAAGGCAGGTGACCGAAAATGAGAGAACCACTGAGCCATTTCTTTTCAGCCACCTTGCCATATCCGCTGCACATGGGCAGGCACCAAGGGGGCTCTGGCACCTCAGTCAATTCCACCATAGGGGAGCTTGAGGCTCCAGCTGAGTTCACTAACACCTGCAACATGATACTTGATCAGAAAGAAAGAAAGAAAGAAAGAAAGAAAGAGCAAGTGAGGGCGAGATCCAGGTCAATCCCCAACCTCAAGAGATAGGACACAGCAATATGGCTGCCTTGGTCAAGCAAGTCCCTTGACAACAAACTGTAAATGGGCCAAAGTACAAGCGCCCAGTTCTCTAGAAACCTCCTGCAGCAAGAGAAAAACCAGGCACTGGGGCCCCCACTTTTAAAAGGCAGAACCCCATAGGACCACCTGCACACTCACGCTCAGTGGCGGTTTCAGGCCAATCCTACTTATTTTATGTGCTCTCTCTGTGTCTCTCTCCCCGCCTCTCTCTCCCACACACCTTGCTTCAGGTATACCCCTTATTTCATATAGCATTTTAATTTGTTATTGAGTTTATTTACATTCAGTTTGGCTGTAAATTCACAATACGGTAACATGACAAAGCAGAAGGTGGGAAAGACGCCAAGCAATGACAGCTCCTGCAGCCACCCTCTTGCACTACAGAGGGTGTAATCTCAGGCCCTAAAGAAGGCAAAGCTAGGAAAAATGCTCCCCTGCATTTGACAAGACTCAAAATTCCCACTGAACCCACCCACCCATACAGCAAAGGCTCCCTGGGGCCAGACACTCCCCCCACCAAATCAGACACACACACACCCATTTACCTTCCCAAATTTGGGGTGCTGGATGTATAGGATCCCATCTTTCACGGGACACTCCATGGGGCAGGCTCCGAAGGGGCAGCCCAGTGAAGAGCGAGGCAGTCTGCAGGCTCCACAAGCCGTTGTGGCTGCCACAGGGATGAGTCAGTATGTACGATAGCGCTGGCAACTTCCTCTGCCTGCTAACTTCCTCTTTGGGGCCTACATGCACATAGGGAGCTGCAACAGGCAGAGCCGTCCCAGGAGACACAGGCTCTCCCAGGGGACTTCTGACTTGATGAGCGTTGGTGGGTTAACAGCTTTCTCTTCCGGCAGCTGCAGGGTAACTGCAGAGTGGGCCAGCCAGAGGCACATGACGTGGCTGGGGACAGACAGGTGGGGTCACACAGAGAAGGCTGAACGTCCCTCTCTGAGAGGGGGCGCAGAATGTCTCGGAAACCACTACCGGAGCTGGGGAATGGAGCAGAACAGGACTTGCCAAGCACAACAGCGCTTGCCCAACACAGCCTAACCGTAGTTACTGACGCAATGGCCTATTGCATCACTGCCCTGCTACTTTCAAGAAAAAAAGTGTCGAGCCTGCTTAAAACAGAGAGGACACACCACCTATCTATTCCCATCCTGCAGTGCCCAAACCAAACTCCTGCACAAAGAAGCACAAGTCATCCTGTTATATGCATCTCCCATTCCATCCCACGGCAGGATCAGCAACTGCCACAGTGACAAAGAAGCACCAGGCTTCCCAAATGCACAAAGTCCACTGTGATGCCCTTTTCCCACTCCAGCTGGCAACAGTATGCTAGAGCGGGATTTGAGCAGAGCTGCCCTTCCAAAGCAGCAGCAAAGTCCATTTCTTTGCTGGGCCCAATGGCAGCATCTCTAGAAGTCCATGGAGCTGTGTGCCAGGTAGTCCTTGCGCCCAATGTTGCTGACTTGCTTGGTCTGCATGGCTTCCAGCTTGGGGCAGTCCGTGATGCGGTGGCCCAAGCCCCCACAGAAAGCACAGCCCCTCTCTCCTGGAAGAGAAAAAAGGACAGCGTCAGCCAGAGCTCAGGCCCTCTGTGGGGGCACAAAAGGGGAGAAAGACAGAAAGACCTAAGCAACACTCTCAGGTTCACTTGCAGCCAGGGCTGGGGAACCTGTGGTTCTTCAGGTGCTGTTGGACTCCAAAACCCATAAGCCCCAGCCAGCATGGCCAGTGGTCAGAGGTAATGGGACCAGGAGTGCAGCACCACCTGCAGAATCACAGGTTGCCTGGAACTCAATTTCGAACCTTTCCCTTTTCGTTACAAACAACGGATAGGCCTGTCCATGGCCTGGTTCTATTGTTTGGTACTTTGATCTTCTCCTTTTTGAGGCTAATGACCAGATAAGGACTTCTTTTGAAGGACTGTGACCTGATTTATTTTCAGGAGACCATTGCCCCAATCTGGCTATAGCTGAGCTGTCTCTCCGGTGAAGTCAACCCCGCCAACTCTACAGCCTCAGACAGGATGGTTGCCTCTTGTCCCATTTGCTTACCTCCGATATCCAGCATGGATTCGTCGCCGCAATGCAACACCTGCAGCACAGGTGGCACCTTCTGCTTGGCCTCCAGCAGCAGCGCCTTCAGGTCCATGAGCACAGACTCGTCTGGGGACAGAGAAGCAAGTTTGAATGGACACAGGCCGGCTTCTCTGGGAAAGCGCAACAGATTTCAATTCCAGGAAGCCAAAGGAGATTGCCCACGCAGAAGTGACTAGCTGTCTCCATAAGGCAGGCACTCGCAATAGACCCAAACCACCCACCCGTGATGTCTTGGCTCCCTGGAGGATTCTATTTTCAGCAGTGACTCACAAGGAAGCATGGCTCTGGCTGGCTCTTCAGTAAGTCCTTATGTTACTAGGACTCAGGCCTGCTGACCCAGCTCCTCAGCTCCACCCCCTTTACACCCCCATGCAGTCTACCTCCCACCCCTACCTGCCATAGCAGCCCCTCTCAATTCCTCACCACAGGCTTTGTTGATGAAGGTGGTGGCAATGCCAGTATTCCCCGAGCGACCTGTACGTCCAATTCGATGAACTGGAAAAATACATACATATATATTAACGTGTAAGTCAGCTAAGAGAGAAGCTTTTAGCTCTTTTTGATTTCTGTTCTCTATGGGGCATCAATCTTGATTTATCCAAGCACATTCAAGGACTCACGCACAGCCTATGTACAGAACAGTCAGCCAAATCTAACCTGTTTATGTTTTGTTCACCTACAAGGGTTTCCCCACATGCCTGAGCTCCTTCTCAGGAGCAGCTCTTCACTAGGATATGAACAGATGCAACCAGGTAGCCAAAGCCATCCCAAGCCTGTCTCCTCGTACCATAGTTTTCTATCTCCTCGGGCATGTCATAGTTGATGACATGCTGGATGGCTGGGAAGTCCAAGCCTTTGGACGCAACGTCAGTGGCGACAAGAACATCTTTCTTGCCATCCCGGAAGGCCTCAATGGCCTTTGTCCGTTCCTCTTGGTCTGCAAGATGAAACGGAGGGTGTTAGAGGCAGCAATAGTGAGATTTCCATTCACCCATAACCCAAAGACAACAAGAGTTTCCATTCAAATACTCTACCGAGAATTATTCACAGTCCCATGACAAAAGGACCATTGTCCGCACAGACACATCTATGAAGTGCCAGAGTGAACAGCTCCACAAGCCACTCATCTCTCGGAGTGACAGCTGTAATGTGCAAGAAAGGGACAGGGCGGGAACTCATGAAGCTGGCTGATATGGGGGGGCTGTTTCCCCAGGAAGGCTTCTCCTTAGTGGGTTTAAAAATAAAACAAAAGAAGGGGTTTGTTCCAAATTTAACAGTGTTAATATATGCTTCTGTACCAAGGATGTAGGGCTAAATTCTCCACTGGAAGGGAGAGATGTTCAGCAGCAATGCCCACAGGTTTTCACCAATACATTCAATTCTGTATCTGTTCTCATATTACTCATCCAATGCTGCACTGTCTAGAAGTATCAGCTTCCTAGCTCCAAAGGCTGTTTAATGATTTCTGTGAGTACAGAGGACCTTTAAAGGGCTGATAAGTATCTCTGGCCTTGTTCTGAGTGCCTGTTCTAGATCTTTTGACACTTCACACCCAATGGAAGCAAATTCCACAGACTTTTGGTCTGTTTGAAATTGGGCACATTTCCACTCAACTGACCAGTTCCATGTATTAATGAAAGGGAAAGGCAGACGTAAAAAAGTGTAACCACGGCAAGCCAATAGTTCTGTTATATTCTCACTTCCTTCTACTGTCTTAGCAGATGACTACAAATCTGCGGCCTGGACGTGCTGCCCTTGGATAAAGAGCGGATTTGAATCAATACACTTACTGACCTTTCCCACCATGTATGGCCACAGCCTCTACACCCTTGAGTAGCAAGTATTCGTGGATTGCATCTACATCTGCTTTCTTCTCAGCAAAAATAAGAACCTGCACAGACACAAAAGAGCAAAAGTGCCAAGCTATAAGGGGGGCTCTCAAAGAACATGATTCACTCCCTCCACCTAAGCAAGGCTCCCACCCTTGGTTCCAGAACCAGGATGCCCCACAAAATTCTGGAACGGCACTTGGTTGCTTCTCTAGAATTCCCCGCTTCAGAATAAAATCAGATGCTGCCTTTAATGCAACTAGCACTGAGACTCAGACTCCGGACTGAGCATAAGTACTCACAGGTGGTGGTGTCTTCTGTAGACACTCAAGCAGATAGACCATCTTGGCTTCCTCCTTTACATACTCTACTTCCTAGATACAAGAGAAAAATGGCAAAGGTCACACGGTGCCAGTATTTTCAGTGTGAGAAAAGGCAGAAGCTACAGACCAACTGATCAGGGCTCAGATGAACTAGTGTCGTGTTGTGTTTGGACACAGAAAACACACAGGTTAAAATTCATAGGCAGCTGTAAAGCTCAGTGCGTTATTTCGGCCAGGTTATCACCTCTAAGGCTAACCTGCCGAATAACATTGCAAGAAATACACACAAATTAGGTGAGAATGTTAAACACTTCTCTTAAAAGAGCTGTAGTAAAATCATCATTTGTACTCCCTTTACGGTGGGACAGAAAGAGTGATGTGACAGGCTCTCTGAGCCGTACTGCACCTGAATAACATCCAAGCTGGCAGCTCCTGCACGTCCCACGTTGATAGTGATGGGCTTCACAAGGGCACTCTTGGCAAAGTTCTGGATCTTCTTGGGCATGGTGGCGCTGAAGAGAAGGGTCTGTCGCTGGCCCTAAGGCAGGAAAAAGTCATGAAAGGGAAATGGGCAACTAGGGACATCCCTTTTTATTATGCAACACCTCCCAGAATCCCACTTCCAAGCAATCTCTGGGATCACTAAAAATGGGTCAATGAAATTGTATGCATAAGGTAAGATGGCGGGACTATCTTATTCACATATGTAATTCTCAATGTGGACCTCGCTTTGTACTGAGCAAAAAAATTAGCTAAGAATCTCAGCTTTCATTTCTAAAGGCAAGTTTGTAGCCCTTATGGGCTGCAGAGGAAGACATGAAAGGCAAAAGCAATGGTTGGCAAAGTCTCAGAAGCTAGAGGGCAAGGGTAGGAGGGGAGGACAGGACAGGACAGGAGAATTTCTAGTGGTCAAAAGAGGGGCTTTAGTGTCTTGCATAGCTTCTTGCCCCTTCCCATAATCAGTAGAAGTATAATAAATTATGCAAAAATAATATATGCAAACTCTGCTCCATTTATGTTATGTATAGTGATCACAGGATCCAGCTTTCCTTGACATAGAAGGAGTGTGCCACTTTGCAGCAGAGTATACACAGTCCTGAATATAATCAGTCCAACCAATTGCACTGCAACAAGTAACAGGCTGAATTTGGATGAGAAAAGAGGGATTCATAAGATAACTTACTGTGAATTCCTACGTGTTTATTTGGGCATATGCTGCTCTCTGCACAGCAGGTAATTTCTACAAAGGAGAAACTTGCCAGGCCTCAAACCTGACTAGAAATCACAAATCTAACCTCAAAGTCTTCAACCCCACCCTCAATTCCAGGTACAAGGCCAAATTGCGGCTAATTTGCATCAAGGAAGAGGCAAAGGCATGCTCTTTGTTATTCTTTCCAAGCCACCCAGCTCAGTTAAGTCTTGTCCCCAGCAACAGTCTGTGTGTTTTCATCTTGACAGGGAGAACACTGCTGTTGCCAGAAGCAGCAGTGCCCAAAGCAAGGAGGAAAATTCAAGTAAACTAGTGGAGTGCTACCTGAGAGCACACCAACCATGCCTCTGGCACCAGAAAACACATGAGTCCAGGAGGAGGGTAATACACAACTGCCCAATTCAATTAGATAAAGGCAGAAGCACAGTCTGTCTCGCCCGGTACCTTGAAGTAGGAAAAGATGGTGCGGATGTCTCCCTCGAAGCCCATGTCAATCATCCTGTCTGCTTCATCCAGTGCCAAGTAGCGGCAGACGTCCAAGCTAACCATCTTCTTCTGCAAGAGATCCATCAGCCGGCCTGGAGTTGCCACCATCATGTGCACACCACTATGGGAAGAGAAGGAGTCAGAGCTGCAGAAGGCCCTCTTCTGGTAGCATCCGCATGAACTTGGAGTTCAGGAGTAGGAGTATGGCTATTCCCCTTTCAAGGACCAATGTCCCGTTGCCTCCACTTTTGAACCCTTCCCTCTGCAAGCCCAGCACTTCAAAATGCCTTAAGGACTGGTTAGACTGAGCAGGGCCTGAATGCCGGACTCACTGCTTTACCAGGAGAAACAGGAAGGCAGCAAAGCAGAGCAACAGACACACATATCTGACTTGCTCTGCTTTGCTGCCTTCCTGTTTCAGTTTGTCAGTTTGGTTGTCAGAGCAATTTTGTTTTTAAAAGGGTTTTTTAAAAAAAGTGTTAGTGACTAAAATAAAGATGGAACAACAAAGTCCTGAAATTAGCAGCAGCGAATACCAAACGGATTGGAATAAACCTGCCTTCCTCAACCTTTTTGCCTCCAGATGTTTTGGACTACAACTCCCATCACCCCCAGCTAATGGTCAGGGATGCTGGAAGTTGTGGTCCAAAACATCTATAGGATATCTGGCTGGAGAAGGCTGGGACTGACAAGAGCGGGGAGGCCCTGCTTTGTTTTTTTTACAGACACATGCATTAGCTGCAATTCTAGTGCTCCTTTATTAGGCCCCAGTGTTGGCCTTACTGTTTGATGGTCTCCATTTGCTCCTTGACAGACATGCCTCCAATGCAAAGGGCACAGCGCAGGGCAGGCATCCCATCCTCATGCAGCAGGCGGCAGTAGTACTCAAGGATACCATGGGTTTGGCGAGCCAATTCCCTCTGCAGAAACAAAAGTCCTATTAGCCAGCAGCTAACAGTCCCCAGGCGCTTCCTATTTGCACCTCTCTCTCTCTTGCTACAACCATTACACACTTCTGCTCCCCTCTGCCCCCAATATCCAAGCAAGTGAACAAGGCCAGTTAAGTGGATGACAGGAGACTTACTGAGGGGCAGATGATAAGCCCGTATGGCCCTTCTCTCTTGGAAAACGGCAGCCTCTTCTCCTGCTCCAGGCAGAACATGATAACAGGGAGAGTGAACACAAGGGTCTTGCCAGAGCCGGTGAACGCAATGCCAATCATGTCTCTGCCGGAAAGGCTATGGGGGCAGAAAGGAGCAAGTTAATGGGACCTGTTTGGGCTGGAAGGAGTTAGGGCTACAGTAGGAAGGAAATGGGATGGGTGTGGAGGAGACTCTCCATCACTGCAGGCTACAAACTGCTGCTTTTTAGGTGCCTAAATAGTGCATCCATCCAGAAGGGAACTCAGTGGCTATGAACTATGACAACACACAAAGATGCACAGCCTTTGTTTGAGAGAAAGCATATTTCTAGCCTTCATGGTAAGAAAGAAAAGGCTGGAAATGTATGAACAACTATGGTCCTCGGTACCAGCTTTTACTCAGGACGTACATTCCTCAGTATCAGTAGATTGTCTATTAGGGCAAATGGGGCATTGCCCCACCAACCCCACTTGCCTACCTTTTTACATATAAGCTGCCCAGAGAGGGGCACCAGCACTCAGCTCCCTCCCTCCTTAGTGTCTGGCAGGCTGCTGACAAGTGTGCACCAGAGCAGAGGGGCTGGAGTCTGACTTGGGAGAGGGGAGCAGTGGTTTGTGGGGACTTGTACCAGCCAGAAGGCAAGAATCAGAAACAGGGAAAGCTTCAGAGCTGGAGGGTGGAGCACAGGGTGGGTCTGGAGATGAGGAGGAAGAGGCAGGTTAGGCAAGTGAGGGACCAGGTGCTTCCCCACCCTCCCCTGCACCACTGTCTCCCAGAACCAGGAGGGGATTGAAAAGGGATGAGCAGGGGAAATTTCCATCCAAGCAGTCTCAGGCTGTGTATGCAGCCTCTGTCGGGGGAAGTTGCATAAACTGGTAGAGGGTGAGTGGCCCCCCGTTGCTGCAACTACGTGGACCAGGGAATAGTTGCCTAGCTATTAGACTGGTGTGTGTAGATATCCAGAGCTGTAGAAGCGACTGTAAGTGCTATCTTTGACAATAAGGAGTTAATTATCTGCTGTGTGGATTCCTTGGCTGGGCAGTGCCTTTGACAGTCTCAGTGTTGCCCTTATATATCTGAGAACGGAGACCGGGGGCAGAACTAGAAATGTGTTGGCTCTGCCTGTCATTGGCTCTGGTGACACAGACTTCCTTTCCTTCTGCCCTGCCAGTCCCAATGGGTACCAGTCACTACTGCTCAGTACATAGCAAATTCCCATTAAACTGAAAATATGCACCCAAAATACTGTGCAAATCTAGAATCATAGAGTTGGTAGGGACCTTGAAGGTCAGCCAATCCAACCGCTGCACCATGAAAGATCTCAACACAGCAGGAGCCAACAACAGAACCCCTGATGGATGCAAATCGAGCTTCTGCTTAAACACCTCCAACAACACTCACATGGTGGGAATACCCTGTATCTGGATGGGGGTTGGTTGCTGGATCCCCTTCTTCTTCAGACCTCGCAGGATTCCTGTAGAAGGAATTGGACACATGTTAAGCTAAAGAAACATAGAATTGTAGAGTTGGAAGGGACCCTGAGGATCATCTCGTCTAACCCTTTGAAATGCAGGAATATGCAGCCATCCCATAAAGGGAGAGAACCTGCAACCTTGGCATTATCAGCACCACATTCTAACCAAATGAGCTATCTAGGATGACAAGAGAACAGAAATATCTCCTATCATACCTGTAGGACAGGTGATGCTTATTTTTATTACCTATGTATCTCAGAACAACATACATTCACACAGATAGCGTCAAATGTAAATTACGTGCACGTATTAGTAGATCCTTCTGGCCAAATGCAAGCATATGCATGCCTTTATCATGAATTTTTGAAATGATGTGAGCATATTTTGGATTCTGCTTTGTGCATCCAAGAATAAAAGGTAGCATGAGAAGCGGCCCTTAAGAGTAGGGATGGGGAACCTGTGGTACTGCAGAAGTCTAAAACTCCCAGCATCCCTCACTACAGACCAAGATAAGTGTTGCTGGTGGGAAACATCAAAAGGGTAACAGGCTCCCCATCCTTGCCTTAGAATATCGCAGCTGGGTAAAGAGATCAGCGGGACAGCTCAGAGCCCTGACCACTAAATTCAAAGGACAGTCAATCCTTTTAACTCACCCGTGTGAAACTATGCTCCTCAGAAACGGTTTCCTTGTTTTTTCAATCACCACCTTAGTCACTTACCTGGTGGGAACTTCATCTCTTTGAAGCTTTTGATAGGTGGTGGAATGCCTTCCCCCTCCACGAGGATATGATACTTCTTACGCACACGGTCATGTCGGGCCTCTGACATAGTGAGGATGTACCGAGGAGCCTTCCAGCTGGCGAAAGAACACACTGAAATTTCAGCAGGGAACAAGAATACAAGATGCAGGGCACTCATACAGAAATGGAATAATAAATAAAATACAGCCAGAGATAGCTATGTCTGTGCTGAACCCTCAACAGGACTTTCCAAAAAGTGATTGTGATTCTGACAACAGTACTGAGACTGTATGGGCTTTTCACAAAGGAGGAAATTAGTAAGTCCATTAGCACAGCTCAGCTCCAGAGTGAATCTGTCTTCCTGCTTGGCAGTTACAAAATAAAGTACAAGACGTGCTATGCAGAGAAGCAGTGGCATTATTTATTGATTTTTACATTGACAAAAGCATCCCATTTTACCCGAGGCTGGACACTGTTTGAATTCTTATCCACATCAATGTAACAAAAATATAGATCAGCTGCTCAAGCAATATGAAAGACTCAAAGCCTTTTAAAAGTAATGAGTCTTGTACCTTTTATAATATAATATACCTTTTATAATATAATATACCTTTTATAATATAAATGCAGATGCTAAGCCCCTTTCCCTTCAGAAAATCTTAGCCACTTCATATTCCCCTTGTAATGGGAAGGACTGTACACAGTGCAAATTCATCCCTTTTGCAAACAAAAACCTTTAAATAAATATATATATATATATTTGTGTGAGACTAGTTCCTTTGTTTCCAGAATATAAAATGTCTGCTGCAGTCTATGTTATGAATTGCGCAACAGTCTAGAGCTACTCCCAGTTTAACAAAGTTTAAAAAATTGCACACCAACACCAATATCTGCAATGTAGATAGTGCAACAACATATGGAGGGCAGCACATTGGACTACAATTGCCATCTGTCTCAGCCACCATGGCCAGTGGTCAAGGATGGTAGTTGTCATCCAACATCTGGAGGATATTAACATTGTACACTGCTCTGAAGTCTTTCAATAAAGGGCGGTATATAAATCAAATAAAAAAATAATTAAAAAATACCCTTGATAGCGCTTCTCAGCAAACAAGTGACTCCACATCTTGATACCTTTTCTTGAGGATCCTAGCAAGATCACATGTTTCCAGAAGGGTCTAATATTACCCACAGCATCATTTAAATTGTACGAATGGCCTGCAAAACCTACCTGGTTTTAATGGGATCATCATATGTAATGCCCTTTGCCATTTCCTTCACAGACATCAGAGCTGCATGAGAGAAAGAAAACAATGAGTAAGCCCAAAGTCAAGGACCAGGTGGTCTCATCATCAGAGCAAAATGGAGAGTAAAGCAAAGGATCTATAGGGGATTGCTCTGTCACATTGGCTTTATTTATGATTGCAGAAACTGATGGGAGGCAATGGCATTAACTGTGGATTCCTAGGTGAAACACTCCTCCAAATCACCATCACTTCTGTCCAGTATCAATGAACTGTAAAGATCACTGGGAAAATATTCCCTGGCACTCACCTCGTCCTTCTGCCACACTCTCCAGGATCTTCTCTTCCTCCTTCAGTTGCTTCTCTTTAGCCGACTCTTTACGTGCTGGGAAGGAAAACAAAGTTGTCAGTTATATCCCTTTAGTCTAGCATCCCCTCCCTAACTACAGATCCATCAGAACATGCTGACTCTACCTTCTGCTTTCTCTTTGAGGTGCTGGTGCTGATCAAGGAGGCTGACGTTGGACTGTGGACCCAGAGGAATGTCATCTTCGTCGCCATGATATTCACTGCCACTGTCCCTTTGTTCCTCCTCCAATGCCCCCTTGCGGCGCATCTGAAGCAACTTTTGCAGCTGAATATATAGAAAAGAGGTAGAGTTAGGAGCTTAGAATGACCCATTGGATCCAAGGCCTTAGCTACAAGTCCTCAGATATAATCCTCTTACATCCTCTTCAGAACTCTCCTCAAGACTTACAATCCTAGTAAAGAAAAAAAATTAAAAGTGGACCACCCCACCCCACCTTCTCCATGTACCTAGACACCTCCCACTCATAACCCATTTCCATGCTAATTTTGAGATCCCTGACTTGTGAATGTGGATTTTAAGACTACTGGCCAAATAAATAAGTAAAAGTATTAACAGTAAGATTCCAGCCTTTGCATAGCAAAAAGGGTTCCGATCCGTGGTATCCCTCCTTTCTTTCTGGAAACCAGCTGTTAAGAGACCAGGCCGAAGACGGGGGTGAGCCAAAATAGAAAACGGGACACAGGGAGGAGCTGCTCAGCCTGCGATCCTTAAAAGTTACCCGAACAAACTCAAGTGAGACTTTCTTCTCCAGTAAACCGCGCGCATGACCTGGCTGCAGGCCGGGTGGGCAGAGGAGCGCAGCGGGCGGGCAATGGATAATGGGGGTGGAGGGTAACACCCTCTCTCTCTTCCTCTCTCCCTCCCTCCCCCAACCCCGTCCCTCTTTACCATCTGCTGCTTGCGCTGCTTGACGGGCACATAGGGCACATAGTCGTCGTCTTCGGCGTCCTCCTCTCCTCCGCTGGACTGGCCCGACGCCTCCGACTCCGCTTCGCGCTGCCTCTGCGGGAATCAAGAGATCCGACTCAGAAGGGCAGAAGCTCCCGTCCCACCGCGGGGTGTGTGTCTCGGGGGTGGGGAACGGGGTGGGGGGGGGGAGGCACCTGCCGCAAGTCTTTCTTTCGTTACCTTCCTGCCGCTTCCGGCCTCCATGTTCTCAGCGCAGTCCCCTCTCGCCGACTCTTCCCGCACGACAACACGCGCAGAGCCAATGGGAACCGGCGCTAGGGACACGTGCGCGCAATGGCCTGCGTCGCTAAGCAACCGCGCCCCCGCACGGCCTTGGAAAGGACAGGCGCAAGACGGGAGGCACCGAGGGACAAACTAGGCAGGGGAAAGCGCTCTAGAAGCCCGCGCCTCGCAGGGCGGTGCGACGACGGTGTCCCTAATGAAACAAAACTGACTCGGGCTTCCTTGCTTTGTTTGGTGGGAGAAATGAGCGGGGCAGTTTTTCTCAAAGCCACCGCGTCAGCAGCGGACAAGCTCCGTCCGGGGCAGCGGGGAGGCTTCCTTCGGAGGAGGCGTGCAGAGCATCGCTAGGGATGCTCACGAGCTTTACATGCTCCGTACATAACGGGAGGAGGAGGAGGAAGGCGCTGCTGATGCTGATGCTTCTCCTCATTTCGTTTCCGTTTCCTACGGAAGCTGAGCCTTTCCTGGAATTGGCCGGGGGCGAGCGAGAGGGAGGGACCAGAGTCGAAGCAGCTGGGAAGGGGGTCAAAGGAGGGGTTGACTTGGGTGGGAGTCGCCTTACGAGATCGTTTAATTCTCATCGCATTCATTTCGGGTTACTGGGATCTCCCCCCGCCCCCCATACAATCGCCCCTCAAATAAATGGATTATTCTGGGTGATTATCGGTGAAATTCCTGCTAAAAGGACTTGGACTTTTACCCTATCCCACAGGTTCGCAGTGCTGTTAGTACACCAAGACCGCGACAGCGTTTTAGGGGAGCCGTTGTTGGGGATTACTAGATTGTAGTTTTTGAGACGCAGCTGCCCGTTTTCAGGTGCTGGTATTGCCTTAGAGAGCTGACGCTGGACCGGGCAACGCGTCTTTCCTGTAAATGTCATTTGCTCTTAAGCGTGTGCAGAGTGCCTTCTCTTTCCATTGAGTATGTACCATCGTATTTATCGGTGTTACTGTGAAGGTGTTTTCGCCGCTGACTTAGTACCACTTCCTTATCTCCGTGGTGTTTATGTCACATATTTTTACCATTGATTTTTGTAAGCTACTCTGGTGTCCCTTTAAGCTTAACAGCAGCATAAAAATGCTTTAATTTAAAAAAAAATGGCATTCCAGTGCCGGTATCATATCTCCTGATGGTGATTTTTTCAAGCACAGATGGAACCATTAGTAGTGCAGTAACAGTGCAAAATGGAATGGAGTTTCTAATCTACAACATTAAAATATCAGAAAATATGTTCAAAAGGATAAGAAGTAAAATAAAGAAATGGTCCAATTCTGTGTAACTGAGGACTGAATAAATTATCGCTGTAGATTTAAACAGGGCAGCAAATAGATCAGTTTCCCATCTCTGGTGTTCAACACCTGATTTTATGAGATTGAAACAAGTGCTTGTATGATATGTTAGCATACAAATAAAAAAATATTGAGTTGTCTTTCTTGTGACACCTGAATCTCAGGTTGATTTTATCAGTCTGTATTTGTACATGAAATACCTTATTCAGCAATGTTGTATCTTACATAGATTGACTAGAGACAAAAATAGATTCAAGTAGGTGCATGTATTGATATGTCAGCAAAAATCAAAGGTGTGCAAAATTGGCATGGGTTTTCTGAATTACGGTACTTTGAGGGGAAATAATTGTGGATGACACATGGTAAATTACATTAGCCAGTAATGTAAAAGATTGGGAATGCAGCTCAGTTCCATTATTTAACTCATTCTGGCATTGTGCCTTTAAAAAAAAATACACAGCAGATGGTTGTTTGGGGTGTGGGGAGAACCACAGCTTAGCAGTAGAAAACATCGTTTGCACACAGAAGGTCCTGTGTTTAAACTCTGGCACCTACAGTTATGAGGTAGCAGGTAATATGAAGCACTTCTGCCTGAGATACTGGGGAGCCACTGCCATTCCAAATACGACAATACTGAACTAGAAGCACAGATAGCCTGACCTGGTATATATCAACTTCTTCTGTACCATCCTGTTTCAGGCTTGTGCCATCAAGTCCAGAAATATGCTTGTGACCAGCAAGGAAGTTTTGGAGACCTTGATCTAGGATTTGCAGCTGCCATTCTAAACAGACTTGCTAGTGAGCGAGCCCCACTTGGTACAAGAGAACCTATTAGTAAATGTGCATAGGACTGCACTGTAAGTTATTCAGAGTGGTATACTCCCTCGGAGACTGTGACTAGCTCACCAAACTCGCTGAATAGACAACAAAATGGCAGGTGACACTTGATGGGTGGAATTCAATGTCATGCTAACATGGTTCTTCTGTCAGCTCAAGCATTTCCGCTTGCAAGATGGAACACTCTCTCCTTCCCTTGTTTTGGGGATTCTCCTGATCCCCCAGAGCTGATTTGTGGGCAAAAGTAGGAAAGCCCTATTGCACTGGCTCCTGCTAGCACTAGTTGAATATAGCTCCTTGTACAACTGATACAAAAAGTGTTGGAGCACCTTAACAATGTGGTAAGGCAAGGTGACTGGATATTTTTTTAGTTCAGAAAAAAACCCTGGGGTGTGACAATAGAAGCTTAGAAGATTGTGAGTGGCACTGAAAGAGTAGCGATAATTCTCTACCTTCCCCTACAAAACTAGTTGCAGAGGTCACACAGTGAAACTGACCATTCAGGAAAAGTTTCACATCATGTAGAATTAATATAGGATTCTCTTCACCTTGGTTTAGATAGCCTAAAAAAAGATTAGACAAATTAAGAGAGAATAGACTACTGATCTTCAGGGGCAATAAACTTTCAGAAGACAAACGATGTACAGCTGTTGTTTTCATGCCCCACTTGTTGCTTCCCAGAGGCATCTGACTGGCTGCTGTTGGACAAATAATGCTGTTGAACTGATGCATGTTTGGCTTAAACTAGCAAGTTAATTCTTCTGCCAATTTATCTCTCATTGCTCCAGCTGTGTTTCCTTAACTCACTTTTTTCCTCCAGTCCTCACATCACTGGTGTGTGTGTGGGGGGGGGGGGAATCCAAGCACGATAAGCATTTAGATAAAAGGGTTAGACTAAAAGAATGCAAAATATATCAGTACATACTTTCCTCAGAGTAAAGAGCCAGCTGAATCAGGCGAATGGCCCATTAGCATCCTGTTCTCACAGTGGCCAACCAGATACCCGTGAGAAACTCCCAGGTGGACCCAAGCACAACAGCACTCTTCTCCCTTGTGGTTTCTCACAACTGGTATTCAGAAGCATTCTTGCCTCCATCCATAGAGGCAGAGCATGGTCACCATGGCTAGTAGCCATTAGCTACTGATAATTTCCCCTGTTCAATGCTATGGCATGGTGAACTACTATCACTCAAGCCTAGGCAACCTGAGGTAAATATCAGTTTGCTTAACTACCAATACCATTGCTAGCAGCTACCAGATCTTATAATACGGAAGGAGCTAGTAGAGATAATTTACGGCTTGGAAACCAGTAGCCCTCCAAATTATGTTGGGCCACAACTCCCATCAGCCCTAGTCAACATGGTCAGTAATCAGGGATGATGGGAGTTGAAAGCAACACTATCTGCAGGGCCAGTGTCTCCCAATCACTGATATCTTCCATATGGGTAGAGAAGGTAATCCAAGGGGATTCTGGCTTCTGTTGTCATCCTGCATGGTTTAAGGCAGTCAGTGTGCTGAGGAATGTGCCTATTTCTTTCCACCCATCACTCCCCATTCAACAGTGTTAACACAGTCTTAGTAACATTGTACTGGGAGACCTGCCCTCCAGCTCAAGCTAGCAATGTACCTAGTAGGTGGCCTTGGACAAGTTAAATCAGTTTGTTCAGTTCTTTAGTAGGACTGATGGGCAGAATGACTTGCTTTACCAGGCATCGTAAGGATGAATGCATTAAGCCTGCCTTTCTGAAAAGTGCTACAAATAAATTCCTGTTATACAGCTGGCTGAAGTAAACAAGAATCACAGATGAAAGAGGCCCCTCTATGCCATGCCTAGAAACCAACAGGATTTAATCCTGATGTGCATTTAGGGTTGGAGTACAGGCTGTAAGGTGCCCACCATGTTTCAGCAGCGCAGATACATGTTCCTGACAAAACGAAGACGGGGTGGAAATTTATGGAGGTGGGCAATTTGGATCAAGTACCCAGGGGGATTGCAAGGGTTGTGGCCCATGTTGACTTTTGGTACCAGCAGCTACTCTGGATTCAAATAAGTTTCAAGCCAGAGGTGAGACCCCAGTGCTAGCCATAGGCAGCAATTACACAGCACACATAGCCACTCTGTGTCCAAATGTCAGTTTATCTTTCAGCACGAAAGATTTCACAGTATCAAAAAGTAAATAATTTAATAAAAACCCCCAAAAGTTGATCTGCCTGTGGTCTGCGGCATGGTATGGTCCGATCCCTCTGAGATGTCGGTTGGGCACCACCCTCAAAAGTAGGGAGAGCCTGGGTAGCACCAGAAATTGGGGTCAGAGACCCACCAGGGCTCAGTCGCTGCTGCAGTTAGGTTTGTTGTGCATGTGACAAATGAACAAGGATGTGTGCAGACAAGATTTAGCTGAGGCAACATGAAGCGAAGTGCAAACACTGGTTGGCCTGGCAGGATGGTCAGCATCACTTGAGGGAAGATAATCATCCCAACTGGGCTACTGGGGAGATCAGAATCAATGGCTGACAGAGTAAAATTCAAGCGCACAGCTAAGGCCAGTAGAGTTCAAGCAGCATTCTGATGTCAGGGGAAAGGTGCAAGTCAGACTCAACGGGCTCAATGGCAATGGGGCAGTTTCTCCTTTAGCGAGGACAGCCAGCCACTGATTAGGGCCATAGCTCTGCTCATCCTGAAATGGAATGATGGTTTTCCACAGACAATTTCTTCAGATGGGTTGTGATTATTACGGTCCTTGCACCAGCACCAGAACAATCCTAGGGCTTTGTTGGGCAACTGTGGGATCATAAGAGTGCACCTCTACTAGCACAACCAACTTGCTATGAAGTCACAGATATTTAGAAATGACGGGGCTGTCACTCCCCACCATCATCAGGGCTGATGGGGCGCAGCACTCTAGTGGGGGAAATAAACAGGGCCTTATGGGCAGGGCTTAAGTCTGCTGAGAGGTAATCAGAAACGGGAGCAGTCCAAAGTAGTAGGCTTTTGGTGGTGGAGGAGGAATGGAGTCATGCTCCCCACCTGATGCGAGAGCCAACGTGCAGCGTTATTTGCAACAACGGCTGTTTTGCACAAGAGGACTTTCCCATGTGGATATCACTTCCCTGTAGGAAATAACACATCCGTGGCCATGTGTGAGGAGCACAAACATGTTTATTTTGTTGCAGGAGCCTGCAGCCAAACTGGGGATGTCCTGCTGGGAGCAATCATGGTGAAACAGACAGGAGTGCGCTCGTCATACATGGTCGGTGTTGATGGAGCCACCTACATGGAAGTGATATCTGCACAGGAAAGCTGAAGGGCCATAGGCTCCCACAGAGCACATCTACCATTCTTGGACTTGAACTCAACTGTTATGAAAGCAAAGGAAAACGCTGGCTGTCCCTGTGACAGAGGCTGCCTGCTTGAGAAGGCATGGCGGCGTTTCCGCTGACAGCAGGCTCCTTAAGACAATGTTGCCGCAGGATGGCATTTCGGCCGAGAGAACATTCCCTGAGAAGTGGGGTAGCGCAGCCAAGGATTGAATGACCCGTGCAGTTTCCAGGAGACTGAAGAGAGCTGCATCTTCCACCAATAAGCTCTGCCACTGTAAACTGTGCAAGGAGATGGCAGGGTTCTCAGACTGGAGAACACAATGTGCGCTGGGTGCCCTGATGCAAACCAGCCGGGAGTGCAATTTGAGCGCTCGAGGGAAGAGGTTCTATGCCGAGTGTAGCTGGGTTGCTGCGGTCGCCCACCACCACCAAGGGAGCCCTGCCCACCACCCCTAGGGACCAGAAAAGCCGGAACAAACAACAGAAAAGTTGGGTTTTTTAAATAAAATAAAAAATTAAAAAGTCCTTTATTGGGTGCAGCCTGGTCCCTGTGCCACGCTGGGCCTTGGCCGATCAAGACTGCCCCTGGGCTTGGGGCGGCTCAGTCAGCATCTCCCCGAACGTCGAACACTTACGAGGTGAGGGACGCAAGGGCTGTCCAGGCCTTGCCTATAGGCTAGGAATAGGAGCCCCAGGGGGAGGGGAGAGGGGGGGAAGAGCAAGGGTTGGTGAGGCCAAGTGTCTGTCTATGGGTTTGGGGGAGGGAAGGCGAGGTGTGGGGCCCTGCACATATACCAGGGGTGCACCGCACACCTCACTGAGCTGCACTCGAAGTGGTTTTCTTCAGGGTGAAATTGGTCCAGTTCACAGCCACTTTCTGCCGGGTCTGCTTGGCTGAGTCCAGGCAAAACCTGCAAGTACAGGGAAAAAAAACAACTAGTGAGAGGAAATGACGGGGCTGCGGGACTCTTGTTTTATTCACACATATAATATAGCTGCCTGTCTCCTGTGAACTTCCCCTTACTCCCTCATGGAGTTGCTCAGATTTTTCAACAAGGAATGTCCACAAACATCCTAATGATTTTAAGGGGCAAAGGGTTAACAGCACAATGGCACCAGGCGGCACCACTTCTGTGATGAAAATACTTTGGAAAATATGTTGCAGGACAACACAAAGATGGGCTAGTCCTACTGGCAGAGACAGGCAACATAGGGCAGGGATGCTGGACAAAGCTGAGGAAGAAGATACAAAGTGTGTGCTGTTTGCAGCACAGAAGCCAAGATTTTTAGGGACTATAGGGCAGGTAGCTCATCAAAAAGGGTATGGGTGAATTTGGTGATTCCTTTTAGCCAAAGAGGAATGAACAACTTGATAGAGGAAGCTCAGAGAAGATGTGACACTGGTCTCTTTGAAGAAAGGAAATGGGAGACCACTCCTGAAGAAATCCTCTCTGGACCTAAGATGCCTTTCCCAGGCAGCAACCAGTTTTCAATCTCCTCCTTCTGGGCTTGAGCTGGTGGGCAGAACCACATCTTCAGATTTTCCTGGACTATCATGCTTTGATGGCTCTCTCTGACAGAAGGTGGTGCTTGAAGACTACTGCTACATGACACTTGTACTCTGGGGTGCTGAAGGGAACTTGTCCCACATGTGTTAAACCACAGGCGTAGCTTGGAGTGAGGTGACTTCAGCTCTCCTTCTGTTTTTCATCTAATCCAGATGCACTGGACATCCAGAACAGGTTTCTGGAGTCAGTAAGGAGTCAACTGAGGGCCAACAAACTGAAGTTCAATCCAACAAAACCGAACTGCTGTTAGCAAAGGATATGCTAGCTCATGGACATGGTCTTCAATTTCTCTGGGATGGGGCTGAAATTCCCCCTGAAGAATTAACTTTGCAGCTTATGGGTGCTTTTAGATCCAGTTTTACCCATGGACACCCAAATGGCTCAAAATGCCTTTTACCACCATCAGTTGATATGCATGGAATTTCAATTTAATGGAAATATTAAGCAACAGCTTGACTTATAAAGGTCTCTAGCCCTGCCTAAATAGTAGGTTAAAATGCTGAGGTGGCACATCTCTCAAGACTCTGAAAGAGTGTAGTGGAAATGATGATCCCATTCTCTCACATAGATAAACTTGGCCTTGATCACTGCCATGAGAACAGCCTGCCCAATACCCTCCTCCCCATAATACACTGAGTCAGGACTCCTCCTCTCTAACATGTTGATGGATGGCACCTCTTCTCCCTACAATGTGGCACTGCAGGGCCCATGTTGTATTTACATCAAGACACCTCTGGAAATTTGTGAATGAAATAGAAAGACTGCCTGAGCTAGTCTCATCCATATGTGGTTGAAATGGGAAACCATCTTCAGCTCAAGGGCCTCATTCCCTTCCGGGCAACCTTCTGGGCATCACGTACCAAATGCGGGTGGTGCCAGAGGCAAAAGTGGAGAAAGCAACAGAGGTGAAATTTGCCCCTGTACGATTTCTACACACATGCACACACCTCTCTCCTTCCTCCATGCAGGCAAGCAAGAGGCACTATCAATGTTCAAGGCACATTCCAGCAAGGCAAAAACACTCAGGGAGGGAGCAGGGAGGGATGTTGCCCCGGCAGAGGGTGTGTGTGGTGTGGCGAGTACCCCAAGGGAGTATCTGCATTTAGTTCCCAGACCTGAGGTTTCACATCCCTGATGTATGGCATTGATTTATTTCTCGTCTGCAAGGCCCTGATCCCAGCACTCCACAGTTTATCGGGACCAAGTCTTACCTCTTGAAGTATTCCACTTCTCTGTCAGTCTCATCCATTTCCACACCATCTAAGTCTTTGGGCAGGAACACATCATCTAACAAATCACAGCAGTGAAAAAGAAGAAGAAAGAGTTAGCTGAGCCCGAGAGCTGCTCACAGTCAGCGACAGGCATCTCCTCCTTCCCTTCCAAACCAGGCACATGCCTCACACCACTGAAACATCACTAGCTGCCCAAGCCAGGAGACTCCCCTGCAGTGATGCTCAAGGTGCCCAAGTCCACAACCACTGGCCCAAAGCACAGAAAGCGAGATGTGTGACAAGAGTGTGACTACTCTACCCCAAGTTTGTGATGTACAGCAAGCACTGGTGGGGTAAAAATAAATTTCAGTGGGAACATAGGAAAGTGCAGTTAAAGGGTTTGCAAAATTCCACACTTCTGAGCTTGAGCTTGGCTTTATGAGAATCTCAGTTTTAATCAATGCCAACATGCTCTCATAATTGCAGGGAGAAGTCTGAAAATACATAGAGTTTTGAGCTGGGACTTAGGGAGCTGAGCAGTCCACAAAAGCTGTCTCACCTTACCCCCATTAAACCTTAGCCCTACATACAGCTGTTTTAACAGCCATGTCTCTCCTGCACCTTCACAACATCAACTCTTGCCGCAATATTCCAAATTCTTTTTAAAAATCCTATATGGAAGAATAAACTTGGTCCAGAAAATGTGCATAGCTCACACTCAGGATACAGTATAGGGCCCCATCTGCACTATTCATTTAAAGCAGTATCATACCAGTTTAAATAGCCCTGGCTTCCCTGCAAAAATCCTGAGAACTGTAGCTTGTTATGGGTGTTGAGAGTTGTTAGGAGACCTCTATTCCCTGCACAGACCTACAATCTCCAGAGTTCCCTGGGAAGAGGCATTGATTGTTCAGCCTCTCTGGGAAGTGTAATTCTATGAGGAGAATTCTCCTAACAACTGTCAGAACCCTTAAACTACACTTCCCAGAATTCTTTGACTGTTTAAAGTGGTGTGATACTACTTTGAATGTATCATGCAGATGGGGTAGTCTCCCTGGTACTTTTGCAGTTTTTTAAAGTGTTCATCCAAAACATACCCAGATTCTAGGCTGTTATGCATGCCCTCAGGATGTACGCCAGTACCTGCCCTCTCACTAGCCTTCGTAACAGGACTGGCAGCTGTCATGCACTTGGTGGGCCTCACCAGTGTATAATGGGCCTCAGAAGCGCCAACGTCCTGAGTGCATAAGGAGCCCACCCCAATCTTAATGAGAAGCTGGGACAGCTCAGTCAGTAGAGCAGGAGACTCTTAATCTCAGGGTTACGGGTTCGAGCCCCACGTTGGGCAAAAGATCCCTGCATTGCAACAGATGGACCCTCATGGTCCCTTCCAACTCTCTATTTTTGTGAAAAAGCCAGAGAGCAGAAATAACAGCCCAAATACAGGAAAAGCCTTCCGCATACTCACCAATGGAAGGGCTCGCTTTCTCCATTTTGTTCCTACTCTTCTTGCCTTTGCCCTTTGGCTGGGGCAAGTCATCTGGCGCAGTTGTATGGGGCAGATGCCGCTCGCCAGTCCCCAAGGAAACAGGCTCCTGCTCAGCCTGGTCGGTTCTGCCTTCCCCTCTCCGGCTCCTGCCCTCCGCGCTCTTCTCTTTGTCCACCTTAGAGCCGCCACAACCCCAGCCCTGCCCCTGCCGCAGCCCTCTGGCCCCATCGCCATGCTCCACGCTGCTTCCTCTCGGGGCTTCAGGAGCCGTACCCTTCAGGGGGTTCTTCTGCCCCATCCCCTTGGAGCCAGAAGCCTCACTGCTCAAAGCGAGAGTCTCCCCTTTCTTGGCCGGGCAGCTCTGCCGCTTGCCCTTCCTCTGCTTCCCGGTGGCAGGTGCTTGCTCCTGCGGCTCCACTCCCCTGCCCGGGGTCGCCTCCTTGGACTCGTGGCCGGCCCCACTCTCCAGGGGAGAGTCTGTTGGCTTGGGGGACTGGACCCAGATCATGCGTGAGAGGTTGGGGACGGCGTTGAGTCGCTTCACCACGCCATTCTCACAAGCCGGGGGCGGTGGGGGCGGCACCTCGCCTGGGCTCTCCACCCATCGGGAGGCCACCTCGCTCCGCAGCAACGTGTGGTTGTGTGGCGTGCCCAGGCTAAGCGGAGACAGGTCGAGGTCGATCTCCTGCAGCTCCGAGGAGCCGTTGAGGTGGGAGAGCAGGTTCTTCTGCTCCAGCACGGCTGCCTTCTTTGGGAAGTCGTTGACGTCCAGGTTGAGGTCGTAGACATTGAAGCTGGCACGGATGGAATCCTTGATGGTGTTCTTGATCTCCTGCAGTCGGCTGCTCAGGAAATTGTTCACTCGCTCCAGTTCTAGCTGGGGCCACTCCAGAAGCTTCTCTTCAGCCAGCTCCTGGTCCTGACCCGTAGGCGGGGTCCGGTCCACTCGCTTCTGGGCCTCCGCCTCCAGCTGAGCCTTCTCTTTCTCCTGAAAGTCCAGAAGTTAGCAACATGAACTCGAGTGATTCTAGTATTCCTACTGGCAACCGAGAAGAGGGACTGTGGTGAGGATGGCAGCCAAACTCCAGCTGGCTGGCTGAAGAGGCCCCTGCTTCTCAGCTGCTGACAGTAACTACTTCTATGCAGCTGCACGGGGACTACGGCAAACCACCGTGCACTTGGGAATTGGCACTGGGAACTGGCATACACAAAGCCTGTGCTATGGTAACAAACCTTAAGGAACAGATGCGCTGCCAGCAATTTCCCACAGCCATTTCCCTGTGTGTACAAGCTCCAGAAAGGTTGCTACACCTCAGGCCCTAAACTTGGTTCATGTGGCGCTGGAGCATTTGGGGCGGGTGTGGGGCTGGAAGGTTGCAAGCAGAGAAACACAGTTACATTTTCACACTGCCTGCCCCAGCTCAGCAGCAACTGAAGAAGACAAGAGAGAAAGACTGAAGGGGCCCATTTCACTGACCAGGCATCCTCAGTCAATAACCCAGCGTGAGAGAGCCAGTGTGGCATGATGGTTAGGATCTGGGAGAGACCAGGGTTCAAATCCCCACTCGGCCATGAAGCTCTCGCTGGGTGGTGACCTTGGGCCGGTCATTGCCTTCTCTCAGCCTAACCTACCTCACAGGGTTGTTGTGGGGGTTAAATGAGGATGTGGGAGGACCTTGTACATGCCACCTTGAGCTCCTTGGAGAATAAGGTGGAATATAATGTGATATAACAACAACAACAACAATTGTAGAAGCAACCTTAATTCACTTCAACTTCTGACTAGTTTACACTGCATGTGTGTGAGAGAATGAGAATCAGGCGTGATAAAAAGTGCGTGAGAATCTGAGGAGAGAGAGCTTAAATTCACCTCTTTCATCTCTCTGTGAAAGAGATCACATCTCCTGTTTGCAAAGGTAGTAGGGAAACTGAGTTCCTTGCAGATACATAGCAACTTGTGAATAACATGAAATGCCAGGCAAAACAGCATTACTGACACATACTAAGTAGTCAAGGAGTGTTCATACAGGTTAACAGCCAAGTCGGCACCCTTCGAGTAAACATCAATGAAGTGTTCTTGTAGCATACACAGCACAGGCTGTGCATGCAGAATGTTCCTGAAATGTCTATTTAAAAAGGTAACAAAGATGGGAAAGACATCAGCATAAGACTTTAGAAAACCACTGCAAGTCAGAGCAGTGACTGCAGGGCTAGGTGGACTAGTGGTCTGATTCTGCATAACACAGTTTCATATCTTCAGGAATTCCCCTATAGCATAGGCAAGCTCCAGAATGAATCCCTTCACAAAAGAACCCAAGCTAGCTGCTTGGCATGTTCACGTGTGGATATCCTGGAGGGAGAGCCCTGTTTCATATGGCTCAGATCAGGCCCAGAGGTACTCACAACACTCATTAGCAATACTTAGATGAGGGTGAAACTGCAGTATCTCTTTGCAAGAAAGAAAGAAAGAAAACAGCTTGTGATCTTATTATGCCACTATGCATTTTGGAGTCTGTATCAATTATGAAAATATGTCAAAAGTCGACATGGGGAAGTGACAGATATTTGTCAAATAGTTCATCCTCCTTTCTGTTTAACTCTTTTATCTACAGTCATCTGCCCACCCAAATGCATACACAACTGGGGACTGAGGCATAACTGCCCCACTTCTATGAAGAAAGGACATGCTATAAAAATTCAGATTAGTTTCTAAGCAAGTTCTATCCCATTTCCATCCCTAGCTAGGGCCAAGATTTAAACCGTTCCTCCTAATCTATGGACTCATTCTATCAGGATTCTGAAATGATCCTTACCCTCTTCCCCTTCACATTCAATCTCCAAGAAGCTGTGGGCCAGCGTATGCTCTCTTTTGCACACTCATCCACGCACGCACACCCAGCCCACCTTCTTCTTCTGCTTGTGACGTGCACGCTTGGCAGCCTTGGCACTGTTCAGGGGCTTCGGCTCTGTGCTGTTGATGTAGTCCAGGAGCTCATCCACGTCCCGGTGATCGACCGCCGGCTCTCCCGAGCTGCTGCTGTGTCCCAGCTTTTGAGGGAGCTCCTCTTTTCTCTTGGTCAGCCGGGAGCGCAGCTTCTCCCGGATCTCGGCATAGTTCCGGCTCGTGGGGGCGGCCGGAGGCTGCGGATAGAGTTGGACTATTGGTCTGCTGCAGGTGCAGGAGATGGTTACTGCTCTACAACTGCCACTGACAGAAACCATGTGCTTTCCTGCTCTCTCTCCCCTCTACTAGGCCCAAGGCTGAGCTGAGATCCACAGCCAGTTCCATCCACGTAACCACTGACACTACAGAGGCCCCAAAGCTGGAACAGCTGAGTGCAAGATGCAACAGCAGGGCTTTACTTCAGCAGCTCAGGACAGGAACGAGAGGAAATGACAGGGTTGAGAGAAGTGTGTGGAAGTCCAAGGCTAGAATACTGGGGTTTGGGGGTGGAGAGAGAAGCTAATCTCAAGGCTACCAAGGCCAAGAGAGATGAGCAATGATGCATGCCATGTGTGTGTTGTCAACATGGTGTTTTTCCAAGCCGCCCACATAGAAACAAGTCTGTGAGTGAAGGTCATGGATGCTGCTGACTCTGATTCTACTTACCGCGTTGTGGCCGAAGAACTCACAGTAGCAGCAGTCGCAGAACTTCCCATCTTTCTGGGTTGTGGAGGACGAGGTGCAGGAGCTGCGCTCGGAGCTGCTGTCCTCGTCCTCGCCAAGCCCCTCGTCTGCCTCGCAGGACTGTGGTGCGTGGCAGCTTGTACCGTTGGGGAACTTGTGACCTTTGCAGGAAGGGTCCCTGCAAGAGGAAGGAAGAGGAGGCAGGTGAGAGGCAGGCCAGGCAGACGGGCTGAACTGGCCTCCAAACTCGATTCAAAGCGCTAGTTTTGATCTACAAAGCTCTAGGTTGTCTGTGAGCAAAATGCCTGACTAAGTTCATCTGTACAGATCCTGTTCTATATGTCACTGCCTTCAAGAGGACCAGGCAGGTAGACTGTTAGAGAAAGGGGGTTTTCTGTTGTTGGAACACCCCATCTTTGGAGCTCACTCTCCAAAGGGGCTTTCACCTGGCACTGGAATGCAAGCAATCTTCTCTTCCCTGGGCCTCCACTGACAGATGACGAATGTTTATGCAGTTTGCCTTGGGGGGGGGAGGTTTTAAAGCTGTTTACTGAGTCTATACCTATGTAGATTGTGTATCATACATATATAGCATATGTAAAATTACTCAGCCCTCAGTAATAAGCAGGTTTCATTATTACATAAAAACAACAACAACAACAAAACCAATAACACAAAAAAACCCCAGAACTATCACTGGGTATATTCTCCTGAAAATGTATAGTTTGGAATTCCAATTATGGAATTCTAAATTTATTGTATTAAGCAACTGTTTTTGTCCTTCTTGGGATTATACTAGGTGAGTCCATTTAACCATGTACAATGTGTTCTAAACCTTATTCAGCCAATCTTTTATCTGTGGGCCTCATGTTTGCTTCCATTTATAAGTAACTTCTATTTTTTGAGGTTTTTTCTTACAATCAAGTGAATTACATTCTGTGAAATAAAAAAAAAAATGAAAAAAAATCTGGTTGCAATAATGAAATATTTGACACCAGTTCTTGTTTCCGTTTAGGTACCAGACTAGGGGTTGTTTTTTTTTACTGTTTGCTTATTTTTTGGCTTGATGAGGGCTTATATATTTATTGCTGTGAGCCATCTTGGACACTTGCATGAAAACATGCAACACAAATGATTTAAGCAAACAAAACAAAATGCTTCATCCTCTCCTCAACCCTGAAGAGGCCTGAAGTTTGAACTCGGGGGGGGGGCGCTGCGAGTGAAGGGGGGTTAAGCCTGAGAAAGCGGAAGGCTTTGAAAGTGCAGCATCAACACAGAAATTTAACCATTCTGATGCTGAAGTGCTGCATGGCTAATAATTAAAAAGAGGCTGTAATATGGCTAAAAAATGGCAAATACAATGGAAAATAGGGATCAAACCCCACAGCGCTCCAGCACCCCCGTCTTCAGAGAAGGCCAATAATATTACTCTGCAACACTTAACAACAGGTTCTGAAATAACTTTTTCCTTCATGGCAAAATATTCATGAAAAAAGTTTCAACGGAATACAAAAGGCTTGTGGACTGTAGGATAGATCCATGAGTGGGAGAGATTCCCACCCGCTCTCATTCACAACTCTTTCGTTCCAAAACTACATGGAGTTTGCATTCTAGTGTAACTTTTTTCATTTATATTTTTTTACGGAAAGAAAAATGTTATGCCAGCACTGACTCGTAACAGAGCAAGTGAAACTCCAACAATGGCGGGATAGCTATGCCCAAAATAACATTATCCAGAGCTGGCACTTCTAAGAGCTTAAATAAAACCCTGCTTCATGCACTGGTCCCAGCAGGTTGGACAGGCCCTCTCTCCAAATGGTTCGTGGTAAGCATCACTAAATCTAGACGAGCAAATGCTCAAGCCATCCCTACTGTAACAGCAATCCCCTCAGGCGCAGAAGTCACAGACTGCCTCTGGTTTCAATTTTTTAGGACAGGATTGAACACAAGCCTCCTTTGGGAGCTGGAGAGAACAGAGCAGGGAAAGAAGACCAAGTTGCCCATTCAGCTGCCTAGACAACACAGGTGAAAAGAGGGCTTCTCCAGAAGTCCTGTTAATTCAGCATTCACCTTCATTTGCTTGCACGAAGTATACAGGGCAATTAGGCTCATTGTTATTTGTTTGCAGAGCAGTTATATGACAACAAGCAATTGTCCTGCATTCATCCTGAATTTGTTTGCAGGATGCCTACACATCCTCCCTATAATCACTCCTCCACCTCATACTTTTCACATTTTCCTGTCATTTGCAAGGCGCAAAACGTCCACTTTTTTGAAGGTGGATCTACTACACTAACTAGTCCAGGATTTCCCAAACTTGAGTCCCCAGCAGTTGTTGGACTACAACTCCCATCACCCCTGGCCAATGGTCCTGCTAGCTAGTGATGATGGGAGTTGTAATCCAACAACAGCTGGGGACCCAAGTTTGAGAAACCTTGGACTAGACCAACAGAAAGCTTTAATCAACTTTAATTGTGCCATCTTGCAGTTCCGGTATGCACTTAAATCCCTCCCCCGCAAAATAGTGACACTGTAGAGGTACCCCTAGTCTATCCACCTGCCTGGAGTTTCAAATGGTTCACTCACACTGAGCAGAGATAATGGTCCTTAGGCTGCTATCCTAAAATGCACGCCACAAGGATGACTTCTGCCAAGTGGCAAATTACCCCAGGAAGGTGCTGGGCACATTCCTATCAGCAACCCTATGCCCAGGGCTCCACTCACCTGTTGGTGCTGGGCAGTTGATGCGAGGCAGTCGGAGGACCCAAGGAGCCGCTGCAATGGCCGTTGCATGGATGAGTGCAGCCTACGGGAGGCGGTATCTTCAGCAGTGGCACATTGGCAGTTGGCAGGTGTGGGCTCTTGCAAGATCCAGTGGGAGGGGAGTCTGCTCCTGGCTTGGGCACCGGTGTGTGTGGACTGAGGGCTGGCGCAGGGAAGGGGGCCGCCTGCGGTGAGGAGCTCAGGTGGACGTGAGGAGGGGAGCTGAAGGGCCCAGGGTGGGCAGGCATCTGCTTTGTCGGGAGGAGTGCCGGCGGCTGCGAGGGGAGGCCTGTGGGGCTGTTGGGTGGAGCAGTGAGGTCCACATGCCGGTGGTGCTCCGAGGAGTGGAAGGCCTCTCCTGCAGCCAGATGGAAAAGGGAGAGCTATTAGATCCAATCCTGGACAGCAGACTTTTCACACAGTACTATAAGGGGCAAAATATTCCACAGGTGCTAAGCTTCCCCACCATGGAGACCTCTGCACCACAAGGTTCTTGCCCAGAAGTATTGCCCCTCCCATAATACTTCCAAGGCTCTATGGCCATACACCCAGGCATGCCGCTCAAGCCAACCCAACCTGGTAATCATTTTCTCAGCTAGAAGCTTCCCTGCAGCTGTGGTACTTTCCAAAGTACTTTCCAATGTACCAGGGCTTACAACATAACATGTTTCCTCAAAACATGCTAGGTGTTTGGCCACACGTATGACATGTTTAACATTTTAAACCCACAGCTCTCAGAAGGGGAAAGGGGGGCAACCCTTGCCCTTTGGGGTCGTGCTAAGGTCTCACTCAGCCCAAGGATGGGCCCTAAGGGGCTGGCCCCAAGAGGAGGCAAGATTCCACAGTAGTGAGCCCAGCAATGTGGTGCCACTTTTGCCCTGCGGATGTGGTCAGCTGGCCTTCCCCAGGCCCCGCCCATACAGACCTGGCGGGGTGGGTCTCCGGCACATGCTCTTGAACTGCTTGGGAAGAGTTTTGCAGAAGTCGAGTGAGGTAGGCAGAGGCGAGCCTGGGGTGCCGCTGGGAGCTGGGGAGAGCGCGTGGCTGTAAGGGCAGGCTTTGAGCCCACCTCCCACAGCAGGGGCCTGGCTGGCACACTCCGGAGGGAGGCCGGGGTGCTTGTCACCTGAAATGGAGTCAGAGATGGAGCTGGCTGCTCTCCAGGCCCCTCACTCACCTCCCCACTTGTGGCACCTCATCTGGGCCATGGAGATTGCAAAAGGCCTCTGGTGGGAAGACCTCAGTAAGCAGGGACCTTCATATAAAAAATTGCTCTCCCTCAGGAGAAGAGCAAGACAGGCTTGTGTATGGTCATCCCTTCTCTGACAAAATGTATTGATATAGGTTGCCAGATGCTAGCACTTCCTCACACAGTTAAGCAATTGCCACGCCCCCGCCCAATGACTACTGGCATAGCCTCCATAAAGAAGCTGTAGGGAGAACCCCGCATCTAGAAGGGAGAAGAGCATCACTGGCCCAGGGGCAACATCAACTTACCTGGTACAACAGGTGTTCCCCCCAGGGAGCTCCCTTGAGCTGCCCCATTGGCATGCTGGGAGTTCCAGAGCCCCGAGAGCTTGTGTGCAGACAGGAAGGAGCTGGGGTCCCAGTCTCCTGAGTTCCCGTGGCACGAGGATGAAGATGACGAAGACGAAGAGGAGTGGGAGCCTGCCCCGCAGGACTGTGACTTGCAGGCCGTATGCGACAGCGAGACCTGGGAAGAGAACGGGCGGCTCAGACCACAAATCCAATGCAACACGTCTGCTTGGAAGGGTAAGCTCATGGCTGATCTGTGAGGAATAGTAACATTGGACTAACCTTTGCTCCAATCAATTCTTGTCCTGGACCCACCATGGCACTTGCCCAGGAGGATGCAGACTCTCGGTGAGGAGACAGGCTTGTCTAGTCTTACCTCTACTCTCATTCCCTTTCCCACCACCGCAAATGATGACAGTGACAAGAAAGAAAAGAGTCAAGGCCCTGTTGTTGTAGGCAATGCATTCACTCAAGTCAAAGCTGGCAAGTTCCACAGCCTAGAGCTGGGAGCAGTTAGAGTCCCAGAACATAATACAGCCATCCGACAGTGGTCAAGGGTGTGCAGCTTGACTAATCCAGGAAGGCCTTTTATGTAGACTGCTTCACAGCAGTTAACCCTCCTTGACCCAAGAACATTTGTCCCGGAGTGAGTGATGATGTGCGTTCTGGTGGGGTTAAATGCTTACCGCCAGCGCCTGCTCCTGGACTGCCCTCCTTTCTTCCTCTTCCACGCTCTGCCTGCAGCTCTGGCAGATCCACAGAGGCATCTCTCCCAGCAGGTTCTGCACCAGCGTCGGTACAAAATCCGGAGGCAGCCGCTCGCCCGGAGATATCAGCCCATTGTGGGATGGTCCTCCCCAATCTTTACGCTCCCGGTGGCACAGCAAGCAGCACGTCTGCACCGACTGGTTGGAGGTGGGCAGCACCTGCAGCAGGGCAAACACACAGAAAGCGAGGGTTGCTCATGGGGAACACGAGCTTGGGGAGCACTGGGCCATGTGCTATGACAACAGGATATGCTTAGGAAAATCCCCAAATCCGGATTAGGGCAATACCTTTTGCCATGTCGTGGCTTTCCCACAGAGCTCTTGCAAACCTGTGGGCAAACAGGCCATCCAGACAGCCGGCAGCTGGATGCTCCCAGAAAAGATTTTCTAGTGCTTCCTGCCTAACTCTGCTATTAGTACAATACTGTTCACACTAAGCAACCTCAGAACTAAGCACACCAGCAGAGTGGCAGATCCGGGGCAGGAGGAGAGGGAATGAACAGTCTGTGATGGCAGAAGGGTGTGTGTTTCTGTGTGAGAGCCACAAAGGTGCCTGATTTGTATCCCAGTTCTCTCTGTCCCTTTTATTCTCCCACCCGCAGTTGTCCCCCAGCTCACAACTCCTGCCTCAGCACAGGATGCTACTTCCCCCATCCTATGCTTCCAGCACTATCCCAAGGCCCTCTGGGCCCAGAAGACAGGCAGCCTGCTCCTCCTTGCTCCTGTGCAGCTGAAGACGGAGGAACAGCTGCAACACGTAAGGCAGAAACCTTCTCCTGGCTGCTCCTTTCATTCTTCCCACACAAGGCCTTCAGCTTCCTGTCTGGCTCCGGGGCGGAAGCCAGGCGACAAATCGGCCTCGGCACTGCTTAGAGATGGTGACAGGCATGAAGGGTTAGGGGCAGGGTCGCATTGTTTCCCCACCGACTGAGGAGCCCGGGACAATGGGCCATGCATCTGACTGCTGCTGCAAAGCAGATGGTCGTTCTCAGACTCAAGGTGAGACAAAGCCCAAAGGGGCAAAGGGTGCAGCACGAGGAGGAGACAGAAGGAGAACTGGCCTTCCCTTCTCACAATCACCGCAGGAACAGGTGTGCTCGGGGGCAGGGGTGACGGAGGAAAGTGACAAAGGAGTAGTTCCACAGCAGGATGTGGGCTGGCAGCCTCAGAGCATGCCCAGAAAATCAGACACACCCCTGAGAGGGAGAGTCCAATCAGCAACAACTTGTCAGCGTATGTGAGAGAATATTAATTACCAATCCCATGGCTCTACTTTTTCTGCATTCTTTCATCATAAAACCAGAAAATGCTATTCATCAGAATGAAGACAAATTATCTTATCAGGAGGAAATCTGGCACTGGAAATCTAAGAATGCCAATGTGTGATAGCAGTTTAATTGTGTCCTGTTTTTGCACACCCCTTTTCTCAAAACATACCTAGAAATTTCCCCTTTCACGTAAGCGAGAAAACCAAATTGCTGTTTTGGTGAAAGTCTGTTAAGTATTCCTAAAGTTATGACAGTTCAAAGTTCCCGTTTTAAATAAACAATTTAACTAAGGGCAAGTACGACAAAATAGATCTGTTGGGCAGACTGAAGCTCCTCCGGTTGAACCTGCTTCCCCAAAGGAAAAGGGTTGCTGCCAGAGGGAACAGGTTGGAGCAGTGTGCATTTCTAGCTGCTCTGCGTGCGACATTGTGCTGCTGTGCATGTTCAAAAGTGGTGTGCTGCTTGCGCAATGGGCTACTGCATCTGTTTGTGCCTGCCTGCATATGGCATACCCTTGCACATGCCTACCCATGGCATGCTCCTGCTTATTCCTGTGAGTGGTGTGTTGCTATGAAAGTTTGATTATTACATGCTCCAGCAGATATGTGCATGTGTGTGTGTATATCAAGAGAAAAGGTGCCCCAACTCCATTAGACTGCACGCCTGGAGCTTAGATCACAGCCCCCACCCCTTCCATTCTGCTGGTAGAAGCCCAGTGGTTCCTTCACCTTTGATCTTCTCTCTCCCACTCACTTTGGATTGCTTTGTAAGTCTTTAGAATTCAGAAGAAGAGCAAAGCAAAAGTGCAAGTCTCATATCCTGATCAGTTTTGATAGCTACTCTGCAGGTTTTGCTTTCAGTTCAACATGTACAGTTTGTACTTTACAGCTTAAGGTAAGCAAATCAAAAGTTTAGGGTTATATCCAACTAAATCATTACATGCATGGAATGACTTCTGCAAGTGCACTGGAACTTCTCCTCTACTCTCCTCCAAATCTGCGCTGGAAAGTTGGAGGGAAGAACCAGAACCGATTTAGGGACTGACAGTCGGGGGGGGGGGGAGAAGGGGGGGAGGAATTTCATTGTCTTTACCAAATCTGTTCTGCTTGCACATTGATTTCGTTGGATACAAACCTTAGAATGTAAAACTACATATCTAACTAAAGACCAGCTTCCCAGCTTCAGAGTTCTCCCAACCGATATAAATAGAGGATTTGGGATGAAAAACCAAGGTAAAATTTGTGTGCACAGACGCTAAGTTGTAAATGGGCACAGCATATAGATCAGACTGTGCTTTTAGACTGCAGCTCCCATCAACTTCAGCCAGTCACCGTCCAAAACATCTGGAAGGCATTGGGTTGGCAAAGGCTAAGGCAATACATAGGTTTTTACCACTTCCATGGCAGTGAAGCTAAGGCTGTTGCCTTAACTTACTGTTTCCATGCTTTTTGGTGCCTGAGTGAATTCATAAATGCCTTAACTCTTCTCTTAAATGAGTGTTGTTGTTTTTAATCCTAGAATATGCACCTATCACTGGCAATCATCAGATGTTGATTTCACCTCCTAAATTAAACACTGCAAGGCAGACAAACATCTCCTTAAAACACACTCATCTTTGTTCCCTAGGCAAGCCTCTTCTCACCACACCTTTGTTCCCTGGAAATCCCTATCAAGGAGTGAGGTTCTCAAAAGGAGGACTGACACAGCAAGAGACAGATTCAGAACACAGGACTCAAATCCTCGTTATGCCTGTTTGGAAATTCCAAACTTTCTGGAACAAATTTCAATATTGTTGATGGAAGTAGTACCGTATTTTTCGCCCTATAGGACGCACTTTTTCCCCTCCAAAAATGAAGGGGAAATGTGTGTGCGTCCTATGGGGCGAATGCAGGCTTTCGCTGAAGCCTGGAGAGCGAGAGGGGTCGGTGTGCACCGACCCCTCTCGCTCTCCAGGCTTCAGGAGAGCCCCACAAACTCGGGGGACAGCGGGAGGTGCAGCGCGCCTTTCCCACTGTCCCCCGACTTGGTTAGAAGGCTGGCGGGGGGGAGAAGCCTGCTCCTCCCCGTCGCCAGCCCCGCAAACTCGGAGGATAGCGGGAGAGGCGCAGCGCGCCTTTCCCGCTGTCCTCCGACTTGGTTAGAAGGCTGGCGGAGGGCTTCCCCTTCCTCCAGCCCCGCAAGCTCCCAGAGCAATGCCAAAGCTGCACGCAGCTTCGGCATCGCTCTGAGTCCCGTTCTGGGGGCTGGGGGAGGGGGGAGGGGGAAGCTCGGGCTTCCCCCGCCCCAGCCCCGCGCCTGGGGGGGAGGAGAAATAATTTCCCCCCCTTTATTCCCCCCCCCCAAATCTAGGTGCGTCCTATGGGCCGGTGCGTCCTATAGGGTGAAAAATACGGTAACTCCTTGGGTATAAGAAGCAGCACTCGTTATTTCCACAAGTCCTGATGTCACTTAGAGCAAATGCAAACAAAGGTCTTTACTTTCAGCTATCCAACCCACACCGTAATGAAAAATATATCTACTGCTTAAGCAGTATCTATTACCGGGATCCCTGAAATGTATCCATTTCGCCTGTTGCTGCTGCTCCTGGACTTAGCAAACACGTCCCCGAGTTTGTCATAAGCTCCCTACCACCACATCTACTTCACACACCTACAGCAACCCTCACCAAGGCCAGCCCTGCAATGAGGCAGAGAGAGGCAACTGCCTCAGGCGGCAGGTACTGAGGTACAGGGAGTGGGCAGAGCTGTGTGTGCCATGTGGCCCATCCTGCTAGCCTGCTGCCCTCAAGTTCAGTGGAAGATCCTGTTCATCAGTATTGGAGTAAATTTCAAATGCCAGTCCAATTGGCTTCTGTATGTTCCTTGGAGCTGGGGCATAGTTTAGGGGGGTTTGTGGGTTGTTTTTTTCTGTTGTTGTTACCTTCTTGTATCTTATATTTTGTATCTTATGATTTATGTGTAAATTGTTCAATTTGGTTGTGAACTTCTTGACATTTTGTTTATTATTTAGGATTACTTGTATTACATTTGTAGTTATGTCATTTTTAAAATAAATTGTAAGCCACCTTGAGCATGGCAGCAAAATGTCTTGAGCCAGCCCTGACCCTCACCTATCCCTGCTTCAGCTTCCAGCCACAAGTGCCACAACCATGATAGTTCTACAAACTTAAGTAGGCCTTCCTAAAGAAGCAAGAGCTTCTCTCTCATCCTATCCAGCCTTCATTTTGAGTGCTGAGGTTGAGTTAGGAGGTATTGCCCTCTCATTCCTTGCTTCCTTCTGATCAGTAGTCTACAGGCAAGTGTGTGAGTGCCCTTCCTTTTTTTCCACTTTTGCCCACTGACAATACTTTACACCCATCCGGCAGTGTCCTCCACCCACTGGCGGAGGAAGGGGAGTGCGGGGGGTGCACCCCGCCCCAGCAGTGCAATCCCGGCAGCCCCACCCCTGTCTGCTCTCTGCCCCCCCCCCCCCCCCCGGTGCCAGAGCATGAAGCTCCGCCACTGCCTCCACCCTCATTTTAGTGAACATGCTGCTCTGTCAAAACACACTGGGAGCCTACGTGGCCCTGCCCCATCATGTCAATTTAACTCAGGGATAGGGAACATGTGGACCTCCAAATAATATTGCACTCCAACTCTAGAGAGCCACAGATTCCTCACTCCTGAATTCTAAACATTATGCCTCTTCTGAGGTTTCGGATGAGAACATTACCAGCCAAACATTTATCTCTTTGTTTTGTCTTGCGTCTGATCCAGATATGAACTGCCTGGTGCAGATTAATTCTCCTGCAGGGCTATTCCACATAGGAAGTCACTTGTTTAAAAAGAGTCCCCGCATGAAAATTGCACCCTATGTCAAAAATGCATCACCTTGAGCAAATACTGACTCCTGAGTTTCCCCACCGTGGTGGCAGAGGTCGCGTGAAATATATGTAGGTAGAAAGTTCTCTTAAGTATGGGGAACCCAGGCTGTGTGCAGGCATACTTCAAAATCAGGGCAAGCTGCTCGTTTCCACATGGCTTGAACCACCCCTTTGCAACCCTTTCAACATGCATTTACCAGTGAATTCAGTTCTGATTCACCACTCCATTTTGACCCCTTCCCCATTTCGGGCAGGCAGCCTGCCTTTTAAATATATTTTTTAAAAAAATTATAGCTTAACTATGTCCGGTCACTTGAATGCTTACTCAGAGCCCAATCTGAATAAAAACAATCAATTCCTTATTTATTTATTCTATTCTATTCATTTTGGGGTTTTTTAAAAAAAGAAAACTGGAGGGTGAATGAAACAAATGGCAGTGCTATCATAGGAATCAGTCAATCAATCTCCGTGGCCAGCTTCTGCAGAAACAAGTTAAGCTGGTCTCCCAGAGATGGATCTTGAAGAGAAGTCTGTATGTAAGGCACAATACATTAAGAGTCATTCAAAAGTAAAACCCTCAAGCTCTGAGAGAGAAAGCAGGGTCCTGTCCACCAGCCTGCAGCCATCACTGGCTGGACAAATGGCAGGCATTTAAAGAGACAGTACACATAGTGTGTACACAGGTAGAACTACTTCAGATGAGTGGGAATTCTGAGTCAATCTCTTTTCACATGTATACAAGACTTGAGTAGTGGGACAGGCCACCTTCTGGACACACCAGCAGGGGAGGGGGAGGTGTAACCCACATAGCCTTGTGACACCCCTCATGCATTCTTTGTATGAATGAGTTGTTTGACCCCCTCCACAGTGAGTGCTCTTTCCCTGCAAGCTCGCCACAAAGGTCACATACATCTGGACACAACCCCAGAATCAAATCACTGCTCATCTGACTGGACATGCTCTCCAGCAACCTTGGGTACCTTACAGAGTTGCTGAGGGCAGAAAGGGATAGTGGCATGTTTAAGAACTATGGTCTATGGATCAGACTTCAGATATTTAATCCATATTTCTTAAGGCATGTGGGAAATGCCACAGAGGTAGATCTTCTTTATTGCTAATAGGAGGTTTGAAAGCTGACCTCGCTGTGACTGACACCACACTCCAGGATATGAATCACTAACAAAAGCCCGCTAAGGTCATACTCATCCTGCAGATCGTAGGCTAAGCAGCATGTGCCCTGCATTGTCAGAGAAGACAAGTTTCTTGTTCTGTTAAGCAGTCATCTCTGCTCCTATTCCCCTGAAAAGCTGACTTGTCAGTGCCGATGGCTTGGCTACATCAGAACGGGGTACTTGCTTCCACACTAGATCAGATCAACTTAGCTAAATGAAGTGATGCCATATATTTAACTACCATGCACAATTTGATCATTTGCTGGTAGAGGAGACCCTATCACTGAAACCCTGGAAAGCTACTGCAAGTCTCTGTAGACAATACTGAGAGATGAACCAATAGGCCAAGTCAGAAAAAGGAAGTTTCTTATGTTACTAATCACATCAAAGAGTAGGGAAGACAAGATTTACTCATGCTGAAAACAATCACAAACAATTTTATTTATTTTTTACTGATTAGGTTGATCTACAAGTGTCTCTCTTTCAGAGCATGAATTAAATGCTATCGCAGCATGCTACTGTTTCAGTTTGATAATGGTATTACCAGGAATACGAGAGGCTAAAGGTGGAGTTCAACTGAGTCTTGCTAGTGGAAGCCTGTGCAAGGACTTCCACTAGCACAATGCCTTCCTCACTTTCCCAAGCCCCAAAATTGGATCGGGGTGTGTGTGTTCAGGAGAACCCCCAGTACAGCACACAAGGGGAGGAGAGGAAGGAATCCAAAGAAGGAACCCAGGAATCTTTCCTGCTCCTGCTCCAGACATTTTTGGTCAACAACTACCATGCTGCTGTCCAATATCATATGCAGTACTATATACAAGTATTTAGAAGACCCACTGAGTTCAATGGAGCTTACTCCTATGTACGTGCGCATAAGATTGCAGCCTCACTAATACTAATCTAGGTTTAAAATTTCATCTACAACGTATTAACCTCTAAACCAGCCTTTCTCAACCTTGGGTCGCCATATGTTGTTGGACTACAACTCCCATCATTCCTGACCACTGGCTAGGGGTGATGGGAGCTGTAGTCCAACAACATATGGCGACCCAAGGTTGTGAAAGGCTGATCTAGACCAGTAGTGGAGAACCTCTGGTCTGCAAGCACTAATTAGGCCTGGCAGGGTTTCTAGTTTGGCTTGTGAGGCAGTTTTCCCCAAACCACACCCACCTAATATCATATATGACATCAATTGTGGGCCAGGTAAAACCTCAACAGCTAATGAACAATCTGGAACTTAAAGGGTGCTCCCAATTGTGCCTTGGTAAGCAAGGCTTGATGACAGTGCTGACCCACGAGTGCCAATGAATTTTTCCATTCGCAGGCATCACTTTGATTCAAACCACACACGGAAACGGACTTCAAAGAGGCTTGCTGTAACCACTGAGCAGCTAATCCGGGCAACGGGGTGAGCTCCCGTTGCTCTGTCCCAGCTCCTGCCTACCTAGCAGTTCGAAAGCACACCAGTGCAAGTAGCTAAATAGATACTGCTGCGGCAGGAAGGTAAACGGTGTTTCCGTGCACTCTGGTTTCCGTCACGGTGTTCCGTTGCGCCAGAAGTGGTTTAGTCATGCTGGCCACATGACCCGGAAAGCTGTCTGTGGACAAACACCGACACGCTCAGCCTAAAAGCGAGATGAGCACCGCAACCCCAGTCACCTTTGACTGGACTTAACCGTCCAGGGGTCCTTTACCTTTACCTTGACATATAGGCAGCCATATTCACCTGTCCAAGCTGGGTCACGGGGTGAGGGAGGTAAAGATCAGACCTTCCAGCCAGATCTAATTCCCTGCCCCTGCTCCAGATGTTTGAAGCATAATTCCCTTCAAAGCCCAACCAGAATGACAATCATCAGGGATGATAGGAGTTGCAGTCCAAAAATCTGGGGGCCACCAGGCTGAGTGAGGCTGCACTAACAAGATCTTTGACTTAAAGTCCACACACATTACCTCAACCTTTCTGGCAAGAGCTTCTGCAAAGGATTCCAACCCTACCTGCACCACGTGGCACATTAACGGTTGAGCAACATGATATAGCTACCTTGGAATGACCTGGCCTACTCTGAGGCAGGCCTCCAATTTACAATGTGACAGCTAGAAAAATAACCAGAGTGCAAAGCTACCCACAAACGTTTTTCACAGGGAATCAAGGCAACCCTAAGGGAAGCGTTTTTATGAAAACATCACGCACCTACAACAACTACAATATCGAGATACCACTATAAAACTTGTTTGGTTTGGGACTGCTAAGTTTTACCTGAACAACGTATGAAAAGGAGATGCCCTCCGCGATAAGGAGAACCACATTTGTAAAGACACACCTTGACTTATTTTTACCAGCTTTAAAGTTAAAACAGAAAAGAAGTATTTCCAAAAATGTTAGGGGAGGGGGAGAAGCACTTTCAGAAAACTACAGCAAGGAAAAGTGTTTAAGAGAAAATAATCCACGCAATCATTAGTTAACACATTTCCCCATAACATACCAAACTAATTGGACCATATAAAAACCCCAACCCCAACCAGGAAGTGTTGTATTTATAGTTTCACTTCCACCCACTCCTTGGTCATGCATCCAACCAGCAAACAATTACACTACTGAGCATGCGTAGTAGATCCTCAGGTGCTTTATAAGGGAAACAGACAGACATAAGGGAAACAGACAGACATCTTTTAGGATAATACTGAAGGGAAAAACAGAGGGTGGGTGCTTTCTGATTGGCTGAATGGTAACACCACTACCACCCTCCCCATAGTTTCAAATTTTAGATGTTTCTGTGATTCCCTTCTGTCTACTATGAGGCTTCTTAACTAGAAAATGGCTCGAACAAATGTAGTTCTAAGCGTACCCAGACTATAGCATGTTCCAGCCTATGCTGTTCTTCCTGCTAACATTCAGGACTATATTAAGCAGGTGAGTCCCTAGAGAATCCTCTTCAGGTAATTGGAGAGTGAAAGTGTGCTGAATAACACAGGTAGTTCTGACTTCTGTTTTTAGATATACATTTCCTATAGGCTTCAAAAATTTTCCTTGTGTGCTCACAGCTAGTAACTGAAATCTTCTTGTACTGTGGTCATCTTGGTTAGTATATTTTTATATTCAGATGTGCTACCCCAGGGAGCCTTGGTTGACTAGTAAGGGACTCGTTTTCCCAGAGAGGAGGGACTTTCTTGTTGGAAGAGTCACTTGTTCAAGATGAGATACATAAGCTGCATCTCATCTTCCCATTTCTTAAAGCTGGAACTAATTGTGATTCCCCTCCTCACCTGTAGATATCCTGTTAGAAGCTCTCTTTTAAAGTCACTTCTGTGAGTCCAGCGCTGCCCTCTAAGACATATAGATGATTTATTTGCTCTTTGAAAAATGAGGAACTGAAAAGAGGGGTGAGGGCTTATTGTAAACTCCATGATAGAAAGCCATCTGTTTGAATTAGGGCAACAACTTTTAAATCTATAAATCAATTGCCCAAACCTTTAGCCTCTTTAATGAAGGGAAAGTTTTAATTGGTAGGGCTGTGATTTAAAAGTAAGTTTGGCATTTGGGTTCCGATGTATAGCAAGGAAATAAATGGTAGGATATTTTGCATAGCGAGGTCTCAAAAAAGCAGTTCTGTTGCAGTTTTAGTAATATGCAAATTGGTGTAAATGTAAGTTGTTAAACAGCAGACACACCAAATTCATTTTGGTTTAGCTGACAGCTTTAAACAGAACAGTGCAAGAAGTATGGAGTGACTGTAGAAACAGAATTTAATAGGGCAGATTACCTCCCTACACAATTAATTATTTGATTAAAAAAAAAATATTGTAGCTTTTATTGTGATGTCTTGAAGAGCTCTTGCCTGGAAGCAGAGTATATGTTTTCAAAAAACAGGAGCAAAGCCTACCTTCTTATACCACGGAACAATATCTATCTGTTTGGGTCAGAGCAATAGGCACACAGGCAACTGCTGTTATATAATGTCTAAATATTGGGATGGTGGTGGTTGTGTGTTTTTAAAAATCTGACCAACTGACTCTCAAGCTGGTGGGTGGCTTGCTGCTGAAGTAGGTAAGCTTTTTGCCTTTATTTGAGCATAGTGTATGGAATGCCTAAACAGAGGATAAGAGTTAGATGCAGGAAGAAATCCAGCTTGTATTTAACAAATAATATGTTCCAGTCCTGCTGTGTAATATCCAAGCAGTCCAAACACAGATAACAAATCAGCACTCACTAGTTTGTTCCCAATGCCACTATTCAAGTCTCTCCCTTTTTGGCTCTCTGTCCCTAAACTGCTCTCTTGGTACCCTCTCAAAGCAAGGACTAACTTGGGGGTTGGGGAGGAAGAAACATCCTGTAAAAGCTCCCTTTTGGGAGAATGCTTGTAACCAGTCCATTTCAGCCTTGCCGCTGAAATGATAACTAATAAAGCTTACTAGTATCTTACTTTGGCCACCTCATGAGAGGACTCGCCTCCCTGGAAAAGACCCTGATGTTGGGAAAGATAGAGGGCACAAGGAGAAGGTGACGACAGAGGACGAGATGGTTGGATAGTGTTCTCGAAGCTACCAGCATGAGTTTGACCAAACTGCGGGAGGCAGTGGAAGACAGGAGTGCCTGGTATGCTCTGGTCCATGGGGTCACGAAGAGTCGGACACGACTAAACGACTAAACAACAACAACAGTATCTTGCTGCACACCTTTTTGCAAAAGGACCTCTGAAACAAGTGAGCAATCAACAGATTTTTTTTAAAAGAGAAATGAATGGAAGCAATGTAAAGGCCAAAAGGCTAAGAGGCATGGCCAAACTTGGCCCTCCAGCCGTTTTGGGACTACAACTCCCATCATCCCTAGCTAACAGGACCAGTGGTCAGGGATGATGGGAACTGTAGTCCCAAAACAGCTGGAGGACCAAGTTTGGCCATGCCTGGGCTAAGACCTTGCTATGTAATGTTTAGTGTAGACAGAGAAGAGATATTTGTACTAATTCTGAAGGCTGGGTCATTTCTTCCAACCTAGGCTTCAATCCAGAAGTGTGAGAGGCTCCCTTTCAGCTGGTATATCAACTGAGGACCTGAGCTGTGCCTTTCAAAACACTCCCACAGCTTTCAAAAGCATCTTGGTATCTGAGCTGCTGATACTTATACATGCATATCTGAGCTAGTCCCCTTTCTAGGAATTCTTGCACCTGACCTGCTCTTTGAAACTGAATTTAGAAAGTAGTTTAGAAGTTTGGCTCTGCCCCAACTCCCTTCCGGTGCATTAAAAGGCTACTGGCTGTGGCCGTTTAATCTGAGAAGAGAAAATGTTGGGCACAATCTCTCAATGCTAAAGAGCAAGTGTGTTCTGGCAACTGGGCAGAAGGAGAGACGCGTCCATGTATTTTACTCTACAATTTTGCTACTCGGCTCCTAAGTACACATGGCCTACTGATATAAGGGAGTTGACCACATGCATATGGGAAGGGAAAGCAGAGGTGTCTACTCTTCTTAACCCTCAGCCTCCTCACCTCAAACTACAACTTCTGGATACAGCAGTTTATTGATGTTGTTCTGCATGCAGCACTGGGAGCCCTAACTTTTTCCAGTAGTCAGGAGTGTCAGTAAAGATGGTAGTAAGGATTTTGACTTATCCCTGTCACCGCCTCTCAGTTGCTCAGCAGCTAAGTCAGCAGCATGCCATCATCTCATTGCAGCCTAGACAAGCAGAGGTGGCAGCAGAATGGCCTGATCCTTCCTCACACACGCTCCCGAGGTGAGCATGCATCAAAACCCTTTCTTGTCCTTGCCAAGGAAATCTACTAGTACAGAGGTTTGCAAAAAAATTTCTCTGGGCCACAATGGATTTTTTACTGATAAGAAATACATTAGAAAACAAAAAGAAACAACTCCTAGAAATGCTTGATTTATAACACAGAACACAACTACTTTATAATATGAAAAGAAGAAATCTGGAAAGTATATAAAACAATGCAGCTACATATTCCATGGTTTAAAAATCGGGGGGGGGGGGGGTTATGCTATACTACACTGAAATGTTTGAACGTTTCTTTGATTGTCCTTGAATCTTCCCACACACTTGCCATCCTCTCCTGCCACACCCTTTGAGAACCACCACACTAGTACCAAAGTACCAACTATTTTACTAGAAAAAAAGGTGCCTAAACTCACCACAAATGCCTCCCTCGTTCTCTTATAATGGCAACGGCGCTGAGAGGTGCTGCAACTGAGTTCTGGTGAGTTCCAGCTGAAAAAAAGCACTGTAAACTACAAAGATATCCTTTTCTACTGAGTGGCAGGAAAGGCAGCTAACTATCCTCTTCGCTGAGCCGCAAACGGGGGACCTGGTGAGGGGATATTTTTCCACAGTCACGTAAGTGGGTGGCTACACAAAGGTGACTGCTATGGGCAGGGCTTTTTTTTCAGCCGGAACTCACCAGAACCGAATTCTGGCACTTCTTTGGTGCGTTCTGGCAACCTGTCACTGGAGGCTGAGTGCCAGAGGCTGTGGGCGGCACGGCACTCAGCGTTGAGTGATGGAGGCTGCAGGCAGCAAGGCGATTGGTGTGAGAAGTTCAACAACTTTTGATGGTATCTCCCTTAAAAAAAGCTCAACAAGTTCTGGCACCTCTTTTTCCAGAAAAGGAAAAGCAGCCCTGGGGTCTTTCACTGTTTGCTCTGGCTTCCTGTGTCTTCTGCTACTTATGGAGAATAATAATAACAACAACAACAACAACAACAACAATAATAATAATTTTTTGTTATTTATACCCCACCCATCTGGCTGTGTTTCCCCAGCCACTCTGGGAGGTATCACAGCGGTTCCCAACAGAATATTAAAAACACAATAAAGCTTCAAACATTAAAAACTTCCCTAAACAGGGATGCCTTCAGATGCCTTCTAACAGTCAGATAGTTGTTGATTTCCTTGACATCTGATGGGAGGGCATTCCACAGGGCAAGCACCTCTACTGTAACCTCACTTCTCGCAGTGAGGGAACTGTCAGAAGGCCCTCGGAGTCCAAGCTGAACGATGGGGGTGAAGACTCTCCTTCAGATATACTGGGCCAAGGCCATTTAGGGCTTTAAAGGTCAGCACCAACACTTTGAGAAGGATTGTATCTCAGTTGTAGAGCTTCTGTTTACATGCAGAAGGTCCCTGATTCAATCATTGACATTTCCAGGTGGGACTGGAAGTGTCTGCTGTCTGCAACCCTGAAGAACTGAGCCACTCAGTATGGACAATGGGACAATGGGCTGGGTGGGACAATGGTCTGCTTCTGTATACAGCAGCTTCCTGAGATCCTAGATATCCAATTGCAAGATCACCTAGAATCCTGTCAAAGCAGAACTGGAGCACCAGCAGCTTCCTAACACTAGGAAGGGAAGAGTAAGTGTGTCGCCTTCATGCCGTAACTTCTGCAAAACAAAATGTCACAATGTGAAGCCTTTGAACATTATGTGTACTTGCTCTTCTAGTGTTGGAGCCACTGGGTCTATAATGCTAGAGAGCAGAAGGACACATCCAGCTCCCAGCATGTGACTTTGTGGTAGGCACAGCACTGTGGCGATCTTGTGCAGTATGCTATGGCTAGCAAGCAGTTGGCCATTTGGGTGTTCACCAAGAGGCAGTTGCTAACTGCAAGACTGAATTAGTGTGACAGCTGCTGAAAAGAAACATACAAAAATAACTCCAGTTAATGCAACCCCGGATCATGGCCCTGGGTAACAAGACTGCACCTGGTACTTGAATCTGGGGAGAAGGAGGTTTGTTAAGTAGTTTTGTTAGTTCGCATTCTCAAACTCTGTCTGGCTACCCCAACCTCAAGATGGGCTGGACAGGATCTGGTTTGGTACAATGGGAAATGAAGCCAGGAGATGGATAAAGACAACTCCATAGTTTTCCAGAAATTGCCGTGAGCCTCTAGGTAGTCAACTGCTAATAAAAACCAGCAGCAAAAAGACAACATTAAACAATACACTTGGATTATTGTGGCAATCTTTCGTGGCATCATAGAATCTAACCACTGACAGTTGTGGCTGAGAAGTGCAAAAAGTCAACATCAAAGGCAGGGAAGATCTTCATGCACTCTGTATAGTCAAGCTAAAGAAATCTGGCTGCTGTGCTAAGCAACACCAACTTATGGACAAGTATGTCAGCATGCCTGCCCACCCTTAAGTGTTTGTGGCAAGTCTAAATCTCACTTTGTGAACCCAAGGCGTTACTACTAGCAGTCTGTCTCACAAAACTTGTACAATACTAGCTCTGGTGTGCTGCCTGGCAGCATCCCTGTCGCTTTTGCTTGGAGGACTAACTTTCTTTTTAATTACTTTAATTAGACTATTGTAAGTTAGCCTCCATGCAGCTCCCGAACAAGTGCTGTGAAGGTCAGCTCCACTAGTACATTCCTAATTGCTTAGAAATGAGTGGACAAGAGAAACTTGCCTCATTGTATTGAAGTGCGGCTGTTGGTTTAACTTCAGGCTCCAGGCTCTGGTGCCTTGAAAAGCTATATAAAAGGGAGATGATCACTAGGTACTGTTTTTCTTAGTGCGGTAGTGGAAGCAGATACACCTGTGGAATCTTCTTGCCACACTGCTTTTTAAGGCATAGCAGATGTGTCCCGTTTGGTGTATATGGCAACCATTGCCTTCCAGTTTGCTGCTGGCCAGTTTCCAGCTTGCTGCAGAAGCCTGCAAACTTTAAAGGAGAGTGTGTGCACATGTACAGCTGCATACGCCCAATTCATATGCACTTGAAGTTTTAGCTGAGCTGCAGGGACCAACAGAGAGAACAGAAAAGCTATCCTAAAATCTCCCTAGAGCTATCCTGAAAAGTTTGCATGTAGCTAGTTGCACTGTCCCTTTTGCAGAACACTTGTAGCATCCTAAAGTAACAGGCTGCCTACTGTTTGTCTTCTCCAATTCCCCACATTTCTGCTTTGCTCCACACATTAGACTCTGATTAGATGAAGAAGCACTTGTTAGAGTAAATGAAACAATGTAAAGTCGTTTAAACACCTGAAAGCACAAAATAAAAGCTAGATGATATTCCTAACAAAACTTGCTAGGATAATATCCAATTGGAACTATTTATGTACCCTCATTTAATGCTTGGAACAAAGGCTCTGTGATTCAGGCAGGGCAAGGACAGCATAGGCACAAATCTATGCTAATGCGCTCAGCATCTCGGCCTTCTCTTTCTGCAGCTTAGGTTAACCTGCAGTAGAGCTACACATACCAGAAAGCTCTTGTGGAGTTTCCATCAAGGTTTCCCATATCAGCCGATTGAAACATCGTGGCTGGATATGTGAGATATAGTTAAGAAGCAGAAAGTATGGAACTTGTGATTCAGTGATTCTCTTCTCCCCAACCCATGTCTTAACTAGAGGCAAGTGGCTTTGTGGAACAGTAACTCCTCTCAGAATTCAGGTGCTGCTGCTTTTTGTTCATTTATCAACAATGCTTTCTGATTTATTTGCAATACATAGGTACTTCAGACACCACATGCAACTAAAAGTGTCTTTTGGTCTTTGTTCGCAGACTACCTCTCCAAAGTGGATTTGGAAGCCTGCTCTGTGCTTAAGTTTCCACTGCAGATTTGCATCACACTTCATTACACTGGGACAGTAAGAGTAACAGCTCTGTCCAAGCCACTGTAGCAATTGCTCTTAAGCCAGCAACAAGCTGGTCTTTCCAGTTACTATTTTGCGTCCCAAATACCGGGAACATAGAAATCACATAATTAGGAAACTGATTACAGTGCATCATAATGGGTTTTAACTAATAGTTTTGTATTAACCTATACCTGGCTGTTCCAACGCTAAGTCTTTTCCACTGGCTTCTACTTCTGTACTTATCTCCTGAAGATGCTCAAATATCCTCTGCGTGAACCTGTTGATCGTGGAAGCCTTTTCTGCCTTGAAAGTCATAGCTAGCATTAGACCCTTGGAAGTGTAGATAGCAGGGCTGCTTCGAGGTGCATCTTCCACAACTATGGAAGATGAGCAACTACACAGATGAGCAAGTTACTGAGTGGGGGGGTAGGTGTGGATTCAAGGGGTGGAGTAGCTGAGATGCTCAAGGACCAGATCCCAGCCCCCAGTCATGAATTTATTGTCTCTTACCCCAGCATCTTGGCCAGGGGAGCTGTTCTTCTATCTACGAAGTGAAAAGTGAGGCTAGGAAAGTCGTGTTCTTTATTTCAGTGTGACAGGTCCGTCTACCAAAGGAAACCAAGAAGCCGAGAGTGACTCCCTAGCATATTAGCACACCGTATCTTAGAGTTGTGTTTCCCAAACCTGGGTCCCTAGCTGATGTTGGACTATACCTCCAATCAGCCCTGACCACTGGTCCTGTTAGCTAGGGATGTTGGGAGCTGTAGTCCGACAACAGCTGGAGACCAAAGTTTGAGAAACACTGTCTCAGAGGCATGTGAGAGGAGTGCCATGAGGCAAGAAGTTATGCCCTGTGCATCTCATATGGCATGGATGTTGGCCATCCTTGGTATAGACAAGACAGACAAACAGCACTCCTCTCCCCACCCGGCAACTCTCAAAGCTGCTGTGCTGCACCCTGACTTGACTTATCTGTTGCACACTTATGTGCTAGTCTCTTAAACCCAGTTCTCCGTAGAGAATACGTGCTCTAATAAGCAGCAAGGGAAGCACTCCCAACCAATTCCCAACCCTGCTATAGCACATCATAGTCTATTGTGGTCTCATTTATGTGATATTTGTAATCCTCTCATCTCTGAATAATGAAGTTGGCATATTTGCGGGGAGGGGGCAGATCAATGCTTGAATTACAGGCAGTCTAGAGGGGCCCCAGTTCTCTTTATTTGATGCTAACCCCCTCAGCCAGTTTTTTACAAAACTAAAAAGGGATTCAAAGTATGATGTAACAGACGAATTGAATGAATTTTGTTAAAACTGTAATGATATAATTTTATCAATTTAAGTTTAAAAACTGAGAGGGGGAAAAGGCTACACAGAGGTGTTGTGTTTAAAAGCAGGGAAAGTTGGGGGTGCGGGCTTATGACTTTCACTAGGGACCGTGTACCTTTTTGTCCATAACTTGAGCACCGGGGCAGATGAGACACAAACTTTCATGGAGAGAAACTACCTCTTAATCATTCCCACTGCATGCAAAAGTCTAGGAGACACAATCAGACAAAAAACGTTGACTGCTCTCCTGCGACTGGTAACTTGCTTGCTTACTTGCTAGCAACTCTGTATGATGATAGTTTGGGATTCTTTTATCCTGGGCCAGACACATGCCAGTCTAGATGCACTGTATCCTATCTAGGGACAAATTTGCCACTGTGCCCGCTTCACCCACCAAATGGCTCGTTAGCCAGGCTAAAAAACAGGTGTGCAAACAAGAAGAGCACTCTCTCTCTGCCCCGCCCCCTGAAAAAGGCTGAAAATGCCTTGCCGACTGGCACAGTCTGTAGACAAGCCCCCACTTCCACATACTCTGTGTAACTCTGGCTGAGTCTCCTGCAGGTCTGCTGTCTGCCAACAGCAGCCTGGCTTCCCAGAAGGCTAATTCTACAATCCTTAGTTAACACAAAGCTGTCCTGAGGATTTGCCACCTCAGCGTACATGGCTAACAGTACAGAGATAGGAGCAGTTTCCCCAGTGCCCATAAGGGTAGATGTTACCTATGCAGACTCAGGACCAAGAGACACACTGGAATGGATTTTGAACATCCTCCTCTGTCCATGCCAGGTTCTAGCTCTTTCCTTGGCTCAAACTGCATTCTGCTTGCAGCACAGCTCCTGTCCAATTGTCCCACAGTAACTCAGCAAAGCTCTGCAAATTCACCCAAATACCAACATCCAGCTGGAGAAACTCAATTCCTCTTGCAGGGCAGAGCATCACTTACGCAGTGACCTTCTGTGGTGTACACTGGTCAGTGCTGTCTGCCATTAGTCTCATGTGTTCTCTGTCCACACATCTGCCCTTACCCTTCCAAGGCAGCCTTCTTGCAAGAAACATTGGATGGTGGCCATTTGTTGATTCCTGCATTGCAGGGGGTTGGACTAGATGACCCTCATGGTCCCTTCCAACTCTACAATTCTATGGTGCTAGTTCATCTGAGCAAGCAGCAATAATTCCCTACTCTGATTTCTTGTTTAGTAAAAATATAGACTGCACAAAGATTCAGTTGGCTGCCACCCCCTACCTACTGGGAAGGGATGCGTGCATATATCTGAAAACAGGCCCAGGCACAATCTGAAGGACAAGATACAGCATGGTCGCAGGCCCCACTCAATTTTCAGCCCCACAAGAGAAGCAAATGAAATGGAAATGCTCAAAATGCAAACAGAAGATAAAGGTGCATATGCTAAGTACTAGTTAGTATTTGGGGGAAGTCTTTCTATATCTGAGGAAGATGCAACAAGAAGCCTGAAAAGATGCAGCAAGCACAGAATGTATGGGTGCTCCAGCACCAAAAGCTATAGAATTGGTGGTGCGTCCAACATAGGGAATGGGGTAAAGGAGAAGGGGACCTGGTCTAGCAGCCTTCTGCAGGCTAGGGTGGACTATAAATGCTCAACGACTGTTGCATGCAAGCAAAAAGGTGGCCACTGCACACTGAAGGGGTATCGGTAAGTAGTGCACATAAGGATTGTGGATGTGGGACTATTTGTGGTTGGACTGGAGTAGATTTGAGTGCTGAAACAAGGGGGTGGGCAGAGGAAGAGAGGGCTTGACATGAAGAGAGGTGGGGATCTGGGCCTGACGGGCGCTGGATGTGGGGGAAAGCAGGTGGCTTCAGTGTAAGGGGGGGATAGGGAGAGAGCGAGCCACACACACACGCTAGGTCATGATCTAGACAGCTTGGATTCAAGGTGGATCTTGAGGTGACTGCACGGCGCACACTGGGTGCCGCTGCTGGATGTCTGGTGGCACTCGTGCAATGTGCTGCGGGAGCCGCATCTAGGAGGGCGATCCCAGTCGGCGGGGGCGGGGAGTGGGGGGAGGCGAACGGGGAGCACCTCGGGTGGATGGATCGGGGCGATCCGCGTGCAGGCGGACGTGTGCGGTCGGGGTTTCTGGGTGAAGGGTGGATCGCGCGCCGCAAATGGATGCGGGGCGAGCGGTCTAAGGGCAGCAGAGGGGTGTGGATGCAGGGCGGGATGTGGGCGCGCGCTCCCGGTACCTGTGAGGCTCTGCCCTGCTCCGCACTGCTCGCCGCCGCCGCCGCCTCGGGAGTCTCTGGAAGGCCGGGCCCGGCGGGGGGCGCGGGCGGCTCTGGGGGGGCTGCTCCCCCCGCCCGCTCCCGCCGCGCCCCGGCCGCGCCCACCGCCTTGTTCCGCCTGCGAGTCATGCCCGTCCCGCGCCCCACGCTGCCGCGCTCTCGCCGCCGCCGCTAACGCCGCTGTTGCTCCCGCCGCCGCCGCTAACGCCGCCGCCGCCGCCGCTGCTGCTGCTGCTTTCAGACAGGACAACAGCCAATATGGCGGCGCGGCCCGTCCGGCCCCTGCCCGCGGGGGGAAGCCTCCGCCGCCATCGCCGGAGCGGGCAGCGCTTGGGCAGCGCGCCCCCCAGCGGCTGGAGGAGGCGCCGTCCCTGGCAGAGAGCGCGTGTTCCCGGCTAGAGGCGCGGAGCTGGCGGAGGGGCCGAAGCGGGCCCGGTCTCTCCGGAGGCGGGAGCGGGTGGGTGGCGCGGGGCGGAGCCGGAGTCTGCAACTCCGACGGGAGGCTAAGGTGGTCATTTGGGGTCATCGAGGCCCATTTAAAGGGAATCATCAGGAAAGCCTCAGTCGGAGCCCTCGGCGTTGTTCCACAGCATCTCCGACGAGCGCGGCGGTGCTGCAAACTTGAGCAATTCGCCTTTCTGCTCGCTGCAAGCCCTGTGCCGCCACCTATGCAGGCCCGTCTCTGCTTCTCGCGGCATTGCAGGGAGGGCACAAGGTGCAGATGTACCCCACTGCCCCGGGTGTGTCTGAGCCTTAGCAGGTAACCTTAACTGAATACGTCTACGCGGGGATGTTAAACAACTGACACCGGAGTGTTGTGGTGCTCCGACATAGAATGGTGAAATCTCTATATAATATATAAGTATCTTGTAAATTAAGTTTTCATGCATCTGAAAATACCTATTGCCAATAATACAGTAGAATGGAGTTTTTTTGAGGGGGGGAATCATATACCTACTGCAGTATAAAATTAATGAGGGGCATCGTTATAGATCTAAAAGGTGTGTGAAGTTGCATTTTAACAGGAAATAAAAGAATATCTGGAAACGATCAAATTATATATTTAGAAATAACTCATTTTGCTAATTTTTCAAAAAAATTAGTTAGTTATCTAGCAGATTAGTTGGAATAATTATTCTTAACCCCAAAATTAGAAATTTGTATGCTGTGTGTTCTAAATGTGGTTACAACTGCAGTCCAAACTTGGGACTTCTGAATAAGCGGCAAAGCACTGGCCAATCGCAAGAGGAGTCTGTCACTTGCAGCCATGATCTGGTCCTGACATGCAGCATGGTAATGTTAACCTCTTCAGGAAGCACCTAGGGGGGAGGGGTGTGTGGAATAGACATTAAGGCTGGAATGGAGTTTTGAAAGTGTACAGTACTGGTAGCCCTAGTGGTGTGGAGTGGAAGTGCCATTTGGGTAGCAAGTATCTACCCAATTGTGTTTAAAACATGTGCTGCCTTTTTTAACATGTACAGTTAAAAAACATAGGTGCCACTGATAACTCTGTTGCATAGCACTTGCTACGTAACTGAACCCTGGGCTATGTGATATCTTGACACCTGAAATTTACTAAGGTTTTGGCTGCCTGAGCTGACAATGGAAGGAACTGCAGGCATCAGAGCAGTAAAGGAGAACTGTAAATCATGCCTACAACATGTGAAGCAGCCCCAAGTGAACTCACACTAGCAGCAGATGTTTACTAGGAAGAACAATAGCTCCATGTCACACTGATCTTTACAAAATAAAACCATTCTCCCAAACCAGTGCTTCAGGTAGCAGAGGTACAGTTTAGAAGTATCATGAAACTGCAAAAAGAGCAATGATGTCTATTGGGTCTTACAAGATATATTGAGTGAAAGCAGAAAAGTGATCACTAATGAGAAAATAGATGCCTATAATGAAGTAGCAATCACCATCCTGAACAGCAGCTCAGAAAAAGAGAGCAAAAGCTAAAGTAATTTTTTCCAGTGTAATAATAATAATGCAATATATATGAACAAGCTGGAAGAAAAGCAAGAGTCTGCCCAGAAAGAACTGCTGTATATTGTACTCTTGGAATTATGAACGGACTGGGAGGGCCATGTTTTCATGGGTGTGCTGGCCTTTTGGTATACAGCAGAGGGCACTGTCCCTTCACTTCTGGCAACATTAATACAACTTGCCTTACTAGCATATCTTTCAGCCTTCATTAATTTTATGGACATTGGCCAAATGCAGAGTGAAGTATTAGAGTCCTGTCCCTTCCATTTTGGGAAGCAGCTGGCTATTTTGAAATGCACTATTTCGTATAAAATGAGCATAAATTAGCTATTTTGTATGAAAGGTGTTTCAAAAGACATTTTTGGATCTACACATGCCTCCTAATGCCCAATTGATTTTATTTCAATATCGGCTTTTTGCCAGTGCCTTCAAATTCCTTCAGGCTATGTGATCTTCATCACCAGCTTCTCTTCAGTGCTTCCTGCTAGCCCAGCCATCCACCATTTCCTGAAAGAGCAACTCTAGGGGCTCATCTGCATGGGAATTTAATGTGGATTTGAAGCTACATGTGCCTTGATTTGGGGGCGTTGTCCACATGATGTTCTCCCCCATCCAACTGACAGCCTACGGTTCTTCAACGCTAAACTTGGATTTTTATGATCAAGGTGAAATCCAAAATGGGAGAGTAATTTCAATATAAAATTGTTTGTTTCCTGATTGTGAATGCACCTGGAGCACATTGTGTGGGTGGGCCTTCGACATGTTTCTCTGGTGCCATCTATTGCCACCATCCCCCCACTTCCATTTTGCTTCCATCAGCTGATAGGGAAGGATGCATGCTCCCAGTATCATTGTTTTTGAAATTTTAAAACATCTGTTTTGCACAGACAAGATCTTGCACAAAACAGCTGTATTAAAAATAAAATTTGCCCTTGCAGGTAGAGGAGGTGATGAAGGAATAGGGGAGGAAAGGAAGCAGCAGCCTTTCATGTGAGTGACTCCAAATCCTTGCTGGGCTTGGAACAACAGAGGTCTTAAAATATATTTTTACAGTTTTGTGCAAATCTGGAATATTAGGAAACATGTATTTCAAATATACATCCCAGGAAGCACCAAGAAAGATTTTGAAAGTACCTACTCCTTTGTGGACAAAGGCACACAAACCTGCACACAGAAACAGTGACCCAAATACACAGGAATGCATAGACATAGTCTGCTTCTTTTTGTTCTGAATATGATAACCAACTTGATAGAACAACAGTTTTTCAGAGGCCCTAGTTTGAAAAATGTTTGTGCAGTGACTTGTCTCCAACTTCTCTGTAGCAATGCTTCCCAATAGACCTCTGGACTTTCATAGCTTCTTTCCTCCAAACAAAAACAAAGTTTTTATTTTTCATCCCTGTTTATCTGAAACTGTCCCATAATGATTACACCCCGGTCATATTACCAATTGGCTATATACCTATCACATTTCTCTGTAGTAATGACTACATGAAGACATCTTTAATGCTTCAATAAAGCAAATACCTCCAATGGGCTGCCTTTAAACTCTTAGTTGCCATCACCTTGTGACAAGCTGTATCCTACCCAACTTTAGGTTTATTCCCGCACTCACATATTTAGGGTACAGTAAGTGTCATTGACAATAGGAGTGACTCCCAAGCAGACTAAGGCATAGAATCTTAGAGTAGGAAGGGACCCAAGGGACATCTAGTCCAACCCCCTGCAATGCAGGAATCTCAGCTACAGCATCCGTGACAGATGGTCATCCAATCTCTGCTTTAAAACTTCTAAGGAAGGAGAGTCCACCACCTCTCGTGTGAGTCTGTTCCACTGTCAAACAGCTCTTATTGTCAGAAAGTTTTTTCGAATGTTTAGTCAGAATCTCCTTTCTTGTAACTTGAAGCCATTGCCTCAAGTTCTACCCTCCAAAGCAAGAGAAAGCAAGCATGCTCCCGCTTCCATATGACAGAACTTCAGATATTTGAAGAGGGCGGGACTTCCGGGTTAGCGCCATCGGCGAATGGCAGAGTTCCTCCGATCGGGGGAACGGGCTCCGTGGAAATTGGGTCTTCCCACCGCGGCGAAGGTGGGGACCCGCTAGAAATCCCAGGCGGAGGGAGCCTGGGAACGTGGGGTTCGGCAGAGCACCAGGAGCACCTCCCCTACTCGCGGGGAACCCCATTTTGGAGCTCCGGAGCGAAGTGGGGTGAGCAGCGCTATGCTGCGAACTGATTGCTACTTTCACGGAGGGAAGCCGCACAGCCATCGCCGGAGAGCGCTGACTTTTTCCTGTTGACAATTGGACTCTAAACAAGTACCCGTGAGTAAAAACGGAAAATTGGATCAAGAAATACTTGAATTAGGCTCCGAAGCGGGAAGGTTCAAAACAGGAAGTCCGCCTCCCGCTTTTTGTAAATAGACTGAAGCAAAAACCTTACAATCTAATAGCCTGGAAAGTTGCCCTAAAGGTTGGAATTTCCTGCATTCACAACTAATAAAACCCCCTTGGAAGCAGGTGAAAGGGGGGGGGGAATCTGACTGTTTAAGCCTGCAGGAGAGGGAGTAAAGGAAAATAAGTTTCCATCGTCTCAAACCTGGGAACGGGGTGTCAGGGCAGAAATTGCTGGAGACGTCCATTGATTGTACGTGGAGCATTTTGACAGATAGTTAAAAAAGAGAACCAAACTGACTTCAATGCTGCCTTCTGCATTCTAAAGAAACAAAGTATTTGAAAATTGAAAGTAACTTTCTTTTGTTGTACATGTTTCAAAAAGATGGATACAAATAGAAATTGTGTCCCCTAGAGGGAGCTTGTCAATTTGTTGCTGCAGTTTACTTGGTGACCTAACAGCTGCGAGATTGGAATCGTGGGACCAGTCGTTTGACCTTGAATAGAAATGTGTTGGGAGGAAGTTTTGATGTCTGCTTTTTGCAAGACAAATGCTTTGCTGGAGCAGTTGCATGAGAAGACGGATTTGATGAATGAGAAGTTGGACTTGATGACTGCTGTAGCCAGTGAATATGGATTAACAGGAAACATAGAAATTATACAGCGACCAACTCAGGAAACTGGTTCGACTGGGCAAGCGCAAGGGCAGATGAAGATGGAGGAGGCTGCGATCGCACCCCAAGCAACACAAATGGAGAGATCCGAAGCCCTGCAGGAGCATAAGCCGCTGTTTTGGAAGATTGAATTTGGAGTGGGCCTGGGAGAGCCTGGAGTTAAGGAGGCTCTTAACTTTGGTGGGACTTGGAAACATGCCAACTATTTTTTGGATAGTTACTTTTTGGATTACAATGACGATGGCGGGGAGTGGGACTGTGGGGAATGGGCTAGTCTGATGAAGGAAGATGGATATAACTATCGGTTGGAATCCCCCAGAGACCTACTCCTCAAGGAGAAAGGGAAGAAATTAAGAAAGAAACCAACAAAAGATAAGGAAAAGTGTAAGCATAAACAAGAAGAAGAAAATCTGCAGAAGAGGCATAGAAGAGACTTAAGGGCCTCGGACACAAGATCACCAGGTTGATGGACTGGATGGAATGGACAGTAAGGACTGACATAACCCAAGACCAGGAAGAAGGGACGTTGGATAAAAATTAGAAGAAGAAAAAAGCCTATAAAAGGAAAATTTTCTTTTTATTTTTGGAATTAGTGTAAAACTAATGAAATATTAGGGGAAATGTTGGAATGGAATTATCTGGCTGTAGTAGAAAGGATATAAGGAGTTATGTATAAATATGTCTTAAATTTTGAACTTTAAGGTTTTCTTTTTATGGTAAGACAAGGTTAAATAAATCAAGGTAAATTGAATAACAGAATATGGCAAAAGATGGAAAGGATTTGTTGAGTTAATTAATAGGTTAGACTATTTAAATAAGAATTGAGAAAGACGGAAATAATTTGCTGAAACAACGAATTAAATTAGAATACAAAAAGGGAGGTGTGAGGAGGTCAAAGAAATAAGCAAATGAAAAGATGTAATATGGGATTTGTTTTTTTTTTGTTTTTTTCTTTTTGTTTTTTTGTTGTTGTGATGTATTTGTTCTTTTTTTCCCCTTATTTTTTGTCCTTTTTCTTGTACTTTTGAAATTCTGAATAAATATCATTTAAAAACAAACAAACAGATATTTGAAGATGGCTATCATATCTCCTCTAGGCTAAACATACCCAGCTACTTCAAGCGTTCCTCATAAGACTTAGTTTCTAGATACTTGATCATCTTGGTTGCCCTCTTCTGCACACATTCCAGCTTGTCAGCAGCCTTCTTAAATTGTGGTGCCCAGAACTGGACACAGTATTCCAGGTGTGGTCTGACCAAGGCAGAGTAGAGTAGTACTATTACTTCCCTTGATCTGGACACTAGACTTCTGTTGAGGCAACCTAGAATAGTGTTCTCTTTATTCGCTGCTGCATCACACTATTGTCATGTCTTAAGAGCTGCTTCAGGCTCCCTCTGCTGAATGAAAAAGGCAAATATTTGTTGTTTTTAAAAGTGATTGGTAGCTATTTTGAAAGAGGGGGCTGTCAGTAAGCAAGGACAGGCCTACCCCTCCAGACGTGTGAGGATAGTATTGCTGACCAGGATGGCTGTAGATAATTGAAGATGCATCACAGCAGTTTCAGCTGGATGCCAAAGGTGACAATAAGCAGAATTGTTGCAGGAAATGTTGCAGGCATATTTTAAACACCAGATGGTTTACCTTGCAGGAAATGGGAGAAGAGAGAATGGCAGAACACCATACGAACATAATAAAGTCATACCTCATGTTACATCTGCTTCATGTTACGTTCTTTCAGGTTACATCCCGCGGTGACCCGGAAGTACTGGAAAGGGTTACTTCCAGGTTTCGCTGCTCGCGCATGCACAGATGCTCAAAATTATGTCATGTGCAGAAGCGGCGAATCGCAACCCGCGCGTGCGCAGACGCGCCACTGCGGGTTGTGTTCCTTTCATGTTGCGAATGGGCCTCTGGAATGGATCCCATTCGCAACCAGAGGTACCACTGCAGCCCTTCTGAATCAGACCAAAGGCCCATCTAGTCCATCTCAACCAGATGCCTCTGGGAAGCTTGTAAGCAGGACATGAGCACAACAGCCCTCTCCCACTTGTTCTCTCCAGCAGCTGGCATTCAGAGACCTGCTGCCTCTGACAATGTAGAACATAGCCCTCATGCCTAGTAGCAATGAGAGATTGAAGTCTGTTGTGTTACCTGTAGCACATGTCATTTATCCACAAGCAGGGATGTGGATGTTCTAGAAAACGTTGCGTCAGTAAAATTTTCGTGAAAGTTTTCTGCTGCCTTAAATTGATAAGGGATCTGAACTACTAAATATTTATTTCATACCTTAAAATAATGATAATAATTGTATGCCACATTTGTACACTGTATGGATTGGATTTTTTTCCAGTACCCAAAAGTTTTTACTGAAATAATTGAATAGGAAATAAAATCAATAAACTACATGTTGTTTCAATGATATATTCAAACAGATTTAAAGTGTTGGTTGGGTTTTCATTGGAGCACTTGGAAAAGCATTAGGTTTTTTTTTTATTCTTTATTGAAAAATAAAAAGTACAAAATTACAAGTGCCCAGAGCAAGGTAAGACACGAAAAGGAAGAAGAAATAAGAAATAGTACCCATGAAAAAACAACAACAACAAAGATATTGTGTTCATTACAAAAAAAGCGGGGGGGGGGACTTGTTATTGTAGTTAACCAGATCATTGTAAGACTTGCTAATGTCATATATTTCCTTTATATTATTTAGATTTTGAGTGGGGAAATGAAGGCACTGAAAACTCTGCAGCCAGCTTTGAAAACTTTTGATTAGTACTACAGTAGTAGCTCGAGTTACAAACGCCTCAGGTTACAAACACTTCAGGTTACAAACTCTGCTAACCTGGAAGATTTACCTCGAGTTGAGAACTTTGCCCCAGGATGAGAATGGAAATCATGTGCTGGTGGCGCAGTGACAGCAAGAGGCCCCATTAGCGAAAGCACATCTCTAGTTAAGAACAGTTTCAGGTTAAGAACGGACCTCCGGAACTAATTTAGTTCGTAAGTAGAGGTACCACTGTATATCCACTGCAGCTGTTTACTCATCGTGAGATCAATCCAAGGGAGGTTGTGGCTGAGTCCATGGGAGAGCAATTGCCACATCTGGAACCCTACTTGCTGGCCGGCTGTGGCCAGAGTGGGAGGGTGAGCCTTTTCCTTCTCCTCCCTGGCCTTATGTTGAATCCAGTGGGAGAGAAATTACTGTGCCAGCTTCAGGGCTTCTGTTGTTTCTGGCCCTCCCTGGAGGTGTGAGACAATGGTGGCTGGTGCCCACTGAGACTGGTAGGGCAGAAGGCCAACAGCAGGTGGAGCCCAAGTCAATGACAGGGTGAGCCAACTAATTCCAGTTTTGTCCCCCTTCTTCCCCTCAGCGGAGATCTACAAGGGAAACACTGAGACTAAGGAGGAGGAAGCTGAAAGGCAGTGCTACACCCTGTATTGGTTATAAGTAACAAAGGCAGGTGGGTGGAGGCAAATTGAAGGGAGGCTGAGGTTGGTGGGACTGTCCGAATGGACCAGCCTCCACTGGGGTGGAAGCAACAAGGGTGCTGGAGATCTTCCAGATCCATAGCCAGATCCACACACACATCACGGGTGGAACATCAACAGCAGGATGTCACTGCCTACAGCTTAACCTTGAAATTATTTACTTGTGAAAATATTTGTTTGTTTTAAAAAAATTCAAAAAGTTTTGTATGGTTTTGTTAATATTCTGTTGGGTGGCTGGGGAAAATATATTATTGTTGTTGTTGTTTACCTCCACCTTTTGAAGGAAGGGATGAAAAATCTTTTTTTTTTTAATTAATAAGTTTTTATTGTTAAAATAATTCATCATTAATACACATATATTACAAATATACAAGCATACAAACATACATTTCATACAATCCTTAAAAGTGTTCAAACATACTTACTCAATCCCACAAATAATTCCTTTTCCCATCAGCATCTACCACCCCTCACCCCCCCCCCTTTGTGTTAGACTTCCATCTACTCAATTGCAATTTCTTTCCACTTCTATTACTTTCTTTCACACACCTTTAGCCTAATTTCATACTTCTTTTTCTATTACACATTGTTATCCATCTTATTTAGTATTTCAGTATTTGAAACGGAACTTGTTTATTCTAATAGGAGTTCTGATTTTTCGATATGGTTTTGCAAGTATCTTTTAAACACCTTCCAGTCCCTATCTGGATGAAAAATCTAAACAAGAACAACAATAACATAATTATGAGTGCTGGTCCACTGGCAGCTGCCTTCTTCAACAGGGGAGCAGCACATGGTAACATTGAATAGCCTTTAACCTGTCTGGGGAGTGCTTGGCCCATTACTAATGAATTTTATGAAAATTCATTTCTAAAAATGGAAAACTTTCCAAACCTTCATCACCATGCACAAATGATTAAAGAATTCCTGCCCTGAGTAGCTGTTTCTTATAATCATGTGATGAGCTTCTGGAGATGATTCTTTGCTCATCTTAGATGCGTCTAGAGACACAGGCTGATTTAAATACTATGCTTTTTATAAAATTGCAATAAGAGAAATACAGGTAATCATGCTCAAAGCATATATATGTGTGTGTACTCATATTTTTTAGTTAATATTGAAACTGAAAACAAAAGTACTATCCAGTCTAGTAGTGTTTACATAAACCTCTAAAATGGTGAATAGCAACCTCCTTATCAATAATATTTTACCAGTTACAGCAGCTGCTCACCTCCTGACACCATTCCTTGGGTTATTTTAAATTGGTAGTGAGAAACCTCTGGTCCATTAGGCCTCCCACTTTGGCCTACAGCTTAGTTTAGGCTAAACCACACACACCTGTGCACCTAACCTCACTGAACCTGCAGAGCAAATCTGAAAAGGAAGGACCAGCAGTGCACTCTTAAATGTGCTCCCAAATCTTCCTTTCCAGCTGCTGTTACAATTGCAGAGAAAGAGAAATGTGCCAAATTACTGCACACTTCCTATTCTTCTTTCAAAGGTGTGGTTTGTTCAAAGGAAGATTCTGCTTTTGCAGTCAAACTTGAATTCAAACTGGGCTGGCTAGGAAGGATCGGGAGCATGCTTCAGAATGCGCTCCCATTCTTCCTTTGAAACCACATCGCCTGTTTTAAATTGAGCCAGGATTTTGATAACTGACACCTGCAATTAAGGGGTGGGGCAAGTCAACCCAGGCTCCTGTCACGTTTCAATGATGTTCAAAGTTGATCAATTAACCACATTCCTTAAAAGAATAGCTGCAGCCCAATGGAATGATGTGCACAGATAGAACATAATGGGACTTAAAAGCCGTTGGAGGGTGGGATTAGTAGAGAAAAGATACTTCAAAGATCCTATCAGGAAGCTGAAACCAGCTACTAGAGAACTAATTCCTGCTTCCCTGCACAGCTGTTGAGTTGTATTTCTGGACAAGTACAAGTACCTGTGTCACCATTTCCCATAAACCACGCTGACTTCCTGTCAAGCACACCCTCAGGATATGAGAAACAGACAAATATTGCTTTCCTTGGAATTCAGCTTCTAGTCAAAAGAGCCACACACGTGCACTGTGTGCTGGACACGTGCTGGTATTTTATTGTTATTTATATCCCACTCCCCCCCCCCAGGAAAAACACAGCGATGTTGGGGGTGGGGGTTACTATAGCTCTGCCACACCACCGGCTTTTCCTGCAGGAATCTAAATGAGCATGAATTGAAACTAGTTTGGGTAGACTTCGGTAGACTTCTCATTTTCACAGCAGAGATGATACCCAATATTTTAATTTACTCCATTTTAAAAAATTCCCCCTTAATGTGCCCAATAGTAGAGTTAAACAAACTTTCTTTTTTTAAAAAAAGAAATGATTATTCACAAATATTTAAATTGTTCATGGCAAATTGGAACATCTAGACTTTGCTGGATTTGTTTGAATTTTGGTAGCAATATTTATACATAGTTTTGCATTTTTATACTTAATTTTAGGCCTGCCACCTCATATACCGTAAATCCAATTACTTCCTAATATATGAAGTTGTGCATATGGCATTTGATAATATTAATGCTGCATCATTCACAGAAATGTTGGTAGGACGTTCCTTCCCCTGTACAGTTATCACTTGATGATGTATATATATTTTCTAACAGCCATGGCAAAGGGATTCCGAATAATAAGGGGGATAAAGAACACCCTTGCTTTGTAGAAACATCCTCAAGCTACTCCCTCCCCCCCAAAAAGGTGGAAAGAGAAACCTCTTGCTATTTCAGTGATACTTTTTTCATATGCTTACTACCGTCCCCAAGACGTTTTTGTTTAAAGATATGGGCTGTTAAGAAATACCCTCAGGGAGATCCTTGTTATTGTCAGTGTTCTGGGACAGGGATTGTGCCCCAAAAGTTATGGGTAGGGTGGGACAGTTATAAAATTATTATAAATTGTTATGTATCAAGGAACTAATGATTCCTTAAAATTTTTGTTGTTGTTGTTTAGTTGTTTAGTCGTGTCCAACTCTTTGTGACTCCATGGAACAGAGCACGCCAGGCACTCCTGTCTTCCATTGCCTCCCACAGTTTGGTCAAACTCATGTTGGTAGCTTCGAGAACATTGTCCAGCCATCTTGTCCTCTGTCGTCCCCTTCTCCTTGTGCCCTCAATCTTTCCCAACATCAGGGTCTTTTCCCAGGGAATCTTCTCTTCTCATGAGGTGGCCAAAGTATTGGAGCCTCAGCTTCAGGATCTGTCCTTCCAGTGAGCACTCAGGGCTGTTTATGGCCAGATTTTATTTCACGGGCCTTTTCCTCCAGCTGGTGCTCAATGAGCTATGATTTTTGCTTGTAGCACCTTACCATCTTAGATACCATGGCAAGCAAGCAGGATAATCTTAATACCAAACTACTCTGGATACTACTCTACTCTTAATACCAAACTACTCTGGATATACTTAATGGAATTGTAGTATTCAAATATTTTACATAAAAATATCAAGTGACATCTTAAGTAACATTCATACTTGCGCTGTGCCATCAATGCATTGTAGATCCAGCCTCTGGTCATGGAGGGCAGGAACCCCCCCCAAGAGCAGCTGTCTGGCAATTTAGATAGGAAGTGAAAGTGGTGAGGTTTATAACACCACACAGTAGTGGCAGCAGCTCTTCCTTCCACCTGTCTTATCTGCAAAACATCCAATTGGTCAATAAACTCCCATTGCCAGCAAAGCCCCCAGAGCAGAACTTGCGTAACTACTTCAGGAAATGCTACATAATTACCTATGGGACAGTGAATACAGGTAAAGAGAAAAATCCGTTTTAGTGTTTAATAGCAGCAGGTAGTTTGAAACCACATAACCCTAACTGGCATTGTTCAAATACGTATTTTATAGCTACTTTCCACACCAAAAGCCATAATTCCATGTATAATTTTTTTTCTCTCTCTCTCTGTATATGTGTATATCTTCCTATATGGTATACATAAAAATGTAATGCTGTCATCACTATCAGCCCTCTTTGGAAGATTTGTTGTGCCACATCGCAATCCTGGAATTGCATGAAGTCCGGGGAGGGGAGGGAGAAAAGAGAAGACAGGTTTAAAAACAGGTTTTAAACATCAACAGAGGCTTGAATAAAGGAAACAGAGATAAAATGTGATAATAAACGATGGCTGAGGCATCAGGAGAGTATATTCATCTTAAAGATACAGTAACAATTCACTGAATGGGGGTGGGCAATGTGTGTTTGTTAAATTGGTCTCTACTCTAGAGTCTGTTTTAAAGGCCAAGGCACAGCATGTGGATTAATAATACAGTGTTTTAGAAGATGCCCCCCCCCAGCACCCACCTGAATATCCACAGCTTGTCCCCATAGAGCTAGCATTAGGAGGCAAGCATTTCCAGGGAAACATAAGCCCTGGCAAACCTGTAGGCTCTCCCTCCCGCCTGCATATCTTCCTCTGATGCTGGTTTAGGGAGCCAACAAGGCATCAGATATCTAACCTCATCTGTTCCTGCCTTTTCACTGGCAGTACTCTGTAAGAGAAGCTGAAATCCAACTGGGGCAGCTTTTCCTGTTGCTGCATCTCCAGTTAAGAAAGAAGGTAACTGGGGGTACTGTTCTTATATCCGGTTCCTATATTAAGAAACACACTTGTTTCTGGCTGGTTACCTCTAATTTATATGGCAACTATTGGCAAAATGAAGTGAAATGAAATGCTAACGCTGTGTGTGTGTTCACATTCTTCTCTCTCTGTGTGTATGCCTGGTTGTTTAGTGTGTGCTGATAAGGTTGTTGCAGCCATCATAAAGGATAATAAAGAAAGAACAAAGGATCAGAAAGCTAGGAAATAACAAATCCTGTTGTTAAAACATACAACTGAAGTTTGAAGCTGGAGTCAGACCTCAGGGCATGTTCTGAAGGGACAAGATGCAGTAAAGTGAAAACTCAGCCGGTCTAGATTGAGTCTGTCGGTGCCTGGATGGGAGCCCGCTTGGGAAGAAAAAGCAGGACACAGAAAGGTAGCAAACGAAATAATATATCGTGCCCCCCTTCCGAAATGGCGCCCCTAAACCGGGCACATCGGCGCGCCCTTTCATATCTACCTACTCCGGGAGCCCCGCACCCAGCTAGGATACCAGCCCGGCCAAACAACACCCCTGAAAAGGCAGCCCCCCACCCCGCGAGGGCGGACAGACAAAAAGGACTTTGACGCTCGATCATCATCACAATAGGATCTCTTTCTCCAAACTCTGAAGGCCCTCTCCAGGGGTGCCAACTTGAATAAAATAGAGGGGGGCAGGTAAGCCCCGCCCCGCATAATCGATCACATGATGAGGTGCAAGCACACTATTTGAATGGCAATGCCCATAAACTCTGGGGTGGTCCGGCCCCTTCAAATATTTTATGGGGGGGTTGGCTCCTATGGCCCCCTCGGAGGGCGGAAAGTTACTCCCGACCCCCTCCCCGCTCGCTCGCTCCCCACCCCTCGGAGACTAGTGCTGTTCCGCACGTTTCGCAGGGAGCCGCTGGTGTCCTCCTGCTCTGCTAGGTGGGCGGAGACCCCACGCCGCCCCTTCGAGGCCGCCAACTCGCGCGCGCGCGCTAGGGGGCGTCAGCCAAGCGAGCGTCGGAGCAGGGCGGGGATAAAAGCGTGCGGGTGCTCCCATGTCCCGCTCCTGGAGCCCGAAGCCCCGCCTCGACCCGCCCCGGGGAGGCGCCAAAGGGCAGCCCCAGGCGCAGGCGGCGGAGCGCAGACGGCTCAGGTGTGTCTGCTGGAGTCAGAGCGCTTTCTCCCACCGACGCCGACGCCGCCGACGCGCACCGAGCTCGAGCCATGCTGCCCGCCGCCGTCCGCAGATGGCTGCATAGACCCAAGGTGAGGCTGGGGGCTCCGAGAAGGGGCTCTTCCCAGCCCGGGACGGGCTCCCCGACGGGCTCGCGCTCGGTTTCTTTCTCACTGTCTGTGGGCTAGGCCCGGTGAGGGCTCCTTTTTCTCTTCTCGGCATGTTTCGGGGGGGGGGGGCTTCTCGCGCCTCGGTCTTCGCTCCCCGCGTCCCGTCCGCGACCCACCTCGCTTTTCGCTCTAAGGCTCTGAAGGGAATCCTCCGTTTTAATTCGGACTCCTCGGGAGTTGCTTCTCTTTCGCGGCAGCGATCCTGATCACGCGGACGCTGCCAAATCAGGGTCGAGGATTACAGCTGAGTTAGTCTCCCAACTTCTTAAAACGCCCCTCTCCCAGCTGCCTTCACAAACTGGGTGGTAAAAGGGTGTTAAGAATGAGCCCCCCCCCCACCTTTCCAATACCCGCTTGGGGGTGAAATGAGAGTTTTAATGCGTGGTAGGTGATTTGCTGAGTATAGGAGCCTTTGATGTTGTAGCTCTTCGGGAATGACATAAGTGTACACAGGTGTGTCTTTGTGTACGCCTTTGTATTTGTTTCTTCATTCGTCTACCGCCACTTTGTCCTCTCGCCTGCCGGTAAACCTGGAGCCTTAAGACCTTAGAGGTGTGGAGACCTTGCTCCCTTCAGTGGCTGTTGTCTCTGGCAGTCAAGAGCTCTGTGGTGCGGGGTGGGGTGGCTTCTTTCTCGACTTTCCTAGAATCCCAGTCTTGCAAGAGGGGATCCCCGATATCATCTAGTCCAACCCCTTCCTTCCCAAGCAGGAAACCCAGTTCAATAGCATCCTTCATTCAGCCTCTGCTTAAACACCTCATTAGGAAAGCCCACCAGCTTTTAAAGCAGCCTGTTCTGCTAGAGAACTGCTCATACCATCAAGCACTTCTTCCTAATGTTGAGAAATCCCCTTCCTTGTAACTTGAACCCATTGCTTTGGGTCCTCCCCGAACCAAGCAACAAATCAAATTTGCTCCACCTGTGTGTCAGCCCTTCAAATAATTCACCACCTTCTGTGCCGTAGATGGCATGCTGTTTCTAAGCTCCAGGGTAAGCATGTGGGTTTGTGATGTTCTACTTTTTTCCTGTCTGTCACCTTCTGCCAGTAGTGGCACTAGAAGATCCCCCACAGCGTCTCTGTACTGGTTAGGTTTGCTCTAAGGATTTCTTCTAGAGTTTTCATCCAGGTCCGTGACTACCATAATGGAGACATACATTTCATATGGGTAAAGAAAAGGGTTTATGTGACAGATCAAGGTATGTATTGCTGAAAACACTCATCTCCTGCCTTTCTAACACGTTAAAAAGCTGCTCAAAACAGCCAGCAACAGGAGAGATTAAAGCCAAAACAGACCAATAAGCGCAGTGAAAAACCAGCTGTGTGGTAACTGATAGCAGGTTTTAGGAGTCAGCCAAACCCTATGCTAAATGAAAGTATTTTAGTCTCACTTTATTTTAGTCCATGGGGGAGGGGGCTTGTAGGCCAGACCTTGTGGCCAAACACAGCTGCCCCATACCACTTGTTTAGGAGAGGGAGATCTGGGCCAGTTGTGGATGGAACTGAGAGCCTGAAGTTTGTGTGTAAATAGGTGTTGTGCCATCACTTCTTTGCAAGGGTGAAACTGAAGTTTGTGGGTGGATGCAACTGGCTCTACAGGGATCGGTGTCATCTATTGGCTGGCAGGGGGTTGACTTCCTGCTGACTTGTTTATGACTCATATTTCACTCAGCCAAGCATATACCAAGGTGTAATTAGTAAACAGAACCGGGGTTGCTAGCTCTACTCTAGGGAATAAACCTAGGTTTATGTTGTGTGCTAGATAGCTCAGCTGGTTGACACTAAACTTACTGTGCTGGATGAGCTTTAATTTTCTAAACCACCTTGTATTCTAGGAAGGAAAAAGTCACTGTTTCTCCATCATTGTTTTAGGGGCAGAGCTAAAAAACCCACTTTATGATTGAGAGAGTTATTATTTTATATAAGCAAAACAATAATTGGCAATAGGAGCAAAGAGGTATGGATTACAGCCTACAATTTGCTGATAAAAGTAAAAATGTGTTGTGGAATTCTCTGCCTCAGAACTTGTTTGAGGCCTAAAGTAGAGCAGCATTCAAATGGATTTTGACAGTTACGGTATGTGTGAGACTAGATTACTTGGAGCAGGAATAATAAAATGCCAGCAGATTTGGGGAATAGGTGTGAAGGCTACTTTGGGAATTAATCCACCCTCTAATGTGGGGGTCAAGTGACTGGCATGTTTCAGGGAGAAAGGAAGGGACTATTTTATATAGTTCATTTATATTTTTTTATTTTTTTGACACTTAAAGTCAGAGATTGCATACTAAACTAGGTAGGTGAAACGACTATCTGATCCATTCGTCATACTCTATGAACAGTACAGTGTGTTGTAAATCGCTTTGAGGTTTTATTACAGTCAAGTGGGATATAAATATTGTGAAATAAATAAATGTTGCAACAATGGTGACGTACAAAGAATATAGTGCATATGGGTTCAAATCTAAGCATTGAGAAGAGAAAACCTGTAGGTCTTGCTTTTAGTACAAGGTGCTTAGTTTCCTCTTATGCTACTACAGTGGTATCTCGGGTTACAGACACTTCAGGTTACAGACTCCGCTGACCCAGAAATACAGTGGTACCTTGGGTTACATACGCTTCAGGTTACATACGCTTCAGGTTACAGACTCCGCTAACCCAGAAATATTACCTCGGGTTAAGAACTTTTCTTCAGGATGAGAACAGAAATTGTGCTCCAGCGGCGCGGCGGCAGCAGGAGGCCCCATTAGCTAAAGTGGTGCTTCAGGTAAAGAACAGTTTCAGGTTAAGAATGGACCTCCAGAACGAATTAAGTTCTTAACCTGAGATACCACTGTAATATGAAGCTGATTTTAAGGCCTTGCTGTTCAATTGCTGGGGCTGAGATTGAAGGGCATATTTATTTTTTAAAAGCCATTTTGCCCATACTATATTCCTGTGTACACCCTTACCTGGGAGTAAGTCCCATTGAATTCAGTGAGACTTACTTCTGAGTAGATATGCATAGAATTATGCTGTGAATGCTCCTCAATTTGGGGGGGAAACCACACACATTTCACATAGAAAACTAGCCATCACACTGAATTCTTAGTTTTTTACATGCAGGGATTTTTTATTTTTGGTGAGGAACATTCAAACATGATGTGTTCCAGTGCAGATGCATGTTAACACATTGGTAAGAACTAAGCCATAGTTAAACAAACAAACAAACAAACATTTTTGTGACCCAACTGCTCATGATTGTTTGGAAAAAAAATTTGGAAGAGAACATTCCTGTGGCTGGCAAGACTCATACATCCAGTAGCTATGAACTCTTGAAAATCCAGTTCTTGTTTTTTTTATTGTTGGCTGTTTATCCAGAAGGAACCAAAAATAGCAGTTAGCTGCTTACCAGTGACAATAGTTGCTCATGAATCCTATTATTGCTTTTCTGTTCCTTTTCAGATATTTCATAATCACATTAGGTAACTTTTTATTATTGGTCAACTTTTTTTTTCCTAAACAGCAATGAATCACCCCCTCTTGCTTGCCCTTATCCACATTCTCAAGAGTGAATGAAAAATGTATCATAAAGAATTGATAAAAAGGCAAATCGGTATAAAGACTTTGTGTGTGTGGTCATTTGTTGACTTCGTTGTAGCATTACAGAGCTTCAGTTCACCTGCTTGTCAGCTGTGGGAGAGCCAAGAGAACTCTGATTCTCTCGTGGTGGGGTCATATTTATTTGTTCAACTCTGCGGACAGTGAATGTGAAGGCCACAGGCCAGTTTATTCAACATCTGTTACGTACGTCTATCCTTGACCAATCTGTCTTAATAGAATTTAGGGAATAGCGTATTGCTGGCATTTTGAAAAGGAGCGTGTTTCCTTGCATTAATTTGTCACATTGCAAAATGGGGTGTGTGAGGGGGAATAACAAGTGGGGCATAATTGTCACTTGTGAGTGACAGTTGAACTCCCCTGGTTCGAAAGATAAAGCTTGCATCTTGTTGATCTTTGCGCAGCTCTGTAGTTCAGGGATAGGCAACATTTTTTGTCCTGAACAGCCACATACAGTTGTGGGGGGGGGGCCTGAATGCCAGTGGGGGTGACTAGAGCCAGCCATATGCCCGCTCTAATTCACACAGGAGCCATGGGCTGCACTCCTGTGCTTTAAGAGAGCAGTTCCAATAGCCTACCTGCGTATGCCACGATAGCTAGCCAAGTACACAACTGCAGAACTGTTGTTGAAAACTAACTCTTCATTTAAGCATCCCTGGAGAGAGAGCCCAGGTGGCTCACCATGGCCCATTGCATGCTAACGCAAAATGTACTTTTAGTATAGGAGCCCCAGAAGGAGCAGATGATTCAAATATGCTATCAACAATGTAAATAAATATCACAACTTTATTTTAGGGTGGCCTAAAAAGCAGCGTCTCCTTTTGTAGCCACTTGGATTGGGTTGTTGATAGCAGATAGCTCAGTCCATAGAGCACAAAATTCTTAATCTTAGGGTCCCTTCCAACTCTACAATTCTATGATTCTATGTGTTGGATTTCTTGCCCTTATATTTCTTGCCCAGTCAGTTACATACTCAGAATATTCATTATTTGCTAAGGTTTCCTTGCATTAACTTGCCACATTGCTGCAAATCTGTAACGCTATACTCACTCACCTGGGAGCAAGTCCTGTAGAACATAAAGAGACTTCTGAATCTGCATACAATCAGTCTGTAATTACTTTTTAAAAATAAGGTTTTATTAAAGCTTTTCTTGGAAAAAGAATGGAAAAAGTGTGGAAGGAATTTATTTGAAAAAAATAGGACAGAAAATCGCAGCAAATACAACAGGAAATGGGTTCAGAAGATATGGAGCTGGGTGTGAATTAATGAATACATAAGTAAACAACTATGGAATATTATTTTAATACATGATCACAGCGGAGAGAATCAGGCTGTAATTAGTGTAGTCTAAAAACTTCCTCACTAATGATTTTTATGCTGCATTTGGTATGTCTTTTAAAATTAACAGGAAGCTGGACCCTGAACTGATGATTTTTCTAGGAACACTATCTTTTGATAGTGATTTCCTCCTTAAAGCTGTCAGCCACCTTTATTGGTTAGCCACAAATTCTTTCTTGCCCCACATAACTCTTTGCTTCTCCTCGATTTGCACACAGAAGGTCCCAGGTTCAATCCTTGGTGTTTCCATGTTGGGCTGGAAATGCCTCCCGCCTGAAACCTTGGAGAACCACTGCCAATCAGTGTAGACAACACTAAGCTACATGGACTTAATACAAGGCAACTTCCTATGTACTTTCAAGTCAAATGTCTTAAGCATACATCTCTCTTTCTCTCTTTTAATGGTGGATCAACACCACTTTCTGCTATCCTGACTGCATACTCTGTGGTTTGCACAGATCTTGTGGATCCGATTGCCTGTCTGTTACTAGTCAGTATGATGGTACATCACAATGTCCTGTTTACAGGGTCCCACAAGTTTTTGCTTTGCTCATTAGCCAGACATTACTTGTGGTCACCGCAAGGCCTTCTCTAAATCTTGTGCTCATACAAAACACTTTAAGGAGAGGTATAAGGGGGTGTTATCTCATAGCAAGTTGGTTTCCAGAGCAGGTTGAAGTAGTGTTAAGATTTGTGTGGCTTCTGCCTACTCCAAAGCCGAACATGAAACAAGAGAACCACCTCCAGCCCTCTCAAGTTTTCTGCTCATATCAGAGGACTTGAGGGCGGAGAGTAGAGGAAAGGTTTTGTGTTGAAACCACCGACGAGTGTGTTGATCTTGTGATTGTGATGAGCTGCAGCTAGACAGATCAGTGGTCAGAGAAGGTTCTCTCTGTTCCAAAGCTCAGTGCAACATAAGAGATGGCGTCAGGGTCCAATGCTATTTACAGAGAACTTGGGGAAGGGAGTTTGGGTGTTGCGGAGCATCATTACCCAGAAGCCTGCAGCTTCACCTCTAGGTTGGAACTGTAAGTCCATTCCAAAGAGAGACAGCATTTCATTAGCTTGGGCTTCAGTAAAAACCTCGGGAGCCAATATCTTCCAGATGTTCTAGCAAGGCCATTTAACTTGGTATCATTTTACAATTAAACCTGTAATATCAGCAAAAGGTTAAAATAGGGTTTGTTTAACAAGAACCCTTTCCCTGCAAAACATTGATCTGATCTTTTTGCTCTTTGAAATCATTTGGCTCCCTTGATTGCTTTTTCATTGGATTGGCACTGGGCTAAATAATTATGTTATAGTAGTCCTTGCCCTTGCTCTTGTCCTCTTCAAACATTGGCATGAGTGTCTCTTGGCTTTTCTCCAGTATTTCAAGATTTGGTAATAATTATCTGTAGGTGCTGTCTGAACAGACTACTTGGATACAACTTATTTTGAATAAAACAAGGCTGTATATTTATGTCTAGTATAAATCCATCAGGAAGAGAAAACAGGTTGTCATTGTGATGTTTGCATGGAAGCAAGATTACTCACATATTGCTAAGCATGTCTGCCTTCACACTGGTTTTTAAGTCTTCTGCCATGTCTTCCAGTAATGTGCTTTGTGTTTGCTAACACAATATGGTCCAGTTGCTACCGTGGAATAAACATGTAATTTATAATGCAATCCTAACCAAGTCTATTTAGAAGTGAGTCCTAATGAATTTGGGGTGTGTGTTGGATTTTCACCCTAATTACTCTGCTAATGAATTGCACATGGTACTGCTGTTATCCATATGAGTCTTGCTGATCTATAGGTATGTAGGAATAATAATAATAATAATAATAAATTTTATTTATATCCCGCCCTCCCCAGCCGAAGCTGGGCTCAGGGCGGCTAACAACAATAAAACAATACAAAAGTACAACACAAACAACGCTCTAAAATCATTCATTATAAAATTAATTAAGTTCAAGCCACTGGCCACTATTGGGCCAGAGCTCCGCGAAGATTGCCGAGGGAGGGAGTCAGGCTGTGCCCTGGCCAAAGGCCTGGCGGAACAGCTCTGTCTTGCAGGCCCTGCGGAAAGATGTCAAGTCCTGCAGGGCCCTAGTCTCTTGTGACAGAGTGTTCCACCAGGTCGGAGCCACAGCCGAAAAAGCCCTGGCTCTAGTTGAGGCCAGCCTAACTTCTCTGTGGCCTGGGACCTTCAAGATATTTTTATTTGAAGACCGTAAGTTTCTCTGTGGGGCATACCAGGAGAGGCGGTCCCGTAGGTACGAGGGTCCAAGGCCGTATAGGGCTTTAAAGGAACTGCTTTACACTGTGACTCAGACCATTGGTTCTCTAGTCAGCCCTGGTGTAGACAATCCTGGGCCAAAGTGTGGCCCTCCAGATGTTGTTGGATCTACTTGCCATCAGCTCCAGCCAGCATGGCCAATGGTTAGGGGTAATAAGAGTTGTAGACCAACAACGTTGGGAGGGCCATAGGATTAGCCCCACCCTGCACATGGCCTACGTACTGACTTCCCAAGGTTTCAAGCACAGGTCTTTCTCAACCCGGACTGGAGATGCCAGAGATTGGAATCTGGGACTTTTTGTATGCAGAGTATGTGCTATACCATTGAGCCATGTTGGCATATGATACAATTTTCAGCATTTTGCATATTACATAAGGTTTGATTCATTATCTCCTTCCCATAGTTTTCCTTTTTTGTTGAACTCAAGTAATTATTGTTACTCGGAACCTGCTGATCACGCGTTTGAATTCTCTCTCTTGGTGGTTCAGTATTGGAGGTGGCGAGAGAAAGAGATGATTAATGCTGCTGGGTTTTCTCCAAGTTTTCACAGCCAGGACAACCAACTTTCCTTGTGACATGCCTTCACTCATTTCTGTGACTGGCACAGGAAGTAGGATGATGTATGAAGAAGAAGAGATTCTGTGGGTGACTGGGAAGAGACTGTGTTGGCTAAAATTGATGGTCTGGTTGTACAGGTCACTGCAAGTCCAGTGCTTGGCGAAACAGGCTATGGGTGCGTCTGTCCTGTGGTTGAGATGATCTCCAACTAGAGGGATTGGTGGTCAAAGAGAGGAGCAGAGCTGACCACCAGACAGTAGTAATCTCTGGAGAAGTTCTAAACTGCTGCATTATTCTGTGGCTTACATTTTGATGGTAAGAAGGCAGTGGATTTGGAGTAAGTGTTGGCCAAGAGAGATCCAGAAAGATAAGGGAAGGGGAAGAAATCCTCTTTATTTGCCTTTCTTATTTATTTATTTATTTATTTATTCATTCATTCATTCATTCATTCACTTTAAATATGCTCTCCAACCTCCCACAGTTTCATGGAGGGACTCACAGTAAAAGTAATAGTTTCAACATATTATGTTTAAAATGAGCAAACAACAAATAGTTATTAAATCAAGATACATCCATAACTGAGCTGGGAAGAAACAGGCTATTAATACAAGGTCATCTCTGCATGCATGCATGTTCATGTGGGAGGAAGCAGTCCTTGAAGAACACTGCTGTATAGCAGGGGTGAGGATTTGCTTTCAGCCTAGGGGTCACTTCTGGCTGCAGTGAATGAGGCCAAACCTGCATGACATTCCCTATTCACATGCACAAGGGCTCACCTCTCTCAGTATGAAAACCTACAAGCTGTCAGCAGTAGGATCCTGCAGCCATGCCTCCTCTTCTCTGCTCCTCAGCTGTTTTCCACAGACCAGATCAGCAGCTGGGGAGAGAGTTCACAAGGAGCAGAGGTTGAAACCTAGCACATGCGTCACCCTCAGTCTCCCCTGTGCTGCTCATCCATGCAGCCAGAAGCAGCAGTGGGGAAAACAGACCTATAGGGAGCAAGGCCTCTTCCTGTCCTCCTGGTATAGGTCACCCATCAGGGTCACCAAAGCACTTTCCTTTCCAAAACCAGACTGGAAACCAAACAGTAATTAAACTGGAAAACTGAGGTCATCCGAGAGTGTTTGGGGTTGCATAACAACCACCTACTCGTGTGTATGTGACCAGCTTAATCGTCAAGAGTTCAGGGAGACCTTTTCAGAAGCAACTGCCACCTCTCACAAAGAGGCACTTCCCCTGAACCCAGCCAGTCAGCCCACTCCTGCCTGATCTAATGAGGTAGAGGAGGGGCAAGAATTGAACAAACGGCAGGTAGAGCAAGTCCTGCCAAGCGCCTGAATTGACAGTGCTCTGAACATAGTCCTGGGCACTGTGGTCAACGCAGCATCTAAGTTGATGCCGATCAGAGGTATTTTAATAATGCTTTGCAAACAAGTTTTTGCATGCCTCCAAAGGTTTTCAACATATGCATTGCTGGCCTGGCTGGATGCCACACACCACCCAGAGAAGCTCTGCTGGGCAGTATTGTGAAGGTGTCATTCCTCCTGGGGCATGGCAGCTGCTTCTGCCTTCCGTTGTTCCTCAGCTGGAGGATTTGGCCTAGAAAATTATTCCTTCCAATGACAGAAACAGTGGTTTTTGGAGCTCAGTTTCTGATCGCCAAAACCTTGCAACATTTGAGGAACTGAGGCACCAAGTGAGCTAATGACAGGCCTAGCTAGGGTCTCAGGAAGAAAAATCTGTGTAAGACTCCTAATGGGAGCCCAGTCAGGACTGGCTCATGTCTCCCCCACCCGCTTCTTTGGTTCTTGGTGCTGTTTCTTTGGTTCTTGTGTAAACTGCTATGCCTTAGCTGCTTCACCAGCAAATTATGGCTTGACTTGGGTGGAGGCAGCTGACGGTGTGATTGGTGGAGGTACAGCATAGCGATGTTTGTGCTCCCGAGATTAACGTCTTCTTTGTGAGAGCTTCCTGCCCTCCCAGCATACCTGAGAGAGGTGTGTGTATATGACTTCATGCCGCAAGGCTGTGCACATCCTGAGATGGCTGCATGATTTCATCTTGTGTTAACTCTGCACAAAAGCCACTGCACAGAGTCAGCTGTTTGGGAGCGTTTCCACGTCACACCTGTTTATGAGAATCTCTGACCCAGCTTGAAATTGGTTTCTTATGGCCTTTCCCATCTGGCCGTGCAGTATTTGTTTGTGTCGAATGCCAACCACCACCACCACCACAACAACAACAGATTGGAGACAGAAAAGGAGATTCGTGGTGAACAAGTCTGCTAGTATACCTGTGTGGCAACCTCTGAAGGCCTTTCCAGAGAAAAAAGAACTTTTAGAAAATTCAGTGGTTTTAATGTTATCTCTAGAACAGCCTTTCCCAACTAGAGTCCCTCCAAGATGTTTGGGACGACAATTCCTATTAGCCCTAGCTGGGATGGTGAATGGTAAGGAATGGTGGCCATTCTGAAGGATACCATAATGAGGAATGCCTTCATCCTTTGCCAGTTGTACAGCATTGCACTGTGGGGCAGAAGATAGCCTTTCTGTGGTGGGTGTGCAACAGCTAGTGTTTCACTATTGGTTTTGCACAGGAGGGTGGGGCTGGAGGAAAGTGGCATACAACTTGCTAGAAAGTGTAATTAAAACAAAAAAATAATAATTCAGCAGGTGTGGGGAACCTATCACCCTCCAGCTGTTGCTGAACTGCAACTCCCATCATCCCTGGCTATCAAGCATACTTGACAAGGCTGATGGGAGCACCTTCTGGAGGTCCAAAGGTCTTCCCCACCCCCTGATTTGCAGGATTTTTATACCACCTATCAACGCTAAGTTCTTTTTGTGGTTTACAATATTCCAAACCCATAAAATATAACAATGTAATATGAACATAAAATCAGAAATAGCATCCAAATAAAAGCAGCAACAGGGTCTAGAAAGTGCTCAACCATGTTTTAAAAACTGAAAAGCCAGGGGGCGGGGGAAGGTCCTTACTTGGTGTTTAAAAGACCACATGTTAGGCACTAGGCAAAATTCTCTAGCTAAGGAGTTACTGCAGAAAAGGTTCTGTTGTTAAATGCCACTGAACTGGCCTTGTTGTACTTTGAGGATGTGAGCTTTATTCTTTTAACCATTGCTGGGCAAGACCCTCTCTCCAAGTGCCCATATAACTCTTTCATGAGCAGAGGAGTTGGTTGGCTGGCCTGTTGGCTGTGATTGCCTGGTTCTGGTGATATGCTTGCACCAAGTGGGAAACAGCCTGTCTGCTAGAGATTCTGACAGATAATCTACTCTTACAGTCCTTTGCCCCCCCCCCCATCCTAGCTTTTGTATCCTGGCATGCCTTTTGTTCCCACTGGGGGTGAAGATCCTTAGAGAGAACTCCGTCACTTGGTAATCCGTGAGCCCAGCTCTGTATATGCATAGGTGTGTGCGCTGCCTCATTTACAGAGCAGAAAATCTAACCACAGCGTCATGCCAGTTTCTGACTGGCAATAAATGGTCTGCCCTTGGCATTCTGTCTGCCCCTTGATCAGTCTGAAGGCCTGAGCTGGGTTCGGTTCATGAACTAGTTTCTGTACATGCTTAAAGGGTGGCAGTTCCATAGTTGGTTTAGTCAAAAGTAGCCACGTGGCAGTGCTGTGGCACTTCTCTAAATCAGTGGTTCCCAATTGATAACCCGCAAATCCCAGGGGATCCGCACAACCCACCCAGGGGATCCATGGCACCATTCACATAACAAAAACTACCATAGAGATATCAACATTTTCAAAAGTAGGGGGTTCACGGCTCGACTTTTGAAAAACAGGGGGTTTGCAGTACTTGGCTAATTGGGAACCACTGCTCTAGATGACTTACCTATTTTTATTTATTTTTGTATCATATTTATAGGCCTGAGGATCTCAAGACAGAAGTGCATAAACTGAAAATAATCTTAGAACAGGCCAATGTATTTTCTATAAGAATATAACAGCAGCAGCAATAAGCAATTGATCCACTGTACCTCACCTTTCCCCGAAGGTTCATTTGTGACATGGACTTGCTCAGGCACAAGCCTCTGTCATTATATGCCGGAAGTAGATAGAGAAAGATGCTTGCTCGTGACTTGAGGGGCTTTGGGAAACTTTTCCAAACTCTGTCATTATTCTGTTTGTCACAATGGTGGAGATCATGAGCCTTTGAATGTGACCCGTTAGTAATCCTCCCACTCAGTGGAGCCAGGGGTGGACAGTTAGGACAGCCTGCACAGTGATTCAGTCACAGAAGGAGGATTTTTTATTTCAGAAAAGGGCAACCATAATGATTGGGGGGTGGAGCAACTCCTTAAGAGGAAAGTTGCCACATTTGGGTTAGAGAAAAGGTAAGAGAGAGAGATAACATCATAAAAGCTTATAAATTTGCACATGGGAATAGCAGAGAACCTGCACAAGCGACGCTGACACAAAACCCCACATATATTAAGTAAAATAGAAACATCGCCACCGACCCCACTCCCACTCATCTCTCCCTGCCGCCACCTGTTTCCCCCTTTTCTTCCTAATGTCTCAACAAATGAAACTGATCTGTAAAAAATGTTACTTGGGGAAAAGAGAGAGAGAGACATTGCACATACTTTTGTAAACCAAGAAAATCTTAAATAAAAATACATTAATAAATTTTGCACATGGCATGGAGCTAGAACAGCATAAAAGTACTTACACATACAATGCATAATTAAAAAATGGCATTTACTCTGGCAGGAGGTGTTGATGGCCACCAACTTGGATGGCTTTAAAGGAAGATTGGACAAATTCATGGAGGACAAGGCTGTCAAGGGCCATTAGCCATGATGGCTATACTCTGCCCCCCTAGTCAGAATCAGCAATGCTTCTGAAGACCAGTTGCTGGAAACCGCCAGAGGGAAGACTGCTCTTGTACTTGGATCCTGATTGCATCTTTCCCACAGACATCTGGCTGGCCAGTGTGGGAACAGGATGCTGGACTGGATGGGCCACTGGCTCACTGACTAGATGATCCAGCAGGCTCTTCTGATGTTCTTATGAGTTGAAAGGGAGCTTTGAAGTCAAGTAATCCAGCCCCCTACTCAGTGTGGGGTGCTGCTGAAGCATCCCTGTCCAGCCTCTGCTGAAAGGCCTTTAGCCAAAGTCTCCCTCTCCCTTTCTAAATTGTCAAAAAGGGGGAGGCAAATGCAGAGACACTTCTCTTTAGCACAAGTTGCTTGTCTGTAGCAGCTTCAAAGCAATAGCTTGAGACTTCTGGCTTGGTCCCAAGGTTAATTTACTCAAATGTGCTGACTAGGCTGCATTTGAGTGGGGATAATCTTGGGCATGTTACTGTTGCCTTTGCCGGTTTCTGTTTGGCAGGGTATGCAATTGCATGGCATTGATCTGAAGGACAGTCCTGCAAATAAGTTTCCTGGACTTCAATAATTAGCCTACACAGATTTCCACTCTGCCTAGCTTAGCCATTCACATGCCGTCTGAAAGAACATAAGGGATTGAGAAGCTTCAGCACCCCCTTTAGAATCACATTCATCAGAAGAAGCCAAGATGGGTGATCCCATTTAAAATTTGTTTGGGTTTCTAATACAGACATCCCTTGTTTGTTCCAAGGTCATCTGGTGCTTTCTTCACACTGAAAGAGGCACGTCTATGCCATGTTACTGTCAGAATCCCAGGGCATGCTTGAGAGGAGGATGCAGAGAGTCCCATTTCAAAGGACCTGTGGACCATGTTGTGGACTTAGGGCTCATGCATACTTACCGCATTTTTCCATGTATAACACGCCCCTGTGTATAAGATGACCTCTATTTTTGGGGACTCAAAATTAAGGAAATGGGGGGAGATTGCCCAGAGTTGTTAAGCTTTTTTGGGGGGGGGATTGTCCACAGTTGTTGGGCTTTTTTTGGTGGGATTGCCGACAATCGCTCACCCGACTGACCGCTGCTCACAGTATCCTGCTCGCGGCTGCCACCAAATCGCTCGTCCCCCCCTCTGCACTATCCGTGTATAAGACGACCCCCAATTTTTATCATTTTAAAATAATAATAATAATCGTCTTATACACGGAAAACTACAGTACCTTTTGTCCCGCTCTTTCCAGACACCGGTCCATGTCTGAGCGCGGTGGTGGTGATTGTTGCCCCATAGCTTTCCCCGCTCTTTAGTGCCCAATCAGAACAACTGTCAGTTTGGGTTTTCTGCGGATTGCCATTTGCTCAAATATAGCTTTAAAGAGCAGGTTTCTGTAGATAAAGATCCAGAGGGAATGGGGGGAAAGGGTGCTCATACACAGAGTTTTAAAGTGTGGACCATGCCTGGAAAGAGCAGAGGAAAGGCTAGTGTGGATAAGTCCTAAGGCTGCAATCCTAATCAGGGAGTAAACCATATTGCATTCAGCAGAACTTACGTATGAATAGACAAAGTTACAATTGTGGGAACCCTGTGAACTCTCCTTGTTTTTTCTTGTCTTGCCCCCACCCTCCCATCTTTTAGATACCATTTTTCTCATTTGTTATTTGCCACAATTAGGCTTAGAATCCACCTGTCAGGAATTGACATCTTAAACCTAGAGGGTCCTTCCTCTTTCATAAGATTTATCATTGTTCCCAAAAACAAATAGCATAGAATGAGCCTGGGGTGTGTGCCTGAGCGCTTTGGTGAACTGGAAGGCCCTCTGTTTGTTTGTTTGTTTGTTTGTTTTATTCTTGACCTAAATCCTTGCAATCTGGCTGGATACAACAATTCAAGTGCTGCCTTTTGTGCCCAAACTTTGCAAAAGATGTTACTTAATGGCGTATGGTTGTATGTATGTAATGACTGGGTGCAAAGTTGCTTCCCCCCAGGTGCCTGAAATGTGATTCTGGTGGTGTCTAGGAACTTGAAATAGATGGCTTCACGTAACACAACATATAATTAACTTATGGAACATGCTGCCACAAGGTGTGGTGATGGCTGCAGGGTTAGATGGCTTTAAAGCGGATTAGGTAAATGTGTGGAGGACGAGTTTGTAAATGGGTGTTAACTACGACTGGTAAGTTAAACCAGAGGCACTATGCCTGGGCTTCTCAGAAGCGTCTGTTGAAAACTGGCAGGCTACTGGGTGATGGGCCCTTGGTCTGATCTAGCGTTGCTCTTTTTAGTTCATATCTTTCCACTGATCTAAATCTTGTAGAGAATAGGGTCTTAATCCTTACCATGTCTTCTGCCAATAGATACTCATCTTCAAAATCTTTATGTATTTAGGTTCTTAGAGCTATTCAAAGCAGTTTCTGAAAGGGATCACAAGAAGTTGCATCAAAGCCGAGGCCTAATTTTCATACACAGAAGATGTAGTAGTAAACCTGTTTCTGGACTGTACCATTTCGGAATGCAAGTAGCACCTCACATGACTGAAGGTCCCTCCATTGCAAAAATAATCTTGCATTTACTGTTTATTTAAAACATACATCAGGGAAAAAGCTAGACTAAACCCAGAGTGGTTGTAGCAACCCAGTCAGATGGTAGGGGTATCATCATCATCAACATCATCTAGTTTTCTGCACAGAGGGAACTCTTCCCCTCCCCTCGCAGTGAAGCACATCCAGTCACGTAATTTCCCCCACCTGCAGTCTGAAATGGTATCGTTCAGAAACCAGTTTACTGCCTCAACTTCTGTTCATGAGTACCAGCATTGCCTCATAGGGATGAGCTGTGAATAAACCATGCTTTCTTATCTCTATTCAGCGCTCCGATCCGAGGTTACTGTCACAGTTTTTCTATGCTGACGAGCGAGTTACCCAAGTGGTGACGGAGATCAACTGTCTGGATGTAGAGACAGATCCTCAGCAATACCTGGTTCTATTAAATCAGCTGCACCTTAGTCAGGTAAGGCATTCTCTTTAAGGGCCAAACTAGACATGATGATCAGAAGGGGAGGGAGGGTGGCACTTCAAAGCACAGCATTGATAGGTGGCAGTAGCTGACACACACACAGACAGACACACTTCTAGCTGTTTGCTTGGGGAAACTCCAGGACCAAAAGCAACCTTGGCTGGGGGGGCGAAACCCAGCACACAACTCAAAATAAGAGATTTCCAATGGGGAAGTGCGACGAGGGATTTTGCTTCCCCTTCCTACTCATCATCTCACTTTAAATGCACGTATACTCCAATTAGGAGATAGCAAGACCTGCATTGGTCTCATTGCACCCTCCTTTGGAGATTCTTTCCAAAGTACATGGTCTGCAGTCCCTGGCTGCTTCAGTGGAGCAGTTCGCATGGCATGCCTCTGACTGGCAAGGATCAAGATGGAGATTATACACTGCAATCTTCCAGAGTGTAGTGCTCCCTCAGTGCTTGTGTGCATTTGGGGTTGGCTATTGTTGTTTTTTAAAGGCAAATGATTTCCTCCTCCTATTTTAAGAGTAAATTTCCTGTGGCAGGGGAAAAAATGTGGGTCACTCTTGGAATATGGAGCGGCTGCAGTCTGAGGTCCCCCTCTCCCCCAATTTTCACCTCTTCCGATCAACACAGAATACAGAACAGTGTGTTTTCTCTTGCTAAATCCTCACCGCTAAGTTCCATTTCTGGCTGAGATGTTTGGCACTGGAAATGCCAAAATCTACCCTGGCCCATCAGTAATTTTCTGGGAAGACTTGGCTTCCTGCCTTATCAGCTCATTTGGTGTCTCCAGAATGTCCTTGTGTTGAAGGTAGCAACCACTCTACCCATTCTCCTAGACTGAACTGCTGTCCATCATAGAGCGAATTATGGATGAGTGTATCCCCAAGGAACGTCATGGCCGTGACTATGTCATCAAATTCCCTGAAGACCTCCTCGTGGACAATCTCCGGAACCACATGCTGTTTGCTGCTGAGGTGAGCCATGCGGGAGGGATTTCATGCAATCATTGAGCTGTAGAGTTGGACGGCGCCATGGGGGCCATCTAGTCCAACCCTGTGCAATGCAGGAATCCAGCCCCTAGCCATCCTTGGGTGGGCTCAAACCACCAAGCTTCTGGTTAACAGCCGCACCCACTGTGCCACCTGATTTGGCGGACTAGAACATTCAACTACTCTTTGTATGTTCTGTTCTTGAGTACAGCTCCATTTTAGGCTGCAAACATGAACAGCTGGAATAGGGGAAACTCCTAACGCCTTGTGCATCTAGTGTCATCATCTTCTCCTTTTCCTCTTTCATTACTCACAACCTGGATTCCTTTAGCTGTGATTTCTCTGGCTCACCTGAGTAGATGATTGCTGTGCGCTTGGGAATTTTGCTTGCTTCATTGGGATGTAATGTGGTTCCGTTCCTGGAGTTAGGCTTTGGCAGTTGCTGGGGGGCTCATCCCAGCCCTGAAATAGCTTGTGTGATATGGCGGGAGAGGCAGTCAAAGGACACAGAGTGTTCCTGAGCTGTCACTATTCCTTCCAGTGTGGTGTAGTGGTTAAGAGTGGTAGACTCGTAATCTGGGGAACCGGGTTCGCGTCTCCGCTCCTCTGCTCCTCCACCTGCAGCTGCTGGGTGACCTTGGGCCAGTCACACTTCTCTGAAGTCTCTCAGCCCCACTCACCTCACAGAGTGTTTGTTGTGGGGGAGGAAGGGAAAGGAGAATGTTAGCCGCTTTGAGACTCCTTAGGGTAGTGATAAAGCGGGATATCAAATCCAAATTCAAACTCCTCTTCCCTCCAGTGTTTGATGGCACGCACCTACATTGATGTGGACGAAGCAGATGGGATACGGCTGCGACCTCTGGCCAAGGATCTGCTGTGCAGCTTGGAGTTGGTGCGGACGGTACTCCGGGAACAAAGCCTGAACCAACCTGGACCCTATTCAGAGCCTATCCGCAGGGCATTGATTCGTTTTGATATGCTCTTTGCTGAGTTTGAGCTGAGGTGGGTGCTGAGCAAACCTGCTTCTCAGAGGCATCTGATTGGCAGCTGTATAACTAGATAGGTCTCCAGGCTCATCCAGTAGGGGTCTTACATTCTGACTATTTTTTCTTTATAACAAATATTTATATACCACTCTATCATGCAAAGGTTCAAGGTAGTGTACAATAATAATGATACATAATAAAAACTCATTAAAAATTTAAAATCAGAGAGCATCAACTGACTGTTATGGAAATATGCATTCTTAATTGTCTGCATAAGCCTGGTGGAATAAAATAGTTTTCAGCAGGCATTTAAAGGTTGAAACAGAAGGTGCTGGCAGAGCATTCCACAGGACTAGGCAGATTGCACCAAAGTCTCTTTTGTGTCAATGTCAAATGCGTGTCACCAATGTGGGGGAACAACCAGCAGCACTCCTGCAGGTGATCTCAGTGATCAAGTTGGGATATAAGGGTTTAGGTGGTCCCAAATGTGCCCTGGACCTAAGTTGTTTGGGGCTTTGTGAGTTATCACAAGGACCTTAAGCTTGTTTCAATAGTAGATGGGCAGCCATTGCAGATATTTCAACAGTGGTGTTCATGTTATGTGTACATGTTTCGCTTTAAGGAATTGGGCATGTTCATAGGCTGACCTTTTTAGGCAATGCAGTGGATTAAGCTAAGGAGCAGAAAGTGGTTCAATGTGGACAGAAGAGGAGGGAACTTCTAACAGCTGCTTTTTAAATATGAAAATGAAAAGATGCTAAAAAACAACCTGGCCAGAACCAATAAAAGTAGTGACTGGCCAGCAAGGGGAATCTCTGGAAAGGACCACTGCTGCCTTCTGAAGTTTATGCTGCCAAAGTGTGAGTTTCAAAGGGAGACCAGAAAATTAGGGCTATGTCTTGGTCTTGTATGCAAGGTAGGTGCTGAGAGTGGTGGCTAAGCTGGGTTTCAAAACTTGTTTCTCTTTTCCAGTTACGTATCATCTTTAGTCTCGGTGAAGTCGCCCGAAGAAATCTATAGGCAGCAGGAGATTGTTGTGCTCTTCTGTGAAACTGTGGCTAGGTGAGGATTTTGCGCTCTGTGGCTTGGAAAGATCCTTGGGCAAGCACTATCTACCTCTCCAATAGAATGAACATTCATCTTATTTTATTGTTTTTAGTTTATTTGTTTAGATGTATTTGTAAACGGCTTTATGCTTTTTATATTTCTTGGAAACATACAACATAAAATACAAACAGTATCATTTTTTAAAAATACAATCATTTTCCAGAACCAACAAAGCAGTAGAATAAAAACATGTTTAAAAAAATCAAGAGATTAAAGCATAATAAGCAGGGTCTTGTTTTATGGATCAGAGAAAACCTGGGCACAAAGATGGGTCTCTACAAAACCTTATGACGCAGACCAGCCAGTGCTCCTTTTTGATGTGGGAAGCTTGGCTCAAGTGAGGTCTAGGATAATTATCTACTTGGACTAGGGATTTTGACTTCTGCCCACGCCTTCCTTCCTCATTTCCTGCCCCTTCTCTCCCTCGCTCATCTAGAGCTCTGAAACTTGGCTACTTGACTCAGGAGACGATTGATGGGTATGAACCGCAGCTGATGTTCACCATTCCCCGCCTGGCCATTATCAGGTATGTGGTTTTACCTGTCATCTTTTGGTTGAGTATGGAGCCCGGTAGCTCGATAAACTCGAGACATGTGGAATGTTCAATCTGGCAATTATAGCTGTCAAAGCTGTCAAGACAGGTGTGCATTTTTAACAGAAGAAACTGGGGCAAGTCACATTTGTCTAAAAGGAGGTCTCTCATTTTACTTCTTCCTTCATGGTACATAAATCAGCTACACATCTATAAGTTCCTCGGCTCTTGCCAATCTTCTGGGCAGCAGGAAGATGTGCAATGGCATCTTGGCAGTCCAAACATGTTCCTCTCCCCGTCTCTCATGTGTGTCTGCATGGTGGTGGGGAGGATGTGACACCCCCAAAAGTTGCCCACCACTGCTCTGGCTCATGCAGTTGGAAAGATTGCTTGCTTGTGCTGTATTTAAAACTTTTGGACTGTCCCTCTCTCCAAATGGCCATCCTCCCTGCCTATTCTCAGTGTGTGTGACTACTCGGTGTGGGATGACTTTCCCAAAGCCAGCTGTTGCTCCTTTAGATCTTACTGCCTGAGGTATTTGCAAGTGGCCCTTTCCCACCAGCTTTTGTCTTGTCAAATTCCACTCGTGGTGGTTCTTCAAAGTACGGTACTATGTCTCCATCTCAGCAGTAAGTGGCTGTGTTACTTTTGAGTTTCCCCTTCAACGTGGGTAACACACTGAAAGCTCCTTGGGAAACATAGCTGTTAGTAGGAATTTAGAGAGTGGTGGGCAAAAAATATAGGCAGAGCAGTGGCATCGGAGCTGAATTATGCACATCCGTTAACTAACCAAAGAAGTCATTTAAAGTTAGGGAAATTTTGCTATCTTGGAAAAGAAATTAAAAAAGGAAACTTGGACAAGGTTTACTACAGTGTCACAGCTTTCATTTTGAGAATTATCTGCCCAAACGATATGACGAAAGAGCAATTCCCATTAATCTTTACCCATTATTATTTTGAAAGTTCTCGCATTTTGGGGAAAACCCCCCACCTCCAATAATAATTAATGTATTAGGAAAAACATACATAGCAGCAGTAGAACAGGAAATCCAATCCTCCCTGTGTGTTTTGTTTTATTTCTTTGCCCCGTACACAGTGGCCTTCTGATCTACCCAGATGGACCCCTCAATTTGGAGCGGAAACCTGAGGAGATATCCAGAGTCTTTAGCCCCTTTTACGTCTTGCTTAGAAAAATCAGGTGAGTGTCTATAAAAGCAGCTGTTGCACAGGAACTCAACTGGAACTTCACCAGGTTAAGAAGAGTCTGGGTCTTTGTGGAGGGGTTTGTGTTAACAACCCAAGCTACATGTTCAGCAAAATCACCTGACTGTGGTGCTTTAGTGCAGTCATGGGAAGGGCTAATATAGCTCATTTGAAAAATGCAATCCCTGCCACCCTGCAGTCTGAAGCTGCACAATCCAATAAATATTCTACCGCATAACTTTGCTGAGGTTTGATCTACCCTCAGTTAAATGGAAATTATTGCATAAATGTTAGTGGTGTCCTTCTCCTGTAATCAGACATACAGTTAACAGAGGATGAAGCAAGATATTCTGGATACATGACCAGAGTTTGTGTGCGTGCTGTGGGAGAGATGCAGCAGCAGGTTGCCTCATCAGAGGGTACAAATTATATGCATTTGCACATGGTGTGTGGGGCATGAGCTCCTTTTTGCGAGCTTGGTTTCCACATTGCACTGAAGCCCTACCATAACGAGAGTAGATCTGACCTTCCTTCCAGGGTACTACGTGAGAGCTGGGTTATCCAGTCTGTTCTTTTAGGGCAATTTCAGTGTCTTGTTTTCCTAGATGCCTCCTTTATGAGCCTTCTCCCTTATAGGGATTTGCTGCGTGTGTTGTCCAAGGAAGAACTTTACATGTTGGAGAAGCGTGTACTGAATGAGAGCACTACAGATTCACAGCCCTTCAAGGATATAGATTCTCCTGACTTCCGAGGCGCTGCGACACCACGTGTCTCGGCTGTCCCAAGGTATGACCAAGAACCACTTCTCTTCACCCACCCGCCCTCAGCCCAAAATGTTGGAATCTGAGATTGTATGCTGATTTCATTGGGCCCATTGTCCGTGTGGAAAAGATTAATTGCTCTGTTCCGCTTTACTGCGCACCAGATCACAATTGTGCACCACCACCCTGGATCACAATTTAGGTGTGGTGTGGGGAGACTGATATAATGACAGTATATCAGAGCCAGTGTGGTGTAGTGGTTAAGAGCGGTAGTCTCGTAATCTGGGGAACCGGGTTCGCTTCCCTGCTCCTCAACCTGCAGCTGCTGGGTGACCTTGGGCCAGTCACACTTCTTTGAAGTCTCTCAGCCCCACTCACCTCACAGAGTGTTTGTTGTGGGGGAGGAAGGGAAGGAGAATGTTAGCCGCTTTGAGACTCCTGAAGGGGAGTGAAAGGCGGGATATCAAATCCAAACTCTTCTTCTTCTTCTTCTTCTTCTTTTGTAGCTTTTCTGCCGAGTAAAAATAAAGTTGGATTTCTGGGGGGTTTTTTAAGTTCTGGGGGACATAAACTAAACAGGGAAAGCATAAGAAGGGTTTGTTTTGTTGACAGTGTCGTGTAGGTGCTCTGTAAAATTGAGCAAACAAGGCCATGGCTCTTCCACAGTAAATCCTTAATGTGAAAGCCACTAAAAGTGTTATCCATGACAGCATCAAGACCATGGAAAGGGTTCATCAGTACTTCTGCAGGAATCAGGAGTGCTTGTAGCTTTTGAGCAGTGTGGACTACATGAGAGGTAAAGGAGTAATCGAAACTTTGCAGCTAGGTGGCAGTACAGTCATACCTTGGTTCTCGAATGCCTTGTGACTCGAATGTTTTGGCTCCCGAAGGCTGCAAACCCAGAAGTAACGTTTTTTGGAAGCCGAACATCCAACACAGCTTCTGATTGAGTGCAGGAAGCTCCTGCAGCCAATCAGAAGCCGCGCCTTGGTTTTCAAACGTTTTCGGAGAGAACCAAGGTGTCAGAGCACTACCTCTTTCAGCGTTTGAGGAGTCAGTGGCTCTTCTCTCTTGGAAATGGAAAGAAGGGGTGCATAAATCTCAGCTGACCCAAAGCTCATGTGGGAACATTTACTGTATATATTGCTTACCCTTTCCTTGGCATTTGCTTGCCTGGCATTCATATATTTAGGGCAGATGATGCCTTTGGGGGGTGGTTGTTTTTTGAGGGGGGAGAAGGGAGAACTTTGAAAGAACTGGAGTGCAGAAGGTGAGAGAGTAACCCCTTAATACCCATTCTAATGCTGCTTGTTCTCTTCTTAACAGGCAGCGTGGTCAGGGGTCTAGTAGCACCAAGGCAGGAGTGACCACACAAGCTCCGCAGACGGCTCGTTGGGCAGAACTGCGAGCCCGTTATACCACTACAGAGGACATGATCCACACACTGTTTGTCTGCATCTCTGGTGAGTATTCTGTTTTTGCTGGATAAGGGAGGTCTCCATCATCCAATATCCCATAATGCAACTGGGGCATTGGCTGGCAGGTGTATGGTTGGCAGCAGAAGGGAAGATTTAAAAAAAAAAAATAAGCAGACAGGCCTCTGTAGATTCCCTGATTTGGACAAACTGGACAAGTGAACAGGTGTTCCTTATGTTTGGATTGTATTCCTACCATATGAAAAAATTGGAGAGTTTTCTGCTTATCAAGATTTTGGAAAGGAGCAGATATGTCCAAGTGGAAGGACGGCGTACCTGATCATGCCTCCAAACAAGCTTCTTGTTGCCCTGTTGGGGAGGAGATCCTGGCAGGAAGCAGTTGGTTTTCTAGAATTAAATAAGCTTTTAGGGGGAGCAGGGCTTGAGATAAAATTCCCCACCAATACTGCTTATGCTACATGCAAAAGTCTCAGTAAAGCATCCATTCAAAAATCCACAACTGACAAGAGACTGTTTGCTTTCCCTGCACAGCTCCTCTTCAACACTCCCCCTTTAACATGCCCACATTTCCTTGGAAGCCAACAGTGGAGGCTCATACTCCCATCTGTTCTGAACAGAGGAGAGGTGCAAAGATCTTCTCTGCCCGAGCAGTAGCTAGTGTTAAGTGCCTTCCTCCTGCGACATTGATAGGATGGCTGATGGAGGGGCTTGCCCACACCACTTTGAACTCCCGCCTCTCCTTATCATTTAGCTGTGACAGCTATTTTGCGGCATGCCCCTCCGCTCACAACAGCCATTTTGTGACTGCTGCTCATGGCAGAATTCTCAAAATTCCAAATGTACCGCCTAGCACACAAAAGGTTGGCGACTCCTTAGTTAAGCATCACAGTGACTATAAGCAGTAATATCTCGATATGATGGCAAGTTAGAACAAGTTGTTCCACATGCCATTAAAAATAGCTCAGAAGATGGCAGCTATTGTCGTATTACATGATTAGGGAATAGCATCCATTTTAATAAAATATATATTCATTGGGGCAAGTACTTAAATTTTGCATGACTCAGCTGAAAGTGCTTCACACACATTAGCTAAGAAGCCCAAGAACTTGCCTGTAAAGCAGGCAAGTATTGCCCCCATGTTGCCTAAGGATTTTGAACTGTAAGTTTTGGTTCAGCTCAGATACTGTATGAACTCTCTTGCCTAGCCTTAATCCCGAAGGTTTAGCACCTAAACTGAGAATTAGTCTCTTCAGCAGGAGAGAGCAGTGAAAAAATAGTATCCCGTTGGTTCAGAATTGAGATAGAAAGAATTCCTTGGTTAGAAGCTGTTGACTACTGTTTCCCTCTAAGGAAGGACTTTTGTGTTAGTTGGCTAAAATCTACATGTTTATCTCTTGCCCTTGTGTCATTGTGCAATGGATATTACTCAAATTGCTGTGTTGTGCTTGGGTAGGAGTGGCAGACCAGCTCCAAACCAACTTTGCAAGTGATCTGCGTGCCATCCTGAAGACTGTATTTAAAATTGTGACATCCCGGGCAGAGGAACAGGAGGTGACAGACACTGGCCGTGAGTGACACTCCTTGACTCGTGCATGGTTCCATAGCATTTCCTTAGTGTTTGCATGTGCAGAAGCTAGGTATGGCATGGATATGTAATGCTGCTCCACTAAAAGTGCTGGGCAGTTATCTTAGTGACACATACTGAGTCATTTATACTGTCATGCAGCCTTCCCCAACCTAAGGTCTTCCAAATTAGTATGACTAATGGTCACAGATGGGAATTGTATTCGAAAACTTATTGGACCAGCAGGCATCAGATTGGGGCTGGCTGCTTGTAATACTTAAATCAATCATACTTAAATTTTAAGGACTCTGGGCTGTTTCATTATTTTCTGTTTATTTATCTCAACATATATATCTTATCTCTCTCTGCTAAAATCAGACCTGAGGTGGCTTACACAAAAAAAGTAAATCACAGAATTCACAAACAAAATAAAAGCAAAATAATAACAGCAGCAAAAACTGCGTAGTGGAAACCATATCAGCAACCACAAAGAAAAAACTTCATCAGAGGCCGCACTGGGGGGGAAAGCCTACCATAAGCAATTTGTTGTTGTTTAGTCGTTTGTTGTTTAGTCGTTTAGTCGTTGTTTAGTAGTTAGTCCAACTCTTCGTGACCCCATGGACCAGAGCACGGCAGGCACTCCTGTCTTCCACTGCCTCCCGCAGTTTGGTCAAACTCATGCTGGTAGCTTCGAGAACACAGTCCAACCATCTCGTCCTCTGTCGTCCCCTTCTGCTTGTGCCCTCCATCTTTCCCAGCATCAGGGTCTTTTCCAGGGAGTCTTCTCTTCTCATGAGGTGGCCAAAGTATTGGAGCCCCAGCTTCACGATCTGTCCTTCCAGTGAGCACTCAGGGCTGATTTTCTTAGGAATGGATAGGTTTGATCTTCTTGCAGTCCATGGGACTCTCAAGAGTCTTCTCCAGCACCATAATTCAAAAGCATCAATTCTTCGGCGATCAGCCTTCTTTATGGTCCAGCTCTCACTTCCATACATCACTACTGGGAGAACCATGGCTTTAACTATACGGACCTTTGTTGGCAAGGTGATGTCTCTGCTTTTTAAGATGCTGTCTAGGTTTGCCATCGCCTTTCTCCCAAGGAGCAGGCGTCTTTTAATTTCGTGACTGCTGTCACCATCTGCAGTGATCATGGAGCCCAAGAAAGTAAAATCTCTCACTGCCTCCATTTCTTCCCCTTCTATTTGCCAGGAGGTGATGGGCCCAGTGGCCATGATCTTCGTTTTTTTTATGTTGAGCTTCAGACCATATTTTGTGCTCTCCTCTTTCACCCTCATTAAAAGGTTCTTTAATTCCTCTTCACTTTCTGCCATCAAGGTTGTATCATCTGCATATCTGAGGTTGTTGATATTTATTCCGGTGATCTTAATTCCGGCTTGGGATTCATCCAGCCCAGCCTTTCGCATGGTGAATTCTGCATATAAGTTAAATAGAACACTCTTAATGGTTTGTGGGCAAAGAGGCGACCAAATGAATGTCTGTTGAGAAGTAATTTCATTTTCGGCACCACAACTGAAAAGAATATCTTATCTTGTGCTAATTACTTCAGTTGGCTAATGGACCTCAGAATGAGAGCAGGGCTCCTTTAGCTACATGTTGGTACTGTGTGATAGTCCCTGGAACTGAGTTTGTTAATGACACCCTTGCTCTAAGCCCAATAAAACATTCTCTTTGCTCAAAGGATTGCAGCGTGACTTTGCTCAATCCAGGTTCCTGCCCCTTCATCTTTCAGTTGTGCATTAGACCAGTGAGCATGGGGATGCATATTGAGGTGAAGAACATGGAGTACTTTTTAGTTCTTCATATAAGCATATAACACACACTCCAAGCACCACATTGTGGCTGGTGCTTAGGCATCATCATCCCTCTTTCTCCCTCCCCACTTTAAAACAAAGTTGGGTATGTCTGATTATGTGTCTCCCTCGTAACATGTAGTTGGACCCCTTTTTTAAGGATAATGAATGGAACATTTATGGGAACATACAGCTGAGGTGTCTATGCCAGTTGTATCTTTGCCCTGGCATAGATGCCTTTTCCCTTGAGCAGTAGCAACTTGCATGCTTATAGCTTTTCTTTTTTCCTTTTCAGAGGTGGAGGTCCATGTGCTACCAACAGCTTCTCACCTGGCAGACTGTGCTCTCTGCTCCAGAAGCCGGGGAGGCACTGGGAGAGAAGGTGAGAGCCCAAAATGTGAAACAGGCCTCTTCCTGAGCATCTCTATTGTCCCGGGGAATTTGGTCTGAGCTTCTCTCTCTCACTCTACCAAGCCTTCAAGAAAGGTTGATCCCATGTTCAAGGATCTCCTATGCACAGGCAGGGACCCTGGGCTGGCCTTGCTGACAAAAGGAATTTTGCTCTTTGGTTTGCAGTAAGCAAAAGATCCTGCACAGTCCCCCTCTTGCCTTACATTTTAGGGGCTGTGTTGTCCAAACTGTGCCCCGCTCTAGAGCCCCATGGCTTTTCCTGAGGCTTTGTGCCTGGGCAGATGACTTGTGACTCCTCGTGAACTACTTTCTGCTTTGTCACTGAATAAACATATATCTCTCTGTAATCGGAGTTCTCTTAACACATTTTAGCTGGGGGAAGTTTTATGGCTCTGACGGACTTTAGAAGACATGTGGCCATGTCCCCAACTGCCCTTCTGTTCTTTTCCAGATGCCTTAGCACCACCAGACTGGGTGCCAGACAGCACTTGCAGCCACTGCATGGCTTGCCGTGTGCCTTTCACCTTTCTTCGCAGACGGCACCACTGCCGAAGTTGTGGCAAGGTAGGCGATGGGGCTAAATAAGGACCTCCTAGGACTTTCATTCTAGTGGAAGCAGCAGCAGCTGCAAAAGCACCAGGCAGACTATGCCTGTGAACACTTTAACTATAGCGTATCTTGTCATGGGCCAGGGCTTGGGCTTGGTGTCCATATCTTTTGGGCTGCAACCTCATAAGCCCCAGCCAGCATGGCAGCATGGCCCAGTGGTCAGGAATGAGGGAAGTTGTAGTTCAAAGCATATAGGGGGTCCCTGGTTGGGCAAGACATGCTCCCCTGGAAAGATGCCTTTAAAAAAAATATTGTGAGTAAAGGTTGTGCCTGAAAGGATGGCCTCTCCAGATGGGGAGGGATGGGGAGAGGTTGCAATAATTGAACTAGCTTGCAATCTAAGTCCCTGTTGGGACCTCTGCTGGGTCAGTCATGTTTTTTATTGTTTCTTGGCCAAAGGATTAGGGCAACCGCATCTCTTTCATGTGAAGTGGGGCTTGCAGTACCACATGGCCCTCGGCTCTATTTGATGCACAATCTTATTTCCTCCCCAGATCTTCTGCTCTCGCTGCTCGTCACACTTGGCACCCCTGCCCCACTTCAAGCAGCTGAAGCCAGTCCGCATTTGTACACACTGCTACACCACCCACTTGCCTTCCACTAGCAAAAATACCAGTTGATTGGAGCCGCCTCAAACACCTTCTGTGCCTGTGGAAACACCAAAGACTTTGGAAGTGGCAACAGCCTGTACTGTCAGCAAAGGACTGTGGGAACAACCACTTTTGTCTTATCAGGATGCTCCTGGGAACTTTCCAAAGGCCTTGGTGGTCAGGGCAAGAGATGGGAACGCCAGGCTTTAATAGCTGGGGATTGAATCTTTGCTGTTTAATATAAATAACTCCCAGTGGGATTCCTTGGGCTGGAGCTAGAGCTTGCTGTAGAAGATGTTTCGGCAAGCTCTTGTAAATGACAGTAAAAGCATCTTTCCCCCCATTACTCTTTCCTTAGAGTAAATTGTGGCCTATGGAGGGATTGCCTGGTGCTGGTTGCCTGGCTTTGGGGAGAGCCCCATGATAGTCATCAGTCCTGTGGATTTATTTTTGACAAATCTCTGAGGTTGCATTACTAGATTTGGGTGTGTGTGCAATAAGGGCTTTATGGAGCCTTTCACTGGAACTGAAAGGCAGGATCTCTAGTCCAGCAGCAACCTTGTGGAGGATAGCCATGACATTTTGCCCACCAGCTTCTGATACAGCTAAGGGCTTCAACAATCTTCATATGCAATGTATTTTCTTGTAAAACTCTCCTGCCACACTGTTGTGTGGACGATGCTTTTGAAGCTTCTCCAGGAGATTTATAGCTCCTTTTTGAAACCAGGCAGAGCTGGTTCTTCTCCTGAATACTTGAATAAATGCTATCTGTTACTGTTGCCAATTTGTCTTCTCTGGGCTAAAAAATAAACACTTTTGCTGAATTTAGCTGTTGGATATTGAGAGGCAGAATCTGCTGCTACACTTCTTCCCCCAGGAAAATGCAAATACAAACTCTAAACCTTCCTGCTGTGTGTGTGTGTAGTTTTTTCACCTCCTTCAGCTCACACTCCGGCTATCCCCACTCCTTTCTGTGCAGGTTTGATGAGCAACATCACCTGCCTTCCAGCATCAGATAACCTTTTTGATATACAGTCATACATTGGGTTAAATATGCTTCAGGTTGAGCATTTTCAGGTTATGCTCTGCGGCGACCCGGAAGTAACGGAATGCGTTACTTCCAGGTTTCGCTGCTCGCGCATGTGCAGACGCTCAAAATAATGTCACACACATGCGCAGACACAGGTTGCATTCGCTTCAGGATGCAAATGGAGCTCGGAACGGATCCCGTTCGCATCCAGAGGTACCACCGTAAATGGAATGGTAGGTTACATTGACAGTGTGTGCAGGGATTCATTTGTTCATTCAACCTTTCACATGGGTGTTCACCTTGAGCAATTAATGCTGCCAACACTTTGGTTGTAATTCCGCCTCTACCAAACACCTTGATTTTCATCCCAGAAACCCACTGCAGTGCTTTTAGCTGGTACCAATGATAGGCCCCAAATGAGTGCAAGAAGGAATTTAAAAGTTCTGATTAATGGCAGGGGGAGGAGGGAGGTCTGAAAAGCAGCCATGTACAATGTGGGTGGAGGGCAATTTGTACATTTAGGAACTTAGCAAGTTTTTCTAGTTTACCTTTAAAGAGACACTGTGACCCCCTTCACTCTCACCATCTTGGTTGTCAGGATAAACTTAAGATGCCAGTGCAGAACAAACTTCCCTCTGTCCTTCATATGACCATCTCCCCAGCTGCATTTGGAGTGGTGACTATTCTAAAAGCATAGGCAGCTCCACTTGTAAGATTTATTATGAATTTTCATTATAATACAATTGTCAGCTTCCTCTCACATTTGCTTTATGAGCTAGTGTAGGAACAGGGCTGACAACAGCTTCCATCAGTGAGGGTGAAGACAGCAGGGGATTAGGCCTTGGCATAACTTAATGTATATGGTAGGCCTACAGTTCTGTACACACCTGCCTAGGAATAAGCCCTTTTGAACTGGGCAGGGCTTACTTGCGGCCGGCACCAATAGGATTACAGGCCTCCTGTTTTACTCTGTGAAATAGCAGAGGATATAATTTTGTTTCCATTTCTGCTTTTCCATTACTGCAATGTTTCCCTTCAGTTACCCATGAATCAACCCTACCATGTCAGTTGTGTTAATATTTTTGCAGCAAAGACCTGGGAGGCTGCAGGAATATACTGGCCCCCTTTTCCATAGAAAAACCTTAAAATAGCTTTGGTAGATCTTTGGGCATTTGCAATAGTATTATTAACCTGATAATGCCAAGAGCCCTTTTCCTGGAAGGTTATACCCAGGTATTTAAAAGATGATACCTGTTCAATAGGTCGATTGTCAATTCTCCCTTTGTGTCTCATTCTTTTTTTAGAGAACACCATAACTTTGGATTTGCTATAGTTAATTGTTCGGCATTACAATAAACAGTGAGAGATCTTAGAAGTTTTCTTAGGCCTACACAGGAGAAGGAAATTAGAACTGCGTCATCCGCATATAAGAGAACCGGTAGGGTGTAGTAGCCAATTTAGGGGGGTGGGCATTTTCTTTCTCCATGTTTCCTACTAAGGAGTTAATATAGAAGTTGAATAAAGTAGGCGCAAGGACACAGTCTTGTTTAACACCATGGTAGGTTTGGATTTTCTTGGATAAATGGCCCTGTCGGTCACATCTAACCCAGACCAGAGTGTTTTCGTATAAACTGTGGATGAGACACAGTAGACGTCTGTCTATGTTTGAGGCACTTCCCCACAGTATCTGTTGAAATTATAACCATGTAGATGTGGTGAAGAGCATACAGTGGTACCTCAGGTTACAAACGCTTCAGGTTACAGACTCCACTAACCCAGAAATAGTACCTCGGGTTAAGAACTTTGCTTCAGGATGAGAAGAGAAATCGTGCTCCGGTGGCGCGGCGGCAGCGAGAGGTCCCATTAGCTAAAGTGGTGCTTCAGGTTAAGAACAGGCCTCCGGAACGAATTAAGTATTTAACCCGAGGTACCACTGTACATTCACATGCCCAACTCTATAAGGAAAATATGAGTACCTTATGTGACTGGAAATCAGTCAGGGTATGCATGTTAAACACACACACACACACACACACACACTTTAAATTATGCATGTAATTCATGTAAACTATTGTATTAATTAAGAGCAGTATGTGACAGATAAACTTTGTTTTCCCTATGAGAAATTATCTTGTTGCACTATAATAGTGAGCCCAGGTTACTTCTTTCACAGGGCACTCTTCTTACCCTCCCCAACCACATGAGTTGTGGTGACAAGAGGAGGCCTCAAATTCTCTTGCACCGTTCCCATGCATACATATAGGAAGCTGCCCCAAGGTAGGGCACTGGATGGGCCATCTGCCTCAGTGTTGCCCACTGACCGGCAGCTACTCCATAGCTGTCAACCTTCCCTTTTTTTGCAGGAAATTCCCTTATTTCAGCGCCGTTTCCCGCTGCTATCCCAGATTGTTAGCTATCCTGTAGACTGTCTCCGGGACAGGTGAGGCTGCTGATCCCTTATTTTCAAATCTGAAAGTTGACAGCTATGAGCTACTCTCTGCAACGGGTCAGACAAGGGGTCTTTGCTAGTCCTACCTGGAGATTGCGCCTGAGACCTTCTGCATGCAAAGCACCTGCTCTACTACTGAGCGACACATGAAGCGAGGGGTTCTAGTCCAAATTGTCGACAGTACCTACGAACGAAGGAACTACTCTGAATTCTGAGGTGTTAGAAGCCTGACGTCCTCCTAGAAACCTTATTTTTAAAAATCCCTCACGTCAATATACTGTACTCCCGCTGGAGAGCGATGGCCCCGCCTCCAATTCAAATTTGAAGCCCCGTCCTTTTCCCGCCCGAATTTGTTTTGAAACTGCAGTGACGTAGCCACGCCTGGTCGAGCCTTTCAGCCAATGAGAGCGCTAGTTTCCCAGGCCACGTCCGCCGCAGGGTGAGATTCAAAACAAGTCAGCTGGGTGGGCTCGCGGAGCTTCAGAGGGTCACGGGTGCTGGGAGTTCCGGGCAGTTCAAAAAGCAGCTCTCGGCTGCTGGAGCGAAGCTTTCGGCCCGCGCCAAAACTGGAGCCGGTTCCGAGGCCTGCCGCGGCTGCCGCCAGGGTTCGAAGAGGCGGGGTTAGAACCTCGGAGCGTTCGAAGGGGCGGAGCCGGAGCCGAAGGCAGTGGGTCTGTTACAGTGTAACAAAGTCTTCGCTCGGTCCGAGTCTGTTGTCATGGAGCTCATGGCCAGCAACATTCAGGTGCTGCTGCAAGCGGCGGAGTACCTGGAGCGCAGGGAGAGAGGTACCACCTGCCTATCTCAGGGTCGGGGGCGGTGGCTTGGCTATGCGGGGTACGAGGGCCATACTGTGGCTCCTCGATCGGAGGCAGGCAGGACCGGCTGTCCTCCGTGTGAGTGGGGCGGAGGAATGGGGTGGTGGGTTGTTTCCTTAGAAAAGAAGTGGGCTGGGGGTTATTCAATGGTGCGGAGGCGAAATCGTTCCGAGCCTGGGATTTTGTCTCGCAGAAGCCGAACATGGCTACGCTTCGCTGTCCCCTTACTCCGGGAAAGACTCGTTGCAGCCCCGGAAGAGGTCCAAGCCTCGGAACGCCCTGCAAAACCTCAGGTAAGAGTCCGGGTTTTGTTCTACTATTGCCATTGGAACTGCAGTGGAATATCTGGTGATGGACTAACTGAAAACAGAAGTCTATATAGCGAAATAAAAATAAAGAAGATGGGGGTGTGAAATCTCAGCGAGGCTGGCAAAGCGCTTCTTCAAAGTGATGGGGTCGCCTCCAGAAACCAAATGCTTGTATATGACATGAGGCAACCAGTTTTGAATGCAGCATTAGTTGTATGGACAGTAGACCTGAAGTTACTGAGTTTGATTAATACTGATCCATGAATTTCAGTGTGTCTACTCTGAATTAAATTAGTTGGATACAAGCTGTAGCCACCAGTGGAGTTGTTTCTCTCTCCTGGACATCAGTTTTTGGCTTTGTGGTTTAAGAAAATCAAAACCTCCTCTTCCATTGGTTTTACCTTGCTCAGGAATTGGACTAGGTATTTTGTTTTGCTTTTACATTTTCCACTGGAGCAAGGCTCACATTTCAATACATGGACCCCGAGGTTCCTATACTCTACTGCGTTACTATCCAATAGGAGACAGAAGTCCTAATTGCAGGAAACAAAATGCTTTAATTGATGGTTGCACATTTCCTGTGAC